>NC_064926.1:570876101-572159434 GCF_023897955.1 Schistocerca gregaria
AGGTGGTGGTGGGAGGGTGCATAGGACAGGTTTTACACCGGGGGCGGTTGCAAGGGTAGGAGCCAGAGGGTAGGGAAGGTGACTTGGGGATTTCATAGGGATGAACCAAGAGGTTACGAAGGTTAGGTGGACGTCGGAAAGACACTCTTGGTGGAGTGGGGAGGATTTCATGAAGGATGGATCTCATTTCAGGGCAGGATTTTAGGAAGTCTTATCCCTGCTGGAGAGCCACATTCAAGGTTTGATCCAGTCCCGGGAAGTATTCTGTCACAAGTGGGGCACTTTTGGGGTTCTTCTGTGAGAGGTTCTGGGTTTGAGGGGATGAGGAAGTGGCTCTGGTTATCTGCTTCTGTACCAGGTCGGGAGGGTAGTTGCGGGATGCGAAAGCTGTTTTCAGGTTGTTGGTGTAATGGTCGAGGGATTCAGGACTGGAGCAGATTCGTTTGCCACGAAGGCCTAGGCTGTAGGGAAGGGACCGTTTGATATGGAATGGGTGGCAGCTGTCATAATGGAGGTACTGTTGCTTGTTGGTGGGTTTGATGTGGACGGATGTGTGAAGCTGGCCATTTTACAGATGGAGGTCAACGTCTAGGAAAGTGGCATGGGATTTGGAGTAAGACCAGGTGAATCTGATGGAACCAAAGGAGTTGAGGTTGGAGAGGAAATTCTGGAGTTGTTCTTCACTGTGAGTCCAGATCATGAAGATGTCATCAATAAATCTGTACCAAACTTTGGGTTGGCAGGCTTGGATAACCAAGAAGGCTTCCTCTAAGCGACCCATAAATAGGTTGGCGTACGAGGGGGCCATCCTGGTACCCATGGCTGTTCCCTTTAATTGTTGGTATGTCTGGCCTTCAAACGTGAAGAAGTTGTGGGTCAGGATGAAGCTGGCTAAGGTGATGAGGAAAGAGCTTTTAGGTAGGGTGGCAGGTGATCGGCGTGAAAGGAAGTGCTCCATTGCAGCGAGGCCCTGGACGTGCGGGATATTCGTGTATAGGGAAGTGGCATCAATGGTTACAAGGATGGTTTCCGGGGGTAACAGACTGGGTACGGATTCCAGGCGTTCGAGAAAGTGGTTGGTGTCTTTGATGAAGGATGGGAGACTGCATGTAATGGGTTGAAGGTGTTGATCTACGTAGGCAGAGATATGTTCTGTGGGGGCTTGGTAACCAGCTACAATGGGTCGGCCAGGATGTTTGGGTTTGTGAATTTTAGGAACTAGGTAGAAGGTAGGAGTGCGAGGTGTCGGTGGGGTCAGGAGTTTGATAGTCAGGTGAAAGGTTTTGTAGGGGGCCTAAGGTTCTGAGGATTCCTTGAAGCTCTGCCTGGACATCAGGAATGGGATTACCTTGGCAAACTTTGTATGTAGAGTTGTCTGAAAGCTGACGCAGTCCCTCAGCCACATACTCCCGACGATCAAGTACCACGGTCGTGGAACCCTTGTCAGCCGGAAGAATGATGATGGATCGGTCAGCTTTCAGATCACGGATAGCCTGGGCTTCGGCTGTGGTGATGTTGGGAGTAGGATTAAGGTTTTTCAAGAAAGATTGAGAGGCAAGACTGGAAGTGAGAAATTCCTGGAAGAGGAAGTGGGTCCCGCTATATATATATATTTGATACATCTGCCTTGCAATGTGGTGTTTGAAATCATCCTCTGCTTCTCTGATCATATTGTTGTAGTATTCCTTTTTTCTCTTGTCTTAGGGTTCTTTGCATTTCTTGGTGGAGTTTATAGTATCTTCCCTTCAATGTCATATGGTCCCTTTCTTTAATTCGTGCATTCCTCGCATTTCTTATTTCCAACACTTTTTCACGACACTTTGTGTTAAACCAAATTTTATTAGGTCGTTTTCTTTCACCTATGATTTTGGAAGCTGCTTCTTGAATACAGCCCTTCAGGTGTCTCCATCTGCTTTCAACATCGTGTGGTTCTGCATTGGTCAGTCTCGGTTTTGTTAGATTGCTTTTAATTTATTTTGTAGAATTTTCTTTTATATCTACTTTTGCCAAGTTACCTATGTTATATCTTGTGATTTCTTCTCTATTTCTATTTCCTTTCCTTTTGAGTATCACTTTAATTTTTGATATGATGAACATGTGGTCTGTGTCACAATCTGCTCCCCTAAAGGTTCTGACATCTTTAATACTGTTTTGGAATCGTTTCTGGATAGCTGCATGATCTATTTGATTGACTACCTTTCCGTCTGGTGATATACATGTGCCTGAATGAAAGCGTTTATGTTGTTGAAATTTTGTGCTGCTTATCGTGAGACCACTTGACATTGCAAAGTTTATAAGTTAAACCCCATTATCTGAACTTTCCTCACGTACGCTAAAATTGCCAATGGTTGGTTTTTAGATTTCTTCCTTTCGTACTGTGGCATTACAATCTCCTAACAATATTTTCACATTGTTGTTGTTGTGGTCATCAGTCCTGAGACTCGTTTGATGCAGCTCTCCCAGTACTTACTGCAACCTACATCCTTCTGAATGTGCTTAGTGTATTCACCTCTTGGTCTCCCTCTACGATTTATACCCTCCACGCAAATTTGTGATCGCTTGATGCCTCAAAACATGTCCTACCAACTGGTTCCTTCTTTTTGTCAAGTTGTGCCACAAACTCCTCTTCTCCACAATTCTATTCAATACCTCCTCATTAGTTATGTGATCTACCCATCTAATCTTCAGCATTCTTCTGTAGCACCACATTTCGAAAGCTTCTATTCTCTTCTTGTCCAAACTATTTATCATCCATGTTTCACTTCCATACATGGCTACACTCCATACAAATACTTTCAGAAACGACTTCCTGACACTTAAATCTATACTCGATGTTAACAAATTTCTCTTCTTCAGAAACGCTTTCCTTGCCATTGCTAGTCTACATTTTATATCCTCTCTACTTCGACCATCATCAGTTATTTTACTCCCTCAATAGCAAAACTCCTTTACTACTTTAAGTGTCTCATTTCCTAATCTAATTCCCTCAGCATCACCCGATTTAATTCGACTACCTTCCATTATCCTCGTTTTGCTTTTGTTGATGTTCATCTTATATCCTCCCTTCAAGACACTGTCCATTCTATTCAACTGCTCTTCCAAGTCCTTTGCTGTCTCTGACAGAATTACAATGTCATCGGCGAACCTCAAAGTTTTAATTTCTTCTCCATGAATTTTGATACCTACTCCAAGTTTTTCTTTTGTTTCCTTTACTGCTTGCTCAATATACAGATTGAATAACATCGGGGAGAGTCTACAACCCTGTCATACACCCTTCCTAACCACTGCTTCCCTTTCATGTCCCTCGACTCTTATAACTGCCATCTGGTTTCTGTACAAATTGTAAATAGCCTTACGCTACCTGTATTTTACCCCTGCCACCTTCAGAATTTGAAAGAGAGTATTCCAGTCAACATTGTCAAAAGCTTTCTCTAAGTCTACAAATGTAGGTTTGCCTTTTCTTAATCTTTCTTCTGAGATAAGTCGTAAGGTTAGTATTGCCTCACATGTTTCAACATTTCTGCGGAATCCAAACTGATCTTCCCCAAGGTCCGCTTCTACCAGTTTTTGCATTTGTCTGTAAAGAATTAGCGTTAGTATTTTGCAGCTGTGACTTATTAAACTGATAGTTCAGTATTTTTCACATCTGTCAACACTTGCTTTCTTTGGGATTGGATTTATTATATTCTTCTTGAAGTCTGAGGGTATTTTGCTTGTCTCATACATCTTGCTCACCAGATGGTAGAGTTTTGTCATGACTGGCTCTCCCAAGGCCGTCAGTAGTTCTAATGGAATGTTGTCTACTCCTGGGGTCTTGTTTCGACTCAGGTCTTTCAGTGCTCTGTCAAACTCCTCACGCAGTATCGTATCTCCCATTTCATCTTCATCTGCATCATCTTCCATTTCCAGAACATTGTCCTGAAGTACACCGCCCTTGTGTAAACCCTCTATATACTCCTTCCACCTTTCCGCCTTCCCTTCTTTGCTTAGAACTGGGTTTCCATCTGAGCTCTTGATATTCATACAAGTGGCTCTCTTTTCTACAAAGTTCTCTTTAATTTTCCTGTAGGCAATATCTATCTTACACCTAGTGAGATAAGCCTCTACATCCTTACATTTGTCCTCTAGCCATCCCTGCTTAGCCATTTTGCACTTCCTGTCGATCTCATTTTTGAGACGTTTGTATTCCCTTTTGCCTGCTTCATTTACTGCATTTTTATATTTTCTCCTTTCATCAATTAAATTCAATATTTCTTCTGTTACCCACGGATTTCTATTAGCCCTCATCTTTTTAATTACTTGATCTTCTTCTGCCTTCACTACTTCATCCCTCAGAGCTACCCATTCTTCTTCTACTGTATTTCTTTCCTCCATTCCTGTCAATTGTTCCCTTATACTCTCCTTGAAACTCTGTACAACCTCTGGTTCTTTCAGTTTATCCAGGTCCCATCTCCTTAAATTAGCACCTTTTTATAGTTTCTTCAGTTTTAATCTACAGGTCATAACCAATAGATTGTGGTCAGAGTCCACATCTGCCCCTGGAAATGTCCTACAATTTAAAACCTGATTCCTAAATCTCTGTCTTACCATTATATAATCTATCTGATACCTTTTAGTATCTCCAGGATTCTTCCATGTATACAACCTTCTTTTATGATTCTTGAACCGAGTATTATCTATAATTAAGTTATGCTCTGTGCAAAATTCTACCAGACGGCTTCCTCTTTCATTTCTTCCCCCCAATCCATATTCACTTACTATGGTTCCTTCTCTCCCATTTCCTACTGACGAATTCCAGTCACCCATGACTATTAAATTTTCGTCTCCCTTCACTACTTAATTAGTTGTACGTTTGTTCCAGTTGGCTGTAGAATTTTTCGTTCGTGTTGTCATCCTTATCTTCTGTGAGTGTGTGTGCATTTAGAAATGCAATGTCTAACCACTGCGTACGAATAGTTATATATGATATACGGCTATTAACATGTTTGAACTCCCTTAGTGAGTCCTTTATTAATTTATGAATGTACAAACCGGTTCCAAATTCATGGCACTGACCGCAGTCACCATACATTATTGTCCCGTCTGCTAATTTCAGTGAACCTGTTCCCTGCCATCTTACTTCTTGGAGAGCTACCAGTTGCACTCTATATTTTCTTAATTCATTTACTAGTATTTGGGCAGTTCCAGGACGATACATGCTTCTAATATTCCATGATACAAAAGAGAATTCCTTGTAGCTTTGCCAGTTTTTGTTCCAGTAAATCCTGTCCTGTTTCCGAGGGTGGTGATGGAGGAATGCTTATAGCAATGATAATAACAACAACAATAATAATAATAATAAAAAGATAATATCTAGCGAAATTATATAAATTCAGAGTGAGAAATACTTTGGGTTGAGTGTAGCAGGTGGATCAAACATGGTCATTGGATGCTTTTATAGACCCCCTGCCTCAGCAGGAGTAATGGTGGGACATTTGATGGATAACTTTTTGCCTAAATTTTCTGATCATGTTACAGTTTTAGGTGGTAATTTTAAGTTACCAGCTATAGACTAGGAGATGCAAGTGATTAGGATGGGTAATAAAGACAGAGAATCATGTGAAATTGTTGTAAGTGCCTTATCCGAAAATTACCATCACCCGTTAATCAGAGAAGCTACTTATGAAGACAACATCAGACCTGCTAGTGACAAACAGACCCGATCTTTTTTACTCAATTAGCATAGAACAGTGAATTGGTAATCATTAGGCCATTACAGCATCACTGAATATGACTGTAAATAGGAATACAAGGAAAGAAAGATCTTTCTGTTTAACAAGAGCAACAAGAGAGAAATTGCTAATTATCTTAAAAGTCGTCACAAAAATTTCATTTCCAGTACCGACAATGTTGAGCACCAATGGACAGGGTTCAAGAGCATTCTGCAGTATAGCTTAGGCGCGTATGTTCCAAGCAACATTGTGAGGAATGAAAAAACCCACTGTGGTTGGACAGCCATTTTATGAAGCTATTATGAAAGCAAAGAGAGCACCATTGCAAATTTAAACATTGCCAAAACCTCACAGACAAACAAATACTTAAGTCAAAATTAGCATAACGAGGACTTTGTGTGAAGTGTTCAATGAATACAAAAGTAAAACTTGTTATCTACCAAGTTGCCCACAAATCCTAAGAAGTTATGAATTAGTAAACGATTTGAAGCCATTTGCCAGGAGACTCTGTGATCATAAGGTCATTGAAATAGAGAATGACACAGAAAAGAACGAAATACTAGACATCATCTTCCAAAACTGTTTCACAAATTAAGATCACATTGAAGTTCCTACTTTAAATACTCACACAAGTGACAAAATGACAGATATTGAAATAAGTTACTAAGGGATTTAAAAATAACTGAAATCCCTCAACAGAGGGAAGGCTACTGGACATGATGGGATACCAGTTCGAGTCTACACAGAGTATGCAAAAGAACTTGCCACTGTTTTAACAGTAGTGAACCATAGGTCTCTAGATGAGGGATCCAAATGATTGGAAAAAAGCATATGTCATCCTGTTTTCAAGAAGGTTGTCAAATAGATGCACATAACTGGGGCCCTATATCTCTGATGTTGGTCTGCCGCAAAATTTTAGAACATATTTTGTGCTCGCATATTATGATATTTCTGGAGACCGAAAATCTGTTCTCTAGGAACCAGCATGTGTTTCATAAACAATGACTGTGTGAAACACAGCTCGCTCTCTTCAAACCCAACTCGCTCTCTTCGTCCATGAGACCAGATGCCTAGGCAGATTCTGTATTCCTTGACTTCCAGAAGACACTCGATACAGTTCCGCACTGCAGCTTAATGAACAAAATGATAGTATATGGAATATCAGAACAAGTGTGTGATTGGATTGAAGAGTTTCTAGCAAACAGTACACAGCATGTCATTCTAAATGGAGAGAAGTTTTTGGAACTAAAAAGAACTTTTGTTGTGCCCTGGGATTACTTTCTACAGTTTATATAAATGATGTAGATAATGTCAGAAGTTCCATGAGGCTTTTCGCAAATGATGCTGTTGCTTACAGAGAAGTCGCAGCAGCAGAAAATGGTAGTGAAATGCAGAACGACCTGTAGAGGATCAGCATTTGATGCAGGGAGTGGCAATTGACTCTCAACATAAACAAATGTAACATATTGCAAATACAGAGACAAAAAGACCCTCTGCCAGGCACTTATTTATGAACTGCAGAGTAATCGTGTAGATTGGAAAAGGGCACAGGTCATCCCCGTTTTCAAGAAGGGACGTCGAACAGATGTGCACAACTATAGACCAATATCTCTAACGTCGATCAGTTGTAGAATTTTGGAACACGTATTATGTTCGAGTATAATGTCTTTTCTGGAGACTAGAAATCTAGTCTGTAGGAATCAGCATGGGTTTCGAAAAAGACAGTCGTGTGAAACCCAGCTCGCGCTATTCGTCCACGAGACTCAGAGGGCCTTAGACACGGGTTCACAGGTAGATGCCGTGTTTCTTGACTTCCGCAAGGCGTTTGACACAGTTCCCCACAGTCGTTTAATGAACAAAGTAAGAGCATACGGACTATCAGATCAATTGTGTGATTGGATTGAGGAGTTCCTAGATAACAGAACGCAGCATGTCATTCTCAATGGAGATAAGTCTTCCGAAGTAAGAGTGATTTCAGGTGTGCCGCAGGGGAGTGTCATAGGACCGTTGCTATTCACAATATACATAAATGACCTGATGGATGACATCGGAAGTTCACTGAGGCTTTTTGCAGATGATGCTGTGGTGTATCGAGAGGTTGCAACAATGGAAAATTGTACTGAAATGTAGGAGGATCTGCAGCGAATTGACGCATGGTGCACGGAATGGCAATTGAATCTCAATGTAGATAAGTGTAATGTGATGCGAATACATAGAAAGATAGGTCCATTATCATTTAGCTACAAAATAGCAGGTCAGCAACTGGAATCAGTTAATTCCATAAATTATCTGGGAGTACTCATTAGGAGTGATTTAAAATGGAATGATCATATAAAGTTGATCGTCGGTAAAGCAGATGCCAGACTGAGATTCATTGGAAGAATCCTAAGGAAATGCAATCCGACAACAAAGGAAGTAGGTTACAGTACGCTTGTTCGCCCAATGCTTGAATACTGCTCAGCAGTGTGGGATCCGCTCCAGGTAGGGTTGATAGAAGAGATAGAGAAGATCCAACGGAGAGCAGCGCGCTTTGTTACAGGATCATTTAGTAATTGTGAAAGCGTTACGGAGATGATAGATAAACTCCAGTGGAAGACTCTGCAGGAGAGACGCTCAGTAGCTCGGTAAGGGCTTTTGTTAAAGTTTCGAGAACATACCTTCACCGAAGAGTCAAGCAGTATATTGCTCCCTCCTACGTATATCTCGCGAAGAGACCATGAGGATTAGAGAGATTAGAGCCCACACAGAAGCATACCGACAATCCTTCTTTCCACGTACAATACGAGACTGGAATAGAAGGGAGAACCGATAGAGGTACGCAGGGTACCCTCCGCCACACACCGTCAGGTGGCTTGCGGAGTATGGATGTAGATGTAGATGTAGGTATGGATGTAGAGGAACCACGTTGTGTGGTTACGCGATTGCAGAACAATCACTGGAAGCAGTTACTTCCATAAAACATCAAAGAACGTGCAAAGGAAGTGATTGGAAGTGAAGCAACCACATAAAATTAATGGCAAGTAAGGCAGTTGCCAGATTGAGATTCATTGGAAAAATTATCAGGAAATTAAGTCCATCTTAGCGAAGGAAATAGATTACAAAACACTCATTTGGCCAATACTTAAATATTGCCCATCAGTATGGAATCCATACCAGATAGGATTGATAGAGGAAATAGAGAAGATCGGAAGAATAGGAACATGGTTTGTTAAAGCTTCATTTAGAAAGTGAGAAACATCATGGAGATGTTTGTTTAACTCCAATGGCAGACACTTTGAGAGAGGCATTTTACGTCACAGTCTGCTCAACTTTTAAAAGTTTTAAGAGTGTATGTTCCTAGATGAGTCAACAAATGTATTGCTTCCTCCTACACACAGTATATCTTGTGAAAAGACCATAAATATAAAATTAGAGAGATTCGAGGTCACATGGAAGATTACCGGCAGTCATCCTTTCTGCATACTATTGATGCCTGGAGTAGGAACAGGGGAAGTGACAGTGGTACACACAGTACCCACTGCCACACACTATATGGTGGTTTGTGGAGTGTAGATGTAGATGCAGATGAAGATGAATGATTTGTATAAGATACACAACACATTATGCAACATAGGACTCATCTGTGGAACCTAGCATCTTATAATCTATGAGGTGCGCTGCCAAATGTGGAGTGCTGCATCCCTGTCGCTATGACTCACATGCTTTAGCAGCAGAACGAAACACGACAGCATGCAGGTCCTATCTTTAAGCCTGAATTTATTCACTGTAACTAGTTCTGATGTAAAAAATGGAGGAGATCTAACTAAGTTTGTTGTACATTGCAATATCTGAAAGTTAATTGGTATACTCTAAGATAAAATGCAAACTACTTTTGCAATATTGTCTGACATTCACAGTATTTTTTTTTTCATTGTTGAATATTTGCATTATCAACTTTTCTACAGTGAGTGACAGAATAATTTATCAATATATTAACAGTTATAATCTGAAGAAAGTAGACACATTGTGATGATCAGTCAATAGCATTAAATTCTAGAATGTGCTGCAGTTGCGATAGTGGAAAACTCTTCTAACATCACTCTCAGAATCTGATGTTAAGTTGTTTTCTTCTGCACAGCTCAAGCTATCACTTACATTCACCCAAGTTTCATCTGGCCACAATATACTTTTGAACATCACACCCGTGATTCTCCACATTTGCACCTCTGTGCAACAACATTTGTCCTTTCCATTAATATTTTATGGCCATTAATAACTGAAAGACTGAATCCTATTTCTTTTTGCCTCTGTGCACAATCAGAATTTGATGCTTTTTCAAAAGCTATATGAGCAGTTTTGAAAACATGGATTGTTTCCTTCGCTTACAACAATTATATAAAGGAAGACAAACAGCTCCTTTCTGGAAATTGTCCAAAGCTCAATTGCTTCTTGCTCTGCTGCCTTTTTCCTGGTTTCTACAAACTTTTTCTGCCACTTTTGTCACAATCTGTATTGTACTGTTCCTTCTCCTGTCATTACAACAGTGTATTTGTTTACTTTAAAACCTGGTGCAATGGGAAATAAGAACTCAGCTTGTCCGTTTTCTTTTTCAAAATACTCCCTCACCCAGAACACAAATTTGTGTGTTTTTCTGTGTTTTTCTGTGTATTACGTTTTTTCTCCTCTGCTTCACTTAACATGTTGGGCTTTTGCCATACATCACATGGTTTAAAATGAAATAGATGTGAATAAATACTAAAAATATCATAAATAAAATGAACTGTAAAAAGACTTCTAGTAAGGTAATGACAAATGTCAGCACTGGTTACACACAAGAAAGTGTTATGTTTAACGCACGTACTCGTTTGTTATGCAACATGATAATGGTGCTAGTGCTACCTGCTAAAGCATCATTTATTTTTGACTGGGTTCCTGTGGTTGCTAGGCAATGAAACAATGCTAGTTAGTTGTCAATACCAAAGACTTGAGTCTCAGAGTAGAGATCAGACATACGTGTACATTTGTCTGCTAGCTAAAGTTCAAAAGTTGGTATAATGAGAACATTTTAATATGGCTGTTTAGGTGACAGTTGTTTTGAGCTGTGGTTGTGTCAAAGACAAGTAGAGCTTGGGCCAGGACCTCCAATCTCAGCAAACAATTGCATGGCAGGCATTACTATATGCTTTGTATTGTGTGTTGCTGGTAGTTTTCTTCTCCTAATTTAAAATGAGTGAAGAGACTAATTTTGATCCGTCACATAGTTCGATTACAATTCTCACAACCATAGAAGTGATTGGTGATATCTGTGACCATGTTTCAATTCCGCTTTAACAGAAAAATGGAACACTGACGCAGGCTGCTACCCTGCGAAAGGGAGGTGAGGTTTGTTTACATTGAGAGCTGACTGCTAGTCTATAGTGTCTACAATGCACTATAGGATCTGGAAAACAAAACGTGTCAATATATTTTGAGCATAGTGGAAGTCTTGGCCTATTGCCCTAATAGAGCTACTTTCAGTTTTACTGCTATGCTAACTACCCCATCAGTTCTATTTATAATGTTGTCGAGTATGAGTCGCATGCCTGTGAATCACTGTGAAAGGTCAAAAACAATATTCTGCACATTTTGTAATTATTGAATTGGCTGGGAAAAGAAAAGTAACACTGAGAAACACCTTAGATCAATGACACACTGTATTCACAGTCCAGAAAATGCTGCTGCTTCCAACAAAAACAACCATTTGCTGAAAGTTTAAATAGAGACAAAAGAAGAAAAGTACTAAATACCATTTCAGAAATAAAAAACTGTTGAAGTTTTTATGAAAACAAACTTCCCCCACCAAAACGCTCCCCAATCGCCAGTTTGATAAAAAAAAAGTCAAATAAAAACCTGTCTTTTGAAAGCACAAAGACTTCATCTTCAGGCACATTGCATGACAACCTTTTAATATGTACTCCAAAAATATACATGAATTTTGCTGTTTACAGATCTGCATACCTGCATACAATGTGTTTCCTCTCAGTCTCTTGTTGTTGTTTCATCATATTCAGATACCTCCCATGCATGCCCATTTGAAGTATGCCACGATCCTTACCTGCATCTGGCGATTATGTTGTGATGCTATATTTATATTTTTATCATTCTCTCACATGTCTGCCCCCTCCCCCCCGAACATAATCCTTGAAATCTCCCTCCTCATTCCTTTTTCAAAATTTTCATCCCATTCGCTCCGCTAAAGACAACCACTCACTCTAGGTGGGCCACAATGCTGAGAAAGTATAGTTGTGTGTATGTGTGGGAGGGTGAATGATGGGGAAGGGGTGGTTCCTCTCAAGAAGAATCCAACTTGCTAATGTAAGCTAGCATGTTAGAGTTCTCATCTATGTGCCTATTTACTACTCAAAATGTCCTTTATGCTATAGGTGACTTTTTTAATCCCATCCAGAATTTTCCAGTATTGTGTCAGTAAGTAAACAAGTGAGTTCAGTATTTTTGAATAGCCATATAATTAGAAACTTGGATTAATCACATCATGGAGATCATTTTAAACATTTAAGTTAAGATATTCTTGCTCTGTGTGCGATTGCTCATTTTGTCAATGACAATGTTTGGCTGTTAGCATACTTTGTATTTTTCCATTCATTAATTTAATGTAGAATAACATTTCTGAGGATTCAGCACATACACACAGTGCATATTTTGCTTTTAAATGAGTAATAAGATTAACATATTATGTGCATCCCCAGAGTTCTTGTAGACAACCCATTATTGTCTGTTATATAAACCATATAAGTTATCAGAGGACCAGGAATTTAGGACTGTATAATGGTTTGGATCCATTTGGATTGCAGTGAATGATGATGTCTGTTAGAGAATCACTTACTATTCAGAAGTAAGTTTACATTCAAAAAACAAGGTATACATCTTCGTCGTTGATTGTACAGGACATGTGGGCCAAAAGATACAACAGCCGACAGACTGAGTCGCATTCATTATTGTTTTCACACTCGGTGAGGTGAGTGTACCGTTAGGAGGGGTGGCCTTATGGTCATTGTTGCTCAGGTATGTATACCTCCAGAGAGGGAAGCACTGTTCGGTGCTTTGGTCAAATGTAGTGATTGATCACACCAGCTGTGAAAGAAGTATTTATTTATTTTGAAAATAATGCAAGTAACACAAAGTCCAGTTGAAGCGTAAAAGACAACACATGGAAATTATTGTGTCTTTACACCAAACATTCTTTAACACATAGAACCACAAGAAAAAGAGTGGGGGGGGGGGGGAGAAAAATAAGAAGATGAAATAGACTGAGTCTGCTGTAAGGTAAACAAAGAAAAGAAAACATACAAATTCATATTTCACATTTGTATAACTTCACTCAGTAAAGGACATGGGTTGCTGGTTGGCCTGTTGAAAACCCCCTGTGCTGTGCAAATACACTCCTGGAAATTGAAATAAGAACACCGTGAATTCATTGTCCCAGGAAGGGGAAACTTTATTGACACATTCCTCGGGTCACATACATCACATGATCACACTGACAGAACCACAGCCACATAGACACAGGCAACAGAGCATGCACAATGTCCGCACTAGTACAGTGTATATCCACCTTTCGCAGCAATGCAGGCTGCTATTCTCCCATGGAGACGATTGTAGAGATGTTGGATGTAGTCCTGTGGAACGGCTTGCCATGCCATTTACACCTGGCGCCTCAGTTGGACCAGAGTTCGTGCTGGACGTGTAGACCGCGTGAGACGACGCTTCATCCAGTCCCAAACATGCTCAATGGGGGACAGATCCGGAGATCTTGCTGGCCAGGGTAGTTGACTTTCACCTTCTAGAGCACGTTGGGTGGCCCGGGATACATGCGGACGTGCATTGTCCTGTTGGAACAGCAAGTTCCCTTGCCGGTCTAGGAATGGTAGAACGATGGGTTCGATGACGGTTTGGATGTGCCGTGCACTATTCAGTGTCCCCTCGACGATCACCAGAGGTGTACGGCCAGTGTAGGAGATCGCTCCCCACACCATGATGCCGGGTGTAGGCCCTGTGTGCCTCGGTCGTATGCAGTCCTGATTGTGGTGCTCACCTGCACGGCGCCAAACACGCATACGACCATCATTGGCACCAAGGCAGAAGCGACTCTCATCGCTGAAGACGACACGTCTCCATTCGTCCCTCCATTCACACCTGTCGCGACACCACTGGAGGCGGGCTGCACGATGTTGGGGCGTGAGCGGAAGACTGCCTAACGGTGTGCGGGACCGTAGCCCACCTTCATGGAGACGGTTGCGAATGGTGCTCGCCGATACCCCAGGAGCAACAGTGTCCCTAATTTGCTGGGAAGTGGCGGTGCGGTCCCCTACGGCACTGCGTAGGATCCTACGGTCTTGGCGTGTATCCGTGCGTCGCTGCGGTCCGGTCCCAGGTCGACGGGCACGTGCACCTTCCGCCGACCACTGGCGACAACATCGATGTACTGTGGAGACCTCACGCCCCACGTTTTGAGCAATTTGGCGGTACGTCCACCCGGCCTCCCGCATGCCCACTATACGCCCTCGCTCAAAGTCCGTCAACTGCACATATGGTTCACGTCCACGCTGTCGCGGCATGCTACCAGTATTAAAGACTGCGATGGAGCTCCGTATGCCACGGCAAACTGGCTGACACTGACGGCGGCGGTGCACAAATGCTGCGCAGCTAGCGCCATTCGACGGCCAACACCGCGGTTCCTGGTGTGTCCGCTGTGCCGTGCGTGTGATCATTGCTTGTACAGCCCTCTCGCAGTGGCCGGAGCAAGTATGGTGGGTATGACACACCGGTGTCAATGTGTTCTTTTTTCCATTTCCAGTAGTGTAGTTGCAACTTGCACTATTCCTTTGTGGCCAGTGTGTACTCTTTCAGTGACATCCAGCTTCCAGTATAAGGATGGCAGGTTGTCCTCTCTTACTACAACCAATACACAAGGCTGGATATTTTGAGTGGGACCGTCCACTTGGGCCAGTGCTGCAGATGATATAGGCAGGCAGTTTTTACACGACTGACTGCTGCGATGAAGTAGTGTTCTCTGCTGTTTGATACTGGCCTGATATGGTGTTACTAACTTATTTCTGTCTCCTGAAGTGTGGGATGATCAGCTCCTATGGAGATAGTCCTTAGCGGACAACATTCTGCTCCTGGCAACATGTCCATCTCGCCAGATGACCAAAACTCTGGATCAGCAAGTTGTGTATTTGGCAAGTTCCAACTGGGATCAATTATTTGTTCAACTTCATCACAGATCCTACATTTAGGGTCCTCTTCCATTATACCCATTGTGTGTAGGTGTTTCTCGAAGTTCCCATGGCTGGTCATCAGTCCAATCATGAGTTTGATCTCTTTCCTGTTCAATCCCAGGATCACAGAGCTTCTTTTAAAACATGTCTTGGGCATCATTACCTTACCGTGTTGTTGTTTATGGACCTTGGGCCAATATCCTATGTGCTGTTTCCTAAGCCAGTTCCATAGTTCTAATTTGATCATAGCCTTGGTGATTGTGAAGACAGGTTCTGGTCCAATAAATGGAGTTGTTGCCCCCACCCTAGCCAATCTATCAGCTTGTTCATTGCCACAGATCCCTGAGTGGCCAGGGACCCACACTAGGTTCATCCTGTTGCTTCCCCCTAGCTCCACCAGAGCCCTGTGGCAATCTGCAACAATCTTAGATCTTGTTGCAGGAGCTGCCAATGATTTCAGGGCTGCCGGGCTGTCTGAATAATTGTAGAGAGCTACGGTCATTGTAGCACCCACACATATTCTCCTCCACAGATGCCCTGATTGCAGTAATTTCGGCTTGGAATACAGAGGCCTGTTTCCCTAGAGAGATGATGCTCTCCAGTCTTGGCTGAACCCTGTACAACACAATGCCTTGGTCTGTTTTCGATCCATCAGTGAACCAAACAAGGTCCCCCGTATGGTGTTGAACTGTTTTCTCCCACTGCTCCCTACTTCCAGTTATTATGTTTTAAGTCTTGTCTAAGCAGTTGGGAGTTGTTATATAGTCTGCAGGCATTTCCCCAGCCATATCTATATTTACTTCATTCACTATGTTAGTGTGTGATTCTGGATATCCGAATGAGACCCAGTTTTGGCCAGTTTTAAGTCTGTATGCCCCAGCTGCTGCCTCCATCTTAACCCAAAGGTGAAATGGAGGCATATCCAGCATGGCTTCCATTCCATTGGTTGGTGTGCTGCTAATTTCACCTGTTACGGCTAAGCAGGCCAATCTCTGCACCTTAGCAAGCTCTTTAGCAGCAACCCGCTGTTCTACCTTCTTCCACCAGACTATGGCCCCATAGGAAATCCTAGGTCTAACCACTGTGGTGTATATCCAGTGCATACCCTGTAAGATCCCCTCGCTTCTAAACTGATACTGTTATTACTCAGCTCGATTTCCTCCTACCTGTGCATGGTGCAGCTCCTTGTAAATGTCATCCCGTGCAGATTCTTCATTGGCACATTGGGTGTCTGTCGGTGGAAGCTAATTATCTGAAATTGCTGTCGATCAACTTTGGGGTATCTATTTACTCTAAATTAACATTCAGAATGCCTTAATATCACTTTTATTCCTATTAGATCAATAATGAAACACTCATGTCACAAACTACTCGTAACTGAGAGCATGTCTACCATCCAACAAGACAGGAAGAGTTCTTAACGTCGACTGCCGAATTTGGTGCGCAGTCCGTATCTCTTACTAGTTTCGTCACAGTTTGTGGATTTCTGATCAAGTTCGCACTTACTAAGATATGTTAATGAACAGGTGTGAATTTTAACGAGGCAAAACTATGATAAATAGTTTTAAACATCCAGAGGCTCCTCCTAGTATTCATGTTGTCATAAATGACTTTAATTATTAAATATAAATAAACAAAGTTGGTGACTTTGGCACCAAGATGGCGGTACTTCCCGTCATGTATATTTCCCAGGCTGACGCTTGTTGCTACGGTCCAGCGCCGAGCCCCATCCCACTATGCGCGAAATGTGGTCACTTCATCACCTAGCCAGCCAGAGTGGGAAATGCTCTCCAACTCATGGCCGTCTATGGACTACAGGACTTTGTAACTATCGTGAATACATCAATAAGAGACAATAATTTATTAAAACTAGTAAAAATGTCTTCCTCATGTAAGAGGCTACTTACAACCCTTAGCGCTTAGGCCCCGATTTTTAACACAAGTCCACCTAGTACTCACTAAAGTAATTTTTGCTCTGGAGCAGATACTCTTAATATGAGGGGTCCAAGTCAGCTTCTCATCCAAGGTTACCCCTAGATATTTCACTGTCCCCTTCACAGGTAGAGTATCATCAAAGAGCTTTAGATTCCAACTTGTATGCTGAATATGTCTCTTCGTGACTGGCACTACAACAGTCTTCTTAGGATTAACTGTCAGATAGTGTTTAATGTACCATTTTTGCACAGTGTCCAACCCTCCTTGTGCCATATTCCCGACTGTGTCAGCGAATTTGCCAAGTATTACTATGACAAGATCATCTGTGTATCCTTGGCAGAACCATTGTCTGGAATGTTCCTCAATGAGTTCGTTCACCCCTAGATTCGACAATAGAGGAGACAAAACTACTCCTTGTGGTCAGTCTCTAGTGGTCTTAATTACCATCTTTTCATTCATCATAGTAGCCTCTACCTTCCTTCCACTAAGCATGGCCCTGGTCCACCTGCATATAGTGGTCCCCAGGCCATGTACCTCTGCTGCCCTTACCATGGAATCGAAGGTCGTGTTACTGAAGGCCCCCTCAATATCCAGGAAGATGCAGAGTGCTATTTCTTGGAAGTGAAGTGCTTTTTCCACCTTCCCGAGTTGGTGGAGAGCTGTCTCACATGATTTACCTGGTTGGTATACATGTTGGTTCAGGTGTAGAGGGATCCTACTTAGCCTCCTCTCCCCAACATATACATTAACCAGTTTTTCCAATGCTTTGAGAATGGAGGAGGACAGACTGATTGGTCTCATATCCTTGGCCTTGTTATGATCATTTCTCCCTGGTTTTGAGATGAAAACAACCTTCACTGCCCCCCAAGCATTGGGAACGATTCCTACTGCTAAGCTAACCCTGAATAGCCTGCATAGCTTTCCTCCTCCTGCCTGTTGCAGGAGAGGTGGAAAAATTCCATCTGGGCCAGGTGACTTGAATGGCTGGAATGTTCCCACCGCCCACTGGATTTTGTTGAAGTTCACCCACTCCTTGGCCGATTCTATATCTACATCTACATCCATACTCCGCAAGCCACCTGACGGTGTGTGGCGGAGGGTACTTTGAGTACTTCTATTGGTTCTCCCTTCTATTCCAGTTTCGTATTGTTCGTGGAAAGAAAGATTTTCGGTATGCCTCTGTGTGGGCTCTAATCTCTCTGATTTTATCCTCATGGTCTCTTCGCAAGATATATGTAGGAGGTAGCAATATACTGCTTGACTTCTCGGTGAAGGTATGTTCTCAAAACTTCAACAAAAGCTTGTACTGAGTCTCTGCTACAGAGTCTTCCACTGGAGTTTATCTATCATATCTATAACGCTTTTGCGATTACTAAGTGATCTTGTAACAAAGTGCACTGCTCTCCATTGGATCTTCTTTATCTCTTCTGTCAACTCTATCTGGTATGGATCCCACACTGCTGAGCAGTATTCAAGCAGTGGGCGAACAAGTGCACTGTAACCTACTTCCTTTGTTTTCGGATTGCATTTCCTTAGGATTCTTCCAATGAATCTCAGTCTGGCTTCTGCTTTATCGATGATCAACTTTATTTGATCATTCCATTTTAAATAATTCCTAATGCCTACTCCCAGATAATCTATGGAATTAACTGCTTCCAGTTGCTGACCTGCAATATTGTAGCTAAATGTTAAAGGATCTTTCTTTCTGTGTATTCACACCACATTACACTTGTCTGCACTGAGATTCAATTGCCATTCCCTGCACCATGCGTCAATTCGTTGCATATCCTCCTGCATTTCAGTACAATTTTCCATTGTTACAACTTCTCGATATACTGCAGCATCATCCGCAAAAAGCCTCAGTGAACTTCCGATGTTATCCACAAGATCATTTATATATATCGTGAACAGCAATGGTCCTACTACACTCCCTGCGACACATCTGAAATCACTCTTACTTCGGAAGACTTCTCTCCATTGAGAATGACATACTGTGTTCTGTTATCTTGGAACTCTTTACTCCAATTACACAATTGGTCTGATACATACCCAGTCCTCTCTCTGAGTGCCTGAGAACCGTTGTCTCTCTGGGGTCACATACTGGTCTGTGTTATCCGGCAGAGCATATTGAGGAAAGTGAGTTTTGAGGAGCAATTCCAGTGTCTCATGTGCTGTCTTTGTATATTCCCCACCCTCCTTCCTCAACCTACCTCCTGGATTGGTTGGTACTCTAGTGAAGTCTGGCTTGTGCAGCCGTGCCCTTCACTTCCTCACAGAATGCCTTCCAGGATGCCTCCTTTGCTTGTCTTATTGCAAGATTGTAATTGACAAGGGTCTCACAATATTTAGCCCATTGTCCTTTACGTCTCATAATATTAAACAGTCTCCAAACCTGTTTTCTTTGCGTTTCCAGTTTGTTATTCCACCAAGGAACACTCCTATTTGTGCACTTCCTGGTGATTGTGCAGTTGTCCTGATATGAGGCCACTATGGAAGAGGTAACAGCCTCTGTTACTTCCTCAAATTCTGCTGGCTTCCTTATTGTGGTTTTTGTTGTGGTTGGCAGGAGAGCCAACCGTGTTAGTAAAGGAGGCCGAAATGCACGCGTTTTAGCTCACGCAGGCTGGCGGGAGGTCTGGAACATGACAAGGGAATTAGAATTGAGAAAAATGGACATAGCTGGTGGAATACTTAACTTTAATCCATTAATGGTGAACATCGCTCTTTATGGTACATGATTCACAATATCAACAGTACGGATACTGACGCCTTGCTAGGTCGTAGCAAATAACGTAGCTGAAGGCTATGCTAATTATCATCTCGGCAAATGAGAGCGTAGAAGTCAGTGAACCATCGCTAGCAAAGTCAGCTGTACAACTTGGGTGTGTGCTAGGAAGTCTCTCTAGACCTGCCGTGTGGCGGCGCTCGGTCTGCAATCACTGATAGTAGCGACACGCGGGTCCGATGTATACTACCGGACCGCGGCCGATTTAAAGGCTACCACCTAGCAAGTTTGGTGTCTGGTGGTGACACCACAGTTTTAATTTACGATAAGGCTAAGTCAAGGTCCCTCCTATATGTCTACCAGTCTGTTTTCCTGGGATTCCTATAAGTCATGGTCTGTCTGATTCCCATTTCAACCTTGAATTTAATGTACACGTGGTCCGACGAGGATGGCTCCAACACCACATGCCATTGTTTGACATAGCTACCCATTGTCATGGAACCAAATGTAATGTCAATTACTTCTTCCCTTCTGCTATTCCTGAATGTAGGTTCATTGTCCCTAGTCAGGACCTCGAAGTTGTTAGCTAAGAGAAATTCAAGAAGGTACTCACCTCTACTGTCTGTGTCCTTGCTGCCCCACACTAGGTTGTGGGCATTGGCGTCGCATCCCACCAGCTGTTGGGCACCTTGCCGATGGCAAGTCTCTACTAGTCTCCTCACTTCCAAGGGAGGGGGAGAACAGTCTTCGCAAGGAAGGTATGCTGAGGTCAAAATAATTTCCCTCATGATACCTTCCTCACGTTGCAGCATTTCGATGGTCACTAAGTCCCTAGAACAGAAATCCATCATTGGCATGAAAGAAATGCCATTTCTAACATAGATGCATGTTCTGGAGTTTCTTAGATTCCTAGCATAGAGCAGCTTACCTCCAGTGCCTCCAAGGCCCGATACATCCCCTTTGTATAAATAGGGTTCTTGTATCAGGGCCACGTCTACTTCCTGTCTCCCCAGGTAGTGGCTCAGAGTAGCAGAGGCCCCTTTACTGTGCTGCAGATTAATCTGCAGCACCTCTAGGCTCCATCTTACTGCCATCTTTGAGGTCTTTGAGAACCGTGGTGGTGACCTGTGAGAATCCTAAAAACAGTTTCAGATCTTGCTCCCACATCACGTTCAGGGACTTCTCACCAACCTCCACCACCAGGGTTCGTCCTTCCGGAGCAACCTTTTGGTTAATCACTTCTCCAGTCTTCTGTTGGGACTTTTGGGTTCTGGGCCCAGTGCACCACGGTCTAGATAGACCCTCCTGAAGTAGGGACCTGGGCCAGCGTCCCCCTCAATCTTTTCAAAGAGGGCCATCTGTACTAGTTCCTCCTGCTGTAAGGTAACCATCCAGGATAACTGCCATGCTAAAAACTGAGACTGCAGTACTATAGGTCTGTTTCCCTATTTATTGGCTCGGTTTTTTCTGGACTCACTTATCCAGGGAGGAGGAAGTCTTTGATTCCTCCCTTATACCCTTACTATGTGTCCTTGACGTTGTGGGGGTCTGCGTGTCCCCTTCAACCTGAGACCGTTTTTTCCTTGGGGTCTTGGGTTCTAGTCCCTTTACTTTCCTCCACTTGTTTTTAGGAAGCCATTCTTTTCCTTCCTTTTCCCTCTGTTCCCTGAGTAGCTTCCTCCTCTGGGCCCCAGACAAGCCTTTGATCTTAATCTGGTCTAGCGTCTCGGTTACAGTTCCCACTTCTGGCTCAGGTCTAGGCCCTGATTCAGTAATGGAAATGCCTTCCATCGATTCTGTCCCCGATGTTTGGGTATCTGAGGTCTCAATGTGCCCCTCAGATTCTCTTTCTTTTTCTGTAGTCATGTCCTTGTTGGTCCCCCGGTATTTGGGGATCTAGAAGGTCCACACCACGAATACCCCGCGCAGTGTAAGGCTAATTACTCAGGGAGGCCACCCAGTATCCCAGAGGCTCCGTTTGCGACACATCTTCCCGTGTGCCACACACCCCTCAGCACACCTTGGGTTGGGTCAGGGAATAGGGTAGGACTAGGAGTGGATAGGGAAGATGGGACGTTATGGGACACTCTTAGTCTGAGCCATCGGCACGGACTCTCCACCCGCACGGACAGTGCTTCGTCAAGGTGGTGTCCCCTGGAGAGGATATTTTTGATTAATTATGATATAAATATAAGTACAAGTTACCCATATTGATTAAATTGCCATATTGTTCCTGAAAAAGTAATTGCTTTTAGAAACCAGTTCTACTTCTTAGCTACTATCCATGAAACAGGCATTTTAGTAAAATAGAGAAATTGTCTGTTGCCAACACACCTGAAAAATGTTTGTGTCTGTTGGATGCAGACATCTATTGAAATTGTACATCTGTCAAAATGCTATTTCATAGTATCATTACCCTAATCGCCTGGTGTCACTTATTCTGCAATTACATGAAGATCATTTGTTCACAGTCACTCCTGCGAGCCTATAAATTGGCCAGTTTTGGCCGATATTTAGCAACAATCCCAGAGACTGGAGTGAGTTACGATTCCACCTCTGGTGTCTTGCGAATATCAACTGCAGAAGATACCAATGAAGAAAGTGAACAACCAGATGTGGGAGAAGGAGTGGATGTAAACAATGTGGTATGTACACGTCCTGTTTCTACATAATTTCTAGCATGGCTTGAAGTTAGTATTAAACATTGAAAATATACGAGGGCTGTTCAATAGAGAATGATCATAATTTTGTTTTTGACAACATACCTTTACTCATTGTCATGATTTTGATACTCCTTCTCAAAGAAGTCTCCCACGAATGTGATGCACTTGTCCCAGCATTTCTGCCAGTCTTCAAATACTTGTTGGAAACCATTTTTTGAGAGGGCCTTCAAAATCGCCTTCACCACTGCTTCTGATGATTGATAATACCTCCCACGAAGGCATTTCTTTATGTTAGGGATTAGAAAAAAGTCACATGGGGCTAAATTCGGACTATAGAAAGGGTGAGGGATGCACTTCACGTTGATTTTTGTTAGATATTCAGCAACAACATCGGCAGTATGCGGCCGTGTATTATCGTGGTGCAGCATCCAGCCTGCTTCACGGAAATGTGGTCTTTTGTGCCTGATATGGACTTGCAATGTTCTGAGGACATCCCTGTAGTATTGTCCAGCTACTGATGTGTGTGCTGATAAACCATCCCATGAATATGAAAGAATGAGAGGACCTTAACTTTTGGACATTTCCACACTGGGCTTTGCTGTTTTCTCTCAGCGTCAAAATGATGTAGCCAAGTGTCATCAGCAGTGATTACATTTTAAAGAAACTCTGGATCTTCCTCTAACATAAACCTTAACTGCATGCAGACCTGCACTCAGATATCCTTTTGTTCGGGAATCAACAGTCTCCTAACCCATGGTGCACAAACACGTGTCATGTGTAATTTTTCTGTCACCAATGTGAGGTTGGCACCCAGTGAAATGTTCAGTATTTCAGAAAGTGATCTTCAGGCAATTCGTCGATCCTCTCTCACAGTGACAGCCGCAGTGTTGATGTTTTCTGCCGTAAGAGCAGTAAGTGGAGCACCGGGTCCACCTTCCTTTGAAATTACACATTTTAAACCACCTTCCAGCTGTGCTGTAGGGAAGAACAGATTCTCCACAGGCCTCCTGTAACATAGTACAGTTCTGAGTTGAAGATTTGTTGAGACGAAAGCGGAATTTCAAAGCCACGTATTGTTCCTCGTGTGTTGCCTCCATTGTAGCGGTAGGCGATACTGAACATGTCTGACCTCGCCTGCCTCTCACAGGTGGAAAGCAGGAGTCCTAACAGTTCAGTACTACGGTGTGTTTGTTGCACATTAAGCTAAATGATTTCAGCAAAATGGCTGTCATTATCCTCATATGACATGATGCTTTTATGAAACTTGGTTCCCACAATCTGCCTGTGTGAGCCGCACAGTGGGGCATTGTTATTGAGTTTTACCTTTATGCTAGTCATAAAGAGTGTCATTCAATAATAACCATCAAGTGAAATTTCCATTTTGTCACATTGTTTCTTTGGATACTCACCGGAAGCAAACTGTTGGTCAATTTCTGATTTGCCAATGTTTTTTTAAAAAATTACAAAACACTAGTAGTGTCACATGTTGACAGCACCATCTCACAATCATTTGTAAAGGTCTAAACACGAGCTGGGAGGAATATAGAGTGAGGATAAATGTGAAGAAGACTAAGGAAAATTTTTGATTACTTAGTGGAGCAGTTTGAAAATTTCAGCTACATGAGATGCAAAATAACCAGTAACATGAGATGTAAGAAATATAAATAAGAATAGATATACATGAGAAACGTCTTGCAGAAAAGTAGTATTTTTTATGGTCTACTAAATAAACAAGGTAAATATTAATGAGGTGTTCTGTATGTAGTGTTCCCCAGTAGGGTGCAGAAACATTGACACTGCAGCGGAGAGAGGAAAATGTTTGGAGGCTTGTGAGATGTGAATATGGGTTTGGAGATGAGGTTCTGTTACACAGGGTGACTGAGAAAAGACTAAAGGTTGGAAACAATTAAGAGAAACAAACAAAACTGACTAGGACACTGAATTAGAAGAGACTGTATATAATAAAGGACCAAATACAAGGAGGTGCATCATACGCAGCTATGAAAAGAACAGTGGAAAATGGGGGGCTCAGAGAATGCTGAATTGGCAGTGATGGATGTGCATTACGTGTGGAACATTTTATCATCATCACAGGCATTTTTAAAATTTTATAGACCATGATGAGTAATTAAGTAAATAAATACATACATACCAAAACAGCTAAAAGTATTGATTGTTTTCGAAAAGCATTTTCTCGGGTTTGATACGATACCATGCACTACAGCGTAGCACAGCGAAATGGGAAATTTGAAACATTGTTGTTGGTAGTACTGTAATTGCTGTACTTGTTTGGAACTGATGTATAATTGTTGTGAACACATTATCATCTAGTAATCTTACAGCATTGGAGATCTGATACACGCTATCACTGTGAGAGCACTTTACAAGCAGAGTGATAGTGTGACTGCTGCAGAAAGGGTATTTTGACAGTATTATCAGCTAGTATACCTCAGATGTGTCCCATCTGCTCAGGCATAGTTTTGAAGAAATGTGTTCAGCCTTTGGGGGGCGGGGGGGGGGGGGGGGGGGTGTTCCTCCAGGTTGCGATCAATCTATATGTACCCCGGAGACTGTTGCAGCTGTTTGAGTTTCCATTGAGAGAGGCCCTGGAAGCTCCATACTACAACATGCGTCTGCTCTAGAGATTGAATGACAAGGAAGTACTGCATGAATTAAAGTTCCATGACAATAAGTTTAAAGATTGTGCAGCAATTAAATCCACAGGGCCCCATGTCACATAGGGAGTTTAGCGAACAGGTTTTGGTTTAAATCAGTGAGGACTCCAGTCGTATGGATGTCAGGTAAAGGCCACTTCCCCGTTGACAGATACATCAACAAACAGTATTTTATTACTGGACAAAGGAAAATTGTTATGAGTTTCACAAGTGTTCGTGACATAGCTCCAAAGTTACCTTATGGTGTGCCGTATCGTGCCATGATGTCATTCACCCTCACTTTTGTGAACCTGAAGGTGGCATTGCAACAACAGTAACATGTGCTTGGTGTGTTGATATACTTAAAATGTTCCTTACACCAAGACTGTGCACGGACCCAGTATTTGTATTTTCAAATGTCTATTTGTCACTGCCATAACATACCATATAAAGAGGTTGTAATGGTTTCAAAGAATCGGCTGTAGCAGTTCATAAACCTAAAACATTTAATTTTTTTTTAAAATCAAAACATGCCCGTTTTAGTTCTGTAAAGTGGTTAATAGTATATTTGTTTTGAGAGATGCAGCAATAAATTTTAGTGACAGTAATTATCCATTTGGGGAACTTAGGTTTGCTCTCAAATTCTGGTTACCGTAATGAAGGGAAAGGAAAGCAAGACTTTAATATCTTCACTGAAGAACAGATGCTTTCATATGAACAATTTATTGATTTGGAATTGCAGTTTTCTGGATAATTGTCATTTGGTCATGAGATACAGCTAGACTAACCAAAATGTTACACTGTTATGACAATTGTGTGGCTAAAACATTTAGTTGTCCTGATCAGTTAGAACTGTGTATATGTGCACAACAGAGTTGGCACTTAGCTGTGACAGTGATTTCCATTTTCATGGCAGTCCATAGGCAGTTTGTCTATAGAGCTGAACAAGTCTTTCAAATTCAAGAATAAAAAGCACTCTGCCACTAGCAGTTACGAGTTTCTGCTTAAAGCTTCACTGTTAATTTTTTTCTAATTCCAGATCTCCCCAAGACCTTTTTGAATAACACATTTTTGAAAGATTATACTTATTGTTGCATTTTCCATTTGCCTGGAATATCTAAATAGCTCAGTCTTATTCATTCTCAACACACAGCAAAGTACATCGGTACTCCCATCACCATGCACGCAGTTTGCTTTTTCTACCTACAAGTACTGTATTATTGATCATCATTACAATTTTCCCTAATCACCTGTTATGTAAGTGTGGTTTGGCATTATCACTGATTCCATGTGCTAAAGATAAGAGAATGTGCTGTAGCTATTGAATCATTCATATATCCAGTTTCTGGTGTCATCGCGATGCTGCTGATCTGCAGGAAGGCATGATTGTGCTCTTGGGTGTGATAAAGGATGAAGGTAAATTAATTCTGAACACCTATTGATTTGTATCTGAATTTTCATGAGGCTTCCTTTTACACCATGCTCAGTTTATGAATTGCTCAACAGACGCAAGAGAGAGATTAGTTGCCTTTTGGCTGGCACAGGCATGATGTACACCACTTTTAAGGGATGTCAAGTTCGCTGTTGCCTGTAGAGATACTTTATTTCACAATCGCAATTTCGATCGTAAAAACACAGCTTCATTGAATGAGTGAGAAACTCTCTACATAGTGAAATGGTGTAAATTGCATGAACTATTACTAATGTTAACACTCTTACCACAGATTCCAATGAACTGATGTTTTTATGCTCTGTTTCAATGTGAAATGAGGCAGTGTGAAAATGCTGATGATGACATGTATACATATTGGACAATTTTAAAGTTTAACATGTGTTCAAGCAAAATCTTTTGCAGCATTATTTGATAATGGTCTCAGGGCCAAAATTACAATTGTGAAAGAAGCAATCTGCTGAATATGAGGTCCTTTGAAAAATTCTACATGCCTCTGAATCCCAACTGTGAGAAGTTAAGCATATCATTGTTGAAGGAAGTCATGAAAGCCATTATAACAGTTGGGCCTGAAGATAATTGTAAGAGAAGAGCTCGGTAATGTATTTACTGACAACAAAATATGGAGTCTGATCTGCAAGGTCATAAACCATGAGAAGTCTTGACGTTTCTTAGAATGTACTGACGATAAGTCCATGATAATACAGCTTACTGTATCAGGATAAGACTGCAAATGAAGAAGCACACTGTTGAAGATAAAAAGTAATCACTGCTTGAATGTACAACATTGCTAGCTGGCAGCTAGAGTGAGTGTAATATACATAACCAAACAAGCACAAAAGGATAGAACATAAGAATTGATCTAATTTTGTATTAATATTGAAAAACTCTAGGTTTATATTCATATTAACTGAAATTATATTTGGGCAGAATATTAATCATCATAGCTTACGTATTTGATTAATTTGCTAGGTTGGAGAGGAGAAAAGTGCTTAAACTTTGGTTAATGTAGCCTTCATCAATTTGGGGTAACTATGATGAAGCAAATCAACATTACTGGAATGGCATTTTGACATATAAATATGAAGTATGTGCCAGAAGTTGCATTGCATTTGTCATCACTGAACTTGGATGGTCATCTCACCTACATCTACATCTTCATTTATACTCTGCAAGCCACCCAACAGTGTGTGGCGGAGGGCACTTTATGTGCCACTGTCATTACCTCCCTTTTCTGTTCCAGTCGCGTATGGTTCGCGGGAAGAACGTCTGTCTGAAAGCCTCCGTGCGCACTCTAATCTCTCTAATTTTACATTCGTGATCTCCTCGGGAGGTATAAGTAGGGGGAAACAATATATTCAATGCCTCATCCAGAAACGTGCCCTCTCGAAACCTGGCAAGCAAGCTACACCGCGATGCAGAGCGCCTCTCTTGCAGAGTCTGCCACTTGAGTTTGCTAAACATCTCCGTAACGTTATCACGGTTACCAAAGAACCTTGTGACGAAATGCGCCGCTCTTCTTTGGATCTTCTCTATCTCCTCTGTCAACCGTATCTGGTACGGATCCCACACTGATGAGCAGTACTCAAGTATCGGTCGAACGAGTGTTTGGTAAGCCACCTCCTTTGTTGTTGGACTACATTTTCTAAGGACTCTCCCAATTAATCTCAACCTGGTACCCACCTTACCAACAATTAATTTTATATGATCATTCCACTTTAAATCGTTCCGCACGCATACGTCCAGATATGTTACAGAAGTAACTGCTACCAGTGTTTGTTCCGCTATCATATAATCACACAGTAAAGGATCCTTCTTTCTATGTATTCGCAATACATTACATTTGTGTATGCTAAGGGTCAGTTGCCACTCCCTGCACCAAGTGCCTATCCACTGCAGATCTTCCTGCATTTCGCTACAATTTTCTAATGCTGCAACTTCTCTGTATACTACAGCATCATCTGCGTAAAGCCGCATGGAACTTCCGACACTATCTACTAGGTCATTTATGCATGCAGCATTGTCAGTTTGTGATAATTTCAGATGTCAGTAAAAATTCCGAAGAAAATATTAGACACATCTATTTTTAATTTAGAATATGATGGAGTGTTTCCCAAAAGAAAATTGTTAGTAGTCTTTGCTGAGAAAATAATAACAAGAAATTTGCAGGAAATTTATTTTACATCAAGCTTTTTAAAAAGCTAGAAATAAAAAAAAAGATAAGCATTCTCAAAATTTACAGAAGCATGAGATACATAGTTTATTGGGAAAACATAAAAGTATTCCAAGGCACTGAAATACCATAAGAGGTGTAAAACTGTTTTGCCCGTGTAACAAAAAATGTTCTCAAGAATTTGCATTCTGTTGGACCTTGCAGGAACTTCCTCTTAAGAATTTGTTATGGAAATTATCAAATTAATGTTGGTAACATGTGAGTAGTCATTATTGTGTTGTCGCCAATGAACATGATTTACATACAACAGACTCCATGAGTGGCAGTGTGTATGTGATATGTGATATGTGGTTTATTCATCTCATTACATACAATTTTCAAATCATTTGATTTGATGTACAGGAGACATGTCAAGGTTTACAAAAGAAACCTTTTTCACTTTTTTAAGAGAAATACTAAAGTTTACATTATATTTTACATTTCTAAGTTACATGTACATAAAATAATAAGTGTAATACAATCCCTATGTTCAGATTGTGAAGCTGTCCTCAATGAATTCATCGACAGAATAATAACACTTTTCCACCAGAAGAGTAAAGAGCAATCTTTCCAGTGAACCCATTTCCATTTTAAATATATAACTGCCTTTTATTTTATTGAAAATTTTTAACCCCATATACTCTGGCGTTTGGGCATAAAGTTTTAAACGATGTGTTGGAAGTTTGAAGTTATCTCTGTGGCGAGTGCTGTAGTTGTGGTCAAAACAGAAAGTGTCTAGTGTATGTTGATTTCTGTATAGGAACACCACCATCTCATATATGTAAAGTGAGGAGATAGATAGTATTTTTTAACAGTGGTCGACAGGATTCCCATTTTTTTGCAACACACGTTTCTAGTTACTTTCTTTTGTAATACTAGGAGCCTAGTGACATTTGCTGAATTTCCCCAGAAGATTATGCCATAACGAATAACTGACTCAAAGCAGCAGTGATAAACTATCTTTCTGGTATCCATGTTTGTGGCACCTGACAAAATACACATTGCAAATGCTAAGTTGTTCAGTTTATTTGCTAAGTAATCTATGTGTACCTTCCAATTTAAATTTTTGTCAAGATTTAGGCCTAAGAACTTCACGTGGTTTGCTTCTGTGATATCCTGATCATTGCAAGTTATCTTTATTTCACTCCTTTCTACTGATTTAGCTTCAAATTGCATCATTTTGGTTTTAGTTACATTTAGTTTTAGTCCATTTTGATAGAACCAAGATTCAAGTTTTTCTTAAGTAGTTTTGGCTTTTTCTGGAATATTTTTAGATACCTCATTTTCAATTAGAACTGACGTATCATCAGCAAATAAGATGTTGTTGGCAGCGTTCTTGTTCCAACAGCTCACCTTAATAGGACTGAGAGTATGTCCTACGTCACAAAGTGAGTATATTTGCAGCTGTTACAGATTCTCATCACTGCACCCATCACTGAGGACACTTATATATGTCATATAATTAATTTTTCCTCAAGACATTTAAGTTTAATCGTTACGTACAATAATGACGGAATCTGAAGAAATGAATTAAAGCCTGTGCTACGGCAGGGACTTGAACCTGGGTCTCCTTTCTTACTAGGAAGGAATGCTAACCATTCTACAACTACATCTACATTTATACTCCGCAAGCCACCCAATGGTGTGTGGCGGAGGGCACTTTACGTGCTACTGTCATTTCCTCCCTTTCCTGTTTCAGTCGCTTATGGTTCGCAGGAAGAAAGACCGCCGGAAAGCCTCCGTACGCTCTCGAATCTCTCTAATTTTACATTCATGATCTCCTCGGGAGGTATAAGTAGGGGGAAGAAATATTTTCGATTCCTCATCCAGAAACGCACCCTCTCGAAACCTGGACAGCAAGCTACACCGCGATGCAGAGTACCTCTCTTGCAGAGTCTGCCACTTGAGTTTGCTAAACATCTCTGTAACACTATCACGCTTACCAAATAACCCTGTGACGAAATGCGACGCCCTTCTTAGGATCTTCTTTATCTCCTCTGTCACCCCGATCTGGTACGGATCCCACACTGATGAGCAATACTCAGGTATAGGTCGAAAAAGTGTTTTGTAAGCCACCTCCTTTGTTGATGGACTACATTCTCTATGGACTCTCCCAATGAACCTCAACCTGGTATCTGCCTTACCAACAATTAATTTTATAGGATCATTCCACTTCAAATCATTCCACACGCATACTGCCAGATATTTTACAGAAGTAACTGTTACCAGTGTTTGTTCCCCTATCATATAATCATACAATAAAGGGTCCTTCTTTCTACGTATTCGCAATACGTTACATTTGTCTATGTTAAGGGTCAGTTGCCACTCCCTGCACCAAGTGCCTATCCGCTGCAGATCTTCCTGCATTTCGCTACAATTTTCTAATGCTGCAACTTCTCTGTATACTAAAGCATCATCCGCGAAAAGCCGCGTGGAACTTCCGACACTATCTGCTAGGCCATTTATATATATAGTGAAAAGCAATAGTCCCAAAACACTCCCCTGTGGCACGCCAGAGGTTACTTTAACTTCTGTAGGCGTCACTCCATTGAGAACAACATGCTGTCTTCTGTTTGCTAAAAACTCTTCAATCCAGCCACACAGCTGGTCTGATATTCCGTAGGTTCTTACTTTGTTTATCAGGCGACAGTGTGGAACTGTATCAAACACCTTCCGGAAGTCAAGGAAAATAGCATCTACCTCGGAGCCTGTATCTAATATTTTCTGAGTCTCATGAACAAATAAAGCGACCACAGTGCTATGGTTAACATTGCTGCATGGACCACCCAAGTCCAATGTTCTCCCCAACACAAACTTCAACTCGTAGCTTCAGCTTATTCTCCCCTTCTTAGATCGTCACTATTGCTAGGGCTCTCCTGCATTGGAATAGCACCCCAGCGTTGGACGTAATGGGGAAATCCTGTACCTGAGATATAGATCCATACATCTAATAATTAAATTTTCCTTGAGACATTTAAGTCTCATCCTTATCTACGATAGTGATGCAATCTGAAGAAATGAATTAAAATCTGTGCTATGGCCAGGACTTGAACCTGGGTCTCCTTGCATGGCAGGCAGGAATGCTAACCATTACACCACCACCATGGGCTTAAGTCCTATCCATAGCAGAGATTTTAATTCATTTCTTCAGAGTCCATCATTATCACTGATATATGTTATACAAAGCTGTACAGGGAACTGCCTATCTTATAAGCACAGAAGGATAAACGTGTTGTTGTTGTTGTTGTTGTTGTTGTGGTCTCCAGTCCTGAGACTGGTTTGATGCAGCTCTCCATGCTATCCTATCCTGTGCAAGCTTCTTCATCTCCCAGTACCTACTGCAACCTACATCCTTCTGAATCTGCTTAGTGTACTCATCTCTCGGTCTCCCTCTACGATTTTTACCCTCCACGCTGCCCTCCAATGCTAAATTTGTGATCCCTTGATGCCTCAAAACATGTCCTACCAACCAATTCCTTCTTCTAGTCAAGTTGTGCCACAAACTTCTCTTCTCCCCAATCCTATTCAATACCTCCTCATTAGTTACGTGATCTATCCACCTTATCTTCAGTATTCTTCTGTAGCACCACATTTCGAAAGCTTCTATTCTCTTCTTGTCCAAACTAGTTATCGTCCATGTTTCACTTCCATACATGGCTACACTCCAAACAAATACTTTCAGAAACGACTTCCTGATACATAAATCTATATTCGATGTTAACAAATTTCTCTTCTTCAGAAACGCTTTTCTTGCCATTGCCAGTCTACATTTTATATCCTCTCTACTTCGACCATCATCAGTTATTTTACTTCCTAAATAGCAAAACTCCTTTACTACTTTAAGTGTCTCATTTCCTAATCTAATTCCCTCAGCATCACCCGATTTAATTTGACTACATTCCATTATCCTCGTTTTGCTTTTGTTAATGTTCATCTTATATCCTCCTTTCAAGACACTGTCCATTCCGTTCAACTGCTCTTCCAAGTCCTTTGCCGTCTCTGACAGAATTACAATGTCATCGGCGAACCTCAAAGTTTTTACTTCGTCTCCATGAATTTTAATACCTACTCCAAATTTTTCTTTTGTTTCCTTTACTGCTTGCTCAATATACAGATTGAATAACATCGGGGAGAGGCTGCAGCCCTGTCTCACTCCTTTCCCAACCACTGCTTCCCTTTCATGCCCCTCAACTCTTATTACTGCCATCTGGTTTCTGTATTTTACCCCTGCCACCTTTATAATTTGAAAAAGAGTATTCCAGTCAACATTGTCAAAAGCTTTCTCTAAGTCTACAAATGCTAGAAACGTAGGTTTGCCTTTTCTTAATCTTTCTTCTAAGATAAGTCGTAAGGTCAGTATTGCCTCACGTGTTCCAACATTTCTACGGAATCCAAACTGATCCTCCCCGAGGTCTGCATCTACCAGTTTTTCCATTCGTCTGTAAAGAATTTGCGTCAGTATTTTGCAGCCGTGGCTTATTAAACTGATAGTTCGGTAATTTTCACATCTGTCAGCACCTGCTTTCTTTGGGATTGGAATTATTATATTCTTCTTGAAGTCTGAAGGTATTTCGCCTGTCTCATACATCTTGCTCACCAGCTGGTAGAGTTTTGTCATGACTGGCTCTCCCAAGGCCGTCAGTAGTTCTAATGGAATGTTGTCTACTCCGGGGGCCTTGTTTTGACTCAGGTCTTTCAGTGCTCTGTCAAACTCTTCACGCAGTATCGTATCTCCCATTTCGTCTTCATCTACATCCTCTTCTATTTCCATAATATTGTCCTCAAGTACATCGCCCTTGTATAAACCTTCTATATACTCCTTCCACCTTTCTGCCTTCCCTTCTTTGCTTAGAACTGGGCTGCCATCTGAGCTCTTGATATTCATACACGTGGTTCTCTTCTCTCCAAAGGTCTCTTTAATTTTCCTGTAGGCAGTATCTATCTTACCCCTAGTGAGATAAGCTTCTACATCCTTACATTTGTCCTCTAGCCATCCCTGTTTAGCCATTTTGCACTTCCTGTCGATCTCATTTTTGAGACGTTTGTATTCCTTTTTGCCTGCTTCATTTACTGCATTTTTATATTTTCTCCTTTCATCAATTAAATTCAATATTTCTTCTGTTACCCAAGGATTTCTAGCAGCCCTAGTCTTTGTACCTACTTTATCCTCTGCTGCCTTCACTACTACATTCCTCAGAGCTACCCATTCTTCTTCTACTGTATTTCTTTCCCCTATTCCTGTCAATTGTTCCCTTATGCTCTCTCTGAAACTCTGTAGAACCTCTGGTTCTTTCAGTTTATCCAGGTCCCATCTCCTTAATTTCTCACATTTTTGCAGTTTCTTCAGTTTTAATCTACAGGTCATAACCAATAGATTGTGGTCAGAGTCCACATCTGCCCCTGGAAATGTCTTACAACTTAAAACCTGGTTCCTAAATCTCTGTCTTACCATTATATAATCTATCTGATACCTTTTAGTATCTCCAGGGTTCTTCCACGTATACAACCTTCTTTCATGATTCTTAAACCAAGTGTTAGCTATGATTAAGTTGTGCTCTGTACAAAATTCTACTAGGCGGCTTCCTCTTTCATTTCTTAGCCCCAATCCATATTCACCTACTATGTTTCCTTCTCTCCCTTTTCCTACACTCGAATTCCAGTCACCCATTACTATTAAATTTTCGTCTCCCTTCACTATCTGAATAATTTCTTTTATTTCATCGTACATTTCTTCAATTTCTTCATCATCCACAGAGCTAGTTGGCATATAAACTTGTACTACTGTAGTAGGTGTGGGCTTCGTATCTATCTTGGCCACAATAATGCGTTCACTATGCTGTTTGTAGTAGATTACCCGCATTCCTCTTTTCCTATTCATTATTAAACCTACTCCTGCATTACCCCTATTTGATTTTGTGTTTATAACCCTGTAGTCACCTGACCAGAAGTCTACAAATGTAATTTTACAGAATGCATGAAGTGAGACTTTTACAGAAAATTCAGTGGGTACTTACCAAAATGCTGCTGAACTCTGGAGTTTCAGGCTTAAAAAGCTTAGAATGCAGAGAATATGCACAGTACTTTCCCTAAGGAAAAACCATGCAGCAAGGTAGCAATATATTAGCTTTGCTAGTTAACAGCAGTTCATAGCTGAATGTTGAATAAATGTTATATGCACTTAAATTAGTTCATCATCTGATTATATTCAAGTTCAGTGATACTGTTTCACTCAGTTATGTTAAAATTGTTTCCATTGCAGCATTCCTAACATACTTTGCAACATAATCTTGTTTGCACACCTCCACATGCTTTACACATTTGGTCCAGTTTCCTTTCGTAACGTGACCCAGTTTTTCATGTTAAGGCATTCAACATCAGCAAGCTTAAAAGTTGTGTTCCATTTTTCTATATCCCTTTCTCACTTGAGCCCATATCAGCTCAGTAGAATTAACTAGCAGTGGCATGGCAGAAATCGCGTAACTTCATGTCCAATTTCCTTTGCACCGTGGTCAAATTCGTAGAACTTCTTAGCATTTGTTATCTGTTTCTTGAAAGAAAGATTCAGCAGAGGAAAACTAAACATCCTTCTTCTGAAACCAGTCCATGATTTTTGCTTTATCGCTGTTCGAGGAAGGTGCATAGAAGGGTCGCTGGCATTATCCATTACAGCCTTTTTCCAATGAATGCAGCAGATTAACAAACCAGTTCTTGGATGCAGCACCATTCATTTCCGAATGATAATCAGATATGACAGAAATCTTACAGCCACAAAATACAAGTTTTACTGCTGGTATAAAACCTGAATTTGCAGATCCAACATGAGTTGTAATAAGCAGACCATTTCAACCAGTAGGTGCTTTCAGGCCACTACCTCCCTTGCAAAACCCAACTTTTGTTTGGATAAACCACATGCCTGTTGTCCTCCAAAAGCATATATGCATAGTCCACGAAAATGTAGCTCGCAATGTGGCAATATCCCTTTGTTCACAAGAAATTCATGTCCATTGCTACATTTTGTGTATGTAACATTTTAGAACACAAAGAACGGACGTTTCCAAGCCTTCATAGTCAAATTTGTGTTGCATTTGGGTACAGGCTGTACTGGTTGTGGGATACTCTTCTATATTGTAGTGTTCCAGAACAATTTTGCACATCAATTCTTTATTAAAATTGTTCATTTCAGTAATTCTGCTTTCTGCTTTACATTGCTCACATGGCAAATGGGAGACAGCACTCACACCTACAGCTTCTAAAGAAGTTTAAGATACCACTAACATGCTACACTGCTCTTTCTGAGATTACACACATTTCTGCTGCCAGTTTTTGTACTTGGGGAAAGTTAATACTCCACCTAGCTTCTTTGTCAAGTGTAAGTTTGTTGGAAAATTGTAAGAGATTAGTTATTACATATTTATATTGTTTTCGGATGCCAATTTCAGCCCAGAATGCACCAATATGATGTGGGCTAGCAACTGTGCTATTCACAATTCACAGAACATTGTTCTTCAGAGTTAACAGAACAGGGTGAAACCAAGTACAGAATTGTGATGGCTGACTAGTTGCTACCTGAAACAGCAACCTTGCAGGGCCAGGGATGAAGTTAGGAAGTTAGGTCTACCATTATGGGCTGAAATGTACAACCTTGAGCTTCCTGGTTTTGTGCGCAGGGGAGGGGGGGCACATAGGTAGGTAGCTAGCTAGGTAAGAAGGTATATATGCAGGTATGTCTGTAACAAGGCCCACTAAGTGTCTTAAGACCGAATGAGAAGTTCATTGGCTAAAAATGACCTTTGACTTGCCACACAACTAACCAAAATAGCATTAAATTCAGTGGCTAGCTCCAAGTTGCAATCCTTTGATATTCCTTTACTTTTATTAGTTGTACTGAGTGATGACCTCTTCCCTTTAATAACTAATAACTCTATGTCTAGTAGTTTCACCACCATTCTCAGTTTCCTGTTAGAGTCAATTTACAGACGTACCTTGTTTTGTGATTACTGTAAACATTTTTGGCCTATTGTACTGCCCTCCAGTAGAGGAAACTGTCCTTATCTTTGATTTCCTTTAACAAGCAAAATGAACAAATCTGACAGGGAATTCCTTATCTCCATGATAAGAATGACAGGTAACATAAGGGCACACTTAACATGTGCTTGTCCTCATTTTTCATATTCAGTTAGTTGTGTTGTACCTGTAATTTTCATTATCATAATATTACATTCCTATTTGGTTTTTAGACCACATCAGTTGTTTCCATTTCATACTGCCCCTCGTAATGGATTCTCTCGGCTTTCTTCCCTTCTTTTGTAGCCCTTAAAGTTGAAATCTCTCCTTAGCTCTCCCTCTCAGAAACTTTGTTTAAGTATTCTTTTTTTCTCATTTTCATGTAACCTCTGGTTTGAAATTTTGGTTTACAGTGTTTACCCAGTTCTACCATGGTCATTTTGTGAGGGAAGAAAATGACCTGTTGGTTGACTCCGTTGATAAATGTGTATACACAGAATTAGCAATAAGCCTCCCTGTGATATGTAATACCTTTCTTATAACATCTGCTACTAGATTTCAATTAGCATTTCCACGATGCTTTCCTATTTAATAGCGCGAGGGAGTTGCAGCAATTACTCCAAACACACAAATCGAGGTGCTTTCCATCTCTTCTTTCTCTACCTGACAAGGTCGCCAGGCTACATGTGCATCTACATTTACATTCCTACTCCACAAGCCACCATAGGTGCATCACAGAGGGAACCTTGTGCTACTACTCCTTATTTCCTTAGATGTTCCAGCCACAGATAGTGAGGGAAAAAACATTGTCCGTATGCCTCTGTAATGCCCTAATTTCTCTTATCGTTGTGGTCCTTACATGAAACGTACATTGGTGGCAGTAGAATTGTTGTGCAGCCAGCTTCAAATGCTGGTTCTTTAAATTTTATCCATAATGTTTTGTGAAAAGAATGTCATCTTCCCATTTGAGCTCCCATAGCACCTCCATAATACCAGATTGTTTGAATGTACCAGTAACAAGTCTAGTGGCTAACCACTGAATTGCTTCACTATCATTGTGTAGTGTGACCTGGTGGTGATCCCAAACACCCTAGTAGTACTCCCTACCACCACCATTACATGCTTGTTCTATTGTTGCTCACACTGCAGTGTTACACTTAGGTATGTAACCAACATGGCTATGTCAAGCAACACACTACCAATGCTGTATTTAAACATTATGGGTTGCTTTTCATACTCATCTGTGTTAACTTACATTTTTCTACAATTAGAGCTAGGTGCCATTCATCACCCCGATTAGAAATTTTGTCTAAGTCATCTTGTATCCTCCTACAGCCAACATTTGACACTTTGCCATACACCACAGCACCATCAGCAAACAGCTGCAGATTGCTGTTTTGCTGTCATCAGATCATTTTTGTATGTTGAGAATAATAGTGATCCTATCACACTCTCCAGGTGCACTCCTGGTGATACCTTCATCTCTTATGAACACTTGGTGTTAGGACAACATACTGAGAGAAGGTACCCCAATACTGGTTCACAAATGGTAACCTAGCATGCAGTGGAGTGGAGCAACATGCTTATTTGACTTTGGTGCCTTGAAGTGATGGTTACTCTGAGGAGGCTGGGGGAGGGAGGCACATCTGAGAGGGTAGGGCATAAAGTTGTAGCTCTGATTTATTTAGTTAGCATCATGGAGTGGACAAAAGTGAGAGTACATTCGCTGTCAGGGCAAACATTTCTAATATTTGCTGAATCATTGCCAAGCAACATGCATTCCGTACCCATTTCAGTATTATGTACTCTAGTTATGCAGTCAATTGTTTCGTGGGTAGATGACTTCAGGGAGACTGGAGCTGTGGTGGGTTAAGATCTACAAACAGCAGCAGCACTCCAAAACATTGACTTTGTAAGGCTTTCTGCCCACAAACAACAGACATGCAGCTGCTATTGGATTGTTTGCTCACTCTATTAGGTGAATCCTTCATGAAGAAGTAAACATTCCTTCCTAGAAATTGGCTGTGGTGCAGGAACCTAATTCAAGCAATTTTGTTGCTGAGGAAAATGCATGCGAGAGGCACTTCTCAGCTTGTCTCATGACACACTGCCATTCTTCAGTGATGAGACTGACTTCCATCTCTCAGGTTCTGTAAATAAACAAACCATTCACTGTTGAAGTCCTGATACCCCCAGACAGTTTCACCAGCATCCACTATATTTACGACACGTAACTCTTTGGTGTGCACAGTAGCGAGCTGGAATAATTGACCCGTGGTGTTTTGAAGAAAATGAATTTTCAGTTTCGGTGACTTACATGCAAATGATTGAAAAGTTTTGCCAGCCAACACTCAACGAGAGTGATATGAGAGATGTACAGTTGTAGCAGGATGGTGCAACTGCACGCACTGTGTGTGTGTGCGCGTGCCAGTGAGTGTTTCGCGGCAACACTTCCTAGGATGCCTCATCTTCTTGAGAGGCATTGTGCACAGGCCAGCACGGTTGCCTGATTTAGCCCTGTGTGACTATTCTTTATGTGGTGTCTAAAATTGCTTGATTACAGGGTTCCTAGGGTCCTGGCTCACATGAAGAGCAACATTCGACAAGCTGTTGCCAACATATCTGTTGATATGCTAGTTAGTGTTCAGTGAAACCGCCAATTTTGGTTGTTGTTGTTGTTGTTGTTGTTGTTGTGGTCCTCAGACTGGTTTGATGCAGCTCTCCATGCTACTCTATTCTGTGTGTGTGTCCTCTCTCCAAATAACTATTGCAACCTACATCCTTCTGAACCTGCTTACTGTATTCATCTCCTGGGTCTCCCTCTACAATTTTTTACCCTCCACTCTTCCCTCCAATACTAAATCGGTGATTGCCTGATTTTTTTCAGAATGTGTCCTATCAACCGACCCCTTCTTTTGGTCAAGCTGTGCCACAAATTTCCTATTCAGTACCTCCTCATTAGTTATGTGTGTACTCATCCAAACTTCAACATTCTTCTGTAGTACCACATTTTGAAAGCTTCTATTATGTTCTTGTCTTAACTGTTCATTGCCCATGTTTCCATACATGGCTACACTCCAGACAAATACTTTCAGAAAAGTCTTCCTAATACTTAAACCTATATTCAGTGGTAACAAAGTTTTCTTCTTTAGAAATGCCTTTCTTGCCATTGTCAGGGTACTTGTTATGTCCCCTCTACTTTGGCCAACATCAGTTATTTTGCTTCCCAGAAAGCAAAACTCGTGTACTACTTTAAGTGTCTTATTTCGTAATCTAATTCTGTCAGCATCACCTGATTTAATTTGACTACAGTCTATTATCCTTGTTTTGCTTTTGTTGATGTTCATCTTATATCTCCCTGGATTTTAATTCCAAATCCAAACGGTTCTTTGGTTTCCTTTAGTGCTTTCTCATTGTACAAACTGAATAACATAGGGATAGGCTACAACCCTGTCTCACTCCCTTCTCAACCACTACTTCCCTTTCATGCCCCTTGACTTTTATAACTCCTACTTGGTTATGTACAAGTTGTAAATAGCCTTTTGCTCCCTGTATTTTAGCCCTGCCACCTTCAGAATATGAAAGAGAGATTTATCCAATCAACGTTGTCAAAAGCTTTCACTAAGTCTGCAAATGATTTAAATGTAAGTTTGCCTTTCTTTCACCTATCTTCTAAGATAAGTCTTAGAGTCAGTATTGCCTCTCATGTTGCTACGTTTCTTTGGGATCCAAATTGACCTTCCCCGATGTCGACTTCTGCTAGTTTTTTCCATTCCTCTGCAAAGCATTCGATTTTGATTCGGTTCTATTTCGATTAAGGCAGTGCATTGAGAATAATGGACGCCACGTGCATGGGATTTATCAATAAGCAAGTTGCTCTGCCCCAACCAGTATTGAAATAATGACAGAATGCGGCAGCAGCAGCAGCACCGAGAGGGGCGCAGGGTAGAAGGGAGCGCCGGCTCGCAGTGGGTGCGAAACGTGTCGCCGTGGGTGTCGGGGCGCCGGCTTTGCTCTTTCCGGTGCTCCAGCCCGCCCTGCCCCGGCTCGAGTCGATGTGCTGCGGCGGCGACAATAAGCAGCTAATTAGCTCAGCGGCTGGAAGGGCGAGAGGGGAGAGGTGGCGAAGGGAGGAGGGGCCCCGTGCCTGCGAGGGGAGCCGGGGCGCTTGTTTACACGCGACGCGTCGCCGCCGGCTGCCGAGTAGTTCGGCAGAGTGGCGCGCGGCGGCGCTGGCTGCGCGGGCGCCTCACCCCGCTGTCTGGGCGAGAGCGGATTAAGACGAGCGCGCCGCGGGCGAGACCGCCGAGCCGAGCGGAGCGGAGCAGCCGTTCCCCCACCCCACCCCACCCCAGGCAGCCTCTCTCTCCATCCCGTCCGCCACTCGCCCTGTTTCCCCGCTTCCTCCTCCTCCTCCTCCTCCTCCTCCGCCACCTCGTCCGCACTCGGTTCGCGGTTCCGCCGCCGCCGCACCTCGCGCCAGCAGCAGCAGCTTTTGCAGCGGAAGCTCGCGCCGCCGCCCCCCTCCCGCCTGCCGCCTCCCGCGCGGCCTCTGCAGTCCCCCTACCGCCACCGCTGCCGCCGCCGCTGTATGGATTTTTTTCTGGCTGCCGGGCTTGGGCAAACACTCTCGCATTTGTATCGACCAGACGCCCCGCCAGCAGCGAGCGACCGGGCGGGCGGCCGAGCACATGTTTATACACCGCCGCCTCCGCCTCTGCCGCCCCTCCTGGGCGGCCGTCTGCTGCCGCCGCCGCTGCCTCCAGCGCCCCCGGGCCGCTCAGCCTACTCTCGCACCGCGACACGTCGCTTTTATTTTAATATTGCACTTGTTTGTATTGCTTCCCACACACACACACACACACACACACACACACACACACAGTCACACTCCATTCCTCCGCTCGTGCGTTGCGTGCGTGCCTGCGCGCGCCCCCCTGCCCTTTTTCACCTCTCTCTTCGACAAACGCATTGCGGCCGTTTGCAGGGCTTATATTTACGTTTTCAATTTATTATTTTATTTTCGCCCGACCCGGAGAATATATGCTTATTTTAAAACGTGTTGTGTGTGTCTGTGTATCTTTTTTTTTTTTGTTCCCTCCTGCTTACTCTGCAGCGCTACCGGCGGCTGTTCTTTCAGTGATGAATTTGGGAATTATTGTTTCTGTCCTCCCTCCCCTCTCCCCATTTTTCCGAAATAAAATGAGAGAAAGCTCTGCGTCCGTAAATGGGTTTTAACGACGGTTAGCGCGCACTGGAGGCCGTGTTCCGACATTGCCGTATATTTTTTACCTGTCCGCTGTTTTATTGACCGCGCCAGTTATTCTTTGCAAGACACGAATGTTTCTGTTCTGTTATTGAAGCAGCCACTCTATAATACGACTGTATACAGGGCGTTTCAAAATGAATATACGTGTCTTTAGGCTTTATAGCAGCTTACGGTTATAAATAATACATCAAATGAAAGAGCAACTCAAAACGGTTTCGTTTGTATAGTTGTGTGCAGATGGAAGTGGTTGGAACGACCAAGAATGACTGAAGAACGCTTTTAATGAGTGAGAGTCTTTCACGCGTAGCCTCAAGAAATCAGTTCGGAAGCCTAGTCGTGAAGTAGCATTACCAATGACGGTTGTGTGGAGGCTTTTAAGCAGACACTGACAACCACGTCCTTATCGAATAGCCGCCCGGAGTGGCCGAGTGGTTCTAGGCGCTACGGTCTGGAACCGCGCGACCGCTACGGTCGCACGTTCGAATCCTGCCTCGGGCATGGGTGTGTGTGGTTTCCTTAGGTTAGTTAGGTTTAAGTAGTTCTAAGTTCTAGGAGACTGATGACCTCAGCTGTTAAGTCCCATAATGCTCAGAGCCATTTGAACCTTATCGAATAAAAAAGTTGTCGGTTTTCCAGCCGCGGCAAGTGATTAAAATTACACGAGCTTTGGGAGAAGCAGTCTTTGCCCATTTTCAAGTGGTATGACTGCCAGCGGACTGATGGTATGTCCTGATGCACTATCTGCCGGCTGTCACCTCACCGGTGCTCGCGACATTGTGATACATGGGCGTACGTTGACTCAGCGTTCGATGTGGCCACGTCAACGTCGCGATCGCCCGATTCTAGGCTGCACCGAAGTGCAGGCCGCCGTCTCTTAAGTGTGTTGTCAGTAATTTTTATTGCATTGACTTTTCTCATTTCGAAATCCTAGACGTCGTTAGCGCGAACGACGACAGAGGTTTCGTCAGATTTTATCAGGCGTCCGTTTTCTGAAGCTAAAGAGATTTGTCGAGATAGCGTGCATTGTCGCACAGTGCGTACTGATTGTCGTCGTAAGAGTGACCACACTGGCGAGGTGTCTTGTAGAGCCCAGGACTTGTGAGGCCTGCAGCTCGCTGGCTAGCGTTGGCAGAAAGCTCGTGTAATTTTCATCACTTGATGCCACCGGAAACCCGACAACTTTTTATTCAGTGTTTCGCCGCGAGACAGCATTCTCACATTACGTTCTTATCGTTTGCGGTTGTTACAAGCTCTACAGCGTACGGACTACAATGCATGTGCCAACTTCCAAACGAAATGTCACTGCACGACGATGAATATCTTGTGGATAGTGACGTCTCCAATGATCAATCGACATTTCATTTTAGTGGAAATGTGAACACAGATAATGTGCGGTCTGGTTGTCAGAAAATCCTCAAGATGGTGCAGTACTCCCCTAAATTGAATTCTTTTCGTGCCACGTCCGGGCGATACGTCTGTGGGTCTTTCTTTTTCGGTGCAGCAACTATAACTGGCGTTTCTTAACTTGATGTGCTAGAACTATGGCTGTTCCCTCAGTTGGGTGAACCTGAAACACCGAACTTTATTTGGCAGCGGAATGGTGGGCCGCAATTCAGTATACGACGTACCAGATTGCTGGATTGGCCGTACTATTTTTATCTTTGGAGATTTACTACGGATTACGTCTGTGTGCCTCAGCTATAGTGTGGTCTACCCGACTCGAGGAACAGGACCGAGGCAGTTACAACAGTTACTCCAAACACACTGGTCAAGGTTTGTGAACAACTCGCCTATCGATTTGGCGTGTGACGAATGGTGCTCACATTGAACAAAACTGTTTGGGTTGATCTTTCATTTTATGTATTATTTATAATTGTGAATTGAATGTAATAAACGGTACAAAGCCGTAAAACCGATATATTCATTTTGAAACACTCTGTACATACAAAGATGTCGTGATGAGTGGTCTATGGTGCCAACACAACTCCAAACACTCTTACCATTCCTCTTCTGTTCACGGAAGGTAATCATCACGAACATTTCTGTCATTATCAACACACGATGCCTGAACGTTTATTATGGTCCCAGAATATCGTAAAGTGTTCTCACGTGGGTCAAATGATGTGAAGACAAACCAGTCAAAAATATTCTCTAATACACGGATTTTTTTTATGTCAAACTCTTAAAGCTTTTTAAATAATAACAAACGTTACTAACATTCTACATCTTCATCGTTCATGTCTACATTTGCAGCCCTCTGCCACGAGAGGGGCTCAGAATTGTGGTGTGTAACAAGGCGGTATGTAACGTAACTACATCGGTGCGTGAGGAACAGCAACATTGTAATGTAGTTTCGAATTCGAAGGGGAGTGCGGCCACACATGGAACATCCCACCCGCCTGCACGTCAGTCCTGGACCACGCGCTGCGACATTTACTGCAATCCGACGCTTTCGGCTCACTGTCATCGAGCAACTTCCATACAGTCCCGACTTGGCCCCACCCGATCTGCACTTGTTTGCAAAACTTAAAGAATGTCTTCGAAGACTTCACTGTGATAGTGAGGCTCCGTCAACAAAGCTGGACATTCTACAGTGACGATATCAATAAACTAGTCTCTCGTTGGGAGAAATGTGTCTGTCGTGAGAGTGACTACGTTCAGAAATAAATATGTACACATAAGAATGAAGATGTAGAATGTTAATTACGTTTGTTTTATTTAAAAAGCCTAAGAGTTCTCAAGTAAAAAATTCGTAAAAATTACTTTTCGACACGGCTTCGTAAATAGAATACAGCCAGAAAATACTAATTGTTTATACCTCGCGGGTCCAAGTTGATGCATTTGGACGAAAATGCAGCTGCCAAATATATTGCTAAACCATGTGTAGGCGCTTTTACGTATTGGCATTCTTCAGTATTGTCATCAGTTTGCCATTTATGTTCGCACATCTTGACATGTATATTTTACGCAGCCATTATGACACTGCAATGTCGAGGTGAAAAAGTGCACATAGAATACATTTTCATTAGAAAAGAAGTTATGAATTCTGGATTGTTGAGAGATAGATCAGCGTTCGGTGACATTCATAGTTCTATGGGTCTGTAAAAAGTATTGGTGATACTGGGGAACCTGCTTAAAATGTTTGTTAACCCAACAATTCTGTAGCGACAGTGGTTAAATCTCAGTCGGATGCTATGGAAAAGATGTTAAGCCGTTCTACTCAGCGTATGATACTATTTCATTACGCGCAGTCGACCCACCTGGATAGCCACACATGTTAGGACGCAGTTTCAGAGATCCGGAGAGTCGAGCCGGCTCCCTATCGAATCCTGTCTGCCAACCAGCCTGGATGTGGTTTCTAGGCCGTTTACCACATCTGACTTGTTGAATGTCGGCCTGGTACCCACGCCCCGCTTCATTTACACGATTCGCAAAATTCTTAGAACAAGTTTTCAACAAGACATCTTGGGTTGTCGGGTGTTCTGCCGGATATCAGCGTCGTACTTGCACAATATTTCGGTCACGTAGCCCGTAACCTTCATCAGGTGCGACCTGAGGCAGTCTACGTGACCGAAATATCGTGCAAGTACGACGCAGATATCCGGCAGAACACCCGACAACCCAGGATGTCATTAGATCGCCGGGAAAGCCTGAAGAGTTAAATCAAGTTTTCAACAGTCGGTCGGTCGGTCGGTCGGACTGACGATACTACTGTAAGCGAACAGTTACGTACTTCAGTTACACCTCAGGATTACTTCAGTCAGTCGTAGGCCTGGTTACATTGGAGGACAGATGCTAGTCACCCCACTGCCAGTTCTGTGTGGAATGGTGTCCTCTGCCAGTAATTTCAGGGAGCTTCCGATGTTGTCTTTAGCGGCCGTCACAAAAATAGACAGGTCAAGCGCAAAGCCAAAGACTAGTACTTATAAAACAGTGGAAAAATTCTGAGTAATGTGCTTAGTGTTTTAGCTTTTGTACAAATCCCACTAATTAAAACTTAAAACTGATTGAAATATAGGTTATTAAAATTGGCTTTAGTTCCTGAGAACAACTAGATTAATGCTAGCGATTGAAAGTAAATTAGGAAAACAACTAAAATACAACAGTGTATAGCGGAACTAGGTGAATGAGAAAAAGAAGTCAAAATTCGGTGAGTATGTTGTTATACTACAGTTGTTATTGTGAAGGGGCAATTTGTAAAGGAGGGCGGCATAAGCCCTCTCAGATCCAGCTGATCATTCAGCGTGTGGTTCGGGTGTAACCGTAGGGAGTTAACGACATGGATTTCTTCGAGAATATTGAAAATATTGCACAAAATCTTTAAATTGGATGCCGGATCCGTAATTGAACGTACGGCATCACGCATGTTGTTGGAAACTACGGGTTTTGAGCCAGTCACGTTTATATGTAAAAAGTCGGGAGATAGCGAATATTCTTGGTCCTGTTAAAGGGAGCTGCCGGAAAAAAAAAAGGTCCTAGCGATGGTATGCAAGTACTCGCGCGCGCCCGCACGCACGGATTCTTTCGTAAATAAATTGCGTTCAGAGGTGGCACGATACAATAATGACGTTTCAGATCTTACCAAAATTAAGTTTCTACGAGGTCAAATAAAACTCAAATGCATCAGCGACGACATTTGACGTTACACGGGTTTTTATCTCTGTGTACTTTTACGTTTCCACAGTAAATCATGTATCACATTAAATCATGTATCATATGCATCTATAAACTTTGACAATGATGTTTTTCAGCCTACATATGTTAGTGGTTTTACTTTATTCCCAGCTGATGTAAAAAATTATTTTTCTCGAATATTTCTTGTAACATTTTTATTTCTTTCCGTAATGACTGGCAAGAATTTCTTTTGGGAAGTACTCCGTCGTATTAGAGACTAAAAATGGAGATGTTTTCTAATATATGTGTTAAGAGTAGAAGCACATGAAAAGGAAGCAGTTGTTCGGAAGGCAGTTAGTCGAGATTGTAGCATATCTCCGATGATATTAAGTCTGTACATTGAGCTGTCTGTGAAGGAAACAAAGGAGGAATTTGGAGAGGGAACTAAAGTTCAGGAAGAAAGTATAAAAATTTGGGGGTTTGCCGACGACATTGTAATTCTGTGACTCGTGGCAAACGATGTGAAGGATCAATTGAACGGAATGGGTCGGGTCTTGAAAATATGTTATACGATGACCATCAGCAAAAGTAAAATAAGGGGAATACAATATTGTGGAGTCAAGTCAGACGATGCTGAGGGAAGTAGATTAGGAAATGGTTCTCTAGAATTATTAGATGTGTTTTGCTATCTTTTTCTGAAGGTATTTGGTTTGTAGCCCGTACGGAAGTGAAACTTGGACGAAAAATAGTTGAAACTACAAGAGAATATAAAATTCTGAAATCTGGTGCTACAGAAGAACACTGAATCGAATAATTAACGAATTACGGAATCTGATGGAGAGACATGAAGTGTGTCGCACAACCTGATTAAAATAAGACATCTGTTGATAGGACAGCTCCTGAGAGAGCAAGGAATCGTCGTTTCATAACTGAGGAAAACTTGCGATGTGGTGGGTTGGGGGGGGGGGGGGAGGCCAGAGTGCATTAAGTGGGTTCCTGCGTATGTAGTCTGCAGTATTAACACAGAGGTGAAGGGGTCTACACATGGTAGCCTGGAATAGAGAACTTCATCACAACATGAATTTATAAATAAATAAAATAAAATAAAATAAAGAAGAGAGAGAAGAAAAAAGCCGGTGGTTATCAAACTGATTGGAATGACGTGTACTTGAACACCGTGTCATTGTAAGGTCGCTACACTACTAATTTTTGCATTGCTATAGCCATTTGTTAATCCAGTAAAGGAAGGTTCTTAAAAGTTAGTTTGGCTCCGGACATAATCCACGTGTTGTATCCAAGTAAAGATGCAATGTGCCTCTGGAGAGTTATAATACATTCCGCAACACACAAATGATTTACTACTTTAAGCGTCATCGTTTTATATGATTATTTTGACACGTATTCGTAATTGCCTACCGCGGTGGTCTCGCGGTTCTAGGCGCGCAGTCCGGAACCGTGCGACTGCTACGGTCGCAGGTTCGAATCCTGCCTCGGGCATGGATGTGTGTGATGTCCTTAGGTTGGTTAGGGTTAAGTAGTTCTAAGTTCTAGGGGACTGATGGCCACAGCAGTTGAGTCCCATAGTGCTCAGAGCCATTTGAACCATTTTATTCGTAATTTTTTTTCTGTGCAAGCTCACGGGACAAAAAAACTTGTCACTCGATACGTGAGTATAAGGCAGCAGTGATCAGCGAGACATTTATCTTTCAAGCGGGCATTTTACGAAAACATGGATAAATGAAATGACCTCACAAAGTGGCGAAAAGGCGCAATCGTGTTTGGCCATGGCCATGGGGTGTGTGAAGTTGCTGGATTTGTTGGTCTTTCCCGGCGGACTGCTAACGTGTCAGCAAGCAGTGGTGAAACGCTCGTGGCCACAAAACATGACGTCACAGAATTATGGTCGGAAAAAGATCCTGACTGACAGGGACCGGAGATGCATTTCACGTCTTGGGAAGCAAAATCACTTTCAAACCCGTCAGGAACTGCTGCAGCCAGTGAATGAAAGACCATCCCAACCTATTAGCGATAGAACATTGCTACGGGAACTGCATACAATGTCCGCCTCGATAGCTGAGTGGTCAGCGCGACAGAATGCCATGCTAAGCGGCCCGGGTTCGATTCCCTGCTGGGTCGGACATTTTCTCCGCTCACGGTCTGTCTGTGTGTTGTCTTCATCATCATCGACGCGCAAGTCGCCGAAGTGGCGTCAACTCGAATGACTTGGACCAGGCGACCGGTCTACCTGACGGGAGGCCATAGCTGCAAGACATTTCATTTCACTGCATGCAGTGAACATTTGGAGTCGGTCACTTCTCAAGAGGCCACTGCACACACAGGCACATAAAGACAACAGCAGAGTTCGTCGGACTGGAAAAATATGTTACTGCTTTTCTGAACACCCTACCACCACCCTCTTCGCCTGCAAAATCACTTGACTTGACCCATAGAAAATTCTCTCCGACATGTTGGAATAGCGGGTAATACACCGACATCGGCATCCCCGTAATTTGGCGGAATTACGCGATCAAATCCCCATCGAGTGGCGTAACATCGATGCGAGGTGCCTGCACGACCTTGTGAACCCACTCCCAAATAAAATCCAGGCAGTCATCAAGACCAGCGACGGAATTACGCGGTGCTACGCGATGTTTGCAATGATTTCCTTAGTAGTGATAATTTTCTTTGCCCGGTGAGCTTACGTGACATTGCTAAGAAGTTGTATAGGTGTCTCCATCGGAGTATATCACCTTTCGCTAGTACGTTTTTCACATTGGGTTTCCCGACGACATCACTTCCAGCATAAATTTCGTGGTCTTTTGGTAACTTCGGGGAGCAGCCTAATAAATATGGTTGGAGTCCTCTTCGGAGCAGCAGTTACAGTAGATAGGTGGGACCATATTGAATCGATAGAGATGCTGGCGGAAACCCCCCTGATCAAATATAACAGCCACTTGGAAGTTTCTACTGCAATTACTTTTTCATAGCATGAAGGTGTCGGCAGTTTACTGAACCCTGCTGCGTAATCTCTTCCCTTACTTCCGTATGACAGGTAGCTTGTTATTTCGCTAATCCTAATTTGAGGCCTGGCGCTAGGGATTAATTCGTACGGTGGTAATGTTGTGTACTTAATTCAGTCGAAGTACATTGCTTCTTTAGCCCAAGCATCGCCTTTTTCATTCTCCTTAATTTCACTGTGACGCTTCATCCAGAACATAATTTTGGTTTCATTGTTGCTCGAAGGTTCCTCTGCTCCTTCTCTTTTGCGATACATAAAATAATGCTGCCCTGCAGTGCTTTAGTAGCATCACCGCAGACCGTGAGTTTGATAATATTATAATCGTGTGATCAGAGTATCTTTTTTTAATAATTAGATTCCTCAAGGGTTGCTGTAAGCTCATCTGTAAAGACGAATGTTGCTGTCGTAAGTTCAAGTCTGCCTCCTTGTTGGGTCACACTGTCGAAGTACGCACTATATATACCTTCGAAGTTCTTTGAAACTCAGTTATATTCATCAGTCTAGCGGCACACCGTTCGGATATTATAAAGTATGTACTCTAGTCTATCTATTACCAGTTCGTCTGTGCAGTTGCTCAGTAATGGGAGAAGCAAAAATTAGTGATACCTGGCAGTCAGCAACGCTGAGTTGCTCCAGCAAGAGGTCGGAAATCTACCAGTGTTGGGTGTATCGTGCCTAAGTTAATAGGTGACAGCGTACACGATTCGTGGAAAGACCTGCATAAGAACATCTGCGTGTAAAATATGGATCAGGAACCGCAACCAGACGAGTTGCATTATTTCAGTTTATTTCCGTTGAGGGCAATTTTGATCCGGTATTTCCGGTTCCCGAGATTCGGCAGTCTCTCTTTATACATTAGAGCATCGTATATAGCACTTCCCGTTATCAGGCAGTTTAGTTTAACCGACATTTCTCTGTTTAGATTAGCGAGGAGTCTCTACGGTTGATGTGGAGAACGTCCCACACCTGGCTCTGTCGTCCGCAGGCTTCGAGACTCAGCCAGTCGTAGGGGTAGGCCTGCCGGTGCCGGGCAGAGCCTTCGAAAACGATGCACGTCTGCGTCAAATCGCTTTATTTTTTCGGGTACATGGATTTCTAATACGAGGTCTGTTCGAAAAATTCCGAAACTTAGTCCGTAAATTTTTCTACGCCTACCTTTTACTTACTGTGCATGGTCGGCTTGGATATACTCTCATCCATCGTCCGCAAGTTTTCTTTTATCTCGTCTATCGTTCCAAATCTTCGTCTTCTCACCGTTGTTTTCAACTTTGTACATAATGATAAAAAAAAGCTCCGCAGGGGCCAGGTCTGGAAAGCGCAGAGGATGAGGCAGCACAGCGACTTAGCTTTTTGTGCAACAACACGGATGACTGTCATCGTGATGCAGGAGCCACGAATGGTGTGTCCACATTCCAGGCTGTTTCCATCTCACATCTTCTCGCAGGCGTCGCAACACGCCCCCTAGTACCAGCGATTAACAGTTCCTTTCTGTGGTACGAATTCATGATGAAGTAATCCTTCAGAATCAAAGAAAACTGCCAGCATGGCTTGGACATCATTTCCCGACCCATTGTGAAGGTTGAAACCTGGTCTCAACATCGTAACCGTAAACTCGTGTCTCATTTGACAGTTGTGATTCTCTTAAGGAGCATCTCGTTCTCATTTTCGCGACCCCAAAGCTCTTCACAGTTTGCGAAGCGAAGGTCTTTCTGGTCGCGACTCATGAGCCATGGGACGAAATTGGCGGCGACTCAATGTACTCTAAGATGCTGCGTCAGGATTTCATGATATGAGTCAACTGAAATGTTACATTCCTCCGCAATCTCTCGGACAGTCAGTCGTCGTTTGGGACGCACAGTCTCGTTGACATACCTGTCATGAGCGTCGTCGTTAGACTTCGAAGGTGGCCCTGACCGAGGGTCGTATTTAACTTTCGTCCGGCCATTTGTAAACGGTGTGAACTATTCATAACGCCGAGTACGGCTCAAGCACTCATCACCATAGGCGTCCTGCATCATTTAGTGTATCTCTGTAAAGGTTTTCTTGAGTTTCACGCAAAATTTAACGCAGAGGCGCTGCTCCTCTAACTCTGCCATCTCGAAATTCGCGAACTGCGGCACAACGTTGTATTCAATACAGCTCGGAGCTATAACTAACAGACATACAACAATGAAATTCCCGGCAGTTACATATTAAACATAGGCGTGTGCAGAAATGTCACCCATATTTCGTTCCAAGAGACCATTCGGGCGAAATTACAAATCTTCCTGAAATTTTTGAACAGACCTTCCGTAAAACGAACCGAACGACCTACGCGCCGGTACTATTTCAGCGAATATTGCGTAGAAAACTATTTATTAAAATATATTTATTTCCAATCAGTCGAATTACTCTAGACAAAAAAGACACTGGTTTATCACTGACAGTTGAATTAAAACGCCCCCGGACGCCCTCAAAACTGGAGCAAATCTGGGGGAATCCGGACGCGTGGTAACCTTAGTTGGGGTACCGAGTTTCTACAGTGCTCGTGGTGTTGCTGATTTGTAAAGGCGGGAGGTGAGTCTAGGATTTGATTTTGTGTCCGTTTGCATTTAAGAATGTTGGAATGCTGAACCACTTGCGTTATAATGTTTCGTAGTGTATGATTCATGAGTGTGGTTGCAACCTGGAGTAATCGTTGGACGTAATACTGTAATTGCAAAAGTAATTTTAAAACATTGAGAAACGCTGGTGAGAGCGTACTGAAAAAAAGATACGGTCCGTATTGGTGGCGAAACTGTAACTAGGGTCTGTTCTGCTTCGTTAATGGGTAATTTGAAAGATGGGCCAATGAGAAAATTTGCGCAACATAGCGCCTTTCGTTGTACCACACTGCAACAGTCACGGTGGCCGCTTGGTTCCATATTCGCTTCCCGTTCTTCCTGCTCTCGAGATTTAGCTCAAAGTTATTTGAAAGTTTTGTCTTGGTGGTAAGAAATTGGCACCAAATGAGAAAGAAAGTTATCGTGTCCGTCACTAAGTGTCTGGCAGTGTTTGAGGGAACGTATTCTCTCTCTCTCTCTCTCTCTCTCTCTCTCTCTCTCTCTCTCTCTCTCTCTCTCTCTCTCTGGGGACGGAGAGAGCGTGAGGAGGAGCTGGAGGGGGATGGAAGTTGGACTAGCTTTATGTGTAGCCAGGAATGGAGAGTGTTGCACGATATGGATGTTGGACACTGACTTAACGTTTCGTACGAAATGTGTAGTTACTGCTGTTGACGTCTAGAGAGCATTTTCATAAAAATACTGACTCTTTGTTAGGTGTTGTTGAACTTCATGTACGTCCTTGTTCACTGCGAAATGTTCGAATTTCTCTATTTTACTCCGCAGCAAAGTGCCTGCAAAAGCCTTTTAACTTACATTAAATGTTGGTGATTTCTGAGAATTATTGTGGGAGGAATTATTACCAGCACTATTTACATACACCCCCGATAATTCCCTAAGCGTAACCTTACGGAGAGGAACAAAATGGAAAAAAAAAATTCTAACTTCACCCATGTAGGAATAGCGTATATACTTATTCACTTACAATAATTTTTTGCTGCAACTGCCGTATATTGAGCTATTTTCATCGCCTGTTTTGCACAGTATGAAATCCGTTTATCTATAATATCGCTAGGTTGAGAACTGACGGTGCAATTGAAACGGCTTTGATCCATACAACTAACGCTTTTACTACGCAGATTTCAGAGTTAACCTTTTTAAATCTTTCCTATTTAAGTAATGCAGCATCCTTTTTTTCTGAAAGCAGATTGGTTTTACTCAGGATTCCAACACAGCATATTATTCTCCACTCTTTTGACTGCAAAACCCTATTTTTCAACGTCTTTAGGAGGAAAGCTAGAGCTTTACCAATATCTGTAGGCGCTTGCAGAATGTCTACAGAGGCATGACTCCCAACAGAAGCACCGTTCAATGCGACGGCTTTAGGCCACCTTGCTGGGAAGGGGGGGGGGGGGGGGCGTATGCCCGCATAACCTGCCCATCATCCACGCTCTGCATCCAGCGGAGTGCATCCTTCATTGGGTCATAGAGGTGGAAGTCGGAGCGTGCGAGATCGAGTTGTAGGGTGGGCGAGAAAGAACAGTCCAGGCAAGCTTGTGAGCTGCCCTCGAGTGCGGCGACTTGAGTCTGGCCTCAGGTCGTCATGGAGAAGGGGAAATGCGTATTTGTGATCCCTCATCACCTGAAGTGGGTGTGTCCACACGCTTCAACGTTGCAGGATGCACAGCTGTATGCGGCACGCGGGAGACGGGGCAGGTGCCGGCCGGGGTGGCCGAGCGGTTCTAGGCGCTACAGTCTGCAACCGCGCGACCCCTACGGTCGCAGGTTCGAGTCCTGCCTCGGGCATGGATGTGTGTGATGTCCTTAGGTTGGATGTGTGTGATATCCTTAGGTTAGTTAGGTTTAAGCAGTTCTAAGTTCCAGGGGATTGATGACCTCAGAAGTGAAGTCCCATAGTGCTCAGAGCCATTTGAACCATTTTGAACAGGGCAGGTTTACGCGACCTCGTTGCGAGGACGACTGACTCACGGTGCTTTTGCTCCGTGCCATGTCTCTGTAGGCAATCTGCAGGCGCCTACGAATATTGGCGATGCTGTGGTTTTCCCCCTAAAGAAAGTCAGTAACAGCTCTCCGCTTCGAACGCACCGCCGTTACGGATGCCACATTGAGGACTACGTATAGCGTCGCCACGAATCGCAACTTCATGAAACCGTAGAGTCCGAAGCGGAAACAATCCATGATGTCGCACAACAGATTTCGCACTTTTACAACGGAAATTGGCCGATAAAAAATATGTAGCGTTACTTATTGAGTGCCCCTGTAATACTTGCACATGCTTGACCGGGGGGCATGCATACTGGTCGTTGAATCAATCGTGTTCAGTTGAATGTTTCTGTGAGTATAACGAAGGGAAGGTATAAATAAATTCTACTAATCTGCGGAGAGAGTAAGTTGGCACAACAGTAACGTATAAAAGCAATGCAATGCAGTACTGTACTAAATACACTCATACTGTAAAAAAAATAATAAATAAATAAATAAAATAAAACCTGTTGTGCTAAATTACATTCCCCGTGAATGAATAGTATTTTCATCTTCTCTTCATTGGTGGTGTACATTGTGCTCGACACAAACCTTTGACTGAGGACTGTTTACTGAGTGTATGGTGTGTACTTTCCTTGTGTTTCCTACTGTTTTTGCTGTCAGCGTCTTACGTTTCTATGGGTACTTCCACAGTGCTAGTAGAAGACTCAAAGTCAATGTTGTGTTACATTTTTAATGACGCCATTTTTACGTGAATGGTACTCTATGATATATTTATGAACAGATCTTGAAGAGAGGAAGTGATTTATAGAACAAAAAGTGTTGGTTTCTATTAAAGAAAAACATGCACTGCTGTTCATGTAAAAAATACAAGAAAGGTAATCGGGCTGGTCATTGTCCCCCTCGTCGCTAAAGAACATTTGTTAGCTTTTTTATTTGTATACAACTAGTGATTTGGTGGTGGTCAACATAAATGTTCGAGGGGCCCTGAATGTTCAGATAGTGTGCAAGATGGAATGAAAGTACACTCTCGCACACTGCTCTACATCTACAGCGATACTCTGCAAGCCATCCTGTACCATTACTAATCATCTCCCTTCCTGTTCCAGTCGCAAACAGAGCTAGGGAAAAAAGCCTGTGTGTATGGCTATGTATGAGCGCTAATTTCTCTATCTTATCTTCGTGGACCTTGCGCGCAGTGTATATTACAGGCAGCAGAATCGTTCTGCAGTCAGCTTCAAATGCCGTTTCTCAAAATTTTCTTAGTAGGGTTTCTCGAAAAGAACGTGGCCTTCCCTGCAGGGATTCCACACGAGTTCCCTGAGCACCTCCGTAACATTCACGTGTTGCTCGAACCTATTGGTAAAAAGTCTAACAGCCCACCCCCTTTGTGAACTACTTCGAAGTCTTCCTTTAATTCGACGTGGTACGGATCTCAAACATTTTAGCAGTACTCAAGAGTAGTCGCAGTAGCATGAACCACATTTTCCTACAATTCTCCAAGTAAACTGAAATCGACGATTCGCCTTTCCTGCCTCAATCCTGACAAGCTCGTTCCATTTCAAATCGCTTTGCAACGATACGCCCAGATATTCAAAAGACGTGAATCTGTTAAGCGGGACAGTACTAATGCTGTACCCGAACATCAGGAATTTGTTTTTCATACTCATCGACATTGGTTTACTTTTTTTTTCATTTAGAAGTTGCTACCATTCATAAAACCAACTAGAAATTTTGTCTAAGTCATCTTGTATCCTCCTACAGTCACTAGAATCGGACACCTTACCGTATACCACAGCATCATCAGCAAACAACCACACATTGCGGCTCACCCTCTCCGCCAATCATGTACACTACTGGCCATTAAAATTGCTACACCATGAAGAAATGTGGATGATAAACGGGTATTCATTGGACAAATATACTAGAACTGACATGCGATTAAATTTTCACGCAATTTGGGTTCATAGATCCTGAGAAATCAGTACCCAGAACAACCACCTCTGGCCGTAATAACGGCCTTGATACGCCTGGGCATTGAGTCAAACAGAGCTTGGATGGCGTGTACAGGTACAGCTGCCCATGCAGCTTCAACACGATTCCACAGTTCATCAAGAGTAGTGACTGGCGTATTGTGACGAGCTAGTTGCTCACCCACCATTGACCAGATGTTTTGAATTGGTGAGAGATCTGGAGAATGTGCTGGTCAGGGCAGCAGTCGAACATTTTCTGTATACTGAAAGGCCCGTACAGGACCTGCAACATGCGGTTGTGCATTATCCTGCTGAAATGTAGGGTCTCGCAGGGATCGAATGAAGGGTGCCGTCAATGCGAACAAGAGGTGACCGAGACGTGTAACCAATGGCACCCGATACCATCACGCCTGGTCATACGCCAGTATGGCGATGACGAATACACGCTTCCAATGTGCGTTCACCGCGATGTCGCCAAACACGGATACGATCATCATGATGGTGTAAACAGAATCTGGATTCATCCGAAAAAATGACGTTTTGCCATTCGTGCACCGAGGTTCGTCGTTGAGTACACCATCGCAGGCGCTCGTGTCTGCGATGCAGCGTCAAGGGTAACCGCAGCCATGGTCTCCGAGCTGATACTCCATGCTCCTGCAAACGTCATCGAACTGTTAGTGCAGATGGTTGTTTTGCAAACTTTCCCATCTGTTGACTCAGGGATCGAGACGTGGCTGCACGATCCGTTGCAGCCCTGCGGATAAGATGCCTGTCATCTCGACTGCTAGTGATAAGAGGCTGTTGGGATTCAGCACGGCGTTCCGTATTACCCTCCTAAATCCACCGATTCCATATTATGCTAGCAGTCATTGGATCTCGACCAACGCGAGCAGCAATGTCGTGTTACGATAAACCGCAACCGTGATAGGCTACAATCCGACCTTTATCAACGTCGGAAACGTGATGGTACGCATTTCTCCTCCTTACACGAGGCATCACAACAACGTTTCACAAAGCAACGTCGGTCAACTGCTGTTTATGTATGAGAAATCGGTTGGAAACTTTCCTCATATCAATACGTTGTAGGTGCCGCTACTGGCGCCAACCTTGTGTGAATGCTATGAAAAGCTAATCATTTGCATATCACAGCATCTTCTTCCTGTCGGCTAAATTTCGCGTCTGTAGCACGTCATTTTGGTGGTGTAGCAATTTTAATGGCCATTAGTGCATGTATATAGAGAACAACAGTGGTTCTGTGACGCTTCCCTGGGGCACTCCTAAGGATACCCTTGTCTCTGATGAACGCTCGCTGTCGAGGACGACATACTGGGTCCTGTAACTTAAGAAGTCTTCGAACCACTCACATATCTGTGAACCTTTTCGATACGTTCGTACCCTCGTTAACAGCCTGCAATGGAGCACCGTGTCAAACGCTATGCGAAAATCTAGAGATATGGAACGTGCCTGTTGCCCTTCATCCATAGATCTCAGTATATCTTGTGAGAGAAGAGCAAACCGATTTTTGCCAGTGATACACACACATCGTTATGGAGTGTAGATTTAATCGAGATAGTCTTAACGTGATTTTAAATTTTCTCGCACGTAACTGTCGACGCGGCTGCAGAAGAGAAAGGGGGGGGGGGGGGGGGCTGGAACACTTGTCACTCCTCGTCGAGAGAAGGGAAAGGACGGCAGGCGACGTCGATTATGTGGCAAGAAAGCCGGAGCCCGCCAAGGCGGCGGAGGGTCGGGCGTCATTTCCATCAGCAGAGGTCCCGCGCCCGGGCCGCTTGTTTGTCGTCGGAAAAAGCGGCGAGAGGAAGGCGAGGCGCGGCTGGCGTCGCTGTAATTAGGAGATTGCCGGCGCAGCACTCTGGCGGATTAGCGGGCCGGCGCGCAAGCAAGCGGCGGCGGCGGCGGCGGCGGCGGCGGCAGAGGGCGCCCTGTCACAGCCGCGCGGGCCACGCCTACATTTTAATCTGCGCCCGCCTTTTGGGAACTCGCCCGGGCGATAAAAGAACAGTTTATCTTTCCCCTCCCATCGGCCGCCCGCATCTGCGAAAGAGTGGCCTTTCCCGACTCCCCTGCCGATCCTTACAGCAAGGTGCCCGCACTTCTGAAGTGGGAGAACGTCGTGACGCGCGTGCGCCTTTCCTGCAGCCGAGGCGTCTTTTTCTGTCAGGTGACGTTCCTCATTCCTCCGATAATTCCCACCTGTTTGACGCTCCCAAGTGTATTCGATATCTTTCATCACTTCTGTACCTGTATTATCTCATCTCCACCTCTTTTTGCCGTCTTTCTCGGTACCGGAATTTCAGTGAGGGTGAAATATGTTCCGGGTAATATTTCGACGCAGATACGCCGTTAATAAGATTCCTGTATTCATTTAAAATGCTACTGGTATCGTAACATCTGGTTTTATACTGTAAATCGCCTTTTCTGGGCAGTTTCAAATTTAAAGTTTAAGAAGCGGTCTCTTTCTTTATCCCTTTATACCAAGAACAGTCGGCACGAAGACGTTAAACTTTACAGAGCCGACGTTTTGCGTAAGTTGGAACCGATATGAATTTGCTAGACGGTGCATGTTGCTCACACAGGAAACGTATATTTTCCAAAATTCAGTTAATATAGCGCGCGCAAAATGCCGTGGCCGCTAGATGCGCTAGAGCGGCAGCGGTGGGGGGGGGGGGGGGGGGGTGCAGAGAGAGCGCTGGACGGGGGATACTGTTCTAGACTGAAGCCTACACTCGCATTTTTTTGGTAAATATTAAGTGGGGCCCTTCCACTCCCGCACTTGCGTGGTGACCATTCAAAAAAATCTTCTGTAATCTTTGCTTTCGTTAGTATCTCAAAAGAATTTTGCTGAAAATTTTCGTATGGCTTGTTAACCATTTGAACATTCAGAGAAGCGTCATGAGTGGCGAGTTTTGAGTGAAACATACACATTTCTGTGGTTGCTATGTCAAAATTTGATTCTTTTGGCAAAACAGAGCAGAGTTTACACAGTGTCATCTCACTAACATGTTTTACAAACACAATTAAGTGAAGAACTGAGGAAAAGTAGTTCAGTAGCTTATGAAAAATCGCATCTTCGGTACAAAAAAAGTGTAATGTTTTCACTTACGTTGTTCCAAAACCCACAGTCTTTATCGTTTCATCAGCTGTCAATGGCTCTTAAAAATTACTCTTGCACCGAAAAAGTATCTAGTTATTGTAATAACACGGTAGATAATGAAGTTGTACATAATAACGATATGGTAAAATACTGTCCTCTTTGCGCGGCGTCTTTTGTCTAAATCTCATTTTGATATCTGAAACCGTTTACGAAATACGAGGGATGTCGTGGATATTTCACTCTGGCTTTATCGCTGGCACGGCGCTATCGCAAATGAGTGTGCTACATCAGATCAGTTTTCTCGAGATTGGTGACACATACCAGTACCCATGTCTAAAGAAAAATTCAATATGTCAGCTAAATTTCATGCACAACAACGCATTATGTACTATGCACCAAGCGCAAAATCATAGCGACTTCTATTTTTCATTGCACACTTTTCCGAATTCCGCGCAGTGTCTTATTTTCACGTAAATGTCACAATAAGTATCGTCAATAACGAAATGATGGGCACATCGTCATGAATCTGACATAAAACTATAAGTAAACCAAAAATGAATTTTTTTTACCGAATAGTTTCTGTAAAATCGGTTGAGAAAGATTGTAAGGGGCGCACATCGGTTCTGTCATCACTGACTAGCCGAAAGGTGGAAAACTCCCGTCGACAACCCTTTCCGAACCAACGAATGAACTTACTCAGCGCTTTGGACGAAAATTGGTCAACAATGCGCATCGGCCACCGTTCCCTGTGCGAGCTATATCACTGAATTTGCACACCAGTTATGAGACAGAGCTTTGTATGCGTACTAAAGCTCCTCAATCGGTCTGCGCAATGATGCTACAGATCGTGCGCTGTGCCTTCCTCTTACAAGCAAGACTGGCTGCGTTTTACCACTTCAGATAGCTGCCTAAAGTCAGCGAGAATCTCTTCTGATCCAAAGCTACACACATCGTTGGTACTAATATGACCCACCACTTGTGCTGCTCTTGCCATGTGCAAGGACCATTTCCACGTCTGTGATGACTCCCCTAGGTATGCAGGCAAGGTACACACTGGATTTCTTCCTCTCCGGCAGGCATCACTCGCCTGACAGTGCAGCTCCCAACTACCAATAATCACACTCTCTGTGAACGCGTGGACCTTGCAGGCCGAAAAGCAAATGACAGCAGCTGGCTCAGTATCGCTATCAGCCAGAGATAGCGCCAGAAACTATTTGTTGGGAAAACCAGGCAGGTACCTTGGTTGGTTTTCTTTACTGCCTGCCATCCTTTGAAACGCTCTCCCACCGAGAGGTCTACCATGGTGCGCGTAGCAACCGGGCCGACTACAGTAGTGGGCCGTTCGGGGAAAACGAGGGGCGTGCTGGATACCCACGTCTGACCCCTCATAGTGATGGCCATTGGCAACATCCCCAGGCTGCACCACCGAAACCAGCACCGCCTCTAGCTGCGGGCGGGGGGCACACGAGAACACTGCATTTACGGCCCCTGCCCTTACAGAAGATGGTGGAAATTCAGCATGGTGGCCCACCCCACGACGACTCCAGCACAGAACCAAAATGGAAACCTCACGACGGTCCTGGGGCAGTATCGTGCTTTGACTTTCCCTCGAAGCAAATGTTTGAGCAAAATAGTCTGTGATCTGAAGTTGGACGAGTCTTCTGGCCCAATAGTGGTGAAGCACGCGCAGTCTAATCTAGAAATTACGCTTTGGGGTGTGTTGAGATACTGAACAAGGTATGCAAGCCGCAGTGTGCTGTTGGCGATTCTAAACCGAACGTAACTAAAAATCCAGATTTACTTACGGCTCTGTTATCCAGGTGGTCCTGCGAACAATTTCATAGTCAAAAGAGTGTTGAAAAAGAGATTTCGGTAGTGAAATACACCAAGCTGTGTGATTCGTGTGGGCGGCACAAAACTTTTGTCGCGATTTATTTGAATCGTCCGTAACTTTTTAGACAGTAAATTGTCTTAATCTCTTATCCTCAGTATGCGGTGAAATAGTGTGGAGCAATACAAAGGTGGCCAGAAAAGCTTCCCGCCCTCGCCCATACTTCGCAGCACTATAAAAATAGGTACCTGATTCCCCCTCTTCGCGACTAAGGCACGTTCCGTGAGTTCTTGCAAATGGAGAAAATCGAATATCGTGCAGTGATGAGGTGTTTTGTTAAAGAATCTCTGACGTAAACAAATTATTTTAAGGTTTGGTACGGTGACTATTCTCTTTGAATTTCCACCATAAAGAAGTGGGCGGCCGAATTTAAATGAGGCCATGATCTTAATCAAGAAAATCCGGGCGAAGGACGCACGAAAAGTGCAACGAGACCAGAAATCGTCGAGACGGTACAATGTTGGAAGATCGGCGTACTGAAGGTGCATGAATTGACAAGATTTCAAACGGACGTCTGAAGAACTGCACTAGAGAAAAATTTGTGCAAGACGGCTGCCTGCTCGCTCAAGATCAGAAACGTATTCACACTTTTTCGGAAGAAAAAAAAAACTTATTTTATGCCTATGTGTGTGAGAATGGATGAATCATAGATTCACCGCTGCAGACAAGTCTTAAAAATGGGCAGAATTGAGAGAGCTGCGCTGTGAAGTTTTGGAACATCTGCCACGTTCCCCATTCTCTCTCTCTCTCTCTCTGTTACCTCTAAGAGTCAGATTCTTGCTTAGTGGCCAGCTGTTACAAGCAGCTGCAGCACTTAAGGAAGAAATCTACGTAAAGGAAATAATACCACTGGAACAACGCGAGTTGAAGTGTATTGATTTTGGAAGACGTTACATTGGAAAATAAATTTTTTTGGAGACAATAAGTTCTTTTTTCCACTATCAGGCAGAGAACTTCTCAGACCGCCTTTGTGAGTCAGCACACCAACAATGCATTTTCCGACTTTTCACTCGCATCGTGGGTGTGCGTGGGTTGCTGTTCCTGGCGCGCGCACACACACACACACACACACACACACACACACACACACACACACACCTCGTGAGTGTCGCTAAAGAGAGCACACAGCGTAGCAGATGGCGGTAACGCGGCGAGCCGCAAGAGCGCACTTGGCGCTAACCAATTCTACATTACAGCAATTAAGCCGGCGCTGCCCGGCGTGGCGGCAGCGGCGGACTGTATTAGCGAGAGCTAGTCCACTGCGGTCGCTCCGGCGAGCCTCCGTTACAGCTCGCCCGGCTGCCCTGCCCTCTGTCCGCGAGCAGCGCACGTGCCGCTACCTGTTTGTAGTGGTCCTGCCTCGCCCATACCGCATTCTGGCAAATAGACGAGGCAGCAGGGGCGCAGTCGATAGGGCTCGTGTCGCCGTAAAACACTTTGTTTAAAGTGTTTCCGTTTTTACATATCCACTCTAGTGTCCGAGGTCCGAGTGTAAACCAGAAAACGGAAATTTTGCCAGTTTGAATTTATTTTGCCACAAAACAGTATAATCTGGTGTACCGGTATTAAATGAGCGTTTTTCTTGTGAAAATGAAACATTAATTTTGAATTGAAAAATAAAAACCTTTTTTATTCAAAGTACTGACAACTGCTTTCTATACATTTTGACCACCTTTCTGGCAATTTGTGGACACCACGCCTATAGAAATGTTCGCCTTTTAAAGGCCAATCAGACACCCAATTTTCGACTTCTTCGTAGGAATCGAAAAGTTCCTCAGCCAATGCGTGTCCCCTTGATGAAAACAAATGGTAGTCGGAAGGGGCCGAGTCTGGTGAGTACGGCGGGTGGGATAGCAGCTCCCAGCCGAGTGTTTTGATTGCATCCTGAAACAGTTTTGCTTTGTGTTTAGCAGCATTGTCGTGTAAAAAAATTACTTTGCCATGTCTTCTGGCCCATTCTGGTCTTTTTTCGATCAATGCATAGTTCAAAGTGATCATTTGTTGTCTGTAGCGATTAGTATTCACAGTTTCACCGGGTTTTAGAAGCTCACAATACACCACACCTTTCTGATCCCACCAAACACAGAGCATTGTCTTCTTGCCGAATGGATCTGGTTTTGCAATCGATGTTGATGGTTGTCCCGGATTAACCCACGATTTTTCCCGTTTACGATTCTTAAAATAAATCAATTTTTCATCGCCAGCAACAATTTGATGCAAAATTGATTTTCTTTAGTGTCTTTGAAGCAAAATTTGACATGTTTTTCGGTTCTCCATCTGTCTTTCATCCAATTCATGTGGCACTCATTTTTCACATTTTTGGATCTTTCCCATATCTTTCAAACGCTCAGAAATTGTTTGCTGTGCAACATTTAGCATTGCTGCCATTTGCTTCTGACTCAATTATCATCTTAATCCAGTATTGCTTCCAATTCGGCGTCTTCGAACTTTTTTGGTGGTCTTCCACGTTCATTTCTTACATGAAAATCATTTCTGAACCGTTGAAACCATCTTTTGCATGTTGCTTCTGATAGAGCATGATCCATATGCCTCGACAAGCATTCGATGCAACTCTGCAACACTTTTTCAAATGAAAACAGAAAATTAATTCTTTTCGCAAATCATCACTTTCTGGTACAAGATTCGACATTGTTAACACGATGTAAACATATGATGTTGTTTGTTCCATGACTTGATGTATACTAAATATCTTTGACAGATGTCATACCAACCAAACAAAAAATAGTTAAGGCTTCTTCACAACAGATGTTCACTATCGACTCATTTGTATCTTAACGGTACGCCGGCGGATGACTAAGCGGTTCTAGGCGCTACAGTCTTGAACCGCGCGACCGCTACGGTCGCAGGTTCGAATCCTGTCTCGGACATGGATGTGTGTGATGTTCTAAGTAGTTCTAAGTTCTAGGGCACTGATGACCTCAGAAGTTATGTCCCTTAGTGCTCAGAGCCATTTGAACCATACAGGTACACCTGGTAAAGTAGAAGCAATGTAAGGAACACAAAGGGTTATCAATTGTTAGCATGCATAACGGTAGACAAAAATGTTCGTTTTTTCTCCGGCTTAACGGATTTGAGCGCTCATTCTCACAACTGGCTAGTACATTCAGTATGGCGCGTGGCGACCACCTCTGCACCGATACAGGCTCGACAGCTTCGCGGCGTGCTGTCAGTGATATCACCAATCACATGTTGGGGCAATTGCGTCCATTCTTCCTGCAGAACTGCTCGCAGTCTTGAGTAGTTGGTGGGTGCTGGCGTGATACAACCCGTCTCCGTAGTCATCCCAGACATGCTACATGGGATACAAATCAGAAGAGCGAACAGGCCACGTCATGCGTGCAATATCTTCTTTCTCCAAGAAAACATCAACCGCGCGTGCTCTGTTGAGGTCGAGCATTATTGTCCTTAAATACGAAGTCCGGACCCACAGCACCACGCAACAGCCGCACATGACGTCTCAAGATATCTTTACGATAATTGACGGCAATTAAACCTTGCCCATACGCTCATTAAGAGCTGTTCGAATGATCAACATAATCTCTGCCCACACCATTAGGGATCCTCCTCTATATCGGTCTCTCTCCGCAATGCGAATCCGTCGAGACCTATGTGCGGACGAAATCGGGTCTCATCTCTGAGAAGAACCTTGCCCCACTGTTCGAGCGTCCATCAGGCGTGTTCAAGACTCCACTCTAGAGGAGACGTTGCCGTTGTGAAGACGATAATAAAGGCAACTCTGCCGAAGCCTTATGTACACCGTCTGCCTCGATGCAACACGTCGTTGGATACTTTTGAGGTCAGATGCCAGTTGCCGTGCAGTAATAAGGCGGTTCCGTTGTGTGCCCTCTGGCTCTTTCTGATGTCACACGTGGTCCGCCTTGCCCTGGTCTTGGGGAAACAGCTTCGATCTCTGTCAACCGTTGCCACATCCGAGGGGGAAAAGAAAAAAAGAAAAAAACGATTCACTTCAAGCCATACGGCCACATCAGTCTGCGACTGTCCTGCTTGCGTTCTTCCTAAGGCCATCCACGGCAGAGTGTCTGGTAGGCGTCTTCTCTGTGCCATACTGCACCGTCTGTGACTGTGCATACAGCGATTGTGGATGTGGGACTACCCGACAAACATTACCTCGTTTTTTGGGTACCCTGACGTCATCGCTGGCATGGTTGTCCGTTGAGCAAAATGCCATCTTCCCTGCAAACACAATCGTACGGACATCTGTTGGCAGTTTGTATGATTATATCGGTACTTAGATACAGGACGGGGAAATAGCGATTTGTTGCTTTAATTTTGGACACCTGTGTATTTTATTCGATCAGGCCCAGAGGACCGCGCGCAAATACACGTTTCGTCTTCCAATTGATTCTATTTTATGCCTACTGCCGCCAATCGCCCTCTATACCGATCTGCAGTAAGCCCTCATCGATTGCATCTCTTCGGCTTTTTTGTTGTCTTTTTCTGCAGAGAGTAAAATCCATGGAGTCCAAAGGCCATCGGTGTTGATCCATTCAAGCGAGTTCTCCTGTCCATACCAGGCGTACATGTTTGGTCTGTTTTAGATTTCATCCAGTTCACAATTATGCCGGATCCTCCATTCTCCAGTGATCTCGTCGTGTGCGAGTCCATATACCTTCCTTAAGAATTTTCACCCGAAAACCAGAACTTTTATATAAGTCTTCTTTCTGGACACTGCAAGTTTCGCAACCACGCAATCCGACGGGTTATATCATTGGCTTGTGCAGCTGGAGTTTGAAATTCCTCGAGAGACTTCGCGATTTAAAGAGCTGACTCGGACTGAAGTATGATCGATTTGCGACTTGGATCCTAACTTTGATTTCTGCCTCACACGATGCGTCCTCAGTGAAGATTTCCACCAAATATTTAAAACTGGGCTATAAACCCGGTGTTGCCCGGCTATTCATTTTGCCGATTTTCTATTGGAAACGGAACTTTACATGTACTGCTGCAGTGGACTCTGTGGGAGGTGATTCCGGACAGTTTCTGTATCCAGGACGCAGCTGCTTCACGTGTCTACAACTCAGTATTGTAAACATGTCTGTGGCCACGCTTCTTCATTTTTCTGCAGACGGCTATTGTTTTCGCCTGCAGCCATTTGCACCCTGCAGTTGAAAGCTGTCAGAAGCGGTGCCAGGCGTCAGGGATATCTTTGAGTTGCCTCGACTACAGCCGTGTCTTAGCAGTAAAGAATAAATGTATTATAACTTCATGCACGATGTGGCGGTTTTGCACGCGGGTTAGTGTTTATAACGTCATATCTCCTGAACCGTGTATGTGCCATAATATAGTTTTGAAGGTAAATTTAGCCGCTGGTATATGTTGTGGATACTGTCTGCGAAATTTATTGCGAAAAGAGTTAGTAGCATCGAAGTAATAAATTATAAACGTCATCCACGATGCGGCAGTTTTTCATGCATCTCATTGTTTATGGCATCTCATCTCCAGAACTATGATTGGTAAATCGTTCTCATCTACACGGCGATTATTGCCTGATAATAAGCATATGTGTACCAAGTTGATTGAAAGCGGTCCTTTGGTTTAGGAGAGAATGTGGAACATAGTTACAGACATGTATGGATTACCATCCGTTTCGTATGATTGGGTTCTGACTACCAGAAGCTGGAATGGGTCTCCGAAAAGGCACAAATCCTGTTCATCACCAGATACTCGGTGTATTTCTTGGTCTCAGCCCTGCGTTTATGTAAAAGCTCTCTGTGGCTTCGTTCCCGAGCTTCATTTTGCCTTTGGAATCCCCGAGACGAACTAACTAGTCTGTCGAGTTGCTTGGGTATTCCATTGTCAGTTACCCAATTCGCCAGGCTCTTCCGGTGGATGCAGTCATATGCCTTCTTAAAATCTACGAAGGTCACATACACTTCTTTGCCATATTCCTACATTTTCTGGGTGAGTTCTCGCAGCACATAGTCATTGTCGATAGTCGAACGGTCCTTTTTGATACCCCCAAGATAATAACCGATCACTTTTTTTTGCAAACGGCTGGGTTCTAGCCAGTGTACAGTTGGACAAGATCATACAGGAGACATTCAAGAGGGTGATTCCTCTGTAGTTGGTGCAGTCCATTTCGTCACCTTTCATGCGTATAGAACAGATGACTACAGTCTCTGGGATCTCCTCCAAAATCCAGATCCTTTTGATTAGCTGGTGAATTCTCTTGTGGAGACTCTGCCCTCTTGCTTAAATGGCTTCTACCTGAATTCCATCTTCTCCTGCACGTTTGTTCTTCTTCAGCTCCATTATCTGATCCCTCATTGCGTCCACCCCAGGCTGTGGATAATCTAAATCAGCAACGTCAGGTGGTTTAAATTCGAACAGATCTTTACGTTCATCATAGTTGAATAACTCCCTGAAGTATTATTTTCATCTCCCAGCAATGTTGGGCTCGTTGGTGAGTGTGGTCTCATTATCGTCCTTGACGAATTTTTGGTGGGTCTGGTATAGATGAAACAACTGGTTTTCGGTTTGTATCGATTTTATTTTCTTGAGTGTTAAAAGCGCTCAGAAAACAGATTTCTGAAATAAGCAGTTTTCGGTTTATTTATTCCTGTTATTCCCTGTAGTAAATCTAGAAAACGAACAAAGATTACAATTTTTTTTACTCTCGGTTTTAAGAGATGTAGAATCAAAACATTTAATAAAATGAACAAATAAAAAGAAAACTTAGTCCGTCCAACGTTCGCTACTTTCCTCGAAAAGCGATTGTATACTACAAAAAAAATCACCAAGATTCTGCTTTGAGTGCATTTTTTTGAAACCCTGCTCAAAAATCATGTTGAAATAGGTCATGCCGCTGTTTGTACATTACGAATAGTCAGTGCTAAAGGGTGAAAACTGAGATTTAAGAACTGTTTATCGTGTTAATATGTCCGTCTTCAAGGGCTACAAGCAGATAAGGGTATATTGTGTAGACAGAGGTAATAGGTCAGCTACTTTTTATTCTTATTGTATACTACGAATGAATTGTTGTTAACTTTTTAATTTATTACTGTTACCATAATTCCTACCTCATTTTTGTTAATAGAAATGACAGAAAAATCTTTCATCTTTTAGGCAAATGAGGCATTGTACTTTACTGATACGTCACTTAGTAATAATATTTTCGGGCTAGGATTGGTGCCATTCTACAATACAAGAAAAAAATTCATTGGTAAGAACAAGTTGAAACGAACACTCTCCCATTTTTCCAGATTTTGCTATGTCGATTGTAAGTTTTTTTGCAACCATACAGTCGTTTTTTAAATGTTTAGTACTAATTTATATTGGACCGCAGCTCGTGGTCTTGCGGTAGCGGTTTCGCTTCCCGCGCACTGGGTCCCGGATTCGATTCCCGGCAGGGTCAGGGATTTTAGAGATGACTAGGTGTTGTTGTGTCGTCTTCATCATCATCATCATCATCATCATCATCATCATCATCATCATCAACAACAATCCCCATTACGGTCGGAGGAAGGCAGTGGCAAACCAACTCCGCTAGGACCTTGCCTAGTCGGCGGTGCGGGTCTACCGCATCGTCCCCTACGCTCCTCAGAGTATGGGACATCATCATCATCATCCCCATCATCATCATCATCATCACCACCACCACCACCACCATCATCACTAATTTGTACTGACGTTCCAGAAGAAAGATATAGAGCTGCAGAAACACCAATCTTGCACGAAACCTGACGGATTGGCGTTGTGCACAGCATTTTAGTGGAAACAAGAGGCTTCATCTTACGTAGCTACAAATTTCTCTATAGTTTTACCTATTAATGACCCCTCTTCACGACCACTTGAAGTAAACTGCGTGATTTTGCAACTTCCTTTTCCGTATACTTTCGTGAACCTGCCTCACTAGAAACGATGAAGCCTGGAAATCCGTAGTACTCATCCTGCATCCAATTCAGAAGGCCCAGTAGTGTAGATCTCTCTCGGTAACGGTGCATTGATTCTCCCGAGAATTTGCAAATCCTGAAATAGTTTTTCTTTCACACTTTTTTGAGTTTCATTTTGGCACATGTTTCATAATTCTTGCAATTCAAGTTCAGATTACGAAACGAAATTTGCACACTGCGTTTTCTCTCAATCTTGTTAAACTAAAAGATTTACAGTGTTTTTTTCGTCATTGAAAAGCTATTACTGATTTTTTTCTTTGGGCTAGGAAGGCACTGTACTTTTTGTTCTTTACTTTAATTAGCACAATAATTGTCACTCGAACCACAATTCACTGAATCGTCACAGTTATTTTCTTATTTTCTGATTCTTCTAATGTTTCCACAATTTCTAACGAAATTTCGACGTCATTGGAAAGTATTTCCAAGAAATTAACTGCTAAAACACATATTAATGCCTTCAGAAGTAGGTATTGTATACCGCATTCTTCATATTCCATCTTTACCAGGTTGAAAATTTTAATTGGTCTCCACATTACTCTGACACTCTGGAACCTGCATATACGAAGAAAACACAAAGATAATTAATTCAGTTTTATCCCTCCATTGTTAAAGCGTAGAGCTCTCTCAAAGACAACTGCTAATTATTATGGATGTTAAATGAGTTGCAAATTCCAGGGAATAGTGATTGTGAACAACTGTCAGAGAATTATCAAGGGAAACTGAAATTCGATTTATAAACTACGATCACGTTGTGCCACTTATCTATTTAGCAATGCGCCGTCAACCAAGTCGAAGCACTTGCCGTGGTGCGCGTGCACTGCCTGCTACAGCTGTGGTAGGGGTGTACGTTTCTCCAGGCGCGTGGTGAGTTGTTCCTGTGTAAAAAAAATCACCCAGATTTGGGGATGTCAGGTGGGACCCCTTGTTAGATATTAAAATTCAGGAAAGTTGTTCTACGAGGGTGTGCTGGAAAGTAATGCCTGCTAATTTTTATGTGAATACTCTTAAAGCTTTTTTCTTAGGTAAAACAAAATTCTGCATATTTATTCTTCATGTCTACGTATTTGCAGTCCTCTGCCGCTAGACGGCCCCGAATTGAAACGTGTAACATAATGGTGTGTAACGTAACTACGTTGTTGCGTCAGAAACTGGGTGCTGTAATCGAGTTTAGAATACGCTCTCCTTCAGCAGGACAATCGCAGACCACTCTCGAGATCTGCAAGAATCCGACGCTTTTGGTTTACTGTCACTGATCATTCTCCATAAAGTAGTAACTTGGCCCCATCCGATTTTCATCTGTTTCCAAAACTTAAAGAATCCCTTCGAAGACTTCACATCGATGAAGCGGTCAAGCAGAGGTGGGGCTGTGGCTCGGTCAACAAAATGAAACGTTCTGCAGTGATGGTATCAACAAACTGCTCCCTCGTTTGAAGTAATGTGTTCGGCGCCAGGGTGACTGTGTTGAGAAATAAAGATGTAGACATTGAAGAATGTAAATCTTAACAATACAGGGCGAGTCAAAAGTCCTTGGACACCTTCATAACTTGGAAGATTAAAGGTAAAATTGAAATGTCATGATGGGAGCATAGGTTTGACGTGGGGCCGCAACTTTTGGACTGAATGCCATTCATGGACGCTATCTTGAAATTGCCATTTTGGATTCAACAAGTAATTTTTTTAAATGGGAAGGGGGTTTATGACACACCAGATAACACTCGCTTGAGCTCTGCAATTGAGTGGTGGAATTTGTTTTCGTCTATCTCGTACAGTTTAGAAGTTATTAATGTTCAAAGTTACCTTGATACCGACTCTGTCTCCCTTTGATCTTCCAACTTATGGAGGTGTCCAAGGACTTTTGACTCGCCCTGTATTTGTCTTATTTAAAGAGATTTCGGATAAGTTCGGAGGCATTACTTTTCACCACACCATCGTAAAGATTTATAAATGTAGCAAAAGTGCAGCAATCTTTCAGCGGGAAGCCAAAGGTTTAAGAGAAAGCAGTAAAGAGGTGAGAAGTCCTGCTGTGGGGTTCTGAAGGAATAGGTACGGGCCAGCTGTTGCAGGAGGGAGCTCGTATCAGGTCACAAACTTCAAGCAAATTGCACGTCTTGAGCGAGCGGTAGAGAATGAAAGTTTTTTGGACTGGTAGAGCTTTGTAATATGAGAGCCACTTTTGAACTTGAATAAAATCGCAAACAGATGATAAGTTATGATTTAGTCAACACGACTTCGCTGCGTTAAAGCAGCATCTTCGGGTTGGTTAGATTAGATCACGGACACGCCACCAGCGTCTTATAGTCAGTCGCAAAATCCAGAATAAGGGAAGGCGTCAACAAATAATAACCATCAGAGCAAAAAACTTCTGAGGTCATCAGTCCCCTAGAACTTAGAACTAATTAAACCTAACTAACCTAAGGACGTCACACACATCCATGCCCGAGGCAGGATTCGAACCTGCGACCGTAGCAGCAGTGCGGTTACGGACTGAAGCACCTAGAACAGTTCGGCCACACCGGCCGACCATCAGAGCAGTGGAGCAGAGGCTGAGGCACCTGTAGTTGGTTGGCGCGAGGGTAAAGCACTGGAGGCGGTCACCTATACATCACAGCTGTTTGCGGTTTTATTCAGTTTCAATTTACCATTTTTTGGACAAGTATTTCGGAAAGGATGATCGCAGGTGTGGACAGGGTAGGAAACAGTATTTGCATGGACGATGGTTACAGTGTTTAGAATGACCTAAAGATAGGTTCGGCAACGAGCCATACAAATGTTGAATTTTGTTCCTGTTTAGAGGCGTCACGATTGGACCAGTTGAAGAGCTCTGAAGCTGGTCAACGTGGAGTTAGAGGGACTGTTTCTGTCAGGGGATTCCTGTTGGTGCTATTCGCAGATAGGATTTTACGAGTCATGGCGTACATCTTGGTAATAAAGGGAAATTTGATGGAATGGTGGTAAAGTCTTTAAGATGTGTGCAAACTGCCACTCCTGAGGAGTATCTCTGTAGCCACTTGTGCGAATGCAGCAATTTTTAGGATAAATTCACTGTTGAAGCTAATTGTATCTAAAGTATCAAAAAAAGTTAATATAATTTAAAATCTTGAGCATGAAATTTGTGGAGGTTTACGTTAACTTACTGAAGAGAAATAATAACAGTACAGTAAATAAAATGAGTCAATTTCTGCTTTGTTTAGATGAGCTGCAACCAACAAATCATGCAGCTTTATATGTATTTCTGAACATCAGTTGACCATTGGTATAAGAAAACTGAAAATGTAAGAATTTAACTTGATATTTGCAGGTATGGAGAAAGGAGGATGGAATACAAGTATAAAAACATGTACGGTCATAGATTTTGTAGTAGTTTCCCTGAACAGCCGACTGCCGGGTAGCTGAGTCGAGAACTGTAAGGCACCACAGCACTAGACAGCATAGCGCCTAACTGCAAGTACAGGTGGTTTTAGCCGTCTGAAGACGGGCGCAGGTGCCTGAAACCGATCTTGAATCAAATGAAAGAGAATGTCTTCGATACCTGCGTAGAACGGCTACAGCGCGCGCACGCGCTTTCTGTGTGTGTGTGTGTGTGTGTGTGTGTGTGTGTGTGAGAGAGAGAGAGAGAGAGAGAGAGAGAGAGAGAATTCATTTCTCTTACAGCTTTTAGTACATTCATAACTTATAAATAATGTACGAACACCACTAAGCGAGATTTTTAAATAACTAATAATTATTACGAAACTGAAAGTGTGTCATCAAGTTAATAAAATGACAACGAAGCAGCTCCTTTTTTCACGCGATGGCCCGCGTCCATCGATGATAAAATATCGACGCAGTCGCTTTGTACTGCGGTTTATAGCGCCACGGGCGGAGTAATGTGTGCCGTGTGTCAGTAGCGGCGCGCCGCTGTTTCCGCTCTATCGCCGCGCCCTGTGCCCCCTGGAGTGCGGGGCGGAAAAGGGAAGGGCCCTCGTAAGGGAGGGACGGCTGCGCCAGAGCCCTCGTACTCCCAATTACCGGCCCGTTCGCTCAAACAATCGCCAAGCGCTGCCGGGGCCGTTGAGAATGATTCCTCTGCTGGCCGACCCCCGACCCTCGACCCGCGGCGGCCGGGAAGGGCGTCGTTATTCAGTTGATGGCGCGCGCGCCGCGGGTGGATTGTCACCTAATTCAGCGCCGGCCGCTTCTTCACGTCCGCCCGCCGGCTGTAATTGCTCATTGTGCATTCGGCCGTACGCCGGCACGTCGAGAGCGCCGCTGCCCGCTGCCAGCCATAAAGGGCCGGCCGTTATTGGCTGTGCGCAGTGCGAGCCGGGCAGCCGTATAACTCTGCCGGCGCGGCCCGCTCTGCGGACCGGCTCGTCCGTGCATTCGGCGCCTGTGCCGGGGTCTTAAACGCTCACACCGGCCCACTGTTAAAGAAGCCTTCCACTGGATGCTTTGGTTGCCCCTCCTCCGCACCCAGATCCCTCTACATCTGCAGGCATAATCTACATTGAGGCCACGTAAGTTAGCGATATACATATACACAGGGTGTTACAAAAAGGTACGGCCAAACATTGCTCACACACAAAGAAAGAAAATATGTTGTGTGGACATGTGTCCGGAAACGCTTACTTTCCATGTTACAGCTCATTTTATTGCTTCTCTTCAAATCACATTAATCATGGAATGGAAACAGCAATAGAACGTACCAGCGTGACTTCAAACACTTTGTCACAGGAAATGTTCAAAATGTCCTCCGTTAGCGAGGATACACGTATCCACCCTCCGTCGCTTGGAATCCCTGATGCGTTGATGCAGCCCTGGAGAATGGCGCATTGTATCACAGCCGTCCACAATACGAGCACGAACAGTCTCTACATTTGGTACCGGGGTTGTGCAGACAAGAGCTTTCAATTGCCCCCATAAATGAAAGTCAAGAGGGTTGAGGTCACCGAATCTGTTGTTGAGAAGCGTACCAACACTTCGACTGAAATGTGCAGGAGCTCCATCGTGCATGAACCACATGTTGTGTCGTACTCGTAAAGGCACATGTTCTAGCAGCACAGGTAGAGTATCCCATGATAACGTGCTCCATTGAGCGTAGGTTGAAGAACATGGGGCCCAATCGAGACATCAGCAACAATGCCTGCCCAAACGTTCACAGAAAATCTGTGTTGATGACGTGATTGCACAATTGCGTGTGGACTCTCGTCAGCCCACACATGTCGATTGTGAAAATTTACAATTTGATCACGTTTGAATGAAGCCTCATCCGTAAAGAGAACATTTGCGCTGAAATGAGGATTGACACATTGTTGGATGAACCATTCGCAGAAGTGTACCCGTGGAGACCAATCAGCTGCTGATAGTCCCTGCACACGCTGTACATGGTACGGAAACAGCTGATTCTCCCGTAGCACTCTCCATACAGTGACGTGGTCAACGTTACCTTGTACAGCAACTCTGACGCTGACATTAGGGTTATCGTCAACTGCACGAAGAATTGCCTCGTCCATTGCAGGTGTCCTCGTCTTTTTTTGGTCTTCCCCAATCGCGAGTCATAGGCTGGAATGTTCCGTGCTCCCTAAGACGCCGATCAATTGCTTCGATGGTTTTCCTGTCGCGACACCTTCGTTCTGAAAATCTCTCTCGATACAAACGTACCGCGCCCCGGCTATTGCCCCGTGCTATTCCATACATCAAATGGGCATCTGCCAACTCCGCATTTGTAAACATTGCACTGACTGCAAAACCACGTTCGTGATGATCACTAACTTGTTGATGCTACGTACTGATGTGCTTGATGCTAGTACTGTAGAGCAATCAGTCGCATGTCAACACAAGCACCGAAGTCAACATTACCTTCCTTCAATTGGGCCAACTGGCAGTGAATCGAGGAAGTCCAGTACATACTGACGAAACTAAAATGAGCTCTAACATGGAAATTAAGCGTTTCCGGACACATGTCCACATAGCATATTTTCTTTATTTGTGTCTGAGGATTGTTTCCTGAAAGTTTGGCCGTACCTTTTTGTAACACCCTGTATATAGATGACCGTAGTATCGCTTGCACAAGGTATAAAAGGGCAGAGCATTGATGGAGCCGTCATTGTGCTCAAGAGATTTATACGAAAAGATTTCCGACGTGATTGTGGGCGCACGACGTGAATTTCCGGACTCTGAATGCGGAATTGTAGTGGGAGCTAGACGCATGGGATATTACACTTCGGAAATCGTTAAAAAAATTAAGTATTCCGAGATCGACAGTCTGAAGAGCGTGCCGAGAGTACCAGCTTTCAGGCGTTACCTCTGAACACAGACAACGGGGTGGTCGACGGCCTTCACCCGACGACCGAGAGCACCGGCGGTTGCGTAGAGTTGTCAGTGCTAATAGATAAGCAGCACAGCGCGAAATGACCGCGGAGTTCGAGGTGAGACGTACGACGGACGTATCCGTGGGACAGTGCGTCGAAATTTGGTGTTACGGGGCTGTGGCAGCAGGCAGCCGACGGGAATGCCTGTGCTAGCTGCACGACATCGCCTGGGGTCGTGACCGCATTGCGTCGACCCTAGACGACAAGGAAACCGCGGCCTGGTCAGATGAGACCCGACTGCAGCTTGTAAGAACAGGTGGCAGGGTTCGCAAGTACCAGAGATCCCTCAAAGCCATGGAGCCAAGTTGTCAACAAGGCACTGCGCAAGCTGGGGGTGGCTCAATAATGGTGTGGGCTGTGATTAATTGGGACGGACTGGGCTGTGTGGTCCAACTGCACCGATCATTGACTGGAAACATTTATATAGGCTACTTGAAGACTATTTGCAGCCATTAATAGACGTCATGTTTCCAGACAACGATGGAGGTGTCACCAGTCCATAGTTGTTCACGATTGTTCTGAAGAACATTACGGATAATTCTAGCGAATTATTTCGTACCGTATGCTCAAACAAAACGGAGGGGTAACTGTTGAGAAGCCAGACAAACGTGTCGTTCCTGAAGAGGGGCAGCAGCCTTTTCAGTAGTTGCAGGGGCAACAGTCTGGATGATAGTCTGATCTGACGTCGTAACATCAACCAAAACCACCTTGCCTGTGCTGGTACTGCGGACAGCTGAAAGCAAGGGGAAACTACAGTCATAATTTTCCCCTAGGGCATGCAGCTTTACTCTATGGGTAAATGATGGTGGCGTACTTTTGGATAAAATATTCCGGAGATAAATAGTCCCCCATTCGGATCTCCGGGCGTGGACTACACAGGACGACGTCGTTATCAGAAGAATGCTTTTGAAAATGTTAATTGGAAAACACACTTTCAAATTCTGAAGGTGGCAGGGGTCAGACACAGGGAGGAAAGGCTATTTACAATTTGTTCAGAAACCAGATGGCAGTTACAAGAGTCAAGGGGCATGAAAGGGAAGCAGTGGTTGGGAAAGGAGTGAGACAGGGTTGTAACCTATCCCCGATGTTGTTCAATCTGTATATTAAGCAAACACATAGGAAACAAAAGAAACATTTGGAGTAGGAATTAAAATCCATGGAGAAGAAATTAAAACTTTGAGGTTCGCCGATGATATTGTAATTCTGTCAGAGACAGCAAAGCACCTGGAAAAGCAGCTGAACGGAAAGGACAGTGTCTTGAAAGGAGGATATAAGATGAACAAAAGCAAAACGAGGATAATGGATTGTAGTCGAATTACATCGGGTGATGCTGAGGGAATTAGATTAGGACATGAGACACTTAAAGTAGTAGATGAGTTTTGGTATTTGGGGAGCAAAACAACTGATGATGGTCGAAGTAGAGAGGATATAAAATGTGGACTAGCAATGGCAAGGTAAGCGTTTTTGAAGAAGAGAAATTTGTTAACACCGACTATAGATTTAGGTGTTAGGAAGAGTTGTCTGAAACTATTTATATGGAGTGTAGCCATGTTTGGAAGTGAAACATGGACGATAAATAGATAAAACGGGAAGAGAATAGAAGCTTTCGAAGTGTGGTGCTACAGAAGAATGCTGAAGATTAGATGGGTAGATCACGTAACTAATGAGGAGGTACTGAGTAGCATTGGGGAGAAAGGAATTGGTGGCACAGCTTGACTAGAAAAAGGGATCGGTTGGTTGGACATGTTCTGAGGCATCAAGGGATCACCAGTTTTGTATTGGAGGGCTGCGTTGAGTGTAAAAATCGTAGAGGGAGAGCAAGAGATGAATACACTAAGCCGATTCAGAAACATATATGTTCCAGTAGTTACTTGTAGATGAATTAGCTTGCACAGGATAGAGCAGCATGGAGAGCTGCATCAAACCAGTCTCTGGCCTGAAGGCCACAACATCAACAATCGAGAGGTTAGTTCGCGCCCAAAATCCTGCACCGCCCGTAGAGGCAGCGCGGCTCAGTATTTCCACAGGGGAATTCCAACGACTTGTTGAGTCCATGTCACGTCGAGTTGCATCACTTTTCGCCAGGCAATAGGAGGTCCGGCACGATATTCTAAGGTGTCTCATGACTTTTGTCGCCTTAGTGAAATTTTAATTTGGTTTAGTGAACAGCCATCTGTTCAGTTCAAAGTGACTTCTTACTTTGAGGAAGCGAAGCTAATTATATAGATTATAATCTGTGCTGCAACTCGTGTTGGTGTCAGTAGCTTTTCTTGCAACGAAACATTGTGCACCGGAGTTTCGTTAAATATATCGCAGCTACCCGCCTGTCACTTGAAAACAATTGTGCATACCTATCCCACCCCTTTACAAGAAGTGTTTCACGTACGATTTCTCACTACCACTCTTGAACGTGAGCTTTTGCCGTTCCTAGCCACCAAAGTGGAAAAAGCGCAGGAGGCGCTGCGAACATTGCATAAGCTTTCTTTAGCAGGATCTTGGAATGCGGCACCCCATAGCTTGTAATTTATGTATCCTTTTATTGATTCCTGAAACATCAGCTCACCCGTGCGTCAGTTCATTTATTACTTTCACTATATTGATTGCTCCTTTCATATTTTGCTTTCAAGTAATTTTTAAATGTGAAAGGAGACAAAAAAAATCGACTTATTAAATTATGGCCGGCCGCATTGGCCGAGCGGTTCTAGGCGCTACAGTCTGGAACCGCGCGACCGCTACGGTTGCAGGTTCGAATCCTGCCTCGGGCATGGATGTGTGTGATGTCCTTAGGTTTAATTAGTTCTAAGTTCTAGGTGACTGATGACCTCAGAAGTTAAGTCGCATAGTGCTCAGAGCCATTTGAACCAATCACGGTTTATTGCAGTTGTGTAGATCTTGGGATCCTGTGGCTGTGTCATTGAAGCGGGCGTGGCGGTCGCACTGCCAAAACATTGCCGCATGCGGTGCGGGACTGGGCATGAGTGAGTTCACTGGCGGCGGCATTCACACGACGTTCAACCACTTGGCAGTGGCAGAGGAGACCTCTGTCGAAAGCTCGTAGGCAGTTAACCATTTGACGCGTCTTTAACCCGAGAGTATTTTATTAATGATATAGTTACTTGTTTGCTTCGCTGAGGCCGTATGTTATGCTGGCAGTGGACTTTGCTTTCTTCGAAACTCAGGCCGTGGGCCTCGGACAGGGCTTGCTTACGCACACCCGCCCAAGGGCCACCGTTTCTTCATTTTAGCTGCTCTTTTCGGTGCAGCCCGTTCGTCATTGTCGCCGAGGCGTCTTTGAGTTTGATTTGTGGGCGTTGAGGTGGTGTTCTTTTATATTTTTAAACCGGAGCGTTGTGGTTTGGGGGTTTCAATAAAAAAAAAAGTGGACGTGTTCTAGGTCATCGTGTTCCCATCTACTCGTTTGACGTGACCGTGAAGTAGTAAACATCATTTGCAGATTGTCTCAGTAATGCCCTCCATTTTGCCATAGTTTCTTGTTAGATCGTTTTTGGTGGACCCCATGATTCCCTTAACGATTCTGCGCTCTGTTTTTTCAGTTCTTCGAGAAGGCATTTTTTAAATGTTACGTGTAGGGTTCCGGCTGCATGCGTAACTACTGCCTTTCTAATCGTTTCATAGTGCAGTATTTTAGTGTTTTGTGAAAGGTATTTTTGTGGCACACCACAAATTAATTTGTGTTATACACCATTTGAGTTGGAAACCTTTACGACGGCTTGATGACTTAGCTCAAAATAATTACATTTCCTCGCTTGATCCCAAACCACATGAGGTGATTGTGTGGGTGTTCCCAACCTTTTCTTGTTTGTAACCGAGTGACGTCGCTAAATTGTACACGCACTACGCGAGGTTGTCAGTCGAGCAAGTGGACAATCATGACCACCGCGTTTATCGCCGAGAGTGATGTACGTCTGCGTCTAAACGGCTAAAGCCACCTAGCAGTGTGTGTGGTGGTGGGTTCTTCGGGCGCCACTGCGATACATTCGTGGATGGTGCGGTGGAATGAACGATTGCCTGTTAAGTCTCCGTGTCAGCTATAATTAGTCAGATTTTTACCATCATGGCTATTTCAAAAGATATATGCAGGTGGAAACATTATGTTTCCTGACAGTTCTTGGAATGTACGCTCTCGGAATGTCAGAAGTAAATGTTTCCGGGCTCTCAAACTCTTCTTTTATACCTGTGGTGTTTGGCACTGGAGCATCTCCTTGACGCTCTCGCGCTCACTGTCCCATTCCCTTTATCTACCCTATTTCCTCTGTTAATCCTACGTGATTAAGGTTTCAGAAGTATGTGTAATACTCAAGATTGCCGGCCGCGGTGGTCTCGCGGTTCTAGGCGCGCAGTCCGGAACCGTGCGTCTGCTACGGTCGCAGGTTCGAATCCTGCCTCGGGCATGGATGTATGTGATGTCCTTAGGTTAGTTAGCTTTAAGTAGTTCTAAGTTCTAGGGGACTGATGCCCTCAGACGTTAAGTCCCATAGTGTTCAGAGTCATTTGAACAATTATACAATTATTTTTTCTACAACGAATTTCATGTTGTCGTTCCATTTTAAGTCCATCCCGACACATACTCTCAGATTTTACGATTACTGCTTTTTCCAGCTATTGAGCACCAATGGTGTAATTGAACAACGATCTGTCTTTCCTCTCCTCCGTGTGCAAATACGTCACATTTACTTACGTTCCATTAAGCGGAATTCCTCTGCAGGTCTGCCCACAATTAACTACAATTTTTCTGGCGTTGGTACTTTCGAATATACAAAAAGCATTATGCGCGAACATCCTCGCGGAACTTGCAACGATATCCATCAGATCTATCATCACGGACAGTAGAGGCCTTGTAACATTTCCTAACCTTTTTTTACGTGCGATGATGTTGTCCCGTTCAGAAATCCGTTTTGGTTCCGTCTGCTGTGAAGTTCATAATGGAATCAACAGTCTGTTACGATACCTGTAAGTTCGAATTTTGCTCATTTTGGGAGCAGGAAACGACGAAAAACTTAAATCAGGATAGCCACGCCAGGAAGCTGAACCTTGATCATCCCAAACACACAATTGTCACCCACTGCTGGACATGATGTATGCGTCTTTCAATTGCAATTGCTTTACACCTTTTTCGGAACAACATTGGAAATCCATTGAATTGGCCTAGGAGACCGACGACCAGTGTATTTTCATCACGTTAAGTGTGTTGCAGGCATGCATCGAAACTTTTGTTTGAAAAAAAAAAAAACAGCTAAGACTCGGCGGGAGAAATCAGTGTGTCGACGTCTCCGTTGTTCCAGTGGCATTGCTCCACAAGAGCCCGGTTAAGAAAGTTGCAGCCACAAAATTAGCTACCGGGAAGAAGACATTTTTTGTCACATGTGACACCGAAAGAACACAATGAGCGTATGAGACGGCCATTTCAATTTTCACCGCTGGAAAAAGAGGAGAGTGCCTTTCTTGGGATATTGTCACTGCCGCACGAAAACATGATGATTGCATTAGAATGAAACCTCCTGCTAGCGACAGCAATGAATCTTGTCGTCTCTCGTTACTTCTGTGAAAGAAGCTATCTGCGTAGAGAACGAGCGCTACCCGCGGTCGACCGACTGGAACGGAAACAACTGCGACAAGAAAGCATTCTAGCAGTCCATAGTTCTCAGATGGCTTCTGTTCGCTGCCTCGCATCTGCAGCAGATCTATAGTTGAGCATGCATTAACTGAAACATTGGGTACACTGGGTATTGAGATGAATTTTTTGGATAAGCGAGCATTTTAAAAAACCTGTGCTGTCGGTGTTCGTAGGAGTAGAAATAACGCAGGGAACTATCAATAGAGCCTAATTTGGAAAGATCACAATGGCTTTTATTGTAGGCCTACAGATGTGGAAAATAAGTGCAAAATCTTTTTGCGTTAGAGCTGAGATACGTTTTTCTGCTACTAAATTTGGCATGGCAGACAATTTAAGGACAGCATTTGGAAATGTTTTCGTGATTTTCTAACCAATTTGTAACTCTTGCAAGGTCTCCTCACTGCATCGACCTTTCTGTCAGCACCACCGTTATCGCTACTCTCGTCCCAGCCGTCACGAGGGTCTTGGCCGTCGATGACACTGGCAGTTATTCCTTCGTCCATCAGTACTTGGTTGACATGGTCATCATCACCACCACCACATTCGAGCTAGTCGTGCATATTTCCCTGACCACATTCTTCAGATCGTGAAGATTCGTCTGAAGACTGATTGATTGATTGATTGATGCCTCTTCAGGTGCAGTGATAGACTAATCTGAAGGGATGAGCTTAATCCAAGCTTTGTGCAGTGTCTAAATCTATTTTCATCGTTTATCTGTGAAAGGCTCTATCTTAAATGTCGAGTACACTCACAAATTTTGTAATGGAAACACTTCTTTTTAATGAGCTAGATGTAGTTGCATTTCCAAGCTAACTGTGATTCACTGGCAATCTTTCTTCAACCGGCCAATTGTTTTTAGTTGAAAAACGAAGGGTAGCGTGTTAACATTTAATTCGCCATGCGAACGGCATAACAGCTGCACCCTCTAGACAATCTGGGTTTCAGATGTCATCAGAGAACAACAACAGTGACGTTTGCCAGGGAGTGGAAAACAACACTGGCCAGCCCTTCGCCAATGGATTCAAAATGGTTCATATGGCTCTGAGCACTATGAGACTTAACAGCTATGGTCATCAGTCCCCTAGAACTTAGAACTACTTAAACCTAACTTACCTAAGGACAGAACACAACAGCCAGTCATCACGAGGCAGAGAAATGCGCCAATGGAACTTCCACCAATTGACCACGACTTTCTGACCCAAGGCTCACAAGTTATAAGTCGGCAGAGTCTGTCGAATTCAGGCTGCATGCGTTTTGTGTCCGACCTCTGCTGACGTTACCGGACCGGATGGTGTGGCCGAGAGGTTCGAATCCTTCCTCTGGTATGGATGTGTGTGATGTCCTTAGGTTAGTTAGGTTTAAGTAGTTCTTAATTCTAGGGGACTGATGACCTCGGATGTTAAGTTCCATAGTGCTCAGAGCCATTTGACATTACCAGTCTTAAGATTTCAAATCGATTATGTAATGGTGAGACAGATATTTCGTTATCAGATTTTAAACCACAATAGGTTGCCAAGAGGAGATGTGGGTTCTGACCTTAATAACTTGTCTATGAACGTCAGAAGAAATTGAAGAAAAGTAAGAATTTAAGGACATGTGACGTGGATAAAAAAAAAAAAAAACGTAGGTTGTTGGAAGTTTCAGGGGGACAATTAGGCAACGTTGATCTGAAACAGGGTAAAACAGGGTAAAGAAATACTACAGAAGAAGAATGCGAAGCTTTGAGATATGAGGCAGTGAAGACTGCAGAGGATGAAATACGTAAAACAGACAAGGAATAGTAGAAATTCCTGGTTAACATAGGAGGTATTGAATTTAACTGATGATAGGAAAAAATATAAAAATGCAGTACATGAAGCAGGCGAAAGGGAGAACAGTCGTCTGAAAGATGAGACGGACAGAAAATGCCTCATATGAACGAATAGAGGACGCATGTCAGACTGTAGGAGCATGAGCGACTAGATAGATGCCAACGTCTATCGGAGAATTAGACACACCTTTGGCTAAAACAGAAGCAACTGTATGAATATCAAAACTTCAGATGACGATCCACTACTAACCAAAGAAGACAAAGGTGAACGGTGAAAAGAATATATGGATGGTCTATATAACGGAAACAAACTTCAGGACAATGTTATAGAATTATTGTTAATTACAGACAATATTATAGAAAGAGAATAGGAAGTAGGTGAAGACGATGTGGGAGATGTGATACTGCGAGAATAATTTGACAGAACACTGAAAGACCCAAGTCGAAACAAGGCCCCTGGGTTAGACGACATTCCGTTAGAACTACTGACAGCCTTGGGAGAGACAGCCTTGACAGCATTTCCACATGTTTAGCAAGATGTATGACAAAGGGAAATACGCTCAGACTTCAAGAAGACTGTAATAATTCCAATTCCAGAGAAAGCAGGTGTGGATACTACCGAACCATCGGTTTAATAAATCATGGTTGCAAAATAGTGATACGAATTATTTACGGTAGAATGGAAAACCCTGTAGAAACTGATCTTGGGGAAGATGAGTTTGGTTTCCGGAAAAAAATGTACGACCATGGGAGGCAGTACTTGACTCTACGTCTTATCTTAGAGGAGAGGTTTGAGAAAGGGAAACACCCATTTGGAGCCTGCAAACCCATTTGTAGCATTTGTAGATTTAGAGAATGCTTTTGGGAATTTTGACTGGACTACGCTGTTTGAAAGTATGGAGGTACAGGGATAAAATACAGGGAACGAAGCGTTATTTACAGCTTGTATAGAAGTAGAGACTGCATTTACAAGAATCGCAGGAAGCAGTGTTTGAGAAGGCAGTGAGACAAAGTTGTACCCCATGTCCGGTGTTATTCAACCTGTTCATTGCCCAAGCATTAAAGTAAATCAAGTACTAATTTGGACATGGACTGACAATTGCATAAAAAAAGCATTTTTGAGAAAGAGGTCTTTGTTGAAACTTAATATAAATTTAGGTGTTAGGAAGTCTATTCGGAAGGCATTTGTATCGAGTGCAGCCTTTTACAGAAGCGAAACGTGGTCGAAAAGTAGTTCAGACAAGAAGAGAAGTGATGCTTTTGAATTATGATGCTATAGAAGACCGCTGAAGATCAGAGTAGGGGTAGGTCGAATTAGTAGTGAGGGGTTGTGGCATAGAACTGAGGAGGAAAGAAATTTATTGCACAGCAAAACTAAAAAGAGGATCGGTTGATCGGGGACATCCTGAGGCGCCAAGGAATAGTCATTTTGGTAACGTAGGAAAGTGTATGGGGTTGGGGTTATTGAAGAGGGAGACCAAGGCATGAATACTATAAGCAAGTTGAGATGGCAATATGTTGTACAGTGCTATCCATATAAAGCTGAAGTATTTCACTGGGTCATAGTTCCCTCCGAAAGCTAGCAGAAACGGGAAGGTTGTTTTAATGATCTCAGTAGTTCTGAACGGAGTCAGAAGCACCGCCCGTTGCTGGCAAGTTGAGTGTTCTTTCTGCCCGTATGGCCTTTGTGCGAAGTAATGCCGCGCCTGCTCTTCTCTTGTTGCTTCGTAGTCTCCGTGGTTGTGGCTTGTGAAGTCTGTGGATGTGTAGTTCGGGCCGCGTGACAACATCGAGGAAATCAGCGGTTCGTTTGCAGTCTTTAGCTGGCAGAAACATGCAGTACACACTTCAAGAGCGGGGTTTTATTGCGAAAACATATTGGAAGGCAGTCTCATTGGTAACAATACAACGGACATTCCAGAGAGAGTGTAATGTTCGCGATGTCCTACCAAAGGCAACAATTTTATCTATTGTAAGGAAGATGGGACAGGCGGTGTACTGAACAGTGACTGTAGTAAACATAGACTATCATTGAGTGCAGAGGTTATATATAAGGTTGGAAGACACGTCGATTGAGCCACGAGACAGTCACTTGATATTACAGTTGTCAGAGAGCTGCGAAGGGACGGGCACTGTGACCTTACAGAGTGCACATGATGCAAAGAACAGATCGCGAGACAAGAATGTACTCTCGATGGTTTCAGGGGTTTCTCATTCAACGTCTAGATATTATCTCCATAACTTGGTTTACAAATAAGGCGTGGTTCCATTTGTCAAGTTACATCAGTACACGAAACTGCGGATACCGGGCAGGTGTAAACCACCACATCATTCACGAAGGAACATTGCATGGTGGAAAGGTTGGAGAGTGGTGGGCGGTGTCATCTTGCAGGATTTTTGGGCGGATTTTCTTTGATACTACTGCAGATACTAAAAAGTTCATACGGACATCTTCAATACGTTTATGAAGAAGCTGGATGACGTCGAGCTTACAGGTTATTTCTAGCAGGATGGAGCAACGTGTCACGCGTCTAACGCGTGGGGAATCGAGCAGAGTGTACGAGAATAGACCACGGACAAGTGCAGAACTCCGTGAGGCCATTACAAACCAAATAAGCAATGTTGGCGAGGATACATTTCGCAGAAAGTCACGGAATATGGTGAAGCTAGTACAGTTGTACATCGGTGCTAGTGGAGGGCACTTCCAACGTTTCTTGTTAGGATCTTGTTTGTATATACGTATCAACATAGGATTATACATTCAACTGCAAATAACTGTTAATTACATTGGCCTTGGTTTCGACGCTTGCTAAGAGTGTCTTCATCAGAATGAAACTTTAATAAATCCTGTAAAAAATACATAGAAAATTAAAGAATGACAAAAAACACATTAATCAAGATGACAATTTCCAAGACGTACAAAGGTTACTTACCTTGCTAAAAAGCTGTTGTCAGAATTCAGAGCAGCTATGCTCAAGTCAGAAGTGAAATAAAACGTTCCAGCCTTTTCCACGTTTGCCTAGTTAAGGGACATCATCAGACTGATCGGCCCAATGGCTTACTTTGCTGCAACAAAAACAATACAGGTTTCGCCGTCTATCAAGTGCGGACGGGGACATGTGTCTATTTGAAACATTATAACAGGAATAATTGAAAAAAGACAGTTAATTTTAAAAACAAAATGCAAAGGAAGAGAGCTTAATGACTTTTTGGAAATATAGTGGTCAAGCAGATTAAGTATAACTAAGAGCGAACTGGTAGGCTTTACAGAAATTACTATTACGTAAAGGACAGAATGATATTGAAAGATTTTGCAAGCAACTGTAGAATCCAGAAATTGTTTGCATGAAGGTAACTTTTGTAGCACATATAATGAGATTTGAAGAAAATGATGTTTCGGAACCAGAAGCGGAATCAAAATTCCGTAAGCTGTGGATTGGAACCATTGAAAAATTTTTTGTTACGTAGCTGTAAATGTGCATTGAGGATGAGGCCATCATTCTTAGAAATATGCTTGAAAATCTCCAGCTCTTCGAGTATATCGAGCCTATGACTTTTCTTTTTTCTATGTAAAATGAAAATTTCTTTAATGCATTTCGGTTTGTGTCCGGGAATTAGCAGAAGATCAGCAAAAGTGGAATTGTGTACATTAGTGTCTCTTTTTCCCAACAAATGTTCTTTGTAGCTGACACAGGAAGACCTTATGGTTCGTCAGACGTAATAAGCGGGACATGTTTCACATATGATTTCATGCACTCCTGAATTGTGTATAGGAACTACTGTGGAATTGAGATTGTGTATGAGATCGTTTTGCAAGTTATTGTTCGCGGAAAAGATAACTTTTAATCCATATTTTTTAATCAGAAGATCACGAATTTTAAACCACATAGGGTCGAGAAATGGAATTGAGAAAACATTTTTGTACTCGTTACTGCCAGAAACAGCACTGCTGCCTAAAGTGGTCCTTAGCCTCGGTTTTAACTTTGAAGTATAGTTGGTTGGTTGATTTGAGGTAGGGCACCAAACAGCGAAGTCACAGGTCCCATCGTAACAAGGAAGGATGGGTAAGGAAATCGGCTGTGCCTTTTTAAAGGAACAATCCCGGCATTTGCCCAAAAGCGATGGAGGGAAATCACGGAAAACCTAAATCAGGTTGGGTGGACGTGGGTTTGAACCGTCGTCCTCCCGAATGCGAGTCCAGTGTGCTAACCACTGCGCCACCTCGTTCGGTCGTGAAGTAATCTCCCAATTGTGTATTATCACGTCCCAAAATTGCAAATGTGATCGATTATTGGTTCGGGTTGTATGGCTCATTGAAGTACTTCGGGTTTATATGGATCGCACTGCAGTAGTTACTCAGGATTGGACGGACTCTCGCGATTGAATACTGTGGAGAACTGCGTCGAACCAGACTTCGCAATGAAGACCACAACACCGGCAACGGCAAAAGCACATGTCCGTCACTTAACGATTGATGCATTGCGAAGTGAAAAGGCACGCGTGTAGAGTCAGCACTGCTCGAGGAAAGCGCAGCTTGCTCCACCCACTCCCTCTCACCACTCTTTCTTTAGTCGCCCGTGTGTGGTGCGTACGTAGGTGGTCGGAGTTTGTTTATTAACCCCCCCCCTTCCCCGCCCCGTCGCAAATTGCTCAGGGTGTCATTAACAAACAGTATATGATTCATAGCGCACGCAAATTTGAATATCCTGACTGGAATGGTTTCGGCTGATCGATATTGGGATAATCTCTGCTCTACTGTAGTCTGAAAACCGTCAGATCTGTCAACGGTCGCTGCCCGAACAAACTGCTGACTCGTCGACGCCGAGTCGTGCGCTGGACGGGCAGCTGACTTGTTGCGGATGAAGGCGGCTAACAGGTGTCTGTGCGGTGCGGCGAGGTGGCGGCAGTAATTAGCGAGCCGGTTGCCGCGCCGTGGCGTAATCCGCAGAGCAGGGCAGGGCAGGGCGGCAGCGGACGGCTCGCAAAACAGAGGCGCCCCCTGGAGACGAGACGCGCCGCCCGCGCCGTCACGCCGCGCGGAAATTGGCCCCTGATTGCCAATCACGGCCCCGGGCGCCTCGCGACGAATTAAGTCAACTCCAGGCGTGGCTCCCCATTACTGAGCCAATCTTCGCCCGCGCCGCCGGCTACCGCCTACCTCCCCGCCTCTGCCGCCGCGCTCTACTTCGTCAGCGGCTGTTCGGCTGACGTCTGACACGGATTAACGTCGCCCCAGTCTCACTGCTGCATTTTCTCCTTCTTCCGTGAGAATACGCCGAGGGTCGCCCATCACTCCGAGCCTGATTTAACGGTGATACCATTCCACGTCTACGAGGAATATCCGTAACAGTTTTAATCGTCACCTCGAAACAACCAGGGTGCGTCCATGAAACCTTGTGATGGCCTGTGTTCTCTACATATTCAGCCAACATTATGGCGACACAGGATGACTTAGACTCCTTCTTTCTACGGTATTGACCTTTTACTTAGCTTGCACTTATCGAGAATCTCTTGCCCAGCGCACCTTGCCACGGTTCACGCGGCTACCTCATCGGAGGTTCCATTCCTCCCTCGGGCATGGATGTGTGTGTGTGTGTGTTGTACGTAGCGTAAGATAGTTTAAGTTGGATTAAATTGTATGTAATCCTAGGGACCGATGACCTCAGCATATAAAAAATAAAAATAAAATAAAGATAAATAAATAAATAAATCTTGCCAGCGCCAAGTCACAAGCGACTGGAAAACACTCGTGTGTTTAAAAGGGAAAAAGAATGGACCCGCAAAATAGCCGTAGCATCGGTTTGCTGCAGAATCTTTGAACATTAGAGTATAATAAATTTTCTCGAGGCCGAGAAGCTTATGTCCACAAATCAGCATGGTTATAAAGCATCCGGAACCGTGCGACTGCTACGGTCGCAGGTTCGAATCCTGCCTCGGGCATGGATGTGTGTGATGTCCTTAGGTTAGTTAGGTTTAAGTCGTTCTAAGTTCTAGGGGACTGATGACCACAGCAGTTGAGTCCCATAGTGCTCAGAGCCATTTGAACCATTTTACAAAGCATCGCTCATGTAAAACAAAACTTGCCCTCTTTTCACATGATATACTGCGAACTATGGGCGAAGGGCAACAGGCTTCTGGAAAGCATTTGACATGGTGGCCTATTGCAGACTGTTGACGCAGGTGCAAGCATATGGAATAGGTTCACAGATATGTGAGTGGCTGGGGAGACTTCTTAAGTTATAGAACGCAGTACGCTGTCCTCGATAGCGAGTTTTCATCCGAGACAAGGATATCGTTAGGAGTGCGCCAGGGAAGTGTCATCGGACCGCTGTTGTACTCTATATACATAAATGATTTGGGCGGACAAGGTGAGCCGCAATCTGCGGTTGTTTTCTGATGATGCTGTGGTGCACGGTTAAGGTGTCGAAATTGAGTAGCTGCAGGAGGATCCAAGATGAGTTAGATAAAATTTCTAGTTGGCGTGACGAATGGCGGATAGCTGTGAAGGTAAATAATCTAACTTAATGCAGGTGAATAGGAAAAACAAACCCGTAATGTTTTGATGCAGCACTAGTAGTGTCCTGCGTGACACAGTCAAGTCGTTCACATATATGTGCGTAACGTTGCAAACGGAGTGAAGCGGAACGAGCGCGCGAGGATCGTGGTAGATGCGAATAGCCGACTTCGGCTTATTGGCAGATTTGCAGGAAACAGTGTTCATCTTAAAGGAGACCACATATAGGACGACAGTGCAATCTATTCTTGAGCACTGCTCAAGTTCTTGGGTTTAAAGGAAGACATTTCGGATTAAAGAAAGACATCGAAGCAATTCAGAGGTGGGCTGCTAGATTTGTTACCGGTGGGTTCGAACAACTCGCAAGTGGTACAGAGATGCTTTGGGAACTCCCTGAAGGGAACGCAACGTTCTTCTTGAGGAACACTATTGAGAAAATTTAGAGAACTGTCATTTGAATCTGACAGCAGAAAGATTCTGTTGCCTCCCACATATATTGCACACAAGTACCACAAAGATTGGATACGAAAAATTGGAGCTCATTCAGAGGCATATAAACAGTCGTATTTTCCTCATTCTATTTGGGAGTGGGATAGGAAAGGCCGTAAGGTGGATTGCGGGGTATCTATGTAGATGTAAATGAAAATTTTGCGTTTTGGCTGGCTAGGAAATGCTCCACCTCTAACAGTTGTACTTTTGTAATTTTTTTACATTTATGGTATGTGAGGTTGAGAACTCAAATATCAATCTCTCAAAGCAGTTATATCCAACTTCCAAAAGTTCTCCAGAAAATTTACTCTGAAATTTTCCACACTAAAGTAAGATCTATTGTTTGACAGGCATCGTGGCTCTGCGATAGAATTGTCACTTGCCACGTGGGCAGCAGGTTCTGCATGCATTTCCGTTAATGTTAAAATACATAAAGGTGAAAAAAGCTGAAATCGTAATGTTTCTTTAATTCACACTTTGTCCATTAACATTCTTTTATGAAAGATCAGTAATTATTCACTATATTACAATGAAAACTTGATTTTTGTGCAATACATAATTACAAACAAGTAGTTGTGCGTTTCAATAAAAATTTACTATTACATATGTGCTAATTAATATATATATGATGAATTTTGTATTTCAGCATTGTAAAAATGTGCCTTATACTTCATGGAAATTCTGTTAGAACATCGTTTTTAAAAAATTTACGTCATGTGGTCTGGAGTGCTTCTGACACTTCTTTGCATCTTTATGTACTTTATACTTCACAGAAATACTCGTAGAACATGCACCTTCATTTGCTTGCATATGCGTTCAACACACATACCTCCTCCACACCTCTCTGTGTCCACTTTTCCCTCCCTGTATCTGCCCACCTCTTCCTCCAACCTCTATCTATCTGTCTATCTCCTGCTCCCCCATGCCATCCTCCCCTTTGCTCTCTCCATCACCACCTCTTACCCATCTCAACCTGTCTCGAGCCATGCTCATTGGCATTTGTAGCCCCTGCAATACATGTCAATATAGCAGGCTGATAGTACACCCACAATATGCCCATAGTGCAGCTTTTCCCCTGACCTACATGACACCATGCAAAGCAGGCTGATACGCTCCTCTCATGCCGGGATGCCTATATGTCGAGGGCTGTATAACCGTTTATTACCCCCCTGACATGTAGGCTGCTGTGCAAAGCAAGTCTATTTGCCAGTCCCAAATGCTGTTCTCACACAACTTGTCTGTCAAGATGGCAGCATGCATGCCAGAGGCTAGGAAACACGTATTTGCCTGTATCTGCGCTCTTATTGGGACTGTAGTCGAGTTGACGTAACATGATCCCTAACAGCTATAACGTCACTGTTGCCAGCTTTCAATATGAAACGCAAATGGCTGCATGTGAAAGCAGTAGCCGTTAACAGAACTGTGACTTTGCCATAGAGGTGTGAACAAAATCGTGTTATGTGATTAGCTGATGTGGATGTGTGAAGCTGCTGCACCCAGCCCACAGCAGTTGTCAGACATCAAATTATGCTGACTCGACTGTAGGAGGTTATGAAACCCGCAGTGCTGACACTAGTGTGGCCTGCTGTTTCTGTGCGAAATTTCATTGAAATTGGCCAAATGGTTTGGAAGATCTCATACATACACACATACTCTCTCCATTGATTCTGCTGGAAATCGAACCCAGCCCCCCTCCCCCAATCTATAGCAGGAGATCATTCTATTACAGACCTGCTGGGTGTGTGTCAGCAACTCTTTTGCTCCGTATTGTTGCCAGATTTCTGTATAGAACTTTAGGTTTACAACTTTTGCAAGCGAGTGCCCATTAAATATGTTCTGTTGCTAGGTGTAAAGTGCCTAGTACACCCTATATAGATACAATGGATCCATCCTATTTAAAGTGATCCAAATGGGAATGCACGTTCATTAAAAAAATCATGTGTCCTTTAATATAGTGAATGTCCCCGAGTCCATTAATTTCTGCAAGTACTCCAACACATGATCAATTTCCGTTGCTATTTGTGGTAAATGATGACATTTTATATTCCCCAGTCGGAGCCAGATTCCCGCAGACTGTGTGTTGAAAGTAATATAGCTTGCACATCTGCAATGGCCTCTTCTTTTTCCAATTGCAGTTTATATGTTTATATTCTTCTGTTATGGCAGTTATCTTTGCCATGTACTCCAGTTTTCGTTTGTTGACTTCAATGCCCTACATTTCCAGTTTTCTTTTTTATACACATAACACATTAACAATACTCAGAGGAGTCATTTATTTTATTGTAATTGGTTTAAGTTTGTTTGACAGACAAATTGGTTCTTTTTCTTAAGACTTGTGGAGTAACATGGTTTGTGGGGACCAGTCTTAATTCAGTAACATCTATATAGAATGATATTGTGTAGAACAATATCTTAGAGTGAGAAAATATGTTTTTCTTGCTTAAATATAACACTTATGTGTAGTACTCAAGTCTTGTTTCGTGGAGTGTGTGTTAAGAATCTCCACGTAGTTTATAGGTAAATAGTTGAAACTGTATTCAGACAGAACATAATTTATGACCTCTTCTCGTTCTTAATTAACTGGAAGATTTACTTTTATACCAGTCAGTTTTCAGTGTATTCTTATTCCCCCGTACAGAACACTGTTAAACACCACACAATTGGTGTTGTGTAAGTTATTCGTTACTTGGGACCACGTAGAAGCGATTGACACAGAGTATAGTGGAGGAAATATTGTAAATACTGTTTAATACAATTATGCACAGGACGTCTTTTAAGAAATATTATGTGACTGTGAATCCCAACCATGAGAAGTTAATCAAATGTATGCCTAGCCAGGCATATGGGATATTACTGCATCACCAACGCACGAAGATTAAGCTACTGAAGACAACAGAGTGTATAAAATTTAATAAGATATGTAAAGCAAACGATGTAACTCCGCGTCAAAATTGAGACGACATCTACAGCAGAACAACGAGCTAAAAAGGTAACCTTTGCAGCGTTACTTGAAAATTTCAGTCGTAATAATAAATACTTCACACAGCCGACGGCAAAACGTTCTGTAGTTGTTTGTTGTGGCCAGCAGTCTGACAGTATCATGTTCATCCACACTGAAAAGTCAGCCCAAACTGTCTTATCGTTGTTTACAATCACATTGCTGTTTCCCTGGCAGTCTCTTTGCACACAGAAGTCGTGGCTCGGTATTAGGTAGTCGCACATCTCGATGTTACTAAAAATCCAAGAAGATTCCTGCGGTACATCTAGATCCAGAAGATAATGGCCATCTATACAAAGCTGCAGCAATACCCCAGGCAGCTCTTTGAGTAATACATCCATTTTAGCGTTAGCTAATTCCGCTTTATATGGTGTAGCAAAGGAGCTGTTTATTTGTGCGAAATAGTTCCCGGTGCCTGTTTTGCGATTTTTTCCAGTATTCCTTTTTCCTTCACGCCATCATTCCCTTGTAGTAGAAATGGTAGCTTCGCCTTTGTGTAGTGTTTCATAGAGATGAAGTTGGGAAATTTACTACGTAGATAATTGTTAAATGAACCCCACATATTTTTATTTAACATAGACAGTTCCTTCTCTAACTGACCCTGACAGTGCATTCGATGGCAGATTTTGAGCAACATAATGTCCTCACAAACGGTTCTACGATGGCTGTAAGCTCATTTAAATTATTGCTAAGGAGCGTAACATTTTCGGTGTAATTCCAATATCAGTAACAAAAAAGTCCAGGTTTTCGTATAATAACCATGAACAACGTCGTGACGGTGCAGCTCGCAGTGATACATCGATATCACAGTGTGGATCGACTGCGCTATCATAGATCTATTTACATGCATATGCCATACGTCTTTGCCGCCGATTAATGTCTCTGGCGCCTTGTGTATCTGTGACCGCATGAGCAGTGGTGCAGTCCACGGCTTTAGAAGGACGGAGCAAGTGCTGGAACGTCAGTCACCTCGACTCACTCTGAAGATGGCTGGACGGTATTCAGCCGAAATATTAGAAGAAGAAGTCAAATTTATGCGGCTGCACGCCCGAAATTTTATGGACCACTTATAAACTGTTCTAATCTAAGGTGCAGAGTCACCGTAATGTTAATCAAGCTTCTCTTTAATCTCCTGAGGCGTTTTGCCTTTCATAGAGTAATGTTTAATTCTGTCTATATCCGAATCCCGCTCCAGCTACTGCCGGGTCTGGGTGCTGACGAGTCTCCTCCATTTGGCTCGGTCCTCCCACCACTTTTCTTCCTCCACTTGCTGCCAGGTCACACCTCTCCTTTCAACAGATATTCTCAATTCTCACTCCCATTTTCCACCGTGTTCTTGGGCGCCGTCTAGGTCTTTTCCCATCCATCTTTAGTTCTTCCATAATTTTGGGGAGTCTCTGCCCATGCATCCTCTTAACATGCCCATACCATTTTAATGTCTTCCTTTCAATTTCTTCTCTCATACTTTCTTGTTTGAGGTCCTTTCGAATCTCTACTTTCCTTACTCTGTCCATTCTTTTTTTCCCTTAACTGCTCTGAGAAATTTCATTTCCCCTGCTTGCAGTCTGCTCCAGTCCCTTTCTGTCATTGTCCATGTTTCTCCACCATAGGTGACAATAGGGATGTAATAATTCTTATACAAAAGGAGTTTTGCTCTTTCTGAAACCTCATTATTCCAAATCAGATGTTTTATTGTTCGGTAGAAATTGCCTCTCTTCTGTAACCTCTTATTAATTTCGTTAGCTATTCTTCCATCCCTAGATATTTCACTCGCTAAATAATTGAAACTTTCTACCACTTTGAGGGGTTCTCCATTCAAGGTAATATTTCCACTGATTCCTTTCTCTCTTCCAAATACCATTACTTCACTCTTATCTTTATTTATTTTTAATCCATACCTTTTCATTATTTCCTTCCACGCATCAAGCTGTAACTGTACATCTACTTCTTTATCACCCCATATTACCATATCATCTGCAAAAATCATATTTCTGTCTTTTTCTTTTACTATATCTTTAACTGCCCTATTCATTCACTCCATCACAGCCTTAAAAAGCGCAGGAGATAGAATACTTCCTTGCTTAAGTCCTTGTCTTATTTCGAAGTATTCAGAGTTCCCCAGTGGTGTTCTAATTCTACAATTGTGGCTTCTGTACATTGTCTTTATAACATTATTGTATCCATCTTCTATATCTATCTTCTTCAGTTCTTCCCAGAGTCTTTCCCTGTCAACTGAGTCATATGCCTTTTCTATGTCTATAGAAACCATTATCACCCTTTTGTTATACTCCCAACTTTTTTCCGTCAGTTGACGGATAGAAAATATCAGGTCGATCGTGCTCCTTCCTTTCCTAAACCCATTCTGTTCTTCACTCAGCTACTTTTCTATCTTTTCACTTATTCGATTTAGTAAAATTCTTTCAAAAATGTTGGCTGTATGACTCATGAGGGTTATTCCTCTGTAGTTTTTACAAAGTCTTTTATTGCCTTTCTTGAAGATGGGAACAATGTCTCCTATTCTCCAGTCGTCAGGTATGTTTAATTACCACACGAAATTCTTTTTCGTCCATTTTTTGACTATCACTCGACTTCCTTTATTCACACGAATGCCAAACACAAAGAAATAGACCAATATGGCTGAAACTTGGTGTGCGTTCTTTACTAAACGTGACCTCGATACACGCCGGTGGTGCCATCTCTCAAACTTTGCACGGACTTTTCAAACGCCCCTCGTGGCTGTTGGAGGACCTTGTCAGATGCTAGTTAAATAAAATTGAGATTTACAGTTCCGATCATGAGAGTTTTACTGTTCCCCTGTCGTAAATACTGGACAAATTCAAGTACAAGATGAGTTAACTCCCTGTTTGAATTGTTTGTAACTTTTTGAATACTTAACCAATGTTCGTGAAGCAAAGACATTTTGTTCTTTAAAGTGGTTGAACTATTATGGATTGCTAATATTCAGTACAAGCATCATCTGTGGATGTTTGCGACAGACTTCTGCAGATAATCCAGCGATACGTTTCCAAGAACTTGGCGAATTCGCTCCTCCATTTCATCAAGAGTTGTCGGTTTTGTGCGACAAACTCAGGCCAACCCCCAGAGGTAAAAATCTCAGGACGTTAGGTCAGGACTCCTTGCTGGCCATTAAGGGGGGCCACGAAGTCCCAACCAGCGTCCTGGAAAATGGGTGTCGAGCCACGCGCCGGCTGGCTGTGCGCAGTGAGGCAGGGACGCATCGTCCGCAAAGATTAGGTCGTTTAATTGTCCCATGTGGATACAGTGCCGTGAGAATGATTTTCAGCCATATTAAGGTACCTTTCTGCAGTCATTGTGTTCCGAATGAGATATGGACCCACAACGAGCGTGGAGGTCATGCTGTACCACACGGTGACCTTTGGCTTTGTTCTTCAACTGCCCCCGTATTCTCTGTTGCCCGGTTATAACAGTTGTGCCTTTTAACAAGGCCCCCTACACGAAACACGCCTACGTCTGACCACAGGATATTACCTAAAATGTCGGACCAGTATTCATACCAAGCAAGCATCATCTCAACATAATGCAACCGATGATCTGGTGATTCCTGGCAGTAATATCGTTCTCATGGACGGAAATTCAATTCTTTCTTCAGAATTCGGATTTTGTGTCGGGTTGAACCCTATTCCCTTGATGCCCGTCTGTGTGATTTCTGAGAACTTTGAGAGAACATTTCCTGAACTACTTGCCCATTTTCCTCCGTCTTGATGTTGAGGCTTGACCGCTTCCTAACAGTTGATACACAACCTGTGTCCATCAGCTTCGAGTGGCAATTCCTTATGATCTTTGTATCTACCGACGTGGTGGGGTTTCGGGTTCCGCTGAATAGGTCAGGAGTTCACTACACTCAGCTGGCGGCTACACGGGTAGCGGAGGCTGTGTGGCGTGGACTGGGCGGTTTTTTAGGTTAGAAGGCCTCGGGAAAGTACGGGGTGGGCTGCAATGTCAAAGGGTGCATGGCAAATACAGGACGTGCTGGGATCAAGGAACAGTCGGAATTATAGTTGTAAATTGTTGTAGTTGCCCTGGAAAAGTCCCTGAGCTTCAAGCGCTAATAGAAAGCACAGAAGCTGATATCGTTATAGGTACAGAAAGCTGGCTAAAGCCTGAAATAAGTTCTGCAGAAATTTTTACGAAGTCTCAGACGGTGTTCAGGAAAGATAGATTAGGCAGAATTGGTGGTGGAGTGTTTGTGTCTGTCAGTAGTGGTTTATCTTGTAGTGAAGTCGAACTAGATACTCCGTGCGAATTGGTATGGGTGGAGGTTATACTTAACAGCCGAATTAAGTTAATAATTGTCTCCTTCTACGGACCCCCAGACTCCGATGATACAGTTGCGGAACAGTTCAGAGAAAGTTTGAGTCTGGTAACAAATAAATACCCCACTCATACGGTTATAGTTGGTGGGGACTTCAACCTACCCTCGGTATGTTGGCAAAAATACTTGTTCAAAACCGGTGGTAGGCAGAAAACATCTTCCGAGATTGTCCTAAACGCTTTCTCTGAAAATTATTTCGAGCAGTTAGTCCACGAACCCACGTGAATTGTAAATGGTTGCGAAAACACACTTGACCTCTTAGCCACAAACAATCCAGAGCTGATAGAGAGCATCATGACTGATACAGGGATTAGTGATCACAAGGTCGTTGTAGCTAGGTTCAATACAGTTTCTTCCAAATCCATCAGAAACAAACGCAAAATAACTTTATTTAAAAAAGCGGATAAAGTGTCACTAGAAGCCTTCCTAAAAGACAATTTCCATTCCTTCCGAACTGACTATGCAAATGTAGACGAGATGTGGCTCAAATTCATAGATATAGTAGCAACAGCAATTGAGAGATTCATACCTCATAAATTGGTAAGAGATGGAACGGATCTCCCGTGGTACACAAAAAAGGTCCGAACGCTGTTGCAGAGGCAACGGAAAAAGCATGCGAAGTTCAGAAGAACGCGAAATCCCGAAGATGGGCTAAAATTTACAGACGCGCGAAATTTGGCACGTACTTCGATGAGAGATGCCTTTAATAGGTTCCACAACGAAACATTGTCTCGAAATTTGGTAGAAAATCCGAAGAAATTCTGGTCGTATGTAAAGTACACAAGCGGCAAGACGCAGTCAATACCTTCGCTGCGCAGTGCCGATGGTACTGTTATCGACGACTGTGCCGCTAAAGCGGAGTTATTGAACGCAGTTTTCCGAAATTCCTTCACCAGGGAAGACGAATGGAATATTCCAGAATTTGAAACACGAACATCTGCTAGCATGAGTTTCTTAGAAGTAGATACCTTAGGGGTTGCGAAGCAACTCAAATCGCTTGATACGGGCAAGTCTTCAGGTCCAGATTGTATACCGATTACGTTCCTTTCAGATTAAGCTGATACTATAGCTCCCTACTTAGCACTCATATACAACCGCTAGCTCACCGATAGATCTGTACCTACAGATTGGAAAATTACGCTGGTCGCACCAGTGTTTAAGAAGGGTAGTGGGAGTAATCCATTTAACTACAGACCTATATCATTGACGTCGGTTTGCAGTAGGGTTTTGGAGCATATACTGTATTCAAACATTATGAATCACCTCGAAGGGAACGATCTATTGACACGTAATCAGCATGGCTTCAGAAAACATCGCTCTTGTGCAACGCAGCTAGCTCTTTATTCGCACGAAGTAATGGCCGCTATCGACAGGGGATCTCAAGTTGATTCCGTATTTCTAGATTTCCGGAAAGCTTTTGACACCGTTCCTCACAAGCGACTTCTAATCAAGCTGCTGACCTATGGGGTATCGTCTCAGTTGTGCGACTGGATTCGTGATTTCCTGTCAGGAAGGTCGCAGTTCGTAGTAATAGACGGCAAATCATCGAGTAAAACTGAAGTGATATCAGGTGTTCCCCAGGGAAGCGTCCTGTGACCTATGCTGTTCCCGATCTATATAAATGACCTGGGTGACAATCTGAGCAGTTCTCTTAGATTGTTCGCAGATGATGCTGTAATTTACCGTCTAGTAAGGTCATCCGAAGACCAGTATCAGTTGCAAAGCGATTTAGAAAAGATTGCTGTATGGTGTGTCAGGTGGCAGTTGACGCTAAATAACGAAAAGTGTGGGATGATCCACATGAGTTCCAAAAGAAATCCGTTGGAATTCGATTACTCGATAAATAGTACAATTCTCAAGGCTGTCAATTCAACTAAGTACCTGGGTGTTAAAATTACGAACAACTTCAGTTGGAAGGACCCCATAGATAATATTGTGGGGAAGGCGAGCCAAAGGTTTCGTTTCATTGGCAGGACACTTAGAAGATGCAACAAGTCCACTAAAGAGACAGCTTACACTACACTCGTTCGTCCTCTGTTAGAATATTGCTGCGCGGTGTGGGATCCTTACTAGGTGGGATTGACGGAGGACATCGAAAGGGTGCAAAAAAGGGCAGCTCGTTTTGTATTATCACGTAATAGGGGAGAGAGTGTGGCAGATATGATACACGAGTTGGGATGGAAGTCATTACAGCATAGACGTTTTTCGTCGCGGCGAGACCTTTTTACGAAATTTCAGTCACCAACTTTCTCTTCCGAATGCGCAAATATTTTGTTGAGCCCAACCTACATAGGTAGGAATGATCATCAAAATAAGAGAAATCAGAGCTCGAACAGAAAGGTTTAGGTGTTCGTTTTTCCCGCGCGCTGTTCGGGAGTGGAATAGTACAGAGATAGTATGATTGTGGTTCGATGAACCCTCTGCCAAGCACTTAAATGTGAATTGCAGAGTAGTCATGTAGATGTAGATCTTTGCACTTGTACCACGTATCACTATCCTTCGCTCCGGGATACCAACTGAGGTCGCTTGTGCAATGGTAGCCGTGTTGCGCCATTATCGGCCACTGATACCTACACAGACATAAATGAGATATCCATACATACTATAAAATCGGATGTACATATGTATGTTCCACATCACCTCCTAAACCACTGGACCGATTTTAAGAATAAGTGGTACATACCTCCCTTATTGTCAGACAACTATCGCCATGGCGGCAATAATCACGTACTTATCACAGTTCAGGAGATAAGACGTCTTAAACATTGAGATGCGTGGAAAATGCCGCATCACGCATGAAGTTTTCATACATTTGTTCTTTACTACTAAGACCCTCCTACAGTGGAGCGGGCTTAAAGGAAATTCCTGATACCTGACGGTGCATTTTTCAGCTTTAACCCGCGAAACACAGACTGCTATGGGCGAGAACAGTAGCCGTCTATAGAGCTGTGAAGAGGCGTTGCCGTAGAGACGTATACAGGAGCGCAAAAAATATATCACGACAGTACAAAATGAGTTACCCTTCTTTGAATTTTTTTCGTTGCCGTCCGTCAATCCTATCTGATTCAAATCCCACAACACACACTAGTATTCCAGAAGAGGACGGACAAGCGTAGTAAAAGCAGTCTCTTTAGTAGACCTGTTACACTTTCTAAGTGTTCCGCCAGTAAATCGCAGTCTTTGGTTTGCCTTCCCCTGGACATAATCTGTACACACGCGAAACATCTGCGCCCAGCGTACGAAAGTGTCTTGTATCATCTCTCACGGAGTATATTGTATAGTCGGCCGTGTGGCCGAACGGTTCTAGGCGCTCAGTCTGGAACCGCGCGACCGCTATGGTCACAGGTTCGAATCTTGCCCCAGGCATGGATGTGTGTGATGTCCTTAGTTTAGTTAGGTTTAAGTAGTTCTGCGTTGTAGAGGATTGATGACCTCAGATGTTCAGTCCCATAGTGCCATTTGAACCATCTATTGCATAATTTCAAAGGTGTTTACTCGATCACATAGAAATGAAATTCTTTCGAGATACTATATAAACACAGTTGAATTTTGGTTTTGTAATAGAAAATTTTAAAATGAATGCTTCTGCATCTACATGATAACTCTACAGTTCACAATTAAGTACCTGCCATAGGACTCATTCATTCAACCACCTTGAAGCTACGTATGTATGGACCATTCCACTATCGAACAGCGCGCGGAAATACCAAACACGAAAATCTTTCTGTGCGAGCTCTGATTTTTCATATTTTATAATGACGATAATTTCTCCTAGTTGGGTGGGTACCAGCAAAGTTTTTTCACACTCTGAGGAGAAAATTAATGATTGTAATTTTATGAGAAGATCCTGCCGCAAAGAAAAACGCCTTTGTTTTACGACTGGCACCCCAATTCGTGTGTGATATTAGCTGCACTCCTATGTGATGCGGATCCCACAACGCACAGCAGTATTTCAGAAGACGACGGACATGTGTAGTGTAAGCAGTCTCCATAGTAGATCTGGTACATTTTCTAAGTGTTCTGCCAATAAATCGCAGTCTTTGGTTTTCCTTCCCTAATATTATCTGTGTGATCATTCCAACTTAAGTTGTTCGTAGTTGTAATTCCTAGGTATTTAGTTGCATTTATGGCCTTTAGATTACACTGATTTATTGTGTAACTGAACTCTTGTGGGTTACTTTCAGTACTCATGTGGGTGACTTGACACTTTTTATTATTTAAAGGTAGTTGCCACTTTTCAGACCATAAAATTATCTTGTCTAAATCGTTTTGCAATTGACTTTGATCATATGATGACTTTACGAGATGGTAAATGACAGCAGGACCTGCAGACAGTCTTAAGAGATCTGCTTAGCTTGTCTCTTAGTCGTTTATGTAGTCAGGAACAGCGGAGGACCTGTAACACTTCCTTGGGGAACGCCGGATATCACTTCCGTTTTACTCGACGACTTTCCGCCAATTACTGCGAACTGTGATCTTTCTGACAGGAAATCACGAATCCAGTTACACAACTGAGGTGACACTCCACAGGCAAGCAATTTGAATAGAAGTCACTCGTGAGGAAAGTTGTCAAAAGCCTTCCGGAAATCTAAAAACATACAATCAATTTGACGTGCTGTGTGACAGGACTTACTGCTTCGTGAATAAAGCGCTAGTTGTGTTTAACAAGACCTATGTTTTCCGAAACCGTGTTGGCTTTCGTCAGTAAATAGTTTTCTTCGTTGTAAGTGATAATGTTAGAGCACAGTATATATTCCAAAATCTTACTGCAAATCGACGTTGTATGGGTCTGTAATTCAGCAATTTACTGCTGATGCCGGGTTTTGTCATTTACTGATGTAATAACTTGTGCCATTGTAAGAAACAAAACGTTTGTTGTTTCATGAAAATTAGTTAAGTATTAAAGAAGTTATAAGCAATGTTCAGTAGGGAGCTAATTCTCGCCCACCCTGAATAAAATAAGTAAGATGCATTGATCACCGTGCTCTCTTCTACAGTTTAAAGGTTTCGCGGAGGCGAGAAATGTTAGCAGTTTGTATTCATACGCCGAGTCGGAGCACGGAGTAGGTCGCAGGGACCAGTGCCCAGTATAAGAGAGCCGGCAGCGCGGCGCCCGCTCGCCCAGGAATCGAGCACTCGACCTCCAGAATGCGGCGGTCGTAATGCAGCCCGAGTGTACGGCCAGGCGTGTGTAACGTGCCGCCGAGGAATTTCGCGGTTCCGACCTCGGCTGCGGCTGCTGCGGCGGCGGTGGCGGGGGCGGGCGTTCTGTTTCCGGAGCCGGCATACGAATGCCCTGCAAGCAGCGGAACGGCAATATCGGCGCCCGGAGCGCCGGATGGCACGGCGGCGGCGGCGGCGGATGGGGCGGAATGGAATGGGGCGGGCGGGGGCGGCGGTGGCGACGGCAGCGCCGCGGGCGGCGTGCGGGGGGCGGGGGAATGAAGCCGTGAGCTGCCGGAGCGGCGGGGAGATTGCGTCTAACCCAGTTGCACGAGCCTCGCCAGCCGCTAATAACGCGGCGGGACGGGTACGCTCGGCCCCGACAAAAAGGGCGCCCCCGGCTCTGCCTCTGCCACCACCCCCGCCCCCGGCCGCCCCCGCACTCGGCTCGGATTACGCCTCTGGTTTTGTTGCCTCCATCCAGCTTACTTCCGCTCACTTGCCAGTTGCGTGCGACGCGACCCTGAAAACCTTGGGGCGGGGGCCAGCAAGTCGCCGTCTGTTTTTATAGTCTCTCGGCGAGCGCACGGAAACGACAGGGCTTTTTAAAAAAAGACAACGAAAATCATCACCGGCGTTTCCAAGGAATGGAACTTTATTAGCCGGTCACCACGAATTTCGTCGCCGAACCCTTTTTGCCGTCTCCTCGTATGTGCGAATATTTGCGGTGTAGTACAGTTCACTTCAATTCTTGTCTTTCATGAGACCACCTACTGGTCGATGGGGACCCACGAAGGGATCTTTTAATGGCTTTCCGCTTTTCATGTCCCTTACCAGACACGAACGTCACTGCTCATCAGACTTGGCCGAATCAAGTATCCGTGCGGCCCGTGATGCTTAGCTGTATTTTATAATAATATACGGGGGTATTATAAATGATTCAAGCTATTTGATATATTTGCTGCAGCTGTGTTACTCTAAACACAGTCAGACGGCTTTTCACGAAAATGGAAAAAACCCTGTGCGATTCAAAAAAAAAAATGTTGCATCATCACTGAAGATGAGTTCTCAGAAAACCCATCCTCTTCCATGAGCTGTTACAACTGCACCGATAATTCAAGGCGTGTGACTTTGTCGTCGGGAGTCATAGCTTGTAGCAGTTGCAAGCGGCAAGACTTAAACTTGAGCCGCTACGTTAAGATCATCCAAACTGTCGGTTGTGGTGTGTTCAGCTCTCTGCTTGCTGTGTTCGTCTTCTTCTGTGGACTACGTGCGAAACTCGCCCACACGCGGTCAACCGGGTGTTTTTTTTTCTCACTGCTGAAGTATCCTGTAACTTTAAGCTGCGCGTACCGTCGCCGAATGAAGTTGGCAGTCGCTGCAGGATCTTTGTTGAACTTCGTCCTGAAGTATCGTTGCACTGTTACAGCAGAAAGATGTGAATGCATCTCAAGCACAACAAACGCGCTCACACCATTTCGCCTAACCACTCCCTGCTGCGTCCTCTTGGCAGTAATCTGAAGTGTTGCTGGAACAATAGGAAACTATTTTTAATTTTTCTATACGTCTACTGAATTTTGTGATTTTGTCAGTTAATGTAGCTACAGTGATTTTATAAAATCGCTTCAACCATTTATAATGCACTTGTGCAGTACATCTAGCAAGAAACTTCCAAATCAAGAACATTAACTAACGTTAGGAACTGGTTTAGAGTCTCGGTTTCGTGTTCAGTAACATACAAAAATCCTTACAGTGACAGTAATATTCTAAAATATGCTTAATTTTGATCGGCCAGAGGTCAGTAAAATTGGCCGCTGGTTTCAGTAACAGAGGGTAAGTAACGCGGGGACTGTTTGTTAGAGGATGTGCGAGAGAGAAGGGGTTCTGTTGTTTTCGTTTACCGTCCACTGCTGAGAATTCAAGGGCACACGCGACTCTACCGGTGAGCTGCTGAGGTATAAATTTTGACTCGGAAATAACACGGAGTCGTGAATGTGCATTACACAGACGGTCATCTGCAAATGCGCTACTCCTTGTAACAGGGAACAATTAATTAATGAAGGTCGTTGTCAGACAACGCAGTGAGTAGAAGAAAAGTGACATTCAAAACATTTAGTAAACATTTGTGATAGTATCTCATGCTGTATAATGAATTTAAATATAAATGAAGATACTGTTACCAGTCAATTAATCACCCGCTGACTCATACAAAGCACCACCACTTGGTCAGGCAGTTACAGTATAACGGCATTGGGCTCGCTGAGGGTAGCAGCAATCTGAAACAGAGAACAGTCGACACCAAATGTTCCGCATGGTGCCGGCTTCTAACGGCCAGTCTATTGGGCGCTCATTATATAGGAATTTATGTAGGTTACCAATTAATAATAAGCTTGGCACGTATGTGACCCGAATTGTGCCAGCCCCAACGTTAATATTGGCTGGTCAGTAAAAAACGTTTGTCTACCACTGCTATAACATACTCGACTCATAACAATGCAGTTATACAGGTATATGTTTCCCTGAATCGCCTAAGCCTAAGGCAAAGACTGGGGCCTTTCCTTTGGAATGAAACGGCCGATTTCCTTCCCAATGCTTCCATCATCGCTTGCCCTCCGTTTCTAATGACCTAGTCTCGTCAGCGGCTCGCTAAACACTAACCATCATTTTCCATGCGTTATTACGCCATTCTCGTTAACTGGGGTGCGAGGATTGGTGGTGTTCACCATTTACATTCATGGCTGTTATGCTTAACAGCTGTTTTGTTTCCTGACAACACCTTCTTTTCCGTCGGTTTACGTGCCCATTCAGATGAATTTTTTTATGGCGGTGAGGCGCGGGTGTAGTGTGGGGGAGATTAGGGTTTTTCCGTCGCCGTCATTATTTCGCTGTGAGTGTACCCGTTCTTTTGAAAATATGTGTTTTAAACGAATGCTGCAATTACTTGCGGCTCAAGTGAATTTCGCCGCAGATAAACGGAGCGCGCCGCCCTCGTGAAAACGCGCCAGAGATAACATTATCTGCGGCGAGCAGCGTATGTGGGCCCCGGAAGCGCGCAGGCGGCCGATAGCCGGCGTGCATTGTCGGGCGAGCGCCACAAATCCAGGCCGGCGCCCATCTGATGGCGGCGCACGGCCGCACCGCTTCCCATTCGTGCTCCACGCCCCCCCCCCCCCCCCCCGACACTTTTTGTATGCTAATCCCTCCGCGACAGTCCTGCCCGGCGCGCCATAATTTCTTGCATTGCCTCGTTCAGCATGCGAGGTAACCTGCGTGTATCCACGTGTGGCAACCGTCTTGTGATAAATTCCAAAACGGAAGCTGACCCCGTCGTGTTTTTGGTAGGACCCGTAAAGTTATCTCAGGACATTGGTCAACTGAACCTACCGATACCCGGTGTCGGCTTCCTGCCGCAATGATAATGTGGCGTGTGGCCTCATACGTGTGCAGACGGAAAGAGAAGTGAACGCTGATATTTCTTTTGCACCTGTACTAGGTTTTGGAATGTAGGTTGTGGTGACAGATTCAGCCGTAGTGTAGCTAGAGTTGTAGGTTGGGTTGCAAGATTAAAGTTTGCTTGAGAGTTGCCGAAGCCACAGAATATGAATGTGTAATCTCAAATGTGGCGACATATTCTTCTGTGGCGTAGTCCGAGGCCTACGTTAGGTTGAAAATTGACACACTGGTTGTGAATTGGTGAAACGGTACTGAACGTGTAAGTTAATGTAGAAAGATGGCGCTGCGGTTACGGCTTTGGGCTGAGTGAATGAAGTTGTAGTACAGTTTTTAAAATAATAACGGCCAACTGTTTTTAAGTAATTGAATATTCGTCGTGATTCCCGACGTGGAAGTTCCACTTGTACTGAACGCATTTATCGAACTCATATATTACGGTCCTTTACAGCAGGTGTTACTTCCATGGCTACCAAACGCGTTATGGCGACACATCCGCCAGCTACAGAGGGTGTGTTCACTACACGATTGCAACTTAGGATATATCTCTGACCGAAAATAGGATGAGTCAAAAGGGACTTCACAGCTTGAGAATGATATAGAAATTTATTGAGATAATTTACAAAACCGGTAGATGTGTCATTTTGTAACAGAAGACCCTCAAGTTTCACTTAAGTGTCAATTGTCATATTGGTTCGATGTGACTGCCATTTATGATGTGGCAAACATCCCACTGGTCATCAGTTTGTTCCCACACTTGTTGCAGCAAATAGGGCGTAACTCGTGCAACGACAGCGTAGATGCGATTTTTCGGATAGCCTAAATCAGGGCCGGCCAGAAATTCTGCACGCGTGCGGTGCTCCTGCACATGTGCAACTTCCGGGTCACAGCGTGCACGCCGCAGCCGTCAGCGTTCATGTAGTGCATGTTTCTACGCACAGATGTCGCTTTATCCACTTGCTGGGATACTCTGTACCGGCGCATTCTAGTGCTCTTTCCACAGGTTGCAAGCCAACCATGGGGAGGTATTTCGCGTATTAAACATTTAAAATACTGTCACAGTCTACTCATTGAGACGTCTACTTTTATGTTAACAGTTTAAACCAGTAAGACAAGTAATACAGTTAACAATCGTGGGTTTTTATTAAGGCAGCTTGACTGACGGCACGTAAATACGCGTAATGTTTTTGAGTAGTTTTTAAGAAAGAGAGCGCTTAGCGACTTCCAACGAACCTTATTCATGATTTCACATAACATTAAAGTAATGCTAGGTTTCCCATAACTGATTCTCGGTGCCCTCAGTTACACCCACATAACTTCCGTCTCACTGACGTCTGAACAGAATGATAACCGCAGACCTCTCGATGATCACCTGTTATTTCAATACCATTAGTGCTATATCTTTCATCAGTTCCGTCTGAAATCTGCATAATAACCGACAGTTAGATGGATGTTACGTTTGATCAGTTTTCCTCTTGCTTGTACCACATAAACAGGGAAGTGGAGCCGCCGCCGTTCATTTAGGACACATGTCTAATAACAGATGTCGCTGTCGCACATGTGCAGCACTTCCGCATGTCTGCACACTGTGCAGCGTTTGGCCGGCCGTGGCCTAAATTGTGTAGCAGGGGAGGAACAAACACACGCACGCTCTTTAATGGAATCCAAGAGAGGGAAATCCAGTAGTGTCAAGTCTGGGGAGCGAGGTGGCCATACGATTAGCCCTTCACGGCAAATCCACCTATCTGGGAAGCGGTTATCGAGGAAGCCTCACACTTCCGTGAGGAAATGAGATGGTGCACTATCTTGCTGGTAGTAAATCACCCCACGTCGCTCATCTTCATCGATCTGTAGAATTAAAAAGTTTCGTGAAACCAAAACAAACAGCGGGCACGCTCAACACTAGTGAAAGCCATTTAAACTGTGCACTGTAGAAGTGGCTAAAAGTAACTGAACTGATAGAAATAACCGGTTACTGGAAAGTAGCAGTTACTGTAATAACCACATTTAACCGCTCATCTGATAATACAAGTTATTTTAATGGCTGCCAATAGCGTATCGCGCCACCTGTTTATCGAAGATCGTACTACGCTCTCGCGTCATCTGAGATCTGACCACAAAGGAGAGGGACGGGCCATCTTGAAGGTTTTCTATAGCTCATGGAAATAACTTCGCGCCATTTGTTAGTAGATGTCTGTTCTACGCTTTCGTGCGCTCTCACTACTGTCCGTACAAACAAAGTTAGTGTCAGCGCGACGGCACAGGCGAGCGACCATAATGGCATTCCACACGCACGGTCGCTCCCATCAGCCACCGCGCCCTGTGTCAACCTAGTCTGGGCAGGTAGTACAAGTAGAGTGACCGTAAGGAATTAGTGCGACTATGGAAATAACGGTCAGGCGTCGGTGCTTTCCTGTGGGAGTAGGCTACCACTATAAGTAGGCTAGAAGTTGGTAGCTGTGTTCGGACTCCGGCGATGCGCTATGTGATCAAAAGTATCCAGACAACCCCAAATATTTTGGAAGTTTGTGGTAAGTTCCTATGGGACCAAACTGCTGAGGTCATCTCTCCCTAGGTTTACACACTACTTACTCTAACTCAAACTCACTTACGCTAAGGACAACACACACACCCATGCCCGAGGGAGGACTCGAACCTCCCACGGGGGAGCCGCACGAACCATGGCAAGGCGCCCGAGACCGCGTGGCCACCGCCCCAAAAACATAAGTTTTTCATGTTAGGTGCATTGTGCTGCCATTTATTGCCAGGTACTCCATATCAGCGACCTCAGTACTCAATTAGACATCGTGAAAGAGCAGGATGGGGCGCCCCGTGGAACTCGAAGACTTCGAACGTGGTCAGGTGATTGGATGTTACTTCTGTCATACGGCTGTAAGCAAGATTCCCACACTCCTGAACATCTCTAGGTCACCTGTTTCCGATGAGCTAGCGCAGTGGAAACGTGAAGGGACACGTACAGCACAAAAGCGTACAGAGACTGTGGGCAGTTGAAGAGGGCCGTAATGTGTAATAAGCAGGCATCTTACCAGACCATCACACTGGAATTCCAAAACGCAACAGCATCCACTACAAGTACTATGACAGTTAGGCGGGAAGTGAAAAAACTTGGATTTCATGGTTGAGCGGTTGCTCATAAGCCTCTCATTACGCCGGTAAATGCCAAACGACGCGTCTCATGGTGTAAGGAGTGTAAACATCGGACAGTGAGACGGAGGCGGTGGTGTTTTGGAGAAGGCTTGCACCCCCTGTTGTTCTGCCTGGAACTATAACAGCACAGGCCTACGTTGATGTTTTAACCACCTTCTTAGTTCCCACTTTTGAAGAGCAATTCGGGGATGGCCATTGCATCTTTCAACACGATCGAGCACATGTCCATAACGCACAGCATGTGGCGGAGTGATTACACGACAGTAACGTCCCTATAATGGACTGGCCTGCAAAGAGTCCTGACCTGAATCCTATAGAACACCTTTGGGATGTTTTGGAATACCGACTTTGTGCCAGGCCTCACCGACCGGCGTCGATACCTCTCCTCAATGCAGCACTCCGTGCAGAATGGGCTGCCATTCCCCAAGAAACTTTACGGCACCTGATTGAACGTATGCCTGCGAGAGTGGAAACTGTCATCAAGACTAAGGGTGAGCCAATACCATATTGAATTCCAGCATTACTGGTGGAGGGCGCCACGAATTTGTAAGTCATCGTGAGCCAGGTGTACGGATACTTTTGATCACATAGTGTACACCACTGGGCAGAAATCACACAGCTGTGCAGTGATTTTGTAAATAATTGTGTTAATTTTGCGGCAGTAATTGTGTAAAAATACATTGTGTTACTTTTGGGGCGGTATGGGAAACTTACCTGAGCACTGAGACGAGATGTAGACCATCTCCACCCTTCTAAAAAAAATGTGCTTAATAGTTTGTGCCACTGCTGTGAGGAAAAACACTAATCATATGTTGTCATACATAGTATGGAAAGTTATGAAGTATTGTAGAGTGTTTGCATTATGTTTATGTTTTTTTTTAGGGAGTCAATCCATACCACGTGGTCCACCACTAGTTGCTTGACCATCTCAGAAAAATTTTATTTTGGCTGGGTAAATTCCCCAATGCTTACTAGTCGCAAAAATATTTTTTTAAAAAACTTATTGTTTATAATTTTGAAATGGCGGCCATATTTGTTCCAGGCCACATGCGTTTTTTCGTATTTGCAAGCATCTACTTTTTTTACAATTATCCAGTAGTGGGTTCTCCTAAGCCTTTCAGATAAAATGCATTTAGTTCAACACGCTCTGGGCTACAAATTAACATCATTATCACTTAGCTGAATGTGTTCTTTAACATATTTTTAATAGTTCAAAGTTATGAGCTAAAAATTTAAAAAATCTATTTTTGAACATTAGTTTTCCAAAGAAAGATTAATTTCTCAGCTTTAATATTTTTCTGCTATTACACTGTATAGTATGAATGGTGAGCAGAATACACTAAAAAAATACATTGTTTTAAAAATGAATTTTTAAAATTTTTCCATTTTCTGACCTGCAATATCTTTGTTGGGGGACCAAATAAAAATCTGAAAATTTCACAGTTAATAGACCTTTATGATATCAAACTTCAGTATAAATTTCAGTTTTTAGATTCAAGTGGAAGTTATGGAAAAAGATTACAAACACGAGTCAAAAATGCGTATTTATCATGTACAGTATCTGGTAGGCTAATCAAATAAAGTATACCAATTGCATAATGTAACTCACCACATTACACTAGCTAATGATTATTTGTCGAAACAGTGCTGTGGTAATTGTTTCAGCAGGCTAACAATTGCATCTGAAAGCCTATGCAAGTCTGATTGTTGTCTTCCCCCTTACACCAACAATAGTCTACTCACACTTATTTAGTTAGAAGTTCTTGAAGTGTGCAGTTGAAAAATGGTGTCTCAGTGTTCTTTTGGTGTCATTATTAATGAAGCATGTCAAAGTGTGTATGGAGTGTATCCTAAAGACATTACTTTAATCGAAGATTACAGTGAAGAAGAAAAATTGTTGTTTTATTTACGAGTTTGCCCATAGGTCAATTCGACATGCAAGTACCATGAAATGAAGTACTTAAAAAATCATCACCTTTTTGGTCAGTCTTGCATGGACGCTTTTGAGAAACATAAGAAACCTATAACGAAAGGTCGGTGAGGAATAACATTTGATCATTATTCTAAAAATAAAAGCCCTTTTGTCAGTCTCATACCAGGAAAATCATTGTGCCCAACATGTTATTCTAAGATATTTGTAATTCTTAAGAGAAAGGATGGTGAAACCTCAGATGCAGAATTTTGTGACTTATCAGCAACCATTAATAAAGTAGATACAGTTTGTGAAATCCTGTGTATGTCGCCCGCTAGTAAAATTAGAAACTTAAGTCAAGATAATAGACCAAGTGCCTTGAATACAAAAATTGACAAAATGGCAGCTACAGTCAAAAAGAATTTGGAAGTTCTAAAACTTCACCAACCGAATACGATGATTTGATAGAAAAACTAAAAACTAAATGCAGTACTTCAAACAAAGAGGATAAAATTAAAATTATCAGTTTCTTGCCGAATTCTTGGAGTCGAGCAAAAGTTAGTGATGAATTTAATGTGTCTGAACGTCTTGTTCGGTTAAAAAGGCAATTAGTAAGAGAACAGGGAGTTTTACCAGCATTACAAAAGAAAAGTACATCTAATTTAGTTGATGAAAACACAGTCAATAAAGTTATTAAGTATTATGACGATGACAGTAACAACCGTTTGATGTCTGGCAAAAAAGACTGTTTCTGTTAAAGAAAGTGGTTCTAAGATTCTAAGACAAAAAAGATTAATATTGTGTAATTTAAATGAACTATTCACTGAATTTAAAAAAAATTGGAAGATCAAAGTTTTGTGTGTTGAGACCAAGATGATATATTGTTGCAGGGGCATCTGGCACCCATAATGTTTGTCTTTGTATCATCAGAACGTAAAGTTGATGATAGGTGGGGCCAATCTTAGAGTTGACTATAAAGACCTTTTGGAAGTTATGGTATGCAATATTTACAGTTACAATTGTATGATCAAGGGAAAATGTGAAGATAGCCCAGGCAAAAAAGCCTTAACTTGACACATTTGAAGAATCTGAAGAAAATGATTTGATGCCTGACGATATGAAATATAAACAATGGGTGACACAAGACAGAACTGAAATGGTGACAGTCATAAAATCATGAGAAGAGTTTTTTTGAAGTGTTGGTGGCTAACCTTGAAAATCTGAAAATGCATTATTTTATTGCAACAGCTCAAAGTAAATTTTTTGAAAGACAAAAGCAAACCTTGGCAGCTGATGAATGCTTGGTTTTTCCTGGCTTTTCGGAAAATTATCCCTTTGTTGTTCAAGATGAAGTACAAGGGCACCAATGGGTAAACAAACAGTCCACAGTTTATCCATTTGTATTCTATTATAAAGATGAAGATAAGCTAATGAGCCACAGCTTTTGTGTCTTTCGTGACTACCTTGATCACATCACTACAGCAGTGCCCAATTTTCAAATAAAATTAACAAACTGTATTAAATAACACCACCCTTCCATAAAAAACCTGATTTACTTGTCGGATGGGGCAGCAAGTCAATATAAAAACAAAAAAATATTAACATCTTCGTTCATAAAGAAGATTTTTGGGTTTTACGTAGAATGGCACTCTTTCACTTCATGCCATGGGAAGAATGCTTGTGGGTGTCGGGGGTACAACAAAGCGAGCTGTCACAAAAGAAAGTCTGCAGCAGGCCGATGACAATCATATCATAACATCTCAAGAAATGTTTGAATCCTGTAAAAAACATATCAAAGGAATTACCTATGTTTTTGTACAATGTGAGGAAATACAAGAAGTCTATGACAGTGTCTTGAAGGAAAGGTACAACACTTGTCAGAAGATTAAGGGCAGTCGATCTTTTCATTGTTGTGTACCCCATTAACACAACTTACTGAAGTGTAAGATCACATCAACTTCCCCTGATAGTGAACTTCAGCAACGTGGAAAACTTGTACAACTGGTTCTTCGAAGTAAAGACATAGTAGCTTTTGTTTACGATGAACAGTGGTGGACTGACGAAGTTGATAATATTGACTGTCAGAACCAAGATGTACATCTTGTATTTTATCACCCTCCAGGACCAAGGACATCTTTTAAAGAAATTCAGAAGGATCAAGTTTGGATGCCACTTAAAAAAATGTTCTAAAGAAGCTGTCTCCCATGGAATTTACAACTGTGATTGAGCGAACTTATAATCTAACACCCAAACTGAGTGAACTAATTCCTCAGATGTTCAGTGAGCGATGTACTAATAACAAATAACAAGAGAACAAGGTAATTAGTAGGCTTATTTTCAATAAAAAAGTAAGTAATCATAGGTATGAATAAATTATATTATGTAACTGATATATTTTATTCCATAAACCTAGGTAACGCAGTGTTAATATGTATTTTTGACTCGTGTTTGTAATTTTCTTCCCATAAGTTAATTATCTTCTCAAAGTATACCATGTCTCTAATGCTTAGTGGCTTCATTATGATGAAAAAGTGGCCATGGTGCATTACATACTTCATGAAAGTGTAGCTTATCAACTTATGAGTACAAAAAAAACTAGTGTAGTTTGGGATACTTAGCTTTGTGGCATTTCTACAAGAAAAACGAGTTCTCTCAATTTGTGTACGTAGACTTTCTCATTTAATTAGTCACTGACTTGGAAAATTTTTCTTCAAGTTGATAATCAAATCAGCTTTATGTGGGAGAGGTGTAGAATTAAGTATTCACACTTCAGACACATGTATGGCAAATTAAGCATTTAATGGAGGTATATTTGGAATTAATACCAGCAGTTTACAGAAATAATCAGGTCAGATACTTTAAGTTGTCAGTGGTATTTCAATAAAAGTATAGATTTACTTACTTTAGTGGCTACTACTACTACTACTTGTGTGTCATGTTTTAACATATTTCAATAATACATGCTTTCTTGTTTTCAAAGAGCTCAAGTCAGTTTATTTTCTGTTACGTCAGGTAACACTGAAAAACATTCTGTCAGCTGCACCCATGATTACGTTGAATTGTTTTATGTACAAAATTTCGCCTTTAATTTTGAGTGATCATCTGTCTCATTCATGAAGTAACCTGTTACATATTTAGACAGTTAACTGTCATGATATTAAATTGTAAAAGGAAAAAGAAGTCGAAGCAGGCAGTGCCATTGACAGATCAAGTGTATAGGAAAGGGTGCATACTATTGCCACATATATTTGACAGAACGTGGACACTCTAATAGTATTTAAGTTAAAAAAAAAAGGGTAAAACATGAAATCGACAAATGTAGTATTTCTCAGGGCAGAAAATCTTGTCGCAGAGAAATTTCTGAAAACTTACTGCTACTTCATATTCCCTCACCAATACTATTAATTCAGAATCTCGCAGTTTGCTTTTTCAAACGAGAATTAGAGCAGAGTAAAAATGTTAGCAATAACGTCTGAGGCATTTAAATCTGTTACTTCTACGAGTTTAATCCACTAGAATTCTGCGTACATAAATGCCAAACGTAAGAGATACACAGCAGACTATAGGCTTGGAGCAGTGTAATTAGTCAATCCCACAAATGGACTATCTTGTATAGGAGTAAACTAATCTGTCACGTTACGTATATTCTTGTGTTGTATTACAAGGCCCTACGCTGAATGGAATAAGTGACCAGCACTAGAAATTACATTTCGAATTTGACCTACAATATTCAACTTACGTATTAGTTCATACTTAAAAAGTGCGTTCATAGAATTTCACTTTAACAGTGCTGCGGCAGAGTTCCGTCTACTTCATGTTACCGCTGCAAGCCGGGAGCCTATATACATATAATATGAAACACCAGTAGCTGTTCAAACATCAACTGATGTCTACTGTGTGTAATTAGTTCAGATTACGGCACAATTCATAATACATTCCTGTCACTATGCAGTTATACTGACAAACTGATGGATTCCGCCTAGTTATTTAACTGTAACGCCATCTGGTGAATTCAGCATTGAAACATAATCGGCAGTTATTTGTAACCCTTAAAAAATAACTGATACTCCAAAATAACCGTTTGTCCCACCTTTAGCGCACTGCGGTGGCGCTCCTGGTGGCGGAATGGGGTATTCATGTGCTTTGTGAATGAAACTTGAGGTTGTTTGCTACAGAATGAAACATCCACCGATTGTGTAAGTTATCTAAATAAATTTTTATATCATTCCAAAGTTCACTCCTTTGTGATTCACCCTGTATTTAACTACATTGCATTTCAGAGGAGGCCGTGACTCGTATTGTCACAGCCAGCAGTCGGAAAGAAGGGGATCACACCTGTAATGTGTCTTACCTCAGGGACAACCCTGTTGTCCGTCCTTTTACGCGGGGAGTGAGGGACGGGACTGGTGTACAACATTTTTGAGTTTAGCATCATCTGCGTAGAATTCTTCGCCCGAGGATTCGATACTTGCTGAAGACCGTCTCACTGGAGTTTTGTTGCGTACATCTGCAATGCTTTCATGCTAACGGAGTAGACCAGGTCACCATAGGTATCTCTAATGCGGTCAATAGGGAGCAGTTGTCGTCTCTCTCTCTCTCTCTCTCTCTCTCTCTCTCTCTCTCTCTCTCTCTCTCCCCCCCCTCCCGCCTCTTCCTTCCCTTTCTGGGACCTCGAGTACTGAGATTTTATTCATTACAGAATTCTCATACACGTTGAGAAGTGAGTGGATAACAATAAGTTCCTGGGCTATAAAAAGTTTTTTTTGTCACATACACGCTTTAATTATTGTGACAAGATAGTTCCTGAACTGACCGACTCATTTGTTCATTTGTATCAAAAATATCAATTATAGAGTTTTGACACCCCCGCCCGATAAATTTCTGCCGACTCCATTGCCTTCCACAACCTCTTAGCTCCTAGGTTTCTGAAGTACTGGTCATAAATTGATTCACCTAGGCCACGTTCAACGACATCGCGACATCTTCGTCGTCATTCCCATCAAATAGTAACCGTTTTGTCAGTTTAATAGTAACAGTTTTGTCGGTTTAGTAACACTACGAAGAGTCAAACTTTGTTACTTACTAGAAAACAATATCAAACAGTAGATTTTATTATAACTGTGTTAAAAGGTTTCACATGTTACACCGCGGAGAATGAGCTCACAGCACATCTAATTGTAAAACGATTTAGAATTTTTTCCGATTTTGTAATCTGTAATAGACGTAGGTGAAGTATCGACTCCGGAATGAGAACAGTAAAACGTGCCGCGCTTTCCACTCATTCTTAGGCAGCTGTTAATGTGTTCATAGTTTCATAGAAACAATAATCCGTCTCCTTTATTTCAGCGCTATGGATTTATAAAAGGAAATGTCTTTGTGAAAGTATCCTTTCATGAGACATCAGTGTAAACTCCTAGTAAAGATTATACATGCATTCTACCGTCTCAGATTACACACACGACGTTACTGCTGAGAATGAAATCGCATCTCTTTCATGTAAGATACAGCACTCTAGAGTTACACTCCTGCAATTGCGGATATGTTGCCCACATCAGGGCGTGTCTCGTAGGGTAAGCCTGCGGCCCAGGTCTGAACAGTAGCATGTCACTTCATTTTCCTCACAAAGGCGGGCGATGAACTGTACAAGATCCAAAGCATCTTCTGCATCCCTTGTTCCTCTTACAACCACTGTTCCAGTTCTGATCACCAGGAGCGGTAAGAGACCAAGTACAAGATACCAACACTTCCTAACGTGTAAGGTTATTCCTCACAAAGAAAATTAATCTTTGCTGCCAGCTGCGTTATTAATGTTATTTTATTTTTATAAGCGGAAATCGAGAATTTCTCATTTTAAGGTGCACGTATTTACAGTTGTTTTCTTTCTGTTATCATTTAAATTATCGTAATTTTTACATGCCGTATAATACCTGTTTGGCGCTGCAGTAAGTCGCTCTGACATGACATCCTCATTTGAGGAAACAGACGAACAGGAATACGTTCAAATGGCTCTGAGCACTATGGGACTTAACATCGGAGGTCATCAGTCCCCTAGAACTTAGAACTACGTAAACCTAACTAACCTAAGGACATCACACACATCTATGCCCGAGGCAGGATTCTAACCTGCGACCGTAGCGGTCGCGCGGTTCCGGTCTGAAGCGCCTAGAACCGCTGGACCACACGGCCGGCTTAGGAATACGTTAAAGAAGCTGTTTTGCATCTGCATCTGTACTCCGTAATACACCTGACGGTGTGTGGCGGAGGGTACTTATGGAGCCACTAACTGATCCCCTTTTCCTGCCCCATTCTCGAAAACTGTTTGGGAAAAAAATGACTGTCGATAAAGGTTGTTGTGATACCTGATACCCCAGATTTTCTCCTTGCGGTCATTTCACGAGAGGGTGTGAGAGATAAAAGCAATATATTGGCCGACGCTTCCTGGAACGTAAGCTCTCGATATTTCATCAATAAACCTGTCTGTGATGCTCAGTCCGCAGCTCGTGGTGGTCGCTTCCCGTTCCCGGGTTCGATTCCCGGCGGGGTCAGGGATTTTCTCTGCCTCGTGATGACTGGGTGTTGTGTGATGTCCTTAGGTTGGTTAGGTTTAAGTAGTTCTAAGTTCCAGGGGACTGATGACCATGGATGTTAAGTACCATAGTGCTCAGAGCCATTTGAGCCATTTGTGATGCACAAGACCTCACTTGTAGTTTCTGCCTATGGAGTTCGTTGAGCATCTCCGTAAGACTATGGCGCCGACTGAACCATCCCGTGACGAAACGCGCCGTTGTTAGTTGAAACTTCTTTCTCTCTTCCGTTAATCCAACTTGTCAGGGTCCCAGACTGATGTTCAATACTCAAGAACACGTTGACCGAGTGTTGTGGATAAATTATATTTCCTTAAGATCCCCAGTCTCGTTTATGCTTTTCCTACTGTTTGTGTTATGTAGTCATTCCACTTTAGGTTGCTGTGGATGGTTGCTGCTAGGTAGTTCCAGTTATTTGTCGTCAATAGCGTAATCGAACGGAAAAGGGTCTCTTGACTTAAGCGCAACGCGTTACAGATTTGTTTACATTCAGGAGCGACTACCAGTCGTGATTCCTCTGCAAGTCTTACTGTGTGCAGCACTATTGACCGTGAATAGTCTCACTTACCCTCCAACGGTATCCACTAGATCATTAACATGCGTTGTAAACGTTAGCTGTCTTGTGACACTCCTTTGGGGTACTCCCCAAATTACGCTTACATTTGTCGGTGTTGTTGCACTAAGAACGGTGTTGAGTTCTGAGTTCTATCCATAAAAAAGTCCTTAACCAATCACAACTTTGGTCCGATAATCGATAAAATCTTATTTTGTTCACTAAACGATAGTGCGGGACTGTATCGAATGACTCGCGGAAATCAAAGAACATGGCATCATCCTGGGCGCCCTTGTGAACGGTTCAGTGACGTAGTCCGACAATCAAGCGAATGTGTCCGATGACCTTTCTTGAAAACTGGTAACAGCTGACCTTTTTTCCAATCGCTACGAAACCTTAGTTGCTCCAGCCACCTACCGCAAACTCCTACTAGGAGGGGAGCAAGTTCTTTTGCATAAGCTATAGAACCTCACAGGTATGCCAGCAGGTCCAGTCGCCTTTCCACTGTTGAGCAGTTGATTTTCTGTTGCGCGATCGCTTATCTCAGTGTCTGCCATTGCGGCATTCGTGCGATGAGTGAAAGCAGGAAAACGTGTTGTGGTCTTCTGCTGTGAAACAATTTCGGAAAAACGAATTCAGTATTTTGGCCTTCTCTCTGTCATCTTCTGTTTTGGTGCCAGTATGATATATGAGCAAAAAATTGTGCTTTTGTCAACATTAAAGTCTGGTATTTGAAATTAATTGATGACGCTTTTCTTCTGTGGCCTTAAAAATATATGAATAAACTTTTTGAATCACTTTTAATTCAATATATTATTTCCTGAGACTTTTATGGTGGCAAAACATCTCCTTCGTTTCTCTAGAAAATCCGTTCTGTAACCTTTCTTTTAACGATAAAGGATCTTCAATCTAACTTTATTTCTGTCCATACGTGGCTTGCACTACTGTGTTTGTGTGAGTCTATTGGAGATTTTGTATGTCCATTAATTATGTATACATTAATGTATTCCGCTTATCTGGTTAGCAAATCTCTCTTGTTCGTCGTATGTAATACTGGGAATATGTCCATATTTTATATATTCCTGCTTCTACTTACAGGTCTTGAAGAAAGTACAATCCTGGCTACTGAGATTTGTGTTTTTACTTATTTTCCTGCGCAAGTTTTATATGACGTCGTTTTCTTTAGATATGTATTCATCTTAAATGTGAAGAAATTTCCATTATGGAATTATTCGGGACAGTATTATTTCTTCTTCTGATATTTTGGATGATAATCATGCAGCCATCTTCAAGGTGAATCGGCGCAGCCGATGGTTTGACTTTCGCATCATTCATGGAATGACCAGCGGAAAAAAACTTCGGCGACTGCGCGTAGGTTGGGGCTGTAAAAGGCGTGTGTGTCGCTGGTGTTCGATGCGCCGTTTTTGTACAGTGCGTGTTATTTATGCTGTGTCACGCATATTAGTCTGACGAGAAATTTCATGAATACCCCGCCTTTCATAATAGCAAATCATCTTTCATAGATCACATAAGACCTGCCGTCTGGACCGGTGGGCGGAAGAGCACATACATTTTTTTTCCTTCATTATTCTGTCAGTTTTTCAATAAGACTTTCCCGCATACTGTAAGAAACCATTGACTTTACGTCTCTTTCTTATTGCTTCTCCTTTGCTTGGTTTGGCGTTTCCGCAGTAGATTTTATGGTTTATCAAGCAGTGACAGTAACTTGCACACATACGCACCCTTAAATATTAACTTAGGTTTGTCTTTCGCTTTACAGTAAAAATGGCAAAACAAAATGTAAAATGCAGCACCTCGTACGTGAATATCAAGATCGTATATAAAAGTGTTTAAGGACAAACATTTCAAAAGGAGAATAATGTCTTTAGACATGTCAGGCTTTTAAAAATTATTTTGGTCTTCTGTATTGTGACTGTTTATATGACAGTTCAGCAGAAATTGATTTTTATTGTTAGTAACCAAAAACTTTTCTTTGCATCAACGAAACATGTTTGTAATGGAAGTAGATAAATTGGATTCCAAACGTAGTAAAAAAAAAAAAAATGGAGAAATCAGCAGACAGAAAAACGTCTGCCGGGAAAATATTACGAAAGTTACACTTTGAACCCATTCCATGTAATTCCTATGCATACGACTGACTTCTTGAATTTTAAAGATGATGCTGAAACATCTTCAAATGCAGCATGATCAAAGTGTCTCATATTGATATATTTCAAATAGTTATTAAAAATTCATACTCCAAAACAAATGAATGGAAAAATGTGAGTGTAGTCAAAAGATGAAAGACCATTGCTGATGTACGCCATGCCGCACTGCATCTGAAAGATCAGCCATGTACATCAGATGCAAAACAGAAAGACCTGTGGACGATGTCACCGTTTCGTCCTCAACACGAGAGAGATGTGTAGTGCCTACAGTAAACTTTGCAGCACCTTCTCACAAGATGGAATTGCGTAAGAAACAGAGGCCAATACTGATATTTTTTTTCCTTGAACGTAATTTTGTTCCTGTCGTGTAAAAAAATTTAAAACAATGTAAGAAGTTGCCTTTATTGACTGCAGTTCTGCTAGTGAAAGTATTACGGCTGTATTTCTGTACTTGAATTGTCATGAGTAAAACCTAGTGCATCAGTATTATTGCCACTTGAAACAAAAACTTTACTATTGGCACTTAAAATTAGTCGATTCCTTGCTATGCCGCCTAGGAAGTTGTCGGTGAGTTATTTATTTTACCTCCTTAATTTTTGTAATGAAGAGGTGGGCACTACAATTCTTCGTATCTGTATATATTCCCAATTTTTTTCTACCAGTGAAGTGTGTACAAAAAGAGATACATTGTTTTTTTATTCTTCTGAGAAATGTGACATTTAGTCACTTGAATAATCTTAAGAATTCCAATATGCTTAAAAAGACTTCTGCAAGATGTACGGTTATCTATTTTTTACAGTATTCTTACTCTTCGTTTCTCCTGAATAGAAACTCTGTTTACATGAGGCACACTCGCGCCAGAAGATAATTCAAAAGACAACATGGACTGAAAATGTAGAAAATAAGCCAAAACTACTGTCCTCAGGTCGACAAAACACTCCGAACTGAGCGTCTTGATTAGTTTATCTGTGTATTGACTCAGATAGACGCCACGGATTTTTGCACAGTGTTTCGCGTGGCATATGACCGTTAATGTCTACATCTGCTGATAGCAGGCAATTTTGACGTGATTGAAACCCCACAGTAGGAAACGATTTATTGACATATAGCCAACACGGATTAAAAAAAAAAAAATGTCGTTCTTGTTTAACTCAGCTAGCTCTTTATTCTGCGAACAAAATGAGCACTATCGACAAGGGATGTCAAATGATTCCATACTTGAGGATATCCAGAAGCTTTTTGATACTGTACCTTACAAGCGACTTCTTATCAAATTGTGTGTCTACGGAGTATCGTGTCAGTTTTTCGGCTGGATTCGTGATTTCGTATCAGAAAAGCTGACAGAAAGTCATCGAGTAAAAAGAAGTAATATCTGGCGTTCCCCAGTAGAGTGTTACAGGCCCCATGCTGTCCCTGATGTACATTAACGATATAGGAGAAAATCTGAGCAGCCCTGTTAGACTGTTTGCAGATCTTGCTGTCATTTACCGTTTTTTTAAAATCATTAGATGATCAAAACAATTTGCAAATTAATTTAGACGCGGCATCTAGGCTGAGAAAAGTGGCAGTTGACTCTAAATAATGAAAAACATGAGGTCATCCACTTTTATTTATTTATTTATTTATTTTTTTTTTTTTTTTAAGTCCTCAGTCTTCTGACTGGTTTGAGTCCGCCCGCTACGCATTCCTCGCCTGTTCCAACTTTTTCATCTCTGTGTAGCACTTACACCCTATATCCTCAATTATTCACCGAATGTATTACAATCTCTGTCTTTCTCTACAGTCTTTAGCCTGTACGGCTCCCTCTTGTACTATGGAATTTGTTCCCTGATATGTTAATGGATGTCCTATCATGCTGTCATATCTTCTTGTCAGAGTTTCCATACATAATTTTCCTCGTCGATTGTGCAGAGAAACTCCTCATTGATTACCTTAGTACTCCATCTGATTTTCAACATTCTTCTGTAGCACTACATCTCAAATGCTTCTGTTCCGCTTTTCCTCACAGCCTGTGACTCATTATCATACAGTGCTGCTGTGTTCCACATGAGTGGAGTTTCGATTACACCATAAATCTTACAAATATAACGACTGTAAATTCAACTGATTAGTTTGGGACAACAATTGCGAATAACTTAAATTGGAACGATCACCTGGATTATGATGTGGGGAAACCAAATCAAAGACTGCGATTTATTGGCAGAACACGTAGGAAACGTGACAGGTCTACTTAAGAGGCAGCTTCCACTACTCTTGTCCGCCCTCTTCTGGAATACTGATGTGCGGGTGGGATCCGCATCAGGTGGGACTGACGGAGGACGTGGGAGAAGTTCAGAGAAGGGCAGCTCGTTCTGTATTAACGTGAAATAGCGAAGAGAATGCTGTGGATGTGATACGCGAATTGTGGTGGCAGTCATTAAAATATAGGCGTTTTTTGTTGCGACGGGATCTTATCTTGAAGTTTCAGTCACCAAAATCCTTCTCTGGGTCTGATCTCTAAAGTTAAGGAGTTTTGAATTGAAATTGTGATGTTTTATTGATACTGAAGAAATTCACATTCGAATTTTGGGACGGTTGAGGTCTGCTATGCTACTATTCCCAACTTTTCTAACTTGCAATTTTGTACACATGCTTCTGGTATACTTCAGTGATGAATCTGTATTCACTGTGATGGAAGAAAGCAGCCAGTATGTTCGTTGCAGACCTGGAGAGCAGTTCAAAGCTGAGCGTGTGCAGCAATGTGTGAAGCATCAAACTGCCGTTGTAGTCTGGAGTGTGATGTCCGTGAAATGACCTGGCAGATTACACATTGTTGAAGAGACAACGGTGCGGTTCTAGGCGCTACAGTCTGGAACCGCGCGACCGCTACGAACGCAGGTTCGAATCCTGCCTCGGGCATGGATGTGTGTGATGTCCTTAGGTTAGTTAGGTTTAAATAGTTCTAAGTTCTAGGGGACTGATGAGCTCAGAAGTTAAGTCCCATAGTGCTCGGAGCCATCTTTGAAGAGACAATGAAGCAAGGACAATGTAAAGAATTCCGTGAAAAGGAACATTTCCCCCAAATAAATGAGTGGTTTCCTAATAAAGATGCCATTTTTATGCATGATGGGGCACCTTGCCACAAAACCAAAAGAGTTTCAAAGTACTTGGAAGAAAAGCAACTGAAAGTGTTGCCTGGCCAAGGAATAGCCCTGATATGAATCAAGTGAAAGTTTATGGGCTATTGTGAAACAGAGGATAAGGAAATTTACAATAACCACCAAAAACATCTCTTGGAGAAACTTGAGTAAATCTGGACCATGACAATGATATTAAAATTTCATGTGAAAAGTTAATAAATACTATGGCAAATAGGATAAAAATGTTGATAAAGAAAAAAAGCATGCGTAAAAAGTATTGAAGATACAAATATTATCGGTATGTGGATGTAAATGTGTAATAAATGTAAGTTTTGGAAAAAAAGTCTTTAATGTAATAATTTTTTAAACACGCCTGTAAGTGTTCGTTACTCGCTCACTGCTGGAGAGTGGAACGGTAGAGAAATAGTGTGGAAGTGGTTAGATGAACCATCCGCGAGTCACTTAATTGCGAATTTCAGAGCAATCGTGTAGATGTAGACGTGAGTCTGTGTGATATCAAGACCGTGACGCTATGTTGTTTACAGACGCGGAGAAGAGCGATCGCCTTATCCTGCGCCACAAACCAGGGGACGCGACGTTAGCTCCAGTCCCCACTCTCTCTCCTTATATCTCCGGAGCCTCGTAGCGGCCCCTGAGAAATCAAATATCCAATAACTGTGGCGTGTTCGGCGATCCTGGAAGGCCCGGCGTGAGGGATGCGAGAGCGCACGCGCCCGCGGCCCTTGCTTTATTTTCCCTGGCCCGAGGGACGATGACAGGGCAGGGTGGCTGGAGGGGAACTTTTTTTCAACTTGCGCCTCCCTCGTCTCACGAGGCGGAATAAAGTCACCCCCGTTGGGCGCCCCCCGAAAATGGCTGGTAGTCGCAGAGTGGGGGGGGGTAAGCCCCCCCCCCTGTCATCTTCAGCTCAATCACCGCGGGAGCGCGCCGGGGCCGGGTCGCCTGCCGCTGATGGATCGTAAATGGGCCGCTCGGGAATGAGACGGGCCGGGGCGGTATTTCACTTCTCTTGTCGCCGGGCCCCGACGTTTCGCGGCTCGGCGACCGCGAACCCCTGCCCTGCCCTCCGGCCTGTCACCGCGGGCGCCGTGAACTTTCTGGGCAGCCCTCTAACCACCTCATTTTGCGCCGTATTGGCGATCAGTCACCCGCGCGACATTCTTTCCTCCCCTCCAATTTGGAATTTACGATCCTTTCTGCGGCGCCGCTCATCAGTGTTCCGCCCCGCCGATTGTCGAGAAAGCCGCTCACCGCGTTTGTCAGTCGTAGTGGACGAAGAGCATGAGCAGCTAATAAGTAACTAGCTGGCTGGAGTGTGATAGTGATGTCCATTGGAATCTTGGCTACGGTGACAGGCTGCTGCGTAGCCCGAGAACTTACGGAGGTGCTAGCGGAAGTTGGAAGGTAATAAATGATATCATTGTGAGGTGGCAAAGCCATCCTTTACGTGAAATGAAGGTTGTCGTAACATCAATCTCTAATTGTAACGTGATGTCGACGTTGCACGTTGGGACATATAAGACCCTTTCGCCATAAAAACTAAAACTGCAAGGTAACTTTCGAAAGCCTACGTCATACAGGGTGATTCCGTGACGATGTTTACAAACTTTCGGGGATGAGCGAGAAGGGTAAATGTATCAGTTTGAGGTTTGGGACCGTCGTCCGGGAACGGCCAAATCGAAAGTTATAATTGAACATCGTTCCGTCACCTCGCACAGTGTAATACGTGTACTGGGACCGTTGTTGGTGCTCAGATTGTAAGGTAGGCAAATTTCAAAGGTGGTGGTATGGATCAAAAGAAGAAAAAATGTCTAGTAAATATGAACTCGAAAATCCATTCCCTAAGGCCTAAGAGATGTGGGCACCTGTTGAGTAGAAGAGAAGTGTTGCCCACTATGCCCACGTTTACTGGACTTCTTTTCTCTTGTGGTGCACCATACTACCGTGTATCAAAATATGGAAACCAAATAACTTGCAGTGAAAGAGAGGTGTTTCACAGTATCCAAAATGTAGTGCTCATAGCTCTTAACCCTTTACTACCATCGGGACGTTGTGTCCCACGGTGAGTTACCGTAGAACCAATTGGAATTTGGTGCGTGTTGTTGTTCTGATGACCAAGCTGTTTAGTGCCCGTAAACCGCAAACACACACACGCGTGTTGTTATGTATCAATGTTGCATTGGTAAATGGAAGCCTACTAATCGTTAATTACAGATTGCACCTGTAGGTTGTGCTGTCCTCAAATTTCAGTGTAAACCTTCGTCTCCGTATTGTCATATCGAATTAGTTCGTTCTTCCAGATGCCCTCCCGGACACATCGTGCCAGCGACTTGCAGCCACGAATTAACGCGCCTCACGTCACGAACGAAGCCCGCACTGAGCACCGGTAGTGTCAGTGACAAACATGGGAAGCTGCTCTGTCCACTAATGTGTGTCTGTTTTCCGTACGACTTGTGGTTTTTTCGCACTCGTCTTCTGGAATCCTGGGGGTATTTATGAATTATCCTGTTTGTCCTGCAACCCGCCTCCCATGCCATCCGACCCTTCGCAAAACGAAACACGGTACGAAGCATTCTTTTCATTTTGTTACTTCTGACTAAGACATTGGTTAAAATAACCACACATTTTTGTTTTTGAAATAAAATTGGTAACCAAAGGGTAAAAGCATGCATTTTGGAGGCCATGTTTACTAGACATTTTTTTTTCTTGTTTTGCTCCATACAACCATCGATGAAAGTTGCCTACCCCAAGTCTTAGCAACAAAGGTACTGTTAATGTTTTCCACTGTCACAGGTATCAGAACTATTTTCGCGTACAACTTTCGGTTCAATCATTTTCTGACCAGGACTCCATATCTCAAATTGATACATTTACCCTTCTTAATCAACCCTGAAGGTTTGTGACATCGTCATCGTATTACTGACAAGTCCGACAATTGCTTTGGTGCAAATTATGTGCGTCTTTCGCACACGGGCTACGAAAAAAAATAAGAGGGCGCACAACGTAACATTTACGTAAACTACGAACTGCGTGTAGAAAACAGTTCAGCAGGCACTGTGAGTGCACGTAGCGTGTTATTTCACAAGATGAGGTACGCGATAGACACAGTTGTCAATAACCAAACTGTGCAGCAATTTCTCGGCTCAAGTTCCAGCCTACATGGTACGTTAGTTGTATGGTAAGATTGTTTTTCTTTTATATCTGTCCAGTTGGCTTGATATCTATGCAGAGTTTAACGAAACAGTACGGAAGAACGGCGAGAGGCTCCACACTTAATGTGTTTAGCTCCGTGAGCAGTGGTGGTCGGTGGGCAGAGGAGGTCGTGAGCGGAGGTGTGAGTTGTATGGGTTGGTCGCAAAAGTTGACTTCCAGGTGACTCGACGTTCTATTATAAAATTTTGCCGCGGGAAGTGGCTAAGGTTTGATAAAATTGCTGATCATTCATGTATAATATACTATCGGAAACCTCATGTACGACAATTTCAGTTTCCCAATTCGTACCGCATCCCGCTTTAGGACAGGAGAGAGAGAAGGCATCACCGATACATTAGGCAACCATGTCGGTTTGAAATTTGTAAGGGCGGAGTTTATTCTTAATGGATAGCATTAGTAACCGTGAATGTTTGCTGTTTTTACTTTATTCGCAGAATTAACGTGTATTTTTATACAGCCACGGTCCAAATTTGTTAGTTTTCAACAAAATGTCTTGAGGGAGAAATTTAGGATAGAAATTCATGTCCGGAAACGTTATCCGCCGATGGTACAGGGCGTCCAAGTTATACGGGCTCCGCCTAATCTGCTAGGCCATCCTGTAGTTCTTTCAGTACCTTTGGGAGTGAGAGACTGTGTATTGTTGTTTTAATTAGTGTCGTAGTCAGAAGTAGCAGTATGAAAGAATTATTTTCCTCCGTTTTGTTTTCAAGGCGCCCACGCACGTGTGTGTGTGTGTGTGTGTGAGAGAGAGAGAGAGAGAGAGAGAGAGAGAGAGTTAAAAAATGAGTGCCTCCTAGATTTCAGAAGACGACTGCGTAAAAACTTCTCACTACGCTGGACAGACAATGTCTCCAAGTTTTCACCGCACATTGCAGATTCTTAGTGCGGGCACTGTGTTTGACGCTACAAATGTGAACACTTGCTTGTCCATTGACAGGAATTGTCTCGGAAGGCGCGACAGTCACTTCGTTAGGTTGGCTGTGTGCAAGGCGCGAACTAGTCTGATGCGACATTATGAGTATCTAGCTAGCAGAGAGCTAATGAAACTTGAAGACAACACGTCGTAAAGGTGCAGTCTGTAATTGTGAGAATTGTGCAAACCATTAGCAGGCTTATCTTTACTAGTGGGACATCGATACTTAGCGACAGTATGCAGCAAATCCTCACTGGTTCTCTGATAACCTATCATGGAACACATACGTCCCAGTTGTAGTGAAAAGGTGAGGTGAGTTTTGAAGGTGACTCGGCGCAACGGCGCTGCCACCGATCAGAACGCTACGTGGCGTCGTTTGCGACAGCGCCTGCAGCACAGACACTCAGTGTTCGCTATCGAAGGGTTGATGGGCGTTGGTTTGTAATCGTCGTTGCATGACTTTTCTGGTCGTGTGTTCCTCCGTTCGTTTTGATGCACACCGTATAGTGTGTGAAAGTAACGGACAGTGAGCTGCGGCCGGAGAAAATTGCTCGTCAGTAGTGTACTTCGTTCCGCCAAGGGAGGTGAAGTGAAGTCCTTCTCACTAGACTGCGATCGGCCACTCGATGGCTCTTAGCTTTCTGCTGTGGCTAGAAGGCCCGCCAGTATGCAGTGCTTGGGTGATCAGATTTTAGTGCCCCACAATCGAACTGAATGCACCTTGTATTCAGACGAGCTAGAAAACATACTGTAAGAAGAAGATCAGAAAAAGTAAATCCAAGAATAATTGAGTGTTGTCGAATTAAATCAGGCGATGCTGAGGGAATTAGATTAGCTATATGGGTAGCAAAATAACAGACGATGGTAGAAGTAGAAAGGATATAAATTGGGACTTGCAGTATTAATAAAGCACTTCTGAAGAAAAAAAATCATCTAAAGAAATTTAAGTGTTATGAAGTCTTATCTGACGGTAACCGTGGACGGAAGTGAAGCGTGTGGACGATACAGCGCAGAGAAGAAGAGAATAGCATATTTAAAAATGCAGTGCTACAGAAGAATGCTGAACATTAGATGGATAGGGTAACTACTTGAAGATGTACTGCATGAGTTAGGGAGTAAACAAATTTGTGACCAAACTTGATTACAAAAAGGGACCTGTTGGTAGGAGACATCCTGAAGCATCTACGAATCGTGAGTTCGATAAGAGAGAATTGTGGAGGGTAAAAATTATAGGGGGAGACTAAGGCTTCCGTACTTCGTGCACGTTCAAGCGGACGTAGGCTCCGTTAGTTACGCACCGAGCAGGGTAGAGCAGTGGCTAGAACACTGGACTCGCATTCGGGAGGGCGACAGTTCAAACCCGCGTCCGGCCACCCTAATTTAGATTTTCCGTGATTTCCGGATATCGCTTAAGGCAAATGCCTGGGTGTTTCCTTCGAAAGGGCACGACCGCTTTCCTTCTCCATCCTTCCGAGATCAGAGTTTGTGCTCCATCTCTTAATGACCTCGTTGTCGACGGGGCTTAATCTCTTCCTCCTCCTGCTCCTCCAGTAATTACACAGAGAGGAAGACGCTTAAACAGTATAGACTGGAAATGAGAACTGTCTCAGCTCAGTCTTCAGACCACGAAACTACTACACTCAGACAAGAAAGCAGTGTTTAGCACCTGATTCGTCCTCTATAGCAGACGGTGAAACGAATGTTGTACTACTAATAAAATTTTGTGAAATGCTTGGCTCGCCCCCTAGAATATTAGGGAGAATGCTTTAACGGATTACGAGGGCGGCTGTCTCATCCTGTCTTTTTCTGTGACATCAGTCACACATTACTGAGTTGTATTAGCATTTACTCGGCAGTTGAGTTTGGATTTTAACACAGCATTTAAACATTGACAGAATTCACTATAGTCAACATCATCGTCTTGGGAGAATCAGCTACTGTTTTAGACGATGAAGATGATTCTCATCTATTGATCAATCTCAGCTGCACATTCTTTACTTGGATTACATGTTTCTATCACTCTCTGATGTGCGGTTCTAAGTAGACAACACGGATTGCTGATGCAACTGCTTGGGTCTGATGATGATCCACAGTGGTCAAACAGTGTAATCCAGTTTTTAAAAAACTGTGCAACTGAGACGAAACAATAAATGAGAATTATCTGAAGTGACGAAATTCACAGTTTTACATTCTGCTTGCTTGCGTATGACTGCGAACAGGTACTCGTAAATCTGAGTAAAAAGAGAGAGCGTGATTTATCATTTTAAGTGAGTTTGATTTTGAGTATTTACATTTTTACCCACATTTGTCTCAAACTATTTTAGCAATGGCGCTAATAACGCCGCTGTAAAAAAAAAAAAAAAAAAAAAAAAAAATGCCTGCGCGTGCTTTGTGCCTTAACTGAATCTACTTTTCCCATTGCGCTGTTGCTTAGAAATATCTACCCAATTTCGCTATTGCCTGCTTGCCTGTCGTACTGTGCAAACGCTGCCCCCGTTAGGAGCCTGAAAACTCGTGTGAATCCATTTCCCCTCTGTTCACTGTAAACTCGCTTGAATCCATTTTCCATCTCTTCAACTCGCGAGATCATTGACTGTTAATCCGACTGCTTAAGTATAGCTAGTTTCTCTCATCTTCCCATATTTAGTGGCAAACGATTAATGCTGTCCCAATTGTAACAAGCTGAATTTCTACGGATTCCCCTGCACACTAGAGCATCACGTAATTTAAAATAACATTGGAATTAAGAGCACCGGTACAGAGCATCAATTGCAATCCAAATTGATATAATAAATTATTTATTGATGAAAGATTACTCTTACAGTGTTTTTATGGGCGCCAGAGGTTCACGTCACAGTCTTATGAATGAAACACCGTATATTCTAAAACTAAACTTATTGAATAACCTAAACAAAAGATAGCTACCTTGAGCCGATAACACGGTTAGTCGTGGTTAAAATTACACTGCATGACGTGCACTCAGTCCTCAGCAGTTATATTGACGTAATTATTTTCACTGCGCCTCCGCTTGTACAGTGTTCAAAACATTATGGTAGATGCAAGCAATGAATGGTACATGGTTTGGGCGCTGTGGGAATTGTGGAGGTCTCCCAAGTGTTTTACTTGGCGTCTCCCTTATAAGTTTTCGATCACACTCTTCACCGAGGGGAAAGAATCATTCATAATGGTGCCCGCCTTTTCTCAGTGAATGCGTTGTGTCGTTCTGTGCATCCAGCATCCTGTTTGTCACTGGAATTTTTGTCAATGTCTGGAGACCAGACGGGCATCCACAGACCCAAGTGCCGGCCGGTGTGGCCGTGCGGTTCTAGGCGCTTCAGTCTGGAACCGCGTGGCCTCTACGGTCGCAGGTTCGAACCCTGCCAAGGGCATGGGTGTGTGTGATGTCCTTAGGTTAGTTAGGTTTAAGTAGTTCTAAGTTCTAGGGGACTGATGACCACAGATGTCAAGTCCCATAGTGCTCAGAGCCATTTGAACCGACCCAAGTCCTCAGATTTGGTACGAAGAGGGCACTTTGCCAAAATGTGTTATCTTTGGTGCATTACAAGGTGAGGCGGCACGAAGAACGACATTTGCTCGAATGAGGACTTCCCATCTGCAAGCAACATGCATACTGAAAGAAGCAAACTTGGGGTTTCCTCAAATTACATCGTTCCTCCGTAGGCAATGTAGTGTTGTCCAGTGCGTCTAAATGTTAAGATTAAGATGGGGCTTGGATAAGAGGTGTGATGCCATTCCGTGACTGAACCTTCGTGTCCTTTCATTTCAACACATCAGAAAAACATGTATCTTTGATTCGAACGCTTCGAGCATATCACAACCGACTTCCACTCTTTACTTTCGCGAAAGTCGGGTGTTCGTTTCTCTGCTTTCCGCTGACTTGACTTTATCGCACCCTTTTCACCGTCGCCTCCATGACATTGTAATTAGAGCTGAGTCGTGCAGCAATCTCAACAAATTACGACACGCCAGCCAGCACAAATTAGCCCGTCCACCCACTGACGATGCATGCCGTCGGCCGCCGTTTCCTTCCTCCCGCTACACAGCGAGTCGCTTAATGCTGATTTTTCACTCTTATAAACCTCTTGCTTAATCTGTGTGCCTTGCCCTTACTCATCCCGAAGCCTTCTAGAGATGACGCCCAGTTTACGAGTTTCCTTTGCTAGGAACTCTGTGACGTCACTTTGCTTTTGGTTGGAATTAATTATCATATGCAGCGGGGAGAACACGTTCTAAAAAACTGCTGCGTAAAGGAAGAGTCACTCTTGCATCTTGTAACATGTGAAGCTCAAACATTCTACATCGGTTAATAAAGAAACTATGATCACTGTTGCATTAGTTTTGGCACTGCTCTCGTACTTAAGAAATTACGTGGAGCAGAAAGACTGGATCTTGACTGATGCAGTCGGAGGGAATGTACATATTCCACAAGTCGTGTAAAGGTCATGCCGGAGGGTACTTTGTCAGTCCTTTTTCTCTCGCAAATGGAGGAAGGGGAAAATGACGCACTGTATACTTCTGCAGGACCTCCAGTCACCCTTGACCTTACTTGTACATGATTACTCTGCAATTCACAACTAAGTGCCTGGCAGAGGGCTCATCGAACTACCTTCAAGCTGTTTCTCTACCGTTCCACTCTCGAACAGTGCAGGGGGAAAAGTGCGAGCTCTGATTTCTGTTATTTTATTATGATTATCATATCCATATGTAAGTGGGCGTCAACAAAATATTTTCTCACTTGCAGGAGATAGTATGTGAGTGAAAATTCATGAGAAGATGCTGCCGCAACGAAAAACTCCTTTGTTTCATTGATTCCAATCCCAATTGGCGTATCATATCCTTGGCATTCTCTCCCGTATTTCACAATAGTACAAAACGAGGTGGAGTCCTCCGTTAACACTATCTGATGCCAATAACACACGCCGCACACGAGTACTCCAGAAGGGGGCCGACAAGCATGGTGGAGGTAGTCTCTTTAACAGACCTGCTGCGTGTTCTAAGTGTTCTGTCAGTAAACCGCAATTTGCTTTCCCCACAACACTATCCGTGTGATCATTCCCATTTAATTATGCGTAATAGTAATCCCTAAGTATTTAGCGGAATTTACAGCCTTAGATTTGTGTAGATTTTATCATGTAACCGAAATTTAGCGGATTCGTTTTTAGTAATCATGTGGATGACTTAACACTTTTCATTATTTAGAGTCAATTTCCACCTTTGCGCCGTAGATATCCAAATCATTTTACAATTGGTTTTGATCATCAGACGACTTTTCAAGGCGAAAAATGACAGCGTCATCTGCAAACAATCTAAGAGGGCTGCTCAGATTGTCTCCTAAATCATTTATGTAGATCAGGAACAGCAAAGGGCCTGCAAAAGTTCCTTGGGGAATACCAGATATCACTTCTGTTGTACTCAATGACTTTGTCAGTTACTACGAATTGTAACGTTTCAGACAGGAAATCACAAATACAGTCGCACAACTCCATAGGCACTCAATTGGATTAGAAGTCGCTTGTGAGGAACGGCCTCAAAAGGCTTCGGGAAATCTAAAAATATGGAATCAGTTGGAGATCCACTGCATACAGACTCATTACTTCGTGAGAATAACGAGCTATTTGTGTTTCACATTAACGATATTTGCTGAAATTGGTGTTGGCTGTTTCCCAATAAATCCTTTCCTTGAAGGTAGGCTAATTCATAATGTTCGAAGATAGCACATGTTCCAAAATCGTACTGCAAGTCGACGTTAGTGATGTGGGTCCGTAACTCAGCGGATCACTCCCCATTTCCGTTCTGGAGTACCGGTGCGACCCGTGCAGCTTTCTAGTGTGTGGGAAGTAACCTTCCGACGAATGGACGGCTGTATGGCGCGATGGTATCAGCTTACTATGAAAGGAAACTAACTGGTATACGATCTGGACCGGAGCCCTTACCTTTATTAAGTGATTTAAGTTGCTTCACAACACCGAGGATGTCTACTTCTAAGTTACTCATGTTTGAGTAGTACATGATTCGAAGTCTGGAATATTTACTTCGTCTTCTTTGGTGGAGAAATTTCGGAAAACCGTGTTTAGTAACTCTGCTTTTTCGCCCTGACATCAATAACACTACCATTGTTATCGTGCAGTGAAGGTATTGATTGCGTCTTACCGCTGGTGTATTTTTTTATATGTACCAGAATCACGTCGGGTTTTCTGCCAGATTTCGTGACAGATTTTCGTTATGGAAACTACTAAATTCATCTCGCGTTGAAGTTCGCACTCGCTTCCGAGCTTGTGTTAACTTTCTCAACCTTGGTGGTTTTGCGTTCTTTTAAATATGGCATGGATTTTTCATTGCATCTGCAACAGTGTGATTTATTTGGTGTATATCCCTCAATTGCCATCGATACTATTTCTTTGAATTCAAACCACATATGATCTACGCTTGCAAGGTTTGGGAGGAGTGGGAACTGTCTCCCAGGAAGGCGTCAAGCCAATTTTACCTGCTTTTTTTTTCAAATGATCGTATCTTACGTTTATTTTTGGTGAGTTTTTGATGTCACAGTATTCAGTCTCGTTACAACAACCTTGTAGTCATTAATCCCTGTATCTGTCATGATGCCCGCATCTCGTGGTCGTGCGGTAGCGTTCTCGCTTCCCACGCCCGGGTTCCCGGGTTCGATTCCAGGCGGGGTCAGGGATTTTCTCTGCCTCGTGATGGCTGGGTGTTGTGTGATGTCCTTAGATTAGTTAGGTTTAAGTAGTTCTAAGTTCTAGGGGACTGATGACCTAAGATGTTAAGTCCCATAGTGCTCTGAACCATTTGAATCTGTCATGATACTCGCTATTTGCTCAGGATTATTTGTTGCTAAGAGATCAAGTATGTTAATTTTTCGATTGGGCTCCTTAACTAACCTGAAAAAGCATTCGTTACGATTTCGGACGACGTTTTATGCCTAACCACCGATTTTAAACATGTATTTTTGGCAGTACGTCCAGAATAGGTTAAAGTCATCACCAACTTTAGTTACATGAGTGAGGTGTCTATTTGAAATAAGACTCAAGTTTTCTTTTAACTGTTTTGTACAGGGAGTGATAAAGCGGACCAATCATTAATTTATTCCGGTTGTCAGCTTCAACCTCTGTCAGTACTAACTCACGGAAACTATCAACTTAAATTTCACTGGACGATAAACTATTTCTGAGCGCAATAAACACCCCACCATCAACTGTATTTAATGTATACTTTTTGAACACGGTTAGGTCGTTTATAAAAATTTTGGCTGAACTTGTTTCGAGTTTTAGCAGCTTTCCATACCGATAACTATTTGAGCTTCAGTGCTTTTCATTAGCTCTTTGGAGCTCTGGTTCTTTCCCTACACAGCTACAGCAGTTTACAGCTACTTGACTATGTCTACCTTCATACTGTGTCTGCCCTGCACCATGTTAGACTGACGCCCATTCCGTAGTTTCTAACCTTAAAAATGACATAGTCTGGTCCACACAGTCCCCACCATACGGTAGTTGCATCCTGTGTGTAATGGACCCCTGACCTATTATGTGGTACCCAGAAACCCACAACCTATGCCACAAGACGAGGAGTCTGCAGCCTACAGAGTCGCAGAACCGTCTGAACCTCTGATTCAGACACTCCACTCGGCTGTGTACCAAAGGACCTCAGTTAGTTCTGTCGAAGATGGTACACACGGCGAGCTCCACCTTCATCTCTCAAGCAAGACTGGCAGTCCGTACCACTTAAGCTAGCTGCCCAAAACTAGAGAGGATTTGCGTATTCTCATCCAAAGCGTCACACACTGTTAGTACCGACATGAGCTATCACCTGAAGATGGCTGCACTCTAAGCTGTTCACGACATCCAGAGCAACCCGTTCTATCCTTGGTAGCCATATTCCTAAGGGGCCCAATTACGTGCTTAATGTCTGAGCTTCCAGCTACCAGTAATCCCAGACTTTAGAGGCCGAGAAGCTTTTTCCGGAACAGTGTGTGCGACTGCATCTGGCTCAGGGTCTTTGTCAGCCACAAGTAGCGCCTGATACCAGTTCATCAGATGAACTACAGAGGCTCTCCTAGCGGCTTCTCGAAAAGTCTTCTGCTGCCTGCCGCATCTTCGAACAATCACTAACTCGACCATAGGTGGGGTATCATCTCAGTGTGGGTGGCAGCTAGGGCAACCCCAGTAGTGAACCGACAGGAGGCACCTATGACATGCTGGACATACCATGGATCCCCATATCTCTATTCCCACAGCGATGCTCATTCGTAGTAGCCTCAAGCTGCGTGACCAAAGCTAACACTGCCTGGAGCTGTGAGCGAAGGGTCACCAACTCAGCTCACTTTTGATCATAGCAATCACAGTTCCTATCCATACTAAAGATAGCGGAAATATACTCTAGGCGGTTAACCCTAGGACGCCTAAGGGGGGGGGGGGGGGATGTTGAACCCACAATTTTTTTTATGTCCCCTGCTTTTGCCCAAGTAACTTTCATACTACATATTCCCTTTGAGTTATTGTTTTTGGCTGTTTTATGAAACGCTAGTGTCAATATATTTTATAGAAAATTCCTGCTTTGACAGAAAAAAAATAAACTTATTATGGGTCAACAACCCCCCCCCCCCTCCTTAGGCTTCCATGCTATAGAAAATTTCCCTTCGTAGGATTTCGTATTTCTCATCTCTACAACAATGCAAGTTAGTTTCTTGTTGGTTGGTATTCTTGATATTCGCAACAATCGGTTTACTTTCAGAGGAAGTGATTGTTGATGTCAGGCAGCTGTTATTTATCTTGTAAACTTGCAGTGAGTTAGAGCAGTTCCCAACACGTAGGCCTCCAGTAACTTTGGGGTCCTACACAGCAAAAACGAAACCAACTTCTGCAAGCTGGGATGGAACTAGTGAAATTACAGGTAGAAGAAAGATGTGCCAATGTAAGAGGGTTATCTAACCAAATTGTTCAATCAGTGGAGATTATTCTACAAAATAAAATCAAAGAAGTGACAATAGAAGCACGTTAGCCTCCTGCAGGGAAATGTCGGTGCCATATTTGTGTAAGAAAAGCTAAAACATAGGAGGAGAATTACAACAATCTTAGTAAACCAAAACAGTATTGTGGACAGTGTCATAAACATGTGTGTAACAGAAATTCATAAAAAATTGTGACGTGTGTCTCTTGCCTTGAGGACTCAGAGTAGTCTATTGTATATGAACACATCTGTATTTTGTACTGTAGTATGTCAATTTTTTATTCACTCAATCCAATATTTATACAATTAACAACATTTATAAGCCGATGCCTTAGTTAAAATAGATACACCATTTTGAAAGTTGTAACTTTTCGTCAGTAAACTTATTTAATACCTGTGGGCTCGCCGGAAACCCCCCCCGTTAATCATCGAAGTTAGAAAAAAAGGCTTGGGCGTCCTAGGGTTAATACAACACGGAACTTTGCCTCATAAATACAAAAACATGCACGAAATTAGGAGATTTAACTAAAGAGCACAGGTTAAATTTAGAATAAGTTGATTCTAATGAGAAGTTGCATCAGTTCACAGAACAAAACAGTGTACTTCGATGCGCTGCTGCTGTAACCAAAGCTGCCAACTGACTCACTGCTCTAACTAATACAAAGTCTCTTCAAACACAAAACAATAGCCTGGCGCAGCCGCTAACATGCACCGCAGAGTTAGTAAAACGCAGAAACGTGACTGATAAGTATACAAACTTCTTATAGGAGATTTAACTAAAGGGCACAGGTGAAATTCAGAACAAGTCGCTTCTAGTGAGGATCTGCGTCAAATCACAGAACTCGACATGAGGTGAATGTAGGAGACAGTAGATTCGACTTGGAGTCTGTCGCAAATGCTGATTCCGTGAACTTTCTGCTACAGCGTTTTGTGAAAAGATGTCCTATTTCCTCACATATAAACTCGCACAGCATTTCCGTAAATCCTCGTTCTGATCTAACCAACAGGTAACAAATCTAGCAGCAGTTTTCCTTTAATCCGACCTGGTGGGCTTCCCAAACACTTAAACAGCAATCAAGAATGGGCCACATAAGCGCCTGTAAAGAAATAAGCCTGTGATGGCTGCTATACATACATCACTCAGCAACCTTCAGACTGCTCATTACTCATAATCTCTCACAGCGAGATTGACAAAATTATATCCCACGATATTCAGTGACATCACGACTCAGATATTGCTTATCTCTTTGAAAGTACGTATTCGTCAAAATTAATTTGTTCGCGCATCTGAGCCTTCACTCAATCTACCTCGGATTCCGGGCACGAAGCGTCCAGAAACTTGTAGCACATTAGCTGTATCGGAGCCACCGGCAAAGAGGTGTTATTTCGGTCTTCGGTCAGGGCATTGATTACATTGAGGTGACACAAGTGATGGGATACCGCCTGATGTCGTGTCGGACACCCTTTTGCCTGGCGTAGTGCAGCAGCTCGGCGTGGCACGGACTCGGCAAGCTGTTGGAAGCTCCCTGCAGAAATACTGAGCCACGGTGCCTCTGTAGCCGTCCGTAATTGCTAAAGCGTTGCCGGTGCAGGATTTTGTGCGCGAACGTAGCTCTTGATTGTGCCCCATAAACGTTCTAGGGATTCATGTCGGCCGATCTGGGTGGCCAAATCATTCGATCGTATTGTCCAGAATATTCTTCAAACCAATGGCGAACAATTGTGGCCTGGTGACGTGGCGGCTTGTTATCCATGAAAATTGTTTAGGAACATCAAGTCCATAAATGGCTGCTAATGGACTCCAAGTAGCCGAACATTAACATTTCCAGTTGGACCAGAGGATCCAGACCATTCCATCTAAACACAGCCCACATAATTATAGAGCCACTACGAGCTTGCACATTGCCCTGTTGAGAACGTGGGTCCATGGCTTCGGGGGTCAACGCCACACTCGAACCCTGCCATCAGCTCTTAGTAATGAAATCGCGACTCATCTGATCAGGCCACGGTTTTCCAGTTTTCTAGAGTCCAATCGATACGGTCACGAATCCAGGAGAGGCACTGGAGGCGATGTCGTGCTGTTAACAAAAGCTCTAGCGCCTGTCGTCTGCTGCCATAGCCGACTAACGCCAGATTCCGCCGCACTGTCCTAACGAATACATTCGTCGTACGTCCCACATTGAATTCTGCAGTTGTCTTACGCAGTGTTGCTAGTTTTCTATCACTGACAACTGTACGCAAGTGCCGGTTGGGATTAGCCGAGCGGTCTTAGGCGCTGCAGTCATGGACTGTGCGGCTGGTCCTGGCGGAGGTTCGAGTCCTCCCTCGGGCATGGTTATGTGTGTTTGTCCTTTGGGGATAATTTAGGTTAAGTAGTGTAAGCTTAGCAGTTTAAGTCCCATAAGATTTCACACACATTTGAACTCCTCCTCCTCCTTCTTCTCTCTCTCTCTCTCTCTCTCTCTCTCTCTCTCTCTCTCTCTCTCTCTCTCTCTCTCTCCCCCTCCCTCCCTCCCCCCCTCCCTCCCCCTTTCACGCAATCGCCGCTTCTCTGTGCCGGTAAGTGTCGGCTTCTGCGTTGCCCAAGGTGAAAGGTGATGCCTGAAATTTGGTATTCTTGGCGGAATGGGGATCTCGGAATATTGAATTCCCTAAATATTTCCGAAATGGAATGTCACTTGCGTGTAACTCCAACTACTATTCGACATTCAAAGTCTGTTAATTCCTGTCGTGCGAAAATAATCACGTCGGAAACCTTTTCACAGGAATCACCTGAGTAACGCCCTTTTATACCCTGTGGACGCGATAGCACCACCACCTTTACATGTGCATATCTCTACCCCATGACTTTCGTCAGCGCAGCGTCTTTAGGTGCGATAGCGGCCCGCAGACACAGAGATGGTTATTGAATTGAACCACGTGCGTAAACCAACATGTGCATTGCATCTTGTACTTATAGGGAACTATATTAAATGATAATTCCGGAATTAGAAAAGTCGCTCCGTTTAGACAAAGTTTTATTTCATTTAGATCAAGCTTATGGACCGTACTCAGTCTCGGAGTCGAGATTCAGCCAGCCTGCTTACCCACTGTTTATTTCACCTCGTTCGCGTTACTTCACGCGAAGTTTATTTGAGACTACTTCCGTGATTCCAAGTTTGTACACGACCGTCTATTAAAATGGTTGTCGTATGCTTCCATACACGTGTCGCTCCGCAATCTTCATGCTGCTCATAATTCACGATTTTTCACAATTATACTCACAAAACTATTTCCTGCTTAAATTCAGTTGCTATCAGCACTCGGTATATTTATTATGACTTTCAGAGTATTTATTCATGAAAATTCATTTGTCCGCGGATCTGAGCCTCCACTCTGACTACCTTGGATTCCGCGACCGCTAATGCGAAAGATCCAGAAGCTAGCCCATCAGCTAAATCGCAGCCCCCGTACGAGAGCTGTAAATATCGGTCATTGGTTAAGGATATTCATTATAGTAACCTTACAACTGGGAACCACGCAAGTGACGTGTGGTACACTGTCGAGAGCTTTCCGAAAATGTAGGAACATAGATTCTGGCTGTTACCTTGGCTCGCAGGATATCGCCGTTAAGGTCGGCGCCGAACGATACGCAGTGACGAATTAGTGGTAATTACAGCCGGCAGTGGCTTCCCGTTTATACACAGGCGGTGGTTCAGTTTAATGATCAGCTGGTAGGGAGCGGCTATCTCGAAATCGCGTGCAAGAGCGCGCTAAAAGCGGGCTCGGGGAAATCGCAAAGGGGCGGGGGGAGGGGGGGCGGCGGCAGGGAACAAGCCGGCGGTACACGGTACAATTCTCTCTCTCTCTCTCTCTCTGTGCGCGCCGGCGCCGCGGGAGGTAATTTACCTGCCGAGGCGGGGCTAGCGGCTGGGTCGGCAAGTTGCGCGCTCGGCGCTGGGAAGTCGCAGTTAACGCGCGCCTCTTGTTTGCATGCAGATGAGATGGAGCCGTGGCGCGGCGCCTCCCTCGCCTCGCCTCGCCTCGCGTGCGGACGCCCTGGCCGCGCCGTTATTAGCGCCGCCCCCGCGATAGCCGCCCCCGCCTCCCACCCCGGCCACTTGCTAATGCCTTGTACCATCAGCCGTGCTGAGCTGGCTCCGCGCCACACCACACACCAGTGGGCCGCAGCCGTGATTGGCACTGTAGCCCAGCTCCGGCCACGCGCCGACTGTGTTTGAGGACCGTGCGGCGGCCCGGCTCCGTCCCTCGGAGTAGAGAGGGCAGGGCGCAGGGGTCAGCCGCGGGCAACGGCTGACGCACGCCGCACCAGCGCCGGGAGCAGCCCCGTGCTCTGATAAGCTCAGTGCAAACGGCCGCCACAGTTTTGCACCGCCTGCAAATCTGCCAAAGTGGCCGCGCTCGTTTTCGAGGTGACGTGGGTAATCCCATTCCGTTCTCGAGATATCGGGAATCGTGCCGTCCTAGCAATTGTCATTTTTCACAATTTGTCCAAGATATTGAAACGATGGTTTTTTTGCACCTAGTAGCACGCAAAGAGGCACTTCTCTATTCACTGAGATATGGAAGTAACTCGTTTGCAGCAGTGAGTGTGTCGGCAGAGCAAGACGTGTAAACACGCCAATAGCGCTTACGGAAAACCAGGAGACTGTTTTTAACACGTCCTGTACCTGGGGAGTGGCGGAACAAGACAAATTAACTCGGCCACAGCAGTCAGGGGACTAACTCTCATAATGGGATTCATCTACTGGCAATAATGAAAGAATTAGCTTACACCAGCTAGGCATACTGCCATTTCGGACACACTGACACTTTTCTAATGTTTTTTGAAATTATGCAGGGTGGTCGAAAAGTCGCCGTAACGCCTAGTATAGAAACCCGATAGGTTTGACATGTTTTAGCACGAGTACTTACTTACGTAAGAGTAAGTGTCCAGTATGTCGGTACTTTCCCCATTATCCTTTTAACACATTTTCGTACACCTCCACCGAGCGAGGCGGCGCAGTGTTTATCAAAACTGGACATGATTGTCTCAATGGGAATTCATTAAATGAAATATGGCGTTTCAGTCTTCGATCGCTATACTATATTATCAATTACCGCTTTCGGGTTAGCTGCCCATCTTCAGATCTGTTTGGCACACTGGACTCGCATTCGGCAGGACGCCGGTTCAAACCCGCGTCCGGCCATCCTGATTTAGGTTTTCCATGATTTCGCTAAATCGCTTCAGACAAATGCGGGATGGTTCCCATGCTTCCCTAATCCGATGGGATCGCTGCTTGGTCCCTTCCCCCAAATCAACCAATCCAGACACCTCCATGTTGTTGTTCACATAGTTTTGAGCATGGTCGGTGTTATAGCGCGAAGTGCATCCTCAGCAGTGCAGTGTTCGACCGCTGTTCCGTCGGGCGCACTTTCAAATACGCGCGCTGCCAGTTACGCCTCCGCGTTTCCCACCGCCAGGAGAGATTACGCTAAAACTGTACAGGGAAAGTACGGCAACCTTGCCAGTAGCCGCCAGTTTAGGCCCACTGCGCCGCTGGTGATAACATTCACTTCTGCAGCATATTTAGCCGCGTATGCTAAAGAATTGCACTCAACCGTCTAATGCACTGCTAAAACTGATCTGTGGCTTCAAACGGATCATGTCGGATATTTAGCAACCAAAAAATCTCAACAGACTTAAGCTAAATGACTCTAAATGCATTCGTTGTGGCGAGCATAAAACAGTTTTTTTCCCTGCTATTCTTTCTTAATAGCGAAAGCAGATTCGGCAGTTCATGTTGCGGTATCGAGTTTGAACACCTGTCTTCGTAATTATCGTTAAATTGACCCTATCCAATAGTCAGCAGGAAAACACGGAACCAATATTAGTTCGCAAGCGCAAGGAAAAATAATACATCGCTAATTTAAAGCTCTATATCGAAAATTCGTCCAACGGTTCTTTTGTTATAGGAAATGAAGCATTGGAAAATATATTTATATGCGCAGTACCTTAGTGAATAGAATTGATAAACGTGCCAATATGATGACGCATGCTTTAAATTTTTGTCAGATCTATCCCATTAAATGTTGTCTGCCGTCCGCTCCCGTTAGCTGAGTGCTCAGCGCGGCGGAATGCCACGCCAAGGTGCCCGGGTTCGATTCCCGACTTAGGCAGGAGATTTTTCTCCACTCAGGGGTTTGGTGTTGTGTCATCGTCATCATTTCATCACCCTCTCCGACGCGCAAGTACTTGCCCATGGCGGCCGAACGTCCCGAATGGAGGACTGCCGGCTCACAATGCCGTACCCTCATTTCTTTTTTTTCCCCTTTTTTTCTTACATTTTGTCTGCAAATTGTTCTATGCATTAGCAGAATGATTACCAAAGTCCAAGAGAATACAATATTTTAAAAATGTGTTCGAATAAAACTAGGCTTGGGATCAAAAATAAGCTGTTGGAAACAGTAATAATAGTCCCCTGGTAACGTTAATGGTTACTGAATGAAAGATCGTTGGTTCGGTGCTTGCATAGTGAATTTTTTTCTTTTTGTACATTATATTGTGTAGAACAAAGTACAGTATTTTATTGTGAGCCCCCTAAATATAAGTTTAAACCATACTGTACAATCAATGCCTTCGGAAGGAATTCTGTACAGTTTTCCTCCCTTTTCGACTGGAAACGAACAGCCAAGAGTACAGCACTCGGGCGTTATTCTACTTTCGGAAATAAACAACACTTCCTATGCTTCGCACGCAACGCTTGAGCCCACTGTGGCTGCTAATGTCACGTGGCGCGGTTTCGGCCAATCCTGAGTTACGCACGGCGCCAAACGCAGGGGAATAGGATGGCCACACTTTCTTTTATACAGATTACGCTGCTGCCTATGACATGTAACAGTCCACTCTCCGGAGCTCCAGCGGCAGGTCTTTCCCAGTTGAATAGGCCGGCCGCTGTGGCCGAACGGTTCTAGGCGCTACCTTCTGGAACCGCGCGACCGCTACGACCGCACGTTCGAATCCTGCCTCGGGCATGGATGTGTGTGTTGTCCTTAGGTTACTTAGGTTTAAGTAGTTCCAAGTTCTAGGGGGCTGATGAAAAAAAAAAATGGTTCAAATGGCTCTGAGCACTATGGGACTCAACTGCTGTGGTCATCAGTCCCCTAGAACTTACAACTACTTAAACCTAACTAACCTAAGGACATCACACACATCCATGCCCGAGGCAGGATTCGAACCTGCGACCGTAGCAGTCGCACTGTTCCGGACTGCGCGCCTAGAACCGCGAGACCACCGCGGCCGGCGGAACTGATGACCTCAGATGTTAAGTCCCATAGTGCCCAGAGCCAGTTGAATAACATTTACAGGCTTTCATAGTGGCCAGAGCTCGACATCTTCTGAATAGACATTGTATTGAAGAGTAACAGATTTATAAATCCTTTAATCAATATATATTTATACATCCATATCTGCTGTTAGTAACTGACGCTCCTCCTTCAGCAACAAAGTTATGTATTATTTTTGCTATTTGACATTAGATGTAGAGTACATTTATATCTGAATTCTCTGTTCACGAACAACGTCTGTTCCTCGCTCTAACATCCACTAAAGATCCACACAGCGTGCAAGGAAGACATAAGAGGCAGCGTTGCGCAGTTCGCCATTCGTAGCACAACTACGTGCAGATACGTCCGCCTTAATGACTCAACCCGTAACGAGTTGTCAGCTCTGGTGAGGTCAGGATTTTAGGCTGTCATTTCAAGGGAGCTAGTGAACCGCGACCAATTCACCGTCCCGGAAAGTGTTCATTTAGGAATTTGCGAACTGCAAGAGCGTAGTCAGGAGGCGGTCCCTCCTGCTGCAGCCAAAATCTGAGGTATTAACCCTGTTCATAACAGGTGTAAATAATTTGCGCCTTTCACAGCTCCTTCAAAAAAGTACACTCCAAGCAGACGTTGTGACGTCATCGCTGTCCATATCATTACACGAAGCGGGTTCCTTTCTAACTCGACTGCCCAATGAGGTCTCCCTGGCCCAAACAGCAATATCTCTAGCTGGTAGCTGCGTTAATGGCACATTCACCTGAAAACGTAATCGTGGCACGATTCACTGCATTTGGAAATACAGTTAACAAAACTCGGCTGACTGAAACGCGCTCATTCCGATAACTTTCCTCGGTATACCGAGTTCTGAAGCGCGTTTATATGTCGACTTAATAGGAAGCATATACTCCGGCGCATGTTTCTTCTTTTATCTTCTTTCCACTCTGCGGCCTGTCTTCAACACTGCGAAAAGCACGAGCATCTCTTTCCCAATCCAACCTTCCGCGGTACAGCCTTATTAAATCTTTCCTGTAATGCTCCCATAATCTGTCTTGCTGTGTGCCCCATGTGTTATCGTTCATGTAACCACACTCTAGTCACCAAGCTCTCCTCAGCAGTGAACTATAAACGCTCACATCTGCCACGGACCACAAATTAAAACTCGACTGTGACTGTTACTGCCCAAACATGTAAACATGGATTCCAACAATTGATAAGAAGTAACATAGCTACCAACGTGCATGATAACATTTGATACTAAACAGGGATTACAGGGTACGGGGGCTTATCGCCCGCCCTGTATATTAAAGCCTCGGGTTAGCATTACAAGGCTGTTTTTGGCCCTTGCACGCGTCATCGCAAGGGCTTAATTAATCCTTCGACTGCTGCAGACTCTCTGCATTCCGTGCCGTGTGCGGATTTGTTTCCGCTGTACTGCTCGCCTGATGGCGGCCATATGTGCTGAGTCATGGCTTCCTGCCCGCTATGACATACTTAGACCCAGTTTTAAGGAAAGTTTTCAGTAAAAAAAAAAATTGGTTTCTGCACATCTTGCGGTCTGACATATTCGGTTGTAAAAGGACTGAATTTCTTACCGTTCTTCCTCGTAGTTCCTGTGCTGCATCAAATTAAGTAAAGCATTCCACGAAGTTTTAAAGAACTTACAGAGGCAAAATAGCATTACGTAGAAATTGTGCATGGTTGATTTCAGCTCGTTCATTGCTGTGTGTGAAATGTGAATAAGATATCGCAATTTAATTTTAGAGTTCAACGATATTTTATTTCGTTCTTGAGATGTTGGTTTTTACATCCGGTGGGATGTTACGAGTGTCATGCCCAATTTCGTATTTCACCAATGGTTCAAGATGTCGAAACGATGTTTTTTTTCCCCTCCAAATAATAGCACGCATAGAGGCACTTTTCTGTTCAGCAAGATATGGAAGTAACTCGTTCGCGGCATGGAGAGAGGGTTGGTGGAACGGAGCCCTCAAACACAATAGCGCTCAAGGAAGACAAAGAGACTGCATTTGAATACCTATTCAGCACCTGGGATGTGGCGGAGCACGCGGATTTAATTTTTCCACAGCAGTCAGAGAGGTAGTTCTCATTATGGGATTCATCTACTGGCAATAATGGCTAGAGGCATTGGCGACATGCTGATCGCATGTACCATGAACATAGTTCGCTCATCATACTACCTTGTAGGTATCCGTCGGATATTCAGAAAGGCGTAAGAACTAATCTGTGAATGGTGACAGTCGTGTGCATGGAATGCAGGTAAATAAATTATAGAATAATGAAGTCCGGTTAATTTAGTAGATGTTTATTATTTCTAGTGTTTAATAAACATAAGAAAGGTGCAGTTCCTATATGCCACTGAATTTGAATGAAGTAATTATTAATTGTGTGTGCAGCATTATACTTTCTCTTTATGTACTTGTCAGGACCTAACGATTGCACAATACACAACGTGCGTGTACACACGGTGTTAACGACCTATATGCCACTGCGCTCCGGTTGCCAGATACATTATTATAGTGGCAACCACAACGCGGCCTAACTTTTAACATCTTTGTCATAGCTATTCTCCAAAAGTATGCCTTCATAAAAGCGCATTACGGCGTTGCAGAAGCACTAGAACCTCACAAGGTCACACTAATTGTGTCATTTGTGATTTCTACGTATTAGAAAATCATCATCAGGGAGCTATTGAAGAAGAAAGAAACGGAGGGATAGTAATATACTAGGAAACTAAACAATAAGATCAAAGTAACTTCTATAAGCTGCTATACGCACTTGAATACATTGCATAATAACTCCTTAAAATACAACTGAATAGGCCAGGAGAGGCACTTAGAGAAAAATATATGTCTAAATAGCTCTCAAATCACTTCTTTCCCATTTTTTACTTTGGTGATCAGCGAACAACCTGAAGGATTTTAGTGCATTCATACATTTAATGTAATTATTGTTTGATTAAGTAGAACTTTTTGTCACCGTGAGGACCTGAGTCTCAGTGTATAGGATGGACTCCGCCCCCCCCCCCCCGGTCCCCCCCCCCCCCCCTCTCTCTCTCTCTCTCTCTCTCTCTCTCTCTCTCTCTCTCTCTCTCTCTCTCTCTCTCTCTCTCTCTGTGTGTGTGTGTGTGTGTGTGTGTGTGTGTGTGTGTGTGTGTGTGTGTGTGTGTGTGTGTGTGTACATATACCATTTGTAATAATTATAACTTAAGGGGAAAAAACACGAGTGTTGTATCTCATAATTTGAAGATGTTTTATAGCAGAAGTAAACGGAAAGTTCAGAATTAAAGCAAACCAAGTCTGTGTTTAGCTCTCACTCAATAGAACATACTACTGAATTTTGTAAGCAATTTTACTTCTCACAAGGAGACGGCACGAGCGTTGGGTCCGGGATTTGTCCGAAATTTTGTGTGGTGAAAGAGGACCCCTAACACCTCACGTGGCTAAAATATTAGGACGCACTACTCGGAAAATCCCGGGAAAAATCGATCCAAACTTTCTTAGGTGCCTTATGAGTATACAGTGTTAGTCGATTGCTGAGCCGCCGTCAGGCCTAGATGTTGGGACTCTTACGCCAGATGTCTCGGGTCCATTCCTCCTCTGGAATTTTTTTCTTCTGTTCCATTTTCTTTTCTTATCCCTCCAATTATTCAGAAAGTTTCCCAAACCTACATTATCTTTAACAAATTAGTTACATTATTGAATAAAAATTTTCTTTTTGTCCAACAACACAATTCATGGGGGTGGGTTTTCCATTTTTCATTGTAAAGTATATAAGGAGAATCATTGGGTTTTTAATCAGAATAACAAATTCGATTGGGAAACATTCAATTTTTATGCATATAATAAACAAGAACCACAGTGGTAATTATCGTAAAAACAAACATAGCAATAATTTTTGTAACATCTTGCGCTGCAATTTTGCAAGCAACAGAAGAAAAAAAAGTCCCACAGGAGGAATCGAACCCGAGACCTCTGCCGTAAAGGCCCGACCGCTGACCATGATGTAGGCCAGACGGCGGCTCGGCAATGGACTAACGTTTTATACTCGTAAGGCACCTAAGAAACTGTGGGTCGATTTTTCCCGGGATTTTCCGAGTAGTGCGTCCTAATATTTTAGCCACGTGAGGTTTTAGGGGTCCTCTTTCACCACACCAAATTTCGGGCAAATCCCGGACCCAACGCTCGTGCCGTCTCCTTGTCAGTCTAATATTGGTCCAATTTTCATGCACCAGATGGTATTAAACATCTTCCCCTCAGACATACTGTCGCAGCAGTGAAGTAAGTCCATGATAGTCGTGTTCTATGACTCTTACAGATTCTTGGTGTATTTCTGTGCATTAAATGTTTTCTAAGTAAACAGTGAAACTTTTGAGTCTTAATAGTTAGAGAAGTGATGGAGGGCTTCTTTAAATATACACATGTTAAAAGTCAACAACGTTATGTGTATCAGCAACATTAAGAGAATTCGTGAAACGTCAACTAAGTAGTTCTATTTTTAGACTCGTGCACTGGACAAAATCGAAACATTAAAAATGGCTTCTATTCCTAACTTGAAAATAGAAGCTGTGGATTTCAAATTTCTACAGTATTGTAATTCATTGTTGCCTCACAGTGTTGATGTTGGTATAATTATAAAAGCTAGTAAGAAAGAATACTGTCTTTACATGCCAGAGGACTGGATCAAAATCATAAAGGCAGCAAAGAGGAAAAAAACCAAATTCACTTTTGTTCTAATTTCTAGGAATGAATTCAGACTTGTGTATTTTGTGATATTTAAGCGCTAGTGAACACTCTCCTAGCCTTCTTGACTGATATATTAACTTTCGTAATCATAGCTGCTGTAACGGCATCATGACCGCTAATCCCCGTTTCTATACTGACGTTGTCTATAAGGTCCGGCCTATTCGTAGCTGCAAGGCGTAAGATATTTCCATTACACGTGGACTGCCGAGCTAGCTGCTTAAGATAATTTTAAGAACATTGTCGGTGAGCAGCTAGCGTTGCAAAGCGGTATGAGGTGGAACGAGCATTTGAGAACTGTGGTATCGAAGACGAATGGCCGAGTTCGGTTTACTGGAAAATTTTTAGGAAAGAGTGGTTCACCTGCAAAGGAAACCGCATATAGGACACTGGTGCGACCTATTCTTGAGTACTGCTCGAGTGTTTGAGATCCGTACCATGTCGGACTGAAGGAGGACATCGAAGCAGTTCAGATGTGGGCTGCTAGATTTGTTACCAGTAGGTTCGAACATACGTGTTACGGAGATGCTTCGGAAACTCAAATGCGAACCCCTGGAGGGAAGGCGACGTTCTTATAAAGAAACACTCCCGAGAAAATTTAGAGAACTGACATTTGAAGCTGTCTGTCGAGCGATTCTACTGCCGTCAACATACATTGCGCGGAGCACCGTACGGTGGCTTGCGAGTTATTTGTGTAGATGTAGATGTATTGATACCAGATCTTACGTGACATAGTTTCTTTAGAGTTTCATAGTTATCCCGTGCATCGGTGAATTTTGTCCTTTCAAGCAATAACTGTAATCAGATTGTGATAGGCGGAAGGTCGTGTTGTATCGGAAGCACAAGCCATCTCTAAATGTTTTCTAAATTTCTGAAAGTCCTTTTGGAACAGTTTTCTACCTGACAATAGTGTCATACATAGTTTTAGAAAACTCGGAGTCATAAGAATACACGTTCGTTGATCCTTCTTAAAGGGGAGGCCCCCAACGGTGGGATACAGTCAATACGGTGAAGTAGCTTAAAGTAAAATGAATGACACCCTGAAGCGGAGAGCTTAAAAAAAAAAGTAATTATCAGACTGGTTGCATGGCGTAGTGATCAAGGTGCTGCCCTCACATGTAAAAGGATGTAGGTTTGAATATCGCCAGATTCATAGATTTTTTAAAAAAAAAAAACCTTTATCAAAATGACTTTGATCACTATTTTTATTCAATTAAATGGTTTACATACAAATTTTTATTTGTGTTCCTTTGTCACGTCATTTTAATCAACCTATTAACTTCTTAAGGTATTCTTATTTTCTGCTTCCTATCAGACTTTTCACTTGGAATCTTGGTGCACGGAATTTAAAACTGAAAATGCCAGTCTGTTGGTTAAAAAACAAAAAACAAAATTATACATTTGTTTTGACTTTGCGGTTGTTTCAAGAATGTAGTATTCGTTACAAAATGTGTATCTTTTTGGATGGCAGATTTAAACGAAAACTGGTTCAAATGGCTCTAAGCACTATGGGACTTAGCATCTGAGGTCATCAGTCCTCTAGACTTAGAACTACTTAAACCTAACTAACCTAAGGACATCACACACATCCGTGCCCGAGGCAGGATTAAAACCTGTGACCGTAGCAGCAGCAGCGCTGTTCCGGACTCAAGCGCCTAGAACCTCTCGGCCACCTCGGCCGGCGAAATCGCATGAACAAGGATTCCAAGTGTAAAGAGACTGACAGGAAGAAAATGAGAACAAATGACATATTTAATGTGGTGACTTATATGAGGTCACAAAGGCATAGACAAAAATGGATTCAAACCAATTAATTGAATACAAAATAACGACCCAAGTAATTTCAATAGTAAATTAGAAATAAAAAAAGTCAAAGCATCTGACAAGATTCCAACCCACATTCCTTTTCATGTCAGGTCAATACCTTAACCATTACACAGTGCAACCAGTCTGTAAATTAATGTTATTTTTAAACCTATAGAGCATTACGCGAAATTTAGACACTCCCCCCCCCCGATTGCTCGCAAAGGTTGTCACACCAGGGTGTGATGCTTGGGATCTGTCGTGCATCAAAATGTCGATCCCACCGCTAGGGACCTCTCCTTATTAGTCTGCATATTTGCATGTTAAATATAACTCATCTGTACCCAAAATCATAATTTTGCTATGCAAAATTTTTAACGTGATCATACACTATAGTTTCCTAGTGCCCATTCAGTGATGTCTTGAAAATTTGATAAAACAGCATTCATGCCACCTCTTTGTTGTCCCGTAAAGGTTTCAGTCCATCGGCCAATGTACTTCTTGAAACGGAAGTTTTCTGACTTGCTTCCCTGCTCATATTTTCAAGAAGCCTGACGTTAAGTTTTTATGCTGTTTTGTCCGATACAATCAAAAATTGCGTTGCCCAGTACAACCCGAACATACCACTGTGGTGATTTAACGTTTCCATTGTTATTACTTGCCGGCCGTAGTGGCCGAGCGGTTCTGGGCCCTACAGTGTGGAACCTCGCGACCGCTACGATCGCAGGTTCGAACTCTGCCTCGGGCATGGATGTGTGTGATGTCCTTAGGTTAGTTAGGTTTAAGTAGTTCTTAGTTCTAGGGGACTGATGACCTCAGCTGTTAAGTCCCATAGCGCTCCTAGCCATTTGAACCATTTGTAATTGCTTGGGCTAGATATTGTCACAGTGTACGATATAGAGAATAGTACAAACAATATTACCTACTTGCAAACAAAACACAGCGTTCCAGGAAGTTTTGTGGACTGGAAAACTCGGTAGGAACAGAGAATTTGTTGTCACCCCGAAATGCACTGTTATTTTGATTCAAAATTTTGGTCATGGCCCTCCATCGTTGTCACTGCAGCGGCTCGACAAGTGGTACCCTACCGCCAAGGGCTAGAATCAACTTCTTCATCTTCTTCTTCTTCGTCTTCGCGGGTCGATGACAACTATTTAATTGAAGTATAGTGGCTTAGCTAGGTGCAATTCTGAGGGGCTTCCTGATGCCAGGTCCTCCTGCGTCGCGATGCCTGAGGAGACGGTGTAGACAGGGCAACGGAGGGAGTGGGTCATCGTCTGCTCAACACCACACGCACAGGACAAATCTCGGTTATTGCAGAATCCCCATTTTAATGTGGCAGTTTTACTTTGGCCAGTCCCCATGCGAAGACGGTGAAGTGACCTCCATGTTGGTCGTGACAGGCCGTTTCTGGGGGTAGATCTTCTTTTGGTGGTGTCGAATCACTTCCATCTCTTTTCTGTCAGCGTTGAAGCCTCTCCTCCGCCTTTGACTTATCTAGGGGGGAGTTACTTGAGATGAAGCTTTTCCTGTTGCAGAGACGTCGACAGTGTTGTGGGTGTGTGTCATCAGTGCAGACGTAGCTCCTTTTAGATTTCGCTGTTACTGTCTTCTTGATATGGGGTGGAGCTTTTCCGGCCAGATGGGGTGGAGCTATTCCGGCCAGAACGTGGATCTTACGAACTGAGGTTGGTGTCTGCCGTCCTGTCACATGCCGGCAAGTTTGGTGAAGAGCGACATCAACCTGTGTAGAGTGGCAGGGTTGGTACCACACAGGGGAAGCATATTCTCCTGTTGAGTAGCAAAAGACTAGAGCCGACGCCTTTAGTACAAGTGGCCTTACTCCCCAACTTTAGGCTTTGAATTTTTTAAAGGTTTTATTTCGTGTGCTGCGATCTTCATTCTGACATTATCATGATGTTTCTTATATGTCAGACTCCTATAAATAATAACCCAGAGGTATTTAGGAGTAGCAGTTCCCATCCCTGAGACTTTTAACCTGTAGTTAGTTTAAAGGAAAATGATCCCCTTAAACACTTAACCGAACATGCCTACACTTTGAACACGATTGACTACTTGCGGTAATTTAATTTAGGTGGAGCTTTGCCTTTCTAGTCCAATCTCTCAAAATTGAGTGTAATGGACCCATTACATCACTTTTTTGAGACATCGCAGGTGGAATGTGGTGGTGCTGCTGCTGCTTATTTTTAGAGCGGTGTTATTTGTGGTGTGTGGTAGACGGAGGCCGGCGAGGGCGACGGAGAGCAGGAGGGCGGCGGCGAGGGCGGCGGCGGCGGCGGCGGCGGGCGCGGCCAGCAGCTGATGAAGCAGATGGGCCGGCTGTGGCTGAAGGCGGAGGTGCGCGAGCTGGAGACGCGCGTGCGCCGCCTGGGCGGCGGGCCGCGCCTCTCGCCCTACCTGGCCGTCGACTCGGCCGCGCTCACCCACCACCTGCCCAAGGTGCGGCACCTGGTCGCCGCCAGGCGCTTCATCGTGCTCGTGCCCGCCGTCGGTAAGCGCCCGCCGCTCTGCACTGCTCGCCGCAAAACTGAAGCACCGAGGCGTGCCCGCCTACTGCTGCAACTCGACGTGTTGTGGGCTCCACAAGTCTTCGGAAGTCCCCTGCAGAAATATTCAGCCGCCCGTAATTGTGGAATATTACCGGCCAGGATTTTCTGCACAAATTATGTCGTCAAGTGTTCGACGGTTTCGTGTCGCTCGATCTAGGTGGCTGAATCACTCGCTCAAATTGTCCAGAAATTTCTTCAAACCATTCGTGAACAATTGCGAACAGGTGACATGTTGCATTGTCATCCGTAAAAACTGTTTGGGAACTTGTCCACGAATGGCTGCTGATAGGGTCCGAGAGGTTCACTCGGACAACAGAACCGATTCCATTCCGTGTAATAACAGCCCACACCGTTATAGAGCCATCACGAGCTTGCACAGCCCCTTGTTGTCAACTCGTGCCCTCGACTTTGTCGGGTCTGCACCACAGTCGAACCCACCCCAGCTCGTACCGACCGAAATTGGGACACGCCCGACCGGGCCACAGTTTTCCACTCTAGGGTCCAGAACCGGGCAATACCCTGCTGCCAGGAAAGTCACTCGCGTCGGTCGTCTGCTGCCTTAGCCGATTAACTCCGAATCTCGCTGCACTGTGCTGATGGGCATTGTCTGTCCCACATGGATTTCTGTGATTATTTCCTGCAGTGTCACTGTGATGTGTGTGGTGAGAGGCATTGCCTAAAACTTGGCATTCTCAGCACACACTTGACACAGTGAATCTCAGAACATTTTATTCCCAAACATTTTCTGAAAGGGATGTCCCCTGTCCCTAGTTCCAGCTACCATTCTGCATTCAAAGTCTTTTAATTCGTGTTGTGTGGCCACATACACATTGGATACCTTCTCAAATGAATGACTCGAATACAAGTGACAGTTCCACGAATGCCCTGCCCTTTTATACCTTGCGTACGTGATACTACCACCATCTGTGTATGAGTCTATCGTCATCCCCTGACTTTTGTCACCTTAGTACATATTGGTATGTTCCCCAACATGTTGTACACACATTTTCGTATGCCTGCACGTTCTTTTGGCATGTCCAGTGTGAAATGTATCTTCAACAGCATTGTGCAGTTCTCTGTTTGTAGTGTAATCGTGTGCAGACACATGTCCCTTACTGACTCTCCTTAACGAGCTATCTGGTTCAGATGGCTCTGAGCACTATGGGACTTAACATCTGTGGTCTTCAGTCCCCTAGAACTAACCTAACTAACCTAAGGACATCACACACATCCGTGCCCGAGCCAGGATTCGAACCTCCGACCGTAGCGGTCACACGGTTCCAGACTGAAGCGCCTAGAACCCCACGGCCACACAGGCCGGCGAGTTATCTGGTGTGGGGTGCTCAGGACTTCGGGGGAAGTGGTGATGCTGATGAACTGTGGCCTATGCACCATATTGTAGGAACTTGCACATTGCAATAGCTTAGTGAAGAGGTACCCTGTCTTGCTCCAACCATAAGGGTTTTGTGAAACCCCTTTCCAAAAACTGAGGTATTAACCATGTTAGTAACAGGTGTAAACAATTTGCGCCATTCAGAGTTCCTTCAAAGGAGAACGGTCCAAGCAGATATTCTGATGTCACCACTGGCCATATCATTATATGAGATGGGGGTTCCTTTCTAACTTGACTGTGTAATGAGGATTCTCTTTGGCCCTTGTGACTACATTTCTAGCACATGAGCTGCAATAAATGGCACATTCATCTGAAAATATAGCCTTGGCATGGTCCACTGCATTTGGAAATGGAGTTAGCAAAGCTCGACACGCTGAACTGTGCTCATTCCTTCCTGTATCTGATAACTTGTTTACAAACATCATTCGAAAAGGTCTGACCGTAAGTTGATTTCTCGTGTTATCTTACATTGTTGCACTTTGTATACAGGGTTCAAAGCACATTTACACGATGACTTCATAGGAGATTAATCAGTCGAAGTAGAGACTCCGTCACATGTTTCTTCATGTGTTTTATTCCTTCCTCTCCACAACCTTCCTTTAACAGTGTCAAAAGCAAATGCGCATCTTCCCCATTGTAGAAGTGTTGCCTTTCATGGTGGAGATTTATGAAATCTTTCTTGGAGTGCTCCTACAATCTGCCTCATTCTCCTGGGGGCTATTGTTTGTGTGCACCCCCCCCCCCCCCCCCCCCCACACACACTCACACACACACCACCCCACTCTTTGATAGTGTAACTTTAGATACTCACGTCTGCCATAACTCATGGCTACAAAATGGAACTTGACTGCAACTGCAAAAACACATAAACATGAATTCCAACAATTGATACGAAGTAACATACATACCAAGCTGCATAACAACATTTGAAATTATACGGGTTTGCAGGGGACTTTTTAGGGTATGCGAATTTCTCGCCCAACCTCTATATACTACTGGAGCTTATATAATTCATTAGACCTGCAATTCTGTTTGAAAGGTGCAACAGTTACCAGAGTGCAGTAGTGTTGTCCATGGTTAATGCTGCTGTTACCAGCTGAAGCTTAAAAAAGGGGCGTGAACAGTGTCAAATGTTGAGTGATGACACTCTTGTCAGGCAGTGTTATCAGCACCTGACAGAGTTTGAAGTGGGCTACATTGTGAGTCTCCATTTGGCTGGCTGGTTGAATCGTGCATTTTCCAGATTTGTGCACTTTTGGATGACAGTGACTTTGTTAGACTAGTGTGAACATGAGTGCAGGCATACTCGTCTTCAAGATTCCATTCGGCAATTTCTGACCACCAAAAGGCAGGATTGTTGTATTGTGCTGCAAGCACGTTGTAACCCCATTCACACTTCCACCTGCCATCCAAGAACAAGTAACAGAAGTCTTCCAACATTCTGTGTCATCCTGCACTGTTACTGGGAGACTAGCAGTAACTCGACTAGAGAATTACCATTCTGTGAATAGGCTGCCATTATTGCATTGCATTGTGTTCAGTGATGAATTGTGCTTCTGCACTATCCAGGATGACAATTGTCTGTGAGTATGGCAGCAGCCTGGGTTGAGGTTTCATTACATTTCCTCTTCCCTTCCTGTGTCCTTCACTATTTTTGTCAGAAGTGTACTTCTGCAAATATTAATTTCAATGATTATTATGAAAAAGGTAATGCTCAGAAAGTAAAGTAGCATGAAAACAGTTTAAAAATAGCAAGAAATTCTAGAAAATACCACACTATTTCTAAAACAGGTCCACTTGTAGCTCTGAGAAACACACAAGGTTGAATAAGGCAAGACAAAAGGGGAAAGGGCCTCAACTAAACAAACTTGGAAACACTGACTCTCAAGAACGTAGGCAGAAACAACCAGCAGAAACAAGAATCCCTTTTAGACACTCGCATAGCCATATTGTGGAGGCCTGTATTCACAATCGTATTACTAAGGGAAATACTGGCAACACTGAGTGTACACTTCCATTTATACTAAGTAAATTATTAATCCTATAAATTTAATTACATCGATGCCCAAAGTGTCAGTAAAAACAAATTTTTCATTGTTATATTGAAACATTTTATGTACTCAATAATATGGAAAGGGGACATTTCTACTCATCACATGTCAGAATATTTTGGACATTTGAAGCAAATGATTTGGCCGTCCAGATTGCTCAACATGAATCCCATCAAATTTTTGTTGGACGTTATTGAGAAGTGAGTTTGTGCATAGAATCCTTTACCCACAAGACTTTCACAATTATGGACATCTGTAGATGCAGCATGGATCAATATTTCTTGAGGGTACTTCCAACAACTTGTTGAATCCATGTCACATCGAGTTGCTGCACTGCATAAAATGGAGGTCTGACACGATATCAAGATGTAGCCCCTGACTTTGGTCACCTCACTCACTGTATCTTTTCCATATTGTTATTCTATCCAGGACTTCTCATTGTTTTAAACTTTTTAGGTGCTGGCCCTTAGGTTGCAGCCTAGATAACCTGTGCATGAACATAGTCTTAGCCAGTCTGTCTTAAAAGTCCAGTAGGTACCAGTAACCAGGTAGATGCCATATTCCTCGACATGTCAAGGACATTCCATACAATTCTGTACTGATGCCTAATGAACAAAGTATGTGCATATACAATGTCCGGTGTGACTGGTTTGAAGAGTTCCTAGCATAGAGAACACAATATGTTGTTCTTAATGGAGAGAAGTCTCCAGGTGTAAAAGTAATTTTGGGCATACCCCAGGGGAGTGTTATTGGATCATTAATACTTACAGTACACAAGTTGATTCAAATGTTGCACACAAATTCAAGGAGCTGAAGGACAAACAGTGTGCTTTCACATGAAGTTCAGCAAAAATAATGTACTAACTCCCTGTTCTTCATAACTACGTAACATAGTGCCACATGTCCTGTGTATTGGACTGGAAGGGAACATCCTCAACAAAGACACCACTGTGGCATTCACATTAACGTTGGGCTGAAGACTTTTTTTCTTAAGGAATAACTACTGATTAAACTGGATATTTAGAATATGGTATGTTATTACTTGGTAAAGTGAACTGGTTACCTGTCCTGCATGGCAGCACTGTCACATTCACTTCCGGAAAACAGAGGGGGAAAGCAGTAACATTGTACACTCAAATATTCTTACAAACAGAGTGTTGTTAATCGCTGTACATCTGTATGCATCATTGAGTGAAGTGCTCATTAGAATAAGAACAGAAATGAGGCATTCAGTACATCTCGACTGCTCGTGACACTTCACCAGCAGTATCTGTAAAACTACCCCCCTCGATGTTGTTACTATTTTCCACATCTGTCTCTGTTTTTTCGCCATCGGCTGTTTGCCGCAGATGATAATGCTGACTCTTTGTTCGAAGTTGTGTCACCCGATTTATTATATTTTCATTTTCCTTATCTGTTGAAGTACCTCTCTTCCATAAGTCATCACACACTTTTTTGGCATGATAAATGGTCTTTATTGTCATCCAATGTCACAGTGGTAAAATTTAATTTCACAGTAAAATAGAAAATTGACCAAATGGTCTAGTGGTTAGCACTTTTGACTAGTAACTTTGACATTCCGGGTTTGATTCTTTGTGAGCACTGCACATTTTTGTGTGATGGAAGGGTCTGGAAGAAGGTCCACTCAGCCATGTGAGGCCAACTGGGAAATTTGTGGAATATAAAAGCAGTGAATTTGAAACCCAAGTTGCCAAAGTAACATTGCTTCGAAAGGATTACACCAGGCTAGGTGACACACAATCATTGTGATTATGTATTATTTTTGTAATTAAAAGCAGTCCAGATCCCAGTAAATTATTTATTTCGCAGTGTGCGACATGCACCAGTAGCTGCAGCTCCTGCACCCAGCTTCTTACATCAGCTGGAACTTGTGCCCTGACCACAGTGATATAGAAATAAAAATAAATAGTTTATCATGATGCTGACTGCTTCTTATTATTGAAATATTAAGTATGATCTCTGTGGTTCCTTGGCCACTGTAGAAGTTGCTAGCTTATTTTCATCATCAGCAGAAGTGTTTGCTGTTATTTTTTTGAGTTGAAGAGTGAGGCGGTACATGTATTATGACAATACATCTTATTCTTAGCAGGACTCTTGACCAGTTCTGTAGCATTTAGATTTTTGCAGTATGCCAGCAGCAGGAAAAGAACTTTTTCTGCAAAATTGTGTTACTGGAATAAAGAGGAGAAGATATGTGCTCCTTAATTAATGTCAACAATAAAACCTTGCTCGTCTCTACAGATTTTTAAATTTCTCTCCTACTTTTTACTCGGTAGTCTGAAGTGTTCTGTCATAGTCATAGTGGAGAAGTGAACACAAAACTAAACTATGCATTGGCGTATGACAGTGCACAGTTGTATGGAAGTAATCTTCACACATTGTTACATTATAACAATTATTTACCAATGTACTCTGTGTGAATGCACAGTTCACCTATATCATCAGTGAAATATTTGTTTGTGTTACTTATTTTGCTTCAAGGGCAGATACTGAAATCGTACTCCACTTGGCATCATGTACCTTCTTCTGTAGTTTGCATACCATTGTCAGCTTTTGGTTGTCAACATTTGCTTGCACATTCTGTCACCACCTCTGTCAGCACTGTCATGCCTGTCTCCTTCTCTTTGTCAGTAAAGTTGATGACATTGACAGCAGGTTCCCGTAGCTTCCCACAAAGTCATTTTCTGCAATCACTTTTCCTGCTTGCACTGCATTGTAATGATGCATGCTTCTTTGGATTGGAACATACTGCTACAAAATAGTAGGTCAGCAACTGGAAGCAGTTAATTCCATAAATTATTTGGGAGTACACATTAGGAGTGATTTAAAATGGAATGATCATATAAAGTTGATTGTCGGTAAAGCAGATGCCAGACTGAGATTCATTGGAAGAATCCTAAGCAAATGCAATCCGAAAACAAAGGAAGTAGGTTACAGTACGCTTGTTCGCCCACTGCTTGAATACTGCTCAACAGTGTGGGATCCGTACCAGATAGGGTTGATAGAAGAGATAGAGGAGATCCAACGGAGAGCAGCGCGCTTTGTTACAGGATCATTTAGTAATCGCGAAAGCGTTACAGAGATGATAGATAAACTCCAGTGGAAGACTCTGCAGGAGAGACGCTCAGCAGTTCAGTACGGGCTTTTGTTAAAGTTTCGAGAACACACCCTCACCGAAGAATCAAGCAGTATATTGCTCCCTCCTACGTATATCTCGCGAAGAGACCATGAGGATAAAATCAGAGAGATTAGAGCCCACACAGAAGCATACCGACAATCCTTCTTTCCACGAACAATACGAGACTGGAATAGAAGGGAGAACCGATAGAGGTACTCAGGGTACCCTCTGCCACACACCGTCAGGTGGCTTGCGGAGTATGGATGTGGATGTAGATGTAGATTGTACTTAGCCGCGTGACAAGTTGTTTTCTGCTGCAGCCAGTTTCTCAATTCATGTTGCTAAGTAATAAAGGTTTTACTTTATTTTGCTATTTTCTGAAACTTGACTATACCGTGTGGCTTATAGATTTCATTGACCAGGTGAATGTTGTTCTCCAGTTACATCTGAGCCAACATTGTAATGAATGCTTATCAGTCAGATGTTGCCAGTCTGATGGAAACCAATATCTTATTATTGAGATACGTCTTGTGCTTGTGAAACATTGACATCACAGATGTTTCCCTAAAATGTGCCTTTAATCATTTTTGAGAATAACCATAAGTCTCTCCTTGCTTCTGGTGATGATGAGTTCCTAACAGTTTCGCTTTCACAAGATTGAACACTAGACTCTAACACAGTGCCACTATGATGTATCATCAAGTTGGTTTCCACTCATCTGTACTTCATGTCACTGTTAAATTACAGTGTGGTCAGTTTTAGAATATTAGAATTCCATCTTCAGATGCCACGTACTGTGACAGTGCTTGTTTATATGGATGCAAACAATTCACCAATGGATCAGTGAAATTAGAAACAGGTGAAAGGACTGAACTGAAAGAAAAATGTTAACTGAAATAAAGAGGCAGTAGGTGAACCAATCACTATGACTTGCAGTTCACATAATATAATATGACAGTCTCCCTTCTAAACCACATTTAGTGGAATTCCACACTCCACTAAATGAGCTATTAACAGTTGTTTAGAATTATTTTACTGAGGTGTATTGTTTGATGAAAGGTGATTCTTCCAGCAGGATTTGCAAATTACATTGTTTGAATTATGAGACATGGTTTTCATCTGTTAATTAACATGCTCTGACATTTTTCAGCTTCTGTTATTCTGTATACCTGTGGCTTGAATCTGATTTAACTGATGCAATGGTGAATTGTTTCACATTAGTGCAGATATATACTGTCACGAAAGATGACACTTGGATATGAAATTGTAATTTTCCAAATTTAATCATCTTGTAAATTAATTGTCACCAATAAACTTCAGCTGAATGAAAAGGTAAGTATTGATGACCCCAAATACTCCATTAACTGTTGATGTTTTGTTTTCAGTTGTCCAGGCTCTAGATGAAATGAAGCGTGAAGTGAGCCGAGCACGAGAAGCTATTCGTTGGCTTGAGGCGCAGTTCCAACGCGGCAACCGCTTTCTGCGTGCTCAACGACTGCACGAACGATTGTCCCTTCCCCTGATTAAGTATCCACGTCGAAAGGAGCGTGAGGCTTGGCTGTTTTTTCAGGTATAGTTATTGGAACTATAAAATTTTTTCTATTATTTTTGAAGATATTTTGATTGTATCCTTGTTTTGAATAGGGTCCTGTAGCTCCTTGTTCTCAGAATTTTTTTATCTCTAATCCCCCCCCGACTTAAACATTTGTGATCAGATGTTCTTTATTTTCAGTTAATATAGAAGATTCAAAACTAAGTAAATTATGTTTCAGGTTGTGGAATGCTGTCATTATTTTAGCAAGCAGGCAGCTGCTGCTGGAGGTACAGGAGACAGTGGCCCAGAGCAAGCTCCTCTGGTCACTCTTTTGACAGGGGTTCCTCTCGATGAACCAGCTACGTACAGCCCTAAGGGTGTGGCTGAGACTGCAGGTACTATGGAAAAAACTTATCATTTTCTCTGTAAATCTCCTTACTCGTTCAACCAGTTTTTTAATAGTATGGGTAAGAAGTGAGAACATAAACAAATTAATAAATATAACTATGTGCCACAGTTCTTGCTGATTGATGTCGTCATCCCCACACTGATATACTCAAAAGGAAAGAACTACTATACTAGGTGATCTAAGCCGCGTGCTGGAAACCCTCTAAGGGGCTACTCTAAAGGGGCAGAAACTTGCAGTTGATGTGTGCTAACTTAAGAGGATGGAGAAAGCATATTTTTGTTAGTATGTCAGATGTATATTCTAGCTCAGAGAAAGATGTTATATTGCACTACTATTACAGACATATGAAGAAAAAATAATGATAACAATAATATGTCCAGAAGAATAAGTTGCAGGGTAATTGTAACAGTGGAGGAGTTGCAACAGACATATTTGTGATCCATAGCTTTTTATAAAATGACAGAACAATGCTACAGTGTTTCATTTCAATTAATTTCTCCATCCATAACACAATGTAATACAAGCATAAGAGAAAATTTTGTTTTGTGACTAATTAGCTTTTATTATCCTTTGATAGCCACTAATCTGAAATTAATATGTGCAAGCAAGTACAAAAACTGTTTCTTATTTTCTCTTCGAAGGGATCAACATTGAGTCTATTGCTACTTTTTATGCAAAATGGAGAGCTTCAAACAAGGTACAACGATGACAAGAGGTTCTTCAAGAAAGCTGCCACTCTTGTGCAACTTCGAAAGGATTTTTCTTTTCAAAGACAATGTTAAGAAGCCAAAGTTCCATGCTGTCATTGTTTTTATTGAGTGTACAGTAATTATTTTAGATAATAATTCCATTTTCTAGTAAAATCTATGTTTCTTTCATATTCTTTTCATTTATTTTTTTATTAAAATATAAGAGTTATGTTGTGTATTATAAGGACATGTGCCATATTATATTTCACTGTATGAATTGGATCTTGTTTCATATACATCAGTTGCTTTTAACAGTTTGTTGATTTCATAACCAGAATTTCACAATTTGAGACGTGTGATATGTATGCAGTCAAAGCAACTCGGTAACTATGCTTTTCATTCTTCTTAAAATGCTATGAACAAGTGTAATTCTTACTATTTGAAGTTAAATTAAGGTCTTATGCTAATTTATGACCATGTTAAAGTGATTATTTATTTATGTACATTGTAAAAGACCATATGTTATTGTAGCTGTACTTAACATTAGAATACCTGATTGGTATTTAATGTTTTAACAATTACCGTCTTACCTTGACACATTTTGCTGCTAATTATGTAACTCAAGATGAAAATATATTGCTTTGGCTGCAGCATCAGCAATAAAGTACTTAATAATTTCCCCAATTTTGTTTTTGTTATCCTTTTATTAAATCAATCCCAAGTCCATTCCCATTAGTTATGAATTTGTTTCTTCTTCATAGTGCTCTGGGAATCTCTATGTCACCATTTGCAAGAAAACTAAAACTCAGTTTATTATATCACTGTTGTAATAAAGTCACTTATGGTACCGCTTATTTGGTAAATTAAGGTCATGAAGTAGATGTCACATTGCTTGTCATCGTTATAAAAAATTTTTAAGCACACTAGAACAAAAGATGGTGATACGTAAAATACTCACTCATTTTAAATTGTTTTGTGAATACAGATTCCTGTGTTGCAGTGTAATATTTATTTCTCTGGGAGAAAAGTTCATCTGCTTCAGTGGTTCACAGGCGTCACATTGGATAATGTTGTGAGAGCCGAATAATATTTGAAGGAGATAGCTGCTTCTCATCTTAAGGCACTTATTGATGGGTTGCTGCAGTGGCTCACTGAATATGCACTGGCTTGCTAGAAAAATGCTGACACTAAGGAGTGGGGCTCTAACATCATCGTAGATGAATCATAGAGGATGTCGACATCCAATGCTTCCTGCTGGAGAAATGGGTCACCCCTTGGCACCAGTGGTTTTCTGTCGAGCCAACGCACATATTGGTGAGCCACTGCAGCAACATGTTAGTAAGTTCGTGAAGATGGCAAGCAGCTGTGTCATTGAAATATTGTGCAGCTATCACAACGCTGCCCAATGCAATGCTCATGAACCACTGAACCAATTATTACAACGGAAAAGCCTCAAATAGCGAAAAAGTACATCTGTTTTGATTTTAACGTATGATTACTTTCTCCTTGGTGAATGTACTGCAGTTTGTGTTCAGGGAACTTAATAAATGTGAAACATTTCTCCATCACTCTCTCAGAGTGGGCACGGTATCACATGAAGTCTCAATCACGGTTGCAGCCAGAAATCGTGCAGTCGTGACTCATTGGACAAATTGTGCTACATATTGCCTTGATTATGAAGAAATGTTCCTTGGTGAATGCAGATCAGTATTCTGCACTGGTACACTTGAAAAATAGTCTTACTGATCATCAGCCTCACTTTAATATGTGAAGACTGGTTTCCTAGATTCGACTATTGGGCAGGAAAAGTTTCACCGTTAAGAATAAATGGTAGTAACTTCAGTCAATAATCTCTGTAAAGACAGAACAAGGTAAAAGTTTACATTTGACATTTTAAGTTGCCTAAAACACCACACTTCAGATTTCCACAGAAACAAATGTAATTTATTTGCTTCAGTTCACACCTTGCCAAGTATGTGTCTTGCATAAATTTCACCTCAAGGTACCCAGTAATGCCACAATATGATATTGGGCTGTTCTTACTGCCCACATGTGCACCCTCTATCAGACTTTTTCATATTAAAAATGAAAAACCTCTGTGCTCTTCTTTGAGTTTCCTGTGCAGAAAGAAATATCTCATATATCGCCAACTTCCAAACTGATAACAGTTTCGAATCAGCATTTGATGCAGTGAGGCTATGACGACAACATCCAGGGGGCAGCAGATTGACTCGTGAATTTTTTGAGCTCCAAGCAGCTCTGCTATTAAGGTCTTTCAGCCAGTCGACTTGAGGAGCAGAACACAGGCATTTTGCTCAGTCATTTCCTGCTCCCATTAGCAGTACTCCACAGGAAATTGCTTCTTCCTGCCAGGAATTTTTGCAAGTTTATTTCCGAGACATCCTGGAAAGAGTCTGTGATAATGGGAAAATCCCTAGCCTTTAAGCCACCATAATAGGCACCTATCACATACCACTTTTTTGGATGTATTATAGAAGGCCCAACACACCATTTCTAGGCTGGACAAAAGCCACCTTCCAACAGATGTTGCATTGTCAGTGGGCAACGGGACAAACCACTGCGAGGCCAACAATAATATACTGCAAGTGGCATGCATAAAACACATTGCTATGAAGAAGGGGAAGAACAAGAAAAAGGAGAAATGTACTTATTCATGTTGATAAATCTGAATCTAAGTGTTAATGTACAGGGTGGTCTATAGATGTGATATTGCTCTTCTGAAACAAGCGCAGGTAGGTATACAGAAATTTGAAGTCAAGTAATATGAGATGGGAGAGGGGAAAAACCTGTGAGGCTATTTTGTCAATAAGGCAGCCATTTTATAATTCACCATCTTGGATGACATTTGTAATTTTCAGATGGAAATGGGTTCATGTGACTAAACAATTAGGTAGAGAATTATATGAGAAAAACAATGACGTCGCTCAAGGCACAGCTTTCTCACTCTCCAGTCGTGTCACTTTTCTACAGAACAAGGCTAATGCTGGTGATGATATCACACACAGTCTACAATTTATGGTTGATGTGTTTTACACTATGTTGCAAGTTGCTTGTTATCTGCTTCACCCATTTCTTATTGACTGTTATTGACACATGTACCAGAAGTGTAATTTGCTTCCTGATGTGTGCAAGGCTTTTGATCTACACAGATGCTTCAAAGGCCCACACAGATAAAAATCTGATAACTTAAATGCGGGTAGCAGGATGGTCATTTCATAAAGTCCATCTCTAGGAAAACTTAATAGCTGGGTGTGCCTGGAGAGTAGTTTACACTGAATGAGAAAGGGCCCCACAAATATGAGAAGCCCATTTTCCACACCAAACCATCACTTTCTGTGCACCGACTACCTTAATTGGATCCATCCAGTGATGACAGATTTTGCTGATATATGTGAATCTGTTTATTTACTTCGCCATTCAGATATAAATTAGCCTTGTCCGTAAACAGTATGTTATAGGTGAAATTACAGTTTTCATCCAGCTTGCTCACCACCCATTCTGGAAGCTGAACCCAATTATCTACATCATGCTTAATGAGACGTTATGACATTTGTATTCTAGTTTCTTCCGAGGCACAGTGAGCATTGCACTCTAAACTTTTACATAACAAGGCAATGACTGCGATTAATTTTGCATCATCTGTAGCCATTTTTGATCATCCATTTTTCGATCTCTCTGCAGCAGAGCTGTTTTCCTGGAATTTTGTGAGATGTTTCACTACCACAATGTGGGTAATGCATGGTCTGTCTGGGTGGTGTAGGTTTAAATCGTCTGTGATAACATGGTTGCTCCTCTCTCATGGTATCAGTACACACTCAGTGTGTTTGGCTGGTGTTAATGCCATCAGCTTTCACATCACCAGTGAGGAAGAAACAAAGGAGATAACTAAAGTATGAATAAAGAAATGATCATATGTAAGGCACCATTGTTATTGTTGTCCCAGCCCTCATTTATTTTATATTTGTGACTACCTTTCCATTTAAATATTAAAGAGTTGCATCCAAAATGGTGGTTTCCATAATGGCTGCCATGTTGGTGACATAGCTTCACAGATTATCTGATTGTCCCATGTCATAGTGGTCTACTTTAATTTTTTGTTTATCAAACTGTTTTTGTTTTGTAGAATGGTTCCACACTTCTGGACCACCCTGTAAATCACTGATGTAAACACCTTACACTATGGCAGAGTGGTTTAAAATTATTCAAATAAGAGTAAACAATTTTACTCACCTGAAAGGATTGGAAGAAGGTAAAATTGCACCATATTTTGTTAGTCTGATTCCCATTTAACAGGTGTGATGGTGGAACTAAGAAACCCAGGATGATGATAACTAATATAATTCTTGACTATTCGCTTTAAAATCTTTCTGATATTAAATACTATACATTTTATAAGTGGTTGAACTAGTATGTCTGATAACTTAAAGTTCAGTATTTTATCGTTATGAAGTGGTTCCTCAATATCACACAAAAGGTTGGCAATAAGTGGTTCCTTCTGTGTTATCAATAGGTTCTTCTGATGTTGAAGGGTTAACAGTCTTCAATTAAAAATTGTAATTACTTATGTTGATGTACTGAACTCCTTACTTGTATGAGTCATAACTGAAGAATTAAAATAAATTTTGGTTGTGAATTTGAAGACTATTACTTTGGACAACACACACTAAAAGTGACGGTGCTACTATTACATTAACAGATCTTGCCATGTACTAGAACTTACGTGCACAGACATCTCGATATTTCAGTAGTCTGACAGTTATGTGACTGAGGTTCATCTCTCAGTTAAAAGTGAGGAATCAAACACATTGCCTGCATTTCTTGCAAAATCCAAATAAGTAGTGAAGTATGTCATTGTCTGTTGTAGTTGATAATTTATTGAACCAGTGACCTGACCCAGCTTCCCATGGGTAGCCCAATGAATGTACCGCCAGCCAAATTGTCTGGCATAACAGTATAAATTATATGCATGAACGTTCCTCAGGAACCAGTCAATCTCTTGGTGAAGACCTTTTTAAGTTCTTAAATTGTTCGGGACATTAGCCTTCACACACTGTTTAGTCACTACATTTGGCTGAGTCACTGGAGAGTGCTACCCGCTCTCGAGGCATTTGTCGCTGATGGACAGTGGTCAGTAGGCCACCCCTCCAAGGGCAACTAACACAGGACGTATATGACCCAGGAGATCCGGGAAAAACCCGGGAATTTTTTCATCCGGGAGAAAACAGGAAAAAACGGAATTTTTTTCGAATTCCGGGAATTTTTCATTGCTTTAGTTTCCAGTTAACTTTTTGTTATTTTGACTGGTAAGAACCAATACTTTAGCAAAGTATATTACTGTATCTCGCTACTGCAGAACAATACTGCAGCAAAAAAACATTAACGAGAGGGGAAAAGAAAGTTGAAAAGGGAATGCGCCATGTACAACAACTAAACACTGTGCTCATACAAGCGTCTGCCAGCAGCAAAATGTGTCAAAGGCCTTAGGAAGACTACACATTGGTTCGTAACAACGAATTGCCTCCGATTAGCGTGACGTCACAACTGTTTACATTAGATTCGTTTGAGTGGTTGCGAGCGAGCTCACGCGCATGCGCAGTTGAGTCGCGTATGAGTTGCGTCTTCTCCCGCTTCTGGCTACAGAAGTGTGGCAGTTAGCTGTATGGGCAGTAGCAGCAGGCAGCCAGATGCTGTCCAGAAAAATTTTGCTGATGCGCCTAAGCTGCCAGATTCACGTATGCGATGCGCAACAGGCCCGGAACCAGGGGGCGGGGACTACCCGGGGTGTCTGGCCCGGGCGGCAGTTTCGGAGGTGGGGGGCACCAAATTCGTAGTACCGTCGAAAAAGACCTTGTTTCACAAAGCGCCTAGCATCCAGCGCACGTTGGTGTGTCAGTTACTCATATGATTTTAAAACGCATCCCTGTTGATTTTTGAACAAATTCTGATTTCTGAATGAGTTGTAATCTGATTTTTGAAAGCGTGCGTAGTGTACGCGGTGTCTCCGTCAGGGGAATCCCCATCGCACCTAGAAATAAACTTTCCTGCAGATAAAATGGGACGGGGCTATACGAGGTGTGCCGAATAAAGTCGAACGGTTGAATGACAATCGCTGTTTATGAGGTTGACAGGGTTTGCAAATGATCAGCTTTGTTATAATTACTAGCGAAATCCATAGATTTAGACTACCAGAGTGGAAATCAGCGACTGACAGGAATAACAGGTAACAAAAGATTACGTATTATCTTCTGTGTGTATAAAGGAAAATGAAATTTTGACATAAAATGTTTTGCCAGACCGCTATACTACTAAGGGCCAGTTATACAGTCCCCGGCTAGCAGCGGCTAAAATTCTATTCCGGGAGTAGCGCGAAAAACGAGTTATACGAACACATAATAACACCTAACCGGAGAATGAAGTCAGGATAACTAAACCGGTGATTGTGGCAGGGCTAGTGAAGTTAACCAGACAGTAAGTATTGACACTGGCACGAATTTAACTACAGAATTATTGATGACAATATTGTTTGTTAGAATGAGGAAGGAGAAGAAACGGTGACTCTGACAAATTTTGGAAGAATATGACGATTCCAAATTTATATAAAAATTTCGTACTACTGCTTCAATCTCATGCTTCAGAAGCTAGTAAGTGTGAATGAAATGCGAAGCTATTTCCTAACATAAAACGTTTTGCTTGTAGTTAGCCCAATAGCATTTGACATTCGTACTTCGTGAATTATATTCTGTCGTGATATAAAAATGACCATTTGTGCCAAAACAGTCTCGTTTATTTGGTGTGCCTAACAATTGTTGCAATTTCAGGCTCTCCTATTTCGTTTTATCTAGCAGACAATGACAAAACACATGTAATCAGATCGAGGAACCACGCCAGTCTTGGGTACAGCTTTTCTAGTATTAGACAACTACATTTCGTTTTTGCATGCAGCAAAACGTTGACGAATTTTGATGAGGTAATAGATTCTGTCCAGAAAGGAAAGTACGCCGTATAAAGCTGTGGCAAGATAGAGAGAAAAAAATGCTAGGACTTAAGGACTGAAGAAATGTGTACTGTCTTGCTTGTCTCTTGTCTTTCATGGTTTTATGTATCCCACATTTATGTCACACAAAACAGCAAGTTTTTAGCTAATAGCTAGTAAAGACTGCAAATTTTGCGAACATTTCTTGTGCTGCCGGTTACAAATAATCCCATCCAGTATTAATTGCGAGGTTGTTTTTTTTTTAAAAGAGAGGGGCAGTATGTCAAACCGGCCGACTGGGAGCAGAACAGGCACCACAGGACATTTCAATTTCCACTTTTCCTGAATATAGTTTTATAGCACCCATTACAAAATATTACACGTTTGAATTGCACAGCGCGAAATACAGATACGTGCGATGGAAGAATGCTGTATGAAAAAGCGTGGCGCTGTACTTTGGCACACTTACGACCAAGCAACATGTCTTACGTTCCTTGGAACATATATGTTTTATGTATCAGACTCTCCAGAAAGAAGTGCGCTAAAAATGAAGATATTTTTGAAAAGCCGTTTCTTTTAAATTTTTTGCGTGTTACCTCAAATACTCGAGGCAGGGTGAGCGCCACTATCTAATATTGCCCGGTTCGGAAATATCTTAGATCTGGACCTGATGCACAGAGCAGTGTGAGTTGTAGTGGGGAGGTGGTAGTCTCCACGTGACCCGTGTTTACGTTAAGTGATTTTGCTGTTTCCTCTTCGTTTATTGCTCTTACGTCAAATGAAAACAAAACGGATTTCTGTGGCCGGGAGCTATCAAGTGAATTAAAAAACATCCACATAATTACAGAAGCCTAAAATATGTTATTAGTGTCAGATTTTATTTCCACCTTTCTGACATCATCATCATTTAAGACTGATTATGCCTTTCAGCGTTCAGTCTGGAGCATAGCCCCCTTATATCATAGGAGTCCCTGGTTTGTCAGTTAGAGGTGGGACTCCGTCACCTCCAAAGGTCAGAGGCATTTTGCTCTGATTGTTGCCAGCATCATATTTACAATCAAGCATTAATCGCCTTGCAGTACAGTGAAGCTATTTTTGTCTGTTTGTTAAAGAAATTTGGCTTTTATCAACTTTTTCTGTTGAGGCAGTTAATTTACTTGAAACGAAGTGTTTAATTCCTCACTATTGGCTAGTTTCAACTGTTCGCTGCACTTCAAGTGTACGTTTTTACCTTCTAGCACGTATGGCTTTATGCATAATAAAGAACCAAACATGAGATAATACGGTACTGATAATCCAAGAAAATTTACATCCGAATCTGGACATACGAATGTGCACTTTAAGCCGTATTATGCATTTTAGTATGGTTCACGAAGTTCCCATGCTCTTTGAGTATCCTCAGATGTCTTGTATCTTTTATGACACAATGTAAGATGTTTTAATGTTTTACACGTACAAACGTACGAGCATCCTGCATCATCGTAACTGCGCAAGCGCGGTGACGCTCTCTGGCAGCTGCTGAAACGAACCTATTTCTAACAGGCTACAGGAAAATATTCCGAATGGTTGTTTGAAAAGCGTCACTTTCAAGGTAAATTTCCTTTTACGCAAGATGAACTCTGTGTAAGAATGTGTACATGTTGCTGCACGTACGACATCTTCCCAAAACTTTTTTTTTTTTTCCTGAGTATGGTTTTCCAAAGCGCCGGCCAGTTCTACGCCGGTGTATAAAATCACAACCATTCAAAGAATTGATAAGTTTTACAGTTACGAGGAAAAGTGTACTGTCACTTAACACGGAAAAAGTGTATGTTCATACGGGAGAAAATGTTTTTTTAACCGGGAAATCCGGGAATTTTTTTTCCTCGTCCACGTACATACCCTGATCAGTACACCTCCTGCTGTGACGGTAAGAACAGCCCCGAATAGACTCTTGGTCGCCGGCTGCCCTAAGCTTGTGGACGCATGCTATGTTCACTAAATGGCAAATTTGTGTATTTTAATGTGTGAATATTAACTTAATGTGAATAATAAATGACTTCAACAATTGTCATCATTCATTACAATTCAAAAGAATCCAAACCATTATGCAGCCCTCCTACAAGCACGGCCCTCTGGCAACATTTACAGTGTACAGTTCCGTCTGTGGATGCTAACATTTTGGTCCTCCGAGACCGGATTGTGATGGATTTGATAAAGTAATGGCAGCCATCCGCTGGTGGAACGGCAATGACGAGTTTCAATAAAGTGACACGGAGATGGAACCAGCAGCGTTGACATAAGGCATCTAAAAGCTAAATTACACTTTATGAAATACTGCATTCAGCCACATGTTTTCTTGAAGTGATTTTACTATACCACTACATTTGTAAAAGAAGTCCATCTGACGAAGGGCTCAGACCAGAAACTAGTAATGATATAATAAAATCAATTCAAGAAAACTTGTGCCTGGTTGCAGTATATTCTAAGGCGTAATTTTCAAAAGCAACTGTGATGTTCTCCAACCAAAATGAATGAAATGAAAGCCAAGTACTTTCTCTGGCCATACTGCTTCCCGTATTTCACAATAATCATAACTGCTGCTTCTGCCTTTACCTGCCGTTGCTCGCTTTCTATGATGGATGAAGCGTTAAGAAAGAAACTTGTTACCACATGATCAGTGGTGAAAGCAATCCTCACACTGTTGTTATAATTGGTTAATAATTCCACGCAACAGGCAAATCGTTCAGTTTGGATATTACTGTCACGCTAGAACAAGTTACCAAAAATTGTGGAGAAGTACGAGGACGCACGGTCACTACTCATTTTGTTTGAAGACATAGACATGCATGCTCCAGACTGAGAAACCTTAGAAAATATGGTTTTCGAGGTTTCAAAGAAAATGAGAGCAAATCAGACGAATCATACCAACACGGGTGTTAACATTTTGTCAGATGCTGGATCTACTTCGAGTGCTTCAAAATACAGCATCAAGCTGCCCACCGTAAAACTACCATTATTTAGTGGTGATGTAATGCAGTTTAGCATTTTTGTGATACATTTGTAAATCTTGCCGTAAATAGTGAATGAGAGGACAACATTACTAAGTATCATCATTTGCTTAGTTCATTAACAAGGAAGCTCAGAATGTAATGCTCATCTTCCTGTGACTTAATACTAATCTTAAGTAGTCTTTAATTTGGCCTGTAACAGACATAGCAATCGTCAACTGATTGCATCATCACATTAAAGGAAACTCTCAACAGTACACCAATGAAAAAGGCACGGTGTTGTGGTCTTCAGTCCTGGTTTGATGCAGCTCTCCATGCTACTCTATCCTGTGCAAGCTTCTTCATCTCCCAGTACTTACTGCAACCTACATCCTTCTGAACCTGCTTAGTGTATTCATCTCTTGGTCTCCCTCTACGATTTTTACCCTCCATTAGTAAATTGGTGATCCCTTGATGCCTCAGAACATGTCCTACCAATCGATCCCTCCTTCTAGTCAAGTTGTGCCACAAAGTCCTTTTCTCCCCAATTCTATTCAATACCTCTTCATTAGTTAGGTGATCTACCCATCTAATCTTCAGCATTCTTCTGTAGCACCATATTTCGAAAGCTTCTATTCTCTTCTTGTCCAAACTATTTATCGTCCATGTTTCACTTCCATACATGGCTACACTCCATACAAATACTTTCAGAAACGACTTCCTGACACTTAAATCTATACTCAATGTTAACAAATTTCTCTTCTTCAGAAACGCCATCCTTGCCATTGCCAGTCTGCATTTTATATCCTCTCTACTTCGACCATCATCAGTTATTTTTCTCCCCAAATACCAAAACTCCTTTACTATCTTCAGTGTCTCATTTCCTAATCCAATTCTCTCGGCATCACCCGACTTAATTCGACTACATTCAATTGCCCTCGCTTTGCTTTTGTTGATGTTCATCTTATATCCTCCTTTCAAGACACTGTCCATTCCGTTCAACTGCTCTTCCAAGTCTTTTGCTGTCTCTGACAGAATTACAATGTCATCGGTGAACCTCAAAGTTTTTATTTCTTCTCCATGATTTTTAATACCCAATCCGAATTTTTCTTTTGTTTGCTTTACTGCTTGCTCAATATACAGATTGAATATCATCGGGGAGAGGCTACAACCCTGTCTCACTCCCTTCTCAACCACTGCTTCCCTTTCATGTCCCTCGACTCTTATAACTGCCATCTGGTTTCTGTACAAATTGTAAATAGCCTTTCGCTCCCTGTATTTTACCCCTGCCACCATCAGAATTTGAAAGAGAGTATTCCAGTCAACATTGTCAAAAGCTTTCTCTAAGTCTACAAATGCAAGAAACGTAGGTTTGCCTTTCCTTAATCTTTCTGCTAAGATATGTCGTAGGGTCAGTATTGCCTCACGTGTTCCAACATTTCTATGGAATCCAAACTGATCTTCCCCAAGGTCCGCTTCTACCAGTTTTTCCATTCGCCTGTGAAGAATTCGCGTTAGTATTTTGCAGCTGTGACTTATTTAACTGATAGTTCGGTAATTTTCACATCTGTCAACACCTGCTTTCTTTGGGATTGGAATTATTATATTCTTCTTGAAGTCTGGTGGAATTATCCTGTCTCAATACGTCTTGCTCACCAGATGGTAGAGTTTTGTCAGGACTGGCTCTCCCAAGGCTGTCAGTAATTCTAATGGAATGTTGTCAACTCCCGGGGCCTTGTTTCGACTTAGGTCTTTCACTGCTCTGTCAAACTCTTCACGCGGTATCATATCTCCCATTTCATCTTCATCTACCTCCTCTTCCATTTCCATAATATTGTCCTCAAGAACATCGCCCCGGTATAGGCCCTCTATATACACCTTCCACCTTTCTGCTTTCGCTTCTTTGCTTAGAACTGGGTTTCCATCAGAGCTCTTGATATTCATACAAGTGGTTCTCTTTTCTCCAAAAGTCTCTTTAATTTTCCTGTAGGCAGTATCTATCTTACCCCTCGAGAGATAAACCTCTACATCCTTACATTTGTCCTCTAGCCAGCCCTGCTTAGCCATTTTGCACTTCCTATCGATCCCATTTTTGAGACGTTTGTGTTCCTTTTTGCCTGGTTCACGTACTGCATTTTTGTATTTTCTCCTCTCATCAATTAAATTCAGTATCTCTTCTGTTACCCAAGGATTTCTACTAGCCCTCGTCTTTTTACCTACTTGATCCTCTGCTGCCTACACTATTTCATTCCTCAAAGCTACCCATTCTTCTTCTACTGTATTTCTTTCCCCCATTCTTGTCAATTGTTCCCTTATGCTCTCCCGGAAACTCTGTACAACCTCTGGTTCAGTCAGTTTATCCAGGTCCCAACTCCTTAAATTCCCACGTTTTTGAAGTTTCTTCAGTTTTAACCTACAGTTCAGAACCAATAGATTGTGGTCAGAGTCCACATCTGCCCCTGGAAATGTCTTACAGTTCAGAACCTGGTTCCTAAATCTCTGTCTTACCATTATATAATCTATCTGAAACCTTCTAGTATCTCCAGGGTTCTTCCATGTATACAACCTTCTTTCATGATTCTTGGACCAAGTGTTAGCTATGATTAAGTTATGCTTTGTGCAAAAATCTACCAGGTGGCTTCCTCTTTTATTTCTGACCCCTAAACTATTTTCACCTACTACGTTTCCTTCTCTCCCTTTTCCTACTGTTGAATTCCAATCACCCATGACTATTAAATATTCGTCTCCCTTCACTACTTGAATAATTTCTTTTATCTCGTCATACATTTCGTCCATTTCATCATCTGCACAGCTAGTTGGCATATAAACTTGTACTACTGTAGTAGGCGTGGGCTTCATGTCTATCTTGGGCACAATAATGCGTTCACTATGCTGTTTGTAGTAGTTTACCTGCACTCCTATTTTATTTTATTCAGTATTAAACCTACTCCTGCATTACCCCTATTTGAGCTTGTACACTCCTGGAAATGGAAAAAAGAACACATTGACACCGGTGTGTCAGACCCACCATACTTGCTCCGGACACTGCGAGAGGGCTGTACAAGCAATGATCACACGCACGGCACAGCGGACACACCAGGAACCGCGGTGTTGGCCGTCGAATGGCGCTAGCTGCGCAGCATTTGTGCACCGCCGCCGTCAGTGTCAGCCAGTTTGCCGTGGCATACGGAGCTCCATCGCAGTCTTTAACACTGCTAGCATGCCGCGACAGCGTGGACGTGAACCATATGTGCAGTTGACGGACTTTGAGCGAGGGCGTATAGTGGGCATGCGGGAGGCCGGGAGGACGTACCGCCGAATTGCTCAACACGTGGGGCGTGAGGTCTCCACAGTACATCGATGTTGTCGCCAGTGGTCGGCGGAAGGTGCACGTGCCCGTCGACCTGGGACCGGACCGCAGCGACGCACGGATGCACGCCAAGACCGTAGGATCCTACGCAGTGCCGTAGGGGACCGCACCACCACTTCCCAGCAAATTAAGGACACTGTTGCTCCTGGGGTATCGGCGAGGACCATTCGCAACCGTCTCCATGAAGCTGGGCTACGGTCCCGCACACCGTTAGGACGTCTTCCGCTCACGCCCCAACATCGTGCAGCCCGCCTCCAGTGGTGTCGCGACAGGCGTGAATGGAGGGAGGAATGGAGACGTGTCGTCTTCAGCGATGAGAGTCGCTTCTGCCTTGGTGCCAATGATGGCCGTATGCGTGTTTGGCGCCGTGCAAGTGAGCGCCACAATCAGGACTGCATACGACCGAGGCACACAGGGCCAACACCAGGCATCATGGTGTGGGGAGCGATCTCCTACACTGGCCGTACACCTCTGGTGATCGTCGAGGGGACACTGAATAGTGCACGGTACATCCAAACCGTCATCGAACCCATCGTTCTACCATTCCTAGACCGGCAAGGGAACTTGCTGTTCCAACAGGACAATGCACGTCCGCATGTATCCCGTGCCACCCAACGTGCTCTAGAAGGTGTAAGTCAACTACCCTGGCCAGCAAGATCTCCGGATCTGTCCCCCATTGAGCATGTTTGGGACTGGATGAAGCGTTGTCTCACGCGGTCTGCACGTCCAGCACGAACGCTGGTCCAACTGAGGCGCCAGGTGGAAATGGCATGGCAAGCCGTTCCACAGGACTACATCCAGCATCTCTACGATCGTCTCCATGGGAGAATAGCAGCCTGCATTGCTGCGAAAGGTGGATATACACTGTACTAGTGCCGACATTGTGCATGCTCTGTTGCCTGTGTCTATGTGGCTGTGGTTCTGTCAGTGTGATCATGTGATGTATCTGACCCCAGGAATGTGTCAATAAAGTTTCCCCTTCCTGAGACAATGAATTCACGGTGTTCTTATTTCAATTTCCAGGAGTGTATTTGTCCTGTCCTGCGGGTTTAGCAGGGTATCTCAGAAACATTGTTGATCTTATCACACATCTGTTTTAAGATATCGGAAATTTTGTCTTCAGATTCTTTTCTTAGTTTTTTTCCTCAGATGTTGTTTTATAGGATTTCTAAATTATAACGTCAGTTGCCTTGCTTCCAAAAGAAAAAGTCACTTGTAAATTAAGTACCTCCAGTAGCTGCTGAGATTTTTTTAGTTCTTTTTGATATGGCAACAAAGTAATTTATTCTTTATTCTATTTGTTAATGAAAGTATGGCACAGTATCCCAGCAAGCAACATAAGCTCCCTACTGTATGTCACTATATACTGTACCCCCGTTTGACTACAACACCCAAAACGTGCATGTTTTGTGGTAGTTTTTCACTGATAACACCAGTGATGATTTCTTTCTGAAAGTTATTGTCAGCGTTGTGCATTTCAATAAAGTAGTGGCAGGTGTCACCGCTCTTGTCTCTGTTAGGGAGTCAAGATGTCCAGGACAAGCTTTGCATACACTCTTCTCTACTTCCAGACATACTGGAGAACATATATTAAATGTATTCGCAGTTCGAACATGGACAACCATCAGCTGTGTAACCGAATGGCGACAGTGAAAATTTGTGTCGAACCCGGATTTCCCGCTTATCGCCAGCTGTCGCTTTACGATTTGGCCACCAGAGCACGGCTCATGCCCAGACCCAAACTTCCGTATGCCGTCAACCGTCTGTCGACATCCTGTACTCGTACATCCATTATTATCTTCCCGTACAGGGGAGACATTTTACTTGAAAGTCGTTTGCTCGTTGTCAGCGGATAAATACGATAGATTAGATTAGATTAATACTTGTTCCATAGATAATGAACACGACACTTCGTAATGATGTGGGACGTGTCAGGTTAAAGAAAGATGTCTGTACAAGATATTACATTACACAAAATATTGCATGACACTAATGCTTAAGTTAGTTTTTTTCCCTCCCTTAACGTATATCTAAAAATTCAGCCAATGAGTAGAAGGAGTTGTCATCTAGAAATTCTTTTCATTTATTTTTAAATGTTGGTTGACTATCTGTCAGGCTTTTGATGCTGTTTGGTAGGTGACCAAAGACTTTTGTGGCAGCATAATTTACCCCCTTCTGTGCCAAAGTCAGATTTAACCCTGCATAGTGAAGATCATCCTATCTCCTGGTGTTATAGCTATGCACACTGCTATTACTTTTGAACTGGACTGGATTATTAACAACAAATTTCATAAGTGAATATATATACTGTGAGGTTACTGTGAGGATCCCTAGATCCTTAAATAGATGTCTGCAGGATGACCGTGGGTGGGCTCCAGCAATTATTCTGATTACACGTTTTTGAGCAATGAATACTTTTCTGCTCAACGATGAATTACTCCAGAATATGATACCATACGAAAGCAGTGAGTGAAAGTAGTCATAGTAAGCTAATTTACTGAGATTCTTATCACCAAAATTTGCAATAACCCTAATAGCATACGTAGCCGAACTCAGACGTTTTAGCAGACCATCAATGTGTTGCTTCCAGTTTAACCTCTCATCAATGGACACACCTAAAAATTTTGAAAATTCTCTTAGCTACAGACTTCTGTTCAAAGTCTATATTTATTACTGGAGTTGTGCCATTTACTGTATGGAACTGTATATACTGTGTTTTATCAAAATTTAAAGAGAGTCCGTTTGCTGAGAACCACTTAATAATTTTGTGAAAAACATAATTTACAATTACATCACTTAGTTCTTGGTTTTTGGATGTTATTACTATACTTGTATAATCAGCAGAAAGAACTAACTTTGCATCTTCATCAATATTGAATGGTAAGTCATTAATGTATATCAAGAACAGCAAAGGACCTAAGACCGAACCCTGTGGGACTCCGTACTTGATAGCCCCCCAGTTTGAGGAATCAGCTGTTGTATTAACATTACATGAACCACTTACTTCAACTTTCTGCATTCTTCCAGTTAAGTATGAATTAAACCATTTGTGCACTGCCTCCCTCAAACCATAATGATTTAGCTTATCTAAAAGAATTCCACGATTTACACAGCCAAAGGCCTTTGAGAGATCACAAAAAATACCAATGGGTGATGTCCGGTTATTCAGAGCATTTAATACTTGATCAGTGAAAGCGGATATAACATTTTCTGTTGAAAAGCCTTTCTGAAAACTAAACTGACATTTTGTTAGTACTTTATTTTTACAAATATGGGAGGCTACTCTTGAATACATTACTTTCTCAAAAATTTTTGATAGAGCTGTCAGAAGAGAGATTGGGCGATAGTTGTTGACATCCGACGTATCCCCCTTTTTATGCAATGGTTTTACAATTGCATATTTCAGTCTATCGGGGAAAACACCCTGCTCCAAAGAGGTATTACATACGTGGCTGAGAATCCTACTTATCTGTGTGGAACAAGCTTTAAGTATCTTGTTGGAAATGCCATCAATTCCGTAAGAGCTTTTACTTTTCAGTGAGTTTATTATTTTACTCATGTCAGAGGGAGAGGTTGGTGGAAATGCAGTTGTTTCAAACTGCACAGGTATGGCCTCTTCTATTAGAAGCCTTGCCTCTTCTAGTGAATATCTAGATCCTATTTTCTCCACAACATTTAAAAAATGATTGTTGTGTTGTTGTGGTCTTCAGTCCTGAGACTGGTTTGATGCAGCTCTCCATGCTACTCTATCCTGTGCAAGCTTCTTCATCTCCCAGTACCTACTGCAACCTACATCCTTCTGAATCTGCTTAGTGTACTCATCTCTCGGTCTCCCTCTACGATTTTTACCCTCCACACTGCCCTCCAATGCTAAATTTGTGATCCCTTGATGCCTCAAAACATGTCCTACCAACCGATCCCTTCTTCTAGTCAAGTTGTGCCACAAACTTCTCTTCTCCCGAATCCTATTCAATACCTCCTCATTAGTTACGTGATCTATCCACCTTATCTTCAGTATTCTTCTGTAGCACCACATTTCGAAAGCTTCTATTCTCTTCTTGTCCAAAACTAGTTATCGTCCATGTTTCACTTCCATACATGGCTACACTCCAAACAAATACTTTCAGAAACGACTTCCTGATACATAAATCTATATTCGATGTTAACAAACTTCTCTTCTTCAGAAACGCTTTCCTTGCCATTGCCAGTCTACATTTTATATCCTCTCTACTTCGACCATCATCAGTTATTTTACTTCCTAAATAGCAAAACTCCTTTACTACTTTAAGTGTCTCATTTCCCAATCTAATTCCCTCAGTATCACCCGATTTAATTGGACTACGTTCCATTATCCTCGTTTTGCTTTTGTTGATGTTCATCTTATATCCTCCTTTCAAGACACTGTCCATTCCGTTCAACTGCTCTTCCAAGTCCTTTGCCGTCTGTGACAGAATTACAATGTCATCGGCGAACCTCAAAGTTTTTACTTCTTCTCCATGAATTTTAATACCTACTCCGAATTTTTCTTTTTTCCTTTACTGCTTGCTCAATATACAGATTGAATAACATCGGGGAGAGGCTACAACCCTGTCTCACTCCTTTCCCAACCACTGCTTCCCTTTCATGCCCCTCGACTCTTATTACTGCCATCTGGTTTCTGTACAAATTATAAATAGCCTTTCGCTCCCTGTATTTCACCCCTGCCACCTTTAGAATTTGAAAAAGAGTATTCCAGTCAACATTGTCAAAAGCTTTCTCTAAGTCTACAAATGCTAGAAACGTAGGTTTGCCTTTTCTTAATCTTTCTTCTAAGATAAGTCGTAAGGTCAGTATTGCCTCACGTGTTCCAACATTTCGACGGAATCCAAACTGATCCTCCCCGAGGTCCGCATCTATCAGTTTTTCCATTCGTCTGTAAAGAATTCGCGTTAGTATTTTGCAGCTGTGACTTATTAAACTGATAGTTCGGTAATTTTCACATCTGTCAGCACCAGCTTTCTTTGGGATTGGAATTATTATATTCTTCTTGAAGTCTGAGGGTATTTGGCCTGTCTCATACATCTTGCTCACCAGCTGGTAGAGTTTTGTCATGACTGGCTCTCCCAAGGCCGTCAGTAGTTCTAATGGAATGTTGTCTACTCCGGGGGCCTTGTTCCGACTCAGGTCTTTCAGTGCTCTGTCAAACTCTTCACGCAATATCGTATCACCCATTTCGTCTTCATCTACATCCTCTTCCATTTCCATAATATTGTCCTCAAGTACATCACCCTTGTATAAACCTTCTATATACTCCTTCCACCTTTCTGCCTTCCCTTCTTTGCTTAGAACTGGGTTGCCATCTGAGCTCTTGATATTCATACACGTGGTTCTCTTCTCTCCAAAGGTCTCTTTAATTTTCCTGTAGGCAGTATCTATCTTACCCCTAGTGAGATAAGTCTACATCCTTACATTTATCCTCTAGCCATCCCTGTTTAGCCATTTTGCACTTCCTCTCGATCTCATTTTTGAGACGTTTGTGTTCCTTTTTGCCTGCTTCATTTACTGCATTTTTATATTTTCTCCTTTCATCAATTAAATTCAGTATTTCTTCTGTTACCCAAGGATTTCTAGCAGCCCTCGTCTTTTTACCTACTTTATCCTCTGCTGCCTTCACTACTTCATCCTTCAGAGCTACCCATTCTTCTTCTACTGTATTTCTTTCCCCTATTCCTGTCAATTGTTCCCTTATGCTCTCCCTGAAACTCTGTACAACCTCTGGTTCTTTCAGTTTATCCAGGTCCCATCTCCTTAATTTCCCACATTTTTGCAGTTTCTTCAGTTTTAATCTACAGGTAATAACCAATAGATTGTGGTCAGAGTCCACATCTGCCCTTGGAAATGTCTTACAATTTAAAACCTGGTTCCTAAATCTCTGTCTTACCATTATATAATCTATCTGATACCTTTTAGTATCTCCAGGGTTCTTCCACGTATACAACCTTCTTTCATGATTCTTAAACCAAGTGTTACCTATGACTAAGTTGTGCTCTGTACAAAATTCTACTAGGCGGCTTCCTCTTTCATTTCTTAGCCCCAATCCATATTCACCTACTATGTTTCCTTCTCTCCCTTTTCCTACACTCGAATTCCAGTCACCCATTACTATTAAATTTTCGTCTCCCTTCACTATCTGAATAATTTCTTTTATTTCATCGTACATTTCTTCAATTTCTTCGTCATCTGCAGAGCTAGTTGGCATATAAACTTGTACTACTGTAGTAGGTGTGGGCTTCGTATCTATCTTGGCCACAATAATGCGTTCACTATGCTGTTTGTAGTAGCTTACCCGCATTCCTATTTTCTTATTCATTATTAAACCTACTCCTGCATTACCCCTATTTGATTTTGTGTTTATAACCCTGTAATCACCTGACCAGAAGTCTTGTTCCTCCTGCCACCGAACTTCACTAATTCCCACTATATCTAACTTTAACCTATTCATTTCCCTTTTTAAATTTTCTAACCTACCTGCCCGATTAAGGGATCTGACATTCCACGCTCCGATCCGTAGAACGCCAGTTTTCTTTCTCCTGATAACGACATCCTCCTGAGTAGTCCCCGCCCGGAGATCCGAATGGGGGACTATTTTACCTCCGGAATATTTTACCCAAGAGGATGCCATCATCATTTAATCATACAGTAAAGCTGCATGTCCTCGGGAAAAATTACGGCTGTAGTTTCCCCTTGCTTTGAGCCGTTCGCAGTACCAGCACAGCAACGCCGTTTTGGTTAATGTTGCAAGGCCAGATCAGTCAATCATCCAGACTGTTGCCCCTGCAACTACTGAAAAGGCTGCTGCCCCTCTTCAGGAACCACACGTTTGTCTGGCCTCTCAACAGATACCCCTCCGTTGTGGTTGCACCTACGGTACGGCCATCTGTATCGCTGAGGCACGAAAGCCTCCCCACCAACGGCAAGGTCCATGGTTCATGGGGGGGGGGGGGGGGGGGGGGGGGGAAATGATTATTGAAAATATTTCCAATTTCAGATTGTTTGTTAGTACACTTGTCATTCAGTTTTATGGCACTAAAGTCTTCCTGTGCTCTTGGTTGCCCTGTTTCCCTTTCAATAATATTCCAAATTGCTTTAATTTTATTATCAGAGTTACTGATCTCAGACATGATACACATGCTTCTGGACTTTTTAATAACTTTTCTTAGTACCGCACAATTGTTTTTATAATATTGAACAATTTCGGGGTCAGTACTCCCTCTTGCTGTTAGATACAGTTCTCTTTTACCGTTGCAAGATATTCTTATTCCTTTAGTTAGCCAAGGTTTTTTATATGTTTTCTTGGAATTATGTTTCACTGTTTTCTTGGGAAAACAATTTTCAAATACCCTTAAAAATGTATCGTGAAATAAGTTATATTTCAAGTTTGCATCGGGTTCCATATACACTTCATCCCAGTCTAGCCCCCTTAGTCTTTCCCTAAAGTTTGCAGTATTTATATTGTTAATTGAACGCACTGCTTTGAAATTCTGATTTGATATACTGCATGGAGCTATGCCATGTACTGGAACTAGCTGTGCACCATGATCTGAAAGACCATTCTCAACAGGATAAGCATTTATGTCCTTAAACTTATCTTGGTCTATAAAAATGTTATCTATCAATGTCCTGCTGTTCTTTGTTATCCGAGTAGGAAAATCAATGACGGAGCTCAAATTGAAGGAACTGAGTAATACTACAAGATCATTCTTCCTATTACACTCTTTCAGGGAATCAACATTGAAATCCCCACAAATGATAATTTGCTTCCCCCTGTCTGACAGATAGCACAACAAAGCATCCAAGTTTTCTGGAAATAGCTGGAAATTCCCTGAGGGGGACCTATACACTGTTACAATTATGAAAGTGCCATCATTTAGTTTTATTTCAGTGGCACATGCTTAAATATGTTGCTCTACGCAAATTTTTTTAGTTTCTAAATGTTTTGCGCTGTGTCAGAGTCAGGCTGGTAGTTCCACAGTCCGAACTGTGCCACGAAACGAAGTTCTGCTGTTAGGCGGCCACAGTGTATCCTTAGTGGCGTTACACAGCATCAAGTGACAAACGAACACACACGTGCTACAGTTTTTAAGAATGCATAAATTCGTACAACCAGAAAGATGCAAACGAGAATATAAAGTATGTACTTAATTAATTGGTAGCCTACAAAATAATTGTTTATAAGTAGAATAATAAAAGTTTATAAACTGTACATACATTTAAGAGAGTTGTAGCTAATGATCCAGGTAACTACACACCGAAATGAATACAGAATTACTGTTGGCTTGTGAACACCAATGTAACAGACTTAAAAACCGGAGACATTTTATTTTAAATAAGTAAAGCAATTATTAGTGTACAGACATATACAGAATAATCATTTACGTATGGCATTATAAAAAGATTGAGTTTGAAGAACTAAAAGTACAATTTAATCACTATATCTGTTTTGGTGTCCTAATACATCTATTGTAGAAAGACTTATAGATGCGATGTGCAAAAATCGCTGAAACGAAGTTTTACACCAGACAATTAGAATAACATCACGTTTTGGGATATGCAAAATTAGTCAAGTTTAAAATATATTAGGACAGGAAGAAAGCAAAGGAAGCTATACAGGGACTGTGTACTAAAAATTACATGCCAATACGTCGTTAGAAACATAAAAAAGCCATTGTCGAGTGAAGTGCAGCTGTTCATTCAGTACAGTAATCGGGTTATATGATAGCTGGATAGAGATCTCTATCTCTTTCAGAATATCCAATTCACGCCCTATCGGTTCAATCTGGAGGATATTCATTCCTCTGTCGATCAGAAGCATGTGTAATGTGGGTGCTTATTCTAGAATTGAGAACAACTGTGTAAGTTGCAATGGAAAGTTTAATGTCGCAAATTTTAGCAGAAAATTACAGCTTTTACACAGTTTTCAACTCGATGACATAAAAACAGCGCAATGGATAATGCATCTCGCCAACATCAAAAAGTGAAATAATCCTATAACACCATTAAATATTAACTCTCTGAAAGAACATTAATCCTAAGCACAATAACATGAAAGTTTAATTGGAAGTTTCTTTACAAAACTGCTCCTACACATAAGTTATGATGTTGGTCAGTACTACGAAAATCGTCCGATTCCGGTTCAAAGTTCTGTACTATTTAGGACGACAGTCAGATCTACGGTGGATGGTTAGTTATGTGACAAATTTGAGCGCAAGATTACCCAAGGCCATTCGAGTCTACAGTGGACGCAAGCTGGTGAACCAACAAAGTTTACGCCCCTGCACGCGGTGTTTACCTTAAGCTGCGATGTGCTGCTGACTGCAAGGCCGCTCTCTCCCATAGAAATTCCTAGAAAACTAATCTGGCCTTTACGGAACTTTCCAGCAGAAACTTTCCCTATGGTTCTCGTTATGCGAGAAAACATGTACTCAGCCCTAGTCTTAGTATGTGGTGATATACACTCGCATGGTTGGAGCAGCGTGCATATTATAGTGCCCTCTCAGTTCTCGCAAGAACAATTAACTAATTTTACTGGTTCGTTTCCCCACAGTTGGAGCTAAGCGTTGCTACAGCTGATCTCTAGCTGTATTGCAGCCGCTGTGAACGCAGTGTCCACACAAATTTCTCCTCTGCCTCGTACAGAGCGTTATGCGCTCCGTTCTGCACTTGACATCAGTTCAGAGATGAGTCCACGAAAATTTCTCTCTTGTCCTACTCATGGCAGAACTTCTTCCCCCACTTGGTTTCATTCGTTCTTCACGTCACGGCCTTTTTCGACCAATAGGCGCGTTCCTCTTAGTTTGTGGAAACTCTCTCTACCAACCGCAATGCCCCTTGTATCAAACTGCGTCGAAACTTGAGTAGTTTTCTCCTTCCTAGTGCGTTTCCGCCAGTCTAAAGTACATTGACCTTACTGTGTGTCACACTTGCTGGGCACATGATCGAAATGCGTTACTAGTTTTTGTTTATATCCTGTTGGAATTCCGAAATGCAGCTTTCTAAAGCTTTTTCTCTGTCCCTTGTGCAGATGTGCCACTACATGCGGTCCTCCCTCCTGAATCACCTGGTAGGGATCACTAACCTTCCTCCTGCCACCCCTTTAAGTGGTTTCCATTGTAACCCCTGCAGTGCGCCTTCGCTGTGGCATCATCCACCTGGCTTTTCAAACTAAAAACGACCCACGTTGCCTGTTCCCCCTTCCGCTCAAAGACATGCATTGTGTAGGAACGGTGTGTTAATTACCGTAGATTGACTGTCATCTCTTTTTGCATTACATACTGACAGGCAAATATTCTCATAACCGCTGAATTATATTAGGTGTCATATTCACCTTCTCACTGCGATGTATAAGCTATCATGTAAGGTGCAAATTTGACCATTTATTCTGCCACCTTACACATGGAATGCTGTTCTGTTAACAGATGGTAGCCAACGGCTGTAATATTTTTGTATGTATGTTCCCTGAATCTGGTAGCAAAATCCCTGCCGGTCTGTCCCACCTACATCCAATCACAAGATCCACACCCAAGACGTTTTGTACTTGTCTGTCCCCAATCTGCGGAATTACACAAAATCAACCTGAGTTTTTTTTCCTGGCGCAGAAGCCAGCTTTCGTACTTGCCTTTCTGAATGCATTCAGAATTTTTTCGCAATACAGGCCCGAAAGTAGCTAATACAGCCGATTTACTTGCTCTATCAGAGTGGGCGCAGAAAATAGGTTTGAAACTTAACCCATCTAAAACGCAAGAAATCTTATTCGCTGGCAAAAGACTTTTTACCTCTCACTTCAGAGAATCTCTTCCACCATTAATCCTAAACGGCACAGAAACATATAAAAGACTATTTCCTTTCGAGCTTAAAAGGAAGCTCGTAGAGACACTAATAGTCCCCATATTTGACTATGGTGATGCTGTACTCCAAGGACTTCCATACGAAAGCTCATGCAGGCTGGAATGAATGCTTGTGTACGATACATCTGTGTCGCACGCTTTTCCGACCACATCACTCCAACCTACGAACAACTATAATGGCCACGTGGCGATACGATTGGAGACTATCGTACTCCATTGTTGCTCTATCGTCTTCTCGACTACTGCACTCCCTGTTATTTGTCTTAAAGTCTTACGCTACTATCTGAACGGCACAAAAGAAATATTCTATCTCAACAAAACAAATTTCTCTCTGTATCATCACATAGCACTGGCATGTTCCCTACATCATTTTCTGTATCAGAAACCCGAATTGTTAACAAAGCATCAGAGAAATTAAACTCCTACCAAACTTTAAAAAAGATAGCTAAGGTCCACCTCCTATCCCTCCCATATTGCGTGCAGTACACTGCTGTCGGTGCCCCTCCTTTACGGCTTTCCTCTGCTCCTTGTCGGCGAAGTTCTCGTTCTGTTTGCTGTTCTTCCCAACAGCCATTCTCACTGGTGTTTCAATCTTCTCTTCCTTTATCCCTTCCGCTTCTGATTTTACTATATATACACCGTTTCAAATCTACTAAGCCAACCTGTATTTTTCTAAACGGCCTTTACTACTATTATCATTATTATTACTGTGATTTATTATCTCTCTATATAAAAAGCAATGTCTTGACTGACTGACTCAACATAACCCAGCCCAAACAGCTAAGAATAGAAACTTGTAACTTGGAGAAGACGTGGATCTTATATCGTCGGCGTCGTTTAAGAATTTTTTTTTTCTTCGAGATTCCAACTCTAAGGGGGTGAAATAGGGAGGAGGTTTTTTTTTTTTTAAAAAAAAGAAAGTCGCTATTAAAGCAATTTTGAAGCTAGACCTACGATAGTTGGTGTTTGGTTTCTCTGTCAGAAATAAAGAAATACGTGTTTTAACATATTTGAAGATTTAACACTGTGGCGGTGAAATAGTGGGTGAACGCTTTTTTTGAAAATATATCATTCTTAAAGAACTACTAAATTATTTCTAAGCTATACCTCTGAGGAACGGGTTTTTGATTTATTGGTTAAAAAGAAAAGAAAATGTTTTTAGAAATTGAATCCCTAACGTGGTGTATAGGTAACGAAATTTCTTATGAAAATATTTTATTATAAAGCATATTTAAAGCAAAATCTATGAAAATTTGAAATTTACGTTTCAGTTGGAAATAAAAAAAATACGTGCTTCACTCTTTTTGAAAATTCTACACTATCGGGGTGAAATGGGTGATGAAAGCTTATACGGAAACGTTTCATTTTGCAAGCATTTTTGGAGCTAAATCTACTAAAATTTGTATTTGGCTTCTCTGTTAGAACTAAAATACATGCTTGTCACTGTTTTGGGAATTCAACCCCTAAGGGGGTGAAACAGAGTCACAGTGTCTCACCATCGCCCAGCCCCAACCGCTAAGGGTAGAAACTTGAAGTTCGCAGAGAGAGTGTCGATCTTATACGGTAGACACTGTTTCAGTATGGATTGTCCGAAATTCCACTCGCAAGAGGGTGAAATATGGGACGGAAGGTTTTTGCGAAGTATGTCGTTATTAAGGGAATTTTAAAACTAGTACTATGAAAACTGGTATTTGGTTTCTCAGTCAAAAAAGTAAAAAATGCTTGTTTCAGAATTTTTGGAAAGTCAAACAGTGGGTAAAGTTTTTTTGAAAATAGTTAATTACTAAAGAATTACTAAAGGATTTTTAGGCTACATCTTTGACAACTAGTATTTGACTTCTCGGTTAGAAATAAAAAAAAATCGTGTTTCAGTGATTCTGGAAATTCAACCTCTAATAGATGCAATATAGAATGAACATTTTTATGAAAATATTTCGTTACATTAAAAAAATTTAAAACGTCTTGGTTATATATTAGGAAATATACTATTTGGTAGGGGATGAAAGTTGCTATGGAAATATCTCCACCAGAACGCAAAAGGCATGATCAGAAAAAGCTTTGGACTGCAGCTATCAGAATCGCTTTTTGGTCATAACTACACTATGTGATCATAAGCATCGTGGCGCCCTCCATCGGTAATTATGGAGTTCAATATGGTGTTGGCCCACCCTTCCGTTGATGAGAGCTTCCACTCTCGCAGGCATGTGTTGAATCAGGTGCTGGAAGGTTTCTTGGGGAATGGCAGCCCATTTTTCACGGAGTGCTGCACTGAGGAGAGATATCGATGTCAGTAGGTGAAGCCTGACACGAAGTCGGCGTTCCAAAATATCCCACATGTGTTCTGTAGGATTCAGGTCAGGACTCTGTGCAGGTCAGTACGTTACAGGGATGCTATTGTCGTGTAACCACTCCGCCACAGGCCGTGCATCACGAACAGGTGCTCGATCGTGTTGGAAGATGCAATCGCCATCCCCGAGTTACTCTTCAATAGTGGGAAGCAAAAGGGTACTTAAAATATCAGTGCAGGCCTGTGCTGTGATAGTGCCACGCAAAACAACAAGGGATGCAAGCCCGCTCCATGAAAAACACGACCACACCACACCTCAACAACAACGCCTCGGAATTTTACTGTTGGCACTACACCCACTGGCAGATGGCGTTCACCAGGCATTCGACATACGCACACCCTGCCATCGGATCGCCACATTGTGTACCGTGATTCATCATTCCACACAACGTTCAATCGTCCAATTTTTACGCTGCTTACACCAAACGAGGCATCGTTTGGAATTTACTGGCGTGATTTGTGGCTTATGAGCAGCCAATCGACCATGAAATCCAAGTTTTCTCACCTCCCGCCTAACTGTCATAGAATTTGCAGTGGATCCTGATGCAGTTTGGTATTCCTGTGTGATGGTCTGGATAGATGTCTGCCTATTACATATTACGACCCTCTTCAACTGTCGGCGGCCTCTGTCAGTAAACAGGCGAGGTCGGCCTGTACGCTTTTGTGCTGTACGTGTCCCTTCACATTTCCACTTCACTATCACATCGAAAACAGTAGAGCTAGGTAGGGATGTTTAGAAGTGTGGAAATCTCGGTTACAGACGTATGACACAGGTGACACCCAATTATCTGACGACGTTCGAAGTACGTGAGTTCAGCGGAGCGCCCCATTCTGCTCTCTCACGATGTCTAATGACTACTTAGGTCGCTGATGTGGAGTACCTGGCAGTAGGTGGCAGCACAATGCACATAATAAGAAAAACGTATGGTTTTGGGGTGTCCGGATAATTTTGATCAGATAGCTTACATTCGGGAAAGACCATGCCTACATGGCCTTCATTAGTTTGAAAAACTTAAGAGGTGTTGCAATTTGTGAACAACATAAAAATTCGATTAAATAGAAACAAAAACAATCTCCATAGGCGAAACAGTCTTCGCGAGAGAAGCAGAAGGCGCTAAGCTAGTTATTACTATTATTATTGGGAATGTTTTGTAACATCTTTGCTGTGTGTTGTTCCTGGTCAGATGTAAGAGAGGGTCTAAGGCCACAATCTGGTCGATCTAAGTAAGAAATAAATAAAATAAATAAATGCATCTGAAAGGTTCAAGATTCTACTCGATAGAGGAGTTTCAGAAGGTTGTAAATAAGAAACTCTACATAGTTTCGGAAGAACTATCTCTGAGGTCTTGAAGAGACTGAAAACAGATGATAACAACGTACGGTAGTGGTTCGAAAAGTAACGATTCCTCTGTGAGGAAAGGTTTATCAAGAGATCAAAAAGTTACAGGAAGTGCTAACGTACAGTCGTGATGGCCATCGAAGCATTTGTTCCTTTGATTAAATCACTCTGTCGAAACTGGCATAAAAGAAATCGGGGTCCATGTCCAGAAGTCTCTTAATGACAGCCTGCTTGAACGTCGGCATCGATTCTGAAGTATCGATCAGCCAGGTGCTTCTTTAGCGTTTCGAAGAGATGAAAATTGCTTGATGGGAGACACGCAATGTATGGAAGGCGTTACAGCACAAGCAACCGGAAACGGCGGAGCAAAGCGCGAGTAACCGAAGCTGTACGCGATTGGGTGTTGCCGTGGAAACAGCGCCGCACTTTTCGAAAGCAATCCCGAATTGCCTACTGCAACCGTGGTCGAGGAAACTAACCAGAAGCGTACTCTGCATGTCCCAATATATCGTGTCCGTAACTATCCTCGCAATTACCGTTGCTCTGAATTTCTTATTGGAAAAAGACGAGGACTGCTTCCATGAGGTTTTCTGCGACATGAAGCATATAGGTATGATCCCCTTCGGCGATACGGTGCAGGAACAGCTTCCACCTTATATGTAAGTAAGTGCTGGAGAGAGAACCGCAGTCGCTTGTCTTTATTCTCGCCTGTGTGTGACCGTGGTACGCTGGCTGAACATTTCTGGCAGTCCGAAGTGTTGCGCACGCTGTCCACAGCAATGATGTGGGGATTTCGAGGTTGTGTGCGCTCTGCCTCCCATGAATGTCACGATCGGGTTGGATCGGCCATTCGACGTTTCATACGTTGTTGTCTGAGGTGACTGTGCTTGGCAGATGCGACCTTTCCTCGTCTGGCACATCTCTCCATGTTTATCGAATCCTTGGCTCTAAAATACCTGTGACACTACACTCCCTCCGTAAAATTTACATGACGCGATTTATTACGGAGATGGGTATTTTTCTTTAAACGCAGAAACCTTACTGTTCTTCGCACTTCAATCGTCTATTAGTGCATCCATAGCGCCTCCATCATCAAACCGTATTTTGAAGCCCAACGGCAAAGCCACAGCCTTCTACCGGCAGAGTTTTAAAGCTTTGATCGTGTCATCTGTGTAGGTATGGAATTTAATTCCCTCGAGGTACTGATACACCTGTGAGATCTCTTGCTGTTTTACTTACTGAATCATCCACATACAATGGTGTTCAGAATTAAAGCAACAAACCGCTATTTCCCCGTCCTGTGTGTAGTTCACGATATAATAACACAGACTGTCAACCAGATGTCTTTAGGATCGTGTTCTGCACTGAAGACGGCATTCCTCTCAAACGGACAACCACGCCAACCATGACGTCAGGGCACCTTGAAACGAGGTAGTGTTTGCCGCGTAGCCCCATTTCCACAATCGCTGTGTACACAGTCACAGATGGTACAGTGTCGAACAGAGAATATGTCTACCAGACCCTCTGCGGTGGAGGGCCATAGGAAGGAAGGAAGCAGGATAGTCGCACACTGATGTGGCCCGATGGCCTCATGTGAATCCTTATGTTTTTCCTCGGATGTGACGACAGTTTGTAGAGACCGAAACTGTATGCTGAAGAAGAGGGCAGGGTCGACCACGCGCCACTTCAGAACAGAGAACAGTTACATATTTGGCTGTAGCGGCACGACAGTACCGCCTCAGTACTGCACGGCAACCGACGTGTGAGGTCGCAGCATCCAACGGACGTGTTGCATCGAGGCAAACGGTGTGCAGAAGGCGAGAGTGGCCATGATACAGTGAAGCTCTTAACCAGTCCGCCATATCGCTTGCACGATGAAACTTACAGCGTACGGTACATTAAAGGTAAGAAGATGGGTTAGAGCCCTAGCCTGGCATGTATTTTTAACTTATCACGTAAATATTACATGATGTTAGTTCATATCTTCATGATAAACCCACCAATTTCTCTACTAAGCCTAGCATAACTACATTTGTTTTCTCACTTTGTTCAACTGGTAGCACAGACTATCGTTTCATTTATTGTATTTTGATCAAATTAATAAGTTAGTATTCATCTATACTGCTTGTTCTATACAACATGTAGTGTTTTAGTCCGTGCTCCTGAGTAATTATTTTTAAGTGTGTGTATTTTGTCTTTTTTAAAAAAAAATTAAGAGAGAAACTAATTAAAATATGAACTGAAGGGGGTATCATATTTGTGAAGCAGTGGAAGATCCATGACTGAATACTGACAATATTATGAGAAGGACAGACTGTTATTAACCATATAGTGCAGATGTTGAGTCACACACAGGAACAACAAAATTTTTGTTGCGCTATCTTCGCATCTACATCTTCACTATATATTGAGTAGCAATCTCTCCTTTCCATCATACTGTTATCATATTTATTATACATTTAATAAGACTAAGATATGTAGAACCATTGACTGGAAACTGCTGCATGGCACTGTCTACTCTCATAATGTTGTTTAGTGTTTGGGAACTTAACACGCACGTGTTCCCGGGTTCGATTCCCGGCGGGGTCAGGGATTTTCTCTGCTTCGTGATGGCTGGGTGTTGTGTGATGTCCTTAGGTTAGTTAGGTTTAAGTAGTTCTAAGTTCTAGGAGACCGATCACCATGGATGTTAACTCCCATACTGCTCAGAGCCATTTGAACCATTTGGGAACTTAATTTCCTGTATCCAAAGGAAAATTCACTCGAAAACACTATAAAGTTAGAAAAAAAGAGAATAACTAGTCAGTATTTATTATGTTCAGAAAGTGAAATTCCAGTACTTCTGACAGTCACAAAAAAAAGAAAAACACTATTTATAGCTGAATGAGATTTCCACTCTGCAGCTGAGTGTGCGCTGATATGAAACTTCCTGGCAGATTAAAACTGTGTGCCCGACCGAGACTCGAACTCGGGACCTTTGCCTTTCGCGGGCAAGTGCTCTACCATCTGAGCTACCGAACAACGACTCACGCCCGGTACCCACAGCTTTACTTCTGCCATTAACTCGTCTCCTACCTTCCAAACTTTACAGAAGCTCTCCTGCGTCGGGCACACAATTTTAATCTGCCAGGAAGTTTCATATCAGCGCACAATCCGCAGCAGAGTGAAAATCTCATTCTGGAAACATCCCCCAGGCTGTGGCTAAGCCATGTCTTCATAGAAGGGAACATCCAGAGTGGAGTCATCAAAATGCTACCTGGACGGTGGGCCAAAGTTGTTTTCACAGATGAGTCCTGACTTAGTCTGGAGAGTTGTTCTCGGTGGATTCGCATCTAAAGAGAACATGGAACACGATTCATTAACCCAAACACTGTGGAATGGAGGGGGATCCCTAATGGTGTGGCAGGGTTATGTTTATGACGCGAACCCCTCTTCATGTAATTGTACGGGTGAATCGGCAAGCTCCAACTGCTGTCAGTTATCTTGACCACATCTTCGGACCTCATCTGCCGTTGCTGCGAGGTGCTCTGAGCCCAGACTTCGTATTGATGGACGATAATGCTCGACCTCATAGATCACGGGTGGGTGATGTTTTCTTGGAAGATTTTGCACACATGACGTGGCCTGCTCGCTTTCCCGTTTTAAACCTCATAGAGGATGTCTAGGATGCGCTAGGGAGACGGCTTGCATCACGACAGCATCCACCAATCACTCTTCAAACTGCGAGCAGCTGTGCAGGAAGAATGGGCGTTATTGCCTCAACGTGAGACTGACAGTATCACCCAGAGCATGGCCCGTCGTTGTGAAAGCTGTATTGCTGCCAGAGGTGGTCACACCCCCTGCTGAGCACATTAACTGGTTGTCACAATGCGTGTGCAAATCTGTTAAAGTGAAAAGAACAAAGGACATTTTTGTCTACCGTTATGTATGCTACTGTCGTTTACGTGTTGTTTTTTTACCATTGTTTCTGCTTTACCACCACCTCTTTATACTGTCCTGTGGCAAAATATACGCAACCTTGCAAAATTTTCGTTTGTTGCTTTAATTTTGACCAATGTGTCACGTAAAATGACTTCGCTTTTGAGTAATAAACACTCAAAAACCATGCGCAGTTGATTTTTAATCTGTTATAGCCTTAATCCGTGAAGTTACGCATCACGGTATGTGCGAATATATCTTCAGACTGCAATCCGTGTTACACCGAGAATTATCTTCCAGGAAAAACGCAGTCGAAAAATGAAATTCGCTCGGAAAAGCGGGATTCGATTCATGTGGCTGGCTTAGCCGGCGGCCACCATCAGCCCTCATTAAAATGCAAATATAGGCGCCATATCAATGCGCTGTTTTTTGTTGTTGTTCATATAAATCTAAAACCAATACATACTAATTAAACTGAAATAATTAATTGCTTCAAATTGATATCGTATAAAATTAATAAAGCTCAAAACCTGTCATGCGGTATAATACGGTGATGCTGTCGTTACGTCATCGGGAAATATGGTGGAAACTCGTAACCGTGGGCGGGAACTGCTGATTCCATCCTCGTGCGTGTACCAAAAAATACTGGCAGCGTGGGAGAAGCGAACTTCGCATCCAAAATCGCTGTGACAGCTTGGCGTCTACCAGACGTGTAACTGACGTGTGTTTGAATCTGACAATTTTAGTATGGGGTTTGAAACAACGGAAGGTAAAGTTATTCATCTGCTTTAGTTACTGTGCGACGCCATTGTTTTATCTCTTTGCAGTACACTGAGGTCCGATTCTTGGTAATGGTTCAAATGGCTCTGAGCACTATGGGACTTAACATCTATGGTCATCAGTCCTCCAGAACTTAGAGCTACTTAAACCTAACTAACCTAAGGACATCACAGAACACCTAGCCATCACGAGGCAGAGAAAATCCCTGACCCCGCTGGGAATCGAACCCGGGAACCCGGGCGTGGGAAGCGAGAACGCTACCGCACGACCACGAGATGCGGGCGATTCTTGGTAACTGAAAAACATTCACAGCGTGGATTTCATTGTGACATTTATGTCTTCCACGGACTGATTTGGTTGTAAAGGGAAGGATAGTATTGCAAGGGCAATCATACGCCCAAGTTGAAGCGGAAATGGACTTGTTCAGTGCTAAAAGCGTAGATGAACAGCTAGCAGAAAAATATCTTTTCTTTATAATTCACAGAAGTTTCCACATTCTTAAAGATTTTCGATGGTGACAATAATGAGGCGAAATTTTTCTCTTCTTGACGATGAATAACTATCATTCTAAACTAAAAAATGAAATTATCCTTTATTTACGAACAGGCACACAATTCTGGTGACACATAAAAGATTCAAACCTAACAGTTGTCACAGTGTGAGAAGCATGCTATGAAGCGTCCACATCATTTCTGAAACAGATTCATACATTTCAATTATTACCCCCTTTATATAAAAGAGTGTACCATGATCTGAGCAATGACTGGTCGTTGTGTGATGCCCTCAGGTTAGTTAGGTTTAAGTAGTTCTGCGGGACTGATGACGATAGATGTTAAGTCCCGTAGTGCTCAGAGCCATTTGAACCATTTCCTTGTAACCATCTGAGCAGGGATGGAGTTTGGGTGGGCAGACGAGTGCTACTGTGACGCAGTTGTTTTGAGGTTTCACGACGAATGGTTGCTGGGAAGACTTTCTACTTGCTGCTAGTCAGTCTTCGTTTTATCTTCCGCCTTTGTACAGACTGTCTTTGTCTGAGTAGCCGTGCGGAATACGAGTTCTGCAGGAGAGGATGGGGAGGGCAGAAGGGGGGGGGGGGGGGGGGAACACAGCTATCAACCCTTGCCCCTCCATAGTCTCGCTCTTGTCTAGACACTGATATGAATTTTTGATGACAAGCAGCAGTAGCCTACCGAGACAGACGCAGCAACAGGGCAGTAACCGCTTTTGTGACATTTACGAGTTCCTAACCAGGAGCGAATTTTAGTATATCATCTGTGTGCTTTAATAGTTTAGTTTCTTGAGTTTCTGGTGTAAATTTAATATCTAATAGCCACAGTTCTCGCGTTTTCGTTTGCATCGGAACGTAAACAGATTTTATGACATATTACAAGTTCCAGAATGACATGTTCACTCTGCAGTGGTGTACGCTGACATGAATCTTTCCCGGCAGAAAGTAGGAGACGACGTACTGGCGGAAGTGAAGCTCTGAGGACGGGGAGTGAGTCGTGCTTGGGTAGCTCAGTTGGTAGAGCAATTCCCCGCGAAAGGCAAAGGTCCAGAGTTCGAGTCTCGGTCCGGCACAGAGTTTTAATTTGCCAGGAAAGTTTCATATCAGCGCACACTCCGCTGCAGAGTGAAAATCTCATTTTGTAAACATGACCCAGGCTGTGGCTAAGCCATGTCTCCGCAATATCCTTTCTTCCAGGGGTGCTAGTTCTGCAAGGTTTGCAGGAGAGCTTCTGTGAAGTTTTGAAAGTAGGAGACGAGGTACTGGCAGAAGTAAAGCTGTGAGGACGGGGCGTGAGTCGTGCTTGGGTAGCTCAGTTGGTAGAGCACTTGCCTGCGAAAGGCGAAGGTCCCGAGTTCGAGTCTCGATCCGGCACAGAGTTTTAATCTCCCGGGAAATTTTCCTATTACAACTTCCTAATCAGGCGCAAATTATTTAGTTTCACCTGAGTGCTTCAGTAGTTAGGTTTTTGAATATCTGCGTATTACTAGACACAGTTCGTGCGTTTTCGGTCAGGTTCTACAGTAGAGTTGCGCATCACGTGCCGATAATCCGTTTATCTGCATAGTTTAGTTTACCACGGTCTGTAGTATGGACAGGGGCTGCGATTGTTGTGTGCAGATGCGAGCCGAGTTGGTGACACTTAGCTCTCAGCTCCAGGCTGTGATGGCTTCAGTTACGCAGCTTGAGGGTGCAGCGGATGGGCACCACTGTTGTGGGCCGGCCGTGGGGGTCCAACGGACCTCCAGTCAGTCACAGTCTTCCTATCGGCCCTCACCGGAGGCCAGCCCGGTTACTACTCACACTGAGGCTGACTCCTCACCTGTGGCCGGAGCGAAGCAGGCTGCGAAACACTTCCCAGGCGGCCGCACGAAAGGCCTCCGCGGTTTGTCTGACAAACAGGTTCCGGTGCTGTCTGTCGCTGACACTACCGCTGAGCCAGACGCTGTCGCCTGTCCTGTTTCAGTGGAAACCACTCAGCCTGCAAGATCCGGGCAGTCGCAGAGAGTGGGATTATTGGTAGTTGGGGCCTCCAACGTTAGGCGCGTTATGGGGCCCGCTAGGGACTTGGCTGACAAGGAGGGTAAGAGGACCAATGTGCATACCGGGTCCTCCCATTTGCCATGAAGAACGCAGGGTTGCTCACGCCGGTTCCAATGATGAGTGTCACTTTGCATCAGAAGAGATTCTCTCTGGTTTCGAGCTGCTAACAGAAGTGGTAAAGCCGCCAGTCTTGCTTGCAAGATGAAAGCAGAGCTGGCCATTTGCAGCACTGCAGGAGGCGGCTTCACGGCTAGCAGGCGCTGTGTGGCGTGGACTGGGCGGTTTTTTAGGTTAGTGGGTCTCGGGAAAACACAAGAAGGGCTTCAGTCACAAAGGGTTCAGGCTGAACACAGGAAGAACGTAGATACAGGAACCATTGGTATAACAGTTGCAAATTGTCGTAGCTGTGTTGGGAAAGTACCAGAGCTCCAAGCGCTAATAGAAAGCACTGATACTCAAATCGTTATAGGCACTGAAAGCTGACTAAAGCAGGATATAAGCTCAACCAATATTTTTGCGAAGAACCTAACGGTGTTCCGAAAGAATCGGCTAAACACGGTTGGCGGTGGCGTGTTTGTTGCAGTCAGAAGTAGTTTACTTGTCGCGATATTGAAGTAGGTACTTCCTGTGAGTTAGTATGGGCAGAGGTCATTGTTGGCAACAGGAATAAAATAATAATTGGATCCCTTTACCGACTTCCCAATTTAGATGATACAGTTGCTGAAAGGTTCAAAGAAAACTTGAGTTTGATTTCAAACACGTACCCGACTCATACGATAATAGTTGGTGGTGACCTTAGTTTACCCTCGATATGTTGGCGAAAATACATGTTTAATTCTAGAGGTACGCATAAAATATCATCCGAAATGTGCTAAACGCATTCTCTGAAAATAATTTCGAGCAGTTAGTTCATGAGCCCACGCGAATAGTAAACGGTTGTGAGGACACACTTGACCTCATAGTAACAAATAGTCATGAGTTAATAACGAGCACCAAAACCGATTCAGGGATTAGTGAACACTGGGTTGTCGTAGCGAGATTGAATAGTGCAATCCCCAAATCCTCGAAAAATAAGTGGAAAATATACATATTCAAAAAATAAGATAAAAATTCACTTGACGCCTTCCTGAGAGACAATCAGCACTCATTCCAAATTAATAATATAAATTTAGACCAGATGTGGCTTAAATTCAAAGAAATAGTGTCGGCAGCAATTGAGAGGTTTATACCAAATAAATTAACAAACGACGGAGCTGATCCTCCTTGGTACACAAATCGGATTAGAACACTGTTGTAGAAACAACGGAACAAACATGCCAGTTTCAAACAGACGCAAAATTCCCAAGATTGGCGATCTTTTACAGAAGCTCAAAATTTAGCGCGGACTTCAATGCGAGATGCTTATAACAGTTTCCACAACGAAACTTCGTCTCGAAACCTGGCAGAAAATCCAAAGAGATTCTGGTCGTATGTTAAGTATGTTAGCGGCAAGAAAAATCAATGCTTTCTCTGAGCGATATCAGTGGAGATACTATCGAAGACAGTGCTGCCAAAGCAGAGTTACTAAACACAGCCTTCCGAAATGCCTTAACAAAAGAAGACGAAGTAACTATTTCAGTATTCGAATCGAGAACAGCTGCCAACATGAGTAACGTAGAAGTAAATATCCTCGTAGTAGTGAAGCAACTTACATCACTTAATAAAAGCAAGTCTTCTGGTCCAGACGTATACCAATTACGTTCATTTCGGAGTATGCTGATGCATTAGCTCCATACTTAACAATCATATACAACCGTTTGCTCGACGAAAGATTCGCACCCAAAGACTGGAAAGTTGCACAGGTCACACCAATATTCAAGAAAGGTCATAGGAGTAATCCACTAAATTACAGGCCCACATCTTTAACGTCGATATGCAGCAGGATTTTGGAACATATATTGTGTACGAACATTATGAATTACCTCGAAGAAAACGGTCTATTGACACACAGTCAACATGGGTTTAGAGAACATCGTTCCTGTGAAACACAGCCAGCCCTTTATTCACATGAAGTGCTGAGTGCTATTGACAAGGGATTTCAGATCGATTCCGTATTTCTGGATTTCCGGAAGGCTTTTGACACTGTACCACACAAGCGGGTCGTAGTGAAATTGCGTGCTTATGGAAATTCGTCTCAGCTATGTGACTGGATCTGTGATTTCCTGTCAGAGAGGTCACAGTTCGTTGTAATTGACGGAAAGTCATCGAGTAAAACAGAAGTGATTTCTAGCGTTCCCCAAGGTAGTGTTATAGGCCCTCTGCTGTTCCTTGTCTATATAAACGATTCAGGAGAGAATTTGAGTATCCGTCTTCGGTTGTTTGCAGATGACGCTGTCGTTTATCGACTAATAAAGATGACAGCAGATCAGAACAAGCTGCAAAATGATTTAGTAAAAGTATCTGAATGGTGCGAAAACCGGCAGTTGATCCTAAATTACGAAAAGTGTGAGGTCATCCACATGAGTGCTAAAAGAAACTCGTTGAACTTCGGTTACACGATAAATCAATCTAATCTAAAATCCGTAAATTCAACTAAATACCTAGGTATTACGATTACGAACAACTTAAATTGGAAAGAACACGTAGAAAATGTTGTGGGGAAGGCTATTCAAATACTGTGTCTTACTGGCACAACACTTAGAAAATGTAACAGATCTACTAAGTAGACTGCCTACACTACACTTGTCCGTCCTCTGTTAGAACACTGCTGGCGCGGGGTGGGATCCTTACCAGGTAGGACTGACGGAGTACATCGAAAAAGTTCAAAGAAAGGCAGCACGTTTTGTATTATCGCGGAATACGGGAGAGAGTGTCACAGAAATGATACAGGATTTGGGATGGACATCATTAAAAGAAAGAACACTTAGTTTCAAGTCTCTAGAGGAACGGAAAGTTCCTAATGATTGGAAAAGAGCACAGGTAGTCCCAGTCTTCAAAAAGGGGCGTCGAGCAGATGCGCAAAACTATATCTCTGACGTCGATCTGTTGTGTAATTTTAGAACATGTTTTTTGCTCGAGTATCATGTCGTTTTTGGAAACCCAGAATCTACTCTGTAGGAATCAACATGGATTCCAGAAACAGCGATCGTGTGAGACCCAACTCGCTTTATTTGTTCATGACACCCAGAAATTATTAGATACAGGCTCCTAGGTAGATGCTATTTTCCTAGACTTATGGAAGGCGTTCGATACAGTTCCACACTGTCGCCTGATAAACAAAGTAAGAGCTTACGGAATATCAAACCAGCTGTGTGCCTGGGTTGAAGAGTTTTTAGCAAACAGAACAGAGCATGTTGTTATCAATGGAGAGACGTCTACAGACGTTAAAGTAACCTCTGGCGTGCCACAGGGGAGTCTTATGAAACCATTGCTTTTCACAATATATATAAATAACCTAGTAGATAGTGTCGGAAGTTCCATGCGGCTTTTCGCGGATGATGCTGTAGTACACAGAGACGTTGCAGCATTAGAAAATTGTAGCGAAATGCAGGAATATCTGCAGCGGATAGGCACTTGGTGTAGGGAGTGGCAACTGACCCTTAACATAGACAAATGTAATGCATTGTGAATACATAGAAAGAAGGATCCTTTATTGTATGATTATATGATAGCGGAACAAACACTGGTAGCAGTTACTTCTGTTAAATATCTGGGAGTACGCGTACGGAACGATTTGAAGTGGAATGATCATATAAAATTAATTGTTGGTAAGGCGGGTACCAGGTTGAGATTCATTGGGAGAGTCCTTAGAAAATGTAGTCCATCAACAAAGGAGGTGGCTTACAAAACACTCGTTCGACCTATACTTGAGTATTGCTCATCAGTGTGGGATCCGTACCAGATCTGGTTGACGGAGGAGATAGAGAAGATCCAAAGAAGAGCGGCGCGTTTCGTCACAGGGTTATTTGGAAACCGTGATAGCGTTACGGAGATGTTTAGTCAACTCAAGTGGCAGACTCTGCAAGAGAGGCGCTCTGCATCGCGGTGTAGCTTGCTGTCCAGGTTTCGAGAGGGTGCGTTTCTGGATGAGGTATCGAATATACTGCTTCCCCCTACTTATACCTCCCGTGGAGATCACGAATGTAAAATTAGAGAGATTCGAGCGCGCACGGAGGCTTTCAGACAGTCGTTCTTCCCGCGAACCATACGTGACTGGAACAGAAAAGGGAGGTAATGACAGTGGCACGTAAAGTGCCCTCCGCCACACACCGTTGGGTGGCTTGCGGAGTATGAATGTAGATGTAGATGTAGAAAGGCGTTTTTCCTTGTGACGGAATCTTCTCACGAAATTCCTATCACCAACTTTCTCCTCCGGATGTGAAAATATTTTGTTGACACCCACCTACATAGGGAGGAACGATCACCACGATAAAATAAAGGAAATCAGAGCTCGTTCGGAAAGATATAGGTGTTCATTCTTTCGGCGCTCTATACGAGATTGGAATAATAGAGAATTGTGAAGGTGGTTCGATGAACCCTCGGCCAGGCACTTAAATGTGATTTGCAGAGTATCCATGTAGATGTAGATGTAGATGTGGATGTATGCGTGGCACATCTGGTTGTCGTATTTCTTGAAAAAGAATAATATAACTGACGCACATGGCTCGTTGCCCTACATATATAAAGTAATTTAAATTTTCAGCGTCTAGCACATTTTGGACGTTGCTGTCGAAACATGGAACCGTCGCCTTACATAGACTAGCCAGTCAGCAGTCACCCCTTCGGAACCAGAATGAATTTTCATTCTACAGTGGACTGTGCGCCAATTTGAAACTTCCTGAGAGTGTGTGCAGGTCCCGGACTCGAACCTGGGACCTTTTCCTCAGTTGACGGAGCACATTCCCACCAAAGGCGAAGGTCTCAGGTTCAAGACCCACTCCAGCGACCAGTTTTAATCACTTAAAGAATCTGTTACTGAAAAATAGTCTGGCCAGTCACATTAATCTGTCCTCCTGTCAAAAGCCTGAATAACCAGATTTTGCTGCGCAAACTGCTACGAGACGTGCAGGGAGACAGTCAGTGAGGTTCTGGAAGGTACCGACAGGGGTGTGCAGCCACGCCGAATCCAGTGCCGTGGGTCAGCTGCCCTTCGTTTCTCGATTGAGGATCCATGGTGCGAACTTATCGATTGGGTTAAAATGCGAGAAGTGTGGTGGCCGTGGCAGTATGGTGAACTCATCCTGGTGCTCTTCGAACCATACGTGTACACTGCTGTGTGACTTGTTGCATTGTCCTGCTGGTAGATGTCATCGTGCTGAGAAAAAGACAAACTCCATGTAGGGGCAGGCGTGCTCCCCAAGGATAGATGCATATTTGTGTCCCTACACTGTGCCGTAGATAACCCAGCGAATGACACGAATACGCTCCACAGACCATAATGCTCCTTCCTCAGTCCTGGACCTTCCCGACGAATGTTGCAGGGCGTATGCTTTTAGACGTTTCATTCCGTCCATGCCAATGGCCGTCTGTCCGATGGACTATACAACGAGATGTATCTGAAAACGCACTTGTTGCGATTCATTGTCAAATGGCTCTCAGCACTATTGGACTTAACTTCTAAGGTCAAAAGTCCCCTAGAACTTAGAGCTACTTAAACCTACCTAACCTAAGGAGGTTGGTGTTGACAGATGTGAAAATTACCGAACTTGCAGTTTAATAAGACACAGCTGCAAAATACTAACGCGAATTCTTTACAGACGAATGGAAAAACTGGTACAAGCTGGCCTCGGGGAAGATCAGTTTGGATTCCGTAGAAATGTTGGAACACGTGAGGCAATACTGACCTTACGACTTATCTTAGAAGAAAGATTAAGAAAAGGCAAACCTACGTTTCTAGCATTTGTAGACTTAGAGAAAGCTTTTGACTGGAATACTCTTTTTCAAATTCTAAAGGTGGCAGGGGTAAAATACAGGGAGCGAAAGGCTATTTACAATTTGTACAGAAACCAGATGGCAGTTATAAGAGTTGAGGGACATGAAAGGGAAGCAGTGGTTGAGAAGGGAGTGAGACAGGATTGTAGCCTCTCCCCGATGATATTCAATCTGTATATTGAGCAAGCAGTAAAGGAAACAAAAGAAAAATTCGGAGTAAGTATTAAAACCCATTGAGAAGAAATAAAAACTTTGAAGTTCGCCGATGACATTGTAATTCTGTCAGAGACAGGAAAGGACTTGAAAGAGCAATTGAACGGAATGGACAGTGTCTTGAACGGAGGATATAAGATTAACATCAACAAAAGCAAAACGAGGACAATGGAATGTAGTCGAATTAAATAGGGTGATGCTGAGGGAATTAGATTAGGAAATGAGACACTTAAAGTAGTAAAGGAGTTTTGCTACTTGGGGAGCAAAATATCTGATGATGGTCGAAGTAGAGAGGATATAAAATGTAGACTGGCAATGGCAAGGAAAGCGTTTCTGAAGAAGAGAAATTTGTTAACATCAAGTATAGATTTAAGTGTCAGAAAGTCGTTTCTGAAAGTATTTGTATGGAGTGTAGCCATGTATGGAAGTGAAACATGAACGATAAATAGTTTGGACAAGAAGAGAATAGAAGCTTTTGAAATGTGGTGCTACAGAAGAATGCTGAAGATTAAATGGGTAGATCACATAACTAATGAGGAAGTATTGAATAGGATTGGGGAGAAGAGACGTTTGTGGCACAACTTTACCAGAAGAAGGGATCGGTTGGTAGGACATGTTCTGAGGCATCAAGGGATCACAAATTTGGCATTGGAGGGCAGCGTGGAGGGTAAAAATCGTAGAGGGAGACCAAGAGATGAATACACTAAGCAGGTTCAGAAGGATGTGGGTTGCAGTAAGTACTGGGAGATGAAGAAGCTTGCACAGGATAGAGTAGCATGGAGAGCTGCATGAAACCAGTCTCAGGACTGAAGACAACAACAACAACAACAACAACCTAAGGACATCACACACATTCATGCCCGAGGCAGGGTTCGAACCTGCGACCGTAGCGGTCGCGCTGTTCCAGACTGAAGCGCCTAGAACCGCTCGCCCACACCGGCCGGCCATTTATTGTCACTAACAGTATTCCGTATTAGTCCGTTATGATATGGACTCCACCCACTTAAACAATATTCAAGGATGGACCGGACGAGTGTTTCGTAACCAATCACCTTTGTAGAATGCTGCCATTTTCTGAGTATCTTACCAATGAACGGAAGTGTACCGCATGAGACTGTATTGTTATTCCATTTAATATCCCTGTAAGTTGTTACAGCCAGGAACTCCAATCGTACCTGAATGATTTTTGCAGATGATAGGATACTACATTTTTTGAACGTCTCAAACAATCAGCGTCAGCGTCGTGTTTCTAAAAACCAGTAACAATCAGTTATGTCTGTGACTGATATTCATGTAAACTGACATAAAACAACGCTACCAGACGTTTTTCCCTTTTGTTTATATAAATCTTCCAAATTTGTGTTAGAAACAAGAGATATGTATCGCATCTTATTAAAATAAAGTGCATATTTAAGGTTCTGCAGTGCAGTAATTCTTAACAAGTAATTGACGATGAAAAAATTAGAAATGGGCGTTCTCGTTGGATATTAAGCAGTCTGATTTGTTGCGAATGGTGCATTAAGTGTTTTCATTGGGGGAGAGAAAGGGGGGGGGGAGATCCAGTGCGCAGACAAGTGGAGAAATCTGGCACTGTCTCATATGTCAAAGGAACAAATTGATAGAGGAATAACAAGGAAAGATGTCACCCTTCAGGCGCATCTGGGAATGAAGTATGTAGGATTATGAGGGGTGAGTGGCGTTGGAAAATTGCCACTGCGGAGATTGTAGGAAGAAAGAGAACGCAGCTGTAGTTTCGACCAAAAAACCAGGTTTCATTAGTAGTCAGAGCTGAGTGGAGGGTTAAACTGCTAAGGAGCAGAAACAACAGATATCAGTTGTGTTTCAGAAAACCTACTTAGACAAAGATGTTGAGGGAGGTACTGCTGCTGGGTAGTAGTCACGGACGAGATGTGGGTACAGAGTGCGAGATAACCAGAGTCTTCAAATCTACTGCAAGGCTTAAAAAACGTAGGGGCTCTACGTAAGGAAATCATAGAGGAGGATCAAGTAGTAGCAGCTGGCGAGGCGGGCAACAGTATGTACCAGGCCAGGGTGAACAGTATGGACCAGGACAGGGTAAACAGTATGGTCAAGACAGGGTGAACAGTATAGACTAGGACAGGGTGATCAGTATTGACCAGGACTGGGTGAACAGTATGTAAAAGGACAGGGTGAACAGTATGGACCAGGACAGGGTGAACAGTATGGACAAGGACAGGGTGAACAGTACAGACCAGGACAGGGTGAACAGTACAGACCAGGACAGGGTGAAAAGTATGGACCAGAACAGGGTGAACAGTATGGACAAGGACAGGGTGAACAGTATGGACCAGAACAGGGTGAACAGTATGGACCAGGTCAGGGTGAACAGTATGGACCAGGACAAGGTGAACAGTATGGACCAGGACAGGAAGAACAGTATGGACCAGGACAGGGTGAACAGTATGGACCAGGACAGGGTGAACAGTATGTAAAAGGACAGGGTGAACAGTATGGACCAGGACAGGGTGAACAGTATGGACCAGGACAAGGTGAACAGTATGGACCAGGACAGGAAGAACAGTATGGACCAGGACAGGGTGAACAGTATGGACCAGGACAGGGTGAACAGTATGGACCAGGGCAGGGTGAACAGTATGGACCAGGACAGGGTAAACAGTATGGACCAGGATAGGGTGAACAGTATGGACCAGGACAAGATGAACAGTATGGACCAGGACAGGGTGAACAGTATGGACCAGGACAGGGTGAACAGTATGGACCAGGACAGGGTGGACAGTATGTAAAAGGACAGGGTGAACAGTACAGACCAGGACAGGGTGAACAGTACAGACCAGGACAAGGTGAACAGTATGGAACAGGACAGGGTGAACAGTATGGACCAGGCCAGGGTGAACAGTATGGACCAGGACGGGGTGAACAGTATGCACCGGAACAGGGTGAACAGTATGGACCAGGACAGGGTGAACAGTATGGACCAGGACAGGCTGGACAGTATGTAAAAGGACAGGGTGAACAGTATGGGCCAGGACAGGGTGAACAGTATGGACCAGGACAGGGTAAACAGTATGGACCAGGACAGGGTGAACAGTATGACTAACGAGAGGGTGAACAGTATGGACCAGGACAGGGTGAACAGTATGGACCAGGACAGGGTGAACAGTATGGACCAGGACAGGGTGGACAGTATGTAAAAGGACAGGGTGAACAGTGTGGACCAGGACAGGGTGAACAGTATACACCAGGATAGGGTGAACAGTATGGACCAGGACAGGTGAACAGTATGGACCAGGACAGGGTGAACAGTATTGACCAGGACAGGGTGAACAGTATGGACCACGATAGGGTGAACAGTATGGACCAGGACAGGGTGAAGAGTATGGACCAGGACAGGGTGAACAGTATGGACCAGGACAGGGTCAACAGTATGGACCAGGACAGGGTGAACAGTATGGACCAGGATAGGGTGAACAGTATGGAACAGGACAAAGTGAACAATATGGACCAGGACAGGGTAAACAGTATGGACCAGGACAGGGTGAACAGTATGGACCAGGGCAGGGTGGACAGTATATAAAAGAAAAGGGTGAACAGTATGGACCAGGACAGGGTGAACAGTATGGACCAGGACAGGGTGAACAGTATGGACCAGGAGAGGGTGAACAGTATGGACCAGGACAGGGTTAACAGTATGGACCAGGACGGGGTGAACAGTATGGACCAGCACAGGGTGAACAGTATGGACCAGGACGGGGTGAACAGTATGCACCGGAACAGGGTGAACAGTATGGACCAGGACAGGGTGAACAGTATGGACCAGGACAGGCTGGACAGTATGTAAAAGGACAGGGTGAACAGTATGGGCCAGGACAGGGTGAACAGTATGGACCAGGACAGGGTAAACAGTATGGACCAGGACAGGGTGAACAGTATGACTAACGAGAGGGTGAACAGTATGGACCAGGACAGGGTGAACAGTATGGACCAGGACAGGGTGAACAGTATGGACCAGGACAGGGTGGACAGTATGTAAAAGGACAGGGTGAACAGTGTGGACCAGGACAGGGTGAACAGTATACACCAGGATAGGGTGAACAGTATGGACCAGGACAGGTGAACAGTATGGACCAGGACAGGGTGAACAGTATTGACCAGGACAGGGTGAACAGTATGGACCACGATAGGGTGAACAGTATGGGCCAGGACACAGTGAACAGTATGGACCAGGACACGGTGAACAGTATGGACCAGGACAGGGTGAACAGTATGGACCAGGACAGGGTGGACAGTAAGTAAAAGGACAGGGTGAACAGTATGGGCCAGGACAGGGTGAACAGTATGGACCAGGACAGGGTGAACAGTATGGACCAGGACAGGGTGAACAGTATGACTAGCGACAGGGTGAACAGTATGGAACAGGACAGGGTAAACAGTATGGACCAGGACAGGGTGAACAGTATGGACCGGGACAGAGTGAACAGTATGGACCAGGACAGGGTAAACAGTATAGACCAGGACAAGGTGAACAGTATGGACAAGGACAGGGTGAACAGTATGGACCAGGACTGGGTGAACAGTATAGACCAGGACAGGGTGAACAGTATGGACCAGGACAGGGTGATCAGTATGGACCAGGACAGGGTGAACAGTATGGAGCAGGACAGGGTGAACAGTATGGACCAGGACAGGGTGAACAGTATGGACCAGGACAGGGTGAACAGTATGGACCAGGACAGGGTGAACAGTATGGACCAGGACAGGGTGAACAGTATGGACCAGGACAAGGTGAACCGTATGGACCAGAACACGGTGAACAGTATGGACCAGGACAGGGTGGACAGTATGTAAAAGGACAGGGTGAACAGTACAGACCAGGACAGGGTGAACAGTACATACCAGGACAGGGTGAACAGTATGGACCAGGACAGGGTGAACAGTATGGACCAGGCCAGGGTGAACAGTATGGACCAGGACAAGGTGAACCGTATGGACCAGGACAGGAAGAACAGTATGGACCAGGACAGGGTGAACAGTATGGACCAGGACAGAGTGAACCGTATGGACCAGGACAGGAAGAACAGTATGGACCAGGACATGGTGAACAGTATGGACCAGGACAGGGTGGACAGTATGTAAAAGAATAGGGTGAACAGTATGGACCAGGACAGGGTGAACAGTATGGACCAGGACAGGGTGAACAGTATGGACCAGGAGAGGGTGAACAGTATCGACCAGGACAGGGTTAACAGTATGGACCAGGACAGGGTGAACAGTATGGACCAGGACAGGGTGAACAGTATGGACCAGGACAGGGTGAACAGTATGGACCGGGACAGGGTGAACAGTATGGACCAGGACAGGGTGAACAGTATGGACCGGGACAGGGTGAACAGTATGGACCAGGACAGGGTGAACAGTATGAACCAGGACAGGGTGAACAGTAAAGACCAGGACAGGGTGAACAGTATTGACAAAGACAGGGTGAACAGTATGGACCAGGATAGGGTGAACAGTATGGGACAGGACACGGTGAACAGTATAGACCAGGACAGGGTGAACAGTATGGACCAGGACAGGGTGAACAGTATGGACCAGGACAGGGTGGACAGTATGTAAAAGGACAGAGTGAACTGTATGGGCCAGGACAGGGTGAACAGTATGGACCAGGACAGGGTGAACAGTATGGACCAGGACAAAGTGAACAGTATGGACCAGGACAGGGTGAATAGTATGAACCAGGGCAGGGTGAACAGTATACACCAGGACAGGGTGAACATTATGGACCCAGACAGGGTGAACAGTATGGAACAGGACAGGGTGAAAAGTATGGACCAGGACAGGGTGAAAAGAATGGACCAGGAAAGGGTGAAATGTATGGACCAGGACAGGGTGAACAGTATGGACCAGGACAGGGTGAACAGTACGGACCAGGACGGGGTGAAGAGTATGGACCACGAGAGGGTGAAGAGTATGGACCAGGACAGGGTGAACAGAATAGACCAGGACAGGGTGAACAGTATGGACCAGGACACGGTAAACAGTATGGACCAGGACAGGGTGAACAGTACGGACCAGGACAGGGTGAACAGTATACACCAGGGCAGGGTGAACACTATTGATCAGGACATGGTGAAAGTATGGAACCAGGACAGTGTGAACAGTATGGACCAGGACAGGGTGAACAGTATGGACCAGGACAGTGTGAACAATATGGACCAGGACAGGGTAAACAGTATGACTAACGACAGGGTGAACAGTATGGACCAGGACAGGGTCAACGGTATGGACCAGGAGAGGGTGAACAGTATGGAGCAGGACAGGGTGAACGGTATACACCAGGACAGTATGAACAGTATGTACCAGGCCAGTGTGAACAGTATACATCTGGACAGGGTGAACAGTATGGTCCAGGACAGGGTAAACAGTATGGACCAGGACAGGGTGAGCAATATGGACCAGGACAGGATGAACAGTATATGCCAGGACAGGGTGATCAGTATGGATCACGACAGGGTGAACAGTATGGACCAGGATAATGTGAACAGTATGGACTAGGACAGGGTGAACAGTATACGCCAGGACAGGGTGAAAAGTTTGGACCAGGACAGGGTGAACAGTATGGACCAGGACAGGGTAAACAGTATGGACCAGGACAGGGTGAACAGTTTACATAAGGACAGGGTGAAGAGTATGGACCAGGAAAGGGTGAACAGTATGGACCAGGACAGGGTGAACAGTATACACCAAGACAGGGTGAACAGTATGGACCAAGACAGGGTGAACAGTATAGACCAGGAAATTGTAGAGAGTATGGTCCAGGACAGGGTGAACAGTATGGACCAGGACAGCGTCAACAGTGTGGAACAGGACAGGGTAAACAGTATTGACCAGGACAGGGTGATCAGTATGGAAGAGGACAGGGTGAACAGTATAGACCAGGATGGGGTGAACAGTATAGACCAATACAGGGTGAACAGTGTGGACCAGGACAGAGTGAACAGTATGGACCAGGACAGGGTGAACAGTATGAACCAGGACAGGATGAACAGTATTGACCAGGACAGGGTGAACAGTATGGACCAGGACAGAGTGAACAGTATGGACCAGGACAGAGTGAACAGTATGAACCAGGACAGGGTGAACAGTATACACCAGGACAGGGTGAAAAGTTTGGACCAGGACAGGATGAACAGTATGGACCAGGACAGGGTAAACAGTATGGACCAGGACAGGGTGAACAGTTTACATAAGGACAGGGTGAAGAGTATGGACCAGGAAAGGGTGAACAGTATGGACCAGGACATTGTGAAGATATGGTCCAGGACAGGGTGAACAGTATGGTCCAGGACAGGTAGAACAGTATGGACCAGGAAAGGGTGGACAGTATACACCAGGACAGGGTGAACAGTATGGACCAGGACAGGGTGAACACTATAGACCAGGAAATTGTAGAGAGTATGGTCCAGGACAGGGTGAACAGTATGGACCAGGACAGCATCAACAGTGTGGAACAGGACAGGGTAAACAGTATGAAGCAGGACAGGGTGATCAGTATGGAGCACGACAGGGTGAACAGTATGGACCAGGATGGGGTGAACAGTATAGACCAGGACAGGGTGAACAGTGTGGACCAGGACAGAGTGAACAGTATGGACCAGGACAGGGTGAACAGTATGAACCAGGACAGGGTGAACAGTATTGACCAGGACAGGGTGAACAGTATGGACCAGGACAGAGTGAACAGTATCGACCAGGACAGAGTGAACAGTATGAACCAGGACAGGGTGAACAGTATACACCAGGACAGGGTGAAATGTTTGGACCAGGACAGGATGAACAGTATGGACCAGGACAGGGTAAACAGTATGGACCAGGACAGGGTGAACAGTTTACATAAGGACAGGGTGAAGAGTATGGACCAGGAAAGGGTGAACAGTATGGACCAGGACATTGTGAAGATATGGTCCAGGACAGGGTGAACAGTATGGTCCAGGACAGCTAGAACAGTATGGACCAGGACAGGGTGAACATTATGCACCAGTACAGGGAGAATAGTATGGACCAGGACAGGGTGAACAGTATGGACCAGGAAAGGGTGGACAGTATACACCAGGACAGGGTGAACAGTATGGACCAGGACAGGGTGAACACTATAGACCAGGAAATTGTAGAGAGTATGGTCCAGGACAGTGTGAACTGTATGGACCAGGACAGCATCAACAGTGTGGAACAGGACAGGGTAAACAGTATGGAGCAGGACAGGGTGATCAGTATGGAGCACGACAGGGTGAACAGTATGGACCAGGACAGGGTGAACAGTATAGACCAGGACAGGGTGAACAGTGTGGACCAGGACGGGGTGAACAGTATGGACCAGCACAGGGTGAACAGTATGGACCAGGACGGGGTGAACAGTATGCACCGGAACAGGGTGAACAGTATGGACCAGGACAGGGTGAACAGTATGGACCAGGACAGGCTGGACAGTATGTAAAAGGACAGGGTGAACAGTATGGGCCAGGACAGGGTGAACAGTATGGACCAGGACAGGGTAAACAGTATGGACCAGGACAGGGTGAACAGTATGACTAACGAGAGGGTGAACAGTATGGACCAGGACAGGGTGAACAGTATGGACCAGGACAGGGTGAACAGTATGGACCAGGACAGGGTGGACAGTATGTAAAAGGACAGGGTGAACAGTGTGGACCAGGACAGGGTGAACAGTATACACCAGGATAGGGTGAACAGTATGGACCAGGACAGGTGAACAGTATGGACCAGGACAGGGTGAACAGTATTGACCAGGACAGGGTGAACAGTATGGACCACGATAGGGTGAACAGTATGGGCCAGGACACAGTGAACAGTATGGACCAGGACACGGTGAACAGTATGGACCAGGACAGGGTGAACAGTATGGACCAGGACAGGGTGGACAGTAAGTAAAAGGACAGGGTGAACAGTATGGGCCAGGACAGGGTGAACAGTATGGACCAGGACAGGGTGAACAGTATGGACCAGGACAGGGTGAACAGTATGACTAGCGACAGGGTGAACAGTATGGAACAGGACAGGGTAAACAGTATGGACCAGGACAGGGTGAACAGTATGGACCGGGACAGAGTGAACAGTATGGACCAGGACAGGGTAAACAGTATAGACCAGGACAAGGTGAACAGTATGGACAAGGACAGGGTGAACAGTATGGACCAGGACTGGGTGAACAGTATAGACCAGGACAGGGTGAACAGTATGGACCAGGACAGGGTGATCAGTATGGACCAGGACAGGGTGAACAGTATGGAGCAGGACAGGGTGAACAGTATGGACCAGGACAGGGTGAACAGTATGGACCAGGACAGGGTGAACAGTATGGACCAGGACAGGGTGAACAGTATGGACCAGGACAGGGTGAACAGTATGGACCAGGACAAGGTGAACCGTATGGACCAGAACACGGTGAACAGTATGGACCAGGACAGGGTGGACAGTATGTAAAAGGACAGGGTGAACAGTACAGACCAGGACAGGGTGAACAGTACATACCAGGACAGGGTGAACAGTATGGACCAGGACAGGGTGAACAGTATGGACCAGGCCAGGGTGAACAGTATGGACCAGGACAAGGTGAACCGTATGGACCAGGACAGGAAGAACAGTATGGACCAGGACAGGGTGAACAGTATGGACCAGGACAGAGTGAACCGTATGGACCAGGACAGGAAGAACAGTATGGACCAGGACATGGTGAACAGTATGGACCAGGACAGGGTGGACAGTATGTAAAAGAATAGGGTGAACAGTATGGACCAGGACAGGGTGAACAGTATGGACCAGGACAGGGTGAACAGTATGGACCAGGAGAGGGTGAACAGTATCGACCAGGACAGGGTTAACAGTATGGACCAGGACAGGGTGAACAGTATGGACCAGGACAGGGTGAACAGTATGGACCAGGACAGGGTGAACAGTATGGACCGGGACAGGGTGAACAGTATGGACCAGGACAGGGTGAACAGTATGGACCGGGACAGGGTGAACAGTATGGACCAGGACAGGGTGAACAGTATGAACCAGGACAGGGTGAACAGTAAAGACCAGGACAGGGTGAACAGTATTGACAAAGACAGGGTGAACAGTATGGACCAGGATAGGGTGAACAGTATGGGACAGGACACGGTGAACAGTATAGACCAGGACAGGGTGAACAGTATGGACCAGGACAGGGTGAACAGTATGGACCAGGACAGGGTGGACAGTATGTAAAAGGACAGAGTGAACTGTATGGGCCAGGACAGGGTGAACAGTATGGACCAGGACAGGGTGAACAGTATGGACCAGGACAAAGTGAACAGTATGGACCAGGACAGGGTGAATAGTATGAACCAGGGCAGGGTGAACAGTATACACCAGGACAGGGTGAACATTATGGACCCAGACAGGGTGAACAGTATGGAACAGGACAGGGTGAAAAGTATGGACCAGGACAGGGTGAAAAGAATGGACCAGGAAAGGGTGAAATGTATGGACCAGGACAGGGTGAACAGTATGGACCAGGACAGGGTGAACAGTACGGACCAGGACGGGGTGAAGAGTATGGACCACGAGAGGGTGAAGAGTATGGACCAGGACAGGGTGAACAGAATAGACCAGGACAGGGTGAACAGTATGGACCAGGACACGGTAAACAGTATGGACCAGGACAGGGTGAACAGTACGGACCAGGACAGGGTGAACAGTATACACCAGGGCAGGGTGAACACTATTGATCAGGACATGGTGAAAGTATGGAACCAGGACAGTGTGAACAGTATGGACCAGGACAGGGTGAACAGTATGGACCAGGACAGTGTGAACAATATGGACCAGGACAGGGTAAACAGTATGACTAACGACAGGGTGAACAGTATGGACCAGGACAGGGTCAACGGTATGGACCAGGAGAGGGTGAACAGTATGGAGCAGGACAGGGTGAACGGTATACACCAGGACAGTATGAACAGTATGTACCAGGCCAGTGTGAACAGTATACATCTGGACAGGGTGAACAGTATGGTCCAGGACAGGGTAAACAGTATGGACCAGGACAGGGTGAGCAATATGGACCAGGACAGGATGAACAGTATATGCCAGGACAGGGTGATCAGTATGGATCACGACAGGGTGAACAGTATGGACCAGGATAATGTGAACAGTATGGACTAGGACAGGGTGAACAGTATACGCCAGGACAGGGTGAAAAGTTTGGACCAGGACAGGGTGAACAGTATGGACCAGGACAGGGTAAACAGTATGGACCAGGACAGGGTGAACAGTTTACATAAGGACAGGGTGAAGAGTATGGACCAGGAAAGGGTGAACAGTATGGACCAGGACAGGGTGAACAGTATACACCAAGACAGGGTGAACAGTATGGACCAAGACAGGGTGAACAGTATAGACCAGGAAATTGTAGAGAGTATGGTCCAGGACAGGGTGAACAGTATGGACCAGGACAGCGTCAACAGTGTGGAACAGGACAGGGTAAACAGTATTGACCAGGACAGGGTGATCAGTATGGAAGAGGACAGGGTGAACAGTATAGACCAGGATGGGGTGAACAGTATAGACCAATACAGGGTGAACAGTGTGGACCAGGACAGAGTGAACAGTATGGACCAGGACAGGGTGAACAGTATGAACCAGGACAGGATGAACAGTATTGACCAGGACAGGGTGAACAGTATGGACCAGGACAGAGTGAACAGTATGGACCAGGACAGAGTGAACAGTATGAACCAGGACAGGGTGAACAGTATACACCAGGACAGGGTGAAAAGTTTGGACCAGGACAGGATGAACAGTATGGACCAGGACAGGGTAAACAGTATGGACCAGGACAGGGTGAACAGTTTACATAAGGACAGGGTGAAGAGTATGGACCAGGAAAGGGTGAACAGTATGGACCAGGACATTGTGAAGATATGGTCCAGGACAGGGTGAACAGTATGGTCCAGGACAGGTAGAACAGTATGGACCAGGAAAGGGTGGACAGTATACACCAGGACAGGGTGAACAGTATGGACCAGGACAGGGTGAACACTATAGACCAGGAAATTGTAGAGAGTATGGTCCAGGACAGGGTGAACAGTATGGACCAGGACAGCATCAACAGTGTGGAACAGGACAGGGTAAACAGTATGAAGCAGGACAGGGTGATCAGTATGGAGCACGACAGGGTGAACAGTATGGACCAGGATGGGGTGAACAGTATAGACCAGGACAGGGTGAACAGTGTGGACCAGGACAGAGTGAACAGTATGGACCAGGACAGGGTGAACAGTATGAACCAGGACAGGGTGAACAGTATTGACCAGGACAGGGTGAACAGTATGGACCAGGACAGAGTGAACAGTATCGACCAGGACAGAGTGAACAGTATGAACCAGGACAGGGTGAACAGTATACACCAGGACAGGGTGAAATGTTTGGACCAGGACAGGATGAACAGTATGGACCAGGACAGGGTAAACAGTATGGACCAGGACAGGGTGAACAGTTTACATAAGGACAGGGTGAAGAGTATGGACCAGGAAAGGGTGAACAGTATGGACCAGGACATTGTGAAGATATGGTCCAGGACAGGGTGAACAGTATGGTCCAGGACAGCTAGAACAGTATGGACCAGGACAGGGTGAACATTATGCACCAGTACAGGGAGAATAGTATGGACCAGGACAGGGTGAACAGTATGGACCAGGAAAGGGTGGACAGTATACACCAGGACAGGGTGAACAGTATGGACCAGGACAGGGTGAACACTATAGACCAGGAAATTGTAGAGAGTATGGTCCAGGACAGTGTGAACTGTATGGACCAGGACAGCATCAACAGTGTGGAACAGGACAGGGTAAACAGTATGGAGCAGGACAGGGTGATCAGTATGGAGCACGACAGGGTGAACAGTATGGACCAGGACAGGGTGAACAGTATAGACCAGGACAGGGTGAACAGTGTGGACCAGGACAGAGTGAACAGTATGGACCAGGACAGGGTGAACAGTAAGAACCAGGACAGGGTGAACAGTATTGACCAGGACAGGGTGAACAGAATCGACCAGGACAGTGTGAACAGTATGGATCAGGACAATGTGAACATTATGGACCAAGACAGGGTGAACAGTGTGGAGCAGGACAGGGTGAACAGTATGGACCAGGGCAGGGTGAACAGTAAACACAAGGACAGGGTGAACAGTATGGACCAGGACAGGGTAAACAGTATACACCAGGACAGGGTGAACAGTATGTACCAGGAGAAGGTGAACAGTATTGACAAGGACAGGGTGAAAAGTATGGACCAAGACAGGGTAAACAGTATGGACCAGGATGGGGTGAACAGTATGGACCAAGACAGGGTGAACAGTATGGACCAGCACAGGGTGAACAGTATGGACCAGGACATTGTGAGGAGTGTGGTCCAGGACAGGGTGAACAATATGGACCAGGACACGTTGAACAATATGGACCAGGACAGGGTGAACAGTATGGAATAGGACAGGGTGAACAGTATGGACCAGGACAGGGTGGACAGTATGTAAAAGGACAGGGTGAACAGTATGGACCAGGACAGGGTGAACAGTATAGACCAGGAAATTGAGAAGAGAATGGTCCAGGACAGGATGAACACTATGGACCAGGACAGCGTCAACAGTATGGAACAGGACAGGGTGAACAGTATGGACCAGGACAGGGTGAACAATATGGACCAGGACAGGGTGAACAGTATGGACCAGGACAGGGTGCACAGTATGGACCAGGACAGGGTGGACAGTATGTAAATGGACAGGGTGAACTGTATGGGCCAGGACAGGGTGAACAGTATGGACCAGGACTGGGTGAACAGTATGGACCAGGACAGGGTGAACAGTACGACTAATGACAGGGTGAACAGTATGGACCAGGACAGGGTGAACAGTATGGACCAGGACAGGGTGAAAAGTATGGACCGGGACAGGGTGAACAGTATGGACCAGGATAGGGTGAACAGTATGGACCAGGACAAGGTGAACAGTATGGACAAGGACAGGGTGAACAGTATGGACCAGGAATGGCTGAACAGTATAGACCAGGACAGGATGAACAGTATGGACCAGGACAGGGTGAACAGTATGGACCAGGACAGGGTGAACAGTATGGACCAGGACAGGGTGAACAGTATGGACCAGGACAGGGTGAACAGTATGGACCAGGACAAGGTGAACAGTATAGACCAGGACAGGGTGAACTGTATGGACCAGGATAGGGAGAACAGTATGGACCAGGACAGGGTGAAAGGTATGGACCAGGACAGGGTGAACAGTATGGACCAGGAGAGGGTGAACAGTATGGACCAGGACAGGGTTAACAGTATGGACCAGGACGGGGTGAACAGTATGGACCAGCACAGGGTGAACAGTATGGACCAGGACGGGGTGAACAGTATGGACCGGAACAGGGTGAACAGTATGGACCAGGACAGGGTGAACAGTATGGACCAGGACAGGCTGGACAGTATGTAAAAGGACAGGGTGAACAGTATGGGCCAGGACAGGGTGAACAGTATGGACCAGGACAGGGTAAACAGTATGGACCAGGACAGGGTGAACAGTATGACTAACGAGAGGGTGAACAGTATGGACCAGGACAGGGTGAACAGTATGGACCAGGACAGGGTGAACAGTATGGACCAGGACAGGGTGGACAGTATGTAAAAGGACAGGGTGAACAGTATGGACCAGGACAGGGTGAACAGTATACACCAGGATAGGGTGAACAGTATGGACCAGGACAGGTGAACAGTATGGACCAGGACAGGGTGAACAGTATTGACCAGGACAGGGTGAACAGTATGGACCAGGATAGGGTGAACAGTATGGGCCAGGACACAGTGAACAGTATGGACCAGGACATGGTGAACAGTATGGACCAGGACAGGGTGAACAGTATGGACCAGGACAGGGTGGACAGTAAGTAAAAGGACAGGGTGAACAGTATGGGCCAGGACAGGGTGAACAGTATGGACCAGGACAGGGTGAACAGTATGGACCAGGACAGGGTGAACAGTATGACTAGCGACAGGGTGAACAGTATGGAACAGGACAGGGTAAACAGTATGGACCAGGACAGGGTGAACAGTATGGACCGGGACAGAGTAAACAGTATGGACCAGGACAGGGTAAACAGTATAGACCAGGACAAGGTGAACAGTATGGACAAGGACAGGGTGAACAGTATGGACCAGGACTGGGTGAACAGTATAGACCAGGACAGGGTGAACAGTATGGACCAGGACAGGGTGATCAGTATGGACCAGGACAGGGTGAACAGTATGGAGCAGGACAGGGTGAACAGTATGGACCAGGACAGGGTGAACAGTATGGACCAGGACAGGGTGAACAGTATGGACCAGGACAGGGTGAACAGTATGGACCAGGACAGGGTGAACAGTATGGACCAGGACAAGGTGAACCGTATGGACCAGAACACGGTGAACAGTATGGACCAGGACAGGGTGGACAGTATGTAAAAGGACAGGGTGAACAGTACAGACCAGGACAGGGTGAACAGTACATACCAGGACAGGGTGAACAGTATGGACCAGGACAGGGTGAACAGTATGGACCAGGCCAGGGTGAACAGTATGGACCAGGACAAGGTGAACCATATGGAACAGGACAGGAAGAACAGTATGGACCAGGACAGGGTGAACAGTATGGACCAGGACAGAGTGAACTGTATGGACCAGGACAGGAAGAACAGTATGGACCAGGACATGGTGAACAGTATGGACCAGGACAGGGTGGACAGTATGTAAAAGAACAGGGTGAACAGTATGGACCAGGACAGGGTGAACAGTATGGACCAGGACAGGGTGAACAGTATTGACCAGGAGAGGGTGAACAGTATGGACCAGGACAGGGTTAACAGTATGGTCCAGGACAGGGTGAACAGTATGGACCAGGACAGGGTGAACAGTATGGACCAGGACAGGGTGAACAGTATGGACCGGGACAGGGTGAACAGTATGGACCAGGACAGGGTGAACAGTATGGACTGGGACAGGGTGAACAGTATGGACCAGGACAGGGTGAACAGTATGGACCAGGACAGGGTGAACAGTAAAGACCAGGACAGGGTGAAGAGTATTGACAAGGACAGGGTGAACAGTATGGACCAGGATAGGGTGAACAGTGTGGGACAGGACACGGTGAACAGTATAGACCAGGACAGGGTGAACAGTATGGACCAGGACAGGGTGAACAGTATGGACCAGGACAGGGTGGACAGTATGTAAAAGGACAGAGTGAACTGTATGGGCCAGGACAGGGTGAACAGTATGGACCAGGACAGGGTGAACAGTATGGACCAGGACAAAGTGAACAGTATGGACCAGGACAGGGTGAATAGTATGAACCAGGGCAGGGTGAACAGTATACACCAGGACAGGGTGAACATTATGGACCCAGACAGGGTGAACAGTATGGAACAGGACAGGGTGAAAAGTATGGACCAGGACAGGGTGAAAAGAATGGACCAGGAAAGGGTGAAATGTATGGACCAGGACAGGGTGAACAGTATGGACCAGGACAGGGTGAACAGTACGGACCAGGACGGGGTGAAGAGTATGGACCACGAGAGGGTGAAGAGTATGGACCAGGACAGGGTGAACAGAATAGACCAGGACAGGGTGAACAGTATGGACCAGGACACAGTAAACAGTATGGACCAGGACAGGGTGAACAGTATGGACCAGGACAGGGTGAACAGTATACATCTGGACAGGGTGAACAGTATGGTCCAGGACAGGGTAAACAGTATGGACCAGGACAGGGTGAGCAATATGGACCAGGACAGGATGAACAGTATATGCCAGGACAGGGTGATCAGTATGGATCACGACAGGGTGAACAGTATGGACCAGGATAATGTGAACAGTATGGACTAGGACAGGGTCAAAAGTATACGCCAGGACAGGGTGAAAAGTTTGGACCAGGACAGGGTGAACAGTATGGACCAGGACAGGGTAAACAGTATGGACCAGGACAGGGTGAACAGTTTACATAAGGACAGGGTGAAGAGTATGGACCAGGAAAGGGTGAACAGTATGGACCAGGACATTGTGAAGATATGGTCCAGGGCAGGGTGAACAGTATGGATCAGGACAGGTAGAACACTATGGACCAGGACAGGGTGAACATTATGCACCAGTACAGGGTGAATAGTATGGACCAGGACAGGGTGAACAGTATGGACCAGGACAGGGTGAACAGTATACACAAAGACAGGGTGAACAGTATGGACCAAGACAGGGTGAACAGTATAGACCAGGAAATTGTAGAGAGTATGGTCCAGGACAGGGTGAACAGTATGGACCAGGACAGCGTCAACAGTGTGGAACAGGACAGGGTAAACAGTATTGACCAGGACAGGGTGATCAGTATGGAACAGGACAGGGTTAACAGTATGGACCAGGATGGGGTGAACAGTATAGACCAGGACAGGGTGAACAGTGTGGACCAGGACAGAGTGAACAGTATGGACCAGGACAGGGTGAACAGTATGAACCAGGACAGGGTGAACAGTATTGACCAGGACAGGGTGAACAGTATTTACCAGGACAGGGTGAACAGTATGGACCAGGACAGAGTGAACAGTATGGACCAGGACAGAGTGAACAGTATGAACCAGGACAGGGTGAACAGTATACACCAGGACAGGGTGAAAAGTTTGGACCAGGACAGGATGAACAGTATGGACCAGGACAGTGTAAACAGTATGGACCAGGACAGGGTGAACAGTTTACATAAGGACAGGGTGAAGAGTATGGACAAGGAAAGGGTGAACAGTATGGACCAGGACATTGTGAAGATATGGTCCAGGACAGGGTGAACAGTATGGTCCAGGACAGGAGGAACAGTATGGACCAGGAAAGGGTGGACAGTATACACCAGGACAGGGTGAACAGTATGGACCAGGACAGGGTGAACACTATAGACCAGGAAATTGTAGAGAGTATGGTCCAGGACAGGGTGAACAGTATGGATTAGGACAGCATCAACAGTGTGGAACAGGACAGGGTAAACAGTATGGAGCAGGACAGGGTGAACAGTGTGGACCAGGACAGAGTGAACAGTATGGACCAGGACAGGGTGAACAGTATGAACCAGGACAGAGTGAACAGTATCGACCAGGACAGAGTGAACAGTATGAACCAGGACAGGGTGAACAGTATACACCAGGACAGGGTGAAAAGTTTGGACCAGGACAGGATGAACAGTATGGACCAGGACAGGGTAAACAGTATGGACCAGGACAGGGTGAACAGTTTACATAAGGACAGGGTGAAGAGTATGGACCAGGAAAGGGTGAACAGTATGGACCAGGACATTGTGAAGATATGGTCCAGGACAGGGTGAACAGTATGGTCCAGGACAGGTAGAACAGTATGGTCCAGGACAGGGTGAACATTATGCACCAGTACAGGGAGAATAGTATGGACCAGAACAGGGTGAACAGTATGGACCAGGAAAGGGTGGACAGTATACACCAGGACAGGGTGAACAGTATGGACCAGGACAGGGTGAACACTATAGACCAGGAAATTGTAGAGAGTATGGTCCAGGACAGTGTGAACTGTATGGACCAGGACAGCATCAACAGTGTGGAACAGGACAGGGTAAACAGTATGGAGCAGGACAGGGTGATCAGTATGGAGCACGACAGGGTGAACAGTATGGACCAGGACAGGGTGAACAGTATATACCAGGACAGGGTGAACAGTGTGGACCAGGACAGAGTGAACAGTATGGACCAGGACAGGGTGAACAGTAAGAACCAGGACAGGGTGAACAGTATTGACCAGGACAGGGTGAACAGAATCGACCAGGACAGGGTGAACAGTATGGATCAGGACAATGTGAACATTATGGACCAAGACAGGGTGAACAGTGTGGAGCAGGACAGGGTGAACAGTATGGACCAGGGCAGGGTGAACAGTAAACACACGGACAGGGTGAACAGTATGGACCAGGACAGGGTAAACAGTATACACCAGGACAGGGTGAACAGTATGTACCAGGAGAAGGTGAACAGTATTGACAAGGACAGGGTGAAAAGTATGGACCAAGACAGGGTAAACAGTATGGACCAGGATGGGGTGAACAGTATGGACCAAGACAGGGTGAACAGTATGGACCAGCACAGGGTGAACAGTATGGACCAGGACATTGTGAGGAGTGTGGTCCAGGACAGGGTGAACAATATGGACCAGGACACGTTGAACAATATGGACCAGGACAGGGTGAACAGTATGGAATAGGACAGGGTGAACAGTATGGACCAGGACAGGGTGGACAGTATGTAAAAGGACAGGGTGAACAGTATGGACCAGGACAGGGTGAACAGTATAGACCAGGAAATTGAGAAGAGAATGGTCCAGGACAGGATGAACACTATGGACCAGGACAGCGTCAACAGTATGGAACAGGACAGGGTGAACAGTATGGACCAGGACAGGGTGAACAATATGGACCAGGACAGGGTGAACAGTATGGACCAGGACAGGGTGCACAGTATGGGCCAGGAAAGGGTGGACAGTATGGAAATGGACAGGGTGAACTGTATGGGCCAGGACAGGGTGAACAGTATGGACCAGGACTGGGTGAACAGTATGGACCAGGACAGGGTGAACAGTATGACTAATGACAGGGTGAACAGTATGGACCAGGACAGGGTGAACAGTATGGACCAGGACAGGGTGATCAGTATGGACCAGGATAGGGTGAACAGTATGGACCAGGACAAGGTGAACAGTATGGACAAGGACAGGGTGAACAGTATGGACCAGGAATGGCTGAACAGTATAGACCAGGACAGGATGAACAGTATGGACCAGGACAGGGTGAACAGTATGGACCAGGACAGGGTGAACAGTATGGACCAGGACAGGGTGAACAGTATGGACGAGGACAGGGTGAACAGTATGGACCAGGACAAGGTGAACAGTATAGACCAGGACAGGGTGAACTGTATGGACCAGGATAGGGAGAACAGTATGGACCAGGACAGGGTGAAAGGTATGGACCAGGACAGGGTGAACAGTATGGACCAGAACAAAATGAACAGTATGAACCAGGACAGGGTGAACTGTATGCACCAGGACAGGGTGAACAGTATGAACCAGGACAAGGTGAACAGTATGTACCAGGACAGGGTTAACTGTATGGACCAGGAGAGGGTGAACAGTATGGACCAGGACAGGGTGAGAAGTATGTACCAGGACTGGTGAACAGTATGGACCAGAACAAAGTGAACAGTATGGACCAGGACACGGTAAACAGTATGGACCAGGACAGGGTGGACAGTATGGACAAGGACTGGGCGAACAGTATACACCAGGACAGAGTGAACAGTATGGATCAGGACATGGTGTACAGTATGTACCAGGAGAGTATGAACAGTATGGACCAGGGCAGGGTGAATTGTATGGACCAGGACAGGGCGAACAGTATGACTAATGACAGGGTGAACAGTATGGACTGGGACAGGTTCAACAGTATGGACCAGGAGAGGGTGAACAGTATGGACCAGGACAGGGAGAACAGTATACAGCCGGACAGTATGAACAGTATGTACCAGGCCAGTGTGAACAGTATACACCAGGACAGGGTGAACAGTAAGACCAGGACAGGGTAAACAGTATGGACCAGGACAGTGTGAACAGTATGGACCAGGACAGGATGAACAGTATATTCCAGGACAGGGTGATCAGTATAGATCACGACAGGTTGAACAGCATGGACCAAGATAAGGTGAAAAGTATGGACCAGGACAGGGTGAGCAGTATACGCCAGGACAGGGTGAAAAGTTTGGACCAGGACAGGGTGAACAGTATGGACCAGGACAAGGTGAACAGTATGGACGAGGACAGGGTGAACAGTTTACATAAGGACAGGGTGAACAGTATGGACCAGGAAAGGGTGAACAGTATGAACCAGGACAGGGTGAACACTATGGACCAGGAAAGGGTGAACAGTATGGACCAGGACAGGGTGTACAGTATGGACCAGGAGAAGGTGAACAGTATGGACCAGGACAGGATGAACAGTATGGACCAGGAGAGGTTGAACAATATGAACCAGGACAGGGTAAACAGTATACACCAGGACAGGGTGAACAGTATGGACCAGGACAGGGTAAACAGTATGGACCAGGACAGGGTGAACAGTATGGACCAGGGCAGGGTCAACAGTATTCACCATGACAGGGTGAACAGTATTGACCAGGACAGGGTGAACAGTATGGATCAGGACAGGGTGAACAGTATGGACCAAGACAGATTGAACAGTATGGAGCAGGACAGGGTGAACAGTATGGACCAGGACAGGGTGAACAGTAAAGACAAGGACAGGGTGAACAGTATGGACCAGGACAGGGTAAACAGTATACACCAGGACAGGGTGAACAGTATGGACCGGGAGAAGGTGAACAGTGTTGAACAGGACAGGGTGAACAGTATGGACCAGTACAGGGTAAACAGTATGGACCAGGACAGGGTGAACAGTATGGACCAAGACAGGGTGAACAGTATGGAACAGCACAGGGTGATCAGTATGGATCAGGACATTGTGAAGAGTGTGGTCCAGGGAAGGGTGAACAGTATGGACCACGACAGGCTCAAAAGTATGGAACAGGACAGGGTGAACAGTAAGGACCACGACAGGGTCATCAGTATAAACCAGGACAGGGTGAAAAGTATGGACCAGGACGGGGTGAACAGTATGGACCAGGACAGGGTGAACAGTGTGGACCAGGACAGAGTGAACAGTATGGACCAGGACAGGGTGAACAGTGTGAACCAGGACAGGGTGTACAGTATGGACCTGTAAAGGGTGAACAGTATGAACCGATACAGGGTGAACAGTATGGACCAGGACAGGGTGAAAAATATTGACCATTACAGGGTGAAAAGTATGGACCAGGACAGGGTGAAAAGTATGGATCAGGACAGCGTGAACAGTATGGACCAAGACAGGGTGAACTGTATGGACCAGGAGAGGGTGAACAGTATGGATCAGGACAGGGTGAATAGTATGAACCAGGACAGGGTGAACAGTATACACCTGGACAGGGTGAACAGTATGGACCCAGACAGGGTGAACAGTATGGACCAGGACAGGGTGAAAAGTATGGACCAGGACAGGGTGAAAAAATGGACCAGGAAAGTGTGAAACGTATGGACCAGAACAGGGTGAACAGTATGGTCCAGGACAGGGTGAACAGTACGGACCAGGACGGGATGAAGAGTATGGACCAGAAGAGGGTGAAGAGTATGGACCAGGATAGGGTGAATAGAATAGACCAGGACAGGGTGAACAGTATGGACCAGGACACAGTAAACAGTATGGACCAGGACAGGGTGAACAGTACGGACCACGACAGGGTGAAAAGTATACACCAGGACACGGTGAATAGTATGGACCAGGACAGGGTTAACAGTATACACCAGGACCGCGTGAACAGTATGTACCAGGACAGTGTGAACAATATGGACCGGGACAGGGTGAACAGTATGGACCAGGAGAGGGCGTACAGTATGACTAACGACAGGGTGAACAGTATGGACCAGGACGGGGTCAACAGTATGGACCAGGACAGGGTGAACAGTATGGACCAGGACAGGGTGAACAGTTTACATAAGGACAGGGTGAAGAGTATGGACCAGGAAAGGGTTAACAGTATGGACCAGGACATTGTAAAGATATGGTCCAGGACAGGGTGAACAGTATGGACCAGGATAGGTAGAACAGTATGGACCAGGACAGGGTGAACATTATGCACCAGTACAGGGTGAGTAGTATGGACCAGGACAGGGTGAACAGTATGGACCAGGACAGGGTGAACAGTATACACCAGGACAGGGTGAACAGTATGGACCAGGACAGGGTGAACAGTATAGACCAGAAAATTGTAAAGACTATGGTCCAGGACAGGGTGAACAGTATGGACTAGGACAGCGTCAACAGTGTGGAACAGGACAGGGTGAAAAGTATGGACCAGGACAGGGTGATCAGTATGGAGCAGGACAGGTTGAACAGTATGGACCAGGATAAGGTGAACAGTATGGACCAGGAAAGGGTGAATAGTATACGCCAGGACAGGGTGAAAAGTTTGGACCAGGACAGGGTGAACAGTATGGACCAGGACAGGGTGAACAGTATGGACCAGGACAGGGTGACCGGTTTACATAAGGACAGGGTGAAGAGTATGGACCAGGAAAGGCTGAACAGTATGGACCAGGACATTGTGAAGATATGGTCCAGGACAGGGTGAACAGTATGGACTTGGACAGGTAGAACAGTATGGACCAGGACAGGGTGAACATTATGCACCAGTACAGGGTGAATAGTATGGACCAGGACAGGGTGAACAGTATGAACCAGGACAGGGTGAACAGTATACGCCAGGACAGAGTGAACAGTATGGATCAGGACATGGTGTACAGTATGTACCAGGACAGTATGAACAGTATGGACCAGGGCAGGGTGAATAGTATGGACCAGGACAGGGCGAACAGTATGACTAATGACAGGGTGAACAGTATGGACCAGGACAGGGGCAACAGTATGGACCAGGAGAGGGTGAACAGTATGGACCAGGACAGGGTGAACAGTATACAGTCTGACAGTATGAACAGTATGTACCAGACCAGTGTGAACAGTATACACCAGGACAGGGTGAACAGTATGACCAGGACAAGGTAAACAGTATGGACCAGGACAGTGTAAACAGTATGGACCAGGACAGGATGAACAGTATATGCCAGGACAGGGTGATCAGTATAGATCACGACAGTTTGAACTGTATGGACCAGGATAAGGTGAACAGTATGGACCAAGACAGGTTGAACAGTATACGCCAGGACAGGGTGTAAAGTTTGGACCAGGACAGGGTGAACAGTATGGACCAGGACATGGTGAACAGTATGGACGAGGACAGGGTGAACAGTTTACATAAGGACAGGGTGAACAGTATGGACCAGGAAAGGGTGAACAGTATGGACCAGGACAGGGTGAACAGTATGGACCAGGACATTGTGAACAGTATGGACCAGGAGAGGGTGGACAGTATACACCAGGACAGGGTGAACAGTATGGACCAGGACAGAGTGAACACTATAGACCAGGAAATTGTAGAGAGTATGGTCCAGGACAGGGTGAACAGTATGGACCAGGACAGCGTCAACAGTGTGGAACAGGACAGGGTAAACAGTATGGACCTTGACAGGGTGATCAGTATGGAGCACGACAGGGTGAACAGTATGGACCAGGACGGGGTGAACAGTATAGAGCAGGACAGGGTGAACAGTGTGGACCAGGACAGAGTGAACAGTATGGACCAGGACAGGGTGAACAGTATAAACAAGGACAGGGTGAACAGTATTGACCAGGACAGGGTGAACAGTATGGACCAAGACAGGGTAAACAGTATGGACCATGATGGGGTGAACAGTATGGACCAAGACAGGTTGAACTGTATGGTCCAGCACAGGGTGAACAATATGGACCAGGACACGGTGAACAATATGGACCAGGACAGGGTGAACAGTATGGAATAGGACAGGGTGAACAGTATGGACCAGGACAGGGTGGACAGTATGTAAAAGGACAGGGTGAACAGTATGGTCCAGGACAGTATGAACAGTATACACCAGGACAGGGTGAACAGTATGGACCAGGACAGGGTGAACAGTATAGACCAGGAAATTGTGAAGAGTATGTTCCAGGACAGGGTGAACACTATGGACCAGGACAGCGTCAACAGTATGGAACAGGACAGGGTGAACAGTATGGACCAGGACAGGGTGAACAATATGGACCAGGACAGGGTGAACATATGGACCAGGACAGCGTGAACAGTATGGACCAGGACAGGGTGGACAGTTTGTAAAAGGACAGGGTGAACTGTATGGGCCAGGACAGGGTGAACAGTATGGACCAGGACTGGGTGAACAGTATGGACCAGGACAGGGTGAACAGTACGACTAATGACAGGGTGAACAGTATGGACCAGGACACGGTGAACATTATGGACCAGGACAGGGTGAAAAGTATGGACTGGGACAGGGTGAACAGTATGGACCAGGATAGGGTGAACAGTATGGACCAGGAAAAGGTGAACAGTATGGACCAGGACAGGGTGAACAGTATGGACCAGGAATGGGTGAACAGTATAGACCAGGACAGGATGAACAGTATGGACCAGGACAGGGTCAACAGTCTGGACCAGGACAGGGTGAACAGTATGGACCAGGACAGGGTGAACAGTATGGACCAGGACAGGGTGAACAGTATGGACCAGGACAGGGTGAACAGTATGGACCAAGACAAGGTGAACAGTATAGACCAGGACAGGGTGAACTGTATGGACCAGGATAGGGAGAACAGTATGGACCAGGACAGGGTGAAAGGTATGGACCAGGACAGGGTGAACAGTATGGACCAGAAAAAAATGAACAGTATGGACCAGGACAGGGTGAACTGTATGGACCAGGACAGGGTGAACTGTATGGACCAGGACAGGGTGAACAGTATACACCAGGACAGGGTGAACACTATGGATCAGGACATGGTGAACAGTATGGACCAGGACAGGGTGAAAGGTATGGACCAAGACAGGGTGAACAGTATGGACAAGGACTGGGCGAACAGTATACACCAGGACAGAGTGAACAGTATGGATCAGGACATGGTGTACAGTATGTACCAGGACAGTATGAACAGTATGGACCAGGGCAGGGTGAATAGTATGGACTAGGACAGGGCGAACAGTATGACTAATGACAGGGTGAACAGTATGGACCAGGACAGGGTCAACAGTATGGACCAGGAGAGGGTGAACAGTATGGACCAGGACAGGGTGAACAGTATATAGCAGGACAGTATGAACAGTATGTACCAGGCCAGTGTGAACAGTATACACCAGGACAGGGTGAACAGTAAGACCAGGACAGGGTAAACAGTATGGACCAGGACAGTGTGAACAGTATGAACCAGGACAGGGTGAACAGTATACGCCAGGACAGGGTGAAAAGTTTGGACCTGGACAGGGTGAACAGTATGGAGCAGGACAGGGTAAACAGTATGGACCAGGACAGGGTGAACAGTATACCCCAGGACAGGGTGAACAGTATGGACCAGGACAGGGTGAACAGTGTGGACCAGGACAGGGTGAACAGTATATAGCAGGACAGTATGAACAGTATGTACCAGGCCAGTGTGAACAGTATACACCAGGACAGGGTGAACAGTAAGACCAGGACAGGGTAAACAGTATGGACCAGGACAGGGTTAACTGTATGGACCAGGACAGGGTGAACAGTATGGACCAGGACAGGGTGAACAGTATGGACCAAGACAGGGTGAACAGTATGGACCAGGATTAGGTGAACAGTACAGACCAGGACGGTGTGAACTGTATGGACCAGGATAGGGAGAACAGTATGGACCAGGACAGGGTGAAAGGTATGGACCAGGACAGGGTGAACAGTATGGACCAGAACAAAATGAACAGTATGGACCAGGACAGGGTGAACTGTATGGACAAGGACTGGGCGAACAGTATACACCAGGACAGAGTGAACAGTATGGACCAGGACAGGGTGAACAGTATGGACCAGGACAGGGCGAACAGTATGACTAATGACAGGGTGAACAGTATGGACCAGGACAGGGTCAACAGTATGGACCAGGAGAGGGTGAACAGTATGGACCAGGACAGGGTGAACAGTATACAGTCTGACAGTATGAACAGTATGTACCAGGCCAGTGTGAACAGTATACACCAGGACAGGGTGAACAGTATGACCAGGACAAGGTAAACAGTATGGACCAGGACAGTGTGAACAGTATGGACCAGGACAGGATAAACAGTATATTCCAGGACAGGGTGATCAGTATAGATCACGACAGGTTGAACATTATGGACCAGGATAAGGTGAACAGTATGGACCAGGACAGGGTGAACAGTATATGCCAGGACAGGGTGAAAAGTTTGGACCAGGACAGGGTGAACAGTATGGACCAGGACATGGTGAACAGTATGGACGAGGACAAGGTGAACAGTTTACATAAGGACAGGGTGAACAGTATGGACCAGGAAAGGGTGTACAGTATGGACTAGGACAGGGTGAACAGTATGGACCAGGACAGGGTGAACAGTGTGGACCAGGACAGAGTGAACAGTATGGACCAGGACATGGTGAACAGTATGAACCAGGACAGGGTGAACACTATGGACCAGGAAAGGGTGAACAGTATGGACCAGGACAGGGTGAACAGTATGGACCACTAGAAGGTGAACAGTATGGACCAGGACAGGATGAACTCTATAGACCAGGAGAGGTTGAACAATATGAACCAGGACAGGGTAAACAGTATACACCAGGACAGGGTGCAAAGTATGGACCAGGACAGGATAAACAGTATGGACCAGGACAGGGTGAACAGTATGGACCAGGACAGGGTCAACAGTATTGACCAGGACAGGGTGAACAGTACGGACCAGGACAGGGTGAACAGTATGGATCAGGACAGTGTGAACAATTTGGATCAAGACAGGGTGAACAGTATGGAGCAGGACAGGGTGAACAGTATGGACCAGGACAGGGTGAACAGTAAAGACAAGGACAGGGTGAACAGTATGGACCAGGACAGGGTAAACAGTATACACCAGGACAGGGTGAACAGTATGGACCGGGAGAAGGTGAACAGTGTTGACCAGGACAGGGTAAACAGTATGGACCAGTACAGGGTAAACACTATGGATCAGGACAGGGTGAACAGTATGGACCAAGACAGGGTGAAGAGTATGGACCAGCACAGGGTGATCAGTATGGATCAGGACATTGTGAAGAGTGTGGTCCAGGAAAGGGTGAACAGTATGGACCAGGACAGGGTCAACAGTATGGAACAGGACAGGGTGAACAGTGTGGACCGGGACAGGGTGAACAGTATGGACCAGGACAGGGTGAACAGTGTGAACCAGGACAGGGTGAACAGTATGGACCAGGAAAGGGTGAACAGTATGAACCAATACAGGGTGAACAGTATGGACCAGGACAGGGTGAAAAGTATTGACCAAGACAGGGTGAACTGTATGGACCAGGACAGGGTGAAAAGTATGGATCAGGTCAGCATGAACAGTATGGACCAAGACAGGGTGAACTGCTTGGTCCAGGAGAGGGTGAACAGTATGGACCAGGAGAGGGTGAATAGTATGAACCAGGACAGCGTGAACAGTATACACCAGGACACGGTGAATAATATGGACCAGGACAGGGTGAACAGTATACACCAGGACAGGGTGAACAGTATGGACCAGGACAGGGTGAACAGTATAGACCAGGAAATTGTAAAGAGTATGGTCCAGGACAGGGTGAACAGTATGGACCAGGACAGCGTCAACAGTGTAGAACAGGACAGGGTGAACAGTATGAACCAGGACAGGGTGATCAGTATGGAGCAGGACAGGGTGAACAGTATGGACCAGGACGGGGTGAACAGTATGGACCAGGACAGGGTGAACAGTGTGGACCAGGACAGGGTGAAAAGAATGGACCAGGAAAGGGTGAAATGTATGGACCAGGACAGGGTGAACAGTATGGTCCAGGACAGGGTGAACAGTACGGACCAGGACAGGGTGAAGAGTATGGACCAGGATAGGGTGAAGAGTATGGACCAGGACAGGGTGAACAGAATAGCCCAGGACAGGGTGAACAGTATGGACCAGGACACTGTAAACAGTATGGACCAGGACAGGGTGAACAGTATGGACCAGGCAAGGTGAACAGTATGGACCAGGACGGGCGAACAGTATACACCAGGACATAGTGAACAGTATGGATCATGACATGGTGAACAGTATGGACCACGACAGGGTGAAAAGTATACACCAGAACACGGTGAATAGAATGGACCAGGACAGGGTGAACAGTATACACCAGGACCGCGTGAACAGTATGTACCAGGACAGTGTGAACAACATGGACCAGGACAGGGTGAACAGTATGGACGAGGACAGGTAGAACAGTATGGACCATGACAGGGTGAACATTATGCACCAGTACAGGGTGAATAGTATGGACCAGGACAGGGTGAAAAGTATGGACCAGGACAGGGTGAACAGTATACACCAGGACAGGGTGAACAGTATGGACCAGGACAGGGTGAACAGTATAGACCAGAAAATTGTAAAGAGTATGGGCCAGGACAGGGTGAACAGTATGGACCAGGACAGTGTCAACAGTGTGGAACAGGACAGGGTGAACAGTATGGACCAGGACAGGGTGATCAGTATGGAGCAGGACAGGTTGAACAGTATGGACCTGGATAAGGTGAACAGTATGGACCAGGACAGGGTGAGCAGTATACGCCAAGACAGGGTGAAAAGTTTGGACCAGGACAGGGTGAACAGTATGGACCAGGACAGGGTGAACAGTATGGACCAGGACAGGGTGAACAGAATAGACCAGGAGAGGGTGAACAGTATGGGCCAGGACACGGTAAACAGTATGGACCAGGACAGGGTGAACAGTATGGACAAGGACAGGGTGAACAGTATGGACCAGGAATGGGTGAACAGTATAGACCAGGACAGGATGAACAGTATGGACCAGGACAGGGTCAACAGTTTGGACCAGGACAGGGTGAACAGTATGGACCAGGACAGGGTGATCAGTATGGACCAGGACAGGGTGAACAGTATGGACCAGGACAGGGTGAACAGTATGGACCAAGAGAAGGTGAACAGTATAGACCAGGACAGGGTGAACTGTATGGACCAGGATAGGGAGAACAGTATGGACCTGGACAGGGTGAAAGGTATGGACCAGGACAGGGTGAACAGTATGGACCAGAACAAAATGAACAGTATGGACCAGGATAGTGTGAACAGTATGGACCAGGACAGGATAAACAGTATATTCCAGGTCAGGGTGATCAGTATAGATCACGACAGGTTGAACAGTATGGACCAGGATAAGGTGAACAGTATGGACCAGGACAGGGTGAACAGTATATGCCAGGACAGGGTGAAAAGTTTGGACCAGGACAGGGTGAACAGTATGGACCAGGACATGGTGAACAGTATGGACGAGGACAGGGTGAACAGTTTACATAAGGACAGGGTGAACAGTATGGACCAGGAAAGGGTGTACAGTATGGACTAGGACAGGGTGAACAGTATGGACCAGGACAGGCTGAACAGTGTGGACCATGACAGAGTGAACAGTATGGACCAGGACATGGTGAACAGTATGAACCAGGACAGGGTGAACACTATGGACCAGGAAAGGGTAACAGTATGGACCAGGACAGGGTGAACAGTATGGACCAGTAGAAGGTGAACAGTATGGACCAGGACAGGATGAACTCTATAGACCAGGAGAGGTTGAACAATATGAACCAGGACAGGGTAAACAGTATACACCAGGACAGGGTGCACAGTATGGACCAGGACAGGATAAACAGTATGGACCAGGACAGGGTGAACAGTATGGACCAGGACAGGGTCAACAGTATTGACCAGGACAGGGTGAACAGTACGGACCAGGACAGGGTGAACAGTATGGATCAGGACAGTGTGAACAATTTGGATCAAGACAGGGTGAACAGTATGGAGCAGGACAGGGTGAACAGTATGGACCAGGACAGGGTGAACAGTAAAGACAAGGACAGGGTGAACAGTATGGACCAGGACAGGGTAAACAGTATACACCAGGACAGGGTGAACAGTATGGACCGGGAGAAGGTGAACAGTGTTGACCAGGACAGGGTAAACAGTATGGACCAGTACAGGGTAAACACTATGGATCAGGACAGGGTGAACAGTATGGACCAAGACAGGGTGAAGAGTATGGACCAGCACAGGGTGATCAGTATGGATCAGGACATTGTGAAGAGTGTGGTCCAGGAAAGGGTGAACAGTATGGACCAGGACAGGGTCAACAGTATGGAACAGGACAGGGTGAACAGTGTGGACCGGGACAGGGTGAACAGTATGGACCAGGACAGGGTGAACAGTGTGAACCAGGACAGGGTGAACAGTATGGACCAGGAAAGGGTGAACAGTATGAACCAATACAGGGTGAACAGTATGGACCAGGACAGGGTGAAAAGTATTGACCAAGACAGGGTGAACTGTATGGACCAGGACAGGGTGAAAAGTATGGATCAGGTCAGCATGAACAGTATGGACCAAGACAGGGTGAACTGTTTGGTCCAGGAGAGGGTGAACAGTATGGACCAGGAGAGGGTGAATAGTATGAACCAGGACAGCGTGAACAGTATACACCAGGACACGGTGAATAATATGGACCAGGACAGGGTGAACAGTATACACCAGGACAGGGTGAACAGTATGGACCAGGACAGGGTGAACAGTATAGACCAGGAAATTGTAAAGAGTATGGTCCAGGACAGGGTGAACAGTATGGACCAGGACAGCGTCAACAGTGTAGAACAGGACAGGGTGAACAGTATGAACCAGGACAGGGTGATCAGTATGGAGCAGGACAGGGTGAACAGTATGGACCAGGACGGGGTGAACAGTATGGACCAGGACAGGGTGAACAGTGTGGACCAGGACAGGGTGAAAAGAATGGACCAGGAAAGGGTGAAATGTATGGACCAGGACAGGGTGAACAGTATGGTCCAGGACAGGGTGAACAGTACGGACCAGGACAGGGTGAAAAGTATGGACCAGGATAGGGTGAAGAGTATGGACCAGGACAGGGTGAACAGAATAGACCAGGACAGGGTGAACAGTATGGACCAGGACACTGTAAACAGTATGGACCAGGACAGGGTGAACAGTGTGGACCAGGCAAGGTGAACAGTATGGACCAGGACGGGCGAACAGTATACACCAGGACATAGTGAACAGTATGGATCATGACATGGTGAACAGTATGGACCACGACAGGGTGAAAAGTATACACCAGAACACGGTGAATAGAATGGACCAGGACAGGGTGAACAGTATACACCAGGACCGCGTGAACAGTATGTACCAGGACAGTGTGAACAACATGGACCAGGACAGGGTGAACAGTATGGACGAGGACAGGTAGAACAGTATGGACCATGACAGGGTGAACATTATGCACCAGTACAGGGTGAACAGTATGGACCAGGACAGGGTGAACAGTATAGACCAGAAAATTGTAAAGAGTATGGGCCAGGACAGGGTGAACAGTATGGACCAGGACAGTGTCAACAGTGTGGAACAGGACAGGGTGAACAGTATGGACCAGGACAGGGTGATCAGTATGGAGCAGGACAGGTTGAACAGTATGGACCTGGATAAGGTGAACAGTATGGACCAGGACAGGGTGAGCAGTATACGCCAAGACAGGGTGAAAAGTTTGGACCAGGACAGGGTGAACAGTATGGACCAGGACAGGGTGAACAGTATGGACCAGGACAGGGTGAACAGAATAGACCAGGAGAGGGTGAACAGTATGGGCCAGGACACGGTAAACAGTATGGACCAGGACAGGGTGAACAGTATGGACAAGGACAGGGTGAACAGTATGGACCAGGAATGGGTGAACAGTATAGACCAGGACAGGATGAACAGTATGGACCAGGACAGGGTCAACAGTTTGGACCAGGACAGGGTGAACAGTATGGACCAGGACAGGGTGATCAGTATGGACCAGGACAGGGTGAACAGTATGGACCAGGACAGGGTGAACAGTATGGACCAAGAGAAGGTGAACAGTATAGACCAGGACAGGGTGAACTGTATGGACCAGGATAGGGAGAACAGTATGGACCTGGACAGGGTGAAAGGTATGGACCAGGACAGGGTGAACAGTATGGACCAGAACAAAATGAACAGTATGGACCAGGACATAGTGAACTGTATGGACCAGGACAGGGTGAACAGTATGGACCAGGACAAGGTGAACAGTATGGACCAGGACAGGGTTAACTGTATGGACCAGGAGGGTGAACAGTATGGACCAGGACAGGGTGAGAAGTATGTACCAGGACAGGTGAACAGTGTGGACCAGAACAAAGTGAACAGTATGGACCAGGACACGGTAAACAGTATGGACCAGGACAGGGTGAACAGTATGGACCAGGACAGGTTGAACAGTATACACCAGGACAGGCTGAACACTATGGATCAGGACATGGTGAATAGTATGGACCAGGACAGGGTGAAAGGTATGGACCAGGGCAGGGTGAACAGTATGGACAAGGACTGGGCGGACAGTATACACCAGGACAGAGTGAACAGTATGGATCAGGACATGGTGGACAGTATGTACCAGGACAGTATAAACACTATGGACCAGGGCAGGGTGAATAGTATGGACCAGGACAGGGCGAACAGTATGACTAATGACAGGGTGAACAGTATTTACCAGGACAGGGTCAACAGTATGGACCAGGAGAGGGTGAACAGTATGGACCAGGACAGGGTGAACAGTATGCAGCCTGACAGTATGAACAGTATGTACCAGGCCAGTGTGAACAGTATACACCAGGACAGGGTGAACAGTAAGACCAGGACAGGGTAAACAGTATGGACCAGGACAGTGTGAACAGTATGGACCAGGACAGGGTAAACAGTATACGCCATTACAGGGTGAAAAGTTTGGACCAGGACCGGGTGAACAGTATGGACCAGGAAAGGGTGAACAGTATGGACCAGGACAGGCTGAACAGTATGGACCAGGACAGGGTGAACAGTGTGGATCAGGACAGAGTGAACAGTATGGACCAGGACATGGTGAACAGTATGGACCAGGACAGGGTGAACAGTATGGACCAGGACAGGGTGAACAGTATGGACCAAGAGAAGGTGAACAGTATAGACCAGGACAGGGTGAACTGTATGGACCAGGATAGGGAGAACAGTATGGACCTGGACAGGGTGAAAGGTATGGACCAGGACAGGGTGAACAGTATGGACCAGAACAAAATGAACAGTATGGACCAGGACATAGTGAACTGTATGGACCAGGACAGGGTGAACAGTATGGACCAGGACAAGGTGAACAGTATGGACCAGGACAGGGTTAACTGTATGGACCAGGAGGGTGAACAGTATGGACCAGGACAGGGTGAGAAGTATGTACCAGGACAGGTGAACAGTGTGGACCAGAACAAAGTGAACAGTATGGACCAGGACACGGTAAACAGTATGGACCAGGACAGGGTGAACAGTATGGACCAGGACAGGGTGAACAGTATACACCAGGACAGGGTGAACACTATGGATCAGGACATGGTGAACAGTATGGACCAGGACAGGGTGAAAGGTATGGACCAGGGCAGGGTGAACAGTATGGACAAGGACTGGGCGGACAGTATACACCAGGACAGAGTGAACAGTATGGATCAGGACATGGTGGACAGTATGTACCAGGACAGTATAAACACTATGGACCAGGGCAGGGTGAATAGTATGGACCAGGACAGGGCGAACAGTATGACTAATGACAGGGTGAACAGTATTTACCAGGACAGGGTCAACAGTATGGACCAGGAGAGGGTGAACAGTATGGACCAGGACAGGGTGAACAGTATGCAGCCTGACAGTATGAACAGTATGTACCAGGCCAGTGTGAACAGTATACACCAGGACAGGGTGAACAGTAAGACCAGGACAGGGTAAACAGTATGGACCAGGACAGTGTGAACAGTATGGACCAGGACAGGGTAAACAGTATACGCCATTACAGGGTGAAAAGTTTGGACCAGGACCGGGTGAACAGTATGGACCAGGACAGGGTGAACAGTATGCACGAGAACAGGGTGAACAGTTTACATAAGGACAGGGTGAACAGTATGGACCAGGAAAGGGTGAACAGTATGGACCAGGACAGGCTGAACAGTATGGACCAGGACAGGGTGAACAGTGTGGATCAGGACAGAGTGAACAGTATGGACCAGGACATGGTGAACAGTATGAACCAGGACAGGGTGAACACTATGGACCAGGAAAGGGTGAACAGTATGGACCAGGACAGGGTGAACAGTATGGACCAGGAGAAGGTAAACAGTATGGACCAGGACAGGATGAACAGTATGGACCAGGAGAGGTTGAACAATATGAACCAGGACAGGGTAAACAGTATACACCAGGACAGGGTGAACAGTATGGACCAGGACAGGATAAACAGTATGGACCAGGACAGGTTGAACAAAATGGACCAGGACCGGGTCAACACTAATGACCATGACAGGGTGAACAGTATGGACCAGGACAGGGTGAACAGTATGGATCAGGACAGGGTGAACAATTTGGACCAAGACAGGGTGAACAGTATGGAGCAGGACAGGGTGAACAGTATGGACCATTACAGGGTGAACAGTAAAGACAAGGACAGGGTAAACAGTATGGACCAGGACAGGGTAAACAGTGTACACCAGGACAGGGTGAACAGTATGGACCGGGAGAAGGTGAACAGTGTTGACCAGGACAGGGTGAACAGTATGGACCAGTACAGGGTAAACAGTATGGACCAGGACTGGGTGAACAGTATGGACCAAGACAGGGTGACGAGTATGGACCAGCACAGGGTGATGAGTATGGATCAGGACATTGTGAAGAGTGTGGTCCAGGAAAGGGTGAACAGTATGGACCAGGACAGGGTCAACAGTATTGAACAGGACAGGGTGAACAGTAAGGACCACGACAGGGTCATCAATATGGACCAGGACAGGGTGAAAAGTATGGACCAGGACAGGGTGAACAGTATGGACCAGGACAGGGTAAACAGTGTGGACCGGGACAGGGTGAACAGTATGGACCAGGACAGGGTGAACAGTGTGAACCAGGACAGGGTGAACAGTATGGACCAGGACAGGGTGAAAAGTATTGACCAAGACAGGGTGAACTGTATGGACCAGGACAGGGTGAAAAGTATGGATCAGGACAGCATGAACAGTATGTACCAAGACAGGGTGAACTGTTTGGTCCAGGAGAAGGTGAACAGTATGGACCAGGAGAGGGTGAATAGTATGAACCAGGACAGGGTGAACTGTATACACCAGGACAGGGTGAACAGTATGTACCAAGACGGGGTGAAGAATATGGACCAGAAGAGGGTGAAGAGTATGGACCACGACAGGGTGAACAGTATACACCAGGACACGGTGAATAATATGGACCAGGACAGGGTGAACAGCATACACCAAGACAGGGTGAACAGTATGGACCAGGACAGGGTGAACAGTATAGACCAGGAAATTGTAAAGAGTATGGTCCAGGACATGGTGAACGGTATGGACCAGGACAGCGTCAACAGTGTAGAACAGGACAGGGTGAACAGTATGGACCAGGACAGGGTGATCAGTATGGAGCAGGACAGGGTGAACAGTATGGACCAGGACGGGGTGAACAGTATGGACCAGGACAGGGTGAACAGTGTGGACCAGGACAGGGTGAAAAGAATGTACCAGGAAAGGGTGAAATGTATTGACCAGGACAGGGTGAACAGTATGGACCAGGACAGGGTGAACAGTACGGACCAGGACGGGGTGAAGAGTATGGACCAGGAAATGGTGAAGAGTATGGACCAGGACAGGGTGAACAGAATAGACCAGAACAGGGTGAACAGTATGGACCAGGACACGGTAAACAGTATGGACCAGGACAGGGTGAACAGTATGGACCAGGACAGGGTGAACAGTATGGACCAGGACGGGCGAACAGTATACACCAGGACATAGTGAACAGTATGGATCATGACATGGTGAACAGTATGGACCACGACAGGGTGAAAAGTATACACCAGGACACGGTGAATAGTATGGACCAGGACAGGGTGAACAGTATACACCAGGACCGCGTGAACAGTATGTACCAGGACAGTGTGAACAATATGGACCAGTACAGGGTGAACAGTATGGACCAGGACAGGTAGAACAGTATGGACCACGACAGGGTGAACATTATGCACCAGTACAGGGTGAATAGTATGGACCAGGACAGGGTGAAAGGTATGGACCAGGACTGGGTGAACAGTATACACCAGGACAGGGTGAACAGTATGGACCAGGACAGGGTGAAAGGTATGGACCAGGACAGGGTGAACAGTATGGACAAGGACTGGGCGAACAGTATACACCAGGACAGAGTGAACAGTATGGATTAGGACATGGTGGACAGTATGTACCAGGACAGTATGAAGAGTATGGACCAGGGCAGGGTGAACAGTATGGACCAGGGCAGGGTGAACAGTATGGACCAGGACAAGGTGAACAGTATAGACCAGGACAGTGTGAACTGTATGGACCAGGATAGGGAGAACAGTATGGACCAGGACAGGGTGAAAGGTATGGACCACGACAGGGTGAACAGTATGGACTAGAACAAAATTAACAGTATGGACCAGGACAGGGTGAACTGTATGGACCAGGACAGGGTGAACAGTATGGACCAGGACAAGGTGAACAGTATGGACCAGGACAGGGTTAACTGTATGGACCAGGAGAGGGTGAACAGTATGGACCAGGACAGGGTGAGAAGTATGTACCAGGACAGGTGAACAGTATGGACCAGAACAAAGTGAACAGTATGGACCAGGACACGGTAAACAGTATGGACCAGGACAGGGTGAACAGTATGGACCAGGACAGGGTGAACAGTATACACCAGGACAGGGTGAACACTATGGGTCAGGACATGGTGAACAGTATGGACCAGGACAGGGTGAAAGGTATGGACCAGGACAGGGTGAACAGTATGGACAAGGACTAGGCGGACAGTATACACCAGGACAGAGTGAACAGTATGGATCAGGACATGGTGGACAGTATGTACCAGGACAGTATGAACAGTATGGACCAGGGCAGGGTGAATAGTATGGACCAGGACAGGGCGAACAGTATGACTAATGACAGGGTGAACAGTATGGACCAGGACAGGGTCAACAGTATGGACCAGGAGAGGGTGAACAGTATGGACCAGGACAGGGTGAACAGTATGCAGCCTGACAGTATGAACAGTATGTACCAGGCCAGTGTGAACAGTATACAGCAGGACAAGGTGAACAGTAAGACCAGGACAGGGTAAACAGTATGGACCAGGACAGTGTGAACAGTATGGACCAGGACAGGGTAAACAGTATACGCCATTACAGGGTGAAAAGTTTGGACCAGGACAGGGTGAACAGTATGGACCAGGACAGGGTGAACAGTATGCACGAGGACAGGGTGAACAGTTTATATAAGGACCGGGCGAACAGTATGGACCAGGAAAGGGTGAACAGTATGGACCAGGACAGGGTGAACATTATGGACCAGGACAGGGTGAACAGTGTGGATCAGGACAGAGTGAACAGTATGGACCAGGACATGGTGAACAGTATGTACCAGGACAGGGTGAACACTATGGACCAGGAAAGGGTGAACAGTATGGACCAGGACAGGGTGAACAGTATGGACCAAGAGAAGGTGAACAGTATGGACCAGGACAGGATGAACAGTATGGACCAGGAGAGGTTGAACAATATGATCCAGGACAGGGTAAACAGTATACACCAGGACAGGGTTAACAGTATGGACCAGGACAGGATAAACAGTATGGACCAGGGCAGGGTGAACAAAATGGACCAGGACAGGGTCAACAGTAATGACCAGGACAGGGTGAACAGTATGGACCAGGACAGGGTGAACAGTATGGATCAGGACAGGGTGAACAATTTGGACCAAGACAGGGTGAACAGTATGGAGCAGGACAGGGTGAACAGTATGGACCATTAGAGGGTGAACAGTAAAGACAAAGACAGGGTGAACAGTATGGACCAGGACAGGTTAAACAGTATACACCAGGACAGGGTGAACAGTATGGACCGGGAGAAGGTGAACAGTGTTGACCAGGACAGGGTGAACAGTATGGACCAGTACAGGGGAAACAGTATGGACCAGGACAGGGTGAACAGTATGGACCAAGACAGGTTGAAGAGTATGGACCAGCACAGGGTGATCAGTATGGATCAGGACATTGTGAAGAGTGTGGTCCAGGGAAGGGTGAACAGTATGGACCAGGACAGGGTCAACAGTATGGAACAGGACAGGGTGAACAGTAAGGACCACGACAGGGTCATCAGTATGGACCAGGACAGGGTGAAAAGTGTGGACCAGGACGGGGTGAACAGTATGGACCAGGACAGGGTAAACAGTGTGGACCGGGACAGGGTGAACAGTATGGACCAGGACAGGGTGAACAGTGTGAACCAGGACAGGGTGAACAGTATGGACCAGGAAAGGGTGAACAGTATGAACCAATACAGGGTGAACAGTATGGACCAGGACAGGGTGAAAAGTATTGACCAAGACAGGGTGAACTGTGTGGACCAGGACAGGGTGAAAAGTATGGATCAGGACAGCATGAACAGTATGGACCAAGACAGGGTGAACTGTTTCGTCCAGGAGAGGGTGAACAGTATGGACCAGGAGAGGGTGAATAGTATGAACCAGGACAGGGTGAACTGTATACACCAGGACAGGGTGAACAGTATGGACCAAGACGGGGTGAAGAATATGGACCAGAAGAGGGTGAAGAGTATGGACCACGACAGGGTGAACAGTATACACCAGGACACGGTGAATAATATGGACCAGGACAGGGTGAACAGTATACACCAGGACAGGGTGAACAGTATGGACCAGGACAGGGTGAACAGTATAGACCAGGAAATTGTAAAGAGTATGGTCCAGGACAGGGTGAACAGTATGGACCAGGACAGCGTCAACAGTGTAGAACAGGACAGGGTGAACAGTATGGACCAGGACAGGGTGATCAGTATGGAGCAGGACAGGGTGAACAGTATGGACCAGGACGGGGTGAACAGTATGGACCAGGACAGGGTGAACAGTGTGGACCAGGACAGGGTGAAAAGAATGTACCAGGAAAGGGTGAAATGTATTGACGAGGACAGGGTGAACAGTATGGACCAGGACAGGGTGAACAGTACGGACCAGGACGGGGTGAAGAGTATGGACCAGGAAAGGGTGAAGAGTATGGACCAGGACAGGGTGAACAGAATAGACCAGGAGAGGGTGAACAGTATGGGCCAGGACACGGGAAACAGTATGGACCAGGACAGGGTGAACAGTATGGACCAGGACAGGGTGAACAGTATGGACCAGGACGGGCGAACAGTATACACCAGGACATAGTGAACAGTATGGATCATGACATGGTGAACAGTATGGACCACGACAGGGTGAAAAGTATACACCAGGACACGGTGAATAGTATGGACCAGGAGAGGGTGAACAGTATACACCAGGACCGCGTGAACAGTATGTACCAGGACAGTGTGAACAATATGGACCAGGACAGGATGAACAGTATTGACCAGGACACGGTGAACAGTATACACCAGGACAGGGTGAACAGTATGGACCAGGACAGGTAGAACAGTATGGACCATGACAGGGTGAACATTATGCACCAGTACAGGGTGAATAGTATGGACCAGGACAGGGTGAAAAGTATGGACCAGGACTGGGTGAACAGTATACACCAGGACAGGGTGAACAGTATGGACCAGGACAGGGTGAAAGGTATGGACCACGACAGTGTGAACAGTATGGACCAGAACAAAATGAACAGTATGGACCAGGACAGGGTGAACTGTATGGACCAGGACAGGGTGAACAGTATGGACCAGGACAAGGTGAACAGTATGGACCAGGACAGGGTTCACTGTATGGACCAGGAGAGGGTGAACAGTATGGGTCAGGACATGGTGAACAGTATGGACCAGGACAGGGTGAACGGTATGGACCGGGACAGGGTGAACAGTATGGACAAGGACTGGGCGAACAGTATACACCAGGACAGAGTGAACAGTATGGATCAGGACATGGTGGACAGTATGTACCAGGACAGTATGAACAGTATGGACCAGGGCAGGGTGAATAGTATGGACCAGGACAGGGCGAACAGTATGACTAATGACAGGGTGAACAGTATGGACCAGGACAGGGTCAACAGTATGGACCAGGAGAGGGTGAACAGTATGGACCAGGACAGGGTGAACAGTATGCAGCCTGACAGTATGAACAGTATGTACCAGGCCAGTGTGAACAGTATACAGCAGGACAAGGTGAACAGTAAGACCAGGACAGGGTAAACAGTATGGACCAGGACAGTGTGAACAGTATGGACCAGGACAGGGTAAACAGTATACGCCATTACAGGGTGAAAAGTTTGGACCAGGACAGGGTGAACAGTATGGACCAGGACAGGGTGAACAGTATGCACGAGGACAGGGTGAACAGTTTACATAAGGACAGGGTGAACAGTATGGACCAGGAAAGGGTGAACAGTATGGACCAGGACAGGGTGAACAGTATGGACCAGGACAGGGTGAACAGTGTGGATCAGGACAGAGGGAACAGTATGGACCAGGACATGGTGAACAGTATGACTAGTGACAGGGTGAACACTATGGACCAGGAAAGGGTGAACAGTATGGACCAGGACAGGGTGAACAGTATGGACCAGGAGAAGGTGAACAGTATGGACCAGGACAGGATAAACAGTATGGACCAGGGCAGGGTGAACAAAATGGACCAGGACAGGGTCAACAGTAATGACCAGGACAGGGTGAACAGTATGGACCAGGACAGGGTGAACAGTATGGATCGGGACAGGGTGAACAATTTGGACCAAGACAGGGTGAACAGTATGGAGCAGGACAGGGTGAACAGTATGGACCATTAAAGGGTGAACTGTAAAGACAAAGACAGGGTGAACAGTATGGACCAGGACAGGTTATACAGTATACACCAGGACAGGGTGAACAGTATGGACCGGGAGAAGGTGAACAGTGTTGACCAGGACAGGGTGAACAGTATGGACCAGTACAGGGTAAACAGTATGAACCAGGACAGGGTGAACAGTATGGACCAAGACAGGGTGAAGAGTATGGACCAGCACAGGGTGATCAGTATGGATCAGGACATTGTGAAGAGTGTGGTCCAGGGAAGGGTGAACAGAATGACCAGGACAGGGTCAACAGTATGGAACAGGACAGGGTGAACAGTAAGGACCACGACAGGGTCATCAGTATGGACCAGGACAGGGTGAAAAGTATGGACCAGAACGGGGTGAACAGTATGGACCAGGACAGTGTAAACAGTGTATACCGGGACAGGGTGAACAGTATGGACCAGGTCAGGGTGAACAGTGTGAACCAGGACAGGGTGAACAGTATGGACCAGGAAAGGGTGAACAGTATGAACCAATACAGGGTGAACAGTATGGACCAGGACAGGGTGAAAAGTATTGACCAAGACAGGGTGAACTGTATGGACCAGGACAGGGTGAAAAGTATGGATCAGGACAGCATGAACAGTATGGAGCAAGACAGGGTGAACTGTTTGGTCCAGGAGAGGGTGAACAGTATGGACCAGGAGAGGGTGAATAGTATGAACCAGGACAGGGTGAACTGTATACACCAGGACAGGGTGAACAGTATGGACCAAGACGGGGTGAAGAATATGGACCAGAAGAGGGTGAAGAGTATGGACCACGACAGGGTGAACAGTATACACCAGGACACGGTGAATAATATGGACCAGGACAGGGTGAACACTATACACCAGGACAGGGTGAACAGTATGGACCAGGACAGGGTGAACTGTATAGACCAGGAAATTGTAAAGAGTATGGTCCAGGACAGGGTGAACAGTATGGACCAGGACAGCGTCAACAGTGTAGAACAGGACAGGGTGAACAGTATGGACCAGGACAGGGTGATCAGTATGGACCAGGAATGGGTGAACAGTATGGACCAGGACGGGGTAAACAGTATGGACCAGGACAGGGTGAACAGTGTGGACCAGGACAGGGTGAAAAGAATGTACCACGAAAGGGTGAAATGTATTGACCAGGACAGGGTGAACAGTATGGACCAGGACAGGGTGAACAGTACGGACCAGGACGGGGTGAAGAGTATGGACCAGGAAAGGGTGAAGAGTATGGACCAGGACAGGGTGAACAGAATAGACCAGGACAGGGTGAACAGTATGGACCAGGACACGGTAAACAGTATGGACCAGGACAGGGTGAACAGTATGGACCAGGACAGGTGAACAGTATGGACCAGGACGGGCGAACAGTATACTCCAGGACATAGTGAACAGTATGGATCATGACATGGTGAACAGTATGGACCACGACAGGGTGAAAAGTATACACCAGGACACGGTGAATAGTATGGACCAGGACAGGGTGAACAGTATACACCAGGACCGCGTGAACAGTATGTACCAGGACAGTGTGAACAATATGGACCAGGACAGGATGAACAGTATTGACCAGGACACGGTGAACAGTATACACCAGGACAGGGTGAACAGTATGGACCAGGACAGGTAGAACAGTATGGACCATGACAGGGTGAACATTATGCACCAGTACAGGGTGAATAGTATGGACCAGGACAGGGTGAAAAGTATGGACCAGGACTGGGTGAACAGTATACACCAGGACAGGGTGAACAGTATGGACCAGGACAGGGTGAAAGGTATGGACCACGACAGGGTGAACAGTATGGACCAGAACAAAATGAACAGTATGGACCAGGACAGGGTGAACTTTATGGACCAGGACAGGGTGAACAGTATGGACCAGGACAAGGTGAACAGTATGGACCAGGACAGGGTTAACTGTATGGACCAGGAGAGGGTGAACAGTATGGACCAGTACAGGGTGAGAAGTATGTACCAGGACAGGTGAACAGTATGGACCAGAACAAAGTGAACAGTATGGACCAGGACACGGTAAACAGTATGGTCCAGGACAGGGTGAACAGTATGGACCAGGACAGGGTGAACAGTACACACCAGGACAGGGTGAACACTATGAGTCAGGACATGGTGAACAGTATGGACCAGGACAGGGTGAAAGGTATGGACCAGGACAGGGTGAACAGTATGGACAAGGACTGGGCGAACAGTATACACCAGGACAGAGTGAACAGTATGGATCAGGACATGGTGGACAGTATGTACCAGGACAGTATGAAGAGTATGGACCAGGGCAGGGTGAACAGTATGGACCAGGACAGGGTGAACAGTATGGAGCAGGACAAGGTGAACAGTATAGACCAGGACAGTGTGAACTGTATGGACCAGGATAGGGAGAACAGTATGGACCAGGACAGGGTGAAAGGTATGGACCACGACAGGGTGAACAGTATGGACCAGAACAAAATTAACAGTATGGACCAGGACAGGGTGAACTGTATGGACCAGGACAGGGTGAACAGTATGGACCAGGACAAGGAGAACAGTATGGACCAGGACAGGGTTAACTGTATGGACCAGGAGAGGGTGAACAGTATGGACCAGGACAGGGTGAGAAGTATGTACCAGGACAGGAGAACAGTATGGACCAGAACAAAGTGAACAGTATGGACCAGGACACGGTAAACAGTATGGACCAGGACAGGGTGAACAGTATGGACCAGGACAGGGTGAACAGTATACACCAGGACAGGGTGAACACTATGGGTCAGGACATGGTGAACAGTATGGACCAGGACAGGGTGAAAGGTATGGACCAGGACAGGGTGAACAGTATGGACAAGGACTGGGCCAACAGTATACACCAGGACAGAGTGAACAGTATGGATCAGGACATGGTGGACAGTATGTACCAGGACAGTATGAACAGTATGGACCAGGGCAGGGTGAATAGTATGGACCAGGACAGGGCGAACAGTATGACTAATGACAAGGTGAACAGTATGGACCAGGACAGGGTCAACAGTATGGACCAGGAGAGGGTGAACAGTATGGACCAGGACAGGGTGAACAGTATGCAGCCTGACAGTATGAACAGTATGTACCAGGCCAGTGTGAACAGTATACAGCAGGACAAGGTGAACAGTAAGACCAGGACAGGGTAAACAGTATGGACCAGTACAGTGTGAACAGTATGGACCAGGACAGGGTAAACAGTATACGCCATTACAGGGTGAAAAGTTTGGACCAGGACAGGGTGAACAGTATGGACCAGGACAGGGTGAACAGTATGCACGAGGACAGGGTGAACAGTTTACATAAGGACAGGGTGAACAGTATGGACCAGGAAAGGGTGAACAGTATGGACCAGGACAGGGTGAACAGTATGGACCAGGACAGGGTGAACAGTGTGGATCAGGACAGAGTGAACAGTATGGACCAGGACATGGTGAACAGTATGAACCAGGACAGGGTGAACACTATGGACCAGGAAAGGGTGAACAGTATGGACCAGGACAGGGTGAACAGTATGGACCAGGAGAAGGTGAACAGTATGGACCAGGACAGGATGAACAGTATGGACCAGGAGAGGTTGAACAATATGAACCAGGACAGGGTAAAAAGTATACACCAGGACAGGGTGAACAGTATGGACCAGGACAGGGTGAACAGTATGGACCAGGACAGGGTCAACAGTATTGACCAGGACAGGGTGAACAGTATGGAGCAGGACAGGGTGAACAGTATGGACCAGGACAGGGTGAACAGTATACAGCCTGACAGTATGAACAGTATGTACCAGGCCAGTGTGAACAGTATACACCAGGACAAGGTGAACAGTAAGACCAGGACAGGGTAAACAGTATGGACCAGGACAGTGTGAACAGTATGGACCAGGACAGGATGAACAGTATATTCCAGGACAGGGTGATCAGTATAGATCACAACAGGTTGAACAGTATGGACCAGGGTAAGGTGAACGGTATGGACCAGGACAGGGTGAACAGTATACGCCATTACAGGGTGAAAAGTTTGGACCAGGACAGGGTGAACAGTATGGACCAGGACAGCTTGAACAGTATGGACGAGGACAGGGTGAACAGTTTACATAAGGACAGGGTGAACAGTATGGACCAGGAAAGGATGAACAGTATGGACCAGGACATGGTGAACAGTATGGACCAGGACATTGTGAAAGGTATGGACAGGACAGGGTGAACAGTATGGACAAGGACTGGGCGAACAGTATACACCAGGACAGAGTGAACAGTATGGATCAGGACATGGTGGACAGTATGTACCAGGACAGTATGAAGAGTATGGACCAGGGCAGGGTGAACAGTATGGACCAGGACAGGGTGAACAGTATGGACCAGGACAAGGTGAACAGTATAGACCAGGACAGTGTGAACTGTATGGACCAGGATAGGGAGAACATTATGGACCAGGACAGGGTGAAAGGTATGGACCACGACAGGGTGAACAGTATGGACCAGAACAAAATGAACAGTATGGACCAGGACAGGGTGAACTGTATGGACCAGGACAGGGTGAACAGAATGGACCAGGACAAGGTGAACAGTATGGACCAGGACAGGGTTAACTGTATGGACCAGGAGAGGGTGAACAGTATGGACCAGGACAGGGTGAGAAGTATGTACCAGGACAGGTGAACCGTATGGACCAGAACAAAGTGAACAGTATGGACCAGGACACGGTAAACAGTATGGACCAGGACAGGGTGAACAGTATGGACCAGGACAGGGTGAACAGTATACACCAGGACAGGGTGAACACTATGGGTCAGGACATGGTGAACAGTATGGACCAGGACAGGGTGAAAGGTATGGACCAGGACAGGGTGAACAGTATGGACAAGGACTGGGCCAACAGTATACACCAGGACAGAGTGAACAGTATGGATCAGGACATGGTGGACAGTATGTACCAGTACAGTATGAACAGTATGGACCAGGGCAGGGTGAATAGTATGGACCAGGACAGGGCGAACAGTATGACTAATGACAGGGTGAACAGTATGGACCAGGACAGGGTCAACAGTATGGACCAGGAGAGGGTGAACAGTATGGACCAGGACAGGGTGAACAGTATGCAGCCTGACAGTATGAACAGTATGTACCAGGCCAGTGTGAACAGTATACAGCAGGACAAGGTGAACAGTAAGACCAGGAGAGGGTAAACAGTATGGACCAGTACAGTGTGAACAGTATGGACCAGGACAGGGTAAACAGTATACGCCATTACAGGGTGAAAAGTTTGGACCAGGACAGGGTGAACAGTATGGACCAGGACAGGGTGAACAGATTGCACGAGGACAGGGTGAACAGTTTACATAAGGACAGGGTGAACAGTATGGACCAGGAAAGGGTGAACAGTATGGACCAGGAGAGGGTGAACAGTATGGACCAGGACAGGGTCAACAGTATTGACCAGAACAGGGTGAACAGTATGGAGCAGGACAGGGTGAACAGTATGGACCAGGACAGGGTGAACAGTATACAGCCTGACAGTATGAACAGTATGTACCAGGCCAGTGTGAACAGTATACACCAGGACAGGGTGAACAGTAAGACCAGGACAGGGTAAACAGTATGGACCAGGACAGTGTGAACAGTATGGACCAGGACAGGATGAACAGTATATTCCAGGACAGGGTGATCAGTATAGATCACAACAGGTTGAACAGTATGGACCAGGGTAAGGTGAACAGTATGGACCAGGACAGGGTGAACAGTATACGCCATTACAGGGTGAAAAGTTTGGACTAGGACAGGGTGAACAGTATGGACCAGGACAGGGTGAACAGTATGGACGAGGACAGGGTGAACAGTTTACATAAGGACAGGGTAAACAGTATGGACCAGGAAAGGGTGAACAGTATGGATCAGGACAGGGTGAACAGTATGGACCAGGACAGGGTGAACAGTGTGGATGAGGACAGAGTGAACAGTATGGACCAGGACATGGTGAACATTATGAACCAGCACAGGGTGAACACTATGGACCAGGAAAGGGTGAAGAGTGTGGACCAGGACAGGGTGAACAGTATGGACCAGGAGAAGGTGAACAGCATGGACCAGGACAGGATGAACAGTATGGATCAGGAGAGGTTGAACAATATGAACCAGGACAGGGTAAACAGTATACACCAGGACAGGGTGAACAGTATGGACCAGGACAGGATAAACAGTATGGACCAGGACAGGGTGAACAGTATGGACCAGGACAGGGTCAACAGTATTGACCAGGGCAGGGTGAACAGTATGGACCAGGACAGGGTGAACAGTATGGATCAGGACAGGGTGAACAGTCTGGACCAAGACAGGGTGAACAGTATGGAGCAGGACAGGGTGAACAGTATGGACCAGGACAGGGTGAACAGTAAAGACAAGGACAGGGTGAACAGTATGGACCAGAACTGGGTAAACACTAAACACCAGGACAGGGTGAACAGTATGGACTGGGAGAAGGTGAACAGTGTTGACCAGGACAGGGTGAACAGTATGGACCAGTACAGGGTAAACAGTATGGACCAGGACAGGGTGAACAGTATGGACAAAGACAGGGTGAACAGTATGGACCAGCATAGGGTGATCAGTATGGATCAGGACATTGTGAAGAGTGTGGTCCTGGAAAGGGTGAACATTATGGACCAGGACAGGGTCAACAGTATAGAACAGGACAGGGTGAACAGTAAGGACCACGACAGGGTCATCAGTATGGACCAGGACAGGGTGAAAAGTATGGACCAGGACGGGGTGAACAGTATGGACCAGGACAGGGTGAACAGTGTGGACCAGGACAGGCTGAACAGTATGGACCAGGACAGGGTGAACAGTGTGAACCAGGACAGGGTGAACAGTAGGGACCAGGAAAGGGTGAACAGTATGAACCAATACAGGGTGAACAGTATGGACCAGGACAGGGTGAAAAGTATTGACCAGGACAGGGTGAACAGTATGGAACAGGACAGGGTTAAAAGTATGGATCAGGACAGCATGAACAGTATGGACCAAGACAGGGTGAACTGTATGGACCAGGAGAGGGTGAACAGTATACACCAGGACAGGGTGAACAGTATGGACCCAGACAGGGTGAACAGTATGGACCAGGACAGGGTGAAAAATATGGACCAGGAGAGGGTGAAAAGAATGGACCAGGAAAGGGTGAAATGTATGTACCAGGACACGGTGAATAGTATTGACCAGGACAGGGTGAACAGTATACACCAGGACAGGGTGAACAGTATGGACCAGGACAGGGTGAACAGTATAGTCCAGGAAATTGTAAAGAGTATGGTCCAGGACAGGGTGAACAGTATGAACCAGGACAGCATCAACAGTGTGGAACAGGACAGGGTGAACAGTATGGACCAGGACAGGGTGATCAGTATGGAGCAGGACAGGGTGAACAGTATGGACCAGGACGGGGTGAACAGTATGGACCAGGACAGGGTGAACAGTGTGGACCAAGACAGGGTGAAAAGAATGGACCAGGAAAGGGTGAAGAGTATGGACCAGGACAGGGTGAACAGAGTAGACCAGGACTGGGTGAACAGTATGGACCAGGACACGGTAAACAGTATGGATCAGGACAGGGTGAACAGTCTGGACCAAGACAGGGTGAACAGTATGGATCATGACATGGTGAACAGTATGGACCACGACAGGGTGAAAAGTATACACCAGGACACGGTGAATAGTATGGACCAGCACAGGGTGAACAGTATACACCAGGACCGCGTGAACAGTATGTACCAGGACAGTGTGAACAATATGGACCAGGACAGAGTGAACAGTATGGACCAGGACAGGGCGAACAGCATGAGTAACGACAGGGTGAACAGTATGGACCAGGACGGGGTCAACAGTATGGACCAGGACAGGGTGAACAGTATATACCAGGACAGGGTGAACAGTTTACATAAGGACAGGGTGAAGAGTATGGACCAGGAAAGGGTGAACAGTATGGACTAGGACATTGTGAAGATATGGTCCAGGACAGGGTGAACAGTATGGTCCAGGACAGGTAGAACAGTATGGACCAGGACAGGGTGAACATTATGCACCAGTTCAGGGTGAATAGTATGGACCAGGACAGGGTGAACAGTATGGACTAGGACAGGGTGAACAGTATACACCAGGAGAGGGTGAACATTATGGGCCAGGACAGGGTGAACAGCATAGACCAGAAAATTGTAAAGAGTATTGTCCAGGACAGGGTGAACAGTATGGACCAGGACAGCATCAACAGTGTGGAACAGGACAGGGTGAACAGTATGGAGCAGGTCAGTGTGATCGGTATGGAGCAGGACAGGTTGAACAGTATGGACCAGGATAAGGTGAACAGTATGGATCAGGACAGGGTGAACAGTATACGCCAAGACAGGGTGAAAAGTTTGGACCAGGACAGGGTGAACAGTATGGACCAGGACAGGGTGAACAGTATGGACCAGGACAGGGTGAACAGTTTACATAAGGACAGGGTGAAGAGTATCGACCAGGAAAGGGTGAACAGTATGGACCAGGACATTGTGAAGATATGGCCCAGGACAGCGTGAACAGTATGGACCAGGACAGGTAGAACAGTATGAACAAGGACAGGATGAACATTATGCACCAGTACAGGGTGAATAGTATGGACCAGAACAGGGTGAACAGTATAGATCAGGACAGGGTGAACAGTATACACCAGGACAGGTTGAACAGTATGGACCAGGACAGGGTGAACAGTATAGACCAGAAAATTGTATAGAGTATGGTCCAGGACAGGGTGAACTGTGTGGACCAGGACAGCGTCAACAGTGTGGAACAGGACAGGGTGAACAGTATGGACCAGGACAGTATGATCGGTATGGAGCAGGACAGGGTGAACAGTATGGACCAGGACAGGGTGAACAGTGTGTACCAGGACAGAGTGAACAGTATGGACCAGGACGGGGTGAACAGTATGAACCAGAACAGGGTGAACAGTATGAACCAGGACAGGGTGAACAGTATGGACCAGGACAGGGTGAACAGTAAGGACCAGAACAAAATGAACCGCATGGACCAGGACAGGGTGATCTGCATGGACCAGGACAGGGTGAACAGTATGGACCAGGACAAGGTGAACAGTATGGACCAGGATAGGGTTAACTGTATGGACCAGGAGAGGGTGAACAGTATGGACCAGGACAGGGTGAGAAGTATGTACCAGGACAGGTGAACAGTATGGACCACAACAAAGTGAACAGTATGGACCAGGACACGGTAAACAGTATGGACCAGGACAGGGTGAACAGTATGGACCAGGACAGGATGAACAGTATATTCCAGGACAGGTTGATCAGTATGGATCACGACAGGTTGAACAGTATGGACCAGGATAAGGTGAACAGTATGGACCAGGACAGGGTGAACAGTATACGCCAGGACAGGGTGAAACGTTTGGACCAGGACAGGGTGAACAGTATGGATCAGGACAGGGTGAACAAATATGGACGAGGACAGGGTGAACAGTTTACATAAGGACAGGGTGGACAGTATGGACCAGGAAAGGGTGAACAGTATGGACCAGGACAGGGTGAACAGTGTGGACCATGTCAGAGTGAACAGTATGGACCAGGACATGGTGAACAGTATGAACCAGGTCAGGGTGAACACTATGGACCAGGAAAGGGTGAACAGTATGGACAAGGACAGGGTGAACGGTATGGACCAGGAGAAGGTGAACAGTATGGACCAAGACAGGGTGAACAGTATGGAGCAGGACAGGGTGAACAGTGTGGACCAGGACAGAGTGAACAGTATGGACCAGGACAGGGTGAACAGTATATTCCAGGACAGGGTGATCAGTATCGATCGCTACAGGTTGATCAGTATGGACCAGGATAAGGTGAACAGTATGGACCAGGACAGGGTGAACAGTATACGCCAGGACAGGGTGAAAAGTTTGGACCAGGACAGGGTGAACAGTATGGATCAGGACAGGGTGAGCAGTATGGACGCGGACAGGGTGAACAGTTTACATAAGGACAGGATTAACAGTATGGACCAGGAGAGGTTGAACAATATGAAACAGGACAGGGTAAACAGTATACACCAAGACAGGGTGAACAGTATGAACCAGGGCAGGATAAACAGTATGGACCAGGACAGGGTGAACAGTATGGAGCAGGACAGGGTGAACAGTATTGACCAGGACAGGGTGAACAGTATGGACCAGGACAGGGTGAACAGTATGGACCAGGACAGGGTGAACAGTATGGACCAAGACAGGGTGAACAGTATGGACAAGGACAAGGTGAACAGTATAGACCAGGACAGGGTGAACTGTATGGACCAGGATAGGGAGAACAGTATGGACCAGGACAGGGTGAAAGTTATGGACCAGGACAGGGTGAACAGTATGGACCAGAACAAAATGAACAGTATGGACCAGGACAGGGTGAACTGTATGGACCAGGAGAGGGTGAACAGTATGGACCAGGACATGGTGAGAAGTATGTACCAGGACAGGTGAACAGTATGGACCAGAACAAAGTGAATAGTATGGACCAGGACACGGTAAACAGTATGGACCAGGACAGGGTGAACAGTATGGACCAGGACAGGATGAACAGTATATTCCAGGACAGGGTGATCAGTATGGATCACGACAGGTTGAACAGTATGGACCAGGATAAGGTGAACAGTATGGACCAGGACAGGGTGAACAGTATACGCCAGGACAGGGTGAAAAGTTTTGACCAGGACAGTGTGAACAATATGGATCAGGACAGGGTGAACAGTATGGACGAGGACAGGGTGAACAGTATTGACCAGGACAGGGTGAACAGTATCGACCAGGACAGGGTGAACAGTATGGATCAGGACAATGTGAACATTATGGACCAAGACAGGGTGAACAGTGTGGAGCAGGACAGGGTGAACAGTATGGAACAGGGCAGGGTGAACAGTAAACACAAGGACAGGGTTAACAGTATGGACCAGGACAGGGTAAACAGTATACACCAGGACAGGGTGAACAGTATGGACCAGGAGAAGGTGAACAGTATTGACCAGGACAGGGTGAACAGTATGGACCAAGTCAGGGTAAACAGTATGGACCAGGATAGGGTGAACAGTATGGACCAAGACAGGGTGAACAGTATGGACCAGCACAGGGTGAACAGAATGGACCAGGACATTGTGAAGAGTGTGGTCCAGGACAGGGTGAACAATATGGACCAGGGCACAGTGAACAATATGGACCAGGGCAGGGTGGACAGTATGTAAAAGGACAGGGTGAACAGTATGGACCAGGAAAGGGTGAACAGTATACACCAGGACAGGCTGAACAGTATAGACCAGGACAGGGTGAACAGTATAGACCAGGAAATTGTGAAGAGTATGGTCCAGGACAGGGTGAACAGTATGGACCAGGACAGCGTCAACATTATGGAAAGGGGAGGGTGAGCAGTATGGACCAGGACAGGGTGAACAATATGGACCAGGGCAGGGTGAACAGTATGGACCAGAACAGGGTGAACCGTATGGACCAGGACAGGGTGGACAGTATGTAAAAGGACAGGGTGAACTGTATGGGCCAGGACAGGGTGAACAGTATGGACCAGGACTGGGGGAACAGTATGGACCAGGACAGGGTGAACAGTACGAGTAATGACAGGGTGAACAGAATGGACTAGGACAGGGTGAACAGTATGGACCAGGACAGGGTGAACAGTATGGACCAGGACAGGGTGAAAAGTACGGACCAGGACAAGGTGAACAATATGGAGGAGGACAGGGTGAACAGTTTACATAAGGACAGGATGAACAGTATGGACCAGGAGAGGTTGAACAATATGAAACAGGACAGGGTAAACAGTATACACCAGGACAGGGTGAACAGTATGAACCAGGACAGGATTAACAGTATGGACCAGGACAGGGTGAACAGTATGGACCAGGACAGGGTGAACAGTATTGACCAGGACAGGGTGAACAGTATGGACCAGGACAGGGTGAACAGTATGGACAAGGACAAGGTGAACAGTATAGACCAGGAGAGGGTGAACTGTATGGACCAGGATAGGGAGAACAGTATGGCCCAGGACAGGGTGAAAGGTATGGACCAGGACAGGGTGAACAGTATGGACCAGAACAAAATGAAGAGTATGGACCAGGACAGGGTGAACTGTATGGACCAGGACAGGGTGAACAGTATGGACCAGGACAAGGTGAACAGTATGGACCAGGATAGGGTTAACTGTATGGACCAGGAGAGGGTGAACAGTATGGACCAGGACAGGGTGAGAAGTATGTACGAGGACAGGTGAACAGTATGGACCAGAACAAAGTGAACAGTATGGACCAGGACACGGTAAACAGTATGGACCAGGACAGGGTGAACAGTATGGACCAGGATAGCATGAACAGTATATTCCAGCACAGGGTGATCAGTATGGATCACGACAGGTTGAACAGTATGGACCAGGATAAGGTGAACAGTATGGACCAGGACAGGGTGAACAGTATACGCCAGGACAGGGTGAAAAGTTTTGCCCAGGACAGGGTGAACAATATGGATCAGGCCAGGGTGAATATTATGGACGAGGACGGGGTGAACAGTTTACATAAGTACAGGGTGAACAGTATGGACCAGGAAAGGGTGAACAGTATGGACCAGGACAGGGTGAACAGTGTGGACCAGGTCAGAGTGAACAGTATGGACCAGGACATGGTGAACAGTATGAACCAGGACAGGGTGAACACTATGGACCAGGAAAGGGTGAACAGTTTGGACAAGGACAGGGTGACCAGTATGGACCAGGAGAAGGTGAACAGTATGGACCAAGACAGGGTGAACAGTATGGAGCAGGACAGGGTGAACAGTGTGGACCAGGACAGAGTGAACAGTATGGACCAGGACAGGGTGAACAGTATATTCCAGGACAGGGTGATCAGTATGGATCACTACAGGTTGAACAGTATGGAGCAGGATAAGGTGAACAGTATGGATCAGGACAGGGTGAACAGTATACGCCAGGACAGGGTGAAAAGTTTGGACCAGGACAGGGTGAACAGTATGGATCAGGACAGGGTGAACAGTATGGACGAGGACAGGGTGAACAGTTTACATAAGGACAGGATGAACAGTATGGACCAGGAGAGGTTGAACAATATGAAACAGGACAGGGTAAACAGTATACACCAGGACAGAGTGAACAGTATTAACCAGGACAGGATAAACAGTATGGACCACGACAGGGTGAACAGTATGGACCAGGACAGGGTGAACAGTATTGACCAGGATAGGGTGAACAGTATGATCCAGGACAGGGTGAACAGTATGGATCAGGACAGGGTGAACAGTATGGACCAAGACAGGTTGAACAGTATGGAGGAGGACAGGGTGAACAGTATATACCAGGAAAGGGTGAACAGTAAAGACAAGGACAGGGTGAACAGTATGGACCAGGACAGGGTAAACAGTACACACCAGGACAGGGTGAACAGTATGGACCGGGAGAATGTGAACACTATTGACCAGGACAGGGTGAACAGTATGGACCAGGACAGGGTGAGCAGTATGGACCAGGACAGGGTGAACAGTGTGGACCACGACAGAGTGAACAGTATGGACCAGGACAGGGTGAACAGTATGAACCAGGGCAGGGTGAACAGTATGAACCAGGACAGGGTGAACAGTATTGACCAGGACAGGGTGAACAGTATCGAACAGGACAGGGTGAACAGTATGGATCAGGACAATGTGAACATTATGGACCAAGACAGGGTGAACAGTGTGGAGCTGGACAGGGTGAACAGTATGGAACAGGGCAGGGTGAACAGTAAACACAAGGACAGGGTGAACAGTGTGGAACACGACAGGGTGAACAGTATGAACCAGTACAGGGTGAACAGAATGGACCAGGACATTGTGAAGAGTGTGGTCCAGGACAGGGTGAACAATATGGACCAGGACACAGTGAACAATATGGACCAGGACAGGGTGAACAGTATGGAATAGGACAGGGTGAACAATATGGACCAGGGCAGGGTGGACAGTATGTAAAAGTACAGGGTGAACAGTATGGACCAGGAAAGGGTGAACAGTATACACCAGGACAGGGTGAACAGTATACACCAGGACAGGGTGAACAGTATAGACCAGGAAATTGTGAAGAGTATGGTCCAGGACAGGGTGAACAGTATGGACCAGGACAGCGTCAACATTATGGAACAGGACAGGGTGAACAGTATGGACCAGGACAGGGTGAACAATATGGACCAGGACAGGGTGAACAGTATGGACCAGAACAGGGTGAACAGTATGGACCAGGACAGGGTGGACAGTATGTAAAAGGACAGGGTGAACTGTATGGGCCAGGACAGGGTGAACGGTATGGATCAGGACTGGGGGAACAGTATGGACCAGGACAGGGTGAACAGTACGACTAATGACAGGGTGAACAGTATGGACTAGGACAGGGTGAACAGTATGGACCAGGACAGGGTGAACAGTATGGACCAGGACAGGTTGAAAAGTATGGACCGGGACAGGGTGAACAGTATGGACCAGGACAGGGTGAACAGTATGGACCAGGACAGGGTGAACAGTATGGACCAGAATAGGGAGAACAGTATGGACCAGGACAGGGTGAAAGGTATGGACCAGGACAGGGTGAACAGTATGGACCAGAACAAAATGAACAGTATGGACCAAGACAGGGTGAACTGTATGGACCAGGACAGGGTGAACAGTATGGACCAGGACAAGATGAACACTATGGACCAGGACAGGGTTAATTGTATGGACCAGGAGAGGGGGAACAGTATGGACCAGGACAGGGTGAGATGTATGTACCAGGACAGGTGAACAGTATGGACCAGAACAAAGTGAACCGTATGGACCAGGTCACGGTAAACAGTATGGTATAGGACAAGGTGAACAGTATGGATTAGGACAGGGTGAACATTATTCACCACGACAGGGTGAACACTATGTATCAGGACATGGTGAACAGAATGGACCAGGACAGGGTGAAAGGTATCGACCAGGACAGGGTGAACAGTATGGACAAGGACGGGGCGAACAGTATACACCAAGACAGAGTGAACAGTATGGATCAGGACATGGTGTACAGTATGTTCCAGGACAGTATGAACAGTATGGACCAGGGCAAGGTGAATAGTATGGACCAGGACAGGGCGAACAGTATGACTAATGACAGGGTGAACAGTATGGACCAGGAGAGGGTTAACGGTATGGACCAGGAGAGGGTGAACAGTATGGACCAGGACAGGGTGAACAGTATACAGCAGGACAATATGAACAGTATGTACCAGGCCAGTGTGAACAGTATACACCAGGACAGGGTGAACTGTAAGACCAGGACAGGGTAAACAGTATGGACCAGGACAGGGTGAACAGTATGGACCAGGACAGGATGAACAGTATATTCCAGGACAGGGTGATCAGTATGGATCACGACAGGTTGAACAGTATGGACCAGGATAAGGTGAACTGTATGGACCAGGACAGGGTGAACAGTATACGCCAGGACAGGGTGAAAAGTTTGGACCAGGACAGGGTGAACAGTATGGACCAGGAAAGGGTGAACAATATGGACCAGGACAGGGTGAACAGTATGGACCAGTATAGGGTGAACAGTGAGGACCAGGTCAGAGTGAACAGTATGGACCAGGACATGGGGAACAGTATGAACCAGGACAGGGTGAACACTATGGACCAGGAAAGGGTGAACAGTATGGACAAGGAGAGGGTGAACAGTATAGACCAGGAGAAGGTGAACAGTATCGACCATGACAGGATGAACAGTATGGACCAGGAGAGGTTGAACAATATGAACCAGGACAGGGTAAATAGTATACACCAGGACAGGGTGAACAGTATGGACCAGGACAGGGTGAACAGTGTGGACCAGGACAGGGTGAACTGTAGGGACCAGGACAGGGTGAACAGTGTGAACCAGGACATAGTGAACAGTATGGACCAAGAAAGGGTGAACAGTATGAACCAATACAGGGTGAACAGTATGGACCAGGACAGGGTGAACAGTATTGACCAGGACAGGGTGAAGAGTATGGTCGAGGACAGGGTGAACAGTAGGGATCAGAACAGGGTGAACAGTATGGACCAAGACAGGGTGTACAGCATGGACCAGGAGGAGGTGAACACTATTGACCAGGACAGGGTGAACAGTATGGACCAGCACAGGGTGAACAGTATGGACCAGGACGGGGTGAACAGTATGGACCAAGATAGAGTGAACAGTATGGACCAGCACAGGGTGAACAGTATGGAGCAGGATAGGGTGAACAGTATGGACCAGGACAGTGTGAACCGTATGGTCCAGGACAGGATGAACAGTATGGACAAGGGCAGGGCGAACAGTATAGACCAGGACAGAGAGAACAGTATGGACCAGGACAGGGTGAACAGTATGGATCAGGACAGGGTGTACACTATGGACTAGGACATGGTGAACAGTATGGACCTGGAGAGGGTGAAAAGTATGGACCAGGACTGGGTGAACAGTATGGACGAGGACAGGGTGAACAGTATGTAAGAGGACAGTGTGAACAGTATGGACCAGGACAATGTGAATAGTTTGGACCGGGACAGGTTGAACATTATGGACCTGGACAGGTTGAACAGTAACTACGATGACAGGGTGAAGAGTATGGATCAGGACAGGGTGAACAGTATGGACCAGGACAGGGTGAACGGTATGGACCAGGACAAGGTCAACAGTATGGACCAGGATAGGGTGAACGGTATGGCCTATTACAGGGTGAACAGTATACACGAGGACAGCGTGAACAGTATGTACCAGGACAGTGTGAACACTATAAACCAGGACAGGATGAACATTATTGACCAGGACAGGGTGAACAGTATGGTCCAGGACAGGGTGAACAGTATGAATCAGGACAGGGTGAACAGTATGGACCAAGACAGGGTGAACAGTATTGAGGAGGACAGGGTGAACAGTATATACCAGGACAGGGTGAACAGTAAAGACAAGGACAGGGTGAACAGTATGGACCAGGGCAGGGTAAACAGTATACACCAGGACAGGGTGAACAGTATGGACCGGAAGAATGTGAACACTATTGACCAGGACAGGGTGAACAGTATGGACCAGGACAGGTTGAGCAGTATGGACCAGGACAGGGTGAACAGTGTGGACCAGGACAGAGTGAACAGTATGGACCAGGACAGGGTGAACAGTATGAACCAGGACAGGGTGAACAGTATGAACCAGGACAGGGTGAACGGTATTGACCAGGACAGGGTGAACAGTATCGACCAGGACAGGGTGAACAGTATGGATCAGGACAATGTGAACATTATGGACCAAGACAGGGTGAACAGTGTGGAGCAGGACAGGGTGAACAGTATGGAACAGGGCAGGGTGAACAGTAAACACAAGGACAGGGTGAACAGTATGGACCAGGACAGGGTAAACAGTATACACCAGGACAGGGTGAACAGTATGGACCAGGAGAAGGTGAACAGTATTGACCAGGACAGGGTGAAAAGTATGGACCAAGACAGGGTACACAGTATGGACCAGGATAGGGTGAACAGTATGGACCAAGACAGGGTGAGCAGTATGGACCAGCACAGGGTGAACAGAATGGACCAGGACAGGGTGAACAATATGGACCAGGACAGGGTAAACAGTACACACCAGGACAGGGTGAACAGTATGGACCGGGACAGGGTGAACAGTGTGGACCACGACAGAGTGAACAGTATGGACCAGGACAGGGTGAACAGTATGAACCAGGGCAGGGTGAACAGTATGAACCAGGACAGGGTGAACAGTATTGACCAGGACAGGGTGAACAGTATCGAACAGGACAGGGTGAACAGTAAACACAAGGACAGGGTGAACAGTGTGGACCAGGACTGGGTAAACAGTATACACCAGGACAGGGTGAACAGTATATACCAGGACAGGGTGAACAGTAAAGACAAGGACAGGGTGAACAGTATGGACCAGGACAGGGTAAACAGTACACACCAGGACAGGGTGAACAGTATGGACCGGGAGAATGTGAACACTATTGACCAGGACAGGGTGAACAGTATGGACCAGGACAGGGTGAGCAGCATGGACCAGGAAAGGGTTAACAGTGTGGACCACGACAGAGTGAACAGTATGGACCAGGACAGGGTGAACAGTATGAACCAGGGCAGGGTGAACAGTATGAACCAGGACAGGGTGAACAGTATTGACCAGGACAGGGTGAACAGTATCGAACAGGACAGGGTGAACAGTAAACACAAGGACAGGGTGAACAGTGTGGACCAGGACTGGGTAAACAGTATACACCAGGACAGGGTGAACAGTATGGACCAGGAGAAGGTGAACAGTATTGACCAGGACAGGGTGAACAGTATGGACCAAGACAGGGTAAACAGTATGGACCAGGATAGGGTGAACAGTATGGACCAAGACAGGGTGAACAGTATGGACCAGCACAGGGTGAACAGAATGGACCAGGACATTGTGAAGAGTGTGGTCCAGGACAGGGTGAACAATATGGACCAGGACACAGTGAACAATATGGACCAGGACAGGGTGAACAGTATGGAATAGGACAGGGTGAACAATATGGACCAGGGCAGAGTGGACAGTATGTAAAAGTACAGGGTGAACAGTATGGACCAGGAAAGGGTGAACAGTATACACCAGGACAGGGTGAACAGTATACACCAGGACAGGGTGAACAGTATAGACCAGGAAATTGTGAAGAGTATGGTCCAGGACAGGGTGAACAGTATGGACCAGGACAGCGTCAACATTATGGAACAGGACAGGGTGAACAGTATGGACCAGGACAGGGTGAACAATATGGACCAGGACAGGGTGAACAGTATGGACCAGAACAGGGCGAACAGTATGGACCAGGACAGGGTGGACAGTATGTAAAAGGACAGGGTGAACTGTATGGGCCAGGACAGGGTGAACGGTATGGATATGGACTGGGGGAACAGTATGGACCAGGACAGGGTGAACAGTACGACTAATGACAGGGTGAACAGTATGGACTAGGACAGGGTGAACAGTATGGACCAGGACAGGGTGAACAGTATGGACCAGGACAGGGTGAAAAGTATGGACCGGGACAGGGTGAACAGTATGGACCAGGACAGGGTGAACAGTATGGACCAGGACAGGGTGAACAGTATGGACCAGAATAGGGAGAACAGTATGGACCAGGACAGGGTGAAAGGTATGGACCAGGACAGGGTGAACAGTATGGACCAGAACAAAATGAACAGTATGGACCAGGACAGGGTGAACTGTATGGACCAGGACAGGGTGAACAGTATGGACCAGGACAAGATGAACAGTATGGACCAGGACAGGGTTAATTGTATGGACCAGGAGAGGGTGAACAGTATGGACCAGGACAGGGTGAGAAGTATGTACCAGGACAGGTGAACAGTATGGACCAGAACAAAGTGAACAGTATGGACCAGGTCACGGTAAACAGTATGGATTAGGGCAAGGTGAACAGTATGGATTAGGACAGGGTGAACAGTATACACCACGAGAGGGTTAACACTATGTATCAGGACATGGTGAACAGAATGGACCAGGACAGGGTGAAAGGTATCGAGCAGGACAGGGTGAACAGTATGGACAAGGACGGGGCGAACAGTATACACCAAGACAGAGTGAACAGTATGGATCAGGACATGGTGTACAGTATGTTCCAGGACAGTATGAACAGTATGGACCAGGGCAAGGTGAATAGTATGGACCAGGACAGGGCGAACAGTATGACTAATGACAGGGTGAACAGTATGGACCAGGAGAGGGTTAACAGTATGGACCAGGAGAGGGTGAACAGTATGGACCAGGACAGGGTGAACAGTATACAGCAGGACAATATGAACAGTATGTACCAGGCCAGTGTGAACAGTATACACCAGGACAGGGTGAACAGTAAGACCAGGACAAGGTAAACAGTATGGACCAGGACAGGGTGAACAGTATGGACCAGGACAGGATGAACAGTATATTCCAGGACAGGGTGATCAGTATGGATCACGACAGGTTGAACAGTATGGACCAGGATAAGGTGAACTGTATGGACCAGGACAGGGTGAACAGTATACGCCAGGACAGGGTGAAAAGTTTGGACAAGGACAGGGTGAACAGTATGGACCAGGAAAGGGTGAACAATATGGACCAGGACAGGGTGAACAGTATGGACCAGTACAGGGTGAACAGTGTTGACCAGGTCAGAGTGAACAGTATGGACCAGGACATGGTGAACAGTATGAACCAGGACAGGGTGAACACCATGGACCAGGAAAGGGTGAACAGTATGGACAAGGACAGGGTGAACAGTATAGACCAGGAGAAGGTGAACAGTATCGACCATGACAGGATGAACAGTATGGACCAGGAGAGGTTGAACAATATGAACCAGGACAGGGTAAATAGTATACACCAGGACAGGGTGAACAGTATGGACCAGGACAGGGTGAACAGTGTGGACCAGGACAGGGTGAACTGTAGGGACCAGGACAGGGTGAACAGTGTGAACCAGGACATGGTGAACAGTATGGACCAAGAAAGGGTGAAGAGTATGAACCAATACAGGGTGAACAGTATGGACCAGGACAGGGTGAACAGTATTGACCAGGACAGGGTGAACAGTATGGTCGAGGACAGGGTGAACAGTAGGGATCAGAACAGGGTGAACAGTATGGACCAAGACAGGGTGTACAGCATGGACCAGGAGGAGGTGAACACTATTTACCAGGACAGGGTGAACAGTATGGACCAGCACAGGGTGAACAGTATGGACCAGGACGGGGTGAACAGTATGGACCAAGATAGAGTGAACAGTATGGACCAGCACAGGGTGAACAGTATGGAGCAGGACAGGGTGAACAGTATGGACCAGGACAGTGTGAACCGTATGGACCAGGACAGGATGAACAGTATAGACAAGGGCAGGGCGAACAGTATAGACCAGGACAGAGAGAACAGTATGGACCAGGACAGGGTGAACAGTATGGATCAGGACAGGGTGTACACTATGGACTAGGTAATGGTGAACAGTATGGACCTGGAGAGGGTGAAAAGTATGGACCCGGACTGGGTAAACAGTATGGACCAGGACAGGGTGAACAGTATGTAAGAGGACAGTGTGAACAGTATGGACCAGGACAATGTGAACAGTTTGGACCGGGACAGGTTGAACATTATGGACCTGGACAGGTTGAACAGTATGTACGATGACAGGGTGAACAGTAGGGATCAGGACAGGGTGAACAGTATGGACCAGGACAGGGTGAACGGTATGAACCAGGACAGGGTCAACAGTATGGACCAGGATAGGGTGAACGGTATGGACTATTACAGGGTGAACAGTATACACCAGGACAGCGTGAACAGTATGTACCAGGACAGTGTGAACACTATAAACCAGGACAGGATGAACATTATTGACCAGGACAGGGTGAACAGAATGGACCAGGACAGGGTGAACAGTATGGACCAGGAATGGGAGAACAGTATGGACCAGGACAAGGGGAACATTATGGACCAGGACAGGGTGAACTGTATGGACCAGGACAGGGTGAACAGTATGGATGTAGACAGGGTGAGCAGTATACACCAAGACAGGTTGAACAGTATGTACCAGGATAGGATGAACAGTAGGTACCAGGTTAGGTTGAACAGTATGGACCAGTACAGGGTGAACACTATGGACAAGGATAGGGTGAACAGTATGGACCACGACAGGGTGAAGAGTATGGACCACGACAGGCTGAACAGTATACACCAGGACAGCATGAGCAGTATGTACTAGGACAGTGTGAACAGTATACACCAAGACAGGGTGAACAGTATGGACCAGGACAGGCTGAACAGTTTACACCAGGAAAGGGTGAACAGATTCTACCAGGACAGGGTGAACAGTATGGACCAGGACAAGGTGAACAGTATGGACAAGGACAGGGTGAACAGTATGGACCAGGAGAGGTTGAAAAGTATAGACCATGACAGGGTGAACAGTATACACCAGGACAGGGTGAACAGTACAGACCAAGAAAGGCGAACAGTATGGACCAGTACAAGGTGAACAGTATACACCAGGACAGGGTGAACAGCATGGACGAGGACAGGGTGAACAGTATACACCAGGACAGGGTGAACAGTATGGACCAGGACAGGGTGAACAGTATGGAGCAGTACAGGTTGAACAATAAGGACCAGGACAGGGTGAACAATATAGACCAGGACAGGGTGAACAGTATAAACCAGGACAGGTTGAACAGTTTGGACCGCGATAGGGTGAACATTCGGCACCGAGACAGGGTGAACAGTATGGACCAGGACAGGGTGAACAGTATGGATCAGGAGAAGGTGGACAGTATACACCAGGACAGCTTGGACAGTATGGATCAGGACATGGTGAACAGTATGGACCAGAACAGGGTGAACAGTATGGAACCAGGACTGGGTGAACAGTATGGACCAGGACAGGGTCAACAGTATGGACCAGGATAGGGTGAACGGTATGGACCAGGACAGGGTGAACAGTATACACCAGGACAGCGTGAACAGTATGTACCAGGACAGTGTGAACACTATACACCAGGACAGGGTGAACATTATTGACCAGGACAGGGTGAAAAGTGTGGACCAGGACAGGGTGAACAGTATGGACCAGAACAGGGTGAACAGTATGGACCAGGACAGGGTGAACAGTATGGTCCAGGACAGGGTGAACAGTATGGATCAGGACAGGGTGAACAGTATGGACCAAGACAGGGTGAACAGTACGGAGGAGGACAGGGTGAACAGTATGGACCAGGATAGGGTTATCTGTATGGACCAGGAGAGGGTGAACAGTATGGACCAGGACAGGGTGAGAAGTATGTACCAGGACAGGTGAACAGTACGGACCAGAACAAAGTGAACAGTATGGACCAGGACACGGTAAACAGTATGGACCAGGACAGGGTGAACAGTATGGACCAGGATAGGATGAACAGTACATTCCAGGACAGGGTGATCAGTATGGATCACGACAGGTTGAACAGTATGGACCAGGATAAGGTGAACAGTATGGACCAGGACAGGGTGAACAGTATACGCTAGGACAGGGTGAAAAGTTTTGCCCAGGACAGGGTGAACAATATGGATCAGGCCAGGGTGAATATTATGGACGAGGACGGGGTGAACAGTTTACATAAGTACAGGGTGAACAGTATGGACCAGGAAAGGGTGAACAGTATGGACCAGGACAGGGTGAACAGTGTGGACCAGGTCAGAGTGAACAGTATGGACCAGGACATGGTGAACAGTATGAACCAGGACAGGGTGAACACTATGGACCAGGAAAGGGTGAACAGTATGGACAAGGACAGGGTGAACAGTATGGACCAGGAGAAGGTGAACAGTATGGACCAAGACAGGGTGAACAGTATGGAGCAGGACAGGGTGAACAGTGTGCACCAGGACAGAGTGAACAGTATGGACCAGGACAGGGTGAACAGTATATTCCAGGACAGGGTGATCAGTATGGATCACTACAGGTTGAACAGTATGGACCAGGATAAGGTGAACAGTATGGATCAGGACAGGGTGAACAGTATACGCCAGGACAGGGTGAAAAGTTTGGACCAGGACAGGGTGAACAGTATGGATCAGGACAGGGTGAACAGTATGGACGAGGACAGGGTGAACAGTTTACATAAGGACAGGATGAACAGTATGGACCAGGAGAGGTTGAACAATATGAAACAGGACAGGGTAAACAGTATACACCAGGACAGGGTGAACAGTATGAACCAGGACAGGATAAACAGTATGGACCAGGACAGGGTGGACAGTATGGACCAGGACAGGGTGAACAGTATTGACCAGGACAGGGTGAACAGTATGATCCAGGACAGTATGGATCAGGACAGGGTGAACAGTATGGACCAAGACAGGTTGAACAGTATGGAGGAGGACAGGGTGAACAGTATATACCAGGACAGGGTGAACAGTAAAGACAAGGACAGGGTGAACAGTATGGACCAGGACAGGGTAAACACTACACACCAGGACAGGGTGAACAGTATGGACCGGGAGAATGTGAACACTATTGACCAGGACAGGGTGAACAGTATGGACCAGGACAGGGTGAGCAGCATGGACCAGGACAGGGTGAACAGTGTGGACCACGACAGAGTGAACAGTATGGACCAGGACAGGGTGAACAGTATGAACCAGGACAGGGTGAACAGTATGAACCAGGACAGGGTGAACAGTATTGACCAGGACAGGGTGAACAGTATCGAACAGGACAGGGTGAACAGTAAACACAAGGACAGGGTGAACAGTGTGGACCAGGACTGGGTAAACAGTATACACCAGGACAGGGTGAACAGTATGGACCAGGAGAAGGTGAACAGTATTGACCAGGACAGGGTGAACAGTATGGACCAAGACAGGGTAAACAGTATGGACCAGGATAGGGTGAACAGTATGGACCAAGACAGGGTGAACAGTATGGACCAGCACAGGGTGAACAGAATGGACCAGGAAATTGTGAAGAGTATGGTCCAGGACAGGGTGAACAGTATGGACCAGGACAGCGTCAACATTATGGAACAGGACAGGGTGAACAGTATGGACCAGGACAGGGTGAACAATATGGACCAGGACAGGGTGAACAGTATGGACCAGAACAGGGTGAACAGTATGGACCAGGACAGGGTGGACAGTATGTAAAAGGACAGGGTGAACTGTATGGGCCAGGACAGGGTGAACGGTATGGATCAGGACTGGGGGAACAGTATGGACCAGGACAGGGTGAACAGTACGACTAATGACAGGGTGAACAGTATGGACTAGGACAGGGTGAACAGTATGGACCAGGACAGGGTGAACAGTATGGACCAGGACAGGGTGAAAAGTATGGACCGGGACAGGGTGAACAGTATGGACCAGGACAGGGTGAACAGTATGGACCAGGACAGGGTGAACAGTATGGACCAGAATAGGGAGAGCAGTATGGACCAGGACAGGGTGAAAGGTATGGACCAGGACAGGGTGAACAGTATGGACCAGAACAAAATGAACAGTATGGACCAGGACAGGGTGAACTGTATGGACCAGGACAGGGTGAACAGTATGGACCAGGACAAGATGAACAGTATGGACCAGGACAGGGTTAATTGTATGGACCAGGAGAGGGTGAACAGTATGGACCAGGACAGGGTGAGAAGTATGTACCAGGACAGGTGAACAGTATGGACCAGAACAAAGTGAACAGTATGGACCAGGTCACGGTAAACAGTATGGATTAGGACAAGGTGAACAGTATGGATTAGGACAGGGTGAACAGTATACACCACGAGAGGGTGAACACTATGTATCAGGACATGGTGAACAGAATGGACCAGGACAGGGTGAAAGGTATCGACCAGGACAGGGTGAACAGTATGGACAAGGACGGGGCGAACAGTATACACCAAGACAGAGTGAACAGTATGGATCAGGACATGGTGTACAGTATGTTCCAGGACAGTATGAACAGTATGGACCAGGGCAAGGTGAATAGTATGGACCAGGACAGGGCGAACAGTATGACTAATGAAAGGGTGAACGGTATGGACCAGGAGAGGGTTAACAGTATGGACCAGGAGAGGGTGAACAGTATGGACCAGGACAGGGTGAACAGTATACAGCAGGACAATATGAACAGTATGTACCAGGCCAGTGTGAACAGTATACACCAGGACAGGGTGAACAGTAAGACCAGGACAGGGTAAACAGTATGGACCAGGACAGGGTGAACAGTATGGACCAGGACAGGATGAACAGTATATTCCAGGTCAGGGTGATCAGTATGGATCACGACAGGTTGAACAGTATGGACCAGGATAAGGTGAACTGTATGGACCAGGACAGGGTGAACAGTATACGCCAGGACAGGGTGAAAAGTTTGGACAAGGACAGGGTGAACAGTATGGACCAGGAAAGGGTGAACAATATGGACCAGGACAGGGTGAACAGTATGGACCAGTACAGAGTGAACAGTGCGGACCAGGTCAGAGTGAACAGTATGGACCAGGACATGGTGAACAGTATGAACCAGGACAGGGTGAACACCATGGACCAGGAAAGGGTGAACAGTATGGACAAGGACAGGGTGAACAGTATAGACCAGGAGAAGGTGAACAGTATCGACCATGACAGGATGAACAGTATGGACCAGGAGAGGTTGAACAATATGAACCAGGACAGGGTAAATAGTATACACCAGGACAGGGTGAACAGTATGGACCAGGACAGGGTGAACAGTGTGGACCAGGACAGGGTGAACTGTAGGGACCAGGACAGGGTGAACAGTGTGAACCAGGACATGGTGAACAGTATGGACCAAGAAAGGGTGAACAGTATGAACCAATACAGGGTGAACAGTATGGACCAGGACAGGGTGAACAGTATTGACCAGGACAGGGTGAACAGTATGGTCGAGGACAGGGTGAACAGTAGGGATCAGAACAGGGTGAACAGTATGGACCAAGACAGGGTGTACAGCATGGACCAGGAGGAGGTGAACACTATTTACCAGGACAGGGTGAACAGTATGGACCAGCACAGGGTGAACAGTATGGACCAGGACGGGGTGAACAGTATGGACCAAGATAGAGTGAACAGTATGGACCAGCACAGGGTGAACAGTATGGAGCAGGACAGGGTGAACAGTATGGACCAGGACAGTGTGAACCGTATGGACCAGGACAGGATGAACAGTATGGACAAGGGCAGGGCGAACAGTATAGACCAGGACAGAGAGAACAGTATGGACCAGGACAGGGTGAACAGTATGGATCAGGACAGGGTGTACACTATGGACTAGGACATGGTGAACAGTATGGACCTGGAGAGGGTGAAAAGTATGGACCTGGACTGGGTGAACAGTATGGACCAGGACAGGGTGAACAGTATGTAAGAGGACAGTGTGAACAGTATGGACCAGGACAATGTGAACAGTTTGGACCGGGACAGGTTGAACATTATGGACCTGGACAGGTTGAACAGTATGTACGATGACAGGGTGAACAGTAGGGATCAGGACAGGGTGAACAGTATGGACCAGGACAGGGTGAACGGTATGAACCAGGACAGGGTCAACAGTATGGACCAGGATAGGGTGAACGGTATGGACTATTACAGGGTGAACAGTATACACCAGGACAGCGTGAACAGTATGTACCAGGACAGTGTGAACACTATAAACCAGGACAGGATGAACATTATTGACCAGGACAGGGTGAACAGAATGGACCAGGACAGGGTGAACAGTATGGACCAGGAATGGGAGAACAGTATGGACCAGGACAAGGGGAACATTATGGACCAGGACAGGGTGAACTGTATGGACCAGGACAGGGTGAACAGTATGGATGTAGACAGGGTGAGCAGTATACACCAAGACAGGTTGAACAGTATGTACCAGGATAGGATGAACAGTAGGTACCAGGTTAGGTTGAACAGTATGGACCAGTACAGGGTGAACAGTATGGACAATGACAGGGTGAACAGTATGGACCACGACAGGGTGAAGAGTATGGACCACGACAGGCTGAACAGTATACACCAGGACAGCATGAGCAGTATGTACTAGGACAGTGTGAACAGTATACACCAAGACAGGGTGAACAGTATGGACCAGGACAGGCTGAACAGTTTAAACCAGGAAAGGGTGAACAGATTGTACCAGGACACTGTGAACAGTATGGACCAGGACAAGGTGAACAGTATGGACAAGGACAGGGTGAACAGTATGGACCAGGAGAGGTTGAAAGGTATAGACCATGACAGGGTGAACAGTACAGACCAAGAAAGGCGAACAGTATGGACCAGTACAAGGTGAACAGTATACACCAGGACAGGGTGAACAGCATGGACGAGGACAGGGTGAACAGTATACACCAGGACAGGGTGAACAGTATGGACCAGGACAGGGTGAACAGTATGGAGCAGTACAGGTTGAACAATAAGGACCAGGACAGGGTGAACAATATAGACCAGGACAGGGTGAACAGTATGAACCAGGACAGGTTGAACAGTTTGGACCACGATAGGGTGAACATTCGGCACCGAGACAGGGTGAACAGTATGGACCAGGACAGGGTGAACAGTATGGATCAGGAGAAGGTGGACAGTATACACCAGGACAGCTTGAACAGTATGGATCAGGACATGGTGAACAGTATGGACCAGAACAGGGTGAACAGTATGGACCAGGACTGGGTGAACAGTATGGACCAGGACAGGGTCAACAGTATGGACCAGGATAGGGTGAACGGTATGGACCAGGACAGGGTGAACAGTATACACCAGGACAGCGTGAACAGTATGTACCAGGACAGTGTGAACACTATACACCAGGACAGGGTGAACATTATTGACCAGGACAGGGTGAACAGTATGGACCAGTACAGGGTGAACAGTATGGACCAGGAATGGGAGAACAGTATGGACCAGGACAAGGGGAACATTATGGACCAGGACAGGGTGAACAGTATGGACCAGGACAGGATGAACAGTAAGGACCAGGGGCGGGTGAAAAGATTGTACCAGGAATGGGTGAACAGTAGGGACCACCACAGGGTGAACAGAACACACCAGGACAGGGTGAACAGTATGGACCAGTACAGGGTGAACAGTATGGACCAGGACAGGGTGAAAAGTGTGGACCAGGACAGGGTGAACAGTATGGACCAGGACACGGTGAACAGTATGGACCAGGAAAGGGTGAACAGTATGTGCGAGGACAGGGTGAACAGTATGGACCAGGACAGGTTGAACAGTATGGACTAGGACAGGGTGAACAGTATACACCAGGACAGCGTGAGCGGTATGTTCCAGAACAGTGTGAACAGTATACATCAGGACAGGGTGATCAGTATGGACCAGGACAGACTGAACAGTTTACACCAGGAAAGGGTGAACAGATTGGACCAGGACAGGGTGAACAGTATGGATCAGGACAAGGTGAACAGCATGGACCAGGCCAGGGTGAACAGTATACACCAGAACAGGATGAACAGTATGGTCCAGGACAGGGTGAACAGTATGGAGCAGGACAGGTTGAACATTAAGGACCAGGACAGGGTGAACAATATAGACCAGAACTGGATGAACAGTATGGACCAGGACAGGTTGAACAGTATGGACCAGGACAGGGTGAACAGTCGGGATCAGGACAGGGTGAACAGTATGGACCAGGACAGGGTGAACAGTATGGATCAGGAGAAGGTGGACAGTATACACCAGGACAGCATGAATAGTATGGGTCAGGACATGGTGAACAGTATGGACCAGTATAGGGTGAACAGTATGGACAAGGACAGGGTGAACGGTATGGACCAGGACAAGGTCAACAGTATGGACCAGGACAGGGTGAACGGTATGGACCAGGAGATGGTGAACAGTATACACCAGGACAGAGTGAACAGTATGTACCAGGACAGTGTGAACAGTATACACCAGGACAGGGTGAACAGTATGGACCAGGACAGGGTGAACAGTATGGACCAGGACAGGGTGAACAGTATGGACCAGGACAGGGTGAACTGTATAGACCAGGACATTGTGAACAGTATGGACCAGGACAGGGTGAACAGTATGGAACAGGACAGGGTGAACAGTAGGGACCAGAACAGGGTGAACAGTATGGACCAGTACAGGGTGAACAGTATGGACCAGGACAGGGTGAACAGTATGGACCACGACAGAGTGAAGAGTATGGACCGCGACAGGGTGAACAGTATACACCAGGACAGGGTGAACAGTATGGACCAGGACAGGGTGTGCAGTATGGACCAAGAGAGGATGAACAGTATGGTCCAGGGAAGGGTGAACAGTATGTGCGAGGACAGGGTGAACAGTATGGACCAGGACAGGGTGAACAGTATGTACGAGGACGGGGTGAACGGTATGGACCAGGACAGGGTGAACAGTATGGACCAGGACAGGGTGAATAGTATGGACCACGACAGGGTGAAGAGTATGGACCACAACAGGGTGAACAGTATACACCAGGACAGCGTGAGCAGTATGTACTAGGACAGTGTGAACAGTATACACCAAGACAGGGTGAACAGTATGGACCAGGACAGGCTGAACAGTTTAAACCAGGAAAGGGTGAACAGATTGGACCAGGACAGGGTGAACAGTATGGACCAGGACAAGGTGAACAGTATGAACAAGGACAGGGTGAACAGTATGGACCAGGAGAGGTTGAAGAGTATAGACCATGACAGGGTGAACAGTATACACCAGGACAGGGTGAACAGTACAGACCAAGAAAGGCGAACAGTATGGACCAGTAAAGGGTGAACAGTATACACCAGGACAGGGTGAACAGCATGGACCAGGACAGGGTGAACAGTATACACCAGGACAGGCCGAACAGTATAGACCAGGACAGGGTGAACAGTATGGAGCAGGACAGGCTGAACAATAAGGACCAGGACAGGGTGAACAATATAGACCAGGACAGAGTGAACAGTATGAACCAGGACAGGTTGAACAGTTTGGACCACGACAGGGTGAACATTCGGGACCAAGACAGGGTGAACAGTATGGACCAGGACTGGGTGAACAGTATGGATCAGGAGAAGGTGGACAGTATACACCAGGACAGCTTGAACAGTATGGATCAGGACATGGTGAACAGTATGGACAAGAACAGGGTGAACAGTATGGACCAGGACAGGGTGAACGGTATGGACCAGGACAGGGTCAACAGTATGGACCAGGATAGGGTGAATGGTATGGACCAGCACAGGGTGAACAGTATACACCAGGACAGCGTGAGCAGTATGTACCAGGACAGTGTGGACACTATACACCAGGACAGGGTGAACATTATTGACCAGGACAGGGTGAACAGTATGGACCAGGACAGGGTGAACAGTATAGACCAGGAATGTGAGAACAGTATGGACCAGGACAAGGGGAACATTATGGACCAGGACAGGGTGAACAGTATGGACCAGTACGGGATGAACAATAAGGACCAGGGAGGGTGAAAAGTTTATGCCAGGAAAGGGTGAACCGTAGGGACCACCACAGGGTGAACAGAACACACCAGGACAGGGTGAACAGTATGGACCAGTACAGGGTGAACAGTATGGACCAGGACAGGGTGAAAAGTGTGGACCAGGACAGGGTGAACAGTATGGACCAGGACACGGTGAACAGTATGGACCAGGACTGGGTGAACAGTATGAACCAGGACAGGGTGTACAGTATGTAAGAGGACAGTGTGAACAGTATGGACCAGGACAGGATGAACAGTATGGACCAGGACACGGTGAACAGTATACACCAGGACAGGGTGAACAGTATGGACCAGGACAGGGTGAACAGTGTCGACCAGGACAGAGTGAACAGTATGGACCAGGACAGGGTGAACAGTATGGACCAGGACTGGGTGTACCGTATGGACCAGGGCAGTGTGTACAGAATGTAAGAGGACAGTGTGAACTGTATGGACCAGGACAGGGTGAACAGTATGGACCAGGACAGGGTGAACAGTATGGACGAAGACAGGGTGAACAGTATACACCAAAACAGGGCGAACAGTATGGACCAGGACACGGTGAACAGTATGGACCCGGACAGGGTGAACGGTATGGACAAGGACAGGGTGAAAAGTATGGACGAAGACAGGGTGAACAGTATACACCAAGACAGGGTGAACAGTATGGACATGGATAGGGTGAACAGTAGGGACCAGGTTAGGGTGAACAGTATGGACCAGTGCAGGGTGAACAGTATGGACAAGGACAGGGTGATCAGTATGGACCACGACAGGGTGAAAAGTACGGACCACGACAGGTTGAACAGTATACACCAGTACAGGGTGAACAGTATGGACTAGGAGTGGGTGTACAGTATGGACCAGGACAGGGTGAACAGTATGGACCAGGACAGGGTGAACAGTATGTGCGAGGACAGGGTGAACAGTATGGACCAGGACAGGTTGAACAGTATGGACTAGGACAGGGTGAACAGTATACACCAGGACAGCGTGAGCAGTATGTACCAGAACAGTGTGAACAGTATACACCAGGACAGTGTGAACAGTATGGACCAGGACAGACTGAACAGTTTACACCAGGAAAGGGTGAACAGATTGGACCAGGACAGGGTGAACAGTATGGATCAGGACAAGGTGAACAGCATGGACCAGGACAGGGTGAACAGTAAAAAACCAGGACAGGATGAACAGTATGGACCAGGACAGGGTGAACAGTATGGAGCAGGACAGGTTGAACATTAAGGACCAGGACAGGGTGAACAATATAGACCAGAACTGGATGAACAGTATGGACCAGGACAGGTTGAACAGTATGGACCAGGACAGGGTGAACAGTCGGGACCAAGACAGGGTGAACAGTATGGACCAGGACAGGGTGAACAGTATGGACCAGGACAGGGTGTGCAGTATGGACCAAGACAGGATGAACAGTATGGTCCAGGGAAGGGTGAACAGTATGTGCGAGGACAGGGTGAACAGTATGGACCAGGACAGGGTGAACAGTATGTACGAGGACGGGGTGAACGGTATGGACCAGGACAGGGTGAACAGTATGGACCAGGTCAGGGTGAATAGTATGGACCACGACAGGGTGAAGAGTATGGACCACGACAGGGTGAACAGTATACACCAGGACAGCGTGAGCAGTATGTACTAGGACAGTGTGAACAGTATACACCAAGACAGGGTGAACAGTATGGACCAGGACAGGCTGAACAGTTTAAACCAGGAAAGGGTGAACAGATTGGACCAGGACAGGGTGAACAGTATGGACCAGGACAAGGTGAACAGTATGAACAAGGACAGGGTGAACAGTATGGACCAGGAGAGGTTGAAGAGTATAGACCATGACAGGGTGAATAGTATACACCAGGACAGGGTGAACAGTACAGACCAAGAAAGGCGAACAGTATGGACCAGTAAAGGGTGAACAGTATACACCAGGACAGGGTGAACAACATGGACCAGGACAGGGTGAACAGTATACACCAGGACAGGGTGAACAGTATGGACCAGGACAGGGTGAACAGTATGGAGCAGGACAGGCTGAACAATAAGGACCAGGACAGGGTGAACAATATAGACCAGGACAGAGTGAACAGTATGAACCAGGACAGGTTGAACAGTTTGGACCACGACAGGGTGAACATTCGGGACCAAGACAGGGTGAACAGTATGGACCAGGACTGGGTGAACAGTATGGATCAGGAGAAGGTGGACAGTATACACCAGGACAGCTTGAACAGTATGGATCAGGGCATGGTGAACAGTATGGACAAGAACAGGGTGAACAGTATGGACCAGGACAGGGTGAACGGTATGGACCAGGACAGGGTCAACAGTATGGACCAGGATAGGGTGAATGGTATGGACCAGCACAGGGTGAACAGTATACACCAGGACAGCGTGAACAGTATGTACCAGGACAGTGTGGACACTATACACCAGGACAGGTTGAACATTATTGACCAGGACAGGGTGAACAGTATGGACCAGGACAGGGTGAACAGTATGGACCAGGAATGTGAGAACAGTATGGACCAGGACAAGGGGAACATTATGGACCAGGAAAGGGTGAACAGTATGGACCAGGACAGGGTGAACAGTATAGACCAGGACATTGTGAACAGTATGGACCAGGACAGGGTGAACCGTATGGAACAGGACAGGGTGAACAGTAGGGACAAGAACAGGGTGAACAGTATGGACCAGTACAGGGTGAACAGTATGGACCAGGACAGGGTGAACAGTATACACCAGGACAGGGTGAACAGTATGGACCAGGACAGGGTGTGCAGTATGGACTAGGACAGGATGAACTGTATGGTCCAGGGAAGGGTGAACAGTATGTGCGAGGACAGGGTGCACAGAATGGACCAGAACAGGGTGAACAGTATGTACGAGGATGGGGTGAACGGTATGGACCAGGACAGGGTGAACAGTATGGACCAGGACAGGGTGAACAGTATGGACCACGACAGGGTGAAGAGTATGGACCACGACAGGGTGAACAGTATACACCAGGACAGCGTGAGCAGTATGTACTAGGACAGTGTGAACAGTATACACCAAGACAGGGTGAACAGTATGGACCAGGACAGGCTGAACAGTTTAAACCAGGAAAGGGTGAACAGATTGGACCAGGACAGGGTGAACAGTATGGACCAGGACAAGGTGAACAGTATGGACACGGACAGGGTGAACAGTATACACCAGGACAGCGTGAACAGTATGTACCAGGACAGTGTGAACACTATACACCAGGACAGGGTGAACATTATTGACCAGGACAGGGTGAACAGTATGGACCAGGACAGGGTGAACAGTATGGACCAGGAATGTGAGAACAGTATGGACCAGGACATTGGAACATTATGGATCAGGACAGGGTGAACAGTATGGACCAGGACAGGATGAACAGTAAGGACCAATGGAGGGTGAAAAGTTTGTGCCAGGAAAGGTTGAACAGTAGGGACCACAACAGGGTGAACAGAACACACCAGGACAGGGTGAACAGTATGGACCAGTACAGGGTGAACAGAACACACCAGGACAGGGTGAACAGTATTCACCCATACAGGGTGAAAAGTATGGACCAGGACAGGGTGAACAGTGTCGACCAGGACAGTGTGAACAGTATGGACCAGGACAGGGTGAACAGTATGGACCAGGACTGGGTGTACCGTATGGACCAGGACAGGGTGTACAGAATGTAAGAGGACAGTGTGAACTGTATGGACCAGGACAGGGTGAACAGTATGGACCAGGACAGGAAGAACAGTATGCACGAAGACAGGGTGAACAGTATACACCAAAACAGGGCGAATAGTAAGGACCAGGACACGGTGAACAGTATGGACCTGGACAGGGTAAACGGTATGGACCAGGACAGGGTGAAAAGTATGGACGAAGACAGGGTGAACAGTATACACCAAGACAGGGTGAACAGTATGGACCAGGAGAGGGTGTACAGTATGGACCAGGACAGGGTGTACAGTATGGACCAGGACAGGGTGAACAGTATGTGCGAGGACACTGTGAACAGTATGGACCAGGACAGGTTGATCAGTATGGACTAGGACAGGGTGAACAGTATACACCAGGACAGCGTGAGCAGTATGTACCAGAACAGTGTGAACAGTATACACCAGGACAGGGTGAACAGCATGGACCAGGACAGACTGAACAGTTTACACCAGGAAAGGGTGAACAGATTGGACCAGGACAGGGTGAACAGTATGGATCAGGACAAGGTGAACAGCATGGACCAGGACAGGGTGAACTGTATACACCAGGACAGGATGAACAGTATGGACCAGGACAGGGTGAACAGTATGGAGCAGGACAGGTTGAACATTAAGGACCAGGACAGGGTGAACAATATAGACCAGAACTGGATCAACATTATGGACCAGGACAGGTTGAACAGTATGGAACAGGACAGGGTGAGCAGTCGGGACCAAGACAGGGTGAACAGTATGGACCAGGACAGGGTGAACAGTATGGATCAGGAGAAGGTGGACAGTATACACCAGGACAGCTTGAACGGTATGGATCAGGACATGGTGAACAGTATGGACCAGTACAGGGTGAACAGTATGGACCAGGACAGGGTGAACAGTATTGATCAGGACAAGGTCAACAGTATGGACCAGGACAGGGTGTACGGTATGGACCAGGAGATGGTGAACAGTATACACCAGGACAGAGTGAACAGTATGTACCAGGACAGTGTGAACAGTATACACCAGGACAGGGTGAACAGTATGGACGAGGACAGGGTGAACAGTATGGACCAGGACAGGGTGAACAGTATGGACCAGGACAGGGTGAACAGTATAGACCATTACATTGTGAACGATACGGACCAGGACAGGGTGAACAGTATGGAACAGGACAGGGTGAACAGTAGGGACCAGAACAGGGTGAACAGTATGGACCAGTACAGGGTGAACAGTATGGACCAGGACAGGGTGAACAGTATGGACCACGACAGGGTGAAGTGTATGGACCGCGACAGGGTGAACAGTATACACCAGGACAGGGTGAACAGTTTGGACCAGGACAGGGTGTGCAGTATGGACCAGGACAGGATGAACAGTATGGTCCAGGGAAGGGTGAACAGTATGTGCGAGGACAGGGTGAACAGTATGGACCAGGACAGGGTGAACAGTATGTACGAGGACGGGGTGAACGGTATGGACCAGGACAGGGTGAACAGTATGGACCAGGACAGGGTGAACAGTATGGACCACGACAGGGTTAAGAGTATGGACCACGACAGGGTGAACAGTATACAACAGGACAGCGTGAGCAGTATGTACTAGGACAGTGTGAACAGTATACACCAAGATAGGGTGAACAGTATGGACCAGGACAGGCTGAACAGTTTAAACCAGGAAAGGGTGAACAGATTGGACCAGGACAGGGTGAACAGTATGGACCAGGAGAAGGTGAACAGTATGGACATGGACAGGGTGAACAGTATGGACCAGGAGAGGTTGAAGAGTATAGACCATGACAGGGTGAACAGTATACACCAGGACAGGGTGAACAGTACAGACCAAGAAATGCGAACAGTATGGACCAGTACAGGGTGAACAGTATACACCAGGACAGGGTGAACAGCATGGACCAGGACAGGGTGAACAGTATACACCAGGACAAGGTGAACAGTATGGACAAGGACAGGTTGAACAGTTTGGAGCAGGACAGTATGGAGCAGGACAGGTTGAACAATAAGGACCAGGACAGGGTGAACAATATAGACCAGGACAGGGTGAACAGTATGAACCAGGACAGGTTGAACAGTTTGGACCACGACAGGGTGAACATTCGGGACCGAGACAGGGTGAACAGTATGGACCAGGACAGGGTGAACAGTATGGATCAGGAGAAGGTGGACAGTATACACCAGGACAGCTTGAACAGTATGGATCAAGAAATGGTGAACAGTATGAACCAGAACAGGGTGAACAGTATGGACCAGGACAGGGTGAACGGTATGGACCAGGACAGGGTCAACAGTATGGACCAGGATAGGGTGAACAGTATACACAAGGACAGCGTGAACAGTATGTACCAGGACAATGTGAACACTATACACCAGGACAGGGTGAACATTATTGACCAGGACAGGGTGAACAGTATGAACCAGGACAGGGTGAACAGTATGGACCAGGAATGTGAGAACAGTATGGACCTGGACAAGGGGAACATTATCTACCACGACAGGGTGAACAGTATGGACCAGGACAGGATGAACAGTAAGGACCAGGGGACGGTGAAAAGTTTGTACCAGGAATGGGTGAACAGTAGAGACCACCACAGGGTGGACAGAACACAGCAGGACAGGGTGAACAGTATGAACCAGTACAGGGTGAACAGTATGGACCAGGACAGGGTGAAAAGTGTGGACCAGGACAGGGTGAACAGTATGGACCAGGACACGGTGAACAGTATGGACCAGGACTGGGTGAACAGTATGAACCAGGACAGGGTGTACAGTATGTAAGAGGACAGTGTGAACAGTATGGACCAGGACAGGATGAACAGTATGGACCAGGACACGGTGAACAGTATACACCAGGACAGGGTGAACAGTATGGACCAGGACAGGGTGAACAGTGTGGACCAGGACAGAGTGAACAGTATGGACCATGACAGGATGAACAGTATGGACCAGGACTGGGTGTACCGTATGGACCAGGACAGGGTGCACAGAATGCAAGAGGACAGTGTGAACTGTATGGACCAGGACAGGGTGAACAGTATGGACCAGGACAGGGTGAACAGTATGGACGAAGACAGGGTGAACAGTATACACCAAAACAGGGCGAACAGTATGGACCAGGACAGGGTGAACAGTATGGACCCGGACAGGGTGAACGGTATATACCAGGACAGGGTGAAAAGTATGGACGAAGACAGGGTGAACAGTATACACCAAGACCTGGTGAACAGTATGGACATGGATAGTGTGAACAGTAGGGACCAGGTTAGGGTGAACAGTATGGACCAGTGCAGGGTGAACAGTATGGACAAGGACAGGGTGATCAGTATGGACCACGACAGGGTGAAGAGTATGGACCACGACAGGTTGAACAGTATACACCAGGACAGGGTGAACAGTATGGACCAGGAAAGGGTGTACAGTGTGGACCAGGACAGGGTGAACAGTATGGACAAGGACAGGGTGAACAGTATGTGCGAGGACAGGGTGAACAGTATGGACCAGGACAGGTTGAACAGTATGGACTAGGACAGGGTGAACAGTATACACCAGGACAGCGTGAGCAGTATGTACCAGAGCAGTGTGAACAGTATACACCAGGACAGGGTGAACAGTATGGACCAGGACAGACTGAACAGTTTACACCAGGAAAGGGTGAACAGATTGGACCAGGACAGGGTGAACAGTATGGATCAGGACAAGGTGAACAGCATGGACCAGGACAGGGTGAACAGTATACACCAGGACAGGATGAACAGTATGGACCAGGACAGGGTGAACAGTATGGAGCAGGACAGGTTGAACATTAAGGACCAGGACAGGGTGAACAATATAGACCAGAACTGGATGAACAGTATGGACCAGGACAGGTTGAACAGTATGGACCAGGACAGGGTGAACAGTCGGGACCAAGACAGGGTGAACAGTATGGACCAGGACAGGGTGAACAGTATGGATCAGGAGAAGGTGGACAGTATACACCAGGACAGCTTGAACAGTATGGATCAGGACATGGTGAACAGTATGGACCAGTACAGGGTGAACAGTATGGACCAGGACAGGGTGAACGGTATGGACCAGGACAGGGTGAATAGTATGGACCAGAAGAGGGTGAACAGTATAGACCAGGACATTGTGAACAGTATGGACCAGGACAGGGTGAACAGTATGGAACAGGACAGGGTGAACAGTGAGGCCCAGAACAGGGTGAACAGTATGGACCAGTACAGGGTGAACAGTATGGACCAGGACAGGGTGAACAGTATGGACCACGACAGGGTGAAGAGTATGGACCGCGACAGGGTGAACAGTATACACCAGGACAGTGTGAGCAGTACGTACTAGGACAGTGTGAACAGTATACACCAAGACAGGGTGAACAGTATGGACCAGGACAGGCTGAACAGTCTAAACCAGGAAAGGGTGAACAGATTGGACCAGGACAGGGTGAACAGTATGGACCAGGACAAGGTGAACAGTATGGACAAGGACAGGGTGAACAGTATGGACCAGGAGAGGTTGAAGAGTATACACCATGACAGGGTGAACAGTATACACCAGGACAGGGTGAACAGTACAGACCAAGAAAGGCGAACAGCATGGACCAGTACAGGGTGAACAGTATACACCAGGAGAGGGTGGACAACATGGACCAGGACAGGGTGAACAGTATACACGAGGACAGGGTGAACAGTATGGACCAGGACAGGGTGAACAGTATGGAGCAGGACAGGTTGAACAATAAGGACCAGGACAGGGTGAACAATATAGACCAGGACAGGGTGAACAGTATGAACCAGGACAGGTTGAACAGTTTGGACTACGACAGGGTGAACATTCGGGACCGAGACAGGGTGAACAGTATGGACCAGGACAGGGTGAACAGTATGGATCAGGAGAAGGTGGACAGTATACACCAGGACAGCTTGAACAGTATGGATCAGAACATGGTGAACAGTATGGACCAGAACAGGGTGAACAGTATGGAACAGGACAGGGTGAACGGTATGGACCAGGACAGGGTCAACAGTATGGACCAGGATAGGGTGAACGGTATGGACCAGGACAGGGTGAACAGTATACACCAGGACAGCGTGAACAGTATGTACCAGGACAGTGCGAACACCATACACCAGGACAGGGTGAACATTATTGACCAGGACAGGGTGAACAGTATGGACCAGGACAGGGTGAACAGTATGGACCAGGAATGTGAGAACAGTATGGACCAGGACAAGGGGAACAGTATGAACCAGGACAGGGTGTACAGTATGTAAGAGGACAGTGTGAACAGTATGGACCAGGACAGGATGAACAGTATGGACCAGGACACGGTGAACAGTATACACCAGGACAGGGTGAACAGTATGGACCAGGACAGGGTGAACAGTGTGGACCAGGACAGAGTGAACAGTATGGACCATGACAGGATGAACAGTATGGACCAGGACTGGGTGTACCGTATGGACCAGGACAGGGTGCACAGAATGTAAGAGGACAGTGTGAACTGTATGGACCAGGACAGGGTGAACAGTATGGACCAGGACAGGGTGAACAGTATGGACGAAGACAGGGTGAACAGTATACACCAAAACAGGGCGAACAGTATGGACCAGGACAGGGTGAACAGTATGGACCCGGACAGGGTGAACGGTATATACCAGGACAGGGTGAAAAGTATGGACGAAGACAGGGTGAACAGTATACACCAAGACTGGGTGAACAGTATGGACATGGATAGTGTGAACAGTAGGGACCAGGTTAGGGTGAACAGTATGGACCAGTGCAGGGTGAACAGTATGGACAAGGACAGGGTGATCAGTATGGACCACGACAGGGTGAAGAGTATGGACCACGACAGGTTGAACAGTATACACCAGGACAGGGTGAACAGTATGGACCAGGAAAGGGTGTACAGTGTGGACCAGGACAGGGTGAACAGTATGGACAAGGACAGGGTGAACAGTATGTGCGAGGACAGGGTGAACAGTATGGACCAGGACAGGTTGAACAGTATGGACTAGGACAGGGTGAACAGTATACACCAGGACAGCGTGAGCAGTATGTACCAGAGCAGTGTGAACAGTATACACCAGGACAGGGTGAACAGTATGGACCAGGACAGACTGAACAGTTTACACCAGGAAAGGGTGAACAGATTGGACCAGGACAGGGTGAACAGTATGGATCAGGACAAGGTGAACAGCATGGACCAGGACTGGGTGAACAGTATACACCAGGACTGGATGAACAGTATGGGCCAGGACAGGGTGACAGTATGGAGCAGGACAGGTTGAACATTAAGGACCAGGACAGGGTGAGCAATATAGACCAGAAGTGGATGAACAGTATAGACCAGGACAGGTTTAACAGTATGGACCATTACAGGGTGAACAGTCGGGACCAAGACAGGGTGAACAGCATGGACCAGGACAGGGTGAACAGTATGGATCAGGAGGAGGTGGACAGTATACACCAGGACAGCTTGAACAGTATGGATCAGGACATAGTGAACAGTATGGACCAGTACAGGGTGAACAGTATGGACCAGGACAGGGTGAACGGTATGGACCAGGACAAGGTCAACAGTATGGACCAGGACAGGGTGAATGGTATGGACCAAGAGATGGTGAACAGTATACACCAGGACAGAGTGAAAAGTATGTACCAGGACAGTGTGAACAGTATACACCAGGACAGGGTGAACAGTATGGACCAGGACAGGGTGAACAGTATGGACCAGGACAGGGTGAACAGTATGGACCAGCACAGGGTGAACAGTATAGACCAGGACATTGTGAACAGTATGGACCAGGACAGGGTGAACAGTATGGAACAGGACATTGTGTACAGTAGGGACCAGAACAGGGTGAACAGTATGGATCAGTACAGTGTGAACAGTATGGACCAGGACAGGGTGAACAGTATGGACCACGACAGGGTGAAGAGTATGGACTGTGACAGGGTGAACAGTATACACCACTGCAGGGTGAACAGTATGGACCAGGACAGGGTGTGCAGTATGGACCAGGACAGGATGAACAGTATGGTCCAGGGAAGGGTGAACAGTATGTGCGAATACAGGGTGAACAGTATGGACCAGGACAGGGTGAACAGTATGTACGAGGACGGGGTGAACGGTATGGACCAGGACAGGGTGAACAGTATGGACCAGGACAGGGTGAAAAGTATGGACGAAGACAGGGTGAACAGTATGGACCAGGACAGGTTTTACAGTATGGACCACGACAGGGTGAAGAGTATAGGCCATGATAGGGTGAACAGTATACACCAGGAGAGGGTGAACAGTATGGACCAGAAGAGGCTGTACAGTATGGACCAGGACAGGGTGAACAGTATGGACCAGGACAGGGTGAACGGTATGGACCGGGACAGGGTCAACAGTATGGACCAGAACAGGGTGAACGGTATGGACCAGGACAGGGTGAACAGTATACACCAGGACAGCGTGAAGAGTATGGACCAGGACAGAGTGAACAGTATGGACCAGGAGAGGATGAACAGCATGGACCAGGACAGGGTGAACAGTGTAGACCAGGACATTGTGAACAGTATGGACCAGGACAGGGTGAACAGTATGGAACAGGACAGGGTGAACAGTATGGACAAGGACAGGGTGAACAGTATAGACCAGGACAGAGAGACCAGTATGGACGAGGACATGGAGAACTGTATGGATCACGACAGGGTGAACGGTATGGACCAAGAGAGGATGAAAAGTAAAGACCAGAACTGGGTGAACAGTATGGACCAGGAAAGGGTGAACAGTATATACGAGGACAGGGTGAACAGTATGTACCAGGACACTATGAACAGTATGGACCAGGACAGGGTGAACAGTATGGACCTGGACAGGGTGAGAAGTATGTTCAAGGACAGGGTGAACAGTATGGACCGGGACAGGGTGAACAGTATGGACCAGTACAGGGTGAACAGTATGGACCAGGACAGGGTGAACAGTATGGACCACGACAAAGTGAAGAGTATGGACCACGACAGGTTGAACAGTATACACCAGGACAGGGTGAACAGTATGGACCAGGACAGGGTGAACAGTATGGACCAGGACAGGGTGATCAGTATGTGCGAGGACAGGGTGAACTGTATGGACCAGGACAGGTTGAACAGTATGGACCGGGTCAGGGTGAACAATATGGACCAGGGCAGGGTGAACAGTATACACCAGGACAGCGTGAGCAGTATGGACCAGGACAGGGTGAACAGTATACACCACGACAGGGTGAACAGTATGGATCAGGACAGGATGAACAGTATTGACCAGGACACGGTGAACAGTATACACCAGGATAGGGTGAACAGTATGGATCAGGACAGGGTGAACAGTGTGGACCAGGACAGAGTGAACAGTATGGAACAGGACAGGGTGAACAGTATGGACCAGGACATTGTGAACGGTATGGACCAGGACAGGGTGAACAGAATGTACCAGGACAGGATGAACAGTATGGACCACGACAGAGTGAACAGTATGGACCTGGACAGGGTTAACAGTATGAACCAGGACAGGGTGAACAGTATGGACCAGGACAGGGTGGAAAGTATACACCAGGAAAGGGTGAACAGATTGGACTGGGGCGGGGCGAACAGTATGGACCAGGAGAGGGTGAACAGTATGGACCTGGACTGGGTGAACAGTATGGGCCAGGACAGGGTGAACAGTATGGACCAGGACAGGGTGAACAGTGTACACCAGGACAGCGTGTGCAAGATGTACCAGGACATCGTGAACAGTATACACCAGGACAGGGTGAACAGTATGAACCAGGACAGTGTGAACAGTATTGACCAGGACTGGGTGAAAAGTATGGACCAGGACAGGGTGAACAGTATGTACGAGGACAGGGTGAACAGTATGGACCAGGACAGGATGAACAGTATGGACCAGGACAGGGTGAGCAGTGTAGACCAGGACATTGTGAACAGTATGGACCAGACAGGGGAAACAGTATGGATCAGGGCACTGTGAACAGTATGGACAAGGACAGGGTGAACGGTATAGACCAGGACAGAGAGACCAGTAGGGACCAGGACATGGTGAACAGTATGGATCAGGACAGGGTGAACGGTATGGACCAGGAGAGGAAGAAAAGTATGGACCAGAACTGGGTGAACAGTATGGCCCAGAAAGGGTGAACAGTATATATGAGGACAGGCTGAACAGTATGTACCAGGACATTGTGAACAGTATGGACCAGGACAGGGTGAACAGTATGGACCTGGACAGTGTGAGCAGTATGTACAAGGACAGGGTGAACAGTATGGACCGGGACAGGGTGAACAGTATGGACCAGTACAGAGTGAACAGTATGGACCAGGACAGGGTGAACAGTATGGACCACGACAAAGTGAAGAGTATGGACCACGACAGGGTGAACTGTATACACGAGGACAGGGTGAACAGTATGGACCAGGACAGGGTGAACAGTATGGACTAGGACAGGGTGATCAGTATGCCCGAGGACAGGGTGAACTGTATGGACCAGGACAGGTTGAACAGTATGGACCGGGTCAGGGTGGACAATATGGACCAGGACAGGGTGAACAGTATACACCAAGACAGCGTGAGCAGTATGTACCAGGACAGTGTGAACAGTATACACCAGGACAGGGTGAACAGTATGGATCAGGACAAGGTAAACAGTATGGACAAGGACATAGTGGACAGTATGGACCAGAATAAAGTAATGAACATGGACCAGGACAGGGTGAACAGTATACAGCAGGACAGGGTGAACAGTATGGACCAGGACAAGCGAACAGTATGGACCAGGACAGGGTGAACAGTATACACCAGGACAGGGTGAACAGTATGGACCAGGACAGGATGAACAGTATTGACCAGGACACGGTGAACAGTATACACCAGGACAGGGTGAACAGTATGGATCAGGACAGGGTGAACAGTGTGGACCAGGACAGATTGAACAGTATGGAACAGGACAGGGTGAACAGTATGGACCAGGACATTGTGAACAGTATGGACCAGGACAGGGTGAACAGAATGTACCAGGACAGGATGAACAGTATGGACCAGGACAGAGTGAACAGTATGGACCAGGACAGGGTTAAAAGTATGAACCAGGACAGGGTGAACAGTATGGACCAGGACAGGGTGGACAGTATACACCAGGAAAGGGTGAACAGATTGGATGGGACAGGGCGAACAGTATGGACCAGGAGAGGGTGAACAGTAGGGACCTGGACTGGGTGAACAGTATGAACCAGGACAGGGTGAACAGTATGGACCAGGACAGGGTGAACAGTGTACACCAGGACAGCGTGTGCAAGATGTAACAGGACATCGTGAACAGTATACACCAGGACAGGGTGAACAGTATGAACCAGGACAGTGTGAAGAGTATTGACCAGGACAGGGTGAACAGTATGAACCAGGACAGGGTGAACAGTATGAACCAGGACAGGTTGAACAGTATGTGCGAGGACTGTGTGAACAGTATGGATCAGTACAGGGTGAACAGTATACAACAGGACAGGGTGAACAGTATGCACCAGGACAGGATGAACAGTATGGACCAGGACACGGTGAACAGTATACACCAGTACAGGGTGAACAGTATGGATCTGGACAGGGTGAACAGTGCGGACCAGGCCAGGGTGAACAGTATGGAACAGGACAGGGTGAACAGTATGGACCAGGACAGGATGAACTGTATGGACCAGAACAGGGTGAACAGAATAGACCAGGCCAGGCTAAACAGTATACTCCAGGACAGGGTGAACGGTATGGACCAGGACAGGGTGAAGAGTATACACCAGGACACGGTGAGCAGTATGGACCAGGACAGGGTGAACAGTATGGACCAGGACAGGGTGAACAGTATGGTCCAGGACAGGGTGAACAGTATGGACCAGGACAGGGTGAACAGTATGGACCAGGGCAGGGTGAACAGTATGGACCAGGACAGGATGAACAGTATGGACCAGGACAGGGTGAACAGCATGGACCATTGCAGGGTTAATAGTATGGACTAGGACAGGGTGAACAGTATGGACCAGGACAGGGTGAACAGTATGGACCAGAACAGGGTGAACAGTTTGGAGCAGGACAGGGTGAGCAGTATGGACTAAGACAGGGTGATCAGTATGGACCAGGATAGGGTGAACTGAATGTACCAGGACAGGGTGAACTGTATGGACCAGGACAGGGTGAACAGTATGGTCCAGGACAGGGTGAGCAGTATGGACCAGGACAGGATGAACAGTATGGACCAGGACAGGGTGAACAGTATGGACCAGGACAAGGTGAATAGTATGGACTAGGACAGGGTGAACAGTATGGACCAGGACAGGGTGAACAGTATGAACCAGGACAGGGTGAACAGTATGGACCAGGACAGGGTGAACAGAATGGACCATGACAGGGTGAGCAGTATGTTCCAGGACAGTGTGAACAGTATGGACCAGGACATAGTGATCAGAATGGACCAGGACAGGGTGAGCAGTATGGACCAGGACAGGATGAACAGTATGGACCAGGACACGGTGGACAGTATGGACAAGGGCAGGGTGAACAGTATGGACCAGGACAGAGTGAACAGTATGGACCAGGACAGGGTGAACAGTATGGACGAAGACAGGGTGAACAGTATACACCAGGTCAGGGTGCACAGTGTGGACCAGGACAGGGTGAACAGTCGGGACCAGGACAGGGTGAACAGTATGGACCAGTACAGGGTGAACAGTATGGACCAGGACAGGGTGAACAGTATGGACCACGACATGGTGAAGAGTATGGACCACGACAGGGTGAACAGTATACACCAGGACAGGGTGAACAGTATGGACCAGAACAGGGTGTACAGTATGGACCAGGGCAGCGTGAACAGTATGGTCCAGGACAGGGTGACCAGTATGTGCGAGGACAGGGTGAGCAGTATGGACCAGGACAGGGTGAACAGTATGTACGAGGACAGGGTGAACAGTATGGACCAGGACAGGGTGAACAATATGGACCAGGACAGGGTGAACAGTATGGAACAGGACAGGGTGAACAGTGTGGACCAAGACAGGGTGAACAGTATGGACCAGGACAGGGTGAACAGTATGGACCAGGACACGGTGAACAGTATGTACCAGGACAGTGTGAACAGTATACACAAGGACAGGGTGAAGAGTATGGACCAGGACAGGGTGGACAGTATACACCATGAAAGTGTGAACAGATTGGACCAGGACAGGGTGAACAGTATGGTCCAGGAGAGGGTGAACAGTATGTACCAGGATTCGGTGAACAGTATGGACCAGGACAGGGTGAACAGTATGGACCAGGACAGGGTGAACACCTGAACACCAGGGCAGCGTGAGCAGTATGTACCATTACATCGTGAACAGTATACACCAGGACTGTGTGAACAGTATGGACCGGGACAGGCTTAACAGTTTACCCCAGTTAAGGTTGAACAGATTGGACCAGGACAAGGTGAACAATATGGACCAGGAGAAGGTGAACAGTATGGACCAGGACAGGGTGAACAGTACATACAAGGACAGGGTGAACAGTATGGACCAGGACATGGTGAAAAGTATGGACCAGGACAGGGTGGACAGTATACACCAGGTAAGGGTAAACTGATTGGACCAGGACAGTTTGAACAGTATGGACCAGGAGAGGCTGAAAAGTATGGACCAGGACTGCGTGAACAGTAAGGACCAAGGACAGGGTGAACAGTATGGACCAGGACAGGGTGAACAGTGTACACCAGGACAACTTTAGCAGTATGTGCCAGGACATCGTGTACAGTATACACCAGGACTGGGTGAACAGTATGGACCAGGACAGGTTGAACAGTTTACTCCAGGAACGGGTGAACAGATTGGAGCAGGACAGGGTGAACAATATGGACCAGGAGAAGGTGAAGAGTATGAACCAGGACAGGGGAACAGTATATACCAAGAGAGGGTGAAGAGTATGGACCAGTACTGGGTGAACAGTATACACCAGGACAGAGTAAACAGTATAGACCAGGACAGGCGACGAGTATGGACCAGGACAGGGTGAACAGTATACACCAGGACAGGGTGAACATTATGGACCGGGACAGGGTGATCAGTATACATCAGGACAGGGTGAACAGTATGGACCAGGACAGGTTGAACAGTGTGGAGCAGGTATAGGGAGAACAATATGGACGATGACAGGGTGAACAGTATGGAGCAGGACATGGTGAACAGTATGGACCACGACAGGCTGAACAGTTGGGACCAGGACAGGGTGAAGAGTATGTACCAGGACAGGGTGAAAAGTATGGACCAGGAGAAGGTGAACAGTATACACCAGGACAGCTTGAACAGTATGGATCAAGACATGGTGAACAATATGGACCAGAACAGGGTGAACAGAATGGACCAGGACAGGGCGTACGGGTTGGAACAGGACAGGGTGAACAGTATGGACCAGGACAGGGTGAATAGTATGGACCAGGACAGGGTGAACAGTATACACCAGGACAGCGTGAACAGTATGTACCAGGACAGTGTGAACACTATACACCAGGACAAGGTGAACATTATGGACCAGGACAGGGAGTACAGTATGGACCAGGAGAGGGTGAACAGAATGGATCAGGACAGGGTGAACAGTATGGCCCAGGACAGAGTGACCACTATGGACGAGGCAGGGTGAACAGTATGGACCAGGACAGGGTGAACAGTATGGACCAGGACAGGGTGAACACTATACACTAGGACAGCGTGAGCAGTATGTACCAAGACAGTGTGAACAGTATACACTGTGACTGGGTGAACAGTATGGACCAGAACAGCCTGAACAGATTACACCAGGAAAGGGCGAACGGATTGGACCAGGATAGGGTGAACAATATGGACCAGGACAAGGTGAACAGTATGGACCAGGACAGGGTGAATAGTATAGACCAGGACAGGGTGGACAGTATACACCAGGAAAGGCTGAACAGATTGGACCTTGACAGGGTGAACAGTATGGACCAAGAGAGGGTGAACAGTATCTACCATGACTGGGTGAACAGTATGGACCAGGACAGGGTGAAGAGTATGGACCAGGACAGGGTGAACAGTATACACCAGGACAGTGTGAGCAGTATGTACCAGGACAGTGTGAACAGTATACACCAGGACTGGGTGAACAGTATGGACCAGGACAGCCTGAACAGTTTACACCAGGAAAGGGCGAACGGATTGGACCAGGACAGGGTGAACAATATGGACCAGGACAAGGTGAACAGTATGGACCAGGACAGGGTGGTCAGTATGGACCAGGACATGGTGAAGAGTATGGAACAGGGAAGGGTGAACAGTATACACCAGGACAGGGTGATGAGTATGGACCAGGACAGGGTGAACAGTATGGACCAGGACAGGGTGAACAGTATGGAGCAGGTATAGGGTGAACAATATGGACCATGACAGGGTGAACAGTATGGACCAGGACAGGGTGAACAGTATGTACCAAGACAGGGTGAACAGTTTGGACCAAGAGAGGTGAACAGTATACACCAGGACAGCGTGAACAGTGGGGATCAGGACATGGTGAACAGTATGGACCAGAACAGAGTGAAGAGAACAGGGAGAACTGTATGGACCTGGACAGGGTGAACAGTATGGACCAGGACAGGGTGAACAGTATGGACCAGGACTGGGTGAACAGTATGGACCAGGACAGGGAGAACTGTATGGACCTGGACAGGGTGAACAGTATGGACCAGGACAGGGTGAACAGTATGGACCAGGACTGGGTGAACAGTATGGACCAGGACAGGGTGAACAGTGTGGACCAGGACAGGGTGAACAGTATGTACAAGGACAGGGTGAGCAGTATTGACCAGGAGAGGTTGAACTGTATGTCCCAGGACAGGGTGAAGCGTATGGACCAGGACATTGTGAACAGTATGGACCAGGACAGGGTGAACATTATGGACCAGGACAGGGTGAGTAGTATGGACCAGGACAGGGTGAGTAGTATGGACCAGGACAGGGTGAACAGTATGAACTAGGACAGGGTGAACAGTATGGACCAGGACAGGGTGAACAGTATGGACCAGGACAGGGGGAACTGTATGGACCAGGACAGGGTGAACAATATGGACCAGGACAGGGTGAACAGTATTGCTGGTGACTTGGGTATGATAGCTTTCTTAAATAGTGACACCAATGTGCACTTTGTTGAGTTGTTTGCATGTTCGTGATCAACCTAAGCACTCTGTCAAGCATGTTAATGGTATGATGAAAATAACACAGATATTGGCTGCCTTCGCACCAAGTACCCCAGAACCTGTTGGAATGAAAGATGGGTGAGGTTTCACCTGACATGAGCCTCACTTCAACACAGCAGGGAAATGAAGACTGGTTTAGCTCCTCAGGGATAGGATCTCTTGTGGTCAAGCTCCGGTTCTTATAGGCAGGAGTGCCAGGGCTCTTTAAGGCTCCATACAGAGACTAACAGCTTAAACATCATCAGCCTCCAAACGACTTTCATGAAGAGAGCGACCAGCAGTAGAGGCGGGAAGAGGAAAGCATACAAGAGGAAAGCATACAAGAGGAAAGCCACAGCACCACAACATGTGGAGGGGACACAGCACCAACAAAGTTCTAAGGCAAACTGTGAAACAGTGCAGAACGCACAGATTCGTTAACATTGCTGTACCGAAGTTTATGAAGTGTAAATGGCAAAATGACTGAAATAGCAGTGCTCCTAAAAGCTACCCTTAAGAGATTTTCAGTGCTTTGCAAAAAAACGAAAAAACATAGTATCCTACCAATATAATATCAGTGAGTCACAGTTGGAGTCTCTAAACTCATACAAATACATGGGTGTAATGCTTAATAGGGACATAACAAGGAACGATCACATAGGCTGACTCGTGGAAATTTGCAGTTGTTGGACTTCAGTTTATTGGTAAAATTATAGGGAAATGCAGTGAATATACAAAGGAGATTGCTTACAAATCACTCATGCGACCCAGTATAGAGTATTGCTCAAGTGTGTTGGACCCGTACCAAGCAAGACTAACAGAAGAAAGACTAAAGGAACAAGGAGAAATTGTGGATTGATAAGCTCCTTCTTTTCTTAATTCTGTAGATGTGGTGAACGATAGTGAAACACACTCTAATACAAAAAAAGGATGGAGCATGAAGGAATTATCCGAGTTGGACGGAAATCAATAGATGTGATGTATACGAGGGGCGTTTGAAAAGTCCGTGCAAAGTCCGAGAGATGGCATCACCGGCGCGTATCGAGGTCATGTTTAGTTAGTAGCATCTTTGGTGAGTAAGCACACCAAGTTTCAACTGTATTGGTTTATTTCTTTGTATCTGGCATTCGTGTGAATCAAGGAAGTGAAGTGACTGTCAAAAAATGGACGAAGAAGAATTTCGTGTGGTGATTGAAAATGACCTGCGTCGAAACAAGCCCTCGGAGTAGACAACATTCCATTAGAACTACTGACGGCTTTGAGAGAGCCAGTCATGACAAAACTCTACCAGCTGGTGAGCAAGATATATGAGACAGGCGAAATACCCTCAGACTTCAAGAAGAATATAATAATTCCAATCCCAAAGAAAGGAGATGTTGACATATGTGAAAATTACCGAACTATCAGTTTAATCAGTCATGGCTGCAAAATACTAACGCGAATTCTTTACAGACGAATGGAAAGACTGGTAGATGCGGATCTCGGGGAGGATCAGTTTGGATTCCGTAGAAATGTTGGAACACGTGAGGCAATACTGACCTTACGACTTATCTTAAGAAAAGGCAAACCTACGTTTCTAGCATTTGTAGACTTAGAGAAAGCTTTTGACAATGTTGACTGGAATACTCTCTTTCAAATTCTGAAGGTGGCAGGGGTAAAATATAGGGAGCGAAAGGCTATTTACAATTTGTACAGAAACAAGATGGCAGTCATAAGAGTCGAGGGGCATGAAAGGGAAGCAGTGGTTGGGAAAGGAGTGAGACAGGGTTGTAGCTTCTGCCCGATGTTATTCAGTCTGTATATTGAGTAAGCAGTAAAGGAAAAAAGAAAAATTCGGAGTAGGTATTACAATTCATGGAGAAGAAGTGAAAACTTTGAAGTTCGCCGATGACATTGTAATTCTGTCAGAGACAGGAAAGGACTTGGAAGAGCAGTTGAACGGAATGGACAGTGTCTTGAAAGGACGATATAAGATGAACATCAACAAAAGCAAAACGAGGATAATGGAATGTAGTCGAATTAAATCGGGTGATGCTGAAGGAATTAGATTAGGAAATGAGACACTTAAAGTAGTAAAGGAGTTTTGCTATTTAGGAAGTAAAATTACTGATGATGGTCGAAGTAGAGAGGATACAAAATGTAGACTGGCAATGGCAAGGAAAGCGTTTCTGAAGAAGAGAAATTTGTTAACATCGAATATAGATTTATGTATCAGGAAGTCGTTTCTGAAAGTATTTGTATGGAGTGTAGCCATGTATGGAAGTGAAACATGGACGATAACTAGTTTGGACAAGAAGAGAATAGAAGCTTTCGAAATGTGGTGCTACAGAAGAATGCTGAAGATTAGATGGGTAGATCACGTAACTAATGAGGAGGTATTGATTAGGATTGGGGAGAAGAGAAGTTTGTGGCACAATTTGACTAGAAGAAGGGATCGGTTGGTAGGACCTGTGTTGAGGCATCAAGGGATCACAGATTTGGCATTGGAGGGCAGCGAGGAGGGTAAAAATCGTAGAGGGAGACCAAGAGATGAATACACTAAGCAGATTCAGAAGGATGGAGGTTGCAGTAGGTACTGGGAGATGAAGAAGCTTGCACAGTATAGACTAGCATGGAGAGCTGCATCAAACCAGTCTCAGGACTGAAGACAACAACAACAACAACAACGATTAAAAATTACTTTATGAAAGGCAAAACGCCTCAGGAGACTAAAGAGAAGCTTGATAAACATTACGGTGACTCTGGACCTTCGATTAGAACAGTATGTAAGTGGTTACAAAATTTCCGGAGTGGCCATATGGTCACAAGTGATGCTGATCGTTCTGAACGCCCTGTGGAGGTTACGACTCCAGAAATCATCGATAAAATCCATGATATGGTGATGGATGATAGAAGAGTTAAGCTGCGTGAGATTGCTAGTGCTGTGGGCATCTCGAATGAACGGGTACATAATGTTTTGCATTTTGCATGCGCAAGATGGGTTCCGCGATTGCTCACACTTGACCAAAAACGGGATAGTGTGAAGTGTTGCAAGGATGGTTTGCAGCTGTGCAGGAAGAATTAGCAGGACCTTAAGCGTTGTTTCGTCAGTGTGGATGAAACATGGATACATTACTATACTCCTGAGACCAAAGAACAATATAAACAATAGGTTACCAAGGGCGAATCTGCACTAAAATGGCGAAGACTATTCCTTCGGCCGGAAAGGTTATGGCGACAGTCTTTTCATATTCGCAAGTGATAATCTTCATCGACTATCTGGAAAAAGGTAAAACTATTACAGATGCAAATTATTCGTCTCGATTGGACCGTTTGAAAGACGAGCTGTAAGAAACACGCCGCCGATTGGACCGCAAAAAGTCGTTTACCATCACGACACTGCACCAGATCACACGTCAGCAGTTGTGGTCGCAAAATTAATGGAAATAGGATTACAACTCGTTTCACATCCCCCCTGTTCTCCAGACTTGGCTCCCTTGGACTACTATTTGTTCCCCAATTTGAAGGAATTGCTGGCGGGACAAAGATTTTATTCAAACAACGTGATTGCAGCATCTAATAGCTATTTTGCAGACTTGGAAAACTCCTATTATTCGGAAGGGATCAACAAATTAGAACAGCGTTGGACGAAATGTATAAGTCTAAAAGAAGGAAATGTCGAAAAATAAAAAGGTTTTAATTTTTGCACGGACTTTTCAAACGCCCCTCGTATGTACAGACAAACAAATTATTACAGTTTTAGAAAAATTGGACAATTTATTCAAGAGAAAGACGTTCAGAAATTGAGCAAGTCAATAAGGAGTAGGGTGACCTCTGGCCGTTATGCAAGCTTTTATTCGACTTGGCACTGATTGACGGATTTGTTGGCTGTCCTCCTGAGCGATATCTGGCCAAATTCTGTACAGTTGGCGCGTTAGATTGTAAAAATTTTGAGCTGGGTGGGGTACCTGCCCGTAACATTCCAAACAATCTCAATTCGCGAGAGATTCGGCGACCGTGCTGGCGGAAGTGGGCTTTGGCAAGCACGAAGACAGCAGCAGAAAACCTCGCCGTGTGTGGACGGGCGTTATCTTCCTGAAATGAAAGCCAAGGATAGCTTGCCATGAAAGGTAACAAAACGGGACACAGAGTATCGGCGACGTACCGCTGTGCTGACAGTGAGGCAGCTGAGATCCAAACGGGTCCTGCTACGAAAAGAGATGGCACTCCAGACCATCACTCGTGGATGTGGCGCCGTATGGCGGGCGACACGGTGGTCTCCCACTGCAGTCCGGGGCGTTGCCAGACAGCGTCGAGGCTCAGCTGGAAGCAGGACTCGTCATTGATGGCAATTCTACTCCAGTCAATGGAATTCCAGGCCGAAGACATGTGTGGAGACATCCTGGACTGCAGCGGGATACCAACCTGCCTGTCACCCACCATCCGGCCGGACATCCAGAAATGGTGGTTTGGGGCGCCGTTTCTTTTCACAGCAGGACCCCTTTGGCTCTCATTTGGAGCGTCTTCACAGCACAGTGGCAGGTCGACGATATCCTACGCCCCGTTTTGTTGCCCTTCATTTCAAACCATCCTGGGCTTACATTTCAGCAAGATAATACCCGCCCACACAGCCTCGTGCTTGCCAAACCATAACTTGGCGGTAAGTCCATTTCTGGGCCATTTTTGTCTAATTTACGAACTTAACCCCTCAACCGTGGTAAGAGAATAATTCAGTTAACTGGACTCATACACAATTGTGCCCTGTCTCTCTCTGAGCCCTCTCTGTCGCTCCCTCGCCCTCTCGCCCCTCCCTGCCGCTGGCCTAGTGTTATTAGGTCGTCCAGAATCGTCTGAGTATGGAAGCTTTAAGAGCCAGCAGCTGTGAACCGCGGTGTTGGGGGAATAGAACGCACTGCTGCAGGAACACCTTATCAACGTCATGGCCAGCATGGGAGCTTGTTGTCGAGCATGAGGAAACATTTAGAAATTAGCGTGTCTCTCGAATTCGTGAGGGACTGTCTTCCGCAACTGTTACACGACTTTTTATGTTATTTGAACTCTACTGGCGAGTGAAAAGTAACTTGTTTGGACTATTTAATTGATTGAGAATTTTGGCAAAATTTAGTGTATCAGTAACATTTATTTTACCAAAGAAAACATAAATTACACTAAACGAGTTATAGACTGAATTCCCTAAACAACTAAGAGATGATTAAAGACTCCACTTGGTGCCCCCTGGTTGGCAAAGACAGTCCAACTAGGTGATCAGTGAGTCAAGTACTGTGGCACTAAAAATGTGGATAACGCAAGCAGAATTGATTTGACGCTGAGCAGACTTTGATTGATCAAATCTACTGAAGTTTTTCTACATAGATGCAGCTGAGGGCAAGTGACGATTGAGATCTGTACGCCCTGACAGTGCCACAGTGGCAGTACGTTACCCTGTGTACTTCGTGCGGCGATGTAACTTGCAGCTGGCGAGATGTGTGCGGCGGAGGAGGTGAGACGTACAGGCGGCACCTGTGAGTCGATCGCGGCCACAAAAGAAATGCAAAAATCTCACGGTCTAGCGATCAGGCAAACAGATCCCAATTTACCCTCTACCAGAGCCCTGATGTCACGGTAGAATCCAGTGTGTGACACACCTGTTCGCTGGTCTTACCAGCTCACTTATACGACAGAGCACACAAGGATACCAAACGTTAAGACCGGTAAACCAAAAACGAATAAGTGTGTCCTCGGCAATCGAGTAGTCAGAGACGTTTGAAGGCACAGTGACAGTACAGTAAGAACTTCACCACAGGCTCCCGACTCTAAACTACTCGCACGTCAAGTCAGTCCCAGGACAGGCCCCAAGCACCACCAACACATGCCAGAGCTTTGACCGCAAGTGCTTACCAGACCAAAGTCTCGCACCCTAGTGCTTCCCACCTACCCAGAAAAAAATTCCGTTTTCCCACAAAGTGCACAAAGGACACCGTCTTGAGCCAATCACGTGGCTCTAGAGGCGCTAAATCTCCCATCCCACATGACAGCGCAAACTCATGTCGAACCGGGGCAAGAGCTAAGAAACCCGCGTCTCTGAAAAATGAAAGAAACCACCAATTATTGGCTTTTTAAGTTTTTGCAGAGGGGAAAAAGATGATTTTCTCCAAAGTCATGTCTCGTCCCATGGCAACAAGTGAACAGATACAATCTCAAAGATCTTTATCTAAATCGCCTGTGCTTTGAGGTTGTTAGTCCTAGCTATGAGGTGTAATAAAGATTCCATCTCTAAACGTTCCTTAGATGCCAGAGTTTTCTTATACAACAGGAGCAGCAAAGGGAATTGGCTCACTGGCCTTCTTGCAGTATTGGTGAACACGAAAACAGCTAAACTTCTATTACTTGTGGCTCTGCACACACTGCATGGTTTATGACTTCACTGTGTAGACGTGTTCCTCCAGCCCGTCACACCTGCCCAGGCTTCAGTTGGCGCTGCAGCAGGTATCACGGCATTGTTCTGCTGGAGCCCTGCCTTGACGAGGGGCTGCCCTGTCAGCCCTGTTCGGCTGTGGCCTTGTCCGGCAAGATTTACTGAGGGTTGGGCTCACTGCCAATTGCTTTGAACTCCCAACAAACCGTTTCTACTAGCTAAGAATCATAAAAATACCTCATGCTTTTAGAGCCCTTCCAGGCTCCATCAACGTCTGCTGAGGTTGTTAACTTTCTGGAGTGTCACTCAAGGTGCGTCAGGTTGTAATAAAATCTTTAATAAATTTCTGTACGAGAAAAACAGATGAAGGAGTAATTTGTCCTCTATCATAAGTTAAACTGAGGATGAATAGAAGATCTTCTATTTACACCAAATGTCATATGTTTCACAAATCAGTGGCTTGATTTCTTACTTTGAGGACCGTGTGAGGTTCGAATATTTCTAACGCCTCAATATTGTTTGCATTAGCAAAACGGATTTCGCAAAATTAAACAGCAGGTAGGTCCCGATTAATTACTACAATTCATAGTGATCTCAGTGAGACAGCCGTAATGGTGGACAAAAAGGCATATCCCAAGCCGGTTATTCGCTTTCATACAAACAAACTCACGCTCACTTCCACTGTAAAACCTGTCAATAACATGCCGAGGGTATTAGTTGTACAAAACAAAAGAATATGACACAATGTTTGAACGAAAATGAGTGATTATTCTCACTTAAGGAAACTTACACTGATACATGCGTCTTAACAGATCGTGGCTGGGAGAAGGAGAGATAACGAGGAAACTGACAAGATAAAAGACACATATCACTTTACAATGATAACTTATTTTCTAAACTGGTTACTTCAGACTTGGCGCATTATGACTGCATGTTTCACACGCATGTATCTTTTTTTCATCACAAATAACACATGTACAGTGAGACTATTGTATTTGCTGTAAAAACAGTTTTATTATAACACAAAACAGAAAAAATTAGTAAGATGTTGTTATAGTATCTGTATGCTATATATGTAGTTTTAGAAGCACTTAAAGGAAATTTCATTAATTTTACACGATAGATAAATTTAGTCTGTTTTCATGTATAGTAGAAGAATGGCGTGAATTAGAAACGATGAGGCAACATCTGGTAGCGAGTTCGTTCGCAATAAACTACAGTTCGTGAAGAAAAAATGATAAGTCTTTGCTGTGTCATTGGGTCGCCTGCGGCTTTTCGGAAAGGGGAGATTCGGAACGAAATCTGATCAACATTGCGACTCTAAATGAAGTATGTGCATAAGAGTAGCGATGAAAGTGAAAGGCAAGTCGTCCAACTGCCGTAAAACGGAAATGCTTGCAACAGCGTTGGAACATGCCATTTACTTTTGTATTACCGAGGAAACGATCATTAGATTACAAGATTGAGTCGCTGCCCTCACTCTGGAGAACTATTCTCAGACGCTAACTGATAGAGACAAATTAGTTCTGACAGTGAACCAATCACTTTAAATTGCTTCTCACGCAACGTCTTGTACCTTCTCATTTCTTTTTCTCTTTATTTCTCTCTTTTTCTTTCCGATGTCACTTTACAAGTCTACCGGGACCGCTTGTTAAAATGTCAGATACGAATATTCATGAGACGCACTGCCCTCCTTTATTTCGTTATCGACCTCTCGAAGGAACAGGGTCCCCACCGTCGGTTTTCTGTTATTTTTGTCATCGTCCTCCGCTCCTTTCTTTTTTTGTCTCCACCCTACTCGGCGCTAATAACACAAGTCGGGCAGACCACTCACTCCGCCTCCGGCCGTGGCGTGAGACTCCCCCGGGCGCTTCAGCGCGGGGCAGCGAGCGAGTAAGGTACATTTGATAAATTAAGCGTGCGCGGCGGTAGTGCGGGCGGCCGCCAGAAGAGAGCAGCACGGGCGCCGGCGCGGCATTGTTAAGTGGCACGCGAGCTTAATCTGCGGGCGGCGCGCCAGCGAAACAGGGGAAACACTAATCCGGCTTGTAGCGCTGCTGCTGCCACCTGTGCGCCCGAGTTTGAAGCTCATCACGAGCGCGGCGGCGCTGGTGGCGGCGGCGGCGGCGGCGGTGGCGGTGGCGGCGCGTCGATAGTAATTACCGGCTGAGCGCAGTAAACAAAGCGAGCGACCACAGGCCGGCCATTAGGCGACCGCAGCGCGGCTGCCGCCGGTACAGTCTGGCGCACGAGTGCGCGAAACACGTGCGCTCGCCGCGCGGGGTCGATACGGCGGCAGCGGGCGTCCGAAAAAAGTAAAAAAAAAAAAAAAAAAAAAGATATGCGCGCTCCGTGCGAAATTACATTCATTTCACAAAGTGCGCGGCGCTGTTTAATATTCTTTAACGTTTTTCTCCCTCTTTTATTTCTTTTTGCAACGTCACAGAAAGAAGTTAAAACACGACACAGCTGGATTGCTCTGTCCCCCCCTCCTCCTTTCCACTGCCGGAGTACAAAGTGGCATCGACTAACACGGTAATACGACACTTTGCAGTCCATCTTCCTGGACAGATCGCTACGCCGTCTGCGTGTAAACACCTCTTTGTTCACGTAGGTAAACTAATTTGAGACAACAGCTCGTTGGCATTGTGTTGCTAGAAGCAGTGTGGTTTAAGAGGACCCGCGTGTAAACATCATTATTTACTTATTCATAGAATGACGCAATATCAAGTGTACCGGAAGGAAGGGTACCCGAACTACTATTACAATATACAGTATACAGCGTGCTCCCATGGCCGTACCATGTACAGAGGTGAATGTGCGGTTTGGTCAAAGGTGCTTCCATCCCCCCCTCGCCCTCAGAGAAAGGTACCTTACTGAATTTTTCGTTCTTCACATATTCAGGAAATTTTCTTATTTGTAAAGTAGGTTTCATAAAAATTAAGCGTTACTGAAAAATATAAAATTTTTCTTAAAAGAGCTATACAACTCAAAAATATTGCACACAGTCAATGAAATGTGTCATTGCACTAAATAAAAAACTGTATAAGAAAAACGTAAAACAAAATCTGTGACTTAATGTTTATGGGAGCAACAGTATTTTTGTATGTTGAATCACGAAGGACAGGTTTTATTTCCAGCGCATAAATTATTAATATGCAAAAATTATTAATTCCAAATAAAAGAGAAAGGGCTACAGTCAAGTGCTGGAACCACATTCCTTTCTACAAATTGAGTTTTGAGTATAATATTATTTTACATTGCGTTTGTGAGTACCTCACAGTTCACATTTTACTGAAGTCAGAATGTTCAAATGTGTGTGAAGTCTTATGGGACTTAACTGCTAAGGTCACCAGTCCCTAACCTCTCACACTACTTAAGCTAAGTTATTCTAAGGACAAACACACACACCCATGCCCGAGGCAGGGCTCGAACCTCCGCCGGGACCAGTCGCACAGTCCGTGACCGCTCGGCTAATCCCGCGCGGCAGTGAAGTCAGATTTAGCAGTTGTATCGTATGCCATTCACAAGATAACGGAGTTTGACAATCTGTTATACTCGACCATAAGTAGCTTTTTTATTAACTTTAGTTTGTTGAAACTGCATTGATAAGATGCTGCTGCTGTTGGAATAGTCAAAAACATCCTTAAAGTTATTTCGATGTTTGGGTAAACATTTCGTGATCCACAGAAAAACAAAAACTTCAAAATATCCATGTGCTCTGGTATAAAACATTCTCGGACTTCTCGTAGTGCCAGTCGATGGTGAAACCTCGAGCTTTCGACGATTGCCTCCATCGCCTTCATCAGGAGCAACTGATTGTCAATACTGTCGCTGTGGATGAATATCTCTGGCTCTTCTCTGCATCGAGAGCTCACTCCCGTGTACTACTAAGATTATATCTACTGTCACACTTGAATATCTTCTCACACATTCTTATTTCTCAACCAGATGCTCTTCCCACTGGAATTTGAAAGCTGCTACTTCGTTAACTAGACCAGCTGTATCGATATTTCTGTTACGTTCCAAATTCTGTTTGTTATACGTGAGGTCTGTTTGCAGGTTTACTTACTATTGTATCAAAAACTTTGAAGCACTCTGGCTTAAACAGATTCACTCCAGTCCTCAGTTGACAGTGACTAACAAATGTCAGAGGCCTTCGGTTAAATAGCGCACTTCAGGACCATCTCATCAAATTTTGAAGACCTACAGTATAGTAGTAAAACAAAAACTCCGCTCCTGTACATGAGCTACACTGTGCACTCGCATTAAAGTGACCACTTGTCAAAAGCCTGAATATCTACCTTTCACGTCGTGGACGACTGCGAGACTTGGAGGAAAAGAGCCAGTGAGGCTCTGGGAATTACCACCAGGGATGTGAAGCCATGCCGATCCCTGTGCCGTGGCCAGCTGTCCCAGGTTTCTCAGTTGAGAATAAATGGCGTGAACAGCCCAACCGGGGGCGTCCCTCAGATTCTTGACTGGGTATGAAACCACGGAGTTTGGCGGCCAAGTGAGTGTGGAAAACTCATTCTGGTGCTCTACAAGCAACGCAAGCACACTGTGAGTTGTGTGACACATTGCATTGTCCTGCAGATGGATGCCATCATGGTGAGGAAAAACAAACCACATGCAGCAGTGGAAATGGCCCCCAACGACAGATGCATACTTTCATTGATCCATTGGGTTTTCCAGAGTAATGAGACCATCTAGGCAATGCCATGAAAACATCTGTCACATACTAACGCCCCCTCCCCTGGCCTGAGCCCTTCTGACAACTGGTGCAGCACCATACAAACCAATGGCCATCTGTAAGATGGAGCATAAAACGTGACTCTTCTGAAGAGTCGACCTGTCGTCAGTGGACGTCCTGGGGTGCAAGTCCCAGCCCCGGTCGCCAGTGAACAGTAGTCAGCGGGGCTGCGTGGACCAGCCGCCTGCTTTGGACACCCGTGTTCACTCAATGGTCATTTAGTAGATGCTGTTGGTAGCTGCTCTGTTCACGTGGGCAGTCAGTTGCTTAATAGTTGCACGACTGTTCACCCGTATACATCTCTGTGACCATCAGTCACTCGCGTCATGTATGGCCTGTGGTGCACACTGTTGCCTCATTGCCTGGTTTGAATAGCCCCATTTTGCCAGGCATGGTGTACTTTAACCACAACAGCAGGTGAAGAGTTTACAAACATAGCTGTTTCGGAAATTCTTCCACCCTTGGTCCAAATGCCAATGATCATTTCCTTTTGGACGTCATGTAAAATGCACCGTTTCCAAATTACGAACTTGACTGCGGTGTTTTCCCCTCTACCTGCTCTATATGCCTTCTACTGTATTCAAACATTATGAATCACCTCGAAGAGAACGATCTATTGACACGTAATCAGCATGGCTTCAGAAAACATCGCTCTTGTGCAACGCAGCTAGCTCTTTATTCGCACGAAGTAATGGCCGCTATAGACAGGGGATCTCAAGTTGATTCCGTATTGCTAGATTTCCGGAAAGCTTTTGACACCGTTCCTCACAAGCGACTTCTAATCAAGCTGTGGAGCTATGGGGTATCGTCTCAGTTGTGCGACTGGATTCGTGATTTCCTGTCAGGAAAGAGGGAAATATCCTCAGTACAAATCATATAGGCTGCAGTGCATCCCGCACCAGCGAAAACAGTAAGCTGTAATGCTTACAGCATCAGCAAAACATATAAACGTCGCTTTTCTAGGACAAGTATTAACGCAGAATAATTTCTCAGGCTCTGGCTCAACATCAATCAACACTACAAAAAGGATCCATATTTTTGTTCCATTCTACATTTGCTGAAAAACTGCTCGTATTTGACCACCACAATAATATTTCAGGGCTTTGTAAATTTCACAAACCAATTCTTCTTTCACCTTGAAGGGAATCAATATACTGACGAAATCCACAGACAGCACTTTACATACTCAGCTATAAAGAACAAAAAAAAGACATATGTCATCAATATTAACATAGATCTTACCACTTCAGACGCTCGCCGCGGACAGACTGACCTGCGCTCCTACCAAGGGTGCTTCCGTATACAAAACGGAAGTGACCAGAGGGGCAGCTTCCTATACCAACATGACAAGGGACGGACAGGACAGTACTAAGGATAGAAACCTCTTTGCTTCTAGAAAGCGTAGCTACCTGTTCCGACGTTGGTCCTACTGCTCTCTAGCAGACAGGCTTGTCTGCTACCATCAAGCATGCAACTAGAAATACATTTGCTCATTCATTCTTTCACACAGAAGGGAAGGGGGATGACAGTATCTTATCATATACAGTATATAAAAGAAAGCAGATGTAGGTTCCGTATGAGACTGTGTGACATGAATTACATATATGAATTAGATATAAACTGTGTTTTAAAGTGTAGTAGTGTGACAGATCGTTCTTGTTTATGTGGAAAAGTAACACTGCTCAGTCTCCTCCCAGATAGTCAGAAACACCACAGTGAATTTAGAAGAGGAATTTGTGCCGTAAATGGCAACAGATTTAAGAAATTAACATGAAAGGAATCCAACAGAGACCTTTCAATGTCAGGGATCCAACAGTTTGTTGGTAGATTTGTGGAGGTACGTGGCTTTAGGTGTCTATGGGCAGCTCATGCAATTCGTGTAAATAACTGGCTGCTGAGTTACGTAAACGGTGATGGCGCCTGGTGGTGACCCATAAGGGCTCCATTTACATCAGGCGAATTTGGTCCCTGATACTTCAACGTGCGTTCACTACAATGCTTTTGAAAGCAATGTGGCACAGTTCTGGCTCTGAAACAAGGACAATTATACTGCTGTCGGGGAAGACATCAAGTATGAAGGGATGCAGGTGGTTCACAGCTGTCACTGTGTCTTAGATTACTACCACAGGTCCGATGCAAGTGTAGGAGAATGTCTCCCGTAGCATAATACTGGTGATACTGCTCCCACCAGCCTGCATCCTTGGTGCGCTGCATGTTCTGAACTGCTGCTCACCTCGATGACAGCCTTTGTGCAAACTACCATCGACTTTATGTAGCAGAAATATGATTTACCCAAAGAGCCGACACATCTCCATTGGTCGACGGTCGAATTCCGATTGTTCCGTGCTCACTGCAATCGTAATTGGTGTCGTTAACATGTGTGGCCAGTTGTGGAGCTCCATGTTCAAGAGTGTATGATGAACAGTGGCCTCGAAAACATTTTTAGCGGCACCACCGTTCAGGATAGGGACAGTTAGTTTTGTGCGATATTCAGAGCATGAGTTACAGCCAGCTGCAGGCTGGGTTGCAGTGAGGTACGCATAGCAGCAAACAGAGGCCACAGCACAGTAGAAGTGCCGCAGAGGGCGCACACAGCAGTGTCCACGGCGCAAGTCACAGGCAGAAGGGGGCCAATGGCCAACCCAAGTGATATGCGTACGAGACGCGTGGCCACGCACCTGCCAAAACAGGGGCAGACGGCCGAGTATAGATGGGTGCCGCTTTCTAATGAGATTCGTTCGAGTGTGGCAGCTCTCCTGGACGGCGGGGCGTGTCACACCACCGGGCTACATGCAGCAACAGATGCGGTGCCAGGGTCCCAGACCACAGCAGGATAGTGGATCGATCCTCTGAGGCCAATGCGGGTCCGCAGCCAGCCAACGGCGGGTCACTCTTCAGCTCGGAACCGCGGGCAGTCGTTTTGGCTCCCGACACACTCCAGAGACTTCCCGAGGTGAGGGCTGCACATTTGGAGGCTGGATAGTGGGTGCTTGTTCGTCGAAGTGATCTCAGCCATACTGGCGAGGAGAAGGACGCAGCTGGACGCCCGCAGCTCACACTGACCAGTGTTGAGTCGGCTGCTGGCGCAGACATCCTGGCATCATCGAAACTCAGCGGGCCGGCCAAGGCCGACACTACACAGCGTTGCATTGCACAGGCTGCTGGGGTGCTTCCTTAGCATTGCGGCGCCCAGTGACTCAGACTGAGGTCAATGGAGCACTGCAGTGGAAGCAAATAAATCATTTGGAAAGTTGTTGTCGAGTTTTAATACGGCACCTCCTGGCAGCCACCAGCTACATTTGATGTCTTCCCACTACATTTGGTCATCCTGATACATTCTGTGGCAGAAGCTGCCACAACACACTTGTGAATGCACCAACATTGTGCTCTTTTGACAGAGATACCATGGATTACTCCCTACACTATTAGATTACTCTCTACACTATTAGATTACTCCCTACACTATTAGATTACTCCCTACACTATTAGATTACTCCCTACACTATTAGATTACTCTCTACACTATTAGATTACTCCCTACACTATTAGATTACTCCCTACACTATTAGATTACTCTCTACACTATTAGATTACTCCCTACACTATTAGATTACTCTCTACACTATTAGATTACTCCCTACACCATTAGATTACTCTCTACACTATTAGATTACTCTCTACACTATTAGATTACTCCCTACACTATTAGATTACTCCCTACACTATTAGATTACTCTCTACACTATTAGATTACTCCCTACACTATTAGATTACTCTCTACACTATTAGATTACTCCCTACACTATTAGATTACTCTCTACACTATTAGATTACTCCCTACACTATTAGATTACTCTCTACACTATTAGATTACTCCCTACACTATTAGATTACTCTCTACACTATTAGATTACTCTCTACACTATTAGATTACTCTCTACACTATTAGATTACTCCCTACATTATTAGATTACTCCCTACACTATTAGATTACTCTCTACACTATTAGATTACTCCCTACACTATTAGATTACTCTCTACGCTATTAGATTACTCTCTACACTATTAGATTACTCCCTACACTATTAGATTATTCTTTACACTATTAGATTACTCTCTACACTATTAGATTACTCCATACACTATTAGATTACTCTCTACACTATTAGATTACTCCCTACACTATTAGATTACTCTCTACACTATTAGATTACTCCCTACACCATTAGATTACTCTCTACACTATTAGATTACTCTCTACACTATTAGATTACTCCCTACACTATTAGATTACTCCCTACACTATTAGATTACTCTCTACACTATTAGATTACTCCCTACACTATTAGATTACTCTCTACACTATTAGATTACTCCCTACACCATTAGATTACTCTCTACACTATTAGATTACTCTCTACACTATTAGATTACTCCCTACACTATTAGATTACTCCCTACACTATTAGATTACTCTCTACACTATTAGATTACTCTCTACATTATTAGATTACTCCCTACACTATTAGATTACTCCCTACACTATTAGATTACTCTCTACACTATTAGATTACTCCCTACACTATTAGATTACTCTCTACACTATTAGATTACTCCCTACACTATTAGATTACTCTCTACACTATTAGATTACTCCCTACACTATTAGATTACTCCCTACACTATTAGATTACTCCCTACACTATTAGATTACTCTCTACACTATTAGATTACTCCCTACACTATTAGATTACTCCCTACACTATTAGATTACTCTCTACACTATTAGATTACTCCCTACACTATTAGATTACTCTCTACACTATTAGATTACTCCCTACACCATTAGATTACTCTCTACACTATTAGATTACTCTCTACACTATTAGATTACTCCCTACACTATTAGATTACTCCCTACACTATTAGATTACTCTCTACACTATTAGATTACTCCCTACACTATTAGATTACTCTCTACACTATTAGATTACTCCCTACACTATTAGATTACTCTCTACACTATTAGATTACTCCCTACACTATTAGATTACTCTCTACACTATTAGATTACTCCCTACACTATTAGATTACTCTCTACACTATTAGATTACTCTCTACACTATTAGATTACTCTCTACACTATTAGATTACTCCCTACACTATTAGATTACTCCCTACACTATTAGATTACTCTCTACACTATTAGATTACTCCCTACACTATTAGATTACTCTCTACGCTATTAGATTACTCTCTACACTATTAGATTACTCCCTACACTATTAGATTATTCTTTACACTATTAGATTACTCTCTACACTATTAGATTACTCCATACACTATTAGATTACTCTCTACACTATTAGATTACTCCCTACACTATTAGATTACTCTCTACACTATTAGATTACTCCCTACACCATTAGATTACTCTCTACACTATTAGATTACTCTCTACACTATTAGATTACTCCCTACACTATTAGATTACTCCCTACACTATTAGATTACTCTCTACACTATTAGATTACTCCCTACACTATTAGATTACTCTCTACACTATTATATTACTCCCTACACCATTAGATTACTCTCTACACTATTAGATTACTCTCTACACTATTAGATTACTCCCTACACTATTAGATTACTCCCTACACTATTAGATTACTCTCTACACTATTAGATTACTCCTTACACTATTAGATTACTCTCTACACTATTAGATTACTCCCTACACTATTAGATTACTCTCTACACTATTAGATTACTCCCTACACTATTAGATTACTCTCTACACTATTAGATTACTCCCTACACTATTAGATTACTCTCTACACTATTAGATTACTCCCTACACTATTAGATTACTCTCTACACTATTAGATTACTCCTTACACTATTAGATTACTCTCTACATTATTAGATTACTCCCTACACTATTAGATTACTCCCTACACTATTAGATTACTCTCTACACTATTAGATTACTCCCTACACTATTAGATTACTCTCTACACTATTAGATTACTCCCTACACTATTAGATTACTCTCTACACTATTAGATTACTCCCTACACTATTAGATTACTCTCTACACTATTAGATTACTCCCTACACTATTAGATTACTCTCTACACTATTAGATTACTCCCTACACCATTAGATTACTCTCTACACTATTAGATTACTCTCTACACTATTAGATTACTCCCTACACTATTAGATTACGCCCTACACTATTAGATTACTCTCTACACTATTAGATTACTGCCTACACTATTAGATTACTCCCTACACTATTAGATAACTCTCTACACTATTAGATTACTCCGTACACTATTAGATTACTCTCTACACTATTAGATTACTCTCTACACTATTAGATTACTCCCTACACTATTAGATTACTCTCTACACTATTAGATTACTCCCTACACCATTAGATTACTCTCTACACTATTAGATTACTCCCTACACTATTAGATTACTCTCTACACTATTAGATTACTCCCTACACTATTAGATTACTCTCTACACTATTAGATTACTCCCTACACTATTAGATTACTCTCTACACTATTAGATTACTCCCTACACTATTAGATTACTCTCTACACTATTAGATTACTCTCTACACTATTAGATTACTCCCTACACTATTAGATTACTCTCTACACTATTAGATTACTCCCTACACTATTAGATTACTCCCTACACTCTTAGATTACTCCCTACACTATTAGATTACTCTCTACACCATTAGATTACTCCCTACACTATTAGATTACTCTCTACACTATTAGATTACTCCCTACACTATTAGATTACTCTCTACACTATTAGAATACTCCCTACACTATTAGATTACTCCCTACACTATTAGATTACTCCCTACACTATTAGATTACTCTCTACACTATTAGATTACTCTCTACACTATTAGATTACTCCCTACACTATTAGATTACTCTCTACACTTTTAGATTACTCCCTACACTATTAGATTACTCTCTACACTATTAGATTACTCCCTACACTATTAGATTACTCCCTACACTATTAGATTACTCCCTACACTATTAGATTACTCTCTACACTATTAGATTACTCCCTACACTATTAGATTACTCCCTACACTATTAGATTACTCTCTACACTATTATATTACTCCATACACTATTAGATTACTCTCTACACTATTAGATTACTCTCTACACTATTAGGTTACTCAATACACTATTAGATTACTCTCTACACTATTAGATTACTCCCTACACTATTAGATTAATCTCCACACTATTAGATTACTCCCTACACTATTAGATTACTCTCTACCCTATTAGATTACTCCCTACACTATTAGATTACTCCCTACACTATTAGATTACTCTCTACACTATTAGATTACTCTTTACACTATTAGTTTACTCCCTACACTATTAGATTACTCCCTACACTATTAGATTACTCCCTACACTATTAGATTACTTCCTACACTATTAGATTACTCTCTACACTATTATATTACTCTCTACACTATTAGGTTACTCTCTACACTATTAGATTACTCCCTACACTATTAGATTACTCTCTACACTATTAGATTACTCCCTACACTATTAGATTACTTCCTACACTATTAGATTACTCCCTACACTATTAGATTACTTCCTACACTATTAAATTACTCTCTACACTATTAGATTACTCCCTACACTATTAGATTACTCTCTACACTATTAGATTACTCCCTACACTATTAGATTACTCTCTACACTATTAGATTACTCCCTACACTATTAGATTACTCTCTACACTATTAGATTACTCCCTACACTATTAGATTACTCTCTACACTATTAGATTACTCCCTACACTATTAGATTACTCTCTACACTATTAGATTACTCTCTACACTATTAGATTACTCCCTACACTATTAGATTACTCTCTACACTATTAGATTACTCCCTACATTATTAGATTACTCTCTACACTATTAGATTACTCCCTACACTATTAGATTACTTCCTACACTATTAGATTACTCTCTACACTATTAGATTACTTTCTACACTATTAGATTACTCCCTACACTATTAGATTACTCCCTACACTATTAGATTACTCTCTACACTATTAGATTACTTCCTACACTATTAGATTACTCCCTACACTATTAGATTACTCCCTACACTATTAGATTACTCTCTACACTATTAGATTACTCCCTACACTATTAGATTACTCTCTACACTATTAGATTACTCCCTACACTATTAGATTACTCTCTACACTATTAGATTACTCCCTACACTATTAGATTACTCTCTACACTATTAGATTACTCCCTACACTATTAGATTACTCTCTACACTATTAGATCACTCTCTACACTATTAGATTACTCCCTACACTATTAGATCACTCTCTGCACTATTAGATTACTCCCTACACTATTAGATTACTTCCTACACTATTAGATTACTCCCTACACTATTAGATTACTATCTACACTATTAGATTACTCCCTACACTATTAGATTACTCTCTACACTATTAGATCACTCCCTACACTATTAGATTACTCTCTACACTATTAGATTACTCCCTACACTATTACATTACTCTCTACACTATTAGATTACTCCCTACACCATTAGATTACTCTCTACACTATTAGATTACTCCCTACACTATTAGATTACTCTCTACACTATTAGATTACTCCCTAAACTATTAGATTACTCTCTACACTATTAGATTACTCTCTACACTATTAGATTACTCCCAACACTATTAGATTACTCCCTACACTATTAGATTACTCCCTATACTATTAGATTACTCAATACACTATTAGATTACTCCCTACACTATTAGATTACTCTCTACACTATTAGATTACTCCCTACACTATTAGATTACTCCCTACACTATTAGATTACTCTCTACACTATTAGATTACTCCCTACACTATTAGATTACTCTCTACATTATTAGATTACTCTCTACACTATTAGATTACTCCCTACACTATTAGATCACTCTCTACACTATTAGATTACTCCCTACACAATTAGATTAATCTCTACACTATTAGATTACTCTCTACACTATTAGATTACTCCCTACACTATTAGATTACTCTCTACACTATTAGATTACTCCCTACACTATTAGATTACTCTCTATACTATTAGATTACTCCCTACACTATTAGATTACTCTCTACACTATTAGATTACTCCCTACACTATTAGATTACTCCCTACACTATTAGATTGCTCCCTACACTATTAGATTACTCCCTACACTATTAGATTACTCCCTACACTATTAGGTTACTCCCTACACTATTAGATTACTCTCTACAATATTAGATTACTCCCTACACTATTAGATTACTCTCTACACTATTATATTACTCCCTACACTATTAGATTACTCTCTACACTATTAGATTACTCCCTACACTATTAGATTACTCTGTACACTATTAGATTACTCCCTACTTTATTAGATTACTCCCTACACTATTAGATTGCTCCCTACACTATTAGATTACTCCTTACACTATTAGATTACTCCCTACACTATTAGATTACTCCCTACACTATTAGATTACTCTCTACACTATTAGATTACTCTCTACACTTTTAGATTACTCCCTACACTATTAGATTACTCTCTACACTATTAGTTTACTCTCTACACTATTAGATTACTCCCTACACCATTAGATCACTCTCTACACTATTAGATTACTCCCTACACTATTAGATTACTCTCTACACTATTAGATTACTCTCTACACTATTAGATTACTCCCTACACTATTAGATTACTCCCTACACTATTAGATTACTCCCTACACTATTAGATTACTCCCTACACTATTAGATTACTCCCTACACTATTAGATTACTCCCTACACTATTAGATTGCTCCCTACACTATTAGATTACTCCCTACTTTATTAGATTACTCCCTACACTATTAGATTACTCCCTACACTATTAGATTACTTCCTACACTATTAGATTACTCTCTACACTATTAGATTACTCCCTACACTATTAGATTACTCTCTACACGATTAGATTACTCTCTACACTATTAGATTACTCCCTACAGTATTAGATCACTCTCTACACTATTAGATTATTCCCTACACTATTAGATTACTCCCTACACTATTAGATTACTCTCTACACCATTAGATTACTCCCTACACTATTAGATTACTCTCTACACTATTAGATTACTCCCTACACTATTAGATTACTCTCTACACTATTAGAATACTCCCTACACTATTAGATTACTCTCTACACTATTAGATTACTCCCTACACTATTAGATTACTCTCTACACTATTAGATTACTCTCTACACTATTAGATTACTCCCTACACTATTAGATTACTCTCTACACTTTTAGATTACTCCCTACACTATTAGATTACTCTCTACACTATTAGATTACTCCCTACACTATTAGATTACTCCCTACACTATTAGATTACTCCCTACACTATTAGATTACTCTCTACACTATTAGATTACTCCCTACACTATTAGATTACTCCCTACACTATTAGATTACTCTCTACACTATTATATTACTCCATACACTATTAGATTACTCTCTACACTATTAGATTACTCTCTACACTATTAGGCTACTCAATACACTATTAGATTACTCTCTACACTATTAGATTACTCCCTACACTATTAGATTAATCTCCACACTATTAGATTACTCCCTACACTATTAGATTACTCTCTACCCTATTAGATTACTCCCTACACTATTAGATTACTCCCTACACTATTAGATTACTCTCTACACTATTAGATTACTCTCTACACTATTAGTTTACTCCCTACACTATTAGATTACTCCCTACACTATTAGATTACTCCCTACACTATTAGATTACTTCCTACACTATTAGATTACTCTCTACACTATTATATTACTCTCTACACTATTAGGTTACTCTCTACACTATTAGATTACTCCCTACACTATTAGATTACTCTCTACACTATTAGATTACTCCCTACACTATTAGATTACTTCCTACACTATTAGATTACTCCCTACACTATTAGATTACTTCCTACACTATTAAATTACTCTCTACACTATTAGATTACTCCCTACACTATTAGATTACTCTCTACACTATTAGATTACTCCCTACACTATTAGATTACTTCCTATACTATTAGATTACTCCCTACACTATTAGATTACTTCCTACACTATTAAATTACTCTCTACACTATTAGATTACTCCCTACACTATTAGATTACTCTCTACACTATTAGATTACTCCCTACACTATTAGATTACTCTCTACACTATTAGATTACTCCCTACACTATTAGATTACTCTCTACACTATTAGATTACTCCCTACACTATTAGATTACTCTCTACACTATTAGATTACTCCCTACACTATTAGATTACTTCCTACACTATTAGATTACTCTCTACACTATTAGATTACTCTCTACACTATTAGATTACTCCGTACACTATTAGATTACTCCCTACACTATTAGATTACTCTCTACACTATTAGATTACTTCCTACACTATTAGATTACTCCCTACACTATTAGATTACTCCCTACACTATTAGATTACTCTCTACACTATTAGATTACTCCCTACACTATTAGATTACTCTCTACACTATTAGATTACTCCCTACACTATTAGATTACTCTCTACACTATTAGATTACTCCCTACACTATTAGATTACTCTCTACACTATTAGATTACTCTCTACACTATTAGATTACTCTCTACACTATTAGATCACTCTCTACACTATTAGATTACTCCCTACACTATTAGATCACTCTCTACACTATTAGATTACTCCCTACACTATTAGATTACTTCCTACACTATTAGATTACTCCCTACACTATTAGATTACTATCTACACTATTAGATTACTCCCTACACTATTAGATTACTCTCTACACTATTAGATCACTCCCTACACTATTAGATTTCTCTCTACACTATTAGATTACTCCCTACACTATTACATTACTCTCTACACTATTAGATTACTCCCTACACCATTAGATTACTCTCTACACTATTAGATTACTCCCTACACTATTAGATTACTCTCTACACTATTAGATTACTCCCTAAACTATTAGATTACTCTCTACACTATTAGATTACTCTCTACACTATTAGATTACTCCCAACACTATTAGATTACTCCCTACACTATTAGATTACTCCCTATACTATTAGATTACTCAATACACTATTAGATTACTCCCTACACTATTAGATTACTCTCTACACTATTAGATTACTCCCTACACTATTAGATTACTCCCTACACTATTAGATTACTCTCTACACTATTAGATTACTCCCTACACTATTAGATTACTCTCTACATTATTAGATTACTCTCTACACTATTAGATTACTCCCTACACTATTAGATCACTCTCTACACTATTAGATTACTCCCTACACAATTAGATTAATCTCTACACTATTAGATTACTCTCTACACTATTAGATTACTCCCTACACTATTAGATTACTCTCTACACTATTAGATTACTCCCTACACTATTAGATTACTCTCTATACTATTAGATTACTCCCTACACTATTAGATTACTCTCTACACTATTAGATTACTCCCTACACTATTAGATTACTCCCTACACTATTAGATTGCTCCCTACACTATTAGATTACTCCCTACACTATTAGATTACTCCCTACACTATTAGATTACTCCCTACACTATTAGATTACTCTCTACAATATTAGATTACTCCCTACACTATTAGATTACTCTCTACACTATTATATTACTCCCTACACTACTAGATTACTCTCTACACTATTAGATTACTCCCTACACTATTAGATTACTCTGTACACTATTAGATTACTCCCTACTTTATTAGATTACTCCCTACACTATTAGATTGCTCCCTACACTATTAGATTACTCCTTACACTATTAGATTACTCCCTACACTATTAGATTACTCCCTACACTATTAGATTACTCTCTACACTATTAGATTACTCTCTACACTTTTAGATTACTCCCTACACTATTAGATTACTCTCTACACTATTAGTTTACTCTCTACACTATTAGATTACTCCCTACACCATTAGATCACTCTCTACACTATTAGATTACTCCCTACACTATTAGATTACTCTCTACACTATTAGATTACTCTCTACACTATTAGATTACTCCCTACACTATTAGATTACTCCCTACACTATTAGATTACTCCCTACACTATTAGATTACTCCCTACACTATTAGATTACTCCCTACACTATTAGATTACTCCCTACACTATTAGATTGCTCCCTACACTATTAGATTACTCCCTACTTTATTAGATTACTCCCTACACTATTAGATTACTCCCTACACTATCAGATTACTTCCTACACTATTAGATTACTCTCTACACTATTAGATTACTCCCTACACTATTAGATTACTCTCTACACTATTAGATTACTCTCTACACTATTAGATTACTCCCTACACTATTAGATCACTGTCTACACTATTAGATTATTCCCTACACTATTAGATTACTCTCTACACTATTACATTACTCTCTACACTATTAGATTACTCTCTACACTATTAGATTACTCCCTACACTATTAGATTACTCTATACACTATTAGATTACTCCCTACACTATTAGATTACTCCCTACACTATTAGATTACTCTCTACACTATTAGATTACTCCCTACACTATTAGACTACTCTCTACACTATTAGATTACTCTCTACACTATTAGATTACTCCCTACACTATTAGATTACTCTCTACACTATTAGATTACTCCCTACACTATTAGATTACTCTCTACACTATTAGATTACTCCCTACACTATTAGATTACTCTCTACACTATTAGATTACTTCCTTCACTATTAGATTACTCCCTACACTATTAGATTACTCTCTACACTATTAGATCACTCTCTACACTATTAGATTACTCCCTACACTATTAGATTACTCTCTACACTATTAGATTACTCCCTACACTATTAGATTACTCCCTACACTATTAGATTACTCTCTACACTATTATATTACTCCATACACTATTAGATTACTCTGTACACTATTAGATTACTCTGTACACTATTAGGTTACTCCCTAGACTATTAGATTACTCTCTACACTATTAGATTACTCCCTATACTATTAGATTACTCAATACACTATTAGATTACTCCCTACACTATTAGATTACTCTCTACACTATTAGATTACTCCCTACACTATTAGATTACTCCCTACACTATTAGATTACTCTCTACACTATTAGATTACTCCCTACACTATTAGATTACTCTCTACATTATTAGATTACTCTCTACACTATTAGATTACTCCCTACACTATTAGATCACTCTCTACACTATTAGATTACTCTATACACTATTAGATTACTCCCTACACTATTAGATTACTCCCTACACTATTAGATTACTCTCTACACTATTAGATTACTCCCTACACTATTAGACTACTCTCTACACTATTAGATTACTCTCTACACTATTAGATTACTCCCTACACTATTAGATTACTCTCTACACTATTAGATCACTCCCTACACTATTAGATTACTCCCTACACTATTAGATTGCTCCCTACACTATTAGATTACTCCCTACACTATTAGATTACTCCCTACTCTATTAGATTACTCCCTACACTATTAGATTACTCTCTACAAAATTAGATTACTCCCTACACTATTAGATTACTCTCTACACTATTATATTACTCCCTACACTATTAGATTACTCTCTACACTATTAGATTACTCCCTACACTATTAGATTACACTGTACACTATTAGATTACTCCCTACTTTATTAGATTACTCCCTACACTATTAGATTGCTCCCTACACTATTAGATTACTCCTTACACTATTAGATTACTCCCTACACTATTAGATTACTCCCTACACTATTAGATTACTCTCTACACTATTAGATTACTCTCTACACTTTTAGATTACTCCCTACACTATTAGATTACTCTCTACACTATTAGTTTACTCTCTACACTATTAGATTACTCCCTACACCATTAGATCACTCTCTACACTATTAGATTACTCCCTACACTATTAGATTACTCTCTACACTATTAGATTACTCTCTACACTATTAGATTACTCCCTACACTATTAGATTACTCCCTACACTATTAGATTACTCCCTACACTATTAGATTACTCCCTACACTATTAGATTACTCCCTACACTATTAGATTACTCCCTACACTATTATATTGCTCCCTACACTATTAGATTACTCCCTACTTTATTAGATTACTCCCTACACTATTAGATTACTCCCTACACTATTAGATTACTTCCTACACTATTAGATTACTCTCTACACTATTAGATTACTCCCTACACTATTAGATTACTCTCTACACTATTAGATTACTCTCTACACTATTAGATTACTCCCTACACTATTAGATCACTCTCTACACTATTAGATTATTCCCTACACTATTAGATTACTCTCTACACTATTACATTAATCTCTACACTATTAGATTACTCTCTACACTATTAGATTACTCCCTACACTATTAGATTACTCTATACACTATTAGATTACTCCCTACACTATTAGATTACTCCCTACACTATTAGATTACTCTCTACACTATTAGATTACTCCCTACACTATTAGACTACTCTCTACACTATTAGATTACTCTCTACACTATTAGATTACTCCCTACACTATTAGATTACTCTCTACACTATTAGATTACTCCCTACACTATTAGATTACTCTCTACACTATTAGATTACTCCCTACACTATTAGATTACTCTCTACACTATTAGATTACTTCCTTCACTATTAGATTACTCCCTACACTATTAGATTACTCTCTACACTATTAGATCACTCTCTACACTATTAGATTACTCCCTACACTATTAGATTACTCTCTACACTATTAGATTACTCCCTACACTATTAGATTACTCCCTACACTATTAGATTACTCTCTACACTATTATATTACTCCATACACTATTAGATTACTCTCTACACTATTAGATTACTCTGTACACTATTAGGTTACTCCCTAGACTATTAGATTACTCTCTACACTATTAGATTACTCCCTACACTATTAGATTACTCTCTACACTATTAGATTACGCCCTACACTATTAGATTACTTCCTACACTAATAGATTACTCCCTACACTATTAGAATACTTCCTACACTATTAAATTACTCTCTACACTATTAGATTACTCCCTACACTATTAGATTACTCTCTACACTATTAGATTACTCCCTACACTATTAGATTACTCTCTACACTATTAGATTACTCCCTACAATATTAGATTACTCTCTACACTATTAGATTACTCCCTACACTATTAGATTACTCTCTACACTATTAGATTACTCCCTACACTATTAGATTACTCTCTACACTATTAGGTTACTCTCTACACTATTAGATTACTCCCTACACTATTAGATTACTCTCTACACTATTAGATTACTCCCTACACTATTAGATTACTCTCTACACTATTAGATTACTCCCTACACTATTAGATTACTCTCTACACTATTGGATTACTCTCTACACTATTAGATTACTCTCTACACTATTAGATTACTCCCTACACTATTAGATTACTCCCTACACTATTAGATTACTCTCTACACTATTAGTTTACTTCCTACACTATTAGATTACTCCCTACACTATTAGATTACTCCCTACACTATTAGATTACTCTCTACACTATTAGATTACTCCGTACACTATTAGATTACTCTCTACACTATTAGATTACTCCCTACACTATTAGATTACTCTCTACACTACTAGATTACTCCCTACACTATTAGATTACTCTCTACACTATTAGATTACTCTCTACACTATTAGATTACTCTCTACACTATTAGATCACTCTCTACACTATTAGATTACTCTCTACACTATTATATTACTCCATACACTATTAGATTACTCTCTACACTATTAGATTACGCCCTACACTATTAGATTACTTCCTACACTAATAGATTACTCCCTACACTATTAGAATACTTCCTACACTATTAAATTACTCTCTACACTATTAGATTACTCCCTACACTATTAGACTACTCTCTACACTATTAGATTACTCTCTACACTATTAGATTACTACCTACACTATTAGATTACTCTCTACACTATTAGATTACTCCCTACACTATTAGATTACTCACTACACTATTAGATTACTCCCTACACTATTAGATTACTCTCTACACTATTAGATTACTCTCTACACTATTAGATTACTCTCTACACTATTAGATTACTCCCTACACTATTAGATTACTCTCTACACTATTAGATTACTCCCTACATTATTAGATTACTCTCTACACTATTAGATTACTCTCTACACTATTAGATTACTCTCTACACTATTAGATCACTCTCTACACTATTAGATTACTCCCTACACTATTAGATCACTCTCTACACTATTAGATTACTCCCTACACTATTAGATTACTTCCTACACTATTAGATTACTCCCTACACTATTAGATTACTCTCTACACTATTAGATTACTCCCTACACTATTAGATTACTCCCTACACTATTAGATTACTCCCTACACTATTAGATTACTCCCTACACTATTAGATTACTCTCTACACTATTATATTACTCCATACACTATTAGATTACTCCCTACACTATTAGATTACTCTCTACACTATTAGTTTACTCCCTACACTATTAGATTACTCCCTACACTATTAGATTACTCTCTACACTATTAGATTACTCCCTACACTATTAGATTACTCTCTACACTATTAGATTACTCCCTACACTATTATATTACTCTCTACACTATTAGATTACTCCCTACACTATTAGTTTACTCTCTACACTATTAGATTACTCTCTACACTATTAGATTACTCCCTACACAATTAGATTACTCTCTACACTATTAGATTACTCCCTACACTATTAGATTACTCTCTACACTATTAGATTACTCTCTACACTATTAGATTACTCCCTACACTATTAGATTACTCCCTACACTATTAGATTACTCCCTACACTATTAGATTACTCTCTACACTATTAGATTACTCCCTACACTATTAGATTACTCTCTACACTATTAGATTACTCCCTACACTATTAGATTACTCCCTACACTATTAGATTACTCTCTACACTATTAGATTACTCCCTACACTATTAGATTACTCTCTACACTATTAGATTACTCCCTACACTATTAGATTACTCTCTACACTATTAGATTACTCCCTACACTATTAGATTACTCTCTACACTATTAGATTACTTCCTACACTATTAGATTACTCTCTACACTATTAGATTACTCCCTACACTATTAGATTACTCTCTACACTATTAGATTACTCCCTACACTATTAGATTACTCTCTACACTATTAGATTACTCCCTACACTATTAGATTACTCTCTACACTATTAGATTACTCTCTACACTATTAGATTACTCCCTACACTATTAGATTACTCCCTACACTATTAGTTTACTCTCTACACTATTAGATTACTCCCTACACTATTAGATTACTCTCTACACTATTAGATTACTCTCTACACTATTAGATTACTCCCTACACTATTAGATTACTCCCTACACTATTAGATTACTCCCTACACTATTAGATTACTCCCTACACTATTAGATTACTCTCTACACTATTAGATTACTCCCTACACTATTAGATTACTCCCTACACTATTAGATTACTCTCTACACTATTATATTACTCCATACACTATTAGATTACTCTCTACACTATTAGATTACTCCCTACACTATTAGATTACTCTCTACACTATTAGTTTACTCCCTACACTATTAGATTACTCCCTACACTATTAGATTACTCTCTACACTATTAGATTACTCCCTACACTATTAGATTAGTCTCTACACTATTAGATTACTCCCTACACTATTATATTACTCTCTACACTATTAGATTACTCCCTACACTATTAGTTTACTCTCTACACTATTAGATTACTCTCTACACTATTAGATTACTCCCTACACTATTAGATTACTCTCTACACTATTAGATTACTCCCTACACTATTAGATTACTCCCTACACTATTAGATTACTCTCTACACTATTAGATTACTCCCTACACTATTAGATTACTCTCTACACTATTAGATTACTCCCTACACAATTAGATTACTCTCTACACTATTAGAGTACTTCCTACACTATTAGATTACTCTCTACACTATTAGATTACTCCCTACACTATTAGATTACTCTCTACACTATTAGATTACTCCCTACACTATTAGATTACTCCCTACACTATTAGATTACTCTCTACACTATTAGATTACTCCCTACACTATTAGATTACTCCCTACACTATTAGATTACTCTCTACACTATTAGATTACTCCCTACACTATTAGATTACTCCCTACACTATTAGATTACTCGCTACACTATTAGATTACTCCCTACACTATTACATTACTCCTTACACTATTAGATTACTCTCTACACTTTTAGATTACTCCCTAAACTATTAGATTACTCTGTACACTATTAGATTAACCTCTACACTATTAGATTACTCCCTACACAATTAGATTACTCGCTACACTATTAGATTACTCCCTACACTATTACATTACTCCTTACACTATTAGATTACTCTCTACACTTTTAGATTACTCCCTAAACTATTAGATTACTCTGTACACTATTAGATTAATCTCTACACTATTAGATTACTCCCTACACAATTAGATTACTCTCTACACTATTAGATCACTCTCTACACTATTAGATTACTCTCTACACTATTATATTACTCCATACACTATTAGATTACTCTCTACACTATTAGATTACGCCCTACACTATTAGATTACTTCCTACACTAATAGATTACTCCCTACACTATTAGAATACTTCCTACACTATTAAATTACTCTCTACACTATTAGATTACTCCCTACACTATTAGACTACTCTCTACACTATTAGATTACTCTCTACACTATTAGATTACTTCCTACACTATTACATTACTCTCTACACTATTAGATTCCTCCCTACACTATTAGATTACTCTCTACACTATTAGATTACTTCCTACACTATTAGATTACTCCCTACACTATTAGATTACTCCCTACACTATTAGATTACTCTCTACACTATTAGATTACTCCCTACACTTTAGAATACTCTCTACACTATTAGATTACTCCCTACACTATTAGATTACTCTCTACACTATTAGATTACTCCCTACACTATTAGATTACTCTCTACACTATTAGATTACTCCCTACACTATTAGATTACTGTCTACACTATTAGATTACTCTCTACACTATTAGATTACTCCCTACACTATTAGATTGCTCCCTACACTATTAGATTACTCCCTACACTATTAGATTACTCTCTACACTATTAGATTACTCCCTACACTATTAGATTACTCCCTACACTATTAGATTACTCTCTACACTATTAGATTATCCCTACACTATTAGATTACTCTCTACACTATTAGATTACTCTCTACACTATTAGATTACTCTCTACACTATTAGATTACTCCCTACACAGATTACTCTCTACACTATTAGATTACTCCCTACACTATTAGATTACTCTCTACACTATTAGATTACTCCCTACACTATTAGATTGCTTTGTACACTATTAGATTACTCCCTACACTATTAGATTACTCCCTACACTATTAGATTACTCCCTACACTATTAGATTACTCTCTACACTATTAGATTACTCCCTACACTATTAGATTACTCTCTACACTATTAGATTACTCTCTACACTATTAGATTACTCTCTACACTATTAGATTACTCTCTACACTATTAGATAACTCTCTACACTATTAGATTACTCGCTACACTATTAGATTACTCTCTACACTATTAGATTACTCTCTACACTATTGGATTACTCCCTACACTATTAGATTACTCCCTACACTATTAGATTACTCTCTACACTATTAGATTACTCCCTACACTATTAGATTACTCTCTACACTATTAGATTACTCCCTACACTATTAGATTACTCTCTACACTATTAGATTACTCCCTACTCTATTAGATTGCTCCCTACACTATTAGATTACTCCCTACACTATTAGATTACTCCCTACACTATTAGATTACTCTCTACACTATTAGATTACTCTCTACACTATTAGATTACTCCATACACTATTAGATTACTCCCTACACTATTAGATTACTCCCTACACTATTAGATTACTCTCTACACTATTAGATTACTCCCTACACTATTATATTACTCTCTACACTATTAGATTATTCCCTACACTATTAGATTACTCTCTACACTATTAGATTACTCCCTACACTATTAGATTACTCCCTACACTATTAGATTACTCTCTACACTATTAGATTACTCCCTACACTATTAGATTACTCCCTACACTATTAGATTACTCGCTACACTATTAGATTACTCCCTACACTATTACATTACTCCTTACACTATTAGATTACTCTCTACACTTTTAGATTACTCCCTAAACTATTAGATTACTCTGTACACTATTAGATTAATCTCTACACTATTAGATTACTCCCTACACAATTAGATTACTCTCTACACTATTAGATTACTCCCTACACTATTAGATTACTCTCTACACTATTAGATTACTCTCTACACTATTAGATTACTCTCTACACTATTAGATTACTCCCTACACTATTAGATTACTCCCTACACTATTAGATTACTCCCTACACTATTAGATTACTTCCTACACTATTAGATTACTCTCTACACTATTAGATTACTCCCTACACTATTAGATTACTCTCTACACCATTAGATTACTCCCTACACTATTAGATTACTCTCTACACTATTAGATTACTCCCTACACTATTAGATTACTCCCTACACTATTAGATTACTCTCTACACTATTAGATTACTCTCTACACTATTAGATTACTCTCTACACTATTATATTACTCTCTACACTATTAGATTACTCTCTACACTATTAGATTACTCCCTACACTATTAGATTACTCTCTACACTATTAGATTACTCCCTACACTATTGGATTACTCCCTACACTATTAGATTACTCTCTACACTATTAGATTACTCCCTACACTATTAGATTACTCTCTACACTATTAGATTACTCTCTACACTATTAGATTACTCGCTACACTATTAGATTACTCCCTACACTATTAGATTACTCTCTACACTATTAGATTACTCTCTACACTATTAGATTACTCCCTACACTATTAGATTACTCCCTACACTATTAGATTACTCTCTACACTATTAGATTACTCTCTACACTATTAGATTACTCCCTACACTATTAGATTACTCCCTACACAATTAGATTACTCTCTACACTATTAGATTACTCCCTACACTATTAGATTACTCCCTACACTATTAGATTGCTCCCTACACTATTAGATTACTCCCTACACTATTAGATTACTCCCTACACTATTAGATTACTCCCTACACTATTAAATTACTCTCTACACTATTAGATTACTCCCTACACTATTAGATTACTCTTTACACTATTAGATTACTCCCTACATTATTAGATTACTCTGTACACTATTAGATTACTCCCTACACTATTAGATTACTCCCTACACTATTAGATTGGTCCCTACACTATTAGATTTCTCCTTACACTATTAGATTACTCCCTACACTATTAGATTACTTCCTACACTATTAGATTACTCTCTACACTATTAGATTACTCTCTACACTATTAGATTACTCCCTACACTATTAGATTACTCTGTACACTATTAGTTTACTCTCTACACTATTAGATTACTCCCTACACTATTAGATCACTCTCTACACTATTAGATTACTCCCTACACAATTAGATTACTCTCTACACTATTAGATTACTCTCTACACTATTAGATTACTCCCTACACTATTAGATTACTCCCTACACTATTAGATTACTCCCTACACTATTAGATTACTCCCTACACTATTAGATTACTCTCTACACTATTAGATTACTCTCTACACTATTAGATTACTCCCTACACTATTAGATCACTCCCTACACTATTAGATTACTCTGTACACTATTAGATTACTCCCTACACTATTAGATTACTCCCTACACTATTAGATTGCTCCCTACACTATTAGATTACTCCCTACACTATTAGATTACTCCCTACACTATTAGATTACTCCCTACACTATTAGATTACTCCCTACACTATTTGATTACTCTCTACACTATTAGATTACTCCCTACACTATTAGATTACTCTCTACACTATTAGATTACTCTCTACACTATTAGATTACTCCAAACACTATTAGATCACTCTCTACACTATTAGATTAATCCCTACACTATTAGATTACTCTCTACACTATTACATTACTCTCTACACTATTAGATTACTCCCTACACTATTACATTACTCTCTACACTATTAGATTACTCCTTACACTATTAGATTACTCTCTACACTATTAGATTACTCTCTACACTATTAGATTAATCCCTACACTATTAGATTACTCTCTACACTATTAGATACTCCCTACAGTATTAGATTACTCTCTACACAATTAGATTACTCCCTACACTATTAGATTACTCTCTACACTATTAGATTACTCCCTACACTATTAGATTACTCTCTACACTATTAGATTACTCCCTACACTATTAGATTACTCCCTACACTATTAGATTACTCTCTACACTATTAGATTACTCCCTACACTATTAGATTACTCTCTACACTATTAGATTACTCTCTACACTATTAGATTACTCTCTACACTATTAGATTGCTCCCTACACTATTAGATTACTCCCTACACTATTAGATTACTCTCTACACTATTAGATTACTCCCTACACTATTAGATTACTCCCTACACTATTAGATTACTCTCTACACTATTAGATTACTCTCTACACTATTAGATTACTCTCTACACTATTAGATTACTCCCTACACTATTAGATTACTCTCTATACTATTAGATTACTCCCTACACTATTAGATTACTCTCTACACTATTAGATTACTCCCTACACTATTAGATTACTCTCTACACTTTTAGATTACTCCCTACACTATTAGATTACTCTCTACACTATTAGATTACTCCCTACACTATTAGATTACTCCCTACACTATTAGATTACTCCCTACACTATTAGATTACTCTCTACACTATTAGATTACTCCCTACACTATTAGATTACTCCCTACACTATTAGATTACTCTCTACACTATTATATTACTCCATACACTATTAGATTACTCTCTACACTATTAGATTACTCTCTACACTATTAGGTTACTCCCTACACTATTAGATTACTTTCTACACTATTAGATTACTCCCTACACTATTAGATTACTCTCTACACTATTAGATTACGCCCTACACTATTAGATTACTTCCTACACTAATAGATTACTCTATACACTATTAGATTACTCCCTACACTATTAGATCACTCTCTACACTATTAGATTACTCCCTACACTATTAGATTACTTCCTACACTATTAGATTACTCCCTACACTATTAGATTACTCCCTACACTATTATATTACTCTCTACACTATTAGATTACTCCCTACACTATTAGATTACTCCCTACACTATTAGATTACTCTCTACACTATTATATTACTCCATACACTATTAGATTACTCCCTACACTATTAGATTACTTCCTACACTAAGAGATTACTCCCTACACTATTAGATTACTTCCTACACTATTAAATTACTCTCTACACTATTAGATTACTCCCTACACTATTAGATTACTCTCTACACTATTAGATTACTCCCTACACTATTAGATTACTCTCTACACTATTAGATTACTCCCTACAATATTAGATTACTCTCTACACTATTAGATTACTCCCTACACTATTAGATTACTCTCTACACTATTAGATTACTCCCTACACTATTAGATTACTCTCTACACTATTAGGTTACTCTCTACACTATTAGATTACTCCCTACACTATTAGATTACTCTCTACACTATTAGATACTCCCTACAGTATTAGATTACTCTCTACACAATTAGATTACTCCCTACACTATTAGATTACTCTCTACACTATTAGATTACTCTCTACACTATTAGATTACTCTCTACACTATTAGATTACTCCCTACACTATTAGATTACTCCCTACACTATTAGATTACTCTCTACACTATTAGATTACTTCCTAACTATTAGATTACTCCCTACACTATTAGATTACTCCCTACACTATTAGATTACTCTCTACACTATTAGATTACTCCCTACACTATTAAATTACTCCCTACACTATTAGATTACTCCCTACACTATTAGATTACTCTCTACACTATTAGATTACTCCCTACACTATTAGATTACTCCCTACACTATTAGATTACTCTCTACACTATTATATTACTCCATACACTATTAGATTACTCTCTACACTATTAGATTACTCCCTACACTATTAGATTACTCTCTACACTATTAGTTTACTCCCTACACTATTAGATTACTCCCTACACTATTAGATTACTCTACACTATTAGATTACTCCCTACACTATTAGATTACTCTCTACACTATTAGATTACTCCCTACACTATTAGATTACTCTCTACACTATTAGATTACTCCCTACACTATTATATTACTCTCTACACTATTAGATTACTCTCTACACTATTTGTTTACTCTCTACACTATTAGATTACTCTCTACACTATTAGATTACTCCCTACACTATTAGATTACGCTCTACACTATTAAATTACACCCTACAGTATTAGATTACTCTGTACACTATTAGATTACTCTCTACACTATTAGATTACTCCCTACACTATTAGATTACTCCCTACACTATTAGATTACTCCCTACACAATTAGATTACTCTCTACACTATTAGATTACTCCCTACACTATTAGATTACTCTCTACACTATTAGAGTACTAACTACACTATTAGATTACTCCCTACACAATTAGATTACTCTCTACACTATTAGATTACTCCCTACACTATTAGATTACTCTCTACACTATTAGATTACTCTCTACACTATTAGAATACTCCCTACACTATTAGATAACTCTCTACACTATTAGATTACTCCCTACACTATTAGATTACTCTCTACACTATTAGATTACTCCCTACACTATTAGATTACTCTCTACACTATTAGATTACTCCCTACACTATTAGATTACTCTCTACACTATTAGATTACTTCCTACACTATTAGATTACTCTCTACACTATTAGATTACCCCCTACACTATTAGATTACTCTCTACACTATTAGATTACTCCCTACACTATTAGATTACTCTCTAAACTATTAGATTACTCCCTACACTATTAGATTACTCTCTACACTATTAGATTACTCCCTACACTATTAGATTACTCCCTACACTATTAGACTACTCTCTACACTATTAGATTACTCTCTACACTATTGGATTACTCCCTACTCTATTAGATTACTCTCTACACTATTAGATTACTCCCTACACTATTAGATTACTCTCTACACTATTAGATTACTCCCTACACTATTAGATTACTCTCTACACTATTAGATTACTTCCTACACTATTAGATTACTCCCTACACTATTAGATTACTCCCTACACTATTAGATTACTCTCTACACTATTAGATTACTCCCTACACTATTAGATTACTCTCTACACTATTAGATTACTCCCTACACTATTAGATTACTCCCTACACTATTAGATTACTCTGTACACTATTAGATTACTCCCTACACTATTAGATTACTCTCTACACTATTAGATTACTCCCTACACTATTAGATTACTCTCTACACTATTAGATTACTCCCTACACTATTAGATTACTCCCTACACTATTAGACTACTCTCTACACTATTAGATTACTCTCTACACTATTGGATTACTCCCTACTCTATTAGATTACTCTCTACACTATTAGATTACTCCCTACACTATTAGATTACTCTCTACACTATTAGATTACTCCCTACACTATTAGATTACTCTCTACACTATTAGATTACTTCCTACACTATTAGATTACTCCCTACACTATTAGATTACTCCCTACACTATTAGATTACTCTCTACACTATTAGATTACTCCCTACACTATTAGATTACTCTCTACACTATTAGATTACTCCCTACACTATTAGATTACTCCCTACACTATTAGATTACTCTCTACACTATTAGATTACTCCCTACACTATTAGATTACTCTCTACACTATTAGATTACTCCCTACACTATTAGATTACTCTCTACACTATTAGATTACTCCCTACACTATTAGATTACTCGCTACACTATTAGATTACTCTTTACACTATTAGATTACTCCCTACACTATTAGATTGCTCCCTACACTATTAGATTACTCCCTACACTATTAGATTACTCCCTACACTATTAGATTACTCCCTACACTATTAGATTACTCCCTACACTATTAGATTACTCTCTACACTATTAGATTACTCCCTACACTATTAGATTACTCCCTACACTATTAGATTACTCTCTACACTATTAGATTACTCTCTACACTATTAGATTACTCTCTACACTATTAGATTACTCCCTACACTATTAGATTACTCTCTACACTATTAGATTACTCCCTACACTATTAGATTACTCTCTACACTATTAGATTACTCCCTATACTATTAGATTACTCCCTACACTATTAGATTGCTCCCTACACTATTAGATTACTCCCTACACTATTAGATTACTCCCTACACTATTAGATTACTCCCTACACTATTAGATTACTCCCTACACTATTAGATTACTCTCTACACTATTAGATTACTCCCTACACTATTAGATTACTCTCTACACTATTAGATTACTCTCTACACTATTAGATTACTCCCTACACTATTAGATCACTCTCTACACTATTAGATTACTCCCTACACTATTAGATTACTCTCTACACTATTTGATTACTCTCTACACTATTAGATTACTCCCTACACTATTAGACTACTCTCTACACTATTAGATTACTCCCTACACTATTAGATTACTCTCTACACTATTAGATTACTCCCTACACTATTAGATTACTCTCTACACTATTAGATTACTCTCTACACTATTAGATTACTCCCTACACTATTAGATTGCTCCCTACACTATTAGATTACTCCCTACACTATTAGATTACTCTCTACACTATTAGATTACTCCCTACACTATTAGATTACTCCCTACACTATTGGATTACTCCCTACACTATTAGATTATCCCTACACTATTAGATTACTCTCTACACTATTAGATTACTCTCTACACTATTAGATTACTCTCTACACTATTAGATTACTCCCTACACTATTAGATTACTCTCTACACTATTAGATTACTCCCTACACTATTAGATTACTCTCTACACTATTAGATTACTCCCTACACTATTAGATTACTCTCTACACTATTAGATTACTTCCTACACTATTAGATTACTCCCTACACTATTAGATTACTCCCTACACTATTAGATTACTCTCTACACTATTAGATTACTCCCTACACTATTAGATTACTCTCTACACTATTAGATTACTCTCTACACTATTAGATTACTCCCTACACTATTAGATTGCTCCCTACACTATTAGATTACTCCCTACACTATTAGATTACTCTCTACACTATTAGATTACTCCCTACACTATTAGATTACTCCCTACACTATTGGATTACTCCCTACACTATTAGATTATCCCTATACTATTAGATTACTCTCTACACTATTAGATTACTCTCTACACTATTAGATTACTCTCTACACTATTAGATTACTCCCTACACTATTAGATTACTCTCTACACTATTAGATTACTCCCTACACTATTAGATTACTCTCTACACTATTAGATTACTCCCTACACTATTAGATTGCTTTGTACACTATTAGATTACTCCCTACACTATTAGATTACTCCCTACACTATTAGATTACTCCCTACACTATTAGATTACTCTCTACACTATTAGATTACTCTCTACACTATTAGATTACTCTCTACACTATTAGATTACTCCATACACTATTAGATTACTCTCTACACTATTAGATTACTCCCTACACTATTAGATTACTCTCTACACTATTAGATTACTCTCTACACTATTAGATTACTCTCTACACTATTAGATTACTCCCTACACTATTAGATTACTCTCTACACTATTAGATTACTCCCTACACTATTAGATTACTCTCTACACTATTAGATTACTCCCTATACTATTAGATTACTCCCTACACTATTAGATTGCTCCCTACACTATTAGATTACTCCCTACACTATTAGATTACTCCCTACACTATTAGATTACTCCCTACACTATTAGATTACTCTCTACACTATTAGATTACTCTCTACACTATTAGATTACTCTCTACACTATTAGATTACTCCATACACTATTAGATTACTCTCTACACTATTAGATTACTCCCTACACTATTAGATTACTCTCTACACTATTAGATTACTCCCTACACTATTAGATTACTCTCTACACTATTAGATAACTCTCGACACTATTAGATTACTCCCTACACTATTAGATTACTCTCTACACTATTAGATTACTCTCTACACTATTAGATTACTCCCTACACTATTAGATTACTCTCTACACTATTAGATTACTCTCTACACTATTAGATTACTCCCTACACTATTAGATTGCTCCCTACACTATTAGATTACTCCCTACACTATTAGATTACTCCCTACACTATTAGATTACTCTCTACACTATTAGATTACTCTCTACACTATTAGATTACTCCATACACTATTAGATTACTCCCTACACTATTAGATTACTCCCTACACTATTAGATTACTCTCTACACTATTAGATTACTCCCTACACTATTAGATTACTCTCTACACTATTAGATTACTCCCTACACTATTAGATTACTCTCTACACTATTAGATTACTCCCTACACTATTAGATTACTCCCTACACTATTAGATTACTCTCTACACTATTAGATTACTCCCTACACTATTAGATTACTCCCTACACTATTAGATTACTCTCTACACTATTAGAGTACTCCCTACACTATTACATTACTCCTTACACTATTAGATTACTCTCTACACTATTAGATTACTCCCTAAACTATTAGATTACTCTCTACACTATTAGATTACTCTCTACACTATTAGATTACTCCCTACACAATTAGATTACTCTCTACACTATTAGATTACTCCCTACACTATTAGATTACTCTCTACACTATTAGATTACTCTCTACACTATTAGATTACTCTCTACACTATTAGATTACTCCCTACACTATTAGATTACTCCCTACACTATTAGATTACTCCCTACACTATTAGATTACTCCCTACACTATTAGATTACTCTCTACACTATTAGATTACTCCCTACACTATTAGATTACTCTCTACACTATTAGATTACTCCCTACACTATTAGATTACTCTCTACACTATTAGATTACTCTCTACACTATTAGATTACTCCCTACACTATTAGATTACTCCCTACACTATTAGATTACTGTCTACACTATTAGATTACTCTCTACACTATTAGATTACTCTCTACACTATTAGATTACTCTCTACACTATTATATTACTGTCTACACTATTAGATTACTCTCTACACTATTAGATTACTCCCTACACTATTAGATTACTCTCTACACTATTAGATTACTCCCTACACTATTGGATTACTCCCTACACTATTAGATTACTCTCTACACTATTAGATTACTCCCTACACTATTAGATTACTCTCTACACTATTCGATTACTCTCTACACTATTAGATTACTCCCTACACTATTAGATTACTCTCTACACTATTAGATTACTCTCTACACTATTAGATTACTCCCTACACTATTAGATTACTCCCTACACTATTAGATTACTCTCTACACTATTAGATTACTCCCTACACTATTAGATTACTCCCTACACTATTAGATTATTCTCTACACTATTAGGTTACTCCCTACACTATTTTACGTTTCGTGATGAGTCGTTGACGCCCAACCATTTAGCGCCTAGTGATACTTTCACTGTCCTACCTCTTTCTGTAGATACTGACGACAGTAGCACTTGAACATTCGAGCAACTTCACTGTTATCGATGTAGTCGCTCACAGGGTCAGTGTAACAATGACCTGCCGTTTCTCAAAGTCAAATTCCCCGTTTGTATCCCACATCTTCGCTAGGGTGACAGCCCGTCCTTGTGTGCTCCGCTTACTTTCGTTAAACCGTCGCATGCTCGCAATGCCACCAGGCGACATCCAACGTCTTGGTGGGCAGTGGTCATAATGCTGTGGGTTATCAGTGTACAATAATGTCAGTCCCCCCTTTCACCAAGCCACAAAACAATTTTAATAATAATACTAGTGAAAATGTGAGGTTTAATACATTTAGTTCGTTAAAATTTACTGGCACTCCTACCTAAAACTCCTGAAAGGTAGCAGTTTGAAAATTGTGTCGACGTATGCGTGAAGACAGACTATGGCATTGTCGACCACAACCAGATGTCGTTGCTGCTTGCCATAGACGGTGCACTGCAGCAGCACTGGTTTGGCTTGCGATTGCTCTGGTGGACATTGGTAAGAGAAGGTGGAAGCAGACAAGCACGGCCAACAGAGGACAGAGTAGGAGGACGCCTGCAAGTGGTTAACATCCACACACGGCGAAGCAGCACCACGCTACATGTCTGTGTTTCACTGGGTATCAGCATTCAGAGGCGGCAGCGACTACGCTGGTAAGCACAAGAGCAATGAGCATCCAGCAACTGCACATGACCCAAACAATGCCCCTTGCGTCAATGATTTGATGATGGGGCACAGGCGAATCATGTTTGCTGAACTAGAGAAAGCAACGGGACCATTACTGGAAAACCTCCAAACCATCTCATAAGAGGATCTGAAGATGAAGAATGTGTGTGCACAATGGGTGCCCCATACCTTCACCATTGTGCAGGATTAGAAGTTGTAAGGTGGGTATAATTTCTCACCTTACAAGAGCACATCCACATAATTTGCCGTGATCTACAAACACAATTAGGTATGATGTGGCAGGTTGTACATTGCATATATGAATATATAAAGGAGACTGACATTGTCACGTACGTCTTGTAAATAATTTGTAACGCTTATTGCATGAAAGCTGTCGGAGTGTCATTATTATACAAACGGTGTAATGAATGATTGCCTATACTAGTAAAGGTTGGAACGCCAGTGGAGATGAAACGGCAGGCAGAACTCAAGCTCTGGGTGGAAGGCCCGCCCTGGCGTTGGTCCTGCTTAAACAAAGGAAGTAGCTGGACAGACGTCGTGGTACGTGGGCTCTGGAACACAGTAGGATGACGAGGAAGCAGCCAGACGGATGTCGTGGCAGCTGAGCTCTGGAGCACAGCAGGGTGACGGCCGGCCGTTATTGTAGTAGGGCCGGAAGGATAACCGGATAATACTTCCGGACTTTGCAAATCTTTCACGCAGGTGAGAGGAACGAAGAAGTGTCACCTCGGAAACTACGCGGGATGCTTATTTGTACGAGCATAGGTTTTTCCTCGCGAACTTTCCGCGCTGGACGACAAAAGACTAAAATACGGTTGCTCGGCATTCGGAAGAATCTGTAGAGAGAGAGAGAATATTCCGTGGTTTCGGGAATATGATTCGTTTTCGGAATTACGATGGTGGGGAGCTAAACCTTTCTGGGAAGCCGTCGGTGGAGAGACGATGTCTTCCGTTGTGAGCGCCCGTGTGTGACGGTCACTCGATATCAGCTTTGTTGGGACAGACGGACTTGGTGTCTTTTTGCTCTCAGGAGAGTTAGGCACTGTACTGTTGCGAACCTATACGATTCTGTTCTTCTCCTCCAGGTTGGAAGTCATCGTTGAGTATGCAGCGTTCAGTAAATAAGAGCACTTGGTCTGTCTATAGTTATGTTGAGACGTTATCTGAACTCCGTCCTTGTGGCTGGGAGTTCGCGTTTCTCGTCTGTAGAACACAGAGAGGAGAAGACAGTATTGTATTAGTGAGAGGACCGCCTTCTACCGTCCTAGTGTTTGAAAGACTTCATTTGTGGCTGGAGACGAGCACGAGAACCATTACTTCGACGCAGCGGACGCAGTACACACAGTGATATCGCAAATTGCTTCGGCTTATTAGGGCTATAAAAGCTAAACAGCTGTGATCACGTCAGTTTATTTCCACTGAGGTTCCACACCACCGTAGATCACCTTTGAAAGTAGTGTCTTCTAGAGTTTGGTATGTACATGATGTCAGTCATTTCGCGTTATTGGTATTAGACTGAGCAGTCATAATAAGGGGCAGAGTTGGGCAATTGAATAGTAATTTTACTTAGGAAATGTAAACTCTGTAATACGAAGGTTTTTTTAAAAATCTAATATATATATATATATATATATATATATATATATATATATATATATATATATATATATATATATGAACAACGTTCATCATTTAGTAGGATTAGTTGCCTTCATCATTCATTTATGTTTAGGTTGTAATTTATAGAATTAATAGAACCTAAGATCTGCTTCTGGGGGTAGTCAGACAGACCCAAATCTTCATTTTAGCGTTAATTGTTCTCTGTTGCACACATTCATTTTGCGTCTTGGAAAGAGTGTGGAGATATGCCAACAGCTGTCGCAACACTACAGTGCGGATCCAGCAGATTTCTATGAGCGTGGGATCGCTGGCAACGAGACATGGTTTTTCCACGAGACTCGAGAAAAACATTTAGTGGAGTGGAAGCATACTGGGAGCCCTTGTCCCAAAAAGTCGCGGCTGGGTCTGTTCGTGAAGATACAAGTGACGGCTGGGTTCCGTGATGAGGAGTAGCTATTGCTGGTGGCGTGGTTCCCTCCCGATACAACCCTGAACAGTAATCGGTACTACACCAAGCACGCCATTGCATCCTGTGGCGCTCTCCTTCAACATCACAATAGGTGCCACACGCCAGTCGCCAAACCATCGCCACAGTGTGTGAACAGGGGCTTACAGTACTGCCACATCCTCCATATTTGTCTCCTAGCGACTATGCCCTCTTTGACGCAATGAAGAGGTCATGATGTGGGGTGGGAAGTTCACCACCAATGATGAGCTTCATGCAGTTGTCCACCAGTGCCTTCAGGATACCCCCAGAGAATGATTTCCTAAGCGCAAATACGGAAGCTGCCAGAATGACGGCAAAAATGCATAGACATTAGCGGGGAATACCTGTATTAATTTCTTCAGTACATCGTCTAAGATGGCAAGAACTATGCCCCTTACATGAAGTCATTAAAGATCCCCTAACTCACGTTGAGCGAACAGTAGCGCTGAACAAAAATGACTGACAAAGCACAATGCATCTTGTAGAGGGTATAGTAGGGACATATTGGAATAATTCATGTCGGGTGATGGTTTTAACGTAATTCACACGACATGAAAACTTTGTGGAAACGCGTCGATTTACTGGAGGCTAGTTTACCCCAGGGAAGTACTCAGAATTGACCGCGGCCGCCAGGGGAGCGGCGAAGGGAAGCAACAATAGGCAGCTTAGGGCGGCTCAAGCTCTGAGAAAGCAGTAATGGGGCGCAGCCTCCAGCCGCCTTAAGATGAGTGACAGCACGGGTGGTTGACTCCAACTCCATGCTGGTGTACCGGGAAACAGACGGAGAACTTGTAAACCTGTTGGTAAATGTCCATCATCCCGTTTTCTGTAAAACATTCGAGAAAGCCGTTCCAAGCTACGGTGGAGCAGTCAACAGAGGTCAACATATGCGTGTTCATGGCTATAGCAACTTCACGCTGAATTCACAGTCTGCAGAGTCTGAAGCAAATCAGGTGAAGAGCGACAGAATGATATATTCTGCCCTCCGATGGGAACGTAGGACCGAGGAATTTGAAGTACTCTCCTGGGAGTCACAATTCCGGAAAAAAAAACAAAAAACAAACAAACAAATGAAATTAGTGGAAGGAATGTTTCGTGAGGTTCAGTGTCCTACAGCAACCCCATGTGGTGCAGTGGTTGCGCTCTGGGAGTACAGTTGTTGAGCAGGTCCTGTTTTTTCCTTTCTTGTAATTTTATGCCTCAGCTGAGACGGGCTGGCAGCGGCCTACATAGGCCGCTCTTTGGCCAGAAGACACAACATAAATACACGGAAGGCATAGAAAACATTAAAAAAACATGGTAAACACAAGATGAACATTGCACAAGATATCAGAAGTCCTTCGACGGAAGACACTGGGAAACGCCCCTTAGAAAAATTATACACGACTGTGCTTAAACTGACACACAATATTTTTAGCTCAACGCAATCTGACTTTCAATAATCCCTACAAGAGAATGGCCCTGACTAACATTAACCTATACCTTTCACAAATCACTTACCTCACAAAAAATCTTCGTTACTCGAACTACTGCAATACAGCGAGCACCACTACTGCCAGCTAAATAAAAGATTCAAACTACGGAAGGCACTAACTACTGATAGGTATAGTTAGCAAATGAAAGATTTTAATAGAGAACAAACAGTGTATTTACCTTAATAGTCAAAATATATATGATAGTTCATGACATCCAGTCTTACAAATTACAAAACTCCGCCATCTCTCTCCCCACATCCACCACTGTTGGCGGCTCACCTCCAACTGCGCAACGCTACGCGCTGTTAGCATCCAGCTGCCGCTGCCCAACACTACAATGGCAGACAACAATGTAAACCAGCCACAGACTGCAAACGGCACAGCCAGTGATTTTTATACAGAGCGCTATGTGGCGGCGGCGTTACCAATAAAAAAACCTAAACAGCCTACTTACATAGCCCCCATGCTCCCCACAAAAAAATTTACAAATTTTTTTGGGCAGTGGCCAATACAGATTTGAAAAATTTTTTCATAATTACAATAACAAAGAAATGAAATGCACACACTTATCGATACAATGTTGGTCAAAAGCTAAAATTTTCTCACAGTCCACAAAGACAGTCCTGATCATTCATCACAGTAAAATAGCAGTGTTTTTCCCAAAGTCTGAGCAGTAAAAGAAAATGCACACGGAAGTAGTGGATTTCCATGCAGTCTGGAAGAAGCAGTGTTGTCCTTACAATGGAAAGACAGTGATGACTCTTGACATGCAGACAGGTAATGGGCCGCAACAGAGGAAACCCACAGGATAGTCAGGCGAAGGTTTGAAGAATATTGGTAGGTAGGTCATCACAGAGCAGATCCACTGTAGTCATAGTAGAGATTATGGTATTGGTGGGCCACCAGAGGTGCAGACCCACTGCAGTCCTTGTAGAAATAATGGTATTGGTGAGTCATCAAAGGTGTAGACCCACTTCAGTCGTTGTAGAAATAACAGTATTGGTGGGTCATCAAAGGTGCACACCCACTGTAGTCCTGGTAGAGACGGCCAGCAGCCATCTGTTGCAACCGTGCAGGTGCACAATCATCATCGAAGAGTCTTGCAGAGAATATAGCAAGTCCATATACCACCACTTGTCCACTCACAAAGAATTTGTTTGAAATGTCCTTAGAACCAGCAATGCTGTTATCCAGTCCCTTGCTGAATTATTAACACACGTGCAAACACTATCAGTCCCTATTTCTCACATATTGTCCATATACTATGACCAACAGAAACGTGTGCAGTGAAATGTAATTTACAAGTTACTTAATTTGATGAACTGGTGTCAATTACAATTTTATAACATAAGAATACAATAACAAAGGTACAAAATACATCTTTAAAGAACATAACAATACAGATAACATTTGCAGTAGTACAGGCTTTACAAAAGAATCGAAATAGCAAATACATCAGTGTTACAAAAATTATAAGTACATACATAAAAGATCAGAATAACTTTTGAAACATCAACTTCACACATGAGCATCAGAACAAAACAGAATAAATAATGTGTAAACATCTTTACAAAGTAAATAACATGTTATTAATGCAAATTATATTTGAGGATAACAGTATTCCTCATCACAGTGAATGTAGCTTAGTATTATAAGAGAAAAAATTCTATTTAACAGTACACAGAGACAGGAAGAAAACAAATACACAAGGGTACACAAACACATAGTGGGATAACACAAAGAAAGGACAGGGTTTGTTTTACTGCAGTATTTTGCAAACAAAACTTTCTTTACTTCTCAGAGATCTCCCTTCATTCTTCATTATTTCCAAAAAGTCCTATCTATACCTGCTTTCTGTACTTTTCTCATATAACCTCTCAGTGCATTTCTTCAAATTCATCGCAACTCATTCTCTTATATAGGTTACCCCCTCTTAAGCTAACTTAAATCTACTGAGCTCAGGTGCTAAACTAAGGGACGAGGCAATGCAGCAGCACAAAACAATTTTCACAAACAACAATGATAAAAAATGGAAATTGGCAAAAAAGGCAGCAATATTACAACTAATATAAGGCAATGCGCAGCAAACAAGAAAAATAAATCAGTAATAAAATTGGCTTAACCTAGTAATACAAAGTGACATTCAGTAGCACTATGAATGGCAAACAGCCGCAGCAAATGCTATAACTTATACCTAAACATGACAAACCCACAAGCAGAAAAAATAGTACACTGAAGACAACAATGCAGATAAGGACAATGTGTATTCACATCTTAATGTCTATGCAATTAAAGTGGTGCACCACAAAAACTAATGCTACAACAAATTACCAAGTACTTGAAAAGAAAATTATATATACAGTTACTGTTATTAGTCGCTTCTTATTGCTCTTTCCATTCCAAGAGCTCCTTTTTCGAAGAATGTGGATCATAAAATAATTATTTAATAGATCTGTTGAGAGAAAGTGTTCACATTAGCAAATGCATTTAATTTTATTTTATAAAACCAATGCTGCAACACAGCTGGAAACCAGATATCAAATGAAATAAGCAACTATGAAAGGCAAAGCATAAAAATATCATTCAATAGTCATGTGATATTTCATAAGTTAGTACAAATTCTCTCAACTCTCGTAGAAAGATGCTTGTCATTATCAGGTGTGCAGAAGTAAATAAGTATCTTTTCCAAGTAATGAGCGTGTCGTTTTTGCGACGTTTTCTGCAAAGGAATGTCAATAGTGAGGATAATGGCCTCCCTTTTTTTTCTTGTGCCTCTGAAAGGCACACACTAATGGCTTGTTTCCTGATGACTGTCGCCCAGCTGGGCGCCCACGACGCATTACGTGCAGGTGGTCACTTAAGTTTCTTACCAAAATATTTACGACACCAGTTTCCGCTACAGTGGCAGTCTCATATAAAAAAATTCACAGGTCAAGAATTTGCGTAACAAATCTGTAGAAATAAAATCATTTAAAAATAATAGTGTTCAAAAATTTTCGACAGCATAATGATACATTCACGCATATACACACATTTTATAACTCTTAAAGTACGATTCTCGGTTTCCAACATCCTTTTTCACAAACCAGAGTCCCTAACCACTACTCATTATTCCTTACCTTATTACACATATGTATATTCGTCGACACTTCTTCAATATGTCATCATAACAGATACGTAGCATAACCAAATAACTCATATAGCATCAGCTTAAACATATCTCAGGAGCATAATTCACATCGACGTCGTAATAATAACATCATAACACCTCAGTCAAATCTCAAAATCGTCGTAGCTTCCTCCAATAATTTCAAAACCTAAAAAAAAATTCTCTGCTCATGTCAAGTGTCATCTGCCTCAAACGTATTTTAAAAATCATAATCTCATACCAAATACGTCATTCAAAGCTCCTATAGTATCACAATGGTTCTGAAAAAATATGAACAGTTCACAAAGTACAGACAAAATACAATTTCGTAAGTGTGAAGTTATCCAACTGTGTAATTATGTAAACATCTGTCACTGATGTAGTAAAATGAATAATTGTCTCTCCCAGTTAAATGATCACATAGCTGTGTAATTAATGTTTTAAAGAAATACGGTACCGATGTGTAAAGTTGTATAAGCAAATACCATATTAGCTAGGGCTTGCCACACAAATGGTACACAAAGTAGGCGTGTACCCCCCTGAGGATTAATGTAATTATATCCTCAGCTGTTACAGATTACAGCAATGGAATGAAATGTATCACGGAAAACCTTTGTATCATTGAACTTCAAATATCTTTAAAAATAAATGTTTTAAGTACAAAATTAATCACTCAAATACGTGTACTGTAGCGATAAACTGTGCGTCTTGTTGTAAGATAATTATGTGGAAGTGTCGTAGATATCGTCCTCTGTAAGCAAAGTTCTGCTGAAGTCAATGTACTTACCTCGTAATAAACGAAGTGAATTGCTTTGCGTATAAATATCTTAGTTATTACGCTTATTGCCGTGATGAAGAAAGTGCTGTGCTGTAACGTATTGCTGTGCTATGGAAAAGGCTGTCTAATTGTAGCTATACCACAAAAGTTACCACTAAAACATGTTTTACTTTCCAGGACAATTCAGAAAAACTGTGCAGATATAAAACAGATACACCGTAAAAGCACAATGTAAATTGTGTCACACATTAGTGGCGTCGTGATATAATCGTGTAGCTATCAAAGAAACCAAACGCTAAGTCATCTTTAATCTCACAGAAAGTACTTCAAATAAAAAATGTCTTTTCAACTGAACCAAAATGTTGCATTAAAACCTCATTAACAGTATATGTTCTAAGTATGTAAGCCTTATAGTTGTTACATAATCGTGCAACTAACAAGCAAGAATGTACAAATAACAACACTATGTCGTCTGTTCACTATAACAATGCATTAGTAATTTCTGTTTAAAAAATGTTCCCTAGGTTCTAGACTGTATAGTTAACTTCAAAACATTGTTGCATGTTAACAGTTTCTCAGTGTGACAAAGCATACTAGAAATGTGAAATGTCTTATGGCAAAGACAAAGTTAAAAAGCAGATTATATTTCAATAAACGGTTTTACATGTGAAATGTGGTGTAAATCTTTACTCTTCCTAGTACGCAGAGTTTCAATAAACGGTTTTACATGTGAAATGTGGTGTAAATCTTTACTCTTCCTAGTACGCAGAGTTTCAACTTCAACGCAATTATCATGTGGTATACGTCGGATTCTGTAAGGTTCATTGTAAACTAGAAAGAATTTGTGACTCAAGTGTTTCTTCTTATGTAACAATGAATGAGCTTTAATGAGAACTTTCTGACCAATATATAATTTCTTTGCATTTGCTATACCGTGTAATTTTCTCCTTTTGTCTGCAGCAGAATTTATATTTTTAATAGCCAAGTCAATAATGTCTTTGTGTCGAAGTTTACGCGTATTCGGAAAAGGTACAAGCTCTCTGATTCTGTTCGGTGGTTCTTTATTCTTCAGTACAAGAACAGGTGGTAAAGCAGTGGAGTCATGAGGCATTTCATTCAGCACGTTTTGAAATAAGTGTAAATATCTGTCCCAATGCTGATGCTTTCTGTGACAATAAAGTCTGCAAAGCTTATTGATTTCTTTCATAATCCGTTCAGACGGGTTACAATGTGGTGAGTACACTGAAATTAAAACAAATTTGATTTTATGGTTACGAAGCATGCGTGACCAAACAGCAGATCTGAATTGCGGTGCTTTATCTGAAATGACTTTACTAACGTGTCCAACTTCACGTAAGAAATTTTTAACAAAGGCGATGGATACAGGCCGTCCAGTAGCTTTACGTAACGGAGTGAAAGAAACAAATTTTGAAGTAAGTTCAACAGCGACTAGAACGTACGAAAATCCATTAGATGTTCTAACAAGCGGTCCCAAGAGATCAACAGCAGCAAATTCTTTTAATTTAGTAGGAATGATAGGAAACAATGGAGCACGATGCGAGAGAGTAGATGGTTTCGCCTTTTGACAAAGTTTACAAATAGACAAGACTCTTCGAATTCTCTTTTCCATGTTGTTAAAATAACAAGTCGTTCGAAGAATATGATAACATTTTCGTGGACCATAATGTGCATAGCTCAAATGAATGTACCAAATGAGCTTATTAACAAAATCGTCTGGAATGCAAAGTAGCCATAGCTTGTCATCAACAGAGCATCGTTTGAACAGTATGTTGTTTCTAACCAGATAATAATGCCGAATCTGTGTGTGTGTCTTTTCATGCCATTTACTTTTGATGTCTTTCCAAATCGGATCTTTATCTTGTTCATGAGCAATGTCCTTTAAAGATGTGGTGATGAAGTTTTCAAAGGCGACTTTCTGAATGTAAAGAATACTGAAATTTTTCTGGAGGTTGCCTTCTGTGTTACTTTTCTCAAGCCCAGCCTGTGCGCGTGACAGTGCGTCCGCAACAATGTTCTCCTTGCCGGGAATGTAGACTATTGTGAAGTGGAATTCTTGCAGAAACAATGCCCAACATTTTAACCTGTCATGATTTAATTTTGAAGACATAAGAAATTGTAATACACGATGATCACTGTATACTTTTACGTGCTTACCATAAAGAAAGAAACGGAATTTGTTAAATGCCCAAACGATAGCTAAAGCTTCTAATTCAAAACGGAATAATTTTTTTTCAGATTTTGTTAGCACTCGGCTAGCAAAAGCAATGGTTTTCTGAACGGTAGTGTCATTTTCTATGGCTTCTTGAAATAAATGGGCACCAAGACCGACTTTAGAAGAATCTGTGCTAAGGCAGAAATCTTGTGACAGATCTGGATGAGCTAGTATTGGCGCGTTAAGTAGCGATTCTTTCAAAGAATTGAATTCCAAGTGTGTTTGTTCGTCCCAGTTCCAAATAGTATTTTTTCCAGTGAGAGAAGAAAGTTTTGGTGTAGCTAGAATTTGCATATTCAGAAAACGACGGTAAAAATTTACGAGACCTAGAAAACTGCGGACTTGTTTTTTTGTGGATGGAACTGGAATGGCTCTGATTGCTTCTAACTTTACAGGATCCGGCTGAATGCCTTCAGAAGAAATAATATGTCCCAAAAACTTCACTTTTGTCCTACCGAATTCAGACTTTTCCAAGTTAACTGTAATTCCAGATTGTGCAAAAATATGTAACACGCTGTTGAGGATGCGATTATGTTGTTCCCATGAGGCTTCTGCTATCAGAATATCGTCCACATATAAGGTGATGTGATGTTTTAAGAGCTCAGGTAAGATGGAATTTAGCCCGCGAATGAATGCTGCCGAGGAATTGTTCAAACCAAAAGGAAGTTTCCGAAACTGATAACAAACGCCGAAACAAAGAAAAGCTGTGTATTTTCTACATTCTGGATGAAGTTCGATCTGATAAAAGCTGGATCTGAGATCAATGGAAGACAACACTTCTACACCATTAAAATTTTGAAGAAGTTCTTCCAACGTTTGCCTGTCTGTTTCAGGAATAATGATAGTATTGATTTGTCTCGAATCTAAGACAAGCCTGATCGATCCATTTTTCTTCTCAACAACATGTAATGGATTGTTGTATGAGCTTACTGCAGGCTCAATAATGCCCTCGTCAAGCATAGATTGTATTTCTGTTCTAACACGGTCCCTATAATGTGCTGGAATTACGTATGGTCTAACACAAAATTTAGTATGCTCACGAACACGAAATTGGTATTGAAATCCCTTGATTGTTCCTGTTTTGTGAGTAAAAACTGTGGAATGTGCTTGTAAAATCTCAAAAGGGTCCTGCCTATCAGTGTCATTACAATTCTCAGTTGTTTGAATTTTATTCTGAATTAACTCATTAGTTTCAAATGTGCCGTCGATATCATCCCTGTCAGTACTCGCAGAGCGACTGTTAGTGTCTAGTTCCGTAGAAAATTCCGAACTGTTGTCTAACAGAAGGTAAAGCCGATTAATTTCCTCGTCATGGTTTGAGAGCCAATCTTCAAATTTCAAAGCTATTGACTTACCTTCTTTCTCTAAACTTATTTCAGCATCGTGAAAGTTTAAGATTGCTTTGTATTCATTCAAAAAGTCTACTCCCAGTATAACTTCCGTCGACAATAATGGGACAATAAGAAAGTTCATAGAGAAGCTGGGCTTTGACAAAAGAATTCTAAGTTGGTTTGTTGGCGTACATCTACACTTTTTCCAATGACTGCACCTTGTAATTTAATCTTGCGTAACGGAAGTGTGGGGCAATCGTTCGATTTGTTGCATTTGCTAAAAGCTGTTTCACTAATTACTGAAATGGGACTGCCTTAGTCAAGTACTGCCGTAAATTTTACGTCATTTACAGTAATATGAATCACAGGATATGCAATGTTGTTATGTTTTACGTCGTGTTCCTGGAGTAATATGTCCCTAATGTCTTCCATTTTAACGTAATTACTAGCTACGGCAGCTGCGTCGTCAGTTTCATAAGTACGTTTTGTGGCTGCCAGCGGTATGAGTCATTGCCTATTGTGTCTTTGTTGGCGCGCGTCGTTTTTGGGATTTGGAGACCTAACTTCTACAAATCCACCTTGTCGAGAGGGCACTGCTCTGTTTGAATTCCGCCAGTTCTGCTGCAATTCAGGTCTGTCGTTACGATCATATCGTCTGTCGTCATGTCGGTAGTTTCCATAGTTTCTTTCTTGTCGGTCACGTGGTGGAGAATTTCTCTCTGAATCGTAACTGCGCGCTCGACCGTTGCGTCTTAAGTTATTCTGTCTCCCTTGATAATAATTATTTTGGTTCCCATATTTTCTGTTTCTCTGATTGTCTCTGTGATAGTCACTACTGCGGAGAGGTGATCTTTCCCTGTAATTATTACTACTCTGCCAACGGTTGTCATACGGGTGGTGTCTGTTTTGGTCACGATTTGTGTTGTGAGAATAGCCTTGTTGTGTCCAGTTATTATTTCTTTCATCGCGGAATTGCGACGGATGTGACCTGTAATTGTTGTGTTCCTGTTTTCGCGTTCCGCGATTGTCAGTGTCAATTTCTAATTCTTGTAAGAGTCCCTGAAAAGCTTCAATGTCGTCTTTGCAACGGCCTGCCAAAATAATATGCCGTAAAAGTTCAGGCAATTTGATTAAGCAAATGCGGATGAGTTCTGACGGGCTGTATGGGTTTGAAAGATACTGATTCTTATGCAACATGTCTTCAAAATATTTTACAAGACTTGAAAATTCAGATTGTTCGAAATTTTTCATCATTATGATGCCATGTTTTACTCGGTCTTGTGTGGCTTGAGACCAATATGCTGAGAGGAAGGCATGGTAAAATTCTCCTTCACTGTGGCAATCGTGAATGACCGATCGCATTCTTACACCTGGTTCATTCTTAAGTAGCCACACATAAATTCTAATCTGTGCTCTAATGACCAGTTGGGGGGGGGGGGGGGGGGAACAATAAGAGAATTGATGAAGCCACGCTTGTGGATGAATGTCGTTGCCAGAATTCTTAAATGTTTTGAATTTACGTGTAGTAATGAACAGCTTATAGTCAAAATCATCGTGTCGGCGGGTCGCATGTCGGTCATTGTTACATCGTTTCGGCGGTTCCATCTCAAAATTCGGTGTACTTATCCAATATCTTTCATAATCTCCAAACTGCCCTGTGTTATTATTTTGTGGCAGTTCCGTATTTTTATGTCCCTCTTCCCGTATTGGTGTGCGAGAGTCCTCTGAAATACGTAATTCTTGTATTACCTGTGTCAGCTGATCTTGTACTTCCCGGATTTCTCTTTGGTGTTGCGTACTAATTTGATTCAGACTTTGTTTGAATTTCCTAATTTGTTCGCACTCCTCTGTGTCATTAAAGACTACCGGTTTTGTGTCATTCAGATTATCATCTACCTTCGTAGATAAATTAGTGAACTGATACGAAAGTTCGGCTACTTTCTCCGATAGTGAACACATTTCCTCTGTGTTTTTCTGAACCAAGTTTCAGAGTGTCCATTTGTGTTGAAATCGAATCTACTGTGTCCTTTAAGTTTTCCTGAGTTCTTGCAAGTTGCGTACCGAATCGGTAGATGCAACTGAGTCAGTTTTAGCTTGCAAGGTCTCATGATTTTCGTGAACAATTGTTTGCAGTTTTTATGGCTGCTTCGTGATTCTGTAATGCATTTTCATGCCGCAAAAAAATAGGTTGGAAATTCTCACAAATTTGTGTTTTTACGTCATTACAGACTTTTTGACATTTCGATTCGATTTTATGTAATTCAGTAGTTAAATCTTCACGTGTTTGTTCAAGCGTATGTTCCACTGAGTCTAACTTTTGAAGCTTTTGCTCCATTGCGTCTAACTTTTGAAGATTTTGTTCCATTGTGTCTAACTTTTGAAGCTTTTGCTGTGTTTGTCTCTGATTTTGTTCCATTGTGTCTAACTTTTGAAGATTTTGTTCCATTGTGTCTAACTTTCGAAGCTTTTGTCCCATTTGTTTCTGATTTTGTTCCATTTGTTGCATTAATTGCAATAATAATGTATTAGTGTCTGGAATCTGTTTTTCTATGCCTTTTGGCAGTGCATTTTCACCGGCAACATTTCCATTTTGCCAGGCAGAAAATGTGTCTTGACTCATTTGAGAAAACGGTGAGGACCCATAACCTAAGTCTACAGTATTTGCAATATTGTGTTCTGTCATTTCGGATACCTGAGGCGAGCTGTTGCCGACTGATCGATCGATAATGCTTCCCTGTTCACTACTTGTTTCATTGTGTACACCATTGTTTGTCGCCCGCTCCATTTCCCTATGCACAATTACCAAATTACTACTTCGAATGTCTGTTAATTCACTACACAGTGGTGCTGATAAGCGACGCTCGTCGTCACTATTATTTCTCAGTTTACTTTGGAGCCTAGTGTTACGTTTTTCACACGCCATTATTGTCACAATATTTCACACAATAACACATAAAAGCACAATTTGAAGAGCAAAAATAAGAGAACACATTAACATAGCACTGAAAATAATATCTAGTTAATTGCAAGCGCAGCTGCGAAATACTTTGTGCAAAACTACATGCATGCCACAACTATTTTACTGTACAACAATGAAAGACTGCAACTACAGAGGAAATTCTCTCTACAATTACGCTCTAGCAATAAACAAAATCTACACTAATTACTCAAACTACAAGGAAAAAACCAGAAGATTCCAGTGAGGTATCCTTGGCTAAGGGTCGACATATGAAACGCCCCTTAGAAAAATTATACACGACTGTGCTTAAACTGGCACACAATATTTTTTGCGCAACGCAATCTGACTTTCAATAATCCCTACAAGAGAATGGCCCTGACTAACATTAACCTATACCTTTCACAAATCACTTACCTCACAAAAAATCTTCGTTACTCGAACTACTGCAATACAGCGAGCACCACTACTGCCAGCTAAATAAAAGATTCAAACTACGGAAGGCACTAACTACTGATAGGTATAGTTAGCAAATGAAAGATTTTAATAGAGAACAAACAGTGTATTTACCTTAATAGTCAAAATATATATGATAGTTCATGACATCCAGTCTTACAAATTACAAAACTCCGCCATCTCTCTCCCCACATCCACCACTGCTGGCGGCTCACCTCCAACTGCGCAACGCTACGCGCTGTTAGCATCCAGCTGCCGCTGCCCAACACTACAATGGCAGACAACAATGCAAACCAGCCACAGACTGCAAACGGCACAGCCAGTGATTTTTATACAGAGCGCTATGTGGCGGCGGCGTTACCAATAAAAAAACCTAAACAGCCTACTTACAACTGTAATGAAGGGTGACACCAGTTGAAAACAGATGAAGGCGTCCAGGTGGAGGCACGAACGTAGGAGAAAACACTGATGAAGACACTGTACACGAATGGAGAGACACTGATGCACGGAAAACACTGGCGACGATCATCGGCGAAGCACGAAGCACTCACGCTGACAAAGGGGGGGGGGGGCATGACTCCAGGTCAAGGGAGAGGTAGGAGGGCGGGAAGGAGTGATGGAGCCAGTGGGAGAAAGAAGGGAGAGTGGGGGGAGGAAAGAGGGGGGATTGGAAGCCTGGGGAGAGGTGGGGAAGTGGTAGATGTGGGAGGGAGGAAGGGGGGGGGAAGGAAGGTGAGGAGGGAGAGAGGGAGTCCTGGGGGAAAAAAGAGGGGGAATGTGAGGGGAGAGTCAGAGCTGGTAAGAAGGGTAGATGGATGGGACATCATCAGGTAGGGGAAGTTGGCAGAAGCCACATTGGGAAAGGGTATGGAGGGTGTGAAGGTGGAGAGCAGGTGGGTGGGGATGGGCGAGGATGGGAGAGACAGGCGGGTTTGGGGGATTAAGCTTGTGGGAGGTGTAAAGGATTTGTCTCTGTTCAAGGAAAAGGAGAAGGGATGGGAAGCAAATCAAGTTGTATAGGATCCACATGGGGGACTGGAGACGAATGCGATAGGCGAGGCGGAACGCATGGAATTGAAGTATTTAGAGGGGTGGAGATCCAGGCAGGATGGCCATAGCAGAAGATGGGGAAGATGAGGGATTTATAAGTGTGGAGGATGGTGGAGGGGTCCAGACCCATGTTCAGCCAGAAAGGAGTTTAAGGAGGTGGAGTTGGGAATGTGCCTTGGCTTGGATCATCTGGAGATGGTGGTTCCAGGAAAGGTTATGGTCAAGGGTGACACCAAGGTACTTGAGGGTTGGGGTGAGGTGAATGGGACGGTCATAGATGGTGATATAAAATCAAGGAGGCGGAAGGAGGGGGTGGCTTTGCCTACAGTGATTGCCTGGGTTATGGAAGGATTGACCTTCAGCAGCCACTGGTTACACCAAGTGGTGAACCAGTCAACATGGGATTGGAGAAGGTGCTGGGAGCGTTGCAGGATGGGGGCGAAGGCAAGGAAGGCAGTGTCATCGGTGTACTGGAGAAGGTGGAGAAGATCATTTTAAGGCACATATTTGAATAGTCAGTTCTAAGCGATGCCAGAGGCAGTGCAAAGAGCTACGCCATTTGACTGTGCATGACTGGAAACGAGTGCTTTGGAGTGATGAACCAGGAGATAACCTGAAGCAGTTAGGTGGAAGGGTTTGGTTTTGGTGATTGCCTGGAGAAGGCTACCAGCCGTCATGTGTCGTACCGTCAGTGGAGTATAGAGTACGAGATGGCTTTGAAAAGTCCGCGCAAAGTCCGCGCAAAGTCCGACCACCGGCGCGTATCGAGGTCATGTTTAGTTAGTAACACCTTTTGAGAGAACGCAAACCAAGTTTCAGCCATATTGGTCCATTTCTTTCTATTTGGCATTCATGTGAATAAAGGAAGTCGAGTGATTGTCAAAAAATGGACGAAAAAGAATTTCGTGTGGTGATTAAACATTATTTTATGAAAGACAAAACGCCTCAGGAGACTAAAAGAGAAGATTGATAAACATTACGGTGACACTGCAACTTTGATTAGAACAGTTTATAAGTGGTTTCAAAATTTTCGGAGTGACCATATGGGCACAAGTGATGCTGAACGTTCTGAGTGCCCTGTGGAGGTTACGACTCCAGAAATCATTCATAAAATCCATGATATGGTGATGCATGACAGAAGAGTTAAGGTGCGTGAGATTGCTAGTGCTGTGGGGATCTCTAATGAACGGGTACATAATATTTTGCATAAACATTTGGCCATGAGAAAGCTATCCGCAAGATGGGTCCCGCGATTGTTCACGCATGAACAAAAACGGAATCGTGTGAAGTTTTGCAAGCATGGTTTGCAGCTGTTCAGGAAGAGTTAGCAGGACTTTAAGCGTCGTTTCGTCAGTGTGAATGAAACATGGATACATTACTATACTCCTGAGACCAAAGAACAATCTAAACAATCGGTTACCAAGGGAGAACCTGCACTAAAAAAGGCGAAGACCATTCTTTCCGCCGGAAAGGTTATGGCGACTGTCTTTTGGGATTCGCAAGGGATAATCCTCATCGATTATCTGGAAAAGGGTAAAACTATTACAGATGCTTGTTATTCGTCGTTATTGGACCGTTTGAAAAAAGAGCTGCAAGAAACACACCAGCGATACGACCGCAGAAAAGTTCTTTACCATCATGACACCGCACCAGCCAGCACCTCAGCAGTTGTGGTCGCAAAATTAATGGAAATAGGATTACATCTCGTTTCACATCCCCCCCCCCCCCTGTTCTCCAGACTTGGCTCCTTCGGACAACTATTTGTTCCCCAATTTGAAGGAATGGCTGGCACGACAAAGATTTTATTCAGACGAGGAAGAGATCAACAAATTAGAACAGCGTTGGACGAAGTGTAAAAGTCTAAAAGGAGGCTATGTCGAAAAATAAGAAAGATTTACCCCAAACACATAAGCAGTTTTTATTTTTTCGCGGACTTTTCAAACGCCCGTTGTAAGTGATGTTAGAGTATGGGAATGTTTTTCGTTGTTAGTGCGTGATTCCCTTATTGAGCTTACGAGAACGCTAAATGCAGAAGGATGTGAGCAATTTTTACTGCATTGTTTATTGCAGACAGTAGAAAAACAGTTCGGGGACAATGATTCATTGTTATCACAACAAGAATGCACCGCTATAAATCAGCATCTGTGAGGCAGTGGCTTGTGGACACCACAGTAATGGCTGCTTGACAACACAGAAAATGGTAGAAGATGATTACCTACATATTAAAAGAACGACATCACAGGTAACTTAGTTTTGTCAAATAACGGACATGTGGGGTTTCTCAGTATTCAAACTCATTTGCAAGAAAAGCTTAATGGCTCTATCAAAGACACAATCTGAAATTTTTTAGTTGTCATATACCTACCTAAATTGGATGTAATATTCGTGTCATCCGTAAAAAGAGCTAATTGTAGAGGTTTACTATTTGATACGTCATTTATATACATGAAAAGCTATAGGGGAGCCAAGATGCAAATCTGTGAAACAGTATTTATGATTCGTCACCCAGTTAACAATGGGAAGCCGATAACCATACTTTTCGCTGGTTTGAAAAGTGATTTAACATTGACCTCAGCTGGACGTAATGTCAGATTCACCATTTCAAATTGAGCCTAACCTCAGCGAAATATTAAACGCATGCAGCACTTATTGTCTTTTGAGACGTGTTTTAATTCGTTCTTGACACGTTATTTTGCTCTGTACAGTCTGTTTGTCCTGATAATAAATATTTACACACATTGCAACCTAGAACACAACTACCTCGTCCTACGGAATACATCGACCTGTTCCGCTTTCTCTTGCAAGCGACACATTACCATATAGTAAAACTTGAGATCAAAAGAAACGAAAATACAAGTGGTTCCTCGCTCTCTGGGCCACCATGCATAATCAGCGCTGCAGCACGGTCCTGTTTTAATACGTATTCTCTCTTTTTTGTGACCACGGGAAAAGGTAAAACAAAAACTAGGGCAAACACACTCCTAGCAACACGGCGCGCTTCATGAAATGAATGTAATTTTAAAGGGCGTTATTTTTGCCCCTTCTGACTCCAGATTTTAACATTAATTTCGTTTCTCATTTCTCGGTTCACCCAGTTGGCGGCTGGAGCAAGGTACTGAGTAAAAATGGCTGAAAGACATGCGAAGCCCTAAATTAGAGAATAACGCAGTTCCGTATGAACAACACTGCGCTGGCTGCAGAGGGCGCCGCATATACTGGACTATCGAGAGCAAATCGGATGTAGTCGTCAACGTGCGAAAGAATAATCTTTGTCGAACATCAAGGGAAGAATGTAAACGGCATTTGAGGACGTTATTATGCCCGTATTCGTTGGAGCTGTCTTGAATCCCTATTCTGAAATCAGTAAACTCATACAAATACCCGAGTCTAACAATTTGCAGGGATATTAAATGAAACGATCATAGGATCAGCTATGGTTAAAGTAGGTAGCGGACTTCGCATTATTGCAGTGAGCTAGAAAATTCAACCAGACTACAAAGGGTATTGCTTGCAAATCCCAAGTGCGGCGCATCCTGTAATATTGCTCAAGTGTGTGGGATTCGTATCAGATAGGTCTCACAGGGAATATTGACAGTATGCAAAGAAGGACAGGACGAACGATCACAGGATTGTTTGACCCGTAGGTCACTGTCAAGGAGATCCTGGCAAAATTGAACTGGTGGACACAAACTATCCAGCGGAAGCCTCGCCTCAAAGATTCGAGAACCAGCTTTAAATAAGTAATCTGGGAATATATAATGGGCGATCAAAAAGTTCCCGTTTGTGGGCACTGCTGCAGCATTCGCAGAACGTTGCACAGTTCCGACGCAGTTATACACTGAAGAGCCAAAGAAACTGGTACAGCTCCCTAATATCGCGTAGGGCCCCCGTGAGGAAGCAGAAGTACCGCAACAAGACTAAAAGAAATGGTTCAAATGGCTTTGAGCACTATGGGACAACAGCTGAGGTCATCAGTCCCCTAGAACTTAGAACGAATTAAACCTAACTAACCCAAGGACATCACACACATCCACGCCCGAGGCAGGATTCGAACCTGTGACCGTAGCGGTCGCGCAGTTCCAGACTGAAGCGTCTAGAACCGCTCGGCCACACCGGCCGGCTGTAACACGACTGTCTGAAGTAGTTCTAAAGGGAACTGACACCATGAATCCTGCAGGGCTGTCCAGAAATCAGTAGAGTACGAGGGGGTGGTGATCTCTTCTGAGCACCGCGTTGCAAGGCATCGCAGATATGCTCAATAATGTTCATGTGTGGGGAGTTCGGTGGCCAGCGTAAATGTTTAAACTCAGGAGAGTGTTTGTGAAGCCACTCTGTAGCAATTCTGGACGTGTGGGATGTCGCATTGTCCTGCTGGAATTGCCCAAGTCCGTCGGGTTGTACAATGGACATGAATGGATGCAGGTCATCAGACAGGATGCTTACGCACGTGTCACCTGTAGAGTCGTATCTAGATACACTCCTGGAAATGGAAAAAAGAACACATTGACACCGGTGTGTCAGACCCACCATACTTGCTCCGGACACTGCGAGAGGGCTGTACAAGCAATGATCACACGCACGGCACAGCGGACACACCAGAAACCGCGGTGTTGGCCGTCGAATGGCGCTAGCTGCGCAGCATTTGTGATCCGCCGCCGTCAGTGTCAGCCAGTTTGCCGTGGCATACGGAGCTCCATCGCAGTCTTTAACACTGGTAGCATGCCGCGACAGCGTGGACGTGAACCGTATGTGCAGTTGACGGACTTTGAGCGAGGGCGTATAGTGGGCATGCGGGAGGCCGGGTGGACGTACGGCCGAATTGCTAAACACGTGGGGTGTGAGGTGTCCACAGTACATCGATGTTGTCGCCAGTGGTCGGCGGAAGGTGCACGTGCCCGTCGACCTGGGACCGGACCGCAGCAACGCACGGATGCACGCCAAGACCGTAGGATCCTACGCAGTGCCGTAGGGGACCGCACCGCCACTTCCCAGCAAATTAGGGACACTGTTGCTCCTGGGGTATCGGCGAGGACCATTCGCAACCGTCTCCATGAAGCTGGGCTACGGTCCCGCACACCGTTAGGCCGTCTTCCGCTCACGCCCCAACATCCTGCAACCCGCCTCCAGTCGTGTCGCGACAGGCGTGAATGGAGGGACGAATGGAGTCGCTTCTGCCTTGGTGCCAATGATGGTCGTATGCGTGTTTGGCGCCGTGCAGGTGAGCGCCACAATCAGGACTGCATACGACCGAGGCACACAGGGCCAACACCCGGCATCATGGTGTGGGGAGCGATCTCCTACACTGGCCGTACACCTCTGGTGATCGTCGAGGGGACACTGAATAGTGCACGGTACATCCAAACCGTCATCGAACCCATCGTTCTACCATTCCTAGACCGGCAAGGGAACTTGCTGTTCCAACATGACAATGCACGTCCGCATGTATCCCGTGCCACCCAACGTGCTCTAGAAGGTGTAAGTCAACTACCCTGGTCAGCAAGATCTCCGGATCTGTCCCCCATTGAGCATGTTTGGGACTGGATGAAGCGTCTTCTAACGCGGTCTGCACGTCCAGCACGAACGCTGGTCCAACTGAGGCGCCAGGTGGAAATGGCATGGCAAGCCGTTCCACAGGACTACATCCAGCACCTCTACGATCGTCTCCATGGGAGAATAGCACCCTGCATTGCTGCGAAAGGTGGATATACACTGTACTAGTGCCGACATTGTGCATGCTCTGTTGCCTGTGTCTATGTGCCTGTGGTTCTGTCAGTGTGATCATGTGATGTAACTGACCCCAGGAATGTGGCAATAAAGTTTCCCCTTCCTGGGACAATGAATTCACGGTGTTCTTATTTCAATTTCCAGGAGTGTATATCAGGGGTCCCATATCACTCCAACTGCACACACCACACCATTACAGTGCATCCCCAAGTAAGGTGGCAGATTGAATGAATGTCAATTTCGCACCTCACATGAGACATTTTATATGTTGTAACAAGAAGGTGAATATGTCACCTGACATACTACACCAAAAATGGGCAGATTTGCCTATTAAAATCTACAGTATGCCAAGCAAAGGGATGACAGTTCGACAGTATTAACACACTGAACACAAATCTTGCTGTCAGTGAGCAAAAGGTGAAAAATGGAGCTGGAGGAAACGTTGTAATTTGGGGGTGGACGCGGCCTGAATACAATGGAACGCCTTTAAAAAAGGAGTGGGGCACCCATGGCGACAGGGACAACGAACGCGCAGGGAGATACATCGAGGAGAGCACTAATGGACCAGTAATGCGCACTATGGAGAAACTCTTTAGAAAACTGCGTTAAGAAATTTCCAGATGGTTACAAACAGGCCAGCAACGCAGCTGATCACATGAAATGCTCATGGTACGCTCGTGATGTACGCGTGTAACTTTTACGCGTCTGAAGCGGGCACAAAATGTCGGACTGGCTGAAATGAACTAGGAAGGAGTAAAGTGCAGTTTGAAGGTAGGCTCTTTGCGATTGGCAGAGGTAGTTTCCACAAGATGGAAGGAACGCTCATATTGGTTGGAAAAAGCCGTGACGTGAAGCACGAGAGGACCTAGGTGGGGGACAGTTTGCTATGAGAGACACAAGACCGAAATCTTCCAGGGACTCTCCTCTGAACCAGCGCCAAGTGCAGAACAGGACGCGTCACCCTCTGTACGACACCAAAGGAGGAATATTGAGTGAACACTGCGTTCACTTCCCATGACATTCAGCTAGATATTAGCTGAAGAGTCGTTGAGCTCCGACAGTGGAGAAACGAAACAGCCACGTAGTTAACTGTTCTTGCGAAAACTGAGAAGGCATTGTAATATCCACGCTGCTCCATCTAAGCAGGTGTATATCGCCATATTTTCAGACTAGGTATGAGTGCGTGTTTTCTCGCCTAACGAGAAATATAGGATTGTTTCTGCTCATAAAATCAGCAAAGATTTTGATTAGCTTCCATAAAATTTTCAGAAGGCTAGAGCAGCCATGCAGATGACTGGTCATCGCAGCTAAGATAAATACTTCTAGCAGAGGCGTAAACTTGTTGGTTCATCAGCTTGCGTCCACTGTGAACTCGACTAACCTTGAGTAATATTTTGCTCAGCTTGTCACAAAAATTAACCATCCTCCGTAGACTTGATTGTCATCCTAAATAGTACCAAACTTAGAACTGGAGTTGTTGCTTTGTCATAATATTGGCCAACTTCACGGTGTAGTCGTAAGAATAATTTCGTAGAATATCTGCTGGTTAAAATTTGATCTTGTTTTGTTCAGTGTTATTTCGATTGAACGGGACGTAATGCGCTATACTGACAACTGTCCTGATATTGTCATGTTACAACCTATGTTAATTCGTGCACTTCTTTGACAATAATCCGGGATTACAAGCAATTTGTGTACAGCTAAACACCGATGTGCTCTGTCATAGAACAATGGTCCATTCCTTGCCCCAGTCATTTGTTCTACAGACGCTTACGCACTCACAGGGGTTTTTTGCTGATGTCTGACTAACGTGAAAAGGACTGGAGTGTCAGACACCAGCATGAACAGTCCCCTTCTGATAAGCAGGGTATAATGGTTCATGAGATTTTATGTAAGTCTGTAGGCTTTCGTGGCCGTTGACACAGAAGTTAAAATCTTCTGGGTTATCCGTGTCTTTCCGACTCGCGTGCGGTAAATGAGGAAAGTAACTAATGGTGTCGCTATTGCCAAATGCGTGCAAACAGGACCAACGTGCTGTTATTTTTCTCTTGGCTGCCGAAGTACAAACACAGGTAGATACTCATCGGGGAATGGAGGAAGTGTATAGGGCAGCAAGTCTGTCGAAAATCATCATTGTGGAATGTTGGGCAACAACGGGTGCTGCCGCTTTATGATGGACGCCAACATTCGTAAATGCCGTAACACAGAAGTTACGTCAAACTAAGTGGCAGAAACTCGAGCACCCGCCCTTTACTCCTGCTTCTTCCCCATGCGATAATCACGCCTTAAGTCTGTTGAAAAAAAAAAAAGGACATGAATGGTCGACGATAGTAGGTGGGCATTCAAGGTCTTATCACATCCGGCGTCAGGTTACGCATTTAGCCGACTTACAATAATAAAACTCACCCCCTGCCGCCTCCTCCCGGGCCGAGGAACTGCTGGGATTTGATCAGGGTCAACGAAGTGAATCCGCAAAAGCATCAGGAAGGAAAGTGATAGTGGTCACGTGACATAAACTGGGGGGGGGGGGGGGGGGTGATGCCCTCACTATGTCTCTCAGACAATGGGGGACAATAAAATGGCGAGAAACCCCTGCTCTTCCCCTGGACCAATCATGATCAAGCACCCCCTACTTCTTCCCCTTATCATCATCTTTTATAACTGGGATACTGTTGTGATAAGGATTCATTCTTGAGCTGGACAGCATAGGGAAAGGATGAGGTTGTGTCTACTTGTTAATAACATTTTAATACTTCGTCATTCTGCACCAGCAGAGACCACACCCAAGCAGATATGAAAGTACTCCCATTCCTACCTATTCCTGTTCGGAAGAAAGACAGAGGTGTATGTGGGTCGCTGAGCTCTACAGTTCTTGTTTATGGCAACGGTAATCCATGGAAGGATAGCTCACTGGGTACTCCATGCAGGAGCACCTGTTCACTATAGAATACGTGCCAGGGAGTAAGAATTTAGCAGAGGACACGTCACGCATCCCAAACGATCTGCCACACAGTCTTGAAGGCAACCAACGAGATAATGATTTTAGCTTGTTGTACTTCAAGAATGTAAGTTTCCAAAATTATGTAATGTCCACACTAGAGCAAATTATGATTGAGCGAGAGGAAGACTTGGTGCCGAGTGAGATAAAACGGAAACGTATGACTGTGACATAGCGGCCATAAGCAAGTATCATTTAGTACAGGACAAATTAGTTTTTAAACATCGAGATCCAAGGGATTATCGAAGACTGTTGGAGACCCCAAATAAGTTAATTAATAAGCTAGTGTTGTACACACACTTAACCTATCGTCGTTTTTGTGTGTAAAAATGTTGTAAAAAGTTAAAGGAAGCCTCTTACTTCAACAGTACGCTAGAGAGGATTCGCCAGATACTGCAAGTATCCAAGATCTACCAAAAGACGAAACCACAGATGGTATCGTACGCAAGACCAAACCATCAAATAATTCCATCGAAATTACGCGACATAGCCACAGTAGACCTTTTGGGGCAGTCACAAGTTCGCACGCGGTTTATTCCTATGTCTTTGTAGTAACAGAATTGACATCGAAGTCTGGGACTATTGTCCCTTGAGGAAGGCTACTGGTAATATGGTGACGGCCGCCTTTACAAATCATTTCTTGAGGGAAGTGGATATGATGAGACAGGCTATCTCCGACAGTGGTCCACTATTTAGATCTCGACAGTGACTGAACATGACTAAGAAGCATGAGATTAAACGGGTCTTCATTTCATTGTACGACCACCTGCCGAACCTTATCGAGAGGGTGATGAAGGAATTTGAAAAATTATGTAGATTATACTGTTCCAGCCAGCATAAAACATGGGACGTGCATCTTTGGTCATTACAGACGTTCTAAACGAACTTCCCAATGAATCAACGTTGCTTTCCCCAGTCCACATTCTGAAGAATCAATAACTGCCTATATGTAGGAAACGCTACCATACTCAAATAAGTGCTGACTCTGTCAACAAAAAATCACAGGGATGGCGTTGCAACACTTGAATGGAGAAACGGGTGAGGCAAACAGAATTTAATCGTTCAAAATGGTTCAAATGGCTCTGAGCACTATGGGACTTTACATCTGAGGTCATCAGTCCCCTAGAATTTAAAACTGCTTAAACCTAACTATCCTAAGGACATCACACACATCCATGCCCGAGGCAGGGTTCGAACCTGCTAGCGTAGTGGTCGCGCGGTTCCAGACTGAAGCGCCTAGAACCGCTGGGCCACAACGGCCGGCCAGAATTTCATGTTGGCCAGAAAGTTTCTGTATGCACTCGGCGACTGTCTAACAGATGCAATGCATTAACAAAGAAATTTTTCAAGGTTTTAGAGGTCCATACAGGATACGTAGGATCCCACTCCCATATGCTCTTGAAATAAAACATTACAGAAACATAAGTTAAAGGTTTCTGTCGTATTTCACGCGTAATGCCATGGATAGAGTAACTGGTATAAGTGCTATTGGAAAGTATCTGAAGAAAACTTTAACTAACAAAGCCATGGAGAATGTAAATATTTTTCTTATACATTGTAAGTTATGTTTAATTCGTTTTAATTTGTGTGTATGCATTTGTGCGAGCTTAAACAGGAATGGATACAGGGGTTGTTTTTGTACAGTATTTTGTTCGAATAAGTTGTGTGTGTGTGTGGTCTGACAGAGATAAGAGCTGTAACCAATCTATGACATATAAGAAGGAATAATGAAAAGCATATTCAAAAAATTGCAAGAGAAAACGAAGTTCATTATTCCTCATGAAACTTGATTTTTGCTTGGAAAGTGATGAATGCCACACCTACTAGGAGCATCGATTATTTGACCAGTCTTATAAAGTGTCTGAGAAACATTAGAGCTTAATACAAAATCAAATTAAATAGTTACTTCAGGGCATCTCATTTTTCTCTGTAGTAGGAGCATAAGAGTCAGTGGGATATGTTCCCTATGAACGAAGGATGACAAAGTGAAGTGTGTGGTGGTGACGGCCTGTCAGGCTCTAAGGAGCCCTAATGAGACAGAATTAGCGATTTACACGTATATTATTTGGTTCTGCTCGGTTGTGGCAATGACAGCAGAAGTGGCAAATTGGATTAGAATGTGCGGATACGTCCACCTCGGCAGTCTCGACGGCAGCGGCAAGGTCAGGGTCGCCAACCTAGCAAAAGCGGCGCTGTGCAAGGTAGCCCGCCCAGTTGATTGCAGACATCGCCCATTCGGCAGTGATGCCCCACAGTGTGACAGCACGTTTCACACGGGCGTACTCATTGAAGACAGCACCCTAGTAAAGCTCTCAGCGGCTCTGCACAGGATGGCGGTCATTGTGCAGAGAGTTACATCATGATGAACGCTGTGGTCGCTAGTGTCTGCTCATAGACACATGTCAGTACGCAGCAGCAGCTAGCGCAACTTCCCAGAAAAGCGACAGCTGGACAGTGTGCCAAACACTATCAGTTTGTCCTAGTGAGCAGGCTCTAAGTCTTCACATCAGTGGGGAAAAGGTCAATAGTTCACAATGGCTAAGTCCAGCAGGCCGGGATGGCTACTGTGTCATAGTAGAATCTGATGAATGATAGTCCGAACATCACAGGCCTTGCCTCAGAACTGGATCGTTGCAACGGAATCGTGAGAGGTCTAGGAAGCCCAAGTATTTGTAGCTGTCTGTTGGGGCAATGATGTTATCCTTGGGCGAGGATGAGCGAATGTGGCCTGGTTCTCTCCCCATCACTGCTCTACAGTGCGCCATGGTGCTGTAACTTTTTCTTTAAGGCATTCAGCTCGTTACGTTTTGCAGTATCAGTGTGCTGAAAATTGTTTTTGCACATGATTTACATGTTGTTACTCTAGTGTATTGTGGTTGGCAGAATGACGATATACTGCCCTCACAGTGAGGTCATACTAGTAGACTGGGGATTCAGACACCTCACTTGAGTGATGGGTAGATTGGCCTCGATTGTGTGCTGTGCTGTTTGCAGTATTGGCTCTCTTATCTCTCTGACAATCTGATGCAAATGTTGCACACAAGCCTACCTTCGCCTGGCTCAGCACTGGTCAGGGAGGAACTTCAAAAATTTTATATCCACCTAGAATATCTTTCTGTGGTGCAACAGCCCCTCTCCTTTAGAAAATTTGCCCCAAATTACACATATTTTTACACTGACAATTACGCAGTGTACAGATTTTATTATTTGATTGCACATGAGAGCTGAACCACAAGATACTTGTTTTAGTGTTTAATACTGTAGCACCGTTGTTTATGTTCAGTTCATTGAACTCATCTGGTTACACTTACGGTATCTCCGTTTACACTTTATATTCTAATACAAATAAACTGTTTTATCTGTTACACTATACTTTCTGTTCCTTGTTTACATCAGTAAGCCACTCCACTGGTATCTCATGTACTGGTAATTCCGGGGGATGGACAGTATTACGTTTGAGGCAAAAATAGGGTACCAGAACTGCTACTAGGACCGTGGGAACACTGGTAGTTGGAGCGACGTTGTAATGTCCCAGTGACGCAAATAGATGATAATCGAGCGGAGCCAAGTCTGGAGAACAAGCCGCATTCCCTAGTATTTCCCAACTGAACGATTCAATCGTTTCCCTGACCCGTTTCGCTGTGTGTGATGGGGAGTTATCATGGAGCAATATGATTTTGTGTTGCCTTTTTCCATATTCCGGTCGTTCACGTAATGCTCGATTTAAATCGACCATTTGCTGTTGGTAGTGATCAGTGTTAACGGTTTCACCAGGTTTCAGCAGCTCATAATAGATGGCACCATTCTGATACCACCAAACACAGAGTACTGTCTTCTTTCCAAAGCTATTTGGTCTTGCAGTGGATGTCGATGGTTTACCTGGATTCACCCATGATTTACTACACTTCGGATTCTCAAAATATATCCACTTTTCATCATCTGTCACTATTCGATGGAGAAACGACTTTCTATTGTATATGGCGAGCAGCATTTGACAAGTGGCCTTTCGATTCGTTTGCTGTCTTTTATTCAGTTCATGCGGATCCATTTTCCCACTTTCTGCATCTTTCTGAAAACTTTCAGCCGAAGAGAAATGGCTTTCTGCGTCACCTTCAATTGTTCCGCGAGTTCCTGTTGAGTTTGGGTATCGTCATCATCCAATAAGATCTTAAATTCGTTGTCTTCGAACTTTTTCGGTGGTATCCCGCTCTCGTCGTTTCTCACGTCGAGATCACCACTTCTGAATTTTTTGAACCACGCAAAACACTTTGTTTTCCCAAGAGTATTTTCGTCGAAAGCTTCGACAAGCATTCGAAGCGATTCTGCAGCAGTTTTCTTCAAGTGATAACAGAAAACCAATGCTGTTTGCAAATTGCAGTTCGTAGGCGTAAAACTCTACATGTTAACGGGTTTGAAAAAGATACCGATGTGTGGAACATGGGTCACTGTGTGCTGACATTCATTGTCAGCCGTTACAAGAAGCAGAAGGTGCTACAGACGCGGGCTCATGGGACTACATTGAAGGCTAGCACCATCTATAGCGAAATTCCGGTTTCATACTCCTACATCTGGTGCAGGACCTTCACCTGTTGTATTCAATAGTAAGTGTGCTCCAATACGGAATGCAGCTATACTGAAATGTATTGTGTCTAGCAGCTCCTCCATAAAAATGTTGATAAACTGTTGTTGTTATTGTGGTCTTCAGTCGGAAAGCTTTTTAAATGCAGCTCTCTAAGCTGGTCTAACCATGCAGTCCTCTTAATTTCTGCATAACTCCTGCAACTTACTCCCAGTTCAACCCGTTTATTGTAGTCGAGTCTCGATCTCCATTTTCAATTTTTACAACCCCCACCCCCATTATGCCACATTGCCATATTGTCAAGTCTTGGTGTCTCATGATGCGTTATATCAATGGATCCTTCTCTTAGTCAGGTTGTGGCATTAATTTCCTTTTCCCACTATTCATTTCAGTATCATTTCAGTATCTCGTCATTAGTTACCCAGTTTACCCATCTAATCTTCAGCACTCTTCTGAAGCACCACAGCTCAAAAGTTTTTGTTTTCTTTATTTAATTTCGATTCCCCTCGAAGGGGGCGGGCTGGCAGCAGCTTAGTACGCCGCTCTTCAGCCTACAGAATTTGTTTTAAAAAGATGAAGATAATAAATAATAAAAACAGGCGATAAAATCGGAGACTTAAATAATAACATGGCAAAAAAAATCGTGGAACTTAAAACATAGAACAAAGGGATGATGATGCGAATAAAATACATACGAAGCAGACAGGTAAAATAATAGACAGACAATTAAAAAAAACACGGCGACGGTCTGGTTTCTGTTCGTAAAAGACATAAAATTCACACCCAGCGGCATCATGGTTTCTGTTCGCAACACTAGAAAGACGAACATCACTGAACATTCACTGGAACACTGTACTAAAAGGGTGGCAAATGTGACATACTACAGCCAAGAGCAGGTGGGGGCAAACTGGACAGATGATGGGAAAATAGAAAAGGGGGGAAGGAGTGGAAAAGCGTGGGGGGAGGGGGGAAAAGGAGTCGACGGGGATGAGGACGCATAAGAGGGGTGGGGGTGCTGGGCAGACGTGACAGGGAGTGGGGAAGACAGAGGAGGGGAATACAAAAGGGCTTGGAGTGGGGGGAAGAGAAAGGAGGTAGGGAGAGATTTGGCGAGGAGAAAACAGGATGGAAGGGGGGGACAAAAGCTTCTATTTGCTTCTTATCTGAACTATGCTGCACACAAATATCTCAGTAAAGACTTCCAAACATTTACATTTATTATGTGAATGCATAGTGTTTGTTCTTTCGGACATGTCTGAAACAAGAGACACCATGCATTCATACAACTGATTTGCCTCGATGGGCAACAAATCAGTGCAGATGTAAATCATTTACGTTCGACCTCCAGACGTAATTCACGAGCATGGAATACATGGACGCGGACTGCAGATAGATGGCGCCAGGTGGGAGTTGGGTCGTCTGGGGAGCGAGCTGAGATAGTCCAGGTGTTTGCGATAAACACTGTGTTCAGGTGGTGCAGCCTAGTAAGCAAGAGATCCCGGATTTGAGTCCTGGTCCACCACACATTTTCACCCATTGCAGCTGATTCCGCTAAGTCCTGGTGCAACTGATATCATTAGTTCTTTCCCTTTCTTTTCTTTTCTCCCCTCTCCATCTTCAATTAGATAATTTAAATCTGTATTAGATGTTAACGAAATTCTCTTTTTCAGTCACGATTTTCTGGCTATTTCATGTTTTGTTTCTGAAATAGCAAAATTCATCTGCTACTTCTAGAGACCCATTTCGTAATCTGATTTCCTCGGCATTGCAAAATTTAATTCGACAACATTATATTACCCTTGTTTGACTTTTGTCTCTTCAAGACACTGTGCCTTAACTGATTCTTTACGTCTTTTGCCGTCTCTGACAGTAACAACAATGCTGTCAGCAAACCTCAATGATTTTACTGCTGGTCCCTGCCCTTTAATCCTCTTTCTAAATTTCTCATTGTTTTCCATTACTGTTTGGTCAGTGTATGTACTGAATAACTTCGGAATAGGCTACAATCCCAAGTCACTAACTTCTTTACTGATACATTTCTCTTACGTTGTTCGACTCATATAATACCAGTTGATTTCTGTTCAAGTTATAAATGATGTAATGGGCATAAGTGCATATATTTTTGTTTTTTGGTGACTGAGGACAGTGCACTGAACATCATTATGTTAGCGTCTATGTCATCTGCAGACTAATAATCACGTATAGCTGTTAGGAGTGGTATGTGTTTAGGTTGGTTAGTACTTCCAAGTACATGTGGCAAGAGCAAGTCGTTAATGCTTGTTGTCCACTGAGCAGCACGTCAGGTGTTACGGTGTGGCGGTGCAGACGTAAAACGGGTAGTCTATGCTCCAGGCGCAGTTACTTAGTGGTGCAGCCACGACCAGGCAGAAAACATCAAGTAGTAAATTATGTGATGTGTATGCGGGAAGACTGTTTGACACAGAGAAAAAAGCAGCCAACACGCTGATGAGAATGCATATTAAGATACCACACACAAAAGTATTTGCATTTATACCTGCTACATCCTGTATAATGTGTCGTCATCTGCGTTTTATTTCTGTTACTTTTTGAATTCCAAAGGGTATATTCCTGTCAACATTGCCAAAAACTTCCTTTAAATCTATAAAGTTAGGTTAGTATTTGCTCAGTTTGTCTTGTAAGATAAGTTTTAGTGGTCTACTGTTAGTGAAGTAACATCCAATTCAAAAGAAAAGTCTATTACAAACTGTAAGTAGGCTGTTTACGTTTTCTTATTGGTAACGAGACATAGCGCTCTGTATGAAAAATCACTGGCTGTGCCGTGTGCATTCTGTGGCTGGTTTGCATTGTTGTCTGCCATTGTAGTGTTGGGCAGCTGGATGTTAACAGCGCGTAGCATTGTGCAGTTGGAGGTGAGCTGCCAGCAGTGGTGGATGTGAGGAGAGAAATGGCGCAGTTTTGAAATTTGTAAGAATTGATGTCATGAACTAATATATATATATATATATATATTATGTCTATTAAGGTAAATACACTGTTTGTTCTCTATTAAAATCTTTCATTTGCTAACTATACCTATAAGTAGTTAGTGCCTTCAGTAGTTTGAATCTTTTATTTAGCTGACAGTAGTGGTGCTCGCTGTATTGCAGTAGTTCGAGTAACCAAGATTTTTGTGAGGTAAGTGATTTGTGAAACGTATAGGTTATTGTTAGTCAGGGCCATTCTTTCGTAGGGATTTTTGAAAGTCAGATTGCGTTGCGCTAAAAATATTGTGTGTCAGTTTAAGCACATTCGTGTATAATTGTTCAAAGAGGACGTTTCACATAGACCAGTCTTGTATAAATTTTTCTAAGGGGCGTTTCATATGTCGACCCTTAGCCAAGGATACCTCACTGGAATCTTCTGATTTTTTTCTTGTAGTTCGTGGAGTTAGTGTAGCCTTTGTTTATTGCTAGCGCGTAATCATAGAGAGAATTTCCTTTGTAGTTGCAGTCTTTCATTGTTGTACAAGAAACAGTTGTGGCATGCATGTAGATTTGCACCAAGTATTTCGCAGCTTCGCTTGCAATTAACTAGATATTATTTTCAGTGTTATGTTAATGTGTTCTCTTATTTTTGCTCTTCAAATTGTGCTTTTATGTGTTATCGTGTGAAATATTGTGACAATAATGGCGTGTGAAAAACGTAACACTAGGCTCCAAAATAAACTGAGAAATAATAGTGACGACGAGCGTCGCTTATCAGCAGCACTGTGTAGTGAATTAACAGACATTCGAAGTAGTAATTTGGTAATTGTGCATAGGGAAATGGAGCGGGCGGCAAATAATGGTGTAGACAATGAAACAAGTGAATAATAATACTCTCATTTAGCGTAACTACCCAACAGTGAAAATATAATAGAATGTGACAAACCTATAACCTTTCAATAATTGACAGTCAATTTAACATGGTAAATTTAGGACGTCAACAATGCTGCGTCATGGCCCTGATACATCATTCTGAATAAGCTGAAAAATCTTACCTTAATTAGGTCGCCGGATAACGCGCATATATCTGCTCCTATAAGAAATTTTTCCTGGCGCAGCTAAGTGCAATGCTGGCTTATATAAAATGGAAAGAACTAATTTTTCTTTTCAATAATCTGGATTGCCAAGGATTGGAGAAATTAGTGAATTCTTTAAATTGCGATAAATGTCAAAAGTTACTTTTTATGAGAAAGATTATTATTAACAGAATTTTTTTAAAACATTTACATGGGACTTAATGTAACAATACTACATATGCGCGAGGCTGCTTTTACCTTATCCTACAACGCTCAGGCTCCGCCATCGCTGCACACGACCGGCCCAGCCAACACGATACACCAGACACGACTGCTCGCTAGCAACAACTTACTACTACTGCTACTGCTACACAGTTCCTACTGCAGTCAATACTGCTCTTTGGTCTCAGATTCTCCTCTAGCTTACATATCGCAGGCAGCGCGTGAGCAATACATCGAAATTACATCAGCTCGAGTGCGCTAGCAACAAATTCTTTAATTAGGGACCTCTTACATAACCCTCCACTGTTGGGGCAAAAATTTGGCAGCGATGGTGAGTCAATTGGACTTGCGATGAGCAACAAATTTTTCTATAATCTATTTAGTTTACTGAGGCTACAATCACAGAGTATATACATCATTGATAAGTGCAGAACATTAAGAAATTAAATAGAGTGCACATACACTGAGTACAAAACATATGCAGAAATGACAATGTATATACGCAATGAGAACAAAATATATTAACAAAATAGAGTGCACACACACTGAGTACAAAACATATCATTTTACAAGAATTTAAATGCACTGTATAAGCCTTTACTATTTTACAGGAACTAGGAAAGGAATGTGAAGGATTGCATAATGTTTGTAGCACAGTAGGTTGCACATAGCTGCACTGAAAGTCCATATCTTTCTACAGAAGCACACTACCAAGTGAGATAATCTGAAGTTCTCTTCCCTGAAGTATTTATCAGTGTAGCCAAGACACTGAAATGTTGTATTAATATTCAATGTTATCATTTTGGTAGTACATTAGGTACACCAAACAGTGGGACCATAATAACATCTCCATCGTTCAAGGTTGTGGACAGCTTGATATGTCAACACCATATTCTTGTAGAATCCATACTCTTAGAGCAACGTAGAATTAGTACAAAAACCAATATACTGCTCCATGATCATGAGGATGGACAGGATAAACGGATATTGCCGTAATTAGGTCAGAAGGTGAAGGACACATTAAGTCTTATGCTAGTCATCATAGAATTACACTAGTGTATCAACCGATATGAACAATATTGAGTATTACGAAACACTATTCACAACTCATCTGACTGAATCAGTGGCATTCATTGGCCAGTTACAAAGTATTCATACAGTGTTACAAAACATTATTCAGTGTTATTCACAAGCCATCATTTAAAACAGGAGGTATTGAGTTACTGACATTCATTGGCTAGTTACAAAGTATTCATATAGTGTTACAAAACATTATTCAGTGTTATGCACAAGTCATTGGCTAGTTACAAAGTATTCATATAGTGTATTGGCACTCATGGGCCACTTACAAAGTATTCATATAGTGTTACAAAACGTTATTCAGTGTTATTCACAAGTCATCATTTAAAACAGGAGTTATTGAGTATAGCATCAAGCTACTGGTGTTTATATATGATATCATGTAAGTGACATAAAACATATTTAAAATGTAAGACATCGGAACTATTACTCAAGGTCGGTATTCCAATAATACATAGACATAATGGAATCAATACACAGAAAATAGGCATTATCTTTAGGACTAAAAATATATCTTAAACTGGTAGCTTTATTTAGTTGTATACTGGTAATAGTTGGGACACGTAATAATTTTTTTTTGGCAGTGCATTGCACTGGGATCGATAATTAATTGCTGGGGCATGAAAATATTTGCTTTTGACTTACTGCTGGAAATAAGGATTATTAACGTCATTCGTCATGAGTCAGCTGTAGCAATGTTATGAAACAAGTACAGTATATGTGATTACATTCATAAATGATAGACACAACTGGGTAAAACAATGCAAGTACTAGAACAGGTTTAATAAGTAACAGGTTTAGTAAGTATCATGAAAAGCTTCTCCTGGAAAAAATACAAAGTGGATTATTGAGCTGAAAGAAGAAATGCATGTTATGCTGAAAAGTAGTGAAATTCGAATTAACAGGTAATGAAACGTGTACTTAATATGTATGTACTCTAGCTGTCTTTCCCAAAACATTCAGTCATTATACTATGTGACATAAGACATACTGTCAAAAGGAACTGCAACAAATACTTAAATAACTACAAAGCATTTCTTAACTAACAGTAAATATTATCATCATCTGTAAAGAAAAACTTCATAATTCATGTTACCATAACTTCATCACTATCATCACCTGCAAAGAAAAACTTCATTATTCGTATTAGCATATTCTTCATTTAACTATTCATCATCATTTATTATCATCTGCAAAAAATAGACACTTCATTATGCATATTCATATTACCATTTACTTCATACAACTATTGATTACCATTCATTACTTCATATAGTATAGAGTTTCTTACTTCTAGCATATTTCATCACTAAAATTAACATCTGTAGTTCTGTCTGACAGTCTGCATCAATCGCCTTGTATTCTGAAAGAAAAATAATTAGTCAAGACTGCTATCGTACGATGTGCACAGTATATTCTGGTTAATGCTTGTTAATTCTGATCCATTTACTCTTTATGACAAGATATTGCATTTTCATTCCTTCATTCTGATGGTAAAATTTCCATTTCATAGTAAACCACTGTGGTTGTTTAATTTATTTCTTTTACACAGTATTGCTTTCTGAAAAATGATGAATATGGATTAATATCTTACATTTAATTCATATACCCATTAAATAAAAACTTGTTTCTAATAATATAATTAAGCATACAGCATAGCATGACAGAAAACATATTAGGTCAAAAACATAGACAATTTTCAAGTGCAAAAATGTACACACAGTATCATAATGTAGTAGCAAAAAATGTAGAATAGTCAAAATATTGAGATATCATAAGGAAAAAAACGTCAAAGTCAACTGGTGTTTGTTACATCTTAAACATTTGATAGTGCATACAGACAAAATTCTACTTTCGATAGGAAAACAATCATACATACACAAAAAATCGAATATGTGCACGGTCTGATATATAAAATTTGTTAACATCGAATATAGATTTAAGTGTCAGGAAGTCATTTCTGAAAATATTTGTTTGGAGTGTAGCCATGTATGGAAGTGAAACATGGACGATAACTAGTTTGGACAAGAAGAGAATAGAAGCTTTCGAAATGTGGTGCTACAGAAGAATACTGAAGATAAGGTGGATAGATCACGTAACTAATGAGGAGGTATTGAATAGGATTGGGGAGAAGAGAAGTTTGTGGCACAACTTGACTAGAAGAAGGGATCGGTTGGTAGGACATGTTTTGAGGCATCAAGGGATCACAAATTTAGCATTGGAGGGCAGTGTGGAGGGTAAAAATCGTAGAGGGAGACCGAGAGATGAGTACACTAAGCAGATTCAGAAGGATGTAGGTTGCAGTAGGTACTGGGAGATGAAGAAGCTTGCACAGGATAGAGTAGCATGGAGAGCTGCATCAAACCAGTCTCAGGACTGAAGACCACAACAACAACAACAACAACTCTGATATATAACGACAAGAAAAGCGACCTGCTAACCTTACCTTGCCGGGCACTTGCCAGGAAAAAATATGATAATCATCAGTAAGTGTTCATATCAATAACTGGAAAAAGGATTAAAATGTGATAAATCATAAAGTACGTTCATTCAATAAAGGGTTTAATATTGGAGACATGGTGATTGCCTTTGCTTTTTCTGGTTCTCAAAGTTTCAACATGTACCACATTGGGATGAGGAATGCTGCGAATTCTGTATGGACCTGCGTATAGAAGTTCAAATTTACTGCATCTACTCTTTCCTCTGTTGGATAAATAGTGTGTGCGTACTAATATCTTCTGTCCAATGCGAAAGTCAGGGCGTGTACAAACCTGTTTTTGCTGTCTTCTCCGGCGCTCTGCGGCACGTTTGATGTTGTTGAGCGCAATGTCAATTATTTCATGGTGACGTAGTCGACGAGATGTAGGAAAGGATACTAATTCTTTGATTTTGTTAGGTGGTTCAACATTTTTCAATATAACAGTCGGAGATAGCATAGTGGATTCATTTGGTATGGAGTTAATTACATCCTGGAATGAGTGTATGTGTGTATCCCAATCAATATGTCTTTTATGGCAGTACATTCTACACAGTTTACCAATTTCATCAGTCGTTCACAAGGGTTCGAAGAAGCGTGATACTTGGATATATAGATCGGAGAAATGTTTCTAGCTCGTAACATACGTGTCCATATCGCAGATCGAAATTGTGGTCCATTGTCGGAAATTACTTTCAATACATGCCCTACATGAAATAAAAAATGTTTTACAAATGCATTCGAAATAGATTTAGCAGTAGCTTTGCGTAACGGAGTGAAGGTAACAAATTTCGAAGTGAGTTGAACAGCGACAAAGATGTAGCAAAAACCTCTATTAGTTCTGGGAATCGGTCCAAAAATGTCTACAGCGGCCATGTGTGTCAATTAGCAGGTACAATGGGGTGTAACGGAGGAATATGTGAAGTCGTGTCTGATTTAGCTTTCTGGCAGATTTTACATGACGCTAAAACTCGTCGAATACGTTTCTCCATGTTGGCAAAATAACAATTCTGTCACAGTATTAGAAAACATTTTCTGGCTCCATAATGTGCGTAACTTAAATGAGTATACCAAATTAATTTGTTAACAAGTTCGTCAGGAATGCATAATAACCAGTTGTTGCCGTCAGGGTGAGAGCGAAAACAGGATGTTATTGCGTACCGTGTAATGGTTTCTAATGGTAACGTTATTCTTATCTTGCCAAAGGTGTTTAATTTCTTTCCATACGTTGTCTTTGCTCTGCTCTTGTGCTATGTCTCATAATGACGATGAAATAAAATTTTCAAATGCGACATGTTGAATATACATGACGCTAGAATTTGCTTGGCAGAAGTTGGTTGCGATGTCTTGCTGATTGTTGCAGAGAGATCGGGATAGTGCGTCTGCTACAATATTTTGTGTACCGGGAATGTGAACAATTGTAAAATTAAATTCCTGTAAATACAGTTTCCATCTGCTTAATCTGTCATGTGTAAATTTTGCGGAAAGTAAAAACTGGATAGCTCTATGGTCTGTGTAAAAGGAAGTATGTCTTCCATAAAGAAAATGCCTAAATCGGGTAAATGCCCATACAACACATAATGTTTCAAGTTCTGTAACAGAATAATTGCGTTCAGCAGGTGACAGAAAGCGACTTGCAAAAGCGATGTTTTTAATTACTGTATTACCGTCTTCTTCAATTTCCTGAAAAATGTGTACGCCTAAAGCTGTGTTAGAACTGTCGGTGGCAATGGAAAAATTTCTAGTGAGATCTGGGTGTGATAAAAGTGGTGCATTCAACAAAGCATGTTTCAGATTGACAAATTCAGACTGCGCTTGGCTATCCCAGGACCAAATAGTGTTTTTACCCGTCAGTTGGCATAATCTAGGGGTGTCTAAAGCAGAGTAATGAATAAATTTACGGAAAAAGTTAATTAACCCCAGAAAGATGCGTAGTTGTTTCTTCGTCGTTGGAACAGTAATGTCACGTAAAGCTTGAAGTTTTTCCGGGTCAGGCGCAATGCGTTCTGCTGAAATTATATGTCCAAGAAATTTTATAGTAGTTTTGCCAAAGTGCGATTTGCTAAGATTAACTGTGAGTCCTTGTGCACGAAAAGTTTGCAACAGTTGTTCAAGAATCAGATTGTTTTCAGACCAGTTAGCTTCTGCAATAAGACTGTCGTCTACATACGTTGTGATTCTGTCTTTAAGTTCTGTCGAAAGTATAGCATTCAAACCGCGACTAAATACTGCTGAAGAAATTGTTAAACCAAATTGTTAAACCGAACGGTAATTTGCAAAATTGATAACAGTCACCAAAACAGAGAAATGGTGTGTACTTTCTGCAGTTAGGATGGAGCTGAATTTGCCAAAATCCCGATTTCAAATCTAATGTGGAAGAAATAGCAGTACCATGAAATTTCTGTAGAAGCTCTTCTAGTGTTTGTGGGCGATCTGTTTCATTAATAATAATGTCGTTGATGTGACGCGAATCAAGTACGAGTCGAAGTGATCCATCCTTTTTCTTAACAATATGGAGCGGGTTTATGTACGGACTAACTGCTGGTTCAATAATACCTTGGTCAAGCATAGCTTGCAATTCTTTCTTAACCTGTTCTCTGTGAATATACGGAATGGGATAATGTTTGGCTTTAAATGTGTCGTGCTGTTTAACTTGAAATTCATACATGAAACCGGACATAGTACCAGGGATGTTGTCAAAAACTGGAGCTTGCTGTAAAAGAATTTTGCGTAGCTGCCTACGTTCGTCGTCTGTATTTGCGCTGCTCTGTTTAACTTTATCAGAAATCATTTGCATAACGTCATAGTCGGCTTCGTCTGGTATATTATAGTTGTGTACGAACGTATCTGTGAACAATGTGGAATGACAGTCTATGTTACGTGATGCAGAAATGACCTCTGTCCGATTAATTGTTTGTTCTTCTGCAGATAAAGAGTGCTGAAAATCTAATGCCAGTTGTACATTTTCATCCTTTAACATTAAATAGGAATTTTGAAAGTCAATAATTGCGTCGTGTTGTACCGAAAAATTCGTACCTAAAATAACGTCTGTTGTCAATAAGGGAACAATCCAAAAATTTGAGTGGAACGTAAGACCTGCAATACAAAATGATAAGTGTGTCTGTAATTTTACATCTACTCCTTTACCAGATACTGCTCCTTTTACTTTAGTTTTACCTAATGGTAATGTAGGATGAGTACTCTCTTTGTTACAAGCGTTGAAAGTTTCCTCATTTATTACTGACATAGGTGATCCGGAGTCGACTACTGCTGAAAATGTGGATGATCCAATCTTTACTTCAATGACAGGATGGGAAATGGTTTTTTGAATAACTGGTTTTTCCTGCAAAAGAGTGTCTCGGATGTCGTCAAAAGTAATAAAATTTTCGTGAACAAGAGTCTGTGTATCAAAAGTATTGCTTACATCGCTGGAAGGTTCAATCTAGTCAAATTCTATCTGACGTGCTGTTATTTGCGGGAGGATGCTGTGGCATTTCCACTATTTGTACTGTTCTGTTATTTCTGTCTGGTTCATTCATGATAATATGTTGTTGCCGATGATTCTGCTGCTGGTAAGACCGACTGTTACGCTGAAATCTGTGCTCATTACTTTTACGTCTGTCATAATAATCGTTGCTATACGGCGCATTGCGATATGAGTTGAAATGGTGTGTTCTCTGTACGTAGTGATTTCCTTGTTGCTGTGCGTTGCTATTTGGTGGAGCCGACGCTATACGTGTAGGCGGCGAAACATTAAAGCTTGGTTGACCTTGCATACTACATTGTTGGTTTGGTATGCTAACCGGCTGGTTTTGATGCTGTTGCGGAGAAAACCCTCTATTGTTGCCAAAATGTCTTTGCTGTTGCTGATAACTATGAGGATACTGATAATTAAAATTTTGTCTGTTATTAAAGATCTGCTGGTTGTCATTCCTGGACCGTCTATCACCTTTGCTATTAAAATAGCGTCGCTGATCGTAATTTCCGTATGCTTGTTATGATGTGAAAAATTTTTGTTAATGAAGGAATAGTCTGATTGCTGAACTTCCAAAAGCTGTAACAGATCTCTGAATGCCGAAATATTTTCTTTCTGCTGACCTGTTAAAAGTGATACTCTTAACGATCGTGGTAATTTAGAAATACATAACTGGATGTGCTGATTCACTGTATGGTTCACTTAAGTATTGGTTTTGTTGGACCATGTGCTCAAAAAATTGCGTGACAGTGGGAAAATTTGAGTTCTCATAATTTGGTAAGCTAATTAATTGATCTTTGATTCCGCGCTGTGTCGTCTTCGACCAATACGCTCACAGAAAGGCATTCTGAAATTCTTCTACCGAGTAGCACTGTCTCGCGATCGGTCTCATACGAGTTGCCGGTTCGCCTTCCAAAAAACTGCAAATAAATTCAAGTTTGTGTGTCACTGGCCAAGTTGGTGGAAAAGCAAAGCTAAATTGTTGTATCCAATCCAAAGGGTGAATCTGTGTTCTATCATTTTTAAATACCTTAAATTTCCTAACGGACAGAAAGTGCTTGTAATCAAAATTTTCGTCTCTGAATGTCTGAACAGGTTCCGGACTGTATGATAATCTGTTTGTCTGAGACTGTTCGGAATCTAAGTCACGTACTCTCTGTAAATTACCTAAACTGTACTGGCTGTGTGAGTGTGAGAAATGTTCGGAAAGAGGCGCATGCTGTGATGTGTTAAAGGCTGAAATATTTTTCATCTCCGTCAATTCATGCTGTAAAGATGACAATTTTTTACGTAATGTATTATAGGACGAACCTATCTCACTAATCGTCTGCTGTAAATTTTGGAATTTGGGTGTTTGATTAAACGAAACTGGTGACATATCGTCCGATTTGGTGTCATTGTTATTTTCTATAACGTCAATACGACTGGCCAATTCATCAAAATTTTCAGTCAATGCTTTAACCTGATCATCATTTTTAGTGTCACAAGCATTAATTTGTTTTTGGATTTTACGGGTAGTTTTGTTCAATTTCTTAACGTCTGCTTTAATGGCATCGGGATCCTGTATTAATTCTAATTGTTCAAGTCTGTTGTTCACGGTCTGAAAGTCTACTGTGTGTGTGTCTGTTTTTGTTTTAAGATCAGAGATTTCATCATGCAATTCGGTGTTAAACTGTTTAATAGTATTGATTTCGTCTGATACTGTAGCAATGTTATTGTCTACGTATGTTTTTGCTTTCGTAAATAATTTACGCTTATCTTCCTGTCTCTGTGCAGGAACTGTTTCCATGACTTGTTTCTTTACTCTGTTCTGTTCCTGTATGAATTTACGGTAACGCGTTTCACTGTTTTGTAAGTGGTGATTAAAACGTTCGTCAATTAGGCTGTTCTGTTGTTCGAATTTCTTGTCTACTCTCGCATCCAGTGTGCGTGAAAGTTCTGCTGACATTAATTTAAACTCGTCGCGTAACTGTATTGCGTTTTCAGAACATTGTTTAGCGACTGCACTAATTTCATCCCTACGTAATTTAGTTGTGGCTGCATGTGTATTACTTAATTCTTGTGCAACGGATCTAATTTCTTCACTACTATTCCTAGCACAAACCTTAATTTCCTTACGTAATTGTTCTTTAGTATCATGACATTGCACGGCAACGGCTTTAATCTGTTCACTAAGCTGTTTGAAATTGTTGTCTTGTTTTCCATTCGACTGTTTGGAATTGTTGTCTAATTTTTCATTAAGTTGTTTGTTCGATTCATTAAGTCGTTTGAAATTAACTTCTTGTTTTTCATTGAATTGTAGCAATAATGCTACAACTTGATCCAAGCCAAAATTACCGACTCTATTCTCTGTACTGTGTGATGGTGTATCTGCATTTGTCACGTTTTGTGAAACCATTTGGTCATTGTCTGATTCACGAAATGGTTTGCTAATTGGATGTGCACTGAGGGTCACTACAGCGGAATCAAATATATCTGACGTGCTTTGTGTATATTGGTCACCTTCGTTAGAAACAATTATCTGTTCACTACGTAAATTTTGCAAATCAGGTGTTTCAAACTGGACAGCGTTCATTGTAACGGAACGTGCCGCGTCATCAATTGTCGTTAAATTAACAGAGGACAGAATTGAATATGTTTGCTCATCATTAGCATCAAAATCATTACTAGTGATCGGCACACACTGATTATCTGTAATTAGAGGATTATCACTATTACACTGAGTGTCGCTAGTATTATCAGTGAAATTATTAAAGTCGGCTTTTTCACTCATTACGACTCGCGATGTACTGCTAGCAGTTTTTCGCGGCATTTTCACAACTCAAAGTTAAGTACAAAATCAAACAAAGACGAAGCAAAAATGGAACAAATACAGTTACAACAAAGAGCAATAAATTGCCGATGATCTGTGAAAGAAAAAGTGACAAATTAGTAAATGCGTTGCGCCAGATGCAAACTACTTTTAATATTAAGTAAATAAGAGCAGATATATAGCTGACCACTTCTCAGAAATTCACAAAAATACGATCCTGGCCGGTTGTCGCCAAGTGTAACTTCCCCACAAAATAAAATATAATATGAATAATATTCTCTCATTTAGCGTAACTACCCAACTGTGAAAATATAATACAATGTGACAAACCTATAACCTTTCAATAATTGACAGTAAATTTAACCTGGTAAATTTTGGACATCAGCAATGCTGCGTCATGACCCTGATACATCATTCTGAATAAGCTGAAAAATCTTACCTTAATTAGGTCGCCGGATAACGCGCATATATCTGCTCCTATAAGAAATTTTTCCTGGCGCAGCTAAGTGCAATGCTGGCTTATATAAAATGGAAAGAACTAACTTTTCTTTTCAATAATCTGGATTGCCAAGGATTGGAGAAATTAGTGAATTCTTTAAATTGCGATAAATGTCAAAAGTTACTTTTTATGAGAAAGATTATTATTAACAGAATTTTTTTAAAACATTTACATGGGACTTAATGTAACAATACTACATATGCGCGAGGCTGCTTTTACCTTATCCTACAACGCTCAGGCTCCGCCATCGCTGCACACGACCGGCCCAGCCAACACGATACACCAGACACGACTGCTCGCTAGCAACAACTTACTGCTACTGCTACTGCTACACAGTTCCTACTGCAGTCAATACTGCTCTTTGGTCTCAGATTCTCTTCTAGCTTACATATCGCAGGCAGCGCGTGAGCAATACATCGAAATTACATCAGCTCAAGTGCGCTAGCAACAAATTCTTTAATTATGGACGTCTTACACAGGGAACAATTAGCGATCGATCAGTCGGCAACAGCTCGCCTCAGGAATCCGAAATGACAGAACACTATATTGCAAATACTGTAGAATTCGGTTATGGGTCCTCACCGTTTTCTCAAATGAGTCAAGACACATTTTCTGCCTGTCAAAATGTAAATGTTGCCGGTGAAAATGCACTGCCAAAAAGCATAGAAAAACAGATTCCAGACACTAATACATCATTATTGCAATTAATGCAACAAATGGAACAAAATCAGCAACAAATGGGGCAAAATCTTCAAAAGTTAGACACAATGGAACAAAATCAGTGACAAACACAGCAAAAGCTTCAAAAGTTAGACACAATGGAACAAAAGCTTCAAAAGTTAGACACCACACTTGAACAAACACGTGAAGATTTAACTAATGAGTTACATAACATCGAATCGAAATGTCAAAAAGTCTGTAATGACGTAAAAACACAAATTTGTGAGCATTTCCAACCTATTTTTTCGCGGCATAAAATGCATTATAGAATCACGAAGCAGCCATAAAAGAACTGCGAACTATTGTTCATGAAAACCATGAGACCTTGCAAGCTAAAATTGACTCAGTTGCATCTACCGATTCGGTTACGCAACTTGCAAAAACTCAAGCGAACTTAAAAGACACAGTAGATACTCTGAAAATTGGTTCAGAAAGACACACAGAGGAAATAATTTCACTATCGGATAAAGTAGCCGACCTTTCAGATCAGTTCACTAACTTATCTACAAAGGTAGATGATGATCTGAATGACACAAAACCTGTAGCCTTCATTGACACTGAAAAGTATGAACAAATTAGAAAATTCAAACAGAATCAAAATCAAATCAACACATAGTACAAAAGAGAAATGCGGGAAGTACAGGATCAGTTGGCTCAAGTAATACAAGAATTACATATTTCAGAGGACACTCGCGCCCCAGTACGGGAAGAGGGACATAGCAATACAGAACAACCACAAAATAATAACACAGGGCATTTCGGAAATAATGAAAGAAATTGGCAAGGTACACTGAATTTTGAGATGGAACCGCCGAAACGAAGTAATAATGACCGACATGCGACTCGCCGACATGTGATTTTGACTATAAGCTGTTCATTACTAACATAAATTCAAAACATTTAAGAATTCTGGCAACGACATTCATCCACAAGCGTGGCTTCATCAATTCTCTGATTGTTTTTCTCCCAACTGGTCATTAGAACACAGATTAGAATTTATGTGTGGCTACTTGGAGGATGAACCAGCTGTAAGAATGCGATCGGTCATTCACGATTGCCACAGTGAAGGAGAATTTTACCATGCCTTCCTCTCAGCATATTGGTCTCAAGCCACACAAGACCGAGTAAAACATGGCATTATAATGATGAAACATTTCGAACAATCTGAATTTTCCAGTCTTGTGAAATATTTTGAAGACATGTTACATAAGAATCAATATCTTTCAAACCTATACAGCCCCACAGAACTCATCAACATTTGCTTAATGAAATTGCCTGAACATTTACGAGATATTATTTTGGCAGGACGTTGCAAAGACGACATTGAAGCTTTTCAGGGACTCTTACAAGAATTAGAAATTGACACAGACAGTCGCGGGATGCGAAAACAGGAAAACAATCACTACAGGTCACATCCGTCGCAATTCCACGATGAAAGAAATAATAACTGGACTCGACAAGCTATTCTCACAATACAAATCGTGACCAAAACAGACACCACCCGCATGACAACCGTTGGCAAAATAATAGTTACAGAGAAAAATCGCATTTCCGCGGTAATGACTATCACAGAGACAATCAGAGAAACAGACAATATGGGAACCAAAATTATTCTTATCAAGGAAGACAGAATAACTTAAGACGCAACGATCCAGCGCGCAGGGAGAAATTCTCCACCACGTGACCGACAGAAAAGAAACTATGGAATCTACCGACATAGCGACAGACGATATGATCGTAACTACAGACCTGAATTGCACCAGAACTGGTGAAATTCAAACAGAGCTTGGCCCTCTCGGCAAGGTGAATTTGTAGAAGTTAGGTCTCCTAATGCCAATAACGGGGCGCGCCAACTAAGAGACAATGACTCGCACCGCAGGCAGCCGCGTGGGCCGGCTGGCTCAGAGAAAAATAACGTAGGCGCTAACCTTGAGAAAAACTCCAGTATTCTTTACCGACGTTTACCGCATGATAATTGCGTTCAAGTTGAAACTCTGAGTACTATGAAGAGTAAAGGATTGCACCATATTTCACATGTAAAACAGTTTATTGAGAGATAATCTGCTTTTTAACTTTGTCTTTGCCACAAAACATTTCACTTCACATTTCTAGTATGCTTTGTCACACTGAGAAACTGTTAACATGAAACAATGTTTTGAAGTTAACTATCCTGTCTAGAACCTAGGGAACATTTTTAAACAGAAATTACGAATGCATTGTTATAGTGAACAGACGTGACAGTGTTATTGTTGAGTACATTCTTGCTTGTTAGTTGCACGATTACGTAACGGCTTAACATATACTGTTAAAGAGTATTTAATGCAACATTTTGGTTTAGTTGAAAAGACATTCTTTATTTGAATTTCTTTCTGTGAGATTAAATATGACTTAGCATTTGGTTTCTTTGATAGCTACACGATTATATCACGACGCTACTAATGTGTGACACAATTTACATTGTGCTTTTGCGGTGTATCTTTTTTATATCTGCACAGTTTTTCTGAATTCTTCTGGAAAGGAAAACATGTTTTAGTAGTAACTTTGTACTATAGCTACAATGAGACAGTCTTTTCTGTAGCGCAACAATACGTTACAGTACAGTACTTATTCATCACGGCAATAAGCGTAGTAACTACGATATCTATATGCAAAGCATTTCACTTTTGTTTGTCATGAGGTAAGTACATTAACTTCTGCAGAACTTAGATTTCGGAGGACGATAACTACAACACTTCCACAGAGATTATCTTATAACAAGACCTACAGTTTAGCGCTACAGTACACGTATTTGAGTGATTAATTTTGTACTTAAAACATTTATTTTTAAAGATATTTGAAGTACAATGATACAAAGGTTTTCCGTGATACATTTCATTCCATTGCTGAAATCTGTAACACCTGATGATATAATTACATTAATCCTCAGGGGGGTACACGCCTACTTTGTGTACCATGTGTGTGGCAAGCACAAGGAGCCCTAGCTAATATGGTATTTGCTTATACAACTTTACACATCGGTACCGTATTTCTCTAACACATTAATTACACAGCTATCTGATCATTTAACTGGGAGAGATAAACATTCATTTTACTACATCAGTGACACATTGTTTACACAATTACGCAGTTGGATAACTTCACACTTACGAAATTGTATTTTGTCTGTACTTTGTGAATTGTTCATATTTTTTCGGACCATTGTGATACTATGAGAGCTTTGAATGACATATTTGGTATGGGATCATGATTTTTAAGGTACGTTTGAGGCAGATGACACTTACACTTTTGACATGAGCAGAGAATTTTTTTAGGTTTTGAGATTATTGGAGGAAGCTACGACGATTTTGAGATTTGACTGAGGTGTTATGATGTTATTATTACGATGACTATGTGTATTATGCTGTTGTGGTATGTTTATGGTCAATAAGCTGATGCTATATGAGTTATTTGATTATGCTATGTATCTGTTATGATGAAATATTGAAGAAGTGTCGACGAATAAGATAAGGATTAAAGAGTAGTGGTTAGGGACTCTGGTTTGTGAAAAAGGATGTTGGAAACCGAGAATCGTACTTTAAGAGTTATGAAATGTGTGTATATGCGTGAATGTATCACTATGCTGGCGAAAATTTTTTGGACACTATTATATTTAAAGGATTTTGTTTCTACAGATTTGTAACGCAAATTCTCAACCTGTGAAAATATTTTTATATGAGACTGCCACTGTAGCGGAAACTGGTGTCGTAAATATTTCGGTAAGACAGTTAAGTGACCACCTGCACGTAATGCGTCGTGGGCACCCAGCTGTGCGACAGCCACCGGGAAACAAGCCATTAGTGTGTGCCTTTCAGAGGCACAGGTGAAAAAAAAGGGAGGCCATTATCCTCGCTATTGACAGTCCTTTGTAGAAAGCACCGCAAATACGATACGCTTATTTCTTGGAAACATTCTTACATCTGCACACCTGATTATGACAAGTGCCTTTCTACAAGAGTTGAGAGAATTTGTACTAACTTATGAAATGTCGCATGACTATTGAATGATATTTTTATGCTTTGTACATAGTTGCTTATTTCATTTGATATCTGTTTTCCAGCTGTGTTGCAGCATTGGTTTTATAAAATAAAATTAAATGCATTTGCTAATGGAACACTTTCTGTCAACAGATCTATTAAATAATTATTTTATGATCCACATTCTTCGAAAAAGGAGCTCTTGGAATGGAAAGAGCAATAAGAAGCGACTAATAACAGTAACTGTATATATAATTTTCTTTTCAAGTACTTGGTAATTTGTTGTAGCATTAGTTTTAGTGGTGCACCACTTTAATTGCATAGACATTAAGTTGTGAACAGACATTGTCCTTATCTGCATTGTTGTCTTTAGCATAACATTTTTTCTGCTTGAGCTTTGTCATGTTTAGGTATAAGTTATAGCATTTGCTGCTGCTGTTTGCCATGCATAGTGCTACTGAATGTCACTTTGTATTACTAGGTTAAGCCAATTTTATTACTGATTTATTTTTCTTGTTTGCTGAGCATTGCCTTATATTAGTTGTAATGATGCTGCCTTTTTTGCCAATTTCCATTTTTTTATCATTGGTGTTTGTATTAATTGTTTTGTGCTGCTGCATTGCCTCGTCCCTTAGTTTAGCACCTGAGCTCAGTAGATTCAAGTTAGCTTAAGAGGGGGTAGCCTATATAAAAGAATGAGTTGCGATGAATTGGAAGAAATGCACTGAGAGGTTATACGAAAAATGTACAGAAAGCAGGTATAGGTAGGATTGTCTTGGAAATAAAGGATGAGGTAAGATACTGGAAAATAAATGATGAGGTAAAAAATATGTAAACATATAAATACAGAAAGCATACTTTGATAGGATTTTTTTGGTGGAAACAAATGTTGAGATATGACGAAAGATTTACAGAATGAAGTTTTGGGTTGGACTGCAGTACCAAATTTTACACTGAAAACAAACCCTGTCCTTTACTTGTGTTATCCCACTATGTGTTTGTGTATTTATGTTCTACCGGTCTTTATATGTTTATCTGATAAGACTTATGTTGCAGAATTTTTGTAATACTAAGCTACATTCACTATGATGAAGAATACTGTTATCCTCAAATATAATTTGCATTAATAACATGTTATTTACTTTGTAAAGATGTTTACACATTATTTATTCTGTTTTGTTCTAATGCTCATGTGTGAAGTTGATGCTTCAAAAGTTATTCTGATCTTTTATGTATGTACTTATAATTTTTGTAACACTGATGTATTTGCTATTTCGATTCTTTTGTAAAGCCTGTACTACTGCAAATGTTATCTGTATTGTTATGTTCTTTAATGATATATTTTGTACCTTTGTTATTGTATTCTTATGTTATAAAATTGTAATATACACCAGTTCATCAAATTAAGTAACTTGTAAATTACATTTCACTGCACACATTTCTGTTGGCCATAGTATATGGACAATATGTGAGAAGCAGGGACTGATAGTGTTTGCGCGTGTGTTAATAATTCAGCAAGGGACTGGATAACAGCATTGCTGGTTCTAAGAACATTTCAAACAAATTCTTTGTGAGTGGACAAGTGGTGGTTTATGGACTTGCTGTATTCTCTGCAAGACTCTTCAATGGTGATTGTGCACCTGCACAGTTGCAACAGATGGCTGCTGGCCGTCTCTACAAGGACTACAGTGGGTCTACACCTTTGATGATTCACCAATACTATTATTTCTACAACGACTGCAGAGGGTCTGCACCTCTGGTGGCCCACCAATACCGTAATCTCTACCAGGACTACAATGGGTCTACTCAGTGTTAACCTACCTACCAATATTCTTCAAAACTTCGACTGACTCTGCTGTGGGTTTGCTCTCTTGTGGCACATTACCTGTCTGCATGTCAAGAGTCAGCACTGTCTTTCCGTTGGAAGGACAACACTACTTCTTCAAGACTGCATGGAAATCCAATACTTCCGTGTGCATTTTCTTTAATTGCTCAGTCTTTGAGAAAAACTGCTATTTTACTGTGATGAATGATCAGGACTGTCAATATGGACTGAGAAAATTTTAGCTTTTGACCAACATTGTATCAATATGTGTGTGCATTTGATTTCTTTGCTATTGTAATCATAATTATGAAAAAAAATTTCAAATCTGTATTGGCCACTGCCCAAAACCATTTGTAATTTTTTTTTGTGGGGAGTGTGGGGGCTATGTAAGTAGGCTGTTTACGTTTTCTTATTGGTAACGCCACGTAGCGCTCTTTATGAAAAACCACTGGCTGTGCCATGTGCAGTCTGTAGCTGGTTTGTATTGTTGTCTGCCATTGTAGTGTTGGGCAGCTGGATGTTAACAGCGCGTAGCATTGCGCAGTTGGAGGTGAGCTGCCAGCAGTGGTGGACGTGAGGAGAGATATGGCGGAGTTTTGAAATTTGTAAGAATTGATGTCATGAACTAATATATATATATATATATATATATATATATATATATATATATATATATATAATGACTATTAAGGTAAATACATTGTTTGTTCTCTATTAAAATCTTTCGTTTGCTAACAATACCTATCAGTAGTTAGTGCCTTCAGTAGTTTGAATCTTTTATTTAGCTGACAGTAGTGGTGCTCGCTGTATTGCAGTAGTTCGAGTAACCAAGAATTTTGTGAGGTAAGTGATTTGTGGAACGTATAGGTTATTGTTAGTCAGGGCCATTCTTTCGTAGGGATTTTTGAAAGTCAGATTGCGTTGTGCTAAAAATATTGTGTGTCAGTTTAAGCACATTGGTGTATAATTGTTCAAAGAGGACGTTTCACATAGACCAGTCTTGTATAAATTTTTCTAAGGGGACGTTTCAAAACGAGTGAACACAGCGCAGCAGTATTTAGAAAATTTTGTTGCTCAGTCAGAGTTAATAGTCACGTCTTGGGTGGAGCCAAGAAACTGGTGATTGCCACAAGAGCGAACGGAGTACTGCGCCCTCTTTGCTCATAACGAAATGGCAAAAGGCTCCATTCCCTCCACGCTGCCGCTTTTCATATCCAGTTACTCTGAAGCGGCAAATTATTATTCTCTGAGATGAATCAATTACAGCGATGGGATTGCTTGTTGTCAGTTCGCTTTACTTCTTTTAATAGCTAAACAGTAACTCAATAAGCTCTTCTTTCTTTCCTTTCGCTAGCGTCTATCCCGTTTAGAACGTGTTCCACTTTTTCGTAAGTTGGCATTTCTTTTTTGTTATTACTTAACTTTCTGTGCGGATGTCCTCCCTGACACCACGGTCGTCAAGGCAACCTGTTTCACTCGTTTTTATTGTTCAGTGATGACCATCTGTCAGTGAATCGTGTAAACTTTATTCTCTGTGTTATCATATTTTAACTGTTTTACATAAATGTTCGTAAATGTCAAAATGAGCGCATCAGAAAGCGAAAAAAACATGTGTTATGACTCCAATGTCAACGAAGCACGTTTGGAATTGGTCACCTCAAACACCATCGTAATACTTTTTAGGGGCACGAAAAGGGACGATTGCATAGGCTGCCATAAGTAAAGCAGATGCCAGCTTTCGATTTATTAGCGGAATACTAGAGAAATGCTGTTAGTCTACAAAGGAAATTGCTCAGAAACTCTCGTGCAACTCATACTAGAATATTGATCGAATGTGTGGAACCCATACCTAATAACACTAACGGGGGATGTTGAATGTATACAGAGAAGGGCAATATGAATGGTCACAAGTTTGACCTGTGGAAGACTGTCAGAGAGATGCTGAAGAAACTGAATTGGTAGACGCTTGAAGATGATTTAAACTGTTCAGAAAATGCCTACTTACAAAATTTCATGAACCAGCTTTAAATGATGAATCTGCACATCACTCCCATAGAGACTGCGAGGATAAGATTAGATTAATTACAGCGCTCACAGAGGTAAGTAAACAGTCTCTCTTCCTGGGCTCCTTACCTGAATGAAACGGGAGAACCATGCACTTCACAGTCGTTTGTAGATTATTGATATGATTCTCTGAGGTGAATTTGGGAACTATCCCAAAACTTGTCTACATGAGCGTAGGAAACCACCTAAAACCTCACTTAGGCTGACGAGCATACCAATCCACGGTCGTCAGTTCGCCCTGCTAATTCCGTCCGTGTCTGCCACGCTAGCGCGCTGCACGCTTTGCTGTACGACCGTTTTAGCAGCTCAGTATAATCACCGGACAAGATATGGGTCACAAGGCAGCCTTGTCTCTTTGAAGCACCCAGTTATTGTAGCACAGGTACCTGCAGTGTGTGATGGCTATAATTCAGGCTGGAGGTGAGCCTTTGGTGTTATATGGGTATTTTCGTACAACAACTACGACCCACACATTCAGGCTACCAAGAACATGAACCAGGACGTTTACATGAATATTCTCTATGATCAAGTTGTAATGTTGTTGCTTTAATTTGTTCTGAAAGCGATGCTGATGTTCAAGACCATAAAAGTGGGTTAAAAGTTGTGAGCTGTCTGGGGAAGTTAACCTTGCATTACTGAGCAACTGTTTCACCAGGGATCCAGTCTAGCTTACCAAATTCCCAACCAGTCTAACATTAATTATAATCTTTTAATAGTGATACGACAACCGGTGATATATATAAGAGAATTTAAATAAAAAGAAATAAATCAGTTTATATTTGGAAATTTATTTTAACATTGATCATTGAAATTTCAGCATATTAAACTTGAGTCATAAGTAAGCTGGTGCCTTATTTAGGACTGTGAAAATGTGAGTTTGTCATCTTATGGAACACATCAAATATGGAGCCAAGATAGGGAGACTGCATACAACACTGCATTCATAAAATAACACACGAAGAACGTTGAAACATATGCAAGAGGAAATTAACCACAACCAACCGATTCAATTTTCACCCAAAGAAGCTACGATCGTAGCGCAATCCTGTCCTTCATGTAATTACCACACACTGGTATACTAAATTCATACTAACTCTCTGTGAAATCTTCCCGGAAAGAATAGCTGAGGACTGCTTTCATGATTACACCACATGCTTCACGTGGTCAACTTGGTTTACACGGAGTGTAACTCGACAATAATTTTGATAATTAAAATAAGTTAGATCGAAAAGCAATTTACAAAAGAAAAACCTCGAACTGGTTACTATCGTCTTACTATTAACCTGATGGGTCAAAGAGTTGTATAAGCACGTGGTACTGGTCTCACAAAGTGGGTTGAACATAAAGAAAAGTTGCTATGTTGAAAAATATTGTCAAGACGACACGTTATAATCTCACGCACATTCGCAATTAAGATTGATGATCTTAGTTACAGTTACTAATCAACACGTGGCTCCACTTTACTCACAAAGTAGTGACAGAGTAATTACTGGAAGATATTCCGAACTTCACACTCGAAATACACTTCGTTCCAATTTAAGGTAACATTAGATATTTTAGATCCAAACCTGAAATAAAGGTGATTAAATTTTCAGTTAGGCTGAACTTAAGAAATCCATTGTCCTACGGACTAAGCAGACACGCGCTTAGCTGGAGATCTTACCACTTCAGACGCTCGCCGCTGACAGACTGACATGGGATCCTACCGAACGTGCTTAACAGATACAAACGGAAGTGACCAGAGAGGCAGCTTCCTATACCAACATGACAAGGGAAAGACAGGACCACACTAAAAATAGAAACCTCTCTGCTTTTAGAAACCGTAGATACCTGTTCCGACGTTGGTCCTACTGTTCTCTAGCAGACAGGCTTGTCTGCTACCATCCAGCATGCAACTAGAAATACATTTGCCCATTCATCCTCTCAAACAGAAGGGAAGGGGAATGACATTATCTTATCATATACAGTATATAAAAGAAAGCGGATGTAGATTCCGTATGAGACTGTGTGACATGAATTACATATAAACTGTGTTTTAAAGTGTCGTAGTGTGACACATCGTTCTTGTTTATGTGTAAAAGTAACACGTTCCACTGCTCAGTCTCCTCCCAGATAGTCAGAAATGACAACACATTTAAGAAATTAACATGAAAGGAATCCAACAGAGACCTTTCAAAGTGTTTTGCCCTTTCCTATATATCTTGATGGTTGCTATGATGGGGACACTATTATCTTACAAGATGTCAACAGCCTAGTCACAGGGCTGCACTAAATCATTCCTAATTCGACGCTACCGCTCTTCGACTGGCTGGCTACATAACCCGATCTTAATCCTGTATAAATAGCCTGGGACTATTTTGAGCAACTGGTGAAATGTAGCAGTCAACATTGAAAAGTCTCTGTGGGGTCGTTTCATAGACGCTTGTCTCACTGGATTCTATGCATCCTATTCTATCCACCGTCCGATTTCGGTTTAATTTATTAACTCTCCCAGAAAGAGTGAGCAATCAAAGTAAGCCTTATTAAATGATATTATGTTTTTTTTTGTATTCCATAGGAAATCATGAACTGTATTTATTACATTTTTCCCTTCACTCTATCCTATGTGTGTGCGTAAATGTGACTGAATGAGTGTTTTTACGAGTGGTTTCAGGTTTCGTTTGTGGGAGACTGTGAGTTGGTTAGCGTCTGCTAGGAGCAGGTGATGTTTGCTTCTCGTTTGGAGGGTAGCACAGAATGACCAACTTAGGATCCCAGTACCTGGACAGACAGGTTTACCCATTTTAGTCTGAGGTTGGTTTGTCTGTCAGGTTGTTGTGGAAGCCTACCCCTCTGGTAGCTTCCGTTGCGCTGGTAGTTAGGCGAAGCATGGTGGAGAAAGGACACTCTGCAGCTAGTGGTTGGTGAGTAAAGTTCGTAGCTTCTAGAGAGGGTTTCCACCGTGCCGAGTTAATTTTATTTCGTGACGTCAAAATCATTCTGCTATTGCACCATTAAAATTTCTAACATTTTTTCCTGGTTTAATGTCTAATTTCTGAACAGTTAACTCGTAATCAAGTTTACCATGTGCTAGAGTTGGGCCGTTCGTAAGCGGCAGACGCGGATTCCATGTCGCATATCCACTGCACAAACCTTGCGAATCGGATAGACCTCCTTCCGAGCTAGTGCATGAGCACTATGCTGATAGGTATCTAAAAAAATGGTTCAAATGGCTCTGAGCACTATGGGACTCAACTGCTGAGGTCATAAGTCCCCTAGAACTAAGAACTACTTAAACCTAACTAACCTAAGGACAACACACACATCCATGCCCGAGGCAGGATTCGAACCTGCGACCGTAGCGGTCGCGCGGTTCCAGACTGTAGCGCCAGAACCGCTCGGCCACCAGCGGCCGGCGATAGGTAACTCTCTGAACTATTTCTGTCGTGGGTATGTAATGGAATGATTGAATTGTTGTGTTCCACTTCCCTATTCTGTGTTTTTTCTTTTTTAATTGCGCTATTTTACCATTTTTTGCGAATTATTTAGTTAAATTTTTCATTCAGGCACCAGTCAGGTGTATTCATAGGACGTGCATCAAATTCAGTAATTAAATAAATGTGCTACGTTAAAGATGAACTCTGCGTCCTTTATCTTATTCATTGCCAGTTTTCAAATTAATTTTCTATTCCCTGATTCTTTTTTAAGTTAATCTGCTTGCTTGTGATGAACAAAGATGGAAGGAAAAATCAATTTAATTAAACAATCTCATTGATATACGACATACAATGCTGTTCATCTTGTTTGTGTCTTTTAAAAAAAATGCATTCTTATAATTAAATTCTTAATTTAATTAAACTGATAATTTCCAGTTGGGTATTTTCTTAATTGTTAGGAAGGGCTTGCGCCGGTGGCGACCCTGTAATTTTTAAATTCATAACTGTCGGTTGCGAGGCGGCTTAACCAGAAATTGCGCACAAGGGTTACATCTCCAGTATTCTTGGTACGTAACGTATGTCGAGCCTTGGCTAGAATCCGCTTACAGTTCTACATTCATACTTTACAACATTACCTTTAAATTTGCAGCTTATAAGGATACTAAACATATAGGTCCTGTATATCTGGCCTTGCTCATCTTTGCTCGGCTGTAGTAGCATCGCTCTGAAGTGTGGACGTCCCAGATTGCGAGTGCGGCTATCTTTAGCTACTACCGCTTGTGACGCGCGAGCGAATCGTTCGGACCTCAGCAATCTTGCGGGCTGGCCTGCGGGAGAATGGCGGAATGCGCTGTGTGTGAAGTAGTTTGGTGTGCACAACAATATTGGTGACTTCATATAGGGGTTGGACAAAAATGTGAAAACGCCGAGAGAAGCGCATGCTTGAACATAAATGCAGACACTAGCAGAGCCTGCAGGTTGTGATATTGTACGTCAACACGAATGGCACCTGTACAATGTCCTGAATACGTTGCAAGTGTCAGCTGTGGTCAGAGCTCTGTTCTGTGTAGCTGCGAGCGCACTATGTCGGAGCTAAGGGAATTCGAACGTGGGAAAATTGTTGGTGCTCCTGTGGAGGATGTTGCCACGACCAAGGAAACTGAAGTGTTTGGTGTTTCAAGAGGCACCGTATCGAAAATTTATATCGCCTACACGGCAAGTAACAACGCAAACGAAAGTGTATGATTTGTGTAATCGTGACAGACGCTCACTGAAGAGGAATGTGAAGAAAAATACGAGAACGACAGTTGTAAAAGTTACGTGAAAACTGTAACATACGAGAGCCCTGTCAGCACTGAAATAACACGAAGGGAGTTCCATCAGCAGAGAATTCCAGGCTCAGCTGGAATTCCAAAACCTCTCACCAGAGATGCAAGTTTCCGAAACAGGAAAATGTGGTGTCGAACTCAGGAAACGTGGGCTGTGAAGGAATGGAGGGAAGTCATTTGGTCGCACGAGTCTTGTTTCACGTTGTTACCAACTTCTGGCCGAGTTTACGCCCAAAGGGTGAAACATAGCGGGGGTTCACTGATGATTTGGGCAGCAGCCATATCATGGCGTTTCATGGCCCTCGCCATGGTTGCCAAATCAATCAAAATCTATATAACTGTATCTGAATAAACTTTTGCCAAAATACTCAGAAAACGTTAAACTGTATAGTAATAAACTGCCCTGTGAAACTCTTTATTATGCATTATAGTGAGCAATGCTACAATACGTGACATCATGGTATGTCGCTTGCGGTTTCAGCATACAAGACTAACAGAACAAAGAAAATGTACATAAAATTACAAATAGAATTTTGAAAGAGTAAATAGCCAAAATGCTTCTGTGGCAGTGCCGTGTAATTTTACTAACGCAAACTGCCTGCACAAAATTTCAAACACGCAAATGCAACACTACACTTTTTGAATAAAACTGTCTGAGTATGAAATGAAATCTGAACTGATCTTTACCTAAACTTAAACCGATAACGATTCTGAAAAGCAACACCTAACTACGGATCATTGTATTATGTTCTGTGATGTACAACTTGCCCTAACTAATTTTCATGGCTTACCTAAGGAAACGGAAACTCGATACTGCTCGAAAGTGATGGACATAAAAAATGTAGCACTCCAGCAAACAAGCTAAAAGAAAGAAATCCTTGCACTGTGCAATGCGAGGACATGCAGCTATTGTAAGCAGATTAGGCATAAGTTTTAACTACTGTGTTCTGCAGAGTGCAATGCAGCGACACAAAATTAAAAATCCAAATTTTCGAGAGGAGACAGTGGAAGATATTGCATTAACTAAACGACTGGAAAAACACTGAGATTCAAAAACTGTACTGAAAATTTGACCAACCCTCTTTACAAAACCCTTCTTGTTATAAAAAGTATGATAGTGCCATAAAATGAATTGGTCGAGAGGTGTCCTCTGACTGCAAGCCATGTGAACTGATAACTTCATCTATTCCCGTCTGAACAATGAAACTAACTCGAATCAATCAAGAAAAATCCTACCAAAACTTTAGCTTTCCAAGCACATCATAAATTAAGCACAAGCAAGCAACGCAGCAACAACATTACCTGGAAACCTTCGCAGTTCTCAAATAACTCTTTACGAAATCATATTTCCACAATTCAACATGCTCAGTAACTTTATCTCTGTGCTTTGCAAGCTGTTCCCAGAGCGCTCAGTAGTGTGAACAACACCCGACCCACTCACTTACTTCTCGCAGAAAGTTTCTGGCAATGACGCAGTTACTGGCAACCAAAGATCACATTTCTTGCACTCAGAACCTACTACTGAAGACTTTGAAAAACATACAGTGTACAAATACGAAATATGACACATCGAATGAAAATATATAGCTCACATTACTTTCCTTCAATGCTAAAAGTAAGCCACAAATATTCGATGGTTTTCTTACACCTTAGAAGGTACAGTAATGTGTTGTGTTTTTTGTATTTTCATATATTTGTCCAACCCCTTGACATTTCTGTGCTAATGCAAATGTGTGTGAAATCTTATGGGACTTAACTGCTAAGGTCACCAGTCCCTAACCTCTCACACTACTTAACGTAAATTATCCTAAGGACAAACACACACGCCCATGCCCGAGGAAGGACTCGAATCTCCGCCGGGACCAGCCACACAGTCCATGACTGCAGCGCCTAAGACCGCTCGGCTAATCTCGCGCGGCTCTGTGCTAATTAAGACAATAAACAGTATTGCAGCCAACAAAGCAGACTGGCTACCGGTGAACACGATGTACGTATTCGGTCATAGAAGGGTTTTAATTGAAGGGCAGGATTAATTTCGCGGTTGAGAAAAGACTACTTAATTGTAGACCACTTCATAGAATCGAACACAATGACAAGTTCAGAGGGAACTGAGTAATATGCTTGGACGGCACTGCAGTGCGAATAGTGATTAAGCAATATAAAGAATTTTTTAGTTTGAGCCTACAGAGGAATAAATTCAACGTTTATTTATATTATATCCAAGTAAAGAACAACGTTTCCAGCATACTTCATTAGTTCGATAGTGACTAATCTAAGAAAGACTAAAAGTTTTGATACGATATGTGTCAGTAGGTGGATATTATAAATTTCAACCGTTTAAAATGTGTTCCTTGGGCGTAAGTCTGTCCTCATGTGTTGTCATAAACATTCAGTCCGATGCCTTACAATTTCGATAGCAATGAAACTTTTAAAGTATCATGCATGTCGGTTTGAATTTGAACACGCCAATCTCCAAAACTACTAAACAAATTTTCATGAGCTTTTCACACATAACTTGAGCGTGTCTCGGAGCAACTTAGAGGCTTCATTTCATCAAAATCGGATCAAGAAGAGAAAGCACCGTAATTTAAAGTTCCATCGAAAACTGTCTGTTTAAGCACGCTTGTCCAAAAAACTAATAGACTAATTTTCATGGAATTTTCACAGATAACTTGAGCGTATCTTTCTTTCATCAAAATAAGAATACGGAAAAAAGATATTGTATTTTAAAGTGTTATATAAAATTGTCTGTTCAGGTTCCTAGTTTCGATATTTACCTCAGTGCCACGATCATCATCAAAGAACAAATAGATGACACTGTTTGTTTCCTCCGCCTACAAAACTTCTGTCTATCCAATGAGAGACGTTATACTTTTCGTGGTGGGACAATGTTTTTAAAGTTTACTACGTAACAGAGACGCTAAAAAGTCTCACGCTAAAACCTGCAGCTGGTGTGGTCTTTTTAGCGTTATCGTAAGATCTATACTGTTCTTCTGGAGGGCTCTATCTTTTAACAAGGGCTGGGGGAGGGGGGGGGGGGGGTGGGTGGTCCTAATGTAACAGACACGTGAAAAACTCTCACGCTAAAACTTGCGGGTGGTAGTGGCCCTTTTTGTGTTATCGTAAGATCTATACTGTTTTTCTGGAGGGCTCTAGCTTTTAACATGGGCTGGGGGGTGGTCCTTGACGTAACAGAGACGTGAAAAAGTCTCACGATAAAACATGCGGGTGGTAGTCTCAGAGGTAGACTGGCGATGTGGGTGTCCAGTCCGTACCTTATCGTAGGGCCTTCTAGCTTAACACAGTGCTGCTCTCGGCTTCTGTTCTCGTTTCTCCCCTCGGAACTGCGTCGCTCTCACGGTGGGAAGGTACGACATGCATTTAGGCATTCTTGTGTTAGTCTGTGGTATTCCATTTGCTCACTCGTTACTCGTATTACTTTGGTTAATTTAATGTTACGATTTATTCGGAGCTATGTGACACACTACTAGATTTGCTTATTATGTCAGGGTTTTCATGGAAGGTGTTTGATTTGCCTGACACCCTACATATCACCACCCTTCGAACTTAATTTTTGCACTGAATTTAGGCAATGATTGAATCGTTGTGTAAGTCAGTCAAAAATTTTCTAATTTGTCTACATTTTGTTGCATATTGTTCAGCCACGTTATTCTGTTCTTTGCTAGTTTGTATTAATAATTTATATTTTATATTCTACCACATTATCATTAAAATGACAAGAGAAGAATATTTTTATGCTATTATTAATTTTTAATTATTTTATTTCTTTATTTAAGTCCGAAGTTTTTTTTAAGAAGTTTGTTATCGAAAGTGAGGAGTCTTTCACATCAATTTTCTTAGAAATATTGTTTTTATAAATGTAGTAATTAAGTAAAATCTATTCCTAACACATTTCCTAAATATCATGTGCAAGTAAAATGTTTTTGTTTCTAGACACTCATTTCAACATTGTTACACTAACAATTAAGAATTATTTCCAAGAATTGCTTTCACAAAGAAATATACAGACACAAGTATTGAGATATTATCCTAATAAATTGGTACAAATGTTAAAAAAAGGGAAATCATCCAAGAAGATAATTTTTTATTCTTTGCTTTTATAAGGAAAAAAATAAGTCAAATATAGTTATTCTTTTATTTTTATGAGGAGAAAATAAGTGGTATATAGTTTTAGCGTTTATTATGCCTTATTCTGTGTTCTTTCTATACTGTCCATTTCAGAACGAATGACTTATTTTTATCGATAGTCTATTTTTTACTTAAGTCCATAGTCAATGACTGTTATTTTGTAGTTTATTAGCTGTCAGGTGTGCTTAACTTATTTAGTTTTTTACACATTTCTTTCGTACAATTCCTACATCACATAATTTGATTTCACACATTCACACAATCCTATGAATGTTCAAGCATGAGGTTGGCGAATGTTTTTGCACGAAGGTGATGGACTTGAGCGAGATGGATGTGGGCAAGTATTTGATGTACAGCTTCATTCGTTGTTCCTTGTTGGCTTTGCAAATTGTGTGTCGCTGTTGTGGAGGTCCCATAATGGAATGGAGCTGTGAGTGCAGAATCTCGTGGTTTACTGGCTTTGTATGCGTGAAAGTCATCATTATGTGTCGCTGAAAGCGGTCGTTTTTCGTTTTAATACTTTGCAGACGACTAGTTTACAATAGGATAGGGATTTGGGAAGGTATGTCGTGTAGTCTTCACCCATCTTCTTTCTTGGTCTCAATATTGCGAATCTTCAACTTCTGTTCTTCCTGCTTTTTCTCTGCTTCTTACTTGCTTCTTGGTTCTTCTCTGGGCAGGGTATGGAAATATTTATTGATAACTAGTCGCTTTGAAGTTCTCCTCCTAGTAACAGTTTGATAAATTGTTTGGGCGTGTCATTTTTACGTTGTGGAAGTTCTTCTTCAGTTTCGTGCATCAGTGTGCTGTTTAATAGCAGTAGTGTGACTTTTAAGAATATTTTTTGCCAGTGGTGGCTTGCCCAAGCGGTCTTCTCGTCCGGCCGTTTTTTGCTCGCTCCGCTGAGTCGGGGGTGCCCCAGGGTTTACGAGCGGCGAAAGTCGGGTGTCTGCTTGTCTTCCATGCACCCTTCTGACGTTCGGCGTCCCGCCGTTCAGCGTCCCGTCGCTACAGGGCTCAGGCACTCTATGTTTCCGCTTGGCAGATATACAGCAGCCCATTTCAGCTACAAGGACCACCTGTTGGTCTCGCTGTCCTCGTGCCTTGCTAATTACGTCCTTTTCTTTCTTGATACTTCTCGCGTTGCAACTTGTGGGTCGTTGCATCTGATCTTTGTTGGAGTTTTTACAATGGTTCTTACAAAAAGTTTTACTTATAATCATCTAACATATATCTAGTACCTACTTGTTTTATGCCTTCTTAAAAAGCTTTACAAATTTCGGCGCCCTTTCCATGTTACAATTCTAAGATATTTGGAGTCTTAACGTCTACTCAAGAATCCTCAAATTCGTTTTTTATTTTTGTGAAGTATTGGTGTATAGCATTATAGTATTTCATGCTGTTAGACTATCTATGCTTTATCCCTTCACCTTAATCTATGGTACTATTGGTGCTATTATTGAAACTACTTTCTTTTTTCCCACCTTCCACTCTCTTCATTCTTCTTTCTCCTGACGATCTTATCTGCAACTAATATTGAAATATTGTGCTGATTATTTACCAGTAATAAAATTAATCTTCAAACTTGTACTGAAAGTGTTTAATACTGCCAGACTTAGGTAAATGTACCTCTGCTTTATCTCGTAAAATACCCTCTAATTCTCTTTTACTGTGTTCCGAAATACCTTGGATTTTTTTGCAATTTTTCGTCGATTTCTTTGTGGACTTCTAACATGAGTTGAGGCGACTCCTGCTTTTGTGCGTACCATTCTACTTCTTCATCCTCTTTATCTCGCATCATTCTTAATTGTTTGTTTATAACTGGTATTTCTTCTAATTTTAGCTTTTGCTCAAAGAGAAGTGTGACATTCCCGAATGTTACGCTACGTTTCCCCCATATCTATTATCGCTGGTCTCTCATCTAAAAAATCTACACCTATAATCAAATCTACAGTTAGTTTAGGAATAATCAAGAAGTTGGCTTCGATCTTTTGACCTGGGCACGAAAGAGTTAACCTTGTTTGCCTTGTAACTTCCACAGCATTGTTTGTAATAGGACCTCTTACTTTAATCTTACGTGTTTTCAGAACTGGCAATTCCTCATTGGCATTACACTGCATGAATAAATTTTCTGAGATCGCAGTCAGTTCACTTCCGCTATCAATTACAATATTGACTGGGATATGCTTTACCATGGCCTTCACAATTGGTTGAATTTGAAAGGGTTGGTTCTGTTCTTCTTCTTGCATCAACGAATCATCCACTGAATCATACATGAGTCTTTTTAGGAATTTCCCTTGTGAATTCGAACTTTCTGTAGGATAAGCTTCGACTGCTACTTCTCTCTCTTTTATTTTCTCTTCTCTATTACTTCCTTCATTTACGCTTTCTTCTACATCCTCTATTTTTTCCTCATCCTCATCTATCTTCTCCTTCTTCGTCGCTACTTCCACATAATCGCATCTAAATGTACTAATTATCGCTTCATAACTTCCTTATTATATATGTTGGGTTGTGTGCCCACTTGTAACTTATTTTCAACTTCTGTCGACTTTGCATTATCCTCATTGAATTCGTTTTCCCTGGTTTCCATCTCAAATAGATCTGCAATACTCATTACTTCGTCCTTTCCTTCTACATTCGTTGTGGATGCCTCTGGTAATTCATCTTCCTCGTCAGTATTTTCCCAATTAATTTCGTCCCAACACGATATTGTTATTTTCTTGTCTTCGTTTTCATCTGGTCCCTGCGGATTTGTTTCTTCCTTCTACTCTTCTCGTGATAAGATTTTTACTTCTCTGTTCAAGGTGCTCCAATTTTCCTGGCTGGATGCATCATTCTCTTTGGCATGGGCGCTTAACTGTCAATTCGAACGTTCATCGGGCTTTGGTGATCTTACCTCCACATATTCTATCTGTATTCGCTTTTCTTGTTCAGCTTGTTGATAGTGGTTTCTTTGTTGATAATTTGTCGGTCTATTGGTTCTCCAGTACCCGTTCCGGTTGTCGTTATTCCCTCTGTAATAGTTGTTGCTGTTCCTGGGTGAATTATAGTTATTGCCATATTCTCTTCTAAATCCATAACCGGTTCTTTCTTGAAATTTATTCGTACTGTGTCTTGTGGATTCCACTGCTTTTTGCTTTCGTTTTCACGTGCGCTTCGTCTTTTTCTTGCATCATCTTCCGAAAATGTGAACTCTAGTTCCCTTAGAATACCTTTAAATGCTTCGACGTCATTGCCTCCGCGATCTACTAATGATTGCTGGTATTTCAATGGTAGTTTCATCGCGCATAATTTAATCAACTCTCCGTCACTGTATGGTACAACTAAGCATTGATTTTTCTTTGCCACTAATTCGAAAAATTTCACGGGACTCTTCTCTCCGGAATTTTCAAAATATGGGTTCTGTAATAATTCATACTTTACTCTGTTCTGTGCTTCGCTGGACCAATATCGTGAGAGAAACTTCTCTCTGAAATCTTCGTACAATCGGCATGTCGCTGCAACATTCTACATGGTTTCTGCGACTGTTTCTGACATGTGTGCACATATAAAGTCTAATTTGAGTGCTAGCGTGCAGTGTTCTGGTAATCCTACTCGGAATTGATCAATAAAAGTTCGTGGATGTAATGAGTTTCCTTCTCGAAAGTGCTGAAATTTTCTGACTGTGAGGAAATAATCGTTGTCGTACTTCGTCATAGTGCCACATGAAATTCGCGATTCTTCGCCACTTTTGTTTCTGATCATTTCTCCCGTCGTTCTTTCTGGTTGTGGTAGATCCATTGGATATTGTCCACTGTGACTTTCGCCTACCCGCGGTGCAGGCTGTCTAATTTCACGTATGTTACTTTCCGCCTGTGATTGGAATCGAAAATGCATGGTATCTTCGTTAATTGCTTGTTTTTCCGGTGCTGTTACAAATACGGATCTGGTTGCAGACTCTGTGCTTGCTCGATTCTGTTCACTACGCTCTTCAATGGTTTGCAACAACTCTGTTCACAATTACTGAAATTGTCGCTTCGTTTGCGCTTCTATTTTGACTATGTGGTTATCATATCTTTTCAGCGCTGCTTTTGTGATGCGTTTGTGTAACACACTGTTTTCAACAATTTCACGCGCTGTACCTGCTGCTTGTCTAGTAATTAAGTTTATCTGTTTCTCTACTTTCTTGACTTCTTCGTGGGTGTTGTTACGTAATGTTTTGATCTCGTCCTGAATGTCATTACCCAATGTTTGTACGTCCACTTGTACCTTGTCAATGTCTGTTCTCAATTGATTGTAACCTGTTATTAAGTTTCCTATCACTTCTCGAGATTCTTTTGCCTCGTCTTAATTCTGACAATATTAAAATTCGTAACTTAATTATGCTATTGCTTCTGCTACAATGTCTCACTATTTGTTGAATACTTTCTTACTATCTATCACTGCAACTACTGTTTTCGACTATGTATAGCTTTAGGAATAAAAATTTTTTGACAAACGTTTTTCAACAAAATATTTTTCTGACCTAGTTAGACATGTGGTCGACCTTCAATCATGGTATTTTACCATCCTGGCAGGGTCGCCATTTTCTAAACATTTATGGTGGTGTCTGTTTGTTCTATATCGTGTCTCCCTACCACTTTCGCGCAACGACGCTCTGAGCGTGTTTTTTAGGAAATTAACTAGTTTGAACCTGGGACCTGTTGCTGGTAAGGAGACGCCAGACCACACATGACATGTAGAATTCAGAAGAGTTCAGTGAGACTAGAGATGATATAACCAAATACTTAATGATATAAACGCGTCAGCTCCACTGCACTCCCTGTAAAAGAATCTTAATACTAACTAAATTTAGTGGAAAGGGTTCAAGGCATTCCTATTTTTAGTTAGCTGGTAAAATAACGTCGAAAAATCAGTTACATTTACCATTGGAAATTTTATTCTACTCACAAAACATCGTTTGTAAATTGCACCATTAATAAAAGGAAATGTTTCAATACAGGATGGTAAAAACCAACTGCGTTCAACAAAAATGTGAACGAATATTCCCTGAGTGGGTTTCCAAGTTCTACAATGGATCGAAGGATGACCTATGCCATATCACATCTATAATCTAAGTTTACTTTAAGTTTCACAAGAGAGAAAAAACTAGCAAATTGGTCTACAGGATCCTAAATTATCTTCAATTAATAATGTAACTTGTCGTAAATTACAGTGGCTGATGTGGCTTCTCAATAACTATATAAAAGAAAAATCATCTCATTTCAGATTTTTAGTTCAAGTGGCAAATGTGAACACCATGAGTTTTAATTAACGATCGACACTAGTATTACGCAAAAAGGGGGTGTAATAGATGAGTCTTCAGCAGTTCTGAGTGAAGCCTTATGCGCTCAAAAATGCGGCATCGCGTGCGTTCATTACCTTGTCGGTGTTTAGGCAGCGTCAGGGCGACAGCGGCCGGCGCACCAGCCATCCAGCTCGCCGTCTCGGAACTAACTCTCCTAACTTCTCCTTACTACAATTTACCGAGGTTAGTTTAAAAAAACTATCTGGCTATGTTTTCATCTGACCAATCAGGGTCTCAATGTTAACCTTAAGCTCTGCCTACAAAAATTCTGTCTATCCAATGAGAAACGTTATACTTTTCGTGGTGGGGCAATGTTTTTAAAGTTTGCAACCTGACAGAGACGCTAAAAGTCTCACGCTAAAACCTGCAGCTTGTGTGGTCCTTTTAGCGTTATCGTAAGATTTATACTGTTCTTCTGGAGGGCTCTATCTTTTAACATGGGCTGGGGGGTGGTCCTAATGTAACAGACACGCGAAAAAGTCTCAAGCTAAAAATTGCGGGTGGTAGTGGCCCTTTTTGTGTTATCGTAAGATCTATACTGTTTTTCTGGAGGGCTCTAGCTTTTAACATGGGCTGGGGGGTGGTCCTTGACGTAACAGAGACGTGAAAAACTCTCACACTAAAACGTGCGGGTGGTAGTTTTAGAGGTAGGCTGGCGACGTGGGTGTCGAGTCCGTCCCTTATCGTAGGGCCTTCTAGCTTAACACGGTTCTGCTCTCGACTTCTGTTCTCGTTTCTCCCCTCGGAACTGCGTCGATCTCACGGTGGGAAGGTACGACATGCATTTAGGCATTCTTGTGTTAGTCTGTTGTATTCCATTTGCTCACTCATTACTTGTATTACTTTGGTTAATTTAATGTCACGGTTTATTCGGAGCTATGTGACAAACTACTAGATTTGCTTATTATGTCAGGGTTTTCATGGAAGGTGTTTGATTTGCCTGACACCTTACAGAACTACTGACGGCCTTGGGAGTGCCAGTCCTGACAAAACTCTACCATTTGGTGAGCAAGATGTATGAGACAGGCGAAATATCCTCAGACTTCCAGAAGAATATAATAATTCCAATCCCAAAGACAGCAGGTGTTGACAGGTGTAAAAATTATCGAGCTATCAGTTTAATAAGTCACAGCTGCAAAATACTAACGCGAATTCTTTACAGACGAATGGAAAAACTAGCAGAAGCCGACCTAGGGGAAGATCAGTTTGGATTCTGTAGAAATATTGGAACACGTGAGGCAATACTTACCCTACGACTTATCTTAGAAGCTAGATTAAGGAAAGGCAAACCTATGTTTCTAGCATTTGTAGACTTAGAGAAAGCTTTTGACAATGTTGACTGGAATACTCTCTTTCAAATTCTGAACGTGGCAGGGGCAAAATATAGGGAGTAAAAGACTATTTACAATTTGTGTAGTTATAAGAGTCGAGGGACATGAAAGGGATGCAGTGGTTAGGAAGGGAGTGAGACAGGGTTGTAGCCTCTCCCTAATGTTATTCAATCTGTATATTGAGCAAGCAGTGAAGGAAACAAAAGAAAAATTTGGAGTAGGTATTAAAATCCATGGAGAACAATAATATTCGCACATTATGACGATGAAACTTACCGCTAACATGGAAAGTTGTCTCATTGCTGAATATCAACCGTGACATAGAGGTGTCATCTTAATGTCGCCCAGAATAGCATTCCTAAAGTCCAGTCGCTTCACTTTGTCAGTATCTCGAATAGCTTGTACCAGTTGTAATCGGTACAGTTTGAGGGCTAAACGACGCCGTGACACACGCCACACTCTCATGCGCTGTAGCGCAAGTTCTCGGCTAGCACGACGCTTAGACTTGACGGGGCTCCGCTCAAATGCTCGTCGGATTTGTTCCACTGTTTGTTCAGGAACGCGTGACCGACTAGGACGTTTGCCTTTACATAGGCACCCTGTTTCTTCAGACTGTTTATACCACCGTCGAATGTTCTTTGTTGATGGTGGAATATGAAACGCCCGCTGAACTGCGATCAATGATTGAGTACCGCTAATTCAGTAACACAATACGCCTTCTGTTGCGCGCCCGCCATATTGCGCGAGACTGGCTGCACGCTTCAGATCAGCCCTCGTAGCGACATCTAGCGGATTTTTTCTGAAATTCTAGACCATGCCGATTATATCCAGCACTGTTTCAGTTACCTAGTGTCATTTGTCTCAATATCATTACAGATTAAAATCCAGTCATTCATTCTGGGACACCATGTATAATACTGCTCCCACCAGGCTGCGTCCGTAGCGTGCTGCACGTCTCGAGCCGTCGTTCGCCTTGATGACGGCGTTTGTAGAGATGACCTCGACCTAGTGTAGCAAAGCCGATCCGTTTTCATTAACAGACGGTCGAATCCCGATTATTTAGAGGGTTGGATCCCCTCCTTCGAAAGCCTCAGATTGCAAAGCCTGGGCTACTCTCAGGGTGGAATCTCTGTCTTCGAACATTGTGTCTGTCTGTCTGTCTGCCCGCCCGCTGCTTGCTGCTGTAGCTGTTCGTCCGTCTGTCCGTCCGCCTGCCTGCTCGCTGTCCATCGCCGCTGCCGCTGCCGCCGCCGCCTCCGCCTCCGCCGCCGCCTGCTGTCCGTCCGTCTGTCCATCGCCGTTCGTCTGCAATGAGTACCCCCACCTCCACTGTCATCTGCCCCTCCGCCTCCCACTCCCCCTCCCACTCCCCCTCTCCCACGGTCACTTCCTGGAGTGCCGCCCCTGGCCTCCCTCCTTACGCCTCCCCTCCCCTTCCCCCACTTACCCATCCCCCTATCTCCTCCCCTGCTGTATACCCACACCTCTACTCCCTTCCTCCAGCCTCCACACCCGCAACAGCTCCTACTACTACCCCCGCCCTCACGTACACCTCTGTTGCCGCCTCTGCTGCCGCCCCTCAGGTCGTCGGCTTACCCTCTCTCACCCACCCCGTCGCTTCGTTGTCTGCATCTCCCGCACGCATCGCGTCACGCCGAGCCACCCTCGCCACCACTGAACTGACCGCTTCTCCTAGCGCCTCCACTACGCCACAGGGATCTGCCACCCGCCACCTCCCTCTCCTCCCCATCCCTCTCCCCTCCTCCCAGCTTCTGGTCTCCAAAAAACCCCAAAAGCGCGTCATTACTGACTCTGCTCCTTCCACTTCACACAAAATGTCAACACCACCTTCCCCTCCTCCTGCCGTCCCCGTGGACACCACCCCTCCTCCTGCCACCCACACCCCAACCCCCACCCTCCACAATTTGTCCTGTCAACTCCTGATCCTAAGTTCCTGGACGCTCGTACCCTCACCGTGGAGGTACGAAAGTACTTACCTGGTGCTCCTGTCTCCCAACTCGTTCCCCACAGGGACTCGGTCCTTATCGAGTCCCCGTCCCCATCCTTTCACACAGACCTCCTGCAAAAACCCCCACGAGTTATGTTTGGCCCCCACACCTCTCTGACACCCTTCCTTCCAACTTCCATTCCTCGTCAGCCCCAGCCTCCCCGTCGCTCCCCCACCTACACCGCTGCGATCACCGAACTCAGCCCGGTGATCACGGAGGATGAAGTGTTGGCGGAACTGAACTCCCACCCGGACTTGGAAATCCGCTCTGCCCGCCGTATCTACAATGCCTCTGGTCCCACCTACCTCGTGGGGGTATTCTCTGAGTCCGCCTCATCCATTGACCATCTCCTCACCCAGGGTGCCCTGATATACCACCGTCGCCACCCTGTTGAATCTTCCAAATCCCCTCCCCAATCCTACTGTTGCCGGCGGTGCCTGATATACAATGACCACCTGACAACTGCAAAAACCCCCCACCTGTCCCCACTGCAAGACCTCACAATTTCTTAAGAACTGCCCCAACCTCGCTGCTCCTCCTTCCTGTAATACGTGCAATGGCCCCCATCCCACCTACTACCACAAGTGTAAAGCTAAACCCCCTCCAGCCACCCCTGAGCTTACAGTCCCAGTTCGTCCCGTCGATCCCCCTGTCCGTCCCAACAATTCCCTCTGTCCACCCCACGGCTGAGGACATCATCCGGTTCCTTACTGTTGCACTCCAAAACATTCACCCTTTTCAGCGCCCCCACACCTTCCAACAAATCTCCCTTGCCGCTCGCTCCGTTTTCCACCTGACCACCTTCGCCACTTACTCCTACAACCGAGCCCACTTCACCCTCACCTGCCTCGACACCCTAGTTTACGCCTATTCCCTTCCCTCTCTTCCCCCCTCCTTTCCGCCATGGTGCGGGACGAGTATCGCAGCCTCTTCCAGAACATTCGCTCCTTCCACTCCAACAAATACCTCGACATGCACATCCTCTCCCACCACCAAGTCGACACCTTCCTCTTGAACGAAACCTTTCTCCAGCCCCACCATTCTGTCTGCGCCTCACCCTATATCCTCCACCACACTGACAGTCCTGGTCCTCGTGTGGAGGGTGGGCTCATGGTAGGCCACCTTAAGCATATCCCCATCCGGCCACAACCTCTCCTCAATGACCCCAGTGAACACCTTATCCTTAGCGTCTTCTTCCCCTCCCTCACCATTACCTGTGCCACCATCTATGTCAGCCCCACTGCTCCTCTTCTTTATGACTTCATCTCGCACATTGACCGCACCTTCTCCACCTATGTGTTTGCTGCGGACCTCAGTGTCCATAGCCTCACTTCTGCTACCCTTCGGCATTGGCATCAGTCCCTCTCGACGATCCAAGATGACCATGTTCCCCTTCCCCAGCACACCCGACCCGAAAGCGACACGACCCCCGATGTTGTCATTGCCTCTGCCAACCTCCTTGGGCGTATCGCTGTCGCCGTCCTTGACCCCACAGGTAGCGGTCACCTCCCCGTACTTCTCTGCTCACTGCCCCCCTCCGGCTCTGCACCCTGCACCCACTCCCAAGGTCGTCCATGGCTGTCACTGAGCCAACTGGAATGCCTACTGGGATTCCATCTCCACCCAGGTCGAAAGCCACCCTCTTACCTATCGCCATCCTGATGACATCATCCATGCCTCGTCCTTCCTTCAGAAGGTAATTACTGACGCCGTGGAGGCCGATGTTCCTACTAAAACCATCCAGCCACACTGTCCCACTCTCCCTCCACTGGCTGTCCTCCTCCTCTGTGAATCTCGCAGCCTCTGTCGCTCCTTCCTGCGCACTCGTGACAGGGATACACTCCAATACCACCGGCAAATACAGCGACACGTACGGAACCTTACTACCACAATGAAACGCCGAGACTGGCGCCAGACCTGCACGCGACTCAACACCACCCTCCCTATCAACTCCTCCAAGTACTGGTCCACCTTCCATCGCCTTACTGGTTCCCTTTCCGCTCCCCACTACCCCCTTCTCCATAACGATTGCCCCCTTCCTGACAACCTCAGTAAGACCAACCACTTCGCTTCCCACCTTTCCGAGGCCTTCTCCATCACTGATGATCCCCACTTTGATTATTTTCTTTTCCCCACCATCATGGAACGTGCCGATACCTCGGTCGCTCCACTTGCTCCTACTCTCCGACATAAACACTCCCATCACAGCAAAAGACATTAAACTTATCCTCCGGGCCAAATGCAACACGCCCCCTGGTCACGACTGTATCATGTACTGTCACCTTTGAGAAAGCTCCTATTCCTTCCTGACTGTCCTTGCCCATCTCTATAATGTCATCCCCTCTACTGGCTTCTACCCTGACCTGTAGAAGACCTCCCGCATCCTCTTATTCCTCAAACCCAACAAACTCCCTTCTCCTGCCTCTTCCTAATGTCCCATCTGTCTCACCTCCGTCTTCAGTAAGGTCTTTGCATCCATCCTCTCCCACCGTATCCATCAGCACCTTGCTCAACACCACCTCCTCCCCCTTACCTAGTGTGGCTTCCAACCCTTCTTCTCTGCTGAAGACCATCTCCTCAACCTCATTCACCTTCTGTCCCACCAGCTCAACTCCCGTCGCTCCACCATTTTTGTTTCCCTTGACCTCGAAAATGCCTATGACAGTGTATGGCATCCTAGTCTCCTCTTTAAACTCCAAACCTACGCCTTGCCTATCAATTTTGTCCATCTAGTCACTTCCTTCCTCTTGCACCATCCTTCCTATGTCACCCTCCACTACACCAACTCCCGTATCATTTATGCCACGGCTGGCGCCATCCAGGGTTCTGTCCTCTCCCCTCTCCTTTATCTCTTGTATACGACTGATATGCCCAAGCCACAACCACCAGTCCACCTCCTCCAGTATGCTGATGACACCGCCATCCTGGCTCTCTATCCTACCGTTTAATGGTCCCAACATACCCTCCAAACCCACGTTAACCAGTTCACCACCTGGTATAACCAGTGGTTCCTCCGTCTCAACCCCTCCAAACCCAGGCAATCGTCATAGACCGCACCACTCGCTCCTTTCGCCTCCATGATTTCTACCTCACCCTTTATGGTCGTCCCATACAGCTCACCCCCACCCTGAAATACCTTGGCATCACCCTCGACCGACACCTCATCTGGACCCCTCATCTTCATCTCCAGACCGTCCAGCAGAAAGCCCATTCCCACCTCCACCTTCTGAAACTCCTGTCTGGCCGAACATGGGGATTGCATCCTTCTACCAACCTCCACACCTACAAATCCCTCATCCATCCTGTCCTGTGTTATGTCAGCATTGTTTGGATCTCCACCCCCACCTGCTTTTACAAGGCCCTCCAAATCCTTGAACGCCAATGCGCTCCACCTTGCCTTCCGTACCTGCCTTCCTTCCCACACACGGCTCCTGTATGAACTGATCCCCTTCCCCCACCTCCTCCTGTTCCTCCAACATCTCCGCATCCTTTACATTGTCCCCAGGCTTGATCCCCCCACCCTCAGGTTTCCTGCTTCCTCTCCACCCCCCCCCCCCATTGACACGCCTCTATGCTGTATCCCTCCCTCTCTCCACCTCCATACCCTCCAACTCCTTCATCAGGGCAATTTCCAACGCCTCCCCCTCCCAGATGACGAATTTGGCCGTGACATCTACCCTTCCTTCCAACTATAACCTGGCCTTGTTCCCCTCCCCAGGGCCCCCTTTTTCCCTTCCCCTCCTTCACCCACAGCGGATTTTCCTCCTTCCCCTCCCCTGAGACCGTGCACCCCATACTTGCGTCTTTCCTTCCCACATCCCCCCCCCTACCTGGCCCTCTTCAGCGCATCCCACGCTCATCTCCACCCTCTCTTCCCCTCCTTCCCTTCTTCCGGTCTCCCTCATCTCCTTGCGCCTGGCAGATCCTCCGTGTTGATCATTGTCAGTGTGCCACATCAGTGTTGAGTTTAGAGCTGTTTCTCCTGTGCATCAAGAGGTGTTATTTTTCCTTGAGGTTCGCCGTCAGTGTTTGTTATGTGCTACGCCATCCGTTGATACCTTTTATGCTCCAGTCATACTGTGCACTGTGTTCTTTTAATTGTCATAGTGTGTGGCTTTTTGTGTGTGCTACTTTTAAACAGTTTTTTATCTCCATTTTACAGTCACCCCCGTTTTTTTGTCTATTGCCTTCCATGATGTTCCCCCTTTTTTTATCTATGTTCACCATATTCTCTCCTTTGCTATTTTTAAATGTCTTCTATAGTTTGTTCTATGTCTTTCGGCTGAAGAGCAGCGCATATGCTGCTGCCAGCCCGCCCCGATGGGGAATTGAAATACAATAAAGAAAAAAAAAGTCCTGATGGCCCCAAGTCCTGTGCAATCGTAACTGAAGATGTCGCCCGGTCAACATGTGAACATGTGGGGATAGTCTGTTGCAGAGCTCCGTGTTCAACAACGTCCGACGAACGGAGTGCTCCGAAACACTTGGGCGCGCGCCAGCATTGTGCTCTTACCACGGAGACGCCACAGATGACCGTCTATCCTACTTTACAGGACAGACAAGCCTCCAAACCCCACGTTCTGTGAAGAGTCTTGGGCCTCCAACCTTTTAGCGCCTAATGGTAATTTTACTGTCTTTCTACCTCTTTCCATAGATGTTCGCGATAGTAGCAGGTGAACATTCAATCAGCTTCGCCGTTTTCGAGATACTCATTCACAGGCTCTGCGTAATAGCAATATACACTTTGTCAAGTTACTTATCTCGTTGGAGTTCCCCAATTGGAGCCCATGTCTTCGCTAATGTAATCCCTGTCCGTGTCTCCTCTGCTTGCATGCTTTTGCTACCGCGCCACGTGATCGCAACGACACCAGGTGGCATACAACGTCGCGGTGGGCAGTGGTGATAATGTTTTGGCTTATCAGTGAACGGGTACACAGGCTGCCGCAGGCATACCAGTACCATGGCAGCGACTAGTTTCTCAGACAGTTTTATAGAAACAAACGGGGTGGAGGCTTATGAGCTCTATCGGATCTAGTCAGCAGCCTGTGGTCAGCTAAGTATGGCATGGTGGAGGGAATTATGGAGAATTTGTGTGATACCTAATACACTACTGGCCATTAAAATTGCTACACCAAAAAGAAATGCAGATGATAAACGGGTATTCACTGGACAAATATACTATACTAGAACTAACTTGTTGTTACATTTTCACGCAATTTTGGTGCATAGATCCTGAGAAATCAGTACCCAGAACAACCACCTCTGACCCTAATAACGGCCTTGATATCCCTGGACATTGAGTCAAACGGAGCTTCGATGGCGTGTACAGGTACAGCTGCCCATGCAGCTTCGACACGATACCATAGTTCATCAAGAGTAGTGACTGGTGTATTCCTCGGCCACCATTCACAAGACGTTTTCAATTGGTGAGAGATGTGCTGGCCAGGGCAGCAGTCGAACATTTTCTGTATCCAGAAAGGCCCGTACAGGTCCTGCAACATGCGGTCGTGCATTGTTGTTGTTATGGTCTTCAGTCCTGAGACTGGTTTGATGCAGCTCTCCGTGCTACTCTGTCCTGTGAAAGCTTCTTCATCTCCCAGTACCCACTGCAGCCTACATCCTTCTGAATCTGCTTAGTGTATTCATCTCTTGGTCTCCCTCTTCGATTTTTACCCTCCACGCTGCCCTCCAATACTAAATTGATGATCCCTCGATGTCTCACAACATGTTCTCCCAACCGATCCCTTCTTCTTGTCAAGTTGTGCCACAAGCTCCTCATCTCCCCAATTCTATTCAATACCTCCTCAATAGTTATGTAATCTATCCATCTAATCTTCAGCATTCATCTGCAGCACCATATTTCGAAAGCTTCTATTCTCTCTTGTCTAAACTATTTATCGTCCACGTTTCACTTCCATACATGGCTACACTCCATACAAATACTTTCAGAAACGACTTCCTGACACAAATCTATACTCGATTTTACAAATTTCTCTTCTTCAGAAACGCTTTCCTTGCCATTGTCAGTCTACATTTTATATGTTCTCTACTTCAACCATCATCAGTTATTTTGCTCCCCAAATAGCAAAACTCCTTTACTACTTTAAGTGTCTCATTTCCTAATCTAATTCCCTCAGCATCCATTATCCTCATTTGGCTTTTGCTTGATGTTCATCTTATACCCTCCTTTCAAGATACTGTCCATTCCGTTCAACTGCTCTTCCAAGTCCTTTACTGTGTCTGACAGAATTGCAATGTCATCGGCGAACCTCAAAGTTTTTATTTGTTCTCCGTGGATTTTAATACCTACTCTGAACTTTTCTTTTGTTTCCTTTACTGCTTGCTCAATATACAGAAATAACATCGAGGATAGGCTACAACCCTGCCTCACTCCCTTCCCAACCACTGCTTCCCTTTCATATTTTTATTTGTTCTCTGTGGATTTTAATACCTACTCCGAACTTTTCTTTTGTTTCCTTTACTACTTGCTCAATATACAGAAATAACATCGAGGATAGGCTACAACCCTGCCTCACTCCCTTCCCAACTACTGCTTCCCTTTCATACCCCTCGACATTTATAACTGCCATCTGGTTTCTGTACAAATTGTAAGTCTACATATACTAGAAACGTAGATTTGCCTTTCCTTAATCTATCTTCTAACATAAATTGTAGGGTCAGTATTGCCTCACGTATTTCTACTTTTCTACGAAATACAAACTGATCATCCCTGAGGTTGGCTTCTACCAATTTTTCCACTTGTCTGTAAAGAATTCGTGTTAGTATTTTGTAGCCATGACTAATTAAACTGATAGTTCGGTAATTTTCACATATGTCAACATCTCCTTCCTGTGGGATTGGAATTATTATATTCTTCTTGAAGTCTGAGGGTATTTCGCCTGTCTCATACATCTTGCTCACCAGACGGTAGAGTTTTGTCAGGACTGGCTCTCCCAAGGCTGTCAGTAGTTGTCTACTCCGGGGGCCTTGTTTCGACTCATGTCTTTCAGTGCTCTGTCAAACTCTTCATGCGGTATCATATCTCCCATTTCATCTTCATCTACATCCTCTTCCATTTCCATAATATTGTCCTCAAGTACATCGCCCTTGAATAGACCCTGTATATACTCCTTCCACGTTTCTGCTTTCCCTTCTTTGCTTAGAACTGGGTTGCCATCTGAGCTCTTGATATTCATACAAGTGGTGCTCCTTTCTCCAAGGGTCTCTTTAATTTTCCTGTAGGCAGTATCTATTTTACCCCTAGTGAGATAAGCCTCTACATCCTTACATTTGTCCTATAGCCATCTCTGCGTAGCCATTTTGCACTTCCTGTCGATCTCATTTTTGAGACGTTTGTATTCCTTTTCGCCTGCTTCATTTACTACATTTTTATATTTTCTCCTTTCATCAATTAAATTCAATATTTCTTCTGTTAGCCAAGGGTTTCTACTAGCTCTTGTCTTTTTACCTATTTGATCCTCTGCTTCCTTCACTATTTCGTGCATTCTCCTGCTTACATGTAGGGTTTCGCAGGTATCGAATGAAGTGTAGAGCCACGGGTCGTAACACATCTGAAATGTAACGAGCACTGTTCAAAGCGCCGTCAGTGCGGAGAAGAGGTGACGGAGATGTGTAACCAATGGCACCCCGTACCATTACGCCGGGTGATACGCCAGTATGGCGATGACGAATACACGCTTCCAACGTGCGTTCACCGCGATGTGCCAAACACGGATGCGACCATCATGAAGCTGTAAACAGAACCTCGATTCATACGAAAAATGACCTTTTGCCATTTGAGCACCCAGGTTTCTCGTTGAGTACAGCATCGCAGGCGCTCCTGTCTGTGATGAAGCGTGAAGGGTAACCGCAACCATGGTCTCTGAGCAGATGGTTGTTGTCTTGCAAACGTCCCCATCTGTTGACTCAGGGATTGAGACGTGGGTGCACGATCCGTTACAGCCATGCGGATAAGATGCCTGTCATCTCGACTGCTAGTGATGCGAGGCCGTTGGGATCCAGCATGGCATTCCTTATTTCCCTCCTGAACCCTCCGATTCCATATTCTGCTAACAGTCATTGGATGTCGACCAACCCGAGCAGCAATGTCGCGATACGATGAACCGCAATCGCGATAGACTACAATCCGATCTTTATCTAAGTTGGAAACGTGATGGTACGTATTTCTACTCTTTACACGAGGCACCACAACAACGTTTCACCAGGCATCGCCGGTCAACTGCTGTTCGTGTATGAGAAATCGATCGGAAACTTTTCTCATGTGAGCACATTGTAGGTGTCGCCACCGGCGCCAACCTCATGTGAATGCTCTGAAAAGCTAATCATTTGCATACCACAGCATCTTCTTCCTCTCGGTTAAATTTCGCGTCTGTAGCACGTCATCTTCATGGTGTAGCAATTTTAATGGCCAGTAATGTATTTGTCCGGTATGTTTAGTATCTGACGGGCAAAATGCAGCACGGTTGGGAACAAAATGGCAGATCGCTAATATTTGTCCGAAGATTTTGTTACCTGACGTAGCAAATGCCTTGAGAGTGGGAACAAAATGGCAGGATGACCTCTTTTTCGCCTCGTGGGTGTTTAGTGCAGCAGACGGTCTTCGGTGGAGCGATTCGCGAGAGAACCCGTTTGTGTCAGAGCAGACTATGGGACCGGCGACTCCTGGTAGGCTCAGCCCAGGAGCCCCCGTCTGCTACTGGGGGGGGGGGGGGGGGGGGGGGGGGGGAGGGCTGTGCGGTGGTCGCGCCGATCTCACGTTTCCGTGATTTTCGCACGGCCGGAGCCGCGGATGACTCTCAAAGCTGTAATCTGCGTCAATACTAAAAGTGATATCAGCAGCTCACAAGGAGAGCTAGTGGCGTTTTTGCACACTCTAAGAAAAAAAGCACAAATGTAAGGATATACAAGCCTATATCACTAGGGGTAAGATTGATAGCGCCTACAGGAAAATTAGCCGCTCGGTCTAGGGCGTCTTGTCACGATTAACGTGGCTCTCCCCGTCGGAGGTTCGAGTCCTCCCTCGGGTATGACTGTGTATGCTGTTCTCAGCGTAACTTAGTTTAAGTTAGATTAAGTAGTGGTTAAGCTTAGGAACCAATGACCTCAGCAGTCTGGTCACGTAAGATCTTACCACAAACCCCCCAAAATTTACAGAAAAATTAAAGAGTAAATGATAATTAATTGAAACTCTCAGCTGCCGACAGGTGTTGTTGATATACTTCGTTGGGGACAAGTGAAAATGTGTACCCCGACTGGGACTCGAACGCGGGATCTCGTGCTTACGTGGCAGACGCTCTATCCATCCGAGTCACCGAGGACACAGAAGAATAGCGCAACTGCAGGGACTTATCCCTTGTACCTTGTGGACAGTTGGGAATGTGGGTTTCACGGGAAGCGTGCAAGGGATAAGACCCTGTAGTCGCACTATTCATCTGTGTCCTCGGTGGCTCAGATGGATAGAGCGTCTGCCATGTAAGCAGGAGCTCCCGGGTTCGAGTCCCGGTCGGGACACACATTTTCAGCTGTCCCCATCGAGGTATATCAACAACACCTGGCGTCAGATGAGGGTTTCAAGTAATTATCATATATTCTAGAGAAGCTGCACTGTCATCTATGGTATCTATTCTTTCGAGAACAGTTACTATCTTCATATATATATATATATATATATATATATATATATATATATATATATATATATATATATATATATATATACAGAGGGCCTATGCAAGGCAGATACACTTGAGAGCAATGTTATGGAAAATGGAATAGGACGTAGAGTAAGATGAGAAGGGAGACATGATGCTGTGTGAAGAATTTGGATAAGCATTGAAAGACCTAAGTCGAAAGAAGGCCCCGCGAGTAGGCTACATTCCATTAGAGCTACTGATAACCGTAGGAGAACTAGCCATGACACGCATCTGGTGAGCAAGATGTATGAGACAGGCGAAATACCTTCAGACTTCAATAAGAATAAAATAATTCCAACACCCCCAAAAAAAGGTGTTGACAGGTGTGAAAATTACCAAACTATCAGTTAAGTACGTCATGGTTGCAAAATACTAACATGAATGCTTTACAAACAAATGGTAAAACTGGTAGAAGCCGACCTCGGGGAAAATCAGTTGGGATTCCGTCGAAATGTTGGAACACACAAGACAATACTGACCCTACGACTTATATTAGAAGATAGGTTAAGGAAGGCAAACCTACGTTTCTAGAATTTGTATACTTAGAGAAAACTTTTGACAATGTTGACTGGAATACTCTCTTTCAAATTCTGAAGATGGCAGGGGTAAAATACTGGGGGCAAAACTCTATTTACAAATTGTACAGCAGCCAGACTGCTGTTACATGAGTCGAGTGGCATGAAAGGCAAGCAGTGGTTGAGAAGGGAATGATACAGGGTTGTAGCATATCCACGATGTTATTCAATCTGTGTACTGAGCAAGCAGTAAAGGTAACAAAACAAAAATTTGGAGTAGAAATTAAAGTCCATGGAGAGGAAATAAAAAAAAGAGGTTTATCGACGACATTGTAATTCTGTCAGAGACAGCAAAGGACGTGTAAGAGCATCTGAACGGATGGACAGTGTCTTGAAAGGAGGATATAAGATGAACATCAACAAAAGCAAAACGAGGAGAATGGAATACAGTCGAATTAAATCAGGTGATTTTGACGGAATTAGATTAGGAAATGAGCCGCTTAAAGTAGTAAATGAATTTTGTTATTTGCAAGCAAAATAACGGGTGATGGTCGAAGTAGAGAGGATATAAAATGTTGACTGGCAATGGAAAGGAAAGCGTTTCAGAAGAAGAGAAATGTGCTAACATCGAGTTTAGATTTTAGTCTCAAGTAGTCTTTTGTGAAAGAATTTGTACGGAGTGTAGCTATGTGTGGACGTGAAACATGGACAATAAATAGTATAGCCAAGATGATAATAGGTTTTGAAACGTGATGCTTGAGAAGAATCACTTAACTAATGAGGAGGTACTGAACAGAATTGCGGAGAAGAGGTCTTTGTGGCACAACTTGACTAGAAGAAGGGATCGGTTGGTAGGGCACGTTCTGAGGCATATTAAATTGGTGAGTTTAGTATTGGAGGGAAGCGTGAGGGAAAAATTGTAGAGGGAGGCCAAGAGATGAATACACAAGCAGATTCAGAAGGATGTAGGTTGCAGTAGTTACTCGGAGATGAAGAGCCTTGTACCATGGAGAGCTGCATCATACCAGTCTACAGCCTGAAGACCACGACAAAAACACGAAAAAAAGACACACCCTGAAGGATTTATCCGAATGGAGCGGAAATCGGTAAATGTTATGTACATGTACAGACAGAAAAATGAGTACAAATTGAGAAAAATAAAACGATTTATTCAAGAGAGAGAGTTTCACAAACTGAGCAAGTCAATAAAGCGCTGGTCCATCTTTGGCGCTTAAACAAGCAGTTATTCGGCTTGGCATGGGTTGCCAGAGTTCTTCGATGTCCTTCTGAGGGACATCGTGCCAAATTCTGTGCAACTGGCGCCTTAGGTCATCGAAATCCCGAGCGAGTTCGAGGTCCTTGCCCACACTGCTCCAAACGTTCTCCATTGGAGAGAGACCCGACGACCTTGCTGGCCAAAGCAGGTATCGGCAAGCATAAAGACAAGCAGTGGAAACTCTCACCGTGGACGGGCGTGCATTATCCTGATGAAATGTAAGCCCAGGATGACTTGCCATGAAGGGCAACTGAACAGGGAGTAGAATGTCAGCGACGTAGCACTGTGCCGTAAGGGTGTCACGGATGAGAGCCAAAGGAGTCCTGATACGAAAAGAAATGGCACCCCAGACCAGCTCTTTAGGTTGGGCCGTATGGCGGGCGATAGCCTGGTGGTATCCGACCACTGTCCGGGGCGTCTCCAGACATCTCTTCGCTGGTCGTCGGGGTTCAGTTCCAGGCGGAACTCATTGCTGGAGACAAATATATTCCAGTCAGTGGGATTCCAGGCCGAGTTGCAGAGAAACATGTACTTTTGCGAGGTGCCGGGGCTAGCAGTTTATTTAACTCTAAATTCTTCTAGAATCTTCATATGGAACTGATGCTCTAAGCCCCCCTTTTCTAACTCCTACTTTTGCTGTTGCACATGGATTAAGCAGAAACGCGAACTGACTGTAATCGACCCTGCAAGTGGAGTAGCGAAGAGATTGGCAGCTGCAATAATTTAATTTGACATAAATTAATTTGATAAAGGAAAGTTTTATTAACGTAGTGAAAAATGAAAGGGTTGCTCAGCCTATCAACAGAATGAAAGTTCTGCCCAAAATAACAATTTGATTTATTACGACTAAACTCAAAATAATAAACAAAACACATGAAACATTTACAATACGTCAAATTAGATACTCAAATAAATGCTGTGAAGGTGAGGTTGTACATAAACTAGATTGTGACATTTATGACCAAGTGGTATATGGAGCTAATTCCTTCCTACTCAAATCTTAAGAGAAACACCTAGCCAACCCAACATTAATTGCTATTACAGTAGTGAGAATTCAGACAATGAACACCGAAGACAGAACCACGTTAGAGAAGAGCTCTACTCAGCTCTGATTGTCACATAGCAAAATTCCCTACTCTGCTGGTGCTGCGGACATACATTACCAAGCTGTGTTCCTATATGCAAGGACACGATCTGGCATACCAGAGGTGATGACTGGTTGCTTCGACGTCCCGTCGTGGTGACGATAATGTCTCGAGTATAGCCCGAAACAAATTATCCTGGTCTGGTTGTTCCAGACTAAAGACTTCCTAGCAACAGAAATGCGCCTCTGAGGGAGACGAAGAAGGCTCGCTACACAATCACTGACGGTACAGTGATTGATTTTAATAAGCGAAGTCTCACAGTCAACTTTAGCCAAAACTGCTCAAAACGGACAACGTAGGCCGCTTGTATGCAGAACGCTCAATTGCCAACTGTACTCGGAAAGTTACGTTGACGTCGAAACTTCAGCAACTTCGTAAAACAGTTAGAATTAAATGAAAGTATATTAGGGAGCCAACGGAAGGCAGGCTGTCCGATAGTTTTCGTGCAGTGCTTTAGACTCAGTAATTGGTTATGTTTGTCGAGTTTAGGTATTTATTTCCCCCCCCTCCATATAAGTTACTTTGATTGTTAGCTGCTTTGAGTAGAAACTAAACATCTGAACACATTTTCTAAAATGCTCGTCAGCGTGGATTAAGCATAAGTGCGACTTCTTAATATTTCTAGGAGTATCTTCAGCCCCCCTGCAAATTTTCGAGACCCCTCTCGCCAAGATGTTTGCGATGAGCAGGATAAGAACAGCAAGTGTAGAAAAGATGTAACGAGAACGAGACTCTCCACACAGAGTTCATTGGCTAAAAAAGTTTTGCAGCAATCTGGTCTTGAGGGGTGCCCGCCTGGAGCTGCACATGTCGCTGGAACGTCCACAGCATTCAGTGATGGTGGCGGTGGAAGGTTTCCTCCACCATCGGTGGCAAATCCCAGAAGACCACCTGCTCCGACAACAAGTCATCCTATTCCGCAGCTGAATTGTCAGCCACTCATGGATATCGTAGGGACTAAAACTCAGGGTAGGAAAGCAACAAAAGAAATGCTGAACCGCGCCCATCAAATGTTCCTTCACCAAGGTAAATCCAGGATAATTGCAAAACTGCAAAAGTGATTTATATCTATATGCTAGGGCGTTAAGTAAGAAATGCAACACATTTTTTCCTCGCCCGATTTCAGTTGAAAAAATGCAGAATTTGTTGTGGGCCATAGTGGAATATTCCGATTTCAGCACCTATAGCTTTCTGAAGCTCCGATAGGTGGCGGCGCTATATGTAAGCTTCAAAATGACGTCTGTACGGAGGTGCGTTCCGAGCAGAGAGCTGTGAGTTTCTTTTGGCGGGAAACCGGGGCATTGCAGATATTAATAGGCTCTCGAAGAATGTCTGCCGGGACCTAGCAATGAACGAGCGCATGGAGAGTCGTTGAGCGAGGCGTCCGTCAGCACCGCAAAAAGGCTGCGCATACCTGTCTGATATCCGGCGTTCCACAGCTGCGACTCCTGCGATGTTGGAACGTGCGGACACTCTCACCCGAGGTGATGGACGCATCACAATCCGTCATCTCGCTACGCAACTCGACGTCTCTGTTGGTAGTGCTGACACATTCGTCCATCAGCTGGAGTACTCAGAGGTGTGTGCCCACTGGGTTCCTCGATGCCTGGCTGAAGACCATGAAGAGCAACCAAGGGCCATCTCTGCGGACTTGCTTGCGCATTACGAAGCTGATCGTGACAATTTTTTGTCGAACATCGTCACAGGCGATGAGACAAAGGTTCATCACTTCCAACCGGAAACAAAACCTGCAGTCATGCACCACCTCTTCTCCAAAGAAAATGTTCAAAGCCGCAACTTCAACCGGTAAAGTTATGGGGATGGTCTTCTCGACACTGAAGAGGCTTAGCCGTGTATGGCTCGTGTTCGTGCCGTATCTAATTTGATATCCTTTTCTTTACTGTCCTACCACCTCCTTATGTCAATTTCAATTTCTGGTGTCGATGAGTTGCCGCCCTGCCGATCCGTGAGCGGCAGCAGCGGCGCTTATCGCTATAAGCCCTGGCGTATTATCTTTGCTGACTGATGTTACTTCCCGGTTGTCGTGTGGTCGGAGCTAGTTCGGATCTGCCAGTGAGTTGGGAGGCGCTGGCAGTGCAGTTCGGACCTGGCAGCGTTTGACTTAGGACGAGGCCGCAGTGAGGTCCGGACGGCCGTGACCCGCCCGACGGCTGCCGGCACCTGTCACTGGAGCGCGGACCACCCCTGCTGGTCTGTCAGCCGCCTTGCCAGACGGCGTGTGTGTCGGCCGGCGATCGCTTACGGGTTGCCTGCGTGTGCCGACCCGTGATTCGCCCTTGTTGTTGCACAGTCGCTGCCGTTAGCATTGTCTAGTCCTTCGTGCAAGTGTTCGCGATGTCGACTGTTCAGTTAGCGCTGCCTCCGTGCTGATGTGTGGCCGTCGGTCGGTTGGTGTGGATCAGCCAGGAAGCCTCCGCGCGGCGCAGCAAGCTGGGCGGGCCTCCTGGCGGTCTCTACGCAGTGTCGGAGTGTGTGCGGCTGTTCCCATTGCCACGAGGTCCGTGGCTCACCTTCCCTGGACACCAAAGTTGAGTGGTGCTTTAATTACGGAAGCCAGTCTGTTCACATTGTGCCGTTTGGTTCTCGTTGTTGGCTGTTGGGACATTTCCGCGAGCAACAGCGAGTGTTCGAGTTGGCGAAAGTTTGGCCACCATCTGGTGGAGTTTAACTCTATTTTGGTTATTTCAAGTCAAAGTGAAATTTTCTGCCTTGTGGCCGTTAGCGTTCCGGTTACCTGCCCTGGCCGCTGACGTAAAATTCTGGCAGTGTCATTTGCTCACCGTGTTGTCGCTGTCCAACACGTGTGTGTAGTTTTGACAGCTTATGCATACTTGGTTATGGGCGGCTACACCTCTTACGTTTTGGCTTTGGAGTTCCTTGTACACTGGTCGGGTGGAAAGCAAGTTGTCTTGTCGGTGGGTCCGTTGACTGTTTCTTGGTTGGGTTGCCGGCGAATCGGATATAGTTGGGCCGACCAGCTGTCTCCCCTAAGCGAATGTTTATATTTCAAGTGCAGACCGACCCCGAAAAGTTTTGAGCGCCGTTGGCTGTAATGCCTTTTCTTATTGGTGTTTGATTGTGTATTTTAATGACTTATAGCCGATGGTTTGAATTTGTATGATTTTACTTGCGTTTTAAATAATGGGCCTTCATCCGCTTTAAAACTGAAAGTTCCTTACTTGTCAAGTCTTGCTTTGTTTGGACCTTCAGCCTATTTAAAATATTTTTGGATAAAGCTTTGGGCCTTCTGCCTTTTGGAAATGTATTGTAGTTGTGTTTTTCAATAATGGGCCTTACTTTAAAATTTAAATTCCTTACTTGTTAAAACTTAGATTGTTTGGGCCTTCAGCCTGTGTGAAATATTGTATAAAGATACAGCTTTGGGCCTTCTGCCTACTAAAAATTATTTTAGTTGTTTCAAGTAATGTGCCTTCAGCCGTTTTTAAATTTGAGCTCTTGTCTTTCAAGTATCAGACTGTGTGGCGCCTCGAGCCTAATTGAAGATAAGGCCTTCTGCCTTGTGTTTTTTTTAAATTAATTTTACCTGCAGTCTTAAATCATGCGCCTTCAGCCGTCTTTAAATTAAACTTGTTTGCTTTTCAGGTGTTAAATTTATTGGGCCTTCAGCCAAGTTATAGAACTTACTTATGTGAGGCCTTCTGCCTTCTAAATATTCTGTTTTGAGTCTGAATTTTAAGTTAATGGCTTTCAGTCGTTTTTAAATTTAAATGGATGTGTCCTTAATGCATAAATAGTGTGGCCTATTCTGCCGATAACCAAGTTCAAAAATTTCTGCTGTATTGTTTGTATAAGTAAATAAAGTTATATGTGTTTGAGTATAACTGACAGCCCCCTTTTGGCCCCTTTCCACAATTCCAACTACCTGTTCTGTCCTGCGGACTTAATCTGGGCGTTTCAGGGGCTATTCTGTATGACATCCTCCTTCATGCTGCGACGGTCAAATCTGAAGTGTACTGTGCTACCCTCAGGAAACTCAAGAAACGACTTCAGCCTGTTCATCACCACGATAACGCAAGGCCTCACACACGTCTGTGCACGCAAAAGGAACTCACAAAACTTCAGTGGAGTGTTCTTCCTCATCTACAGTGCAGCTTCGATCTCACAACGAAGGATGCACTCCACAGGAAACAGTACGTGCATGATGGGCAGGTTACTGACGCAGCAAGACGTTGGCTCCAACGTCGGCCAGTGGGATGGTGCCCTGCAGGCATTCAGGCTGTCCAAATGAGTAGGCGTAAGGCCTTCGCATTGAACGGAGATTATGTTCAGAAATAGGTTTTCATAGCCAAAAGAGTGGCGAATAACATAGTGTATTGCAATCCTGACTAAACCCAGCCCGTTTTTCGAAAAAAAAGTGTTGCCTTACTTACTGAACACCCCTCGTATATATTGCATATACACTCCTGGAAATTGAAATAAGAACACCGTGAATTCATTGTCCCAGGAAGGGGAAACTTTATTGACACATTCCTAAGGTCAGATACATCACATGATCACACTGACAGAACCACAGGCACATAGACACAGGCAACAGAGCATGCACAATGTCGGCACTAGTACAGTGTATATCCACCTTTCGCAGCAATGCAGGCTGCTATTCTGCCATGGAGATGCTGGATGTAGTCCTGTGGAACGGCTTGCCATGCCATTTCCACCTGGCGCCTCAGTTGGACCAGCGTTCGTGCTGGACGTGCACACCGCGTGAGACGACGCTTCATCCAGTCCCAAACATGCTCAATGGGGGACAGATCCGGAGATCTTGCTGGCCAGGGTAGTTGACTTACACCTTCTAGAGCACGTTGGGTGGCACGGGATACATGCGGACGTGCATTGTCCTGTTGGAACAGCAAGTTCCCTTGCCGGTCTAGCAGTGGTAGAACGATGGGTTCGATGACGGTTTGGATGTACCGTGCACTATTTAGTGTCCCCTCGACGATCACCAGAGGTGTACGGCCAGTGTAGGATATCGCTCCCCACACCATGATGGCGGGTGTTGGCCCTGTGTGCCTCGGTCGTATGCAGTCCTGATTGTGGCGCTCACCTGCACGGCGCCAAACACGCATACGACTATCATTGGCACCAAGGCAGAAGCGACTCTCATCGCTGAAGACGACACGTCTCCATTCGTCCCTCCATTCACGCCTGTCGCGACACCACGGGAGGCGGGCTGCACGATGTTGGGGCGTGAGCGGAAGACGGCCTAACGGTGTGCGGGACCGTAGCCCAGCTTCATGGAGACGGTTGCGAATGGTCCTCGCCGATACCCCAGGAGCAACAGTGTCCCTAATTTGCTGGGAAGTGGCGGTGCGGTCGCCCTACGGCACTGTGTAGGATCCTACGGTCTTGGCGTGCATCCGTGCGTCGCTGCGGTCCGGTCCCAGGTCGACGGGCACGTGCACCTTGCGCCGACCACTGGCGACAACATCGATGTACTATGGAGATCTCACGCCCCACGTGTTGAGCAATTCGGCGGTACGTCCACCCGGCCTCCCGCATGCCCACTATACGCCCTCGCTCAAAGTCCGTCAACTGCACATACGGTTCACGTCCACGCTGTCGCGGCATGCTACCAGTGTTCAAGACTGCGATGGAGCTCCGTATGCCACGGCAAACTGGCTGACACTGACGGCGGCGGTGCACAAATGCTGCGCAGCTAGCGCCATTCGACGGCCAATACCGCGGTTCCTGGTGTGTCCGCTGTGCCGTGCGTGTGATCATTGCTTGTACAGCCCTCTCGCAGTGTCCGGAGCAAGTATGGTGGGTCTGACACACCGGTGTCAATGTGTTCTTTTTTCCATTTCCAGGAGTGTATATTAGTGTCAGTGGCTCTGAGAAAGAGCTGAAACGCCTAAAATTTGACAATGCACCAGGACCCAGTGGAATTCCTGTAAGATTGTATAAAGAATTTCCGAGTTAATAATGCTGTCTTATAGCCATAGTATACCTTAAATATCTCCGACGAGAAATTTTGCACAGTAGTTGGAAGGAACCATAGATCACACCCATATACAACAAGGATATCAGAAGTGATTCACAAAACTACCGTTCACATCTTTGACATCCATCTGTTACAGTCTTCAAACATCTCCTGACCTCGAACGTAATGCGACGTCTCGAACAGAATGGCTTTCTGGATGCCAACGAGCACGGTCTCTGAAAACATCGGTAACGTGAATTTCAAATAGGTCTTATCACGTTTTTTCACGTGGCACCCTGAGAGCCGTGGATTAAGGCAATCAGATACATGTAGAGTTTCTTGACTTCATAAAGACATTTGACTCAGAACCAGACATACTGTCTTTGTGGAAAGTACGATCGTATGGCGGTATCAAGCTTTTGAAAAGATTCAGATGGCTCTGAGCAATATGCGACTTAACTTCTGAGGTCATCAGTCGCCTAGAACTTAGAACTAATTAAACCTAACTAACGTAAGGACATCACACACATGCATGCCCGAGGCAGGATTCGAACCTGCGGTCGTAGCAGCGGCCGGTTCGCAAATGGGAGCTAGGGCAGAACGACTGTCTATATGCCTTCATAGGAGCCCAAATTTGTCTTATCTTGTCTTCGCGCTCGTTACGTAAAATGTGCGCTGATGGCGATAGAACCATTCTACAGTCAGCCGCAAAGCCGGTCCTCAACCTTTTCTCGATAGAGTTTCGCAAAAGGAACGTCGCATCCCCTTCAGGGACTCTCATATAACTTCCCAAAACACCTTTGTAATACTTGCCTCTCAATTGACCCTGCCAGAAAGATATCTAGCAGCAAGCCTCTCAACTGTTTCGATGTTTTTCTCTAATCCGTCTTGATTGGCATTCTAGGCACTCGAGCAACACTCAAGAATGGGTCGCACTGCTGTTCTGTACGCTGTATCTGTTATAGCTGAGCAACCCTTTTCTATTGAATCAATATCGAGCATTCGCCTTCTTTGATACTTTTCGCGGTCGTTCCATTCCATGTCACTTTGTAACGTTACAACTAGATACTTATTCGGTGTGACTCCATCAAACAGCTTTATTAGAAGATTGCGGGATTGTTTTTCGTACCCATCTCCTTTACTTTACATTTTTCTAGATTGACATGCATCGTACCAACTAGAAATTTTGTCTAAGTCATCTTGAATCGTGCTACAGTGACTCAATGACGGAATACCACAGCATCATCAGCAAACGGCCACAGATTGCTGCTCACCTTGCCGGTCAGGGAATTTACGAGTATATAAAATAAGAGTGGTCCTATCACACATACTTGTGGCACTCCTGACGGTACCCTTGTGTCTGACGAACTCTCACCGTCACGGACAACGTATTGCGTTCTGTTAGTAGAAAGTCTTTCAGCCACTCACATATATAGGAAAATATTCCGTATGCCCGGACCTTCCTGAAAAATTTGCAATGGAGCATCCTGTGAAATTTTTTCCGGGAATCTAGGAATATAGAGGCTGTCTATTGCCATTCATCCATGGTTTTCAGGATACAGTGTGAGAGATGACCAAGCTGAGTTTCAGGCGAGTGATGCATTCTAATTCTGTGCGGATTTGTGAACAGTTTTTCTGCATGAAGGAATATTGCTGTATTCAAACTTAGAATATGCTCAAGATTTTGGCAGCAAATAGATGTTGTGTGTATTGGTCTATAATTCTGATGCTCAGTTCTTTTAAGCTTCGTATATACTGGAGTCATCTGCACCATTTTCTACGGTCGTCTGAGACTTTGAACTGGGTGAAAGATTCTCTGTAAATGCAAGCTAAGTAAGAGAGCAATGCCAAAAAATTCTATAAAACCGAATTCGAATTCCATCTGGACTTGGTAACTAATTTGTTCTAAAGTCGTTTCTTAACGCCAGAGAAGCCTGTTTCAATGTGCTCTTAAGTAGACTACCAGATTTCAGAGAGAAAAAATCGGGAGTCTCAGAGATGTTACAAGCCTATTGCGGCCTGATGCCGGGCCGGCTTCTCTGTAAATACAAGGGGAAGTGGGCAATAGTGTGTGCCAGCTCCTAAGGCTGGCGACCCGTTATCGCTCTTGGCGATTACGTTAGGTATGAAGCAACGGCGAGCATGACTTCGAGCCAGCGGTAAACGCTTCATTGATGTTTGCCGTCTAGGCTTCGTTTGGTTGACGCGAAAGTACTGTTGCCAGGTGTTAGTATTGTTGCCAGTGGTCCTCGAAATCTGAGTTCTGAAGCCACGGGGTCTCCGACACACCGTGAAGTATTACATTCGTTTTTAGCGGTGGTTTTGACGGCTGCTTTCACGCGTCCCGCGAAATACAGGTAGTTGACTGGGCAAGTCAAGAAGACGCAATGTGACATCAGAGATCCCTACTGAAAATTGGGGGCAACGACCATGATCGGATCAAAAATGTAACTATCGAGTCTGGTGGGATTTTGCGGAGTGTACTGAACGCAGATGATTGGCGCATTTTCCCGCGGCCTCCGAGATTGGAAGCGCTGGTTTTCAGCGTCTGAGTGCTGTGCACAAGGTAGGGACTCTACTCTGGACCGCGAGGGAGAACAGGAGTATTGTTAATGCCTCTTCCAGTGCACATAGGAGAAAGACTGTATCAGTATTATTTCCGGAATTTATCTCATCTGATTTTATTTACAGTCATCGATCATCAGATAGCCCAGCGCCTGCACTGTACGACTGCCGTTTGCTGTCTATACCCTGCCTGAGATGTCGATGGTAATAATAGGGACCTGTAATTCTTTTCTGACAACACAGCAGTCTATGCTTTCTTTTTGGCGCTACAGTACCTATGATTTTGCCTGTGAATTTTCACAGAGTTCTCATTTCCGATCGGCACTGTGTCGCACAGTCAGAGATTATCATCGTTTCTGTTGATTGACCCACTCAAAATATTGGGTATGGGGATGCCCCTTTAAAAAGCTGCCAGCTACTTATTCTCAACAGCATTATTTTGTGCCCTTGTTCCATTAAAGCACTTTCAGTGAATGACATATTTACATGTTTATTAGATGAAATAAATCTCTTTGTGATACTTAATTTATCATTTAACTTTTTACATTTTACTGCCCATTCACAGGCTCATTTTATTAATTCTCTTAACGCCCATTTCTCCATTGAGCGTAAATTGAGGTGGTAATTAAAGGGGAGGGGGGGGGGGGGAGGGGCAACTGAGTGTATGAGCAGCTCTCATGCAAATTCAGTTGAATAGTAGTTTTAATCAAACTTCTCCACCCCGCCCCTCGCAACTTGTCCTTATACTTTATACGTAACTTCATTAATACATTTGCTTACCTTTCTTGTCAGCTTGTAATGTTGTTGGATTAATTTGAGGTGTAAGCCGTATTGATATTCAAAACCATAAAAGTGGGTTGCGAGCTGTGAGCTATGTGAGGAAGTTAAGCTTGCATTACTGCGCAACTGTTTCACCAGGTATCCAGTCTAGCTTACCAAATTCCCAACCAAACTAACATTATTTATAATCTTTTAGTATTCATCTTACGATAACCGGTGATATATATATAAAAAGACAACTTAAATAAAAAGAAATAAATCAGTTTATATTTGGACATTTATTTTAACATTGATCATTGTTCCATTAAAATTTCAGCATACCAAACTTGACTGATAACTAAACTGGTGCCTTATTTAGGACTGTGTAAATGTGAGTATGTAATCTTACAGAACACCTCAAATAGGGAGAAAAGATTGGGAGACTGCATACAACACTGCATTCATAAAATAACACACGAAGAACGTTGAAACATATGCAAGAGGAAATTAACCACAACCAACCGATTCAATTTTCACCCAAAGAAGCTACGTTCGTAGCGCAATCCTGTCCTTCATGTAATTACCACACACTGGTATACTAAATTCATACTAACTCTCTGTGAAATCTTCCCGGAAAGAATAGCTGAGGACTGCTTTCATGATTACACCACATGCTTCACGTGGTCAACTTGGTTTACCTGAAATAAAGGTGATTAAATTTTCAGTTTGGCTGAACTTAAGAAATCCATTGTCCTACGGACTAAGCAGACACGCGCTTAGCTGGAGATCTTACCACTTCAGACGCTCGCCGCTGACAGACTGACCTGGGATCCTACCGAACGTGCTTAACAGATACAAACGGAAGTGACCAGAGAGGCAGCTTCCTATACCAACATGACAAGGGACGGACAGGACCATACTAAGAATAGAAACCTCTCTGCTTTTAGAAACCGTAGCTACCTGTTCCGACGTTGGTCCTACTGTTCTCTAGCAGACAGGCTTGTCTGCCACCATCCAGCATGCAACTAGAAATACATTTGCTCATTCATCCTCTCAAACAGAAGGGAAGGGGAATGACATTATCTTATCATATACAGTATATAAAAGAAAGCGGATGTAGATTCCGTATGAGACTGTGTGACATGAAGTACATATAAACTGTGTTTTAAAGTGTCGTAGTGTGACACATCGTTCTTGTTTATGCGTAAAAGTAACACGTTACACTGCTCAGTCTCCTCCCAGATAGTCAGAAACACCACAGTAAATTTAGAAGAGGAATTTATGCTGTAAATGACAACAGAATTAAGAAATTAACATGAAAGGAATCCAACAGAGACCTTTCATAACCCAACGCCCCGGGGAAAGACAGTACAGGGAATTTTCTTGCCATGCTAGGACATTCCCAAGCAGGATTCTCACACCCAACTTAAACCAAAATGTAAAGAAAACTCAAAAGGTCACCAGCTACTTGCTAAAACACAATATTTTCAACACATCTTTAGAATGTACCAATGTCAAAGAGAAAAAAACAATCTGTGACACCTATTTAAAAGATAGTGTAGATCTAATTCTGCCAGCAAGTAAAAACAGTCGTCCCTGTGTCATTAATATGAAAATAGGAGTTCACCAGTACTTGCTCATTGCAAGAGCCAACTGATCACAGGAAAATTTATGTCTGTTTATTAACAAGAAAAATTTATGAAAATACCAAAGGCGCCACAGCAATTTTTTAAAAAAATCATGAAAATAGTGTCAGTATTATAAAGCACAACATTGCAATGCACAATCCGCAAAGGCAAAAAAAAGATAAGAGAAAAAACATGTTTTACGAAGAGGTTATCGCAAAAAAATTCTATATCTTATAAAACTAATAATTTGTAGAATTAAAATAACTTTGTAGGACTAATTTAATCACTCTACTATATTTCAGTTAGATAGCAAACAATGATCACTGTGTCATTATACTGAAACTACTATTAATTATGTGATTGTTACCCTTAAGGGGTTCCTCACTATAAATATGCCCCATACAAAGGCTAATCGAAAACAGTCCAATGAGCATGAATAGCTATCTGACTGATAAACAAAGCAATGCCACAGGAATGAATTTATGAAACAAAATATCACAAATCTAATACAACACACAAAAACAAACGTTGAGAAATAAAACAGCTCTGAAAGTACAGTAGTCAACGTCTAAAAAAAAACTCCAATAAATAAAACACCTGCAAAGTACAAGAGTCGAAGTCTAAAAAAAAACAATAAATAGAACACGTGCAAAATACAAGAGTCAGTCTAATAAACACCAGTAAATCGAACCCCTGCAAAGCACACGAGTCAAAGTTTTTCTGACAGAACACACGTATATGCATTGGACTAAGAACCGTATAATCACTTACACTGGCACATTCAGTAGTTCCTCTGTTCCGAGGCACAATATAATGGGAGGGGTTCGTCGCCGCAGCTGTCAGTAGGGATTATTGTCCATCTGTTGCGTGTAATCCCGCCGTCTCTGCCCTCTCATGAAGTTTCTCTTGGTGGCCCGTGTCACGTATATCTCGATTTGGTTCCATGTTTGTGTTGTCAAATTCCTGCGGCAGCCTCGTTTGACACGCCAGGTTGATATTCCTGGGCAAGGATGACACTTAATGGCTCTTCTTTGTGCCATCCTTAACTACCAGAGAACATCGAACCATGATTTACTGTCACTTGACAGTGGGCATCCGCCAGGAATTGTTGATAGGCGTGTTTGAAGTCTGCCAGTTTCTCTGGACACTACCTGTCAAAAGGCTCCACGCCCCTTTATCCCCTGTCTCCTGCCGGCCGCGATGGTCTCGCAGTTCTAGGCGCTCAGTCCAGAACCACGCGACTGCTACGGTCGCAGTTTCGAATCCTGCCTCGGGCATGGATGTGTGTGATGTCCTTAGGTTAGTTAGGTTTAAGTAGTTCTAAGTTCTAGGGGACTGATGACCTTAGAAGTTAAGTCCCATAGTGCTCAGAGCCATTTGAACCCTGTCTTCTGTCGTTTCACCGCTGCCGTCTCGTCACGGTCACGTGCGTGTGGTGCGTTGCCAGCAGATGGAGTTCCGCGTGATGGACCGCTTCTCCATCTCAGGTCATCGCCTCCACGAAGGGTCGCACTGGTGCGGCCGCCCATTAGCTCCAGGTGCAAGGGAAACTGTTTGCCGCGTACCCTTCTTTTGTTGTCGACCGCGCTCCCGAGGTGGCCCGGTTGACAGTGTGTCCTTCTGGGAAACCCGCCTGTTTACAACTAGACCTCCTCCTCGCTGCTCCTGCTGTCTCGTAAGAGTTTAGCCGGTGCGCATTCACGTTCTCAACTGCATTCATAGAAATTGTTCATCATAGTTATGTGATTACTAAATGTCATACATAATACCACTTAGTATTGTCTTTCACAATTTTTAAAAAGTTAGATGAATTGACAATATAAAAATAAAAGGTAAATGACTTTACAATATAAAAAATTAAAAGTGAAATGACTTGACAGTATAAAAATTAAATGAACTGACAATATAATATCTAAATCCACACCACTAATGTGGATCACTTGCGTTTTAATAAATCAAATGCTACTTATTAACTCACTAAAATGAATGGGATTATGCCTTGTGCAAGTATAGGTCAGGACAGCATAGGGCTCACATTTTATTTACACACACACACACACACACACACACACACACACACACATGCACACCTGTTGTCTATACCACAAACTAACTACCCATAAACATGTATTACTCAAAATTCTACTTCAATCCACTGCTAGTTAATCCAACAAGCTACTTCAATGCTACGTCAGCACAGTGTTTATGCCACTACAACATTGTTCTAATTCGTCCTCTTCTTGACGCTTGCGGCATATGTCTTGTCACCTGATAAATATGGAGAAACTTTCCTTAAACATACATAGTAAAAACAACAATGGTTATTTGCACGTCAAAACATTTATACCAGTTCACACACCTGATAAGAGACTGGCAATTATACATTAATCATACTCCTATGTTTATACATAAAACAGTAAAACAATTTCATCTAAAATTACGTTATCACAAGAATTAATCACACAGATGACTCTGAGAAGGGTAAAAATATTTTAATTATACAGGTTGTAATACATTTTCTTACCCGTTTCGTTCCTTCTTAAAGTTACCTTTCGCTTCCAAATCAGTTATTTCGCCTGTGGTGGTTATTCTGGATTCATTTCTCATGAATGGCAAAATTGTGGTCTCCTCTATTCTGTAAAACAGTTTCATCTTAACATATTGAACTTACAACAGACACAAAAGATCCAAATCCTCCTGTATTTTAAATGACAAATGTTTTGCTTCATCCGTATTACATTGAACCAAGCTTTCCTTCGGTCCCATAATCAATATTATTTAATCTTCCTCTACCTTCAAGAGGGACATTTCTTCGGCACAACTCATATAGGCTGCAGTGCATCCCGCACCAGCGAAAACAGTATGCCGTAATGCTCACAGCATCAGCAAAACACATAAACGTCACTTTTCTAGGACAAGTATCAAAGCAGAATAATTTTTTCAGGCTCTGGCTCAACATCAATCAAGACTACGGAAAGGATCCATATTTCCGTTCCATTCTCCATTTGCTGGAAAGCTGCTCGTCATTTTACTGCCATAATAATATTTCAGGACCACGTAAATTACACAAACCACAACTCTTCTTTCACCTTGAAGGGAATCAATCTACTTACGAAATCCACAGACAGCACTTTACGTACTCAGCTATAAAGAACAAAAAAGACATATCATCAATATTAACATATTAGCGCATATTGGGAAGCCATTGGTTAAACAATCGTATTATCGCATCCTGTTTTCAAGATTCCAAACTTACTCATTCCTTTCTCAGAGTACTCCTATCTTAAAATATTCATACAGCTCGCATACTATAGTAAGAGATTCTCATTTATACTGACAGATATAGAATAGTAATAGAAAGATAGTAGCACTGAAAGCAGAAAATCGGTAACAAGGCTACTAACAGCTGGTGACCTGGGTTTGCCAGACCCATAATACCCACAGATCGGATATTCCCCTGAGTTTTGCATTAATTCAACACAGATCTTGCTTCTCTCAGGAGCGACTCTTTTCAATTTACACCAAAAAACCATAAACCGCATTTCACTCGTTCACAAAGAAACCTTTTATCTTCACATTTGAACCATCCTAAATCCTAATTGCACAAGGAAAGAAAAAAAAAACTAAAAACATCACTTCAATCAATCACACAGAAACATTTTTATCATTATTTTTTACCAACATTATTCAAAATGCATATGTCACAAATGTAACTAATCAATTCTTTCTCCTCGCCGTCCTCTAATATCTTGCCTCTCTATATACCCTATGTTCTCATTTGCATTGTCGCTCATTTGTTCCGATTGGGCGCCTTCTGCGCTTATCATTTGTCATTGCCGGTTTTTTTCATTTCTATTTGCTGGATTTTGCCTTGGGTTAGCCGGCCGAATTTCAGCATCATGAGGTGCTCCGCCTACAGTCCTGTTCCCACGGTTTTCAGCGTACTATCGATTCTGGTTGCCGTACCTGTAGCGTTCACGATCCTGTCCACGTCCTCGATCATTTCCGTTGTTCTACCTGTGTTCGCGACTGTTACCCCAGTTTCTATACGGCCGGTCCAGATTATTGTTCCGTTCGCGTCGCGACGACCAGTCACGCCGTTGATTAGTACTACGGCTGCTGTGCTCCGTAATAACTTTGTGCCTGATTAGGCGGGAATTCTCCTGTATTGTATTCTAACTCTTGGAGAAGTGTCTTAAACGTTTCCAGAACCTCTTTACATCGGCCCGCAAGAATGACGTAGCGCAAGTGCATCGGCAATTTGGTGATGCATATCCTAATTAGTTCCGCAGGCCCGTATGGGTCGTATAGAAATTGATTTGCCTGCAGCATGTGGTCGAATAGGCGTGCTGGGCTGCCGAAACCAGACTGGTTCAAATTTGGCAGCATAATTATGCCATCCTTGATTCTATCTTGTGCCGCTTCCGACCAATAGGCGGACAGAAAGGCTTGTCGAAACTCCCGAGTGGAGTTGCAGTGACGCGCTGCCGACCCCATGCGAATCGCCGGTTCGCCTTACAAATAGCCACACATATATTCTATCTTATGTGAACTTGCCCAGTCGGGAAGAAGGCACAACTCAAATTGCTTGACCCATGCTCGTGGATGTATTCCTTTTTGCGAATTTCGAAATATCTCAAACTTTCTCACCGTAAGGAAATGTTTGAAATCAAATCCCCGCATTTCCTCCCGACGAGACCCTTGAATGTTTCTATTTTCCTCATGTCTGCCCCTCGAAATACATTCTTCCCTGTCGTCAAAATCTCCCTCTTTCCGGAGTCCCTCTCTGCACTATTCGTACGGCTATTTTTAGTGCTATCGGCGAGTTCGGAATCACACCCCATGCGGCTTTCCAGATGCGCCACGCGTTCTTGTAATTCGCCTGTTACATTTATGTGCCGCCTGTTCACTTCGAACTGTCCCTTCTGAAATCTAAGAAGCGAACTCACTTCTTCGGTCTCTGCGACCGCTACCGGTGTAGTATAGTTATCGCTCTCCGTCACCTTCATCGTGCCTACGATGTCCGCTAATGCCGCAATCTTTTCATGTATTTGTCTGTTGTCCTCCGCCCCAGTCTGCTTCAATTGTTCTATTTGCTGTTCGAGTGCGTGAATCGCTTGACTGTTGTCCGTTACCGTGTTGCTAATGGACGCGGGACAATGCGTTTCCGCCTCATGGACCCTGGAGAGAACATGCTGGTGTTTTCTTTGGCATTCTTCTCTCAGCGCTTGGAAATTCCTAAGTAGCTGTTCTTCACTCTCTTTCAATTCCGCACCGTGACTCCGCTTGCCCTGTTCTAAGGCTTGCAAACGATCAACGATTTGTTCAAATGTACGGCCTAATACTTTCATAATATCACTTTTTATTTCACTTGCCAGATTGTTTATTCTTTGTGAGATATCATCGGACACTCTCTGCATCGACTTGTCGACTTTATTTGTCTGCTGGATTAGTTTCTCGTCTATTTGTTCGCCTAACTCGCGGATCGATTTTTCAGTTTTCTGCGTCATTTTTTCGCCCAGCCCTCGGATCGGTTTTTCAGATTTCTCAGCGTTTTCTTTATTTTGTTGCAATAAGGCTTGCATGAGTACTGAACGTTAGAGGCAGGGGTGGGTAAAAGGCGCTTTCCTTTTCGACGCATCCTTTCCTCTTTCTTTAGGCATAAGACGAGTCAAGCCATATGTGATAGGCCTAATTCTCTCAAAATATATATTTGTGTGACGTTGTACTTCAAGGAAACTTCTTTTCACGGAAATTTAATAAAATGAAAAATAAAATTGCACTCATTTTGTTTCTCGATTAAAATCCGGGACAGCTATGTGTCTAAACATTCATGGTGGTGTCTGATTGTTCCATATCGTGTCTCCCTACCACTTTCGCGCAACGACGCTCTGAGTGTGTTTTTTAGGGAATTAACTAGTTTGAACCTGGGACCTGTTGCTGGTAAGGAGACGCCAGACCACACATGACATGTAGAATTCAGAAGAGTTCAGTGAGACTAGCGATGATATAACCAAATACTAAATGATCTCAGCGTCAGCTCCACTGCAGTCCCTGTAAAAGAATCTTAATACTAACTAAATTTAGTGGAAAGGGTTCAAGGCATTCCTATTTTTAGTTAGCTGGTAAAATAACGTCGAAAAAGCAGTTAAGTTCACCATTGGAAATTTTATTCTACTCACAAAACATCGTTTATAAATTACACTATTGATAAAAGGAAATGTTTTAATACAGGATGGTAAAAACCAACTGCGTTCAACAAAAATGTGAACGAATATTCCCTAAATGGGATTCCAAGTTCTACAATCGATCGAAGGATGACCTATGCCATATCACATCTATAATCTAGGTTTAATTTAAGTTTCACAAAAGAGAAAACTATCAAAATGGTCTACAGTGACCCTCGATTATCTTTAACTACTTATCTAACTTGTCGTAAATTACAGTGGCTGATGTGGCTTCTCAATAACTATATAAAAGAAAAATCATCTCATTTCAGATTTTTAGTTCAAGTGGCAAATGTGAACACCATGAGTTTTAATTAACGATCGACACTAGTATTACGCAAAAAGGGGGTGTAACAGATGAGACTTCTGCAGTTCTGAGTGAAGCCTTATGCGCTCAAAAACGCGACATCGCGTGCGTTCATTACCTTGTCGGTGCATAGGCAGCGTCAGGGCAGCGGCGGGCAGCATAGCTCCGCTCACCTCGCCATCTCGGAAGCAACTCTTCTCTAACTTCTCCTTGCTACAATTAACCGAAGTTAGTTTAAAAAAACTATCTGTCTATGTTTTCATCTGACCAATCAGGGTCTCAATGTTAACCTTAAGCTCCACCTACAAAAATTCTGTCTATCCAATGAGGAACGTTATACTTTTCGTGGTGGGGCAATGTTTTTAAAGTTTGCAACCTAACAGAGACGCTAAAAAGTCTCACGCTAAAACCTGCAGCTAGTGTGGTCCTTTTAGCGTTATCGTAACATCTATACTGTTCTTCTGGAGGGCTCTATCTTTTAACATGGGCTGGGCGGTGGTCCTTGACGTACCTGAGACGCGAAAACGTGCGGGTTGTGTGGCCCTACTGGTTAGCTGGCGCCGTAGGTGTCCAGACCTTCTCTTATCGTAGGGCCTTCTAGTTTAACACGGTTCTGCTCTCGGCTTCTGTCCTCGTTTCTCCCCTCGGAACTGCGTCTGCCTCACGGTGGGAAGGTACGACATGCATTTAGGCATACTTGTGTTAGTCTGTGGTATTCCATTTGCTCACTCGTTACTCGTATTACTTTTGTTAATTTAATGTCACGATTTATTCGGAGCTATGTGACATACTAGTGGATTTGCTTATTATATCAGGGTTTTCATGGAAGGTGTTGGATTTGCCTGACACCTTACATGTGTCCCGAATGATTTACTCGGTTCACTAGGGCATTTATGTGAAAAGTGGGGCTGTTCCAACAAGACTGGTGTCTGGTCTGCCAGTCGTGAATGGAGTATGTGCGACGGTCAAAACGATGGTGGATCTACACGATCCCGCTGCGTGATTGATGTTTTTAAACGCTAAATTTAAACCTTTCAAAGAGTCACCTTAAGCGATTGAGGGGAAGCATGTTAAACCTAAATGCGGATGACCCGACGGGGTCTGAACCGCAGACCTCCCGCCTGTGAGTGCCGAGTCTGGACCACGTAGCTCGGTGACTGCAGAGAGATGTCGGACACGAGTGCCACGGCAGGTATCCCTCTCGTGGTACCGCAAGCTCAGTCGGCGAAGAGCGATCCGACCCAGTGGAACCGTGAAAGCAAGTGGGCGAATTAGAGTGGGACGGAGTAATCTGCTCCAGGAAACAGGCGAGCCGCGCAGCGACGTGTCTGCTCCCGGAGGGCCAGCTGCTGCGGTGGTCGAGTGTGTCGGAAGAGTGTTACGCGCTGTGATGATGGGCTAATGGGCCGTGCCTGAGACCGCAGCTGGGGCAGCGGCCAGCACGGCTGCACGGCCGTAGCTCACCGAGCAGGACCTTCCGCAGAGAGGGGCAGGTGCTCAGGCGCCGCTGTGTGATCTCTGCTGCGTGTTAGACTGGCTGTTCGCTGGGGCCGCGTACAGTGGACTCTTGAACACTACTGCCGGCGTGCTCAGTGGCGAAATATGGTTAGTGTTTGTACACGACTCCCGCCTCAGTGATAGCGTCACACAAACATTAGATGCTGCAGTGCAGAACAAAGGCTGTCAGCTTGCATAGCTAAGCAGTACAGTCAACAAGAGCTCAGTGTGGATGGTTTGGGCTGCCACTGGGATGCAACATGCTATTTTGACTCTGATGTGGTGTATGTAGTACAGGTGCGTAGAAAAGAACTGATTATGTAATGATGGATTTTGCTTAATACCCATATTTGTACTCATAATGTATTTGACATTGTATTGTAACCCGTCATAAGAGATATCTTAATACCTTGTAAAGTATATCTTCAGTGCAAAAGTTGCTATTACTTTACTGAACACAGCGATTATCTGAAGCAGCTCCAGGAAAGTAAATAGAGAACATTACAATCGATTCTTTTTCTTCAGAAAATATTAATGTTTCAGACCCATCTACACTAGGTGAGAGTGTTGTACCTCTGTTCACTTACGAGACTCCCGCGTCCAGCCAGCCCTGTAACAATAATTTAATATATATTTTGTTATTTCATTTTGAAATTATGGCATTCCCTTTTTATGTGGGGCGGTATTTTTCTGAAACTACAAAGAACTGACCTTCAAAATTTAAGTTTTTCCAAATGTGAAATGTGCATTTCAAGGTATAACATGGTCATATCCCTAGCAACAAATACTCTTGAAGTTTAAAAGTGTTACAATCGGGAACATCTTGAGAATATGGTATTTAGTACTTCACATGATACATTATTACTCTACTACCCAACAATAGCCAGCAAGTGAAATCAAATTAAGAAGAATATTATCAATACCCAGTTAGAAGACGCATACATTTTTAAATAGATGCTATTGCAAAACAATACCAATAATTGTTACAACGTTAAAGATACTCAGCTCATTTGCAAGTATCAGATGTTTCATGGTGAAAGATCGTTTTATCTTTCAAGCTACAAGACTGTGCATGACTCATGAAGTATGGCTTAACAGCCCACATGTTATATAAACAGTTCAAAAAATATATAGCATTTTACTTACCACAAAATTTGTAAGTAGGCTGTTTACGTTTTTTTATTGGTAACGCCACATAGCGCTCTGAAAATCACTGGCTGTGCCGTGTGCAGTCTGTGGCTGGTTTGCATTGTTGTCTGCCATTGTAGTGTTGGGCAGCGGCAGCTGGATGCTAAAGCGCGTAGCGTTGCGCAGTTGGAGGTGAGCCGCCAGCAGTGGTGGACGTGGGGAGAGAGATGGGGGAGTTTTGAAATTTGTAAGAATTGGTGTCATGAACTGATATATATATATTATGACTATTAATGTAAATACATTGTTTGTTCTCTATTAAAATCTCTCATTTGCTAACTGTGCCTCAGTAGTTAGTGACTTCCATAGTTTGAATCTTTTAGTTAGCTGGCGGTAGTGGCGCTCGCTGTATTGCAGTAGTTCGAGTAACGAAGATTTTTGTGAGGTAAGTGATTTGTGAAACATATAGGTTAACGTTAGTCAGGGCCATTCTTTCGCAGGGATTATTGAAAGTCAGATTGCGTTGCGCTAAAAAAATTGTGTGTCAGTTTAAGCACATCCGTGTATAATTGTTCAAAGAGGACGTTTCACATAGACCAGTCTTGTATAATTTTTCTAAGGGGACGTTTCAAATTGTATACCTGAAGAATGAACAACATATTCCAAATAGCTTTAATATATTACATACTACTTAAATGTGTAGAACGTGTGGTGTCACCGCCAGACACCACACTTGCTTGGTGGTAGCCTTTAAATCGGCCGCGGTCCGTAGTATACGTCGGACCCAAGTGTCGCCACTATCAGTGATTTCAGACCGAGCGCCGCCACACGGCAGGTCTAGAGAGACTTCCTAGCACTCGCCCCAGTTGTACAGCCGACTTTGCTAGCGATGGTTCACTGAGTTCTACGCTCTCATTTGCCGAGACGATAGTTAGCATATTCTTCACCTACGTTATTTGCTACGACCTAGCAAGGCGCCAGTATCCGTACTTTTGATATTGTGAATCATGTACCATAAAGAGCGACGTTCGTCATTAATGGATTAAAGTTAAGTATTCCACCAGCTACGTCCGTTTTTCTCAATTCTAATTCCCTTGTCATGTTCCAGAACTCACGCCAGCCTGCGTGAGCTAAAACGCGTGCATTTCGGCCTCCTTTACTAACACGGTTGGCTCTCCTGCCAACCACAACATTGGCGACGAGAGTAAAGGTGTTCTTATCTAAATTGCCCTGATTTACTTGTGTAATGGCTTCGCCACAATCTCCAGATGTACTGTCCGAATTTTATCGCTTACAGAATCAGCAGACGCAGGCCTTACAGGATGCCCTTGGACAGCTCGTCCAGGGTCAACGTGCGATGCAAAACGATGCGGTAGCAGCCGCTTCACCGCTAACGCAGCCACAACACGCTGTTGCATCCACTTTTCGACCTTTTGATGCGGCACTGGAAAGCTGGACGGAGTGGTCACGCCAACTTGGATTCCACCTCGCCGCCTACAGAATTCAAGGTAACGAGCGGCAGCCTTTTCTCCTTTCTTCCGTAGGTGTGACCACGTACCGTGTGATAGTCAAATTATTTCCCCACCGCGACGTAGCAACTCAGTCCTACGAAGAAATTTTGTCTGCATTAGATGCATATTTCAAAGAATCAGTCAATGTAGTTGCCAAACGGTATACCTTCTTTCGTACAAAACGTAGGGCAGGTCAGACGAATCGGCAGTGGGTTGCAACGTTGCAAGGCCTTACTAGGGATTGTGCTTTCGAGTGTCAATGTGCAGTCTCTTATTCAGATACTATGGTGCGTGATGCAATTGCACAGAACGTTTCTGATGTTCGTATAAGGGAACAGATTTTGAAACTAGTAAATCCCTTCCTTCAACAAGTGATGGACATCTTGGATCGGCAGGACACCCTTGACTTTTCTCAGGAATCATTGACAGCAGTGTGTCAGGTTAACCGGCTCGCCGGGCGAGCTGCACGGAGCAGTAAACAGCCCTCGCGCCCGGCCGCGCCGCTGCCGCCAGGCTCTCAGCCACGTGTGCCGCGCAGGCAAGCAAATGCAGTGATCAAATCATGCCCGCGGTGTGCTACTAAACATTCGCGTGAGAATTGCCCGTCACGCCAATGACATGTTCAGAGTGTTTGCCATAAAAGCTTCGATCGGAAGCTCAAACTCGTTACAGGCCCTTTCCTTCGCGCCGGAATCGGAATCGAACCAAGGATACTCAGGCTCGCGAAACTTCGCCCATGGAAATTCATGTAGTTCGTTCCACTCCGCCCAGTGCCACTGTCTCTAACAGTGACTGTGTTCGTCACAAAAATAGTGTGCGTCGACATCGCCGGAATTCCCGTCAAGTCGCAAGTGATTACGTACCAGTGTCAGTTCACGTTGCACGAGACAGTCGCTCTTGTCGTCAGCAGGACAATAAACTTTTTGTTGACTTGGCCATTAACGGCAAAGTGATACCTTTCCAGCTCGATACCGGAGCTGCAGTTTCACTGATCAATCAAGACACTTACAAACTGCTGGGCACACCTCCGTTGCGTGCCGCAAATGTTACGTTAAATAGCTACTCCGGTCAACGTATCCCTGTGTTAAGACAGTGCAGCCTTCTTGCAACATACAAAGGACAAACAAAACTGGTGTCATTTTACGTCCTTCGTTCTTCTTCTGCAGTGAACTTGTTTGGTTTCGATTTATTTCAGTTGTTTAACTTGTCTATAGTAAATCAGGTCCTATCAGTGAACCAGACGGTGCCTTCAGACAGTGTTTCTCGTCTATGTGAAGAATTTGCAGACATTTTTGCACCGGGCCTCGGTTGCGCTAAGAACTATAAAGCACATTTGGAACTGACAGTACACGCGCAACCGAAATTTTTCAGAGCGCGCAATGTTCCCCACGCATTGGGTGACGAGGTCGCAAAAACATTACACGAATTGGAATCACAAGGTGTAATTGGACGTAAGCAGGCTTCTCTCTGGGCATCATCCTTAGTAATTTTGCCAAAACCTTCCGGCAAATTGAGACTTTGTGTGGACTTCAGGGCAACAGAGAATCCACAACTAGTGATTGCAACTTTTCCTTTACCCCGCCCGGAAGATCTTTTTGACAAACTGTGCCCGGGTAAATATTTTTCGAAGTTGGACCTAGCAGATGCGTACTTGTAAATACCGGTGGACGAAGAATCCCAGCGCGTTTTTGTGGTTAATACGCATCTTGGTTTGTATCGATTCAAACGACTGCCATTCGGGTGTGCATCCGTCCCTGCATTGTTTCAGTAATATCTACAAATTGTTTGTGCGTCGTCCCTACTGCAGCAAATTATCTGGACGATATTGTGATCTCTGGAAAGACGGAAAAAGAACATTTGGCCAATCTCAGAACATTATTTCAGGTCTTGCGACAAAATGACCTTCGCTTGCGGAAGGACAAATGTGTGTTTTTTGCTCGGGACTTGCCCTACTTGGGACATGTACTCAATGCCCAAGGCATACATCCCAGTCCAACGCACCTTCGTGCCATTCAAGACTTGCCGTCGCCGCAGAATTTGAAGCAACTACAGAGTGTGCTGGGAAAAATTAATTATTATCGACATTATGTACCACATGCCTCTTCCATTTCAGCTCCGCTTCATCGCTTACGCCGTAACGGTGTTCCGTTCGTCTGGACGACGGAATGCGACCGCGCCTTTCGCCATTTGAAATCGGCGTTGCTTTCCAATACTTGCCTTACGCCATTCGATTCCCAGAAGCCCCTATTGTCGATGGTGGATGCATCGGATTTCGGGATCGGTGCTGTGCTTGCGCACACAGATGGATTTCACTGTCGCCCTATTGCCTTTGCGTCCAAATTGCTCTCGTCTGCTCAAAGAAATTATTCACAGATCGAGAAAGAAGCATTGGCTCTCGTATTTGATGTTACAAAGTTTCATGATTTCTTGTATGGTCGTCACTTTACCATAATCACAGACCACAAACCTTTGATATCGCTTTTTCATTCGACCACGCCTGTACCTCCATGTACAGCGCAGAAATTCATTCGCTGGTCTATTTTCCTCTCGCAGTACCGCTACGATATCTTGTATCGGTCCACTGCTAAGCACGGAAACGCCGATGCGTTGTCCCGCTTGCCTGTTGCTGAGAATGGGGCATTCGATTCCTCCGAACTTGCTTGCATGTTCATTGCTGCGGAAACCGATGACGTGGTCGAATCGTTTCCGAATCGTTTCCGATTGATTTTCGTCGTGTATCTACAGAAACAGCTGCCGACCCTGTCCTTGCTACCGTTCTGCGTTTTGTTGCTACGCAATGGCCCTTGTCAAAGTCACGGATCAGGGACCCGTTGGTTCGCCGATTTTTTGCTCACAAGGAGAGACTTTTTGTACGACGTGGTGTTTTGCTGTTGCGTTCTGATAATGATCAGTCCAGGGTCGTGGTACCACGTTCGCTACGGTCCTCTGTCTTACAGCTTCTCCACCAAGGACATTGGGGTATAGTGAGAACGAAACAACTTGCTCGTCAGCACTGTACTTGGTTCGGAATCGATGCCGCGATTACGAATATGTGCTCTTCTTGCCTGGTGTGTGCCTAACAACAATCAGCACCACCGCGGAAATTCTTTGCATGGCCAAAAGCCACTTCCCCTTGGCAACGCTTATACATCGATTTTGCTGGTCCATTCTGGAATGCTCGATGGTTGGTTGTGGTAGATTCATTCAGTAATTTTCCTTTTGTTGTCCGGATGTCTTCGATGACGTCATCTGCCACCATCCAAGCGTTATCCGCTCTCTTTTGGATTGAAGGTCTTCCACAGACTATTGTTTCCGACAATGGGCGACAATTCATGTCCGCAGATTTTCAGTCATTCTGCAAGGCCAATGGTATTCAACATCTGACGTCCGCGCCATTTTCGCCACATTTCGCCACAGTCAAACGGTGCCGCTGAACGATTGGTCAGGACTTTCAAGTCACAGATGTTGAAGTTGAAAGAGTCGCATTCTCGGGAGGACGCGTTATTGCTCTTTTTGTCCTCGTATCGCTCTCAGGCCCGAGATGGTCGCTCGCCGGCTGAGTTGCTCCACGGTCGGCATCATCGAACCTTGATGTCTTTGCTACATCCGCCGCATCAGGTTCCTGTGCAGCGGCCGACACCTGCTTTTGCTCCAGGCGACGTTGTCTACTATCGCCACTATCGAGGTTCACGGCGTTGGCTCGAAGCGCGCATTCTTCGCTGCCTCGGCCGCGCTATGTATCTGGCTTTGGGGGCCTCTGGTGAGGTGCGTCGGCATCTCAACCAGCTGCGCCTCTGTCGTCGCACGGGGTCTGCCGCTTGCCGTCTGCTTTCAGCGACGGTGCCGTCCGGTCAGCGCCCTGGGGACCCATCTACTGGTTCGCCTCAGCCTCAGGTGTTACCGACGCTGCCTTTCATTTTGCCCCATGGCGACGCGCCGCCGCCGCCGCCGCCGCCGCCGCTGCCGCCTGTTCAGCCCACCGGTGACGCCCGCAGTGGACGCGTCGCTGTAACCGCAGGGCGCCTCCCTGGGTCACGCGCCGCAGATCGCTTCCCGTGACCAGTTGTCCTCCGACATGGAACTCTTGCCCGCTCCGGACCATATGTCGTCTTTGCCGTCGGGTGCCGCGGCCCGATGGAGGTCGACCCTTCGGCCCTTCCTGTCTCTCTACGGGCACATACACCGCATGTTGGCGTGCACCCTGGAGCAGGTTTTCAGACGTTTCCTAGCCCCCCGCGGTCCGAATGGCAGGGTGCGGGTGGCACAGCCTCGCCTGTTGCTAGGCTCCCCACCTCGTCGCATATGTCAAAATGGGGTCCTCCCCACGGCGGGCGGAAGCCTTATGCTACAACCGTACGCCGATTTGCGGGGGAGGAATGTGGTGTCACCGCCAGACACCACACTTGCTAGGTGGTAGCCTTTAAATCGGCCGCGGTCCGGTAGTATACGTCGGACCCACGTGTCGCCACTATCAGTGATTGCAGACCGAGCGCCGCCACACGGCAGGTCTAGAGAGACTTCCTAGCACTCGCCCCAGTTGTACAGCCGATTTTGCTAGCGATGGTTCACTGACTTCTACGCTCTCATTTGCCGAGACGATAGCATATTCTTCACCTACGTTATTTGCTACGATCTAGCAAGGAGCCAGTAACCGTACTTTTGATACTGTGAATCATGTACCTTAAAGAGCGACGTTCGTCGTTAATGGATTAAAGTTAAGTATTCCACCAGCTACGTCCGTTTTTCTCAATTCTAATTCCCTTGTCATGTTCCAGATCTCACGCCAGCCTGCGTGAGCTAAAACGCGTGCATTTCGGCCTCCTTTACTAACACGGTTGGCTCTCCTGCCAACCACAACAGAACGAAGTATTTACGAATGCTGTGCAAAACAAAACTCTACGTCTAAGAATAACAGTAACTGCAACAATGACGGAAACATCTTCTGCCAGCTTCTAGTGCTCATTCCTTAGCGTGATTCCAGATTCAGTGACAGACTGAAGTACCGACTTGGGAACATGGTGTGTTCCTCGGTACACTATCCTCTAGGTACAACACTGTCCCCTATTGTTTGTGAAAACTGCAACATCAAGAAGAAGACATGGAGGGAAATCAAACTATACAAATTATTAGAACTACAAGTACTTTGAGCGTCAGAATTCAGTCCGATGTGATGCCACCAGTTGCTGCAATCAGACCCTCTAGACAGTGTGGTTTGAATATGCTGTTGGAGAACACATTGCCACGCAGTTTTGTAGGCCCACCCACAAAACAACAACAATGATAGCTTGAGGACCAGGATAAACAAGTTGCTGATCGATCATATGCTAGACATGTTCGACAAGCAGAACATCAGGCGAACGTGCAGGGCAGGGAGGAAGTGGTACACATCATTCTTCAGAGACGGGTTGCAAATTTCTCGTTACATGTGGGTGGGCATTGTCCTGCTGAAATATGGCATGCGCAGCCGTTTGCAGGAGGGGCAGCACACTGGGCTCTAAAACCTCTCTGAAGTAACAGCTGCTGTTCAAATTATCATCAGTATGAAGGAGGTGAGGAAGCACGTTACAGGTAACGGCAATTGTCTGTTATTCTACTCAGCAATGCATGTTAGAGTCACACACTTCTGGGCTGGAAATCCCTACTGTTTAATCAGGACATGTAGCCAATACAATAAGATCAGTTACTACTTAGTTTATTGTTCAATATATATCTCCCAGCTGTGGCCTCAGTGACAGCCGGCTGCTGTGTAAGGTGTAGTGGAATCAGTGGCAGACTGAAGGCTGCCCAGAGGTAGCTGCGTCAGAGCATAGCACAGGCAGGGGACTCCAGGTCTGACAGGTTGACCACACACTGATCTGTAGGTGCATCCCATGCGGCAGATCAGCAGTGAAGGAGGCATGATTACAGACCATGTGTCATTGATTCACACGCTGGCTCTGTTCCTCTCTGGTCTCTGCCCGCATCGTCCCATCAGATGGACTGTGGTGTCAGGTGTTGTGATGTCTGATACCGTGACCTATGCTGATCCTGGCCTGCTGGGTACGTATGCCCTCTGGTGTGCATCATGCCAGTGTTTCAGAGCAGCTTATGCCCTGAAACAAACCAGTGTTGGTGGACCCATGGACTACTCATTACTGGCAGCTACGCAGCTACTGTCCTGGGTTTCAGCGTAAATTATCTGTCGTTATGGAACTGCTGTCATTACGCCAGGTAGCGAGAGTGAGACTGGCAAAGTGTGCCAATACGGGGACAATCTTACGCCAAATGTTACAATACAATAATCACAGAACTGAGTGCGAGCGACATAGATGCCGTCGATACTGCTGACTGATTCCCTCTAAACCAGATAGTCGGGGTATGTGTATTGAACAGAGGAGACTCGGTATTGCGACTTCGTTCGTAATGACCGAATCTAACCATTTTATTAGGAGTAGTCAGCGGATTCTAGATCTGATACATTTGTTTAACGGATTTGTTTCTTTACCGTCACTACTCCGTCAGGTTCCTTACAGGCGTCGTTGGAGCCTATCTGGTGCATCTTACTTGAGGTTACTAGAGAAACGAAAGCTCAATGTGTGCCTGTGTGTCTACGCTTGTCTGTTGGCACCTAGAAAATTTTTACTCTCACGTTTCCACACTGTCTTCGTCTGTAACTTCGGAAATATAAACTAAACTCCTCTCGAACAGGCCACGAAGGCCCACGGTACCGACGGCACCGACCGGCCGCCGTGTCATCCTCAGCTCACAGGCGTCACTGGATGCGGATACGGAGGGGCATGTGGTCAGCCCACCGCTCTCCCGGCCGTATGTCAGTTTACGAGACCGGAGCCGCTACTTCTCAGTCAAGTAACTCCTCAGTTTGCCTCACAAGGGCTGAGTGCACCCCGCTTGCCAACAGCGCACGGCAGACCGGACGGTCACCCATCCGAGTGATAGCCCAGCCCGACACCGCTTAACTTATGTGATCTGACGGGAACCGGTGTTACCACTGCGGCGAGGCCGTTGGCGACTTCGGAAATGTAGTGCCAGAAAAAAAAATAGTACACAATATTGGAGGTTTCCGATTCACTCAAGATTTTTTGTTGCAACAGTGTATATGGAGTACATGAAATGATTATATTTACACTTCAATAGCACCAGCGGTTCTGAGGTACCAGGTATCGACCCATGCTGAAATACGCATATTAGGACAAGGTATAGCCTCCACGGATGGTAACAGAGGCTGACTCTGGCATCCAGTCAATCGTACAGATGGCGAATACTTTCCTGGGATACGTTATGCAACGCCTGTTCGACTTGCTCACGTAGATCTGTTAGATATGTTGGTTGATGAATCGCCTGAGTCATTTCTCATCCATCCTGTCCCACAACGTACTTGATTGGAAACAAATCTGGGGATCGTGCTGGCCAGGGAAGTAGCTGCACGTCTTGTAGAGCACGTTGAGTTCCATGGCCAGTGTGTGGGCTAGCATTACCCTTGTTGAACAACACATGACCGTCCTGTTGAAAGAACAGCGGAAGAACAGGTCTAATAACATACTGCACCTTCCGAGAGCTGGTTAGCGACCCCTCCATAAACACCAGAGATGAACGAGAGTTGTAGCTTATCGCGTCCCAGATCATAAGGTCTGGGTTGGGGACATTTGTAAGCAGGCTGTTCAGGTTTTTATATTGGTAACGCCACGTAGCGCTCTGTACGAAAATCACTGGCTGTGCTGTGTGCAGTCTGTGGCTGGTTTGCATTGCTGTTGGCCTTTGTAGTGTTGGGCAGGTGGCTGTTAACAGAGCGTAGCGTTGTGCAGTTGGAGGTGAGCCACCAGCAGTGGTGGATGAGGGAAGAGAAATGGCGGAGTTTTGAAATTTGTAAGACTGGATGTCATGAACTGCTATATATATTATGACTTTTGATTACTATTAAGGTAAATACATTGTTTTTTCTCTATTAAAATCTTTCATTTGCTAACTGTGCCTATCAGTAGTTAGTGCATTCCGTAGTTTGAATTTTTTATTTAGCTGGCAGTAGTGGCGCTCACTGTATTGCAGTAGTTCGAGTAACGAAGATTTTTTGTGAGGTAAGTGATTTGCGAAAGGTATAGGTTACTGTTACTCAGGGCCATTCTTTTGTAGGGATTTTTGAAAGTCAGACTGCGTTGCGCTAAAAAATATTGTGTGTCAGTTTAAGCACAGTCATATATAAATTTTTCTAAGGGGACGTTTCATATGTCGACCCTTAGCCGAGGATGATTCACTGGAATCTTCTGATTTTGTTCTTGTAGTTTGTGTAATTAGTGTAGCTATTTTTTATTGCTAGCGCGTAATCATAGAGAGAATTTCCTTTGTAGTTGTAGTTTTCATTCTTGTACAGTAAAACAGTTGTGGCATGCATATAGATTTGCACCAACTATTTCGCAGCTGCGCTTCCAATTAACGAGATATTATCTTCAATGCTATGTTAATGTGTTTTCTTATTTTGCTCTTCAAATTGTGGTTTTCTGTGTTGTCCTGTGAAATATTGTGACAATAATGCCGTGTGAAAAACGTAATACTAGGCTCCAAAGTAAACTGAGAAATGACAGTGAAGACGAAAGCAGTGACCGTGTAATGAATTAACTAATGTTCAAAGTAGTAATTTGGTAATTGAGCATAGGGAAATGGAGCGGGCTGCAAATAATGGTGTAGGCAGTGAAACAATTAGTGAACAGGGAAGCATTATCGATCGATCGGTCGGCAACAGCTTGCCTCAGGAATCCGAAATGACAGGACAAAATCTTGCAAATACTGTAGATTCAGGTTTTGCGTCCTCGCCGTTTTCTCAAATAAGTCAAGACACATTTTCTGCTTTTCAAAATGCGAATAGTGCCGGTTCAAATGCACTGCCGAATAGCACTGAGGAACATGTTTCAGACACCAGTACATTGTTATTACAATTAATGCAACAAATGGGACAAAAGCTTCAAAAGTTAGACACAGTGGAACAAAATCAGAGACAAACACAGCAAAAGCTTTTAAGTTTGACACCACACTTGAACAAACACGTGAAGAATTAACTACTGAGTTACATAACATTGAATCGAAATGTCAAAAAGTCTGTAATGACGTAAAAACACAAATTTGTGAGCATTTTCAACCTATTTTTTCACGGCATGAAAATGCATTACGGAATCACAAAGCAGCCATCAAAGAACTGCAAACTATTGTTCATGAAAATCATGAGACCTTGTGGGCTAAAATTGACTCAGTTGCATTTACCGATTCGGTTATGCTACTTGCAAAAGCTCAAGAAAACTTAAAGGACACAGTAGATACGATTTCAACAGAAATGGGCACTCTGAAACTTGGTTCAGAAAAACACACTGAGGAAATAAGTACACTATCGGAGAAAGTAGCCGAACTTTCGGATCAGTTCACTAACTTATCTGCAAAGGTAGATGATGATCTGAATGACACAATACCTGTAGCCATCACTGACACGGAAGAGTATGAACAAATTAAGAAATTCAAACAAAATCAGAATCAAATTAATACGCAATACAAAAGAGAAATCCGGAAAGTACAAGATCAGTTGGTACAAGTAATACAAAAATTACATATTTCAGAGGACACTCGCGCTCCAACACGGGAAAAGGAACTTAGAAATATGGAAAAGTCACGAAATAATAACACGAGTCATTTCGGAAATCATGAAAGAAATTGGCAAGGTGCACCGAATTTTGAGATGGAACCGCCGAAACGAAGTAACAATGACCGACATGCCACTTGCCGACATGATGATTTTGACTATAAGCTGTTCATTACTACACGTAAATTCAAAACATTTAAGAATTCTGGCAACGACATTCACCCACAAGCGTGGCTCCATCAATTCTCTCATTGTTTTCCTCCCAACTGGTAATTAGAGCACAGAATAAAATTTATGTGTGGCTACTTAGAGAATGAACCAGCTGAAAGAATGCGATCGGTCATTCACGATTGTCACAGTGAAGGAGATTTTTATCATGCCTTCCTCTCAGCATATTGGTCTCAAGCTACACAAGGCCGAGTAAAACATAGCATCATAATGATGAAACATTTCGAACAATCTGAATTTTCCAGTCTTGTGAAATATTTTGAAGACATATTGCACAAGAATCAGTACCTGTCAAACCCATACAGCCCCTCAGAACTCATCCGCATTTGCTTAATCAAACTACCTGAACATTTACGACATATTATTTTGGCAGGACGTTGCAAAGATGACATTGAAGCTTTTCAGGGACTGTTACAAGAATTGGAAATTGACACTGACAATCGCGGAACGCGAAAACAGGAACACAACAATTACAGGTCACATCCGTCGCCATTATGCGATGAAAGAAATAATAACTGGACACGACAAGGCTATTCTTACAACGTAAATCGTGACCAAAACAGACACCACCCTTATGACAACCGTTGGCAGAATAATAGTTTCAGAGAAAGATCGCACTTCCGTAGTAATAAAGATGACAATCATAGAAACAGACAATATGGCAACCAGAACTATTATGATCACGGGAGACAGAATAAATTCAGACGTAACAGTCCACTATGCAGTGATAATTCAGGGAGAAATTCTCCACCACTTAACCGACAAGAAAGAAACTACAGGAACTACAGACATGGCGACAGACGATATAATCATAACGACAGAACTGAATTTCATCAGAACTGGCGGGATTCAAACAGGACTGGGGCTTCTCGTCAAGGTGAATTTGTAGAAGTTAGGTCTCCTAATCCCAATAACGACGCACGCCAAGAAAGAGATAGCAGACAATGACTCGCACCGCACGCAGCCACCTGCGCCGGCTGGCTCAGCGAAAAATAACGTAGACGCTAACCTTGAGAAAATTTTAGCATTCCTTACCGACGTATACAACATGATAATTACTTTGAAATTGACACTCTGCGCACTAGAAATGGTAAAGGATTGCACGGCATTTCACATGAAAAACCTTTTCTTGAGAGATAATCTGCTTTTTAACTTAGTCTTTACCATAAAGTTTTTCACTTCACGCTACTATTACAATTTGTCACACTGAGAAACTGAGGACCTAGGGAACATATTTAGACAGTATTTACGAGTGCATTTTTATAGTGAACAAACGACACAGTGTTACTGTGTGTGTACATTCTTGCTTGTTAGTTGCACGATTACGTAACGACTATAAGGTTCACATACTTAGAACATGTACTGGTACTGCTAATGAGATTTTAATGCAACGTTTTGGTTTACTTGAAAATACATTCTGGATTTAAAGTACTTCCTGTGAGATACCAGATGACACAGTGGTTAGTCTATGTGACAGCTACACGATTTTATCACGACGCTACTAATGAGTGACAATTTACATTGTTGCTTTTGTGCTGTATCTGCTTTATATCTGCTCAATTTTTCTGAATTCTTCTGGAAAGTAAAACATGCTTTAGTAGTAACATTTGTGGTATAGCATAGCTACAATGGGACAGCTTTTTTTTGTAGCACAACAATACGTTACAGTGTAGTGTCTTCTTGATCACGGTAATGTACGTAATAACTACGATATCTATATGCATAGCATTTCACTTTTGTTTATCATGAGGTAAGTACATTGACTTCTGCAGAATTTAGGTTTTGGAGGATGATAACTACGACACTTCCACAGAATTATCTTACAGCAAGACGCACATTTAGCGCTACAGTACACGTATTTGAGCGGTTGATTTTGTACTTAAAAATTTATGTTTAAAGATTTTTGAATTACAATGATACAAAAGTTTTCCCTGATACATTTCATTCCATTGCTGTAATCTGTAACACCTGAGGGTATAATTACGTTAATCCTCAGAGGAGTGCACGCTTACTTTGTGTACCATGTGTGTGCCGAGCAAAAGGAGCCCTAGATAATACGGTATTTGCTTATACAACTTTACACATCGGTATCATATTTCTCTAACACAGAATCACACAGCTGTCTGATCATTTAACTGAGAGAGACAAATATTTATTTTACTGCTTCAGTGACAGATGTTTACGTAATTACACAGTTGGATAACTTCACACTTACGTAGTTGTATTTTGTCTGTACTTTGTGAAATGTTCATATTTTTTCGGAACCATTGTGATACTATGAGAGCTTTGAATGATGTATTTGGTATGGGATCACGATTTTTAAAGTACGTTTGAGGTAGATGACACATTCGACATGAGCAGAGAATGTTTTTCAGGTTTCGAAATTATTGGAGGAAGCTTCCACGTTTTTGAGATTTGGCTGAGGTTTTATGATGTTATGATGACGATGTGTATTACGCTGTTGCGGTATGTTTATGATCAATAAGCTGATGCTATATGAAGAATTTGATTATGCTACATATTTATTATGATGAAATATTCAAGAAGTGTCTACGAATATGTATATGTGTAATAAAGCAAGGAACAATGAGTAGTGGTTAGGGACTCTGGTTTGTAAAAAAGGATGTTGGAAACCGAGAATCGTACTTTAAGATTTATGAAATGTGTGTATATGTGTGAATGTATCACAATGGCGGCGAAAATTTTTTGGACACTGTTATATTTACAGGATTTTGTTTCTACACATTAGTAACGCAAATTTTCGACCTGTGAAATTTTTATATGAGACTGCCATTGTAGCGGAAACTGCTGTAAATATTTCGGTAAGAAAGGTAAGTGACCACGAAGTAATGCGTTGTGAGCGGCCAGTTGTGCCAGCCGCCTTGGGAAAAAGCCATTAGGTTGAGAAGAAAGAGGCCATTATTCTCGCTATTGACATTTCTTTGTAGAAAGCATCGCAAATATTCTTAATTTATGATATTTACTGAAATGATGAGAAACATTTCACATCTATTGTCTTGCTAGTTGAAAGATTGTTTACTGCATTATGAAATACCATATGGCTAGTGAATGACGTTTCATGCTTTGCTTTGCCTATTTTGTTTAATATCTAGTTCCTAGCTGGACTGCAGCATTGGTTAAAACAAAATTTTATAGATGTACTAATATACATATTTTCTGTCTACATATCCAATAAATAATAATTTTGTGATGTACTTCCAAAAAATGAGGGAGCACAAAGAGACATTTCCTTCACATGAACTGCATACGTCATTTTCTTTTCAAGTACTTGGTAATTTATTTCATAGAATACGTTTTTGTGGTGCACCACTTTAATTACATAGACATAAAGATCTGATTATACATTTCCCTTATCTGCATTGTTGTCTTTAGTGTACTATTTTTTCTGCTTGAGCTTTGTCATGTTTAGGTATAAGTTATTGCATTTGCTGCTGCTGTTTGCCAGGCATAGTGCTACTAAATTTCACTTTGTGTTACTCTGTTAAGCTAGTTTTACGACTGATTTATTTTTCTTGTTTGCTGTTCATTGCCTTATGTTAGCTGTAATGTTGCATTTTCTCTGTTAATTTAGATTTACTGCTGCTTGCTTTGCCAATTTGCATTTTTTGTGATTGCTGTTTGTGTTAATTGTTTTGTGCTGCTGCATTGCCTCGTCCCTTAGTTTAGCATCTGAGCTCAGTAGATTTAAGTTAGATTAAGATGGGGTAGGCCATATAAGAGAACAAGTTGTGATGAATTGGAAGAAATGCATTGAGAAGCTATAAGTAAATGGTTTGTCCAAAAAAAGTACTGTGAAAGAGGATATGAACAAAAAAGTAGGGTGTAGGGACAACAGGTTTAGGTAGGATTATCTTGGAAATAAATGATGAGGTAAGATAATGGAAAATAAATAATAAGGTAAGAAATGTATGAACATATAAATACAGAGAGCATGATGGATAGAATTTTTTTGGTGGAAACAAATGTTAAAATAAGAAGAAAGATATATGGAATGAAGTTTTGGGGTGGACTGCCGTACCAAATGTCACACTGAAAACAAACCCTGTCCTGTATTTTTGTGTTATTACACTATGTGAATTTGTATTTTTCCAGTCTGTATGTGTTTAGCCAATAAGATTTATGTTGTGGAATTTTTCTGATAATATGTTATTTACCTTGTAAAGATGCTTAGAGATTATTTATTCTGTTGTGTTTTAATGCTCATGTGTGAAGTTGATGTTTCAAAAGTGATTCTGCTATTTTATGTATTTACTTATGTCATAATTCCTGTAACACTGATGTACATGTTTATTTCTATTCTTTTGTAAAGCCTGTTTAACTACTAATGTTATCTGTATTGTTATGTTCTTTAATGATGTATTTTGTACCTTTGTTATTGTATTCTTATGTTATAAAATTGTAATTGACACCAGTTCATCAGATTAAGTATCATTTCACTGCACACGTTTCTATTGGTCATGGTATATGAACAATATGTGAGAAGTAGGGACTGATAGTGTTTGCATGAGTGTTAATAATTCATCAAGGGACTGGATAACAGCATTGCTGGTGCTAAGGACATCCCAAAAAAAGTTTTGTGAGTGCACAAGTGGTGGTTTATGGACTTGCTATATTGTCCACAAGACTATTTGATGGTAATTGTGCACCTACACAGTCGCAACGGATGGCTGCCAGCCATCTCTACAAGGATTGCAGTGGGTCTACACCTTTGATGCCTCACCAACTCCATTATTTCTACAGGGACTGCAGTGGGTCTGCACCTCTGGTGGCCCACCAATACCATAATCTCTACCAGGACTGCAGTGGGTCTGTTTTGTGATGACCTACCTACCAATATTCTTCATAACTTCAACTGACTCTGCTGTGAGTTTGCTCTGGTGTGGCCCATTACCTGTCTGCATGTCAAGAGTCAGCACTGTCTTTCCGTTGGAACGACAACACTACTTCTTCAAGACTGCATGGAAATCCACTACTGCCGTATGCATTTTCTTTTACTGCTCAGACTTTGAGAAAAAAAAACACTGCAATTTTACTGTGATGAATGTTAGGACTGTGTTTATGGACTGTGAGAAAATTTTAGCTTTTGACCAACATTGTATCAATAAGTGTGTGCAATTGGTTTTTTTGTTATGGTAATTATGATTATGAAACTTTTTTCAAATCTGTATTGGCCACTGCCCAAAACAATTCGTAAATTTTTTGTGGGGAGCCTGGGGGCTATGTAAGTAGGCTGTTTAGGTTTTTATATTGGTAACGCCACGTAGCGGTCTGTATGAAAATCACTGGCTGTGCTGTGTGCAGTCTGTGACTAGTTTGCATTGTTGTCTCCCATTATAGTGTTGGGCAGTTGGCTGTTAACAGCACGTAGCGTTTCGCAGTTGGAGGTGAGCCGCCAGCAGTGGTGGATGTGGGGAGAAAAATGGCGGAGTTTTGAAATTTGTAAGACTGGATGTCATGAACTGCTATATATATTATGACTTTTGATGATGTTAAGGTAATTATATTGTTTGTTCTCTATCAAAATCTTTCATTTGCTAACTATGCCTATCAGTAGTTAATGCCTTCAGTAGTTTGAATCTTTTATTCAGCTGGCAGTAGTGGCGCTCGCTGAATTGCAGTAGCTTGAGTAACCAAGATTTTTGTGAGGTAAGTGATTTGTGAAACGTATAGGTTAATGTTAGTCAGGGGCATTCTTTTGTAAGGATTTTTGAAAGTGAGATTGCGTTGCGCTAAAAAATATTGTGTGTCAGTTTAAGCACAGTCATGTATAAATTTTTCTAAGGGGACGTTTCACATTATGCCTACGTGGCAGCGCTCATCAGGTCTACACCATAGGCACAAACGACCACCACTTGCATCTGGCAGAGGCCGTTTTCATCGCGAGCGCCACTCCAGCTTCCAAGCGATCCTCTGAGGGCACCAGCCGAGCCGTGAACGTCGAGGTTGTGGCGTGAGTGGAAGACGGGCTGGAGGCGTGCATACGCACCGTCCCACGCCTGAATACTGGTTCGGAACAGTTCGTGTTGACACGTCTGGACTCACAAGCTCTCTTACCTGTTCTGTCACTGCTGCCCATACAATACGAGGATAGTGCAGGGCGTCTGTTGTGCTCGGACCATGGCCACTTGAATACTGATACCAGTATCGTTGCAAAACTGATGCAGCACGTCCACATTGTGTGGCAATTCTCCGGAAGGACCATCCAGCCACTCGGAAGGTCACAATTTGATGCTTTTCAAACTTGCTGAGTTGGCTGTAGGAAGACGATGATGTTTGGTCTTTGGGGAGCTCAACTGTGCTGTCATCAGCGCACCCAATTTTTACTCAGTCCAATTTTTTGCACACTCCAATCTACCCACTGTCACGAATGATGATGATGACGATAATGAAATAATGCGGACAATACAAACACCCAGTTCCCGGGTGGAGAAAAATCCCTCACCCGGCCGGGAATCGAACCCGGGACCCCGCGACCCAGAGGAACAAACGTTAGCCACTAGGCCACGAGCTGCGCACTGGCTGTAGGAAGTGCGAGTGCGTCTCCCTGGTATGGTCGCCGTCTGTCGGCGGACGACGTTGAATCCATCAGCATATCTACTATCCCACACGTGACATATCTTGTCGTTGGTAAAAAGAGCACATAGTCTTTCTAGGCGTACTATTCTTTCCCCCGGCTATATATGTTCAGCTGCCTGAAAGTATTGTGGCGACTATGGCCAGTGTCGACCATATCCTTGACAGGTTCTGACGTGCTATGCAGATCAAGGAGTTTATGGTAAATTAGGCTTGTTGTCGGTGTGTTGAGAGTGAGACCATAACAAGACGAAAGAGAATTATTATCAGAGAGCATCGAAATAAATAAATCACTGCCGGTATTGTGGAATGTTAGGACAGATGGGTACAAAAACACAAGTGTTAAGAATGATGAATTGTTTGTTTTGTTGCTCAGAAAACATGGCTAATGGAAGATTTTACAGAAATGATTGATGCAAAGTTATGAACAAAAGTACACTCATTGTCAGATATTTATCTGTACCTGAATACAATCCTTCAGTGCACATATTGTTGGATGACACGTTTCTATAATTATGTCTCAAATACTGTCAGGTGAAACGTGAAATTTCACGTCTTCGAAAGAATTGACAGTAGGAAGGTATCACTGCGTAAAAGATAAGCTCTGACTTGGTGGAATTGCGTCTCTTATTGTATTATTCTGATTTTTTTTTGTCATGGGGATATGGACGTCCACAGAAATTTATCTGGGCATAGCAAGTGCTTCTGTACGGGGACGACAATGTGTGGGAAGAAAACCATTTCCAGTAATGTATAACATATTGGATCATAAACAAATAAAAGCTATGATGATCTCTTTTATTCTTGCTTCAACTGCAGTCTCTCAACCAGTTTTCGTGGGTGATCTTTGACGCTCCTTGAACCAATAGGGCGCTGATAACCTTGTTGTTGTGCGCCCTAAAACACTAATCATCACTTGAACCAATTTTTCTTCCACTTTTTTTTTTGTTTGTTTGCTGCTTGGAACAAGGTAAGTGTCTTTATTATCTAACAATTCCAACTCCAATATTATTGATAAAACTCCCTCTAGCTTCCAGGTGCATGAAGTGGTATGAAATCCACGAGCTTTCGGCCGTGTACTTCTAGGCCATTGCCAAGTGATGACTGTCTGTCGGTTGCTACTTCCGTCCTTATATAACCTCGCTGCCTGCTGTGACGTCGCTGGTGCTCGCTCCAGGTAATGTTTTCGTTGCGCTTCCACCGCGCCGGCTTCAACCTTCTGATGTCCGGGTTCAGAGCCATGCGTAGTTATAATCGACGCCATTATTGAGGATGTTGTCACAAATCCTTAACGCATTCGTTTCTTTTACGGTACTATCCCACAAACTGTTAGTTTGTGTAATAACACATATCTCGCCGAATGCAATGCGATGTGTGTTTCCTAGAGCATGCTCTGCTATGGCTGTTTTCTCTCAGGGTACCGAAGGCGAAAGCATCTCTCGCGATCTACACGAAGCTGCTCAATAGTACACGAAGTCTGCCCAACGTAAAGCTGTCAACACCCACACGGTATTTTATATACTTCTGGCGTTCTGAGGCCTACATCATCTTTCACAGGTCCCATGAACTGCTGGAGCCCTTAGGACCGAATCGATTTTATGCCTCTTTAGGAACCGGCTAACCTTTCTTGTTATTGAGAAGGGCGGGAACCCAAGCTTCTTCTTGTCAGCCGGATTGAGTATCTTCGGCAAGGTGACTTTAGAGACCTAGCTGTTGTTGTAGTAGCCTTTTTCCGTGAATACTTTCCGTCAGTGACTCAGTTCCTTCGGCAGATTTTTCAGGGTTTGAGACGGCTTCCATTCGATGCAACAAGGTCTTCGGAACAGAACATTTCTGTGACGGATGGTGATGGCTGTTAGTGTGCCGATATCGAGCTTTGTGCGTGGGCCGGCAAGGTGGCCCAGCGGTTCTAGGCGCTACAGTCTGGAACCGCGTGACCGCTACGGTCGCAAGTTCGAATCCTGCTTCGGGCATGGATGTGTGTGCTGTCCTTAGATTAGTTAGGTTTGTGTAGTTCTAAGTTCTAGGGGACTGATGACCTCAGCAGCTAAGACCCATATTGCTCAGAGGCATTTGAACCTTTTTTGTTTTTTGTGGGTGGGTTTCCGGTAAGCACTGTTGTTCAGACACACATTTGCTTTGAGAAAGACGTCGATGTCAACGAACGGCAAGGCACCATCTGTCTTCTGTCTCCACCTCCATCGTTACCTTTATGTCGTCATGGATGTTGTTGAATTCTAACAGCTTTTCACGTCCATAGTACCGGGCAACGAACATTCCGTCAGCTTAACGATAAAAGCTAGTAGGCTTTGCAGGAGCATGCTCTAGAAAACGTCATAAAAGAAGCGACCAAGGTAAAAATTTGTAATAAATGAAAAGCGCCAGTTTGCTTTCGTTCTACAATATTACTTTTAATGTGTTAATCGCTTTTCGGCTTACAAGGCCATCTTCAGACATTTACTGAGTATTGTTACCAAAGAAGTTACAATGTTTGCAAACAACATTGGAAGAGAAGTAACACGTCTAGACTGGAGCAGAAACATACAGTGAGTAAGATCTTTGACAGTGTGGTGGCAATACAACGAAAAAGCAAAAAATTGAACAGCCAATAAATAAAAATTGAGTAGACAGGAAAAACTTTAACACAACATAGGCACAGAATGCCTACATAACAGTTTCTATTAATAAACAAAACTAATAAAAAAATTAGCCCTTGGCAAGGCTACATCAGGAGGTATAAAACATGGAGAGTGATACACAAACCAATTAAAAGAAGGAACAATTATAACTGTATCTGCAGAATACATAAGGAATAAGATAAATAGAAGTAAATAACTGGAGGAAAATGGAGGCGTTTGAGGGAACATACAATAAGTGCAATCTTTGAGAGTGTGGTGGTACTGCATTTTAACATTAACATTATATTCAAAGCAGTGGCTATGTAACAGTTTGCATTAAATAAATGAACAAAGTAAAATATGGATAATATTTGATGAGACAACTACAAGAGGTGTTAAACATGAAGAGTAATACAATTACCACTTAAAAGAAAGCCTTAACTATTGAAACTACAGTCTATATGGAATACATAGTCAACTTCGATAAAACAAAAGAACTTGACGAATACAGAAGTGTGGGAATATGTAGGAACAGATAGTGTGGGAAGTAATGAACAACAGAGATGATTATATGAAGTTTAGAAGAGGGGAAGTGTTGAGCTGCGTCTCGTCATTTAGGATTAGATCTGGACTGTAAACAAGATTTATTTTAATTGGTTTGTGTATCACTCTCCATGTTTTATACATCCTGATGAAGCCTTGGCAAGTTCTAACTTTATTTTATTTTATTAGTTTTGTTTATTAATAGAAACTGTTATGTAAGCGTGTGTTCCTCTTTTGTGTTAAAGTTTTTCCTGTCTACTCCATTTTTATTTATTTACTGTTCAATTTTTTTACTTTTTCGTTGCATTACCACCACACTGTCACTGTATGTTTCTGCTCCAGTCTAGACGTGTTACGTCTCTTCCAATGTTGTTTGCAAACATTGTAACTTCTTTGGGTACAATACTCAATAAATGTCTGAAGATGACCTTGTAAGCCGAAAAACGATTTACACAATAAAAGTAATATTGCAGAACAAAAGCAGAGTGGTGATTTTCATATATCATAATGTTGTTTTACCAATAACCGACGGAAGATTCTGTTAACATGATAAAAAATTGTATCAGCACCCTCAACAAAGACAGCGGCCTTGTTGATTATGGAACATCCCTCGTATCAAAACGAAGGAAATTGCAGTCGTTCGTCTTACATCAGTTCACCGCACTCTTACGTGACGTGCGAAAAGAACGAGCATCGCATGCGCTCGAACTGCATCACTGGACACTCTGGTATAGTGGTTCAGTAACTACGTAAGTTTGTACTTACCTGTTATTTATTAGTGTAGAGCATGCACTTGTATTAATAACGATTATTTGTACTCTTTTGCGAATAGTTTCGGTTTACGTTTCTTCGGAATCGATGCCCTTCCGATAACTTAGCTACACTCAATCATGATCGGTTGCAGCCTGTACCGGAAGTTGTTGAAAGGTGACAAACTTACACTGAGATGACAAAAGTCATGTGGTAGCGATATGCACATGTGCAGATGGCAGCAGTATCGAGTAGACAAGGTATAAAAGGGCAGCGCATTGGTGGAGTTGTCATTTGCACCAAGGTGATTCGTGTGAAAAACTTCCCGTCGTGATTACCGTCCTAGGACGGGAATTAACAGACCTTGAACGCGAAATGGTACTTGGTGCTAGATGTGTGGGACGTTGCACTTCGAAAATCGTTACGTAACTCAATATTCCGAGATCCACAGCGTCAAGAGTGTGCCGAGAACACCACATTTCAGACATCACCTCTAACGGCGGACAACGCAGTGGCCGGAAAACTTCTCTTAACGACCGAGAGCAGCGGCGTTTGCGTAAAGTTGTCAGTGCTAACAGACAGGCATCACAGCCTGGAATAGCCCCAGAAATCAATGTGGGAAGTACGACAAACGTTTCCTTTGGATAGTGCTGCGAAATGTGGCGTTAACGGGACATGGCAGCAGACGACCGACGCGAGTGCCTCTGCCAGCTCAACGACGTCTCCTGCAGTGTTCCTCCCGGCTCGTGACCGTATCGGTTCGACTCTAGACGACTGGGAAACCGCGGTCTGAGTCCCGATTTCAGTTGGTGAGTGTTGGCCGTAGGATTCGAGTGTGGCGCACATTCGGCGAAGCCATGCGCCCAAACCGAGCGAGGTTGCGCAGTGGTCAGCCCAATGGACTCGCATTCGGGAGGACGGCGGTTCAATCCCGCCTCTGATCATCCTAATTTAGGTTTTCCGTCATTTCCCTGAAGCGCTCCAGGCAAATGCTGGGATGGTTCCTATGAAAGGGCACGGCCGACTTCCTTCCCCGTCCTTCCCTACTCCAATGAGACCGATGATCTCGCTGTTGGGTCTCATTCCCCGAACAACCCAACCCAATCCCAGCCCCATGGACTCAAGTTGTCAACGAGACACTGTGCAAGGTGATGGTGGGTCTATTATGGTGCGGGCTGTGTTTAGGTGGAATGGACTGTGTCCTCTGGTATGTTGGGCAACTTGGATATCATCTGCAGGCATTCATGGACTTCGTGCTCCCAAACATCGATGGAGTCTTTATGGATGACAGTGCACCATGACAACTGGCCACAATTGTTCACGATTGGTTAGAAGAAATGGTTGAAATGGCTCTGAGCACTATGGGACTTAACATCTATGGTCATCAGTCCCTAGAACTCAGAACTACTTAAACCTAACTAACCTAGGGACATCACACAACACCCAGTAATCACGAGGCAGAGAAAATCCCTGACCCCGCTGGTAATCGAACCCGGGCGCGGGATGGTTTGAAAAACATTCTGGACAGTTGGAGCGAATGATTTGGCCACTCAGATCGCCCACCATGAATCGCATAGAATATTTTTGGGGGATAATCGAGGGGTCAGTTCGTGCACAAAATCCTACACCGACAACACTTTCGAAATTGACAAACTGCCTATTGGCTCCTGTCTCCGGTTCTTCTGCCGACGTTCATCTAATGATTTTACTGACGTTTCGCCAGCACGATTGGCTGGCACTGTCAAAGCTTCACCCTCCATTGCCGGTGGTGAACTGGAGCCGAGCTCGCGGTCGCAGACTATATGTACCTGGCGCGCCGACGTCCGAGGGCTTCTCCGCGGTCACTTCCGGTGCGGTTCTCCTCTTGCTACCTGCGACGGTCGTTCGCTGCAGTACGGGAAGCCAGGATCCGTTTACCTTAAGGCTTTCCTCTTTCTAGTTGAAGCTGTTTGCGTGTTTTTGTATTTCTACAGCTTCTCTGAACAAGCGCGTGTGATAGTGCTTCTCTACAGCCAGAGCTTCCGTGTCGGCGAATTTTATTATTACGTGGTCGGTCTCACTCAGTGCGTGCTTTCATACGGCCGATTTCTCCACCTGCCCCAGCCTGCAAATTCGCTTATGCTCTGTATTGCGAAAAACATGGCTTAAAGACGATTTTCGAACCGACAAAGAAGATCAAAGAGTGTCTTAGATCGGTGAAGGAGAAAAGGGACCCACTTGCAATTTCGGGAATATACCTTATGCCATGCACATGTTTATGTCGGAATGACTGGACGATCAAATAACACCAGGATCAAAGAGCATAAGCGACATTGCAAGTTGGGGCAGGTGGATAAATCGGCCGTGGCAGAGCACATGGTGTGCGAGACCGAAAACGTAATAAAATTCGCGCGGTGGGCGAGAGGTTCTAGGCGCTTCAGTCCGGAACCGACTGCTACGGTCACAGGTTCGAATCCTACCTCGGGCATGGATGTGTGTGATGTCCTTAGGTTAGTTAGGTTTAAGTAGTTCTAAGTTCTAGGGGACCGATGACCTCTGATGTTAAGTCCCATAGTGCTCAGAGCCTTTTGCATTTTCCAATAAAATTCGCCGACACGGAGGTTCTGGCTGTAGAGAAGCACTATCAAACGCGCTTGTTCAGAGAAGCTGTAGAAATACAAAAACAAGCAAACAGTTTCAACAAGAAAGAGGAAAGCTTTAAGGTAAACGCATCCTGGCTTCCCGTACTGCAGCGAACGACCGTCGCAGGTAGCAAGAGGAGAACCGCACCGGAAGTGACCGCGGAGAAGCCCTCGGACGTTGGCGCCTCAGGTACATATAGTCTGCGGCCGCGAGCTCGGCTCCAGTTCACCACCGGCAATGGAGGGTGAGGCTTTGACAATGCCAGCCACTCGTGCTGGCGAAACGTCAGTAAAATCATTAGATGGACGTCGGCAGAAGAACCGGAGACAGGAGCCAATAGGCAGTTTGTCAACAAATGGCGACGAAAGCCTTAACAATTTTGTACTTTCGTATTTACTGACGGCTATAGAGGCAGCATGGAACAATATTTCTGCAGGGGGGCTCGCAACGAGTTGCTGAGTCCCTGCCACGTCCAATTGTTTCAGTACGTCGGGCAAGAGGAGCTCCGACACAGTACAAGTGCACCTAACCACCGTCGACTACAGTGTACGCTGGAGGCTGTGAGAAGGTTACACGTCACAAGTTTTTCGCCAGCTGTCACCGAGAGCCAGCCGATGACCAGTGGACGCGGGAGCTGCACCCAGCACAGCAGCGAGCGGTGCACGGGGCGGGATCATGATCAGTCAGAGCACTAAAATGGCGCCGGCTAATGCCGCCCCCGGCGGAAACAATCAGCGCGCGGTAGGTGGTGATGGCTGCCCGGGTCGGGGGCTGTAGCTGTGGCGGTGGCGAGCGCCGCCGCCTGTTTGCGCAATATAACGCGCTGCATTCCGCCCTTATGAAAACAGCCCTCCGCCCTCGTTTATTTTATTGGATATCTGGTATTTCCATACGCCGCCGTGTCAATATTTATCGGATGGGGCAGATCGGCTGCTCTAGAAGATTGGAAAAGCGCGGGCATCCCGTGTGTGTGTGTGTGTTGCGGCACGAGCGCCACGCCTGATGCGGACTTGACAGCTTGTTCGGCAGCTTTTGAAGCCACTCGATGTGAATACCAAAGGAGTGTAACCCTTTTCCCAGAGGCATTCCCGGGGCTTCGGCAGTTACGTGATCATTACTTTGCCCGCAGCGGATAGCTCACTTGCAGTAAAAGCTAAACACGCTAAAAGAAAAGTAGAAATAAAATACTGCAGAGATGAGCGACACCATGTCGAGTATTAATTGATTTATTACTTGTTTATCTCATAACACGAAGCACTCACGAGAATTCATTACCTGAGTACCAACTGGTTGAAGTTGTTTGAAGAACCAATCACTTTTTCTGCGCTATTGTACACAGAGGGAGCCTCGGTTGCAAACTTATTGCGCCGGTCAGTGTGGCCGTACGGTTCTAGGCGCTTCAGTCTGGAACCGCGTGACCGCTACGGTCGCAGGTAAGAATCCTGCCTCGGGCATGGCTATGTGTGATGTCCTTAGGTTAGTTAGGTTTAAGTAGTTCTAAGTTCTAGGGACTGATGACCACACACGTTAAGTCCCATAGTGCTCAGAGCCATTTGAACCATCTGAACCAACCTACTGGCCGGTGATATGGACTGATTTTATAGCCTTTCAAAAATCTGTAGGACACTTAACCCGGCGAAACACGGTATTTACAATAAAAAAATAACTCCCCAATCGAGACTACCTCTTTATATAATTATGAAAAACGGTTGCTGCACCAGCCTAACATCGAAGGGAATAAAATGGAATGGAAAAACAACACTTATACTACGTTTTCATTTTATGCAAGAACACTTTTACCAGTCTTAAGCGCACGAAATACAGTTAAATCTCCATCATTGTGTAAGTAGGCTGTTTAGGCTTTCTTATTGGTAACGTCACGTAGCGCTCTGTATGAAAAATCACTGGCTGTGCCGTGTGCAGTCAGTGGTTGGTTGGCATTGTTGTAATACTCGCCATTGCAACGTTGGGCAGTTGGCTCTTAGCGGGGCGTAGCGTTGCGCAGTTGGAGGTGAGCCGCCAGCAGTGGTGGACGTGGAGAGAGAGATGGCGGAGTTTTGAAATTTGTAAGACTGGATGTCATGAACTGCTATATACATTATGACTTTTGAACACTAGTAAGGTAAATAGATTGTTTGTTCTCTATCAAAATCTTTCATTTGCTAACTGTGCCTATCAGTAGTCAGTAACTTCTGTAGTTTGAATCTTTTATTTAGCTAACACTAGTGGCGCTCGCTGTATTGCAGTAGTTCGAGTAACCAAGATTTTTGTGAGGTAAGTGATTTGTGAAACGTATAGGTTAATGTTAGTCAGAGCCATTCTTTCGTAGGGATTTTTGGAAGTGAGATTGCATTGCGCTAAAAATATTGTATATCAGTTTAAGCACAGTGTTGTATAATTTTTCTAAGGGGACATTTCATATGTCGACCCTTAGCCGAGGATACCTCACTGGAATCTTCTGATTTTTTTCCTTGTAGTTTGTGTAATTAGTGTAGCTTTTGTCTATTGCTAGCGCGTAATCATAGAGAGAATTTCCTTTGTAGTTGCAGTCTTTCATTGTTGTACAGTAAAATAGTTGTGGCATGCATGTAGTTTTGCACAAAGTATTTCGCAGCTGCGCTTGCAATTAACTAGATATTATTTTCAGTGCTATGTTAATGTGTTCTCTTATTTTTGCTCTTCAAATTGTGCTTTTTTGTGTTATCGTGTGAAATATTGTGACAATAATGGTGTGTGAAAAACGTAATACTAGGCTCCAAAGTAAACTGAGAAATAACAGTGAAGACGAAAGCAGTGTGTTAGCGCCACCGTGTAATGAATTGACTAATGTTCAAAGTAGTAATTTGGTAATTGTGCATAGGGAAATGGAGCGGGTTGCAAATAATGGAGTAGGCACTGAAACAATTAGTGAACAGGGAAGCATTATCGATCGATCGGTCGGCAACAGCTCGCGTCAGGATTCCGAAATGACAGGACACAATCTTGGAAATACTGTAGATTCAGGTTTTGCGTCCTCACCGTTTTCTCAAATAAGTCAAGACACATTTTCTGTTTTTAAAACTGCGAATATTGCCGGTTCAAATACATTGCCAAATAGCACTAAGGAACATGTTTCAGACACCATTGAATTGTTATTACAATTAATGCAAGAAATGGGACAAAAGCATCAAAAGTTAGACACAATGGAACAGAATCTTCAAAAGTTAGACGCAATGGAACAAAAGCTTCAAAAGTTAGACTCAGTGGAACATACGCTTGAACAAATACATGAAGACTTAACTACTGAATTACATAAAATCGAATCGAAATTTCAAAAAGTCTGTAATGACGTAAAAACACAAAATTGTGAGCATTTCCAACCTATTTTTTCGCGGCATGAAAATGCATTACAGAATCACGAAGCAGCCATCAAAGAACTGCAAACTATTGTTCATGAAAATCATGAGACCTTGCAAGCTAAAATTGACTCAGTTGCATCTACCGATTCAGTTACGTAACTTACAAAAACTCAAGAGAACGTAAAGGACACAGTAGATACTCTGAAAATTGGTTCAGAAAGACACATGGAGGAAATTAGTTCACTATCTGATAAAGTAGCCGAACTTTCAGATCAGTTCACTAACTGATCTACAAAGGTAGATGATGATCTGAATGACACAAACCCTGTAGCCTTCACTGACACAGAATAGTATGAACAAATTAGAAAATTCAAACAGAATCAAAATCAAATCAACACACAGTACAAAAGAGAAATGCGGGAAGTACAAGATCAGTTGGCTCAAGTAATACAAGAATTACATATTTCAGAGTACACTCGCGCCCCAGTACGGGAAGATGGACATAGAAATACAGAACAACCACAAAATAATGACACAGGACATTTCGGAAATCATACAAGAAATTAGCAAGGTACACAGAATTTTGAGGTGGAACCACCGAAACGAAGTAACAATGACCGACACGCGACTCGCCGACATGATGATTTTGACTATAAGCTGTTCATTACTAACATAAATTCAAAACCTTTAAGAATTCTGGCAACGACATTCATCCACAAGCGTGGCTTCATCAATTCTCTGATTGTTTTTCTCCCAACTGGTCATTAGGACACAGATTAGAATTTATGTGTGGCTACTTGGAGAATGAACCAGCTGTAAGAATGCGATCGGTCTTTCACGATTGTCACAGTGAAGGAGAATTTTATCATGCCTTCCTCTCAGCATATTGGTCTCAAGTTACACAAGACCACGTAAAACGTAGAATCATAATGATGAAACATTTCAAACAATCTGAATTTTCGAGTTTTGTCAAATATTTTGAAGACATGTTGCACAAGAATCAGTACCTGTCAAACCCATACAGCCCCTCAGAACTCAACCGCATTTGCTTAATCAAATTACCTGAACATTTACGACATATTATTTTGGCAGGACGTTGCAAAGAGGACATTGAAGCTTTTCAGGGACTCTTACAAGAATTGGAAATTGACACTGACAATCGCGGAACGCGAAAACAGGAACACAACAATTACAGGTCACATCCGTCGGAATTCCCAGATGAAAGAAATAATAACTGGACACGACAAGGCTATTCTTATATCGTAAATCGTGACCAAAACAGACACCACCCTTATGACAACCGCTGGCAGAGTAATAGTTATAGAGAAAGGTCGCATTTCCGTAGTAATAAATATAACAGAGACAATTATAGAAACAGACAATATGGCAACCAGAACTATTATTATCACGGGAGACAGAATAATTTCAGACGCAATGGTCCACCATGCAGTGATAATTCATGGAGAAATTCTCCACCACTTAACCGACAAGAAAGAAACTATGGAATCTACCGACATGACGACAGACGATATAATCGTAACGACAGACCTGAATTGCATCGGAACTGGCGACCTTCAAACAGGGCAGGCCCTCTCGACAAGGTGAAGTTGTAGAAGTTAGGTCTCCTAATCCCAATAACGATGCGCGCCAACAAAGAAACAGACAATGACTCGCACCGCAGGCAGCCGCGTGCGCCGGCTGGATCGGCGAAAAATAACATAGACGCTCACCTTGAGAAAAATTCCAGTATTCTCTACCGACGTATACCACACGATAATTTCGTTCAAGTTGAAACTCTGCGTACTAGGAAGAGTAAAAGGTTTACACCACATTTCATATGTAAAACCGTTTATTGAAAGATATTCTGCTTTTAACTTTGTCTTTGCCATAAAACTTTTCACTTCACATATCTAGTATGCTTTGTCAGACTTAAAAAATTGTTAACACGCAACAATGTTTGAAGTTAAATATCCAGTCTAGAACCTAGGGAACATTTTTAAACAGAAATTACAAATGCATTGTTATAGTGAACAGACGACACAGTGTTGTTATTTGTACATTCTTGCTTGTTAGTTGCACGATTACGTAACGACTATAAGTTTTACATACTTAGAACATATACTGTTAATGAGATTTTAATGCAACATTTTGGTTTAGTTGAAAATACATTCTTTATTTGAAGTACTTTCTGTGAGATTAAAGACGACTTAGCATTTGGTTTCTTTGATAGCTACACGATTATGTCACGACGCTACTAATGAGTGACAATTTACAATGTTGCTTTTGCGGTGTATCTGTTTTATATCTGCACAGTTTTTCTGAATTATTCTGGAAAATAAAACACGTTTTAGTAGTAACTTTTGTGGTACAGCACAACAATACGTTACATTATAGTACTTTCTTGATCACAGTAATGTACGTAATAACTACGATATCTACACGCAAAGCATTTCACTTTTGTTTATCATGAGGTAAGTACATTGACTTCTGCAGAACTTAGCTTTCGGAGGACGATAACTACGACACTTCCACAGAGATTATCTTACAACACGACGCACAGTTTAGCGCTACAGTACACGAATTTAAGTGACTAATTTTGTACTTAAAACATTTATTTTTAAAGATATTTGAAGTACAATGATATAAAGGTTTTCTGTGATACATTTCATTCCATTGCTATAATATGTAACACCTGAGGGTATAGTTACATTAATCCTCAGGGGGGTACACGCTTTCTTTGTGTACCATGTGTCTGGCAAACACAAGGAGCCCTAGCTAATATGGTATTTGCTTATACAACTTTACAAATCAGTACCATATTTCTCTAACACTTAAATTACACAGCTATCTGATCATTTAACTGAGAGGGCAAACATTTTTTATACTACATCAGTGACAGATGTTTACGCAATTACACAGCTGGATAACTTCACACTTATAAAACTGTATTTTGTCTGTACTTTGTGAACTGTTCATATTTTTTCGGAACCATTGTGATACTATGAGAGCTTTGAATGATGTATTTGGTATGGGATCATGATTTTTAAGGTACGTTTGAGGTAGATGACACTTTTGCCATGAGCAGAGAATTTGGAGGAAGCTACGACGATTTTGAGAGTTGACTGAGGTGTTATGATGTTATTATTACGATGACTATGTGTATTATGCTGTTGCGGTATGTTTATGATCAATAAACTGATGCTGTATGAGCATCTGTTATGATGAAATATTGAAGAAGTGTCGACGAATATGTATATATGTAATAAAGCAAGGAATAATGAGTAGTGGTGAGGGACTCTGGTTTGTGAAAATGGTGGTTGGAAACCAAGAATTGTACTTTAAGGGTTATGAAATGTATGTAAATGCGTGAATGTATTACAGTGCCGACCAAAAATGTTTGGGCACTGTTATATCAATAGGATTTTGTTTCTACAGATGAATAACGCAAATTCTTGACCTGTGAAATTTTTTGTATGAGACTGCCACTGTAGCGGAAACTGGGGTCATAAATATTTCGAAGTGACCAACTGCACGTAATGCGTCGTGGGCACCCAGCTGCGCGACAACCACCTGATAAAAGAAAGCCATTAGTGTGGGCCTGTCAGGGGCACAGGTGGAGAGAAAAGAAAAGAGGCCATTATCCTCGCTATTGACATTCCTTTGTAGAAAGCATCGTAAATACGACACCCTCAAACTTGAAAACATGATTACACTGTAGAGTTCTTAATTTATGATATTTACTGAAATCAAATGATGAGAAACATTTTATATCTATTGTCTTTCTAGCTGAGAGATTGCTCATTTTGTTTAATATCCAGTTTCTATCTGCACTGCATCTTTGGTTAAAAAAAATTTAATAGATGTACTAATATCACTATTTTCTGTCTACAGACCGAGTAAGGAATCATTTTATCATGTACTTTCTTGGAAATGAGAGCACAAATATACATTTCCCTTCACAGGAATTGCAAAAATAATTTTTTTACGATTTGGTAACTTATCTGCTACTGTATGTTCTTGTGATGCATCACTCTAGTGTTAAGATGTGACATAAGTATTAAACATTTTTACTGTAATATTTTTTCTGCTCCAGCTTTGTCATGTTTAGATATAAGTTATTACATTTATTGCTGCTTGCTTTGCTTACTTGCCATTTTTTTGCTATTGCTGTTTGTGTTAATTGTATTGTGCTGCTGCATTGCCTCGTCCCTTAGTTAAGCATCTGAGCTCAGTAGATTTAAGTTAGATTAAGATGTGGTGGGCTATATAAGAGAACGAGTTGTGATGAATTGGAAGAAATGCATTGAGAAGCTATAAGAAAATGGTTTGGCCAAAAAAAGTATTTTGAAAGAGGATAAGAATAAAAATAAGTAGGGTTTAGAGACGACAGGCTTAGGTAGGATTTTCTTGGAAATAAATGATGAGGTAAGATAATGGAAAATAAATAATGAGGTAAGAAATAAGTGAGCATATAAATACAGAAAGCATGCATGGAGAGAATTGTTTTGCTGGAAACAAATGTTGAAATAAGACGAAATATCTATAGAATGAAGTTTTGGGTTGGACTGCAGTACCAAATGTTACACTGAAAACAAACCCTGTCCTTTCCTCCTGTGTTATTCTTCTATGTGTTTATGTACCCTTATGTATTTGTCTTTTTGCTGTCTTTATGTGTTTAGCTAATAAGATTTATGTTTTAGAATTTTTCAAATACTATGTTATTTTCTTTGTAAATATGCTTAGACATTATTTATTTTGTTTTGTTTTAATGCTCATGTGTGAAGTTGATGTTTCAATAATTATTATGATATTTTATGTATTTACTTATGTCATAATTCCTGTAACACTGATGTATATGATTATTTCTATTCTTTTGTAAAGCCCGTTTCACTACAAATGTTATCTGTATTGTTATGCTCTTTAATGATGTATTTTGTACCTTTGTTATTGTATTATTAAGTTATAAAATTGTAATCGACAGCAGTTCATCAAATTAAGTAACTTGTAAATTACATTTCACTCCACACGTTTCTGTTGGTCATGGTATATGGACAATATGTGAGAAGTAGGGACTGATAGTGTTTGCACATGTGTTGATAATTCAGCAAGGGACTGGTTAATAGCGTTGCTGGTTCTAAGGACAATTCCAAAAACTTTGTGCGTGCACAAGTGGTGGTTGATTGACTTGCTATATTGTCTACAAGACTTTACGATGGTGATTGTGCACCTGCACAGTCGCAACAGCTGGCTGCTAGCCATCTCTGCAATGACTACAGTGGGTCTACACCTTTGATGACTCACCAATACCACTATTTCTACAAGTACTGCAGTGGGTCTGCACCTCTGGTGGCCCACCAATACTGTAATCTCTACCAGGACTACAAAGGGTCTACTCTGTGATGAACGATCAGGACTGTCTTTATGGACTGTGAGAAAATTTTAGCTTTTCACCAGCATTGTATCAATAAGTGTGTGCATTTGATATCTTTGTTATTGTAATTATGAAAAATTTTATCAAATCATTATTGGCAAGTGCCCAAAACAACTTGTAAAATTTTTTGTGGGAAGCATGGGGGCTATGTAAGTAGGCTGTTTAGGTTTTCTTATTGGTAACGTCACGTAGCGCTCTGTATGAAAAATCACTGGCTGTGCTGTGTGCAGTCTGTGGCTGGTTGGCATTGTTGTAATACTCGCCATTGTAGCGTTGGGCAGATGGATGTGAACAGCGCATAGCATTGCGCAGTTGGAGGTGAGCCGCCAACAGTGATGGACGTGGGGAGAGAGATGGCGGAGTTTTGAAATTTGTAAGACTGGATGTCATGAAGTGCTATATACATTACGACTTTTAAACACTAGTAAGGTAAATAGATTGTTTGTTCTCTATCAAAATCTTTCATTTGCTAACTATACCTATCAGTAGTTAGTGCCTTCCGTAGTTTGAATCTTTTATTTAGCTAGCAGTAGTGGCGCTCGCTGTATTGCAGTAGTTCGAGTAACCAAGATTTTTGTGAGGTAAGTGATTTGTGAAACGTATAGGTTAATGTTAGTCAGGGCCATTCTTTCCTAGGGATTTTTGTAAGTCAGATTGCGTTGCGCTAAAAATATTGTATGTCAGTTTAAGCACAGTCTTGTATAATTTTTCTAAGGGGACGTTTCAAGTGTAATGCTTCTCTTGACTGCTCAGTCAGTTGTGTAGCTTCCCTGTGCAAAATAACATTGTGTTTAGCTACTACATTTTCCACTCTATCTATTTACGTTAAATTATCGCGCTCTAGGATCATCTTTTCGGCGCCACTGTGGAATTAGGAATTGACCAATAGATGTCACTCAAAGCAAATACACCTTTATACACTACTGGCCATTAAAATTGCTACACCACGAAGATGGCGTGCTACAGACACGAAATTTAACCGACAGGAAGAAGACGCTGTGATATGCAAATGGTTAGGTTTTCAGAGCATTCACAAAAGGTTGGCGCCAGTGGCGATACCTAGAACGTGCTGACATGAGGAAAGTTTCCAACCGATTTCGCATACACAAACAGCAGTTGACCGGCGTTGCCTGGTGAAACGTTGTTGTGATGCCTCGTGTAAGGAGGAGAAATGGGTACCATCACATTCCCGACTTTGATAAAGGTCGAATTGTAGCCTATCGTGATTCGGGGTTATCGTATCACGATATCGGTGCTCGCGTTGGTCGACATCCAATGACTGTTAGGAGAATGTGGAATCGGTGTGTTCAGGAGGGTAATATGGAACGCTGTGCTGGATCCCAACGGCCTCGAATCACTAGCAGTCGAGATGACAGGCATCTTATCCGCATGGCTGTAACGGATCGTGCAGCCACGTCTCGATCCCTGAGTCAACAGATGGGGATGTTTGCAAGACAACATCCATCTGCACAAACAGGTCGACAACTTTTGCAGCAGCATGGACTATCAGCTCGGAGACCATGGTTGCCGTTACCCTTGACGCTGCATCACAGACAGGAGCGCCTGCAGTGGTGTACTCTACGACTAACCTGGGTGCACGAATGGCAAAACGTGATTTTTTCGGATGAATCCAGGTTCTATTTACTGCATCAGGATGGTCGCATCCGTGTTTGGCGACATCGCGGTGAACGCATATTGGAAGCGTGTATTCTTATCGCCCGGCGTGATGGTATGGGGTGTGCCATTGTTTACACATCTCGGTCACCTGTTGTTCGTATTGACGGCACTTTGAACAGTGAACTTTACATTTCAGATTTGTTACGACTCGTGGATCTACCCTTCATTCGATCACTGCGAAACCCTACATTTCAGCAAGATAATGCACGACTGATTGTTGCAGGTCGTGTACGAGCCTTTGTGGACACAGAAAATGTTCGACTGCTGCCCTCGCCAGCACATTCTCCAGATCTCTCACCAACTGAAAACGTCTGGTCAATGGTGGCCGAGCAACTGGCTCGTCACAATACGCCAGACAGTACTCCTGATGAGCTGTGGTATTGTGTTGAAGCTTCATGGGCAGCTGTACATGTACCCGCCATCCAAGCTCTGTTTGACTCAATGCCCAGGCGTATCAAGGCCGTTATTACGGTCAGAGGAGGTTATTCTGGGTACTGATTTCTTAGGATCTATGCACCCAAATTGCGTGGAAATGTAACCACATGTCAGTCCTAGTATAATGTATTTGTCCACTGAATACCCGTTTATCATCTGAATTTCTTCTTGGTGTAGCAATTTTAATGTCCAGTAGTGTAGAAGCAGGCAGGGAGTGTTGTGTTGTCAGCAGGGGAGCACAAACAGCAGAATGGATGAGTCAGGTGAACTCAGAGATTGGACGCCAACCAACAGATCCCATCACTGAAAACCAGCCCTTTTAAAGACGCCCAATTGCTCTGTTGAAGGTGTGACTGTGACAGAAAGAACAGCTAACGCTAATTCAAGCACTGGCGTACCTCGTGTAGAGTGCACAGAGGATAACGTGACCTGTAGAAGTACAATCAGCAGGGCAAGCGACAGAGAGCTGTGGTGGTGGTGGATTGCGGATAGCCGCTGTAGAGGAAATTCTGAGAGCTGGAGAGTAAGTGCCCTTTGATTCTAAACTGAAACCTACTCTCAGATTTTTTGCAAATATTAAGTGTAGTCCTCCAGTCGCACATTTGCATGCTGACCATTCAAAAATACCTACTGTCACGTCTGCTATGGTTAGTATCCAAAAAGAATACTGCAGATCATGCAACAAAAGCAACGACTTCTTTTCGCCTGGTTTGTTAAGCATTAAAACCGACATGAGTAAAGAATTTTCAGTAAAACCTTTCTGTTGTTACCATGTTAAAATTTTATTCTCTGGCCCAAACACTGCTGTTGTGCAGATGCAATTGCGCCGGCCGCGGTGGTCTAGCGGTTCTAGGCGCGCAGTCCGGAACCGCGCGAGGCAGGATTCGAACCTGCGACCGTAGCGGTCGTGCGGTTCCAGACTGAAGCGCCCAGAACCGCTCCGCCGCACCGGCCGGCTCCAGTAGCAGCATTCGAGTAGCATCCGACTATTGGTCGAGTAGTGAACCTCGTGAGGGATTGCCTCGAAAGTGTCCGCCCCGGTAACTGAGTGGTCAGCGTGACGGACTGCCGTCCTACGTGCCCGGGTTCGATTCACGATTGGGTCGGGGATTTTCTCCTTTTAGGGACTGAGTGTTGTGTTGTCTTCATCACCATTTCATCGCCATCCGGCGCGCAGGTCGCTCAATGTGGGGTCGAATGTAGTGAGACGTGCACCAAGGCGGGCGGACCTGCCCCGCAAGGGGCCTCCCGGCAGTGACGTCAAACGCTCATTTCCATTTCCATCTCAAAAGTGTGATGAGATCGGCTCACACGTACGATACATGAACTTGTCTGCAGTCTGCAATGATGTTAACACTCAGATATGTTCAAAGCGCTTCTAAGTCGGTTAGAAAGGCATTTTCAGACGATTATCGACTTACGTAGGAAATGATTAATTTGCCGATTTGTCGTATAGTGTAGATTCACTAGATAGAGGAAAAGCTCCTATTGATTAAAGTGTGAGATTAGTTTCTCCTAGTTGTGATTAATGGTGCGTTGTGCTGTTTAACAGCCACACGATGGTAGGCGAACCGTATTTCAATATTTTTGTGAGATTGACCGTTGGATGCTGTATGTGAAAAGATGTGTTCACACGAAGTCGTTTAGTTTTTTGCGGTTAAGGATTAAAGCTCGCACTAAGGGATAGCAGTGTTGTAGTGTATTATTGTCGTTGTATAGGTGTACGCAAGCATCAAGACGTTGTTGACTTAGCGATATTTTGGTTAGGATTTATTGTGTGACTACAGCGTGAGCGCCGAAAAATAGTAAATTCCGGAAATCTCGTTGAATGCACTGAATGTGTAATCTATATTAAAGAGAACGGTCGTCTAAACAATAGTTATTTATTGAGAAACAATCTGAAGTTGATTGAGAATATGATAGCTTTTTCCTTTGGCCCTAAACGACAATTCCAGAATCATTTACAAAAGACACGCTAATTCTCTTTGAAAAAGATAATCGAGTGCTAATTTTAAATATTAGTTGGTTGCGGAAGTCAACGCCTGAAATGGTTGAGCTCTAAGTGATCATTTGAGTTCATATAGCTGGAAAGTGGCGGTGACACTGACGTTTTTCATTTTTCTGTTTAGTTGCATTTCCGCTTAGTGGGGTTTTGAATGGTGAACCAGCACACGTAAATAAAACGCCGGTAGTTCCTGCAGTTGATGTACTTGCAGTAAATAAAGAAAACAGTCTTAAACTGTTAAAGTCAGTTTCCTATTTACCCTTTATCGCCAAACTATTACAAGGAAAAAAATCAAAGACTTATTTGAAAGCAGACTAATATGTGGAATATATATTTTCAGAATAAAGTATATCCGAAGAACAATGAAGTAAAAGACTGGATTGTTGGTAAAAACAAAATTCAAAGAAGTTAAAGAAAAGGAATAGCATTTTTCAGCGAACGATTTGTAACGAAAAGAAAGATTATTAATCTTTAGACAGGGAAAGCAAGTTCGCGTGTTGTGTAAAAATGATTAACTATAAAAGAAAAGTTAGTCAATTTACTTTCGAAAGGTTGAGATTCACGAAATAGTTTATTATGATAAAATTTCAGTAGAGTAAAGGATATTGTTGTAGCAAGACTACTTGTAGAGGTTATCGTTGATTCATGAGTGATAAACAGTGTAAAATTATATATTTGCCTCGGGAACGTATTCTACAAGATGGGTTGCTGTTATTGGTAAAGTAGATACACCAATCCTACTTCCTGTAGACACCTGTATTTAGTATTTTTCTGGTGATCGATACTACCTTTGGTGGTAGTTTATCTTTTGAACTTACTGAACCCTGACAGTCAGATGCGTTGTTGTAATTGATATCAAGACAGCTATCGCTGACCCCATTATACCACGAAAAGTATTATTGTGTCCATGCTTCCGTATACAGTGAGGTCATAGCAAGCGACAGTGTAATTTATAGCGTGAGGAGCCGAATTTAAAATCTAACGTGACGTCGTCGTGTTAATACAGACGACAATTTCAAGACACAAGGATTACGTCTTTGAGTGAAGGCAAGATCTTGTCGGGACAACTAATTGTAGTATTACGAGAGTCAGCTGCATTGGCCGACGTTCTTCTCACCTAGTATTGCACTGCTGATAGAGCTTGTGCGTACAGTATATCTTCTCCGATTGAAACCAAGAAGTATCTCCCTTTAATATATGCGGACGCAGTGCTACATAGTTACCATTTCTATCGCTATGTGTCTAATTCTTTCAATTAGGCCCGATAAATTGAGACATGTGTATTCAAATCCGCTAGATGAGATAATATTCTAATTTAAAAATGAAGCCAAGGCTAACGCAACACCGGTGAATGGCCATGGAACAATACGTGCACATTAGGGACGGTAGGACTTTCTTTTTCTGATACTATGATTTCAGTCAATCGCATGAAGTGCATAATGCATAAAATGGATATGCCTGGATTGAAAATTCATAGAATATAGTCATTATCTCAGTGGTATGGATGAAGGACACTAAATAACGCTAATTATCATTCTGATTTATTTCGATAATATTTTTTAAAAAAACTGTTGCTCTCTGTGACAAGACATTTAAGAAAACTATTACTCTTTGTGACAAAACATTTAAGGAAACTATTACTCTTTTTGACAAAACATACATGAAACCTATTCACTATCTCTTGCATCTCTTCATACCGGAAACATAGACAACACTTAGTCGCCAGTTACATCTACTACTAATGATTAAAATGGGTGAAAATATATGTTACTGAATGGTGGCCTCTTAACAACATTTGGTTATAGCCACACTTATTTAACACACTCTCACACATTACATGTGTTACTACACATGCAGTACCATGCGGATAAGTTCATGCTGAAACCGCGTATTATGTAACCGCAGTGCAACGTGAGCAAACCAGCCCAGGCTTCATGACTCGACATTATTCATGCTATGATTAACGAATGGCAAATCCAGTGACTACCGTTACGAATGCTGGCAACACGTGGCCAAGTTCGACAACAAAGAAACGAGTAAAATAAACCGTTGAATCACGAAAAATTTATATTGCTTATATCCTGAACGAAACTATGCAACAAATGAAACATTAATGAACCTATCCGCTGTTGACCTAATAAAAAGAGCCGTTGGTTCATGCCTTCAATCACCTCGCGCCTAAGTCCGCTAGTTGAAACACATTAATCTGAAAAATTTCTACAAATAATACATTGTTGAACGTTTGCCGGTATTAATTTACACCCGAACATGCTTCATAATCAATGTTACCCCAAAAAACCTACTTTATGAATACCTTTTCTCACCATCAATGACGAGCGCCGCACCCCTGCGTCCGTCTCGTTCAATCGGCGGCCCCAGAGTGTCCTAACATGGCGCGTTCCAGGACCAACCGCCAACCGTTCAAAAAAACTGGTGGTGGGGGTAGGTCCTCAGTGAGAACCAACCTCACAAACTCTGCCCTGCCCATCCTCACTATCTTTGGAATCACGAACTCTCTGCCGAATTGTGGCACAGCACCTGAAGAATAATTTGGAAAATATTTCGAGTAGATTTCCCCACCATGTTATAGTTCTGGGTGGAGATTTTAATTTGCCGGATATAGACTGGGAGACTCAAACGTTCATAACGGGTGGCAGGGACAAAGAATCCAGTGAAATACTTTTGAGTGCTTTATCTGAAAACTACCTTGAGCAGTTAAACAGAGAACCGACTCGTGGCGATAACATATTAGACCTTCTGGTGACAAACAGACCCGAACTATTTGAATCAGTTAATGCAGAACAGGGAATCAGCGATCATAAAGCGGTTACTGCATCGATGATTTCAGCCGTAAATAGAAATATTAAAAAAGGTAGGAAGATTTTTCTGTTTAGCAAAAGTGACAAAAAGCAGATTACAGAGTACCTGACGGCTCAACACAAAAGTTTTGTCTCAAGTACAGATAGTGTTGAGGATCAGTGGACAAAGTTCAAAACCATCGTACAATATGCGTTAGATGAGTATGTGCCAAGCAAGATCGTAAGAGATGGGAAAGAGCCACCGTGGTACAACAACAGAGTTAGAAAACTGCTGCGGAAGCAAAGGGAACTTCACAGCAAACATAAACATAGCCAAAGCCTTGCAGACAAACAAAAATTACGCGAAGCGAAATGTAATGTGAGGAGGGCTATGCGAGAGGCTTTCAGTGAATCCGAAAGTAAAGTTCTATGTACTGACTTGGCAGAAAATCCTAAGAAATTTTGGTCTTATGTCAAAGCGGTAGGCGGATCAAAACAAAATGTCCAGACACTCTGTGACCAAAATGGTACTGAAACAGAGGATGACAGACTAAAGGCCGAAATACTAAGTGTCTTCTTCCAAAGTTGTTTCACAGAGGGAGACTGCACTGTGCTTCCTTCTCTAGATTGTCGCACAGTTGACAAAATGGTAGATATCGAAATAGACGACAGAGGGATAGAGAAACAATTAAAATCGCTCAAAAGAGGAAAGGCAGCTGGTCCTGATGGGATACCAGTTCGAGTTTACACAGAGTAGGCGAAGAAACTTGCCCCCCTTCTTGCAGCGGTGTACCGTAGGTCTCTAGAAGAGCGAAGCGTTCCAAAGGATTGGAAAAGGGCACAGGTCATCCCCATTTTCAAGAAGGGACGTCGAACAGATGTGCAGAACTATAGACCTATATCTCTAACGTCGATCAGTTGTAGAATTTTGGAACACGTATTATGTCCGAGTATAATGTCTTTTCTGGAGACTAGAAATCTACTCTGTAGGAATCAGCATGGGTTTCGAAAAAGACGGTCCTGTGAAACCCAGCTCGCGCTATTCGTCCACGAGACTCAGAGGGCCTTAGACACGGGTTCACAGGTAGATGCTGTGTTTCTTGACTTCCGCAAGGCGTTTGACACAGTTCCCCACAGTCGTTTAATGAACAAAGTAAGCGCATACGGACTATCAGATCAATTGTGTGATTGGATTGAGGAGTTCCTAGATAACAGAACGCAGCATGTCATTCTCAATGGAGATAAGTCTTCCGAAGTAAGAGTGATTTCAGGTGTGCCGCAGGGGAGTGTCATAGGACCGTTGCTATTCACAATATACATAAATGACCTGGTGGATGACATCGGACGTTTACTGAGGCTTTTTGCAGATGATGCTGTGGTGTATCGAGAGGTTGCAACAATGGAAAATTGTACTGAAATGTAGGAGGATCTGCAGCGAATTGACGCATGGTGCACGGAATGGCAATTGAATCTCAATGTAGACAAGTGTAATGTGATGCGAATACATAGAAAGATAGGTCCCTTATCATTTAGCTACAAAATAGCAGGTCAGCAACTGGAAGCAGTTAATTCCATAAATTATTTGGGAGTACGCATCAGGAGTGATTTAAAATGGAATGATCATATAAAGTTGATCGTCGGTAAAGCACATGCCAGACTGAGATTCATTGGAAGAATCCTAAGGAAATGCAATCCGACAACAAAGGAAGTAGGTTACAGTACGCTTGTTCTCCCACTGCTTGAATACTGCTCAGCAGTGTGGGATCCGCACCAGATAGGGTTGATAGAAGAGATAGAGAAGATCCAACGGAGAGCAGCGCGCTTCGTTACAGGATCATTTAGTAATCGCGAAAGCGTTACGGAGATGATAGATAAACTCCAGTGGAAGACTCTGCAGGAGAGACGCTCAGTAACTCGGTACGGGCTTTTGTTAAAGTTTCGAGAACACACCTTCACCGAAGAGTCAAGCAGTATATTGCTCCCTCCTACGTATATCTCGCGAAGAGACCATGAGGATAAAATAAGAGAGATTAGAGCCCACACAGAAGCATACCGACAATCCTTCCTTCCACGTACAATACGAGACTGGAATAGAAGGGAGAACCGATAGAGGTACTCAGGGTACCCTCCGCCACACACCATCAGGTGGCTTGCGGGTATGGATGTAGATCCGCTCACGTTGTTATGTTGGTGCTAAACTACCCTACTGCTACCATCATCGACTAACCCAGATTATAATATATTCCATGCATAATTGCGTTTATCCATCCACCTACATCATGGGATCAAAGGATGAGAGAGGAGGTGAGACACCAACAGAAGAAAAAATATACACGGAATCATTCTTGAATCCAGAGGTTAATTAGCTAGACGAAACATTGAAAGGATGCTCTCGGCGTAAAATGAATTATTAAACATGTCGAAAATAATCAGTAAGTTAAATGAAGCGTAAACCTGTGACGTTTCAAAGTATAGTACGGAGCTGGTATCTAAATGGTGGCCAGTGCACTTTTTATTAAGAGAGGACCGAGGGAAAGCAAGGTCACTAGCTTAAGAAAAACCGTATGCGTGTTACAAAAATAAATGTCTTCACTAATGTTCTAAAATCTACAGCATTTCTCGTTTCACCAGCTACCGGTGGCCCTTATAAAGTACCTTCATTCATCGAAAAAGTCTGCAGTTAATGGAATAACACGGTAGATAATAAAGTTTTTCCTAATAACCCCATGGAAAGATACTCTCATCTTTGCATGCTACCATTTGCCAAAATCTCGTTCGCATAACACAAATTGTTTATGAAATATGAGAAATGTTGTGGATATTTCAGTCTGGCTGTTTCGATGGCGCCAGCGATCGCAACTGAGTGTGTTAGATCAGATGAATTTTCTCTAGACTGGTGACAGACAGAGACCTACACCCAAGTCTAAAGAAAAATTAACATGTTAGCGAAATGTCATACTCAGCAACATATTATGTAGTATGCAGCAAAATGTAAAATCATAGCGATTCCTGTTTCTCACTGTATACTTTTCAGAATTTCGCGTAGTATCTTACTTCCATGCAAATATCACAATAACTATTGTCTTAAACGAAATGATAGGCACACCATCATGAAGCTGACATATAAGGCTACATGTAGCGCAGAAATGAATTTTTTTCACCGAACAGTCTCTGCGATATCGTTTGCGAAAGACTGTAGGGCGTGCACCTCGGTTCTGTCATCTCCGATCAGGGGAAAGCGGGAAAACTGTCGGCCTTCCCTTCCGCACAAACGAAAGAACTCGCCCAGCGCATTGGACGAAAACTGGTCACTGTGTATTGGTCAGCATACCCTGCGCTGGCTCTACTGACGAACAGCGTCCATCGAACATTGTGGAGGTTAGTTGCAAAAACATTCAGGATACGAAGGAAACACTCACGAGTTTTAAAGCGGTACCACGTGTCCAGCTAGCACAGTGACTGCGTAAGTAGTTACAAAGATTGAGGTGCAATGGTCGGGCAACACCTTATGATCCACACATCCCTGTGTTACTGTTAGACAAAGTTTCTTGTGGACAGGGGGTTAAGGAAACGAGTGATTCACAGTGATAAATCAAGCTACACGCTGTGGCAATCCAACTCAGGTATTTGGGGTTTGGTCAATGGCCGGAAAGCCTTACCTGCAATCATGTGTGTAGCACCCCTGATGTCTCTGTAATAAGACGTTTTATCTCGTCCTCTAAATTTCATTTTAATATCGCCACCTCATCTTTCAACATCTCGTTAGGCCCTATGTCCGTTTCCTCTTGTTGCTTTTCTTCGACACGTTTTATCCGGCTTTATAGACTTGATAACATGACCGTTCCTACTTTTGCCGTGCTTTGCGTGGAGTCCCGAGTTTCTCTCGCCATTGTCCTTGCGCCTTTAGCAATTAATTTGGCTTCAATTGCCGTTCGTTTGATGATGGCAATCTCTTTCTCTATTTTGACGCCGAGATTCTTTACCTCCTCTTTTACTTCCCTATGAACTTCTGTCAACCTATAGTTCAGCTCCGAATTCGCCTTTTTAATTTCGGCGTTAAGGTTGGCGCTCTGCTCTAAGTTCACCGTTTACATCTGTTGCAACAGTTCCGTAATGTTTTTGAGAGCAACTGCATTTTGATCCTCGTTCTTTTGTGGTTGGAAATGCGACTCTTCCCCTCTGTTCTGAGGAACCCTTCGATATCTAGACAAGAACCGTCTCCGTGCCCCCGTCGGATCACTTGTGAATGATTCGTTTGATAATGGTCGGACACCGTTTTGTTCCAACACACTCTGGCTTCTTAGGCTGGATCCTCCATACTTATGGATTAATCGTGTTCCCCGAGCCCTCAGTATCACTGTCTGAATCAACGTCCTTGCTATTCAGCGGACCAAACCAGTCGTGGGACGCAGTTTCAGGAAGTTGCAACTCGCGTTCTTCACGCTCATCGGTAGAGCTTTCCCTACTATCACCCATGATTTCCCGAGTAACAGTCTGATTATATTCTGCCATTGTCTTGGCTTTTCCCCTCGTTATCATTTGCACTTTTATGTTACACGAAAATTCAAATCTCAGGTACCCCTTACACTCAATAATTAGATAGAGCAAAACATATATCAGGACTCAAATTGATACACTGGGTGTGAGCTGTGACCCGATAAACAGTTCATGAAGCATTCCCCCAAAAGGGCTAGTACCAATGATTGTGTTCTGTGTGCTCAGCATCGGCTGATTACGGCACTGCACATCATAAGTACTCCAGAAAATCACAAATATAATGAACAGGCAGCTATAAATGTCACTTTGAAAGGACATCACATGAAGAAGACAATGTAACTTATTGTAACTAGTGCTACCCGTTTTTCAATTAAAAATAGCTAAGCAATGGATAACGTGGAAAAATTTCCTTTTTCAAGACTACCTCCTAGCAAATCCCGAAGTATCGTATCCTGGAATGGGTCAGCCATATGTAACACCCCACCCGTCACGTATCTGGTTTTGTCGTGTGTTCACTCCAACTAATTGACTAACAGATCAACAGAGAGTGCAAAACTGCCGAAATATCGCATAACGCAAAAAGTAATATGGCCCTGTGACTCCTGATTGAACTGCGGCGGCAGTGTTGACATTAATTTATTCAGAATTGATCACTTTTAATTAAAAAGGGGTGCACATTGATGTCATATTCAGCTATTGAACACGAGATGCAAATGTTGAACATAAAATTAATTAAGAAAGTGACTTGGGATTTCAACTAGTTGATTGAGAACAGATGCAGTCGATTAGCACAGATATATTTTAACTCACGACCTTCAATCATCACATTACATGAATCTCCTCACAGGCAGTGGTAATAAATTGCGTTTGCGTGGAGTAAAGCGCGATAAATCAAAAGTAATTCCTATTGACTGACCCAGGCGTAATGTGAAGTGCGAAAAGAATTCCCCAATACACGAGCCATGAAACCGTCGTGGAAACTTTGCCAACGAGACCCAACAAATTAATCAGTGGCCGGAGCGGGCGCAATATCACCGAATTCAGCGTGGCGGAGCGGCGTCGTTGTGTGGACGTCGGCCGACCTCGTGGTGTTGCAAGGCTGCGCTCGTCTATTCACTCCTAGCTATCTTGCTCGGTACATAGCTGAACCAAAACTTCCTATCTCCAAGCTCAATCGTTCCATTTGCTAAGTCCTAAACTGCAGAGACGTTCACTCTTTCTCAGGCAAGCTGAGTAAAGAACGCCACGTCCGCACTCTAGGCAAGCTGGGAACGGAAGACCTCTACGGAGACTTCTCCCAGTCCGCTCTTCGCCTCGGTTTCCCCTCACTTACGGCAATTGCAGCACAAGTCCCAGCGCCGACCAATGCCTGCTCTGGCAAGTGAACAAATTCCCACAAAATTTTCCTTCCTCTCAACTTCTGCTATTTAGCTCCTCCCAGGCCACCCATCAAGATTAGCGTCTGCACAAACACCAATTTTTCCGGAATTCTGACTCCCAGGAAAGTACTTCAAATTCCTCGGTCCTATGTTCCCATCGAAGGCTGGCGTATTTCATTCTGTCGCTCTTCACCTGATTTACATCAGACTCTGTGGATCGTGAATTCAGCGTGAAGTTGCCATAGTTACGAACATGCATATTTTGACCTCTGTTCGCCGCTCCACCGTAGCTTTGCGCGGCTTTCTCGCATGTTTCCCTGAAAACGGGACGACGGACATTTATCAAGAGGCGCACAAGTTCTCCGTCTGCTTCCCGGTACACCAGCATTGGGTCGGGGTCAACCACCCACTCACTGTCACTCATCTTAAATGCGGCTGGAGGCCGCGCCGCGTAACTGCTTTCTCAGAGCTTGAGCCACCCTATCTGCCTATTGTCGCTTCCCTTCGCCGTTCCCCAGCCGGCCATGGTCAACTCTAAATACTTCTCTGGGGTAAACTAGCGTCCTGTAAATCGACTCATTTCCACAAAGTTTTCATGTCATGTGAATTACTTTAAAACCATCACCCGACATTAATTATTCCAATACGTCCATGGTATACCCTCTACAAGATGCATTGTGCCTTGTCAGTCATTTTGTTCAGCCCTACTGTTCTCTCAACGTGAGTTAGTTGATCTTTAATGACATCATGTAAGGGGCATAGTTCTTGCCAACTTACATGTGTAGTACTAACGAGGTGGCGATACCACACTCTAATACAAAACGGTCACAACACTCTCTGGTGCCAAAGTTATTACTGTTGGACAGCTGGAGCGACACTAGCGCTCCAAGCGGTGAGCCGATGTCACATGCATCGTAAGGATAATACGTTGTCAACCGACCTGAGTAAAAACCGTAAGAGATTTTGGTCGTATGTAAAATAAGTAAGTGGGTCAAAACTATCTACTCATTCTCTCAGCGACCACACCGGCACCGAGACGGAAGATAACAGAGAAAAGGGCGAAATGCTAAATTCGGTCTTCCAAAGGTGTTTCACTGCGGAAGATCGTAACAGTGTCTCTCCTTCCAATCGTCGTACGAACATCGAAACGGCACATATTGAGATAACCGATGGCGGATTTGAAAAGCAGATTCAAATGGCTCTGAGCACTATAGAACTTAAAATCCCCATCTGTTGACTCAGGGATGGAAAAGTGTCTGCACGATCAGTTACAGCCATGCCTGTCATCAAAGTCGGGAAAATAATACCTAATAGAGAACAAACAATGTATTTACCTTAATAGTCATAATATGTATCAGTTCATGACATCAATTCTTACAAATTTCAAAACTCCGCCATCTCTCTCCCCACGTCCACCACTGCTGCCGGCTCACCTCCAACTGCGCAACGCTACGCGCTGTTAGCATCCAGCTGCCGCTGCCCAACACTACAATGGCGAGTATTACAACAATGCCAAGCAGCCACTGACTGCACACAGCACAGCTAGTGATTTTTCATACAGAGCGCTATGTGGCGTTACCAATAAAAAAACCTAAACAGCCTACTTACAATGTACTCCCGGTTCCAAAAATGGTTCAAATGGCTCTGAGCACTATGGGACTTAACTACAGTGGTCATCAGTCACCTAGAATTTAGAACTACTGCATCCTAACTAACCTAAGCACATCACACACATCCATGCCCGAGGCAGGATTGAAACCCGCGTCCGTAGCGGTCGCACGGTTCCAGACTGAAGCGCCTAGAACCGCTCGGCCACTCCGGCCGGCTGTACTCCCAGCAAAATTTATTTACTTGCACCGATTACGCGAAACAGTACGACCACTGCCTATCACGATGTGAACTGTCATGTAACGGCATTGGAAGCACACAAGGAAAACACACTGAAGAGCCAAAGAATGTGGTGTCGGCATGCGTATTCAAATGCAGAGGTATATAAACAGGCAGAGTACAGCGCTCCGGTAGCCAACATCTATATAAGACAACAAGTGTCTGGCGCTGTTCTTAGGTCGGTTATTTCTGCTACAATGGCAAGTTATCAAGATTTAAGTGAGATTGAACGTGGTGTTATAGTTGGCGCACGAGTGATGAGACAGAGAATCTCCGGGGTAGCGATGAAGTGGTGATTTTCCAGTATGTAATATCAGGAATCCGGTAAAACATCAAATCTTCGACATCGCTGCTGCCGGAAAACGATCCTGCAAGAACGGGACGAACGACGACTGAAGAGAATCGTTCAACGTGACAAAAGTGCTACTCATACGCAAACTGCTGCAGCTTTCAGTCCTGGGCCATCCGCAAGTGCCAGCGTGCGAACCATTCAACGAAATGTCATCGATATGGGCTTTCAGAGCCGAAGGCCCACTCGTGTACAAAGATTTTGGCCTCGCCTGGGCCCGTCACCACCCACATTGGACTGTTGATTACTAGAAACATGTTGCCTGGTCGAACGAGTTTCGTTTCAAATTGTATCGAGCCGATGGACGTGTACGGCTATAGAGACAACCTCATGAACCTATGGACCCTGCACTGTTAAGCTGGTGGAGGCTGTGCAATGATGTGGGACGTGTGTAGTTGGAGTGATATGGGACCGCAGATACGTCTAGATACGACTGTGACAGGTGACACGTACGTAAATGTACTGTCTGATCACCTGCATCTATTCACGTCCATTTTGCCTTCTGACGCACTTGGACAATTCCCACAGAACAATGCGACACCCTACACGTTCTGAATTTGCTACAGAGTGGCTCCAGAAACACTCTTCTGAGTTTGACCGCTTCCGCTGCCTGCCAGACTCCCGAGACATGAACATTACTGAGCATATCCGGGATGACTTGCAACGTGCTGTTCAGAAGAGATCTCCACCACTTCGTTGTCTTACGGATTTATGGACAGCCCTGCAGGATTCATGGCCACAGTTCCATCCAGCACTGCTTCAGGCATTAGTCGAGTCTATGCCACGTCATGTTGGGGCACTTCAGCGTGCTAGCCGGGGGCCTACACGATGTTAGGCAGGTGTACCAGTTTCTTTGGCTCTTCACTGTATAAAAGTGGAGCAGAGACGAATGAGCAGTCATTCTAGACGGTAAGCGCTGAAAATGTGGAAATCCGCTCATGTAAGCAACTATGGACAAAGGGCAGACTGTTACGGCTTGGCACCTGGGTACAGTCTGTTATGCCCTGGAGAATGGGAACAAGCTTGTCTACAGTTCCTGTGCTACTATAACGAGCACCTATGAAAAGTTGTTGAAGGACAGTCAAACAACGAATAGGCGACAACGTGTTGGACGTCCACGCCTCATCACAATACTTGGAGGTTGGGGCGCTTCTCTACTCTGTAAAGGAGGACACGGTGTGATCTGCGTCAGCACAATGCTGGTCCAGGCAAAAGTGTTTCGGAACACTCCGTTCAGTGCACGTTTTTCAAAATGGGTTCCGCAGCTGACGGCCCGTACGAAGTTAAATGATGGCGCAACGACATCATCATCCGAAGCTACCGGCGTATGCTACTACACTGCATCAGCAAACCATAATCCAGTTGTGACATGCAAATGTGATGGTACACTTCAAACATACACTGTTGAGATAATGGACGAAATATTAGCGCGATATCGCCATAGGGTAGAGTCGTCCACCGGCTGCATCATGCCCAGCACCAAAACTTGCTGAAGCACTGGTTTAACTTATCATCCTTCAATGTAAATTATCCAAGCATCAGCAAATCACGCAGTTAAAACAAAATAGAAGATGAAATAAATAAAATATTAATAAAGTGATAAAAATCGTTGTACTCTTTCGAATACTTCATTATAGACAACACCCTAGGGTTTACACTGAACAAACTGATGATTTATTCAATCAGCAAAAATAACACATGTAAGTAATTAAAACAGCTGTCTGACAAATAAGTGTTTCGGCATGAAATAATATAGCACTAATAATCAACTTCTGTAAAGATTGCATTTTTGCCTATTTAAGTCGTAGCATATTCCGTAAATACTAGTTAAATATCACTGGTTCGTGAGAAACAGAGTCCTAGAGCGTGAAACTATTTACAAAATAATCTCCAGCTCACAAAATAATGAACTTACAATATAGCGATTAGCGTATGAAAAGTCTTGTAATCGTAAGTGGAGTCTAACTGACTAACCAGTAATAATTCAAAAATCGATCCAAAACAAATCAGGATTCAAAATGACCCATCGCTTAACAATAGCTGACAGTTAAGAGTTCCAAGTGGTTCACAGATTGCAAGTTCCACTCCGCCCGAAATTCCTCTACATACAAACGGATTTTAAAGTACTGGCGTAGCCGCCTGCCGCAAACATCTACCACTTTACAAGTTCTATCCACGCGAACACCTCTCCAACGTAGCAGTTACCTCCATAAGCATCCGGCGCGGAATGAACGTTAGTGATCCTCCGTGCACGATTTTAAGTTCTTGGGTTGCCCACTAAATCTTGCAGCGAACACAAAATACATAAAACGGACCACCATTTAAAATGTTCATAAATCACAAACACAATGTGTATGTTAAAAGAAGCGTCTTTTTCTTACAGTCTCCGTCAAATCGTACACAGTGTTTTATGGCTAGTAGTTTATGCACAGTCAACTAAAACATCAAATTTGTGCTCATACGCTCAATGTACATGACAAAGAAAATGTTACTAATACATTATAAACAGGAAAGATGCCCTGCTCAATACAAGTAAAAGCGTCTCCTTGCGCACTATACGGTGGTGCTACCAAACATTACATTCGAAGCATCAATTTCAATTGCCAAGTGTATTTTAGGCTGAATTAACATGTCATTAATTAAAATTAGAACTCACTTAATAAACTATACGTACATGGTTACACAGGGAAAGATGCGAGGAATGTCATGGTGTTTTCATTTTCTATGTAAGTATGGAGTATACGATGCTGTTACACATTTACACGATTAAAAAGTTATAAAGCATGTAATAATTCAATAAATAAAATACATACCGCCACTGATTGTCAATGGTGCTAGCTACTGTCCTTTGCTGTCATTCAACGCCTTGTTTGTAAAGATTGCGTGACACATTTAACTGTTATTAATTGATATTAGTTTATGGTGTATCATTGATATATAATTTGTGCGTTACTTTTGTAATAAGGGCTCGTTTTATGCGCTATAGTGCCATGACCATGCTCATGTGATTGGTTTTTGCGATACGATGGGTCTGTGAATTACTACTTAATTTTAAAGCTTATCTTAGTTTTGTTATAAGTGGGTTCCCTGTTCTTCACCACACATGTGACAAGATGAGCACCTGATGGCGAATAATGATACCGTCGTTGCGGATGCGTACTACATCTGAACTCCTGCAGTAGTCAGGCTGAGCTGGGAGTAACGAGGATAACTGACAGTGGACACTACAAGTGTAGTATGCAACGAGTTGAAAGACATAGGGTTGGATGGAAAGGGTGTTTGGATAGGCCCAAAGCACTTAAGGTGATCGCTCGCATGAAGTTTGAAATCCGGGTTCGTGTCCGGGTCTGGCATAAATTTTCACCTCTGACCACTAGATTCCTTTCAGTGCCCAAATGCGGCTGAGATCTCAGTTTCCGTTATTTTATCTTAGCGCTCATTGTCTGCCATATTGTTGAAGCCGTCATGTTCAGACCCCCTGTTTCAAGCCATGTGGTCCAAACCGCTAACTGAATCCTCCAATCCCAACGAACTGGGGAAAACCACAGATTTCTTGTCGCGTGGGCACGAGATCATCTCGACTAGGCCATGGATCAGTAGAAATGTGTCACCTGGTCGAATGAGTCACATTTCTTTTAACATCAGGTTGATGGTCTTGTCCGGATATACTGTCATCCAGCTGAATGGATGCTCGAAACATGGTCTGCTTCATGGACGCTGACCAGTAGGGGTAGCATAGTGTTATACAGGACTTTCACTGGGGTGTCTATTGGACCTATGGTGGTGATCGAAGGTACGATGGCAGCTATGAACGACCTGAACATAATTATGAACCAAATGTATCTCGTCATGTTTGATGTCTTCCTTGGCAGCGATGGCATCTTCCAGCAGGATAACTGTCCATTTCACAAAGCCAGAGTCGTGCTACAGTGGGTTGAGGAACAAGACAGCGAACTCGCAGTGATCTCTTGATTACCAGATTCGCCTGATCTGAAGCCAACACAACACATCCAGTACACTATTGGGTTTCCATCTCAGCACTCACATTGCACTGACTCGTAATTTACTTGAACTGTGTGACATGTGAGCAGACATTTGGTGCCATGTACCTCCAGAAACCAGCCAAGGACTGGCTGAGTTTTTACTATGTAGAATCGCTTCTGTGCTGCATTCCTAAAGGTGGATCAACACTCAATGAAGCAACTGGTCGTAGAACTTTGACAACATTAGGATCAAAAGCTCTCGAAGACGTCTAACCAAGAATTCTACACATTTTATCATTACATTCATTATTCTCCGTGTGTTACAAGAGAATATATTTGCTAATGAAGTATATTCGCTAATGAAATACGTCATAAGTAATCAAATGGTTCAAATGGCTCTAAGCACTTACACCTGAGGTCATCAGTCTCCTAGACTTAGAACTACTTAAACCTAACTAACCCTAGGACATCCCACACATCCATGCTCGAGGCAGGATTCGAACCTGCGATTGTAGCAGCCCCGTGGTTGCTGACTGAAGCGCCTAGAACCGTTCGACCACAGTGGCTGGCCACAAATAATCCATCACAGTTAGTGAAGAGCAGTGATGTACATCGTGAGGTAATGGGCGAGTTGTGGCGCCCTGAAAACGTCCTAAGTTCGGAGTTGGCGTGGCTGACCGCATAGTGCCGGACAAGTGGGGGAGCCCCAGCGCGTGGTCCAGTGACCGCGTGGCTGGGAACTCCACGGTGACGCTGTGTCGATGAAGGAGACATGCCGGGAGTGCCAAAGATGACTGACTTCGTGAAACCATAATGGCAGACATTTCACAGTTCATATAGAAACTAATAGTAGTCAGAGGAATCATGATACCTCAAAAGGAAACATGTACATTACCATTATTTGCATGACTATTTTGATGGCGTAATCAGATTTTCAATATATTTGTTAGTTTAAAGTTTAGTATCTGTAAATTATACAAGTAACACCCAGCAGCGAATTTCAAAAATCTATATGTTTGGTCCGATTTTGTCGATCGATGTGTCTTTAGAAAGCTATTAGAGTAAACCTAGATTGGTATGAATTTCAGGAATGTAACTTGAATAGTACATGAGTTATTGGAGGTCAAAGTGGCAGATTACTGTTGATAGTGTCAGGCCATAAGTTTTATTTAATCACATGATGATTTTATACAATATACAGTTGATATAAGACAAGTGATTTAAACAATATACATATGATATGCGACAAGATTAAACCTTAAAGTTCGTGTTTTTCAACCAATTAATTAAGCTAGGTGTGAGAGTGAACAAGTCGTTGGAAACACCAGGGTATGAACGAAGTGGACAGCGTTGGACTAGATGTTCAGTTGTCTGCTCTTCTTGATTGCATTCACGCATTAGTGAACTGATCCAGCCCCGTTTGTACCTGAAGTACCTACAACAACCATGTCCAGTCCTTAACCTGTTGAGGCGGCACCAGATTTTTCCTCGGTAGGTCAAAACCTTTTGGGATCGAGGAGATGGGCTCTTGTTCTTAATGTTGACCATTCATGCTTCCAGCTTTCATAAGTACTCCACAGTGACACGAAAAAAAAAAAAACGGTGGCAGCATGATTATAAATATATTTATTCGTCTATGTCTTTGTTTGTATCCGAGGTATACAATTCATGAAGAAATTTGTCATTTATTTACTGTGTTCAGAAAGCACAGAGACATTAGGCTACAGGCCTACTTCATTTCTATTCTTTTGATATATGTTTATTTAATTGTTTACGTATTTAATAATGTGTGTTAGAGCGTGATTATGGTCCAGTGGCAGGAATATTTATCTAATTTCAAGTTATTTAGATGTAAATCCAGTATTTCGAATGTGTTTCAAAATGTTTCTGAGTGTTAGTTGGCTTGGAGACATGACAGGAGCGCTGTCACCAATCACAGTGCTCGTTGATAAGGGAGGTGACTACCGAGGTGAATGGAGGGGGAGTTTGGAACAGTGCGGTGCGAGGGCCAGCCGCACAGTACGGGAGAGGACACGAGAGAGTTCGGGACAGTACGGGAGAGGACACGAGAGAGTTCGGGACAGTACGGCGCGACGGACGCACGGTCGCGGGAAAGAGTTGGAGAGTGGAGCAGTTTGCGCGTGTTCGCTGGAGATAGAAATACTTCGTAGTGCCGACTTCTGAACTTGTAAGATTTCCGTGGCTTCTGCAGTTAAGACGTACTATGCGTTTAGAAGTAAATGTCTCGCGAGCTACGTTGTTGTTCATAACCAATTACATGAAGTAGGAATCTACTGTTTCGCTGTTATTCAACTCATTTTTTATGTAATTGCTGGACCATCGACACCAGTAAGAGTTTGCAGTAACGAAGAGCATTCTTAAAGGTACTTCTGCTATTGTACCCATCTTTTAAAGTCGTTTAAATAGTACCTGCAGAATTTATTTAATTGCAGTCTTTCATTTATAAATGTCTATGTACGTTCAAAATTCGCTATTGCGGAGTGATAGGAACCTTTGACCATTCGATTCATGTGTCTATTCATATTGTATACTGTAGACTCAGCAGTATTTGGCTTGTAATGCGGCAGCTACGTATCCTCGTATCCTCCCAGCCACTAGACAACGAAACAGGCCAAAACTTTTTACATTTCAACTCTGAGTCAGAGTGCACGTAGTTGAGGGCCACCACGTCTTTTTTTTTTTTTTTTTTAAAAAAAAAAAAGCCCGCAACATACACCTATAGCAATGGAGGGAAAAGTGACCTTCATTACCTGTTATTAAAACTGTCAGATAGGAGGAAGTACAAACATGTTCCGGGAAAATTAGGAATACAGAAATACAAGTCGCTGAGGAATGAAATAAATAGGAAGTGCAGGGAAGCTAAGACGAAATGGCAGCAGGAAAAATATGAAGACATCGAAAAAGATATGATTGTCGGAAGGACAGACTCAGCATACAGGAAAGTCAAAACAACCTTTGGTGACATTAAAAGCAACGGTGGTAACATTAAGAGTGCAACGGGAATTCCACTGTTAAATGCAGAGGAGAGAGCAGATAGGTGGACAGAATACATTGAAAGCCTCTATGAGGGTGAAGATTTGTCTGATGTGATAGAAGAAGAAACAGGAGTCGATTTAGAAGAGATACGGGATCCAGTATTAGAATCGGAATTTAAAAGATCTACGGAGGACTTACGGTCAAATAAGGCAGAAGGGATCGATAACATTCCATCAGAATTTCTAAAATCATTAGGGGAAGTGGCAACAAAACGACTATTCACGTTGGTGTGTAGAATATATGAGTCTGGCGACATACCATCTGACTTTCGGAAAAGCATCATCCACACAATTCCGAAGACGGCAAGAGCTGATAAGTGCGAGAATTATCGCACAATCAGCTTAACAGCTCATGCATCGAAGCTGCTTACAAGAATAATATACAGAAGAATGGAAAAGAAAATTGAGAATGCGCTAGGTGACGATCAGTTTGGCTTTAGGAAAAGTAAAGGCACGAGAGAGGCAATTCTGACGTTACGGCTAATAATGGAAGCAAGGCTAAAGAAAAATCAAGACACGTTCATAGGATTTGTCGACCTGGAAAAAGCGTTCGACAATATAAAATGGTGCAAGCCGTTGAAGATTCTGAAAAAGTAGGGGTAAGCTATAGGGAGAGACGGGTCATATACAATATGTACAACAACCAAGAGGGAATAATAAGAGCGGACGATCAAGAACGAAGTGCTCGTATTAAGAAGGGAGTAAGACAAGGCTGTAGCCTTTCGCCCCTACTCTTCAATCTGTACATCGAGGAAGCAATGATGGAAATAAAAGAAAGGTTCAGGAGTGGAATTAAAATATAAGGTGAAAGGACATCAATGATACGATTCGCTGATGACATTGCTATCCTGAGTGAAAGTGAAGAAGAATTAAATGATCTGCTGAACGGAATGAACAGTCTAATGAGTACACAGTATGGTTTGAGAGTAAATCGGAGAAAGACGAAGGTAATGAGAAGTAGTAGAAATGAGAAAAGCGAGAAACTTAACATCAGGATTGATGGTCACGAAGTCAATGAAGTTAAGGAATTCTGCTACCTAGGCAGTAAAATAACCAATGACGGACGGAGCAAGGAGGACATCAAAAGCAGACTCGCTATGGCAAAAAAGGCATTTCTGGCCAAGAGAAGTCTATTAATATCAAATACCGGCCTTAATTTGAGGAAGAAATTTCTGAGGATGTACGTCTGGAGTCCAGCATTGTATGGTAGTGAAACATGGACTGTGGGAAAACCGGAACAGAAGAGAATCGAAGCATTTAGGATGAGGTGCTATAGACGAATGTTGAAAATTAGGTGGACTGATAAGGTAAGGAATGAGGAGGTTCTACGCAGAATCGGAGAGGAAAGGAATATGTGGAAAACACTGATAAGGAGAAGGGACATGATGATAGGACATCTGCTAAGACATGAGGGAATGACTTCCATGGTACTAGAGGGAACTGTAGAGGGCAAAAACTGTAGAGGAAGACAGAGATTGGAATACGTCAAGCAAATAATTGAGGACGTAGGTTGCAAGTGCTATTCTGAGATGAAGAGGTTCGTGGCGGGCCGCATCAAACCAGTCAGTAGACTGATGGAAAAAAAAGGAGCTGTCAGTAGCAGTAGCTGAGAAACGAGTTCAGTACGCAGCAACAAATAATTTTTATCGTTTGCCCAAAAACACCAAATGTCTGACACGTAACGAAGCAAGTTTTAAATCTAATTTAAAATCATTGTTCTCGGACAACTTCTATTCCATTGATGAATTTTTATTTAAAAACTGGTAGCCATTAAGAATATATTTTTTTAATTATTATGTACGATTAGATATTGTTGGATCACGCAAAGCTTCTTGATTATTTTCCTATTTTTCCACACTGCTCTCATTTTTTCTGCATGGGCTCTCTTCCATTCCTCTGTCCACTTTGTTCCTGCTTTCTTCCGAGCTTCGTTCTCTGACTTAACTTCCCATCCGTCAGCTTTCTGCTTAAATATCTGAATAATTTATCTGAGCTTTTTTTAGGTCCTTTTTGACGTCTTGTATCCAGGATATAGTTTTAAGTCCCTCTATCTATTTAAGAATTTTGTGCGTAATTCTTGTTTTGGGAAGCCTAGAGACGTGTCCATAGAATTTTAATCGCCTTTTTCTAATGTCTGCTGCAAGTTGGACAATTTCTGAGTTGTTTGACGAGATTGTAGTCTACAGCCCTCTTCTGTATTCTTTGGTCTTAGTATCTTTCTGATGATTTTACGTTCTCCCTTTAATATGTTTTCTAGGTCACCTTGTATGTGGATTCTCAGGGTTTCACTGGCATACAGGACTTCAGGTTTTAATACTGTATTATAATGCGTAATTTTAGTGTTTTTGGACATGCATTTTTAATTGTACGCCTCTCTTTAGTTTTTGGAGGCGAATGCTTTGTTCTATTTTCTCTCGCCCCGTAGGTTCAAGCACTTCACCTAAGTATTTAAAATATAGGACTCTATTGATATGACCGTATTTTGTAGTCAAATTTTGGGTGTCAGTTTTTGTGGCGATGAACTCAGACTTTAGGAAAAATATTTACAGACCAACTTTCTCTGTCGAGGGGCATGAAAGGGAAGCGAAAGGGAAAGGGAAGCGGTGGTTGGCAAAGGAGTGAGACAGGGTTGTAGCCTCTCCCCGATGTTATTCAATCTGTATATTGAGCAAGCAGTAAAGGAAACAAAAGAAAAATTTGGAGTAGGTATTAAAATTCATGGAGACGAAGTAAAAACTTTGAGGTTCGCCGATGACATTGTAATTCTGTCAGAGACGGCAAAGGACTTGGAAGAGCAGTTGAACGGAATGGACAGTGTCTTGAAAGGAGGATATAAGATGAACATCAACAAAAGCAAAACGAGGATAATGGAATGTAGTCAAATTAAATCGGGTGATGCTGAGGGAATTAGATTAGGAAATGAGACACTTAAAGTAGTAAAGGAGTTTTGCTATTTAGGAAGTAAAATAACTGATGATGGTCGAAGTAGAGAGGATATAAAATGTAGACTGGCAATGGCAAGGAAAGCGTTTCTGAAGAAGAGAAATTTGTTAACATCGAATATAGATTTAAGTGTCAGGAAGTCATTTCTGAAAATATTTGTTTGGAGTGTAGCCATGTATGGAAGTGAAACATGGACGATAACTAGTTTGGACAAGAAGGGAATAGAAGCTTTCGAAATGTGGTGCTACAGAAGAATACTGAAGATAAGGTGGATAGATCACGTAACTAATGAGGAGGTGTTGAATAGGATTGGGGAGAAGAGAAGTTTGTGGCACAACTTGACTAGAAGAAGGGATCGGTTGGTAGGACATGTTTTGAGGCATCAAGGGATCACAAATTTAGCATTGGAGGGCAGTGTGGAGGGTAAAAATCGTAGAGGGAGACCGAGAGATGAGTACACTAAGCAGATTCAGAAGGATGTAGGTTGCAGTAGGTACTGGGAGATGAAGAAGCTTGCACAGGATAGAGTAGCATGGAGAGCTGCATCAAACCAGTCTCAGGACTGAAGACCACAACAACAACAACAACTTTCTCTGCATATTCGTCGACGGTCTCGACCTGCTTGATTGTTGTTATCTCATCATCAGCTGGTAAGGCTGCTCGAGAGGAACTAGAAACGATAATGCGCTCATTAATGATTATCACCAATTATGTGTACATATCCTGTAAACTGACTCTTTCACATCATTTCAATACAAGAGTCGTGCAAACGATCAATGGAACATGTAACTAAATAACAGTTACAAATAGAGATTTTTCCGTTTCGCTCCAGTATGGTGACTCAGCATTGGAAATGGTCGCTTTAGTCTGCTTTCTGACTTTACATCAATCAAAGTTCTGGCAACTTTTAGTCTTATCAGTTTGCAAAATTTTACTTTTAAATTCATTTTAGGCTTCTAGTACCTCTGTTCTTAGAATCCTTTTTGACTTATTCAGCTTCTGTATGTCAACAAGGCCTTAACTTTGGTTAGTTCTGTTGCGAACCTATCTTTACTTTGTATCACAGTTATTGAAACACTGCAGTCTTTACTATCCCCCCCTCCCCCCCCCCCCACTCCTCCTCTTTTCAACCCTGATTGGTACTACTGCGCCCCGGAATAGTTAGGAACGTGATTTGTAAATTTTTTTTAGAAATTACCCCCGCCCCCTTCCCTCCCCCACTGGCAGGCAGTAGAGGTCAGCTCGGCCCTACGTGCTAATCAAGTAGGGCACTGGACAGTACTGCTTACATTACGCCAATCGTGCCACCCTACAGGTCAAGCACATAGAACAGCTGATGTCGCCAAACAGTGTGACCAAGAGTGAACTCGGAGCAGTCCCGTGCTGCTGAAAACTCACACGTTGGAAATACACACATCAAAAAAAGTTTTGCATCACCGCAGTTCCCAGAACTCCTGATGATAGACGTTGTAGTGGATATTGTATCACAGACACAGTCCCTTTGACTGTTCAGAGATGTCACTAAATCCGCCCAAAGGTGTAAGCAACCATGCATGATCAGCGCCTATTAGACGGAGGTGGTCTGACAGCCGATGAGTTCCAGTTATTCCACCAGGAAGGAGGTACACGGCTCGTGTTGTCTGTAGTTCAACCATGCCTAGACGGTCAATACCGCGGTTCGGTCGCGTCCGCATTGTTACTTTGTGCCAAGAAGAGCTATCAACAAGGGAAGTGTCCGGGCGTCTCGGAGTGAACCAGAGCGATGTGGTTCGGACATGCAGGAGATACAGAGCGACAGGAGCTGTCAATGACATGCCTCGCTCAGGCCGCCCAAGGGCTACTACTGCAGTGGATGACCGCTACCTACGGATTATGGCTCAGAGGAACCCTGACAGCAAAGGCATCATGTTGAATAATGCTTTTCGTGCAGCCACAGGACGTCGTGTTACAACAGATGCTTCCGGCCTCCATGGTGAGGTCCATCTTTGCAACCACGACACCATACAGCACGGTACAGATGGGCACAACAACATGCCGTATGGACCGCTCAGGATTGGCAACAGCTTTTCTTCACCGATGAGTGCCGCATATGTCTTCAACCAAACAATCGTCGGAGACGTATTTGGACGCAAACCGATCAGGCTCAACGCCTTAGACACACTGTCCAGCGAGTGCAGCAAGGTGAAGCATCCCTGCTGTTTTGGGGAGGTATTATGTGGGGTGGATGTACGCCGCTAGTGTTCATGGAAGGCGCCGTAACGGCGGTACGATACGTGAATGCCATCCTACGACCGATAGTGAAACCATATCGGCAGCATATTGGCGAAGTCTTCGTCTACATGGACGACAATTCGCGCCCCCATCGTGCACATCTTGTGAATGACTTCCTTGAGGATAACGACATCGCTTGACTAGTGTGGACAGCATGTTCTCAGACATGAACGCTATCGAATATGCCTGGGATAGATTGAAAAGGGCTGTTTATGGACGACTCGACCCACCAACCACTCTGCAGGATCTACGTCGAATCGCGGTTGAGGAGTGGGACAATCTGGGCCAACAGTTCCTTGATGAACTTGTGGATAGTATACCACGACGAATACAGGCATGCATCAGTGCAAGAGGACGTGCTACTGGGTGTTAGGTGTTCCGGTGTATACAGCAATGTGGACCACCACCTCTGGTGGTACACCATGGAACGTGCGGTTATGAGCAATAAAAAGGGCGGAAATGATGTTTATGTTGATCTCTATTCCAATTTTCTGTAGGTTCCGGAACTCTCGGAACCGACGTGAGCAAAACTGTTATTCGGGTCCTGCTACTTACCAAATAAGTACTTCCAGTCATTGGCTCAGTGGTGGCTACATACACTGCCGATGAACAGCGGTCGACGGAGCCCAGTTATTGTTTGTGTCCGATGATACATGAGCCAGTGAGTGGAAGATCGCCGCGCGGGGTAGCTGCGTTGTCTCAGGCGCCTCGCTACGGTTCGAGCGGCTCCCCCCGTCCTAGGTTAGAGTCCTCCTTCGGGCATGGGTGTGTATGTTGTCCTTAGCGTAAGTTAGTTCAACTTAGATTACATAGTGTGTAAGCCTAGGGACAGATGACCTCAGCAGTTTTGTCCCATAGGAACTTACCACAAATTTCCAAAATTTTTACTGGAGGATCTGGAAGTACTTAATTTGTTGTTAGTAGGACGTGAAGATGACGCACTGATGTAGCGTTGAAACTAATCGTGTGAGTAAAAAACGCTTTGAAAATAGGGCTGTGGTGTTCCATTCCCATTACTTGTATTGTCAGCCGCAGTCCCACATCCACAGGAAGAGCGGACTTGCACAAGGAGAGAATGGCGCTTCAGAGAAACCGCGACTAACACTTTGGGTGAGGAGGAGCTGCCGGCTGCTTGCTCGCTGATCAGTTTGTTGAGTTCCGGCCCGAGGCGGGCCACACCCGTGGCGTAGCAGCTGCTGGACTAAGAAACTTCATCAGTGCGAGATGGTTGTGTGCTGCTAGCCGCCACCCACTGAAACTGACTGCAAACTTTCTGCAATCTGGCCGGGGGTGGGGTGCCATCACGGCCATCTAGCCAGCTACACGTCTTCGGCCACCATGTTGGTCGATCCCTGGTGGGTGACGGGGGCCGTCGCTGCTCGGCATCGAAAACCTAGTGCAGGCTATCGCACCCAGATGTTGAACTGCGGGGGTCCTGAGTGGGGCACTCCGGTTTCTTGGGCTGCTCGGCGGCCACGGGGTGCCACGGCAGCCTCCTCCCGTGACCCAGGGCAACGGCCATCTTGGGCGCTGCGGCACCGGCGTATTCCACAACCGGCTGCCCTTGCGCGATCACTGGCTGGCCTAGAGGACGGCCGTTCTACTGCACACTGCAGCTGAAAATACTCGTTAATGAAAAATGTTTTTTATTCCAGTTTTTGATCACAATATGATTTCTTTATACGATGACCGGTTTCAGTCCGTAATGACCATCCTCAGATCTTTTTTACACCATGATCTATATGACGATGCTATGCTCATTACATTTATATGTTTTCACGCTGCCATTATGACCTTATCTCTATAGGACATGTTGTAAAAAAGATCTGAGGATGGTATTTACGGACTGAAACCGGCCATCGTCTAAGGAATTCACATTGTGATCAAGGACTGGAATACGAAACATTTGACAGTATTGGATCACTGTTTGTATACGCGACCATGTCGCAGTTGGTGAAACTCGTTAATGATACAACCGCTTCGCTGTGTACCCAGGCGTAAGTCAGCTCTCGCACCAATTCTCTCACCCATTCTGATGCGTAGCGGCCCTGAACAGGCTGGGTCACTACAGTGTATACAGGTCTCATATCAGGTGAATCGTACAATCCTTTTCAACTTAATCCTTTTGTGTTGCATATCTTTGTCTTCCGAGTTCCTGAACTGATCTCCCAAATCCATTATCGTCTCTGAATGACAGAGACATCTTAGTTTTCTTTTGTTCTGCCCAAACTTTAGTTTCCTTTACCGTTTGCTGAATCTACAGACCTGTCTACCTTGTCAACAACTGTCTCCCTCTCATATCCTTCGACTCTGAGAGATGCAACAAATGATTTGCTGGTCGCCCACGTGTGCTAGCCCTGCTGTCTCTCGTGATCTGCTCTGCCAGTTTCCGGTTGCAGCAGGTGTTTTGCTAGGTCCACTGTCACTTAAAAGCCCTGGGGGGAAGCAGCACATTAATGTAAGTGGGAGCAGAAAATGACCAAAGAAAATGCCTACATTACGGTCCGTTTATGTACTAGTGAAAAGCCTTCAGAACGGTTTGGAGTTCGCGAAATCGAGGAGGTGGTAAGAGGTGATCATGGTACCTGGAATTGGTGCGTCCTCTGAAGCGGTACCGATGGATTCGCAGTGTATTTCTGAAGTGAAAGTCTACTTAGGCATGTAATTACTTTCTCGGTGACTGCTGCGGTTCAATGAACGTGCAAGCGCTCGATAGAAATAGACGAATTAGAGCGTGGAGCCCTTAACTAGATCGAAGTAGTAACGGATGAGGTACAACTGAAGCAGTCAAATTCCATTTGTTTCTATGGAAATTTGGGGGATGAGTTTTTGTGAGACTTTTTTCCTTTTTTTTCTCTGAGTTATACACATATCAACAAAAGTTTTGGGCTTTACATCAGTTACAGAACAGATAGCACAGATTGGGAAAAACAGTTGCGGCGTAAGCGTGGTAGGATGCTTTGAGGGGGGGAGGGGGGTAGGGGGGGGAGGGGGGGAGGGGGGAGGGGGGGGGACGGAATAGGAGGAGGAACTTGTAGGGGAGACTGTAGACCGTAGGCGTTTTAGTCTTGTGAAAATTACAATCAGTAACAGCTACAAGGCAGGCGTTGTGCGTCAGGGAGACGTTTACTGTTGGATTTCCGAGAACATACACTCCACGAGGAAGCGGGTAACATATTGCGTCCTCCCATATTCGTCTTGCGAATGGCACAACCAGAAAATCAGGGATGTTAAAGCTAGTATGGAGGTTTATCTACATTCGTTCTTCCCATGTCGCATTCGCGAATTGAAAGGGACGGAAATGGCGGTGTTAGCAGAAGTACCCTCCACCAGCACACCCTGAGGTGCCTTGGGAAGTGGAAGGAAGGAAGGTTGGAGTTTGATGTCCCCTCGATAGCGCGGCCATTAGAGACCAAGCTCGGATTACGAAAGGACGGCGAAGGATGTCGGCCTTGCGCTTTTACGGGAAACCTACGACGGTAATCCCAAAAGTAAGCTCTCCTATTCTTTTATAAGTACATAGACCTCTTTATTTCTATAATGGTTTACATCAGTTTACAGCTTGAACATTTAGCTATTTTTCAACATAATCACCATTTACGTCGATGCATTTTTGTAGACGCTGTGCCAGTTTTTGTATGCCCATGTCATACCAGCTCGCCCCATGCTGTTCAGAAATTTATGGACTGGCGTGATTGTTGCTTGGTCTCAGGTGTAAAGTGGTATGCCCAGGTTTCGTCACCCGTGTTAATTGAGTCCAGAAAGTTGTCCTGTTCGGCTGCGAGGCGGTGAAGAAATGCGCGGGAAGCATGAACTCGCTGCCGCATGTGGTCCTCAGTCAGCATGCGTGGCACCCATCTTGCGGACACGTTCCGGTAGTTCGATGTTTCCGTTAAAATTCTGTGAGCGGTGCTCCGGGAAACCTCAGGAACCAAAGTGCGGAGATCATCCAGTGTGATCCGCCGATCTTCACGCATGCTTTGCTCAACCTTCAACACTGACTCCTCAGAAATTGACGGTCTTTCGCTCCTTTGTTCGTCGTGAATTTCGGCCCGAACAAGCGGCAAACTCTGTACACCACTTACGAACTTTTTTGACATCCATGCACGACTCACCATACACTTCCGTCAATTGGTGAAGGATTTCAATCGGCGCAGTGCCCTTTATGTTTAAAAACCGAATAACTGCGCGCAATTCACACTTGGCGGTAACATCCAACGGGAGCTCCATTCCCAACGGCTGCCAAGCCAAGACTGAGCGCCTCAGCGCGGCGTTCGCATGTTTACACACAGCGCGTGAAGCACTCTTCATAACAGCGTGACCAACTGCCGCACAGAGTTCTGTACTTATAAAGAAATAGGAGACCTTACTTTTGGGATTACCCTCGTACATCTGCGTGGCCGAACGTAGATTTAATCCGGCGTCCGCCAGAATGCGAGTCCAGACTTCTAACCACTGCGCCACCTCACTCGGTTTGCGGGGCAGAGATGTAAATGACTTTCTACTCTCGGTGATGACGTCGCGGCGTGTTTCCCGAGATTTGTCGAGGTAAGTTTCAAGGGAATCCCTGGAAGAAAGACAGCGTTCATTATGCAATCGAGTGTTGTGTTGACGCACGCAATCAGTATCTGGTGGAGGCCGTACAACAGTTCTGCATCTTTCGTCACGTAAGGAGACGTACAAGCGTTCAGCCTTCTGCTTCTCGGCTTCCAGTTAGACTGCAGAAGAGAAGAGGGGAAGACTAGCAGTAACTGCAGGAAGAAACCTCTTTCGTGTATTGCACAGCGCTCAGTCGGATATGAACGATGATGCAAACATAATTTTGCTGCATTTTGTTTCGCAATATTTTCGTTCCATGATTGTTGGTATTCGCCAGACGCGCTGCGCATTATTTAAATACATGCGGGCAAGCGCGATCGCATATTTTGTAATTTCTAAACTCACCTGGGCGTACTGGAACAGCAACACTCATTAGCGGTATATTTATTATTAAATGTTTTGAGAGAGGAAATATTATGTTTTGATACACCAGTTATAGGATAATTTATCATAAATTTGTTTTTATTGGTTAGAGATATTTCACGTTTGCAGTTTCAGAATTCGTGGTCATCGTGTGTGCGACGTTTGTGAACTTGTATTGTGAGTGAAGGAGATTTATTTTATCGGATTACTTGCTCTAATTTCAGAGTGATTTGTTCTCTGGACAAAACTTAAAGCAATTTTTAAATACGATTTCTGGGCAAACATGGTACTTGAATTTACAGCTCTTAGAACATGAAGACGCGTTGGCAATTCTTACAAAATAAATTGCACAAGAGAAGAGATAGCAAGAAACCTATGTTCCACTACCCGACTTCTTCATTGGTCACGATGTTATAATTATGTTGCAGGTATCATTGCTTGCCACAGCACTTTCGTGGATTTTGTTCTCAGCTTCCATTCATTTCATATCAACGAATCTAATTCAACTGGTTGAATGGCACATTTTTCATAGCGCAGAAACCACAATTTGTCCTTTTCCACGTTCCGTCATAGTATCCTTACTTATCCTCTGACACAGAGATAATAAACTGAAAAAGCAGTTGTGAGCTGTCAGCATCTATCAACTTTAAGGTACCTATTAGGTTTTAAATATGGACAACTTATGAAAGTGAGTCCGGATATACCCTGAATTAAAAAAAAAAAAAAAAAAAAAAAAAAACAAGTCCTCTTAAATGCAGTGTTTAGACTCATGAATGAACGCATCGCCATCTGACTGCATTGAATTCATTACGTAGACAATGAAAACTTAGCATATTTTTGCGCAACCATTTTCAATGGGAATTATATTACGAAAAGAAATTGATCTCAAATGAACATGGGAAATCGCATCAAATATCTCACCAAACAAAATGATAAGATAATCAAAATGGCTTACTGTCCTGCGCTGTGCTCTGGGTATGTGGACCCAGTATGTTAGAATAACTTGTGTAAGGGGATATCGGGCAGTGTAAACTTACCTGGCATGAATTAGACACCCTCCAACATAATGAAATAAAACAAGAATCATAATTAATTCGATTTATTACATTAGAGTGACTCATAAATCATCTGACAAGCAATGGTAATTGTAAAGTAAAATATTGACATATTTGATTATGTGGTCTGGGGTAAAATTCTAAACGTCGCAAATAAAAATGAAGCAACTGCAATTTGTACCGTAATTGTCATGGTGTTAGTATAAAAGATAAATAGTACTAGAGAAGAGAATGTGTTGCATCTGTGGCCGGAGCTGGAATCGCATTGGTCATTAGAACCTGAAAGCAAGTCTTCAGAGTTATTGAGTGCAGTCTGAAGCTACTGCGGAATCAATCATTGGCAGCTAAGCAAGGACCCGCGCCTACGGCTAAGTTCGAGTCAGCCTGAAATCTTTCGAAGTCCCTCTGATTATCAGCTCAAAGACGGACCCTGGCTGACGGTAAAGGCTTGCAGAGATGAAGAAGTAGAAGAGTCGAATGTCGAAATTCGACAAAAAAAGTACCGACTGATTCTTAAAAGGAAAATTCGTATTTCAGCGGCTTTCCCTTTTTACTCTGTTCGGATTGGCTGGGCTAAGGGTTTCCGCGCGCCGACCAGTAAAAAGATTCCTTAGAAGATGGTGGTCCCCTTTCCTGAGTTTTTGCTTCAGGTAGTTGACCAGTAACGTGCTTCCCGCCATTTAATGATGAGAAAGGCGTTCACACTCTGTCTCTCTCTGTGGCCAGTGAAGTGGGACCTCAGCACCACAGTCGAGTTTCTCTTTCTAACTTCCAGTTTATTTACATTGCCGAATCCTGGCAGTTCTTACTTTGTATAAACATTTAGTTTATGTGGTTCTGATTTTATGCTGCGTGCCACGCGTATAAAGGTGTCCAAAACTGCTGGCACTCACTCCATTTCCTAGATATTATCTACAGTGTACGGTGCGTCCCAAGGAAAAACTTTTTTTTTGAGTTCTCTTCACAGTAGTGCTTCCATAGGTTAGTTAGGTTTAAGTAGTTCTAAGTTCCAGGGGACTGATGACCACAGCAGGTAAGTCCCATAGCGCTCAGAGCCATTTGAACCATTTTGAATCAGTGTTTGTATTAGACAGCGTTCTCTTATAGAAATCTCCAAAGGAGGAAGCGAAATGCCCATTCGCATTCACGAACGACTCAAAAATATGTACAGTGATGCAAGGGTGGATACCAGCACTGTCAGACGGTGGGTTCGTCGCTATAACGAAGCTAAACGGCACACACCGTTGGTTGACGAATGGTTGATTTTTTTGGAGCAGGGATGCACAATACGTTCTGTCCAATACTTCAGAGCCCTCAGACAGCTTAAGCCACGTCCTCAGTGAGAACGCCCAACAAAAGCTATGATGGATGTTGTTCTTTTGGATGACAATGCAAGACCACATATCAGTCGTCACACCACTGAGGAGCTTGTGAAAACTGGGTGGGATACCTTACCTCATTCCACATACAACCCTGATTTGCCACCATCAGACTTCCATCCATGTGGCTCACTCTGAAAACGACGAGACTGTAAAAACGGCCGTGCGTCAATGGCCGTGGCGGCAGGAACGTGCGTTCTACCACTCTGGAATACCTGCCTCGTTAAAAGATAGACCAAATCTGTGGAAATCGACTGGTATTACATTAAAAAGTCATAAGTTAATCGTGAATGTTGTGCTCTCAGTCTACGTAACTGCAATTGGAATGCTTGACAAAAAATAATTAAATAAATAAGTGATTAAAAATTAAAAGAGGTAGGGGGCATTACTTTCTGAGTGACGCTCGTATTTCCTGAATACCTCACAGACTGATACAAACATAATTAAGTTGTTTGGACTCGATAGTAACATATTTGTGGTAAGCCTTCTGGAATAAGTACTCGTTATAACTGAACTATAAAAATAGCAAATGAAATATTGAAAGTGAGAATGTAAGAGTCAACTATCGAAGTTAACGCTGAAAATTAAGGTCGCTATGTATAGTATGGCAGGGACGTCTCTATTGGTCTCAGGTAAATGAGCAAATCTTTAGAAAAAGTGAAGTCTCAAGCCGCCAACACTTTTAGTAGTTGTATATTCTGTCTTCGAGTTCAAGTCCTACGAGAGATAGATTACTGCCAGTGATAACTTGGGAGAGGTGAGAAGTGAAAATTCAATGCGCTACATCGCTGATAGGAAATCCGCTGTCACAGGTTCGTTAAATTTACAGCAGGCATCGAGGGCACTGCCTGCTAATAAATAAATAAAGGAAATAAAAAAATCGGGTTATATTGGCTAGCGCGTTTCTTTTCTACCTTCCCCTGAGGTGGTGACAGCGAGCTAATTCCTTGTGACGGATTTCCAAGAGCATCACGGAACTATCGAAAGTGTGGCCGTGTCCCCTCGTGTGTAGCCGCTAGGACTGGCTCCTCTCTTGCTTGGTGTCAATAAGATTTAACGATTGTCCCTTGTACGGCGCTTCGTGGGTGTGGGGATGGTTGCTGTTACTACTCATTTGCCAGATTTGGGACACCCTGCTTGAATGCCTTTTCTCAGCATTGCCAAGCATATCAGCTGCCGAGTTACGATTTTACACGAGTGTAACCTGGTAGTCTCGTGCTTACACCAGACCTGATACAATTGTGTCACTGGAAATCTCGATCTGACCGATAAAGGCGCAGCTGTCTTCTCGTTTCCTCATTTGATGTTGGCGGCTATAGTCGCGTATCACGACAAATCCTTCGACGTGTCGGCTGATATTTTGTTTCTGGATCGCAGTATAAAAAACCCTTGGCCGACCGGTGTGGCCGTGCGGTTCTAGGCGCTTCAGTCTGGAACAGCGTGACCGCTAAGGTCGCAGGTTCGAATCCTGCCTCGGGCATGGATGTGTGTGATGTCCCTAGGTTAGTTAGGTTTAAGTAGTTCTAAGTTCTAGGTGACTGATGACCACAGATGTTAAGTCCCATAGTGCTCAGAGCCATTTGAACCATTTGAACCATAAAAAACCCTTGCGTTTTTGCATAAATACCATTATTTTGGTATCTGCTCAGCAATGTCAGAGCTGATGTCTCTCAGGTTGTCACTTAGCTCGTGGGTGAGATTTTTGGGCTATTTATGCACTAGTTCATGTCAGGTATGAGTCATTATAAATAGATGTTTTACAGTCTCTTTGTTAACGGGTCTGTAAATATCTAAAGTCTTCAGAACAATTTTCAGTAGTTTTATCAATGCATTATCTGTTTCTTGCAGTCGCTGACCGACTGGGGCTCTCCTTTCTGTTCTCCTCCTGAGTTTCAGGAAATCATTCTTGCCACTGAGCCACGTTTACTCGTGACAGTGGCAGTAACCGATTCTGTTAACCACTGAAAACGAGCTGTTCGACATAAATAAAACCTTGAACAATGCATGTACTCTGTGGCTAAGCAATAGTGCCCTCCATAACAACAGCGCTCAAGAGCGGACGAAGGTAGGTAGAAAAACGGGTCTACGAGGAAAGTTCTCCGCTGGCATCAAAGTCAATGATGTTCCGATGCCTTTCACAAGACGCAAACCTGGAAGAGCGCGTTCGGTATGGTTATTTAACTGCCACACCTTGAATTGTGCAGAAAAGAATGGAATCTTAAGATCGTGAGATAGTCATATATACTGGGTGAATAGGGTATAAGTGGAGATATTTTCATTGTAGCACTTAAACATGTACAAACAGTTGTGTGTTGGCTCATTTTTTATCTGCACCAGCCTTCCCACAAACATGTCACGAATTTTACGACCTGATGCTTAGTGCATGGCTCTAACAGCATCGCTAAGTGGACTACACCTGTCAATATAGATTAACAGTTTTGCTTTCATGTGTCCACACTTTAACACTTGACCTGCTGCCCAGGGGAAAATAAACATTCATGGTTTCTGCTTGCCACATGTACTCGGAAGTACTAACAAACCTAAAATCATACCACTACTAATGATTGTTAGTCTGCAAATGAAGTAAATACTGATGTAATGCTGTTCAGTACACTGCTCTCTGTCGCCAATAGAAATGTCTGGCATAGAGTGTGAACATTAATAAAACCGACAAACCGTAGCGACGGATTCGTGACTGGAAATGGAGGAAAAAAAAGGTCCTGTGAACCTGTGTCCAGAAATGAACGGTGTGCGTGCAACGAAACAAGTCGTCCTCGAACACAGTACAGAGCTTCATCGCATCCAAGTCGCAGCAGAAGTTCAAAATGGCCCCTGTGGGGTTGCAGGTAATAGGGATAGAAACGGTTGTCATGCACAATATACATAATCATACGTTGGCTTACATCATGTTTGCGGGCAACTTGCCTGGAGCTCGTACCCTGTAGAAGCCGGTTCTCCAAATCTGGAGTACGCAGAGTCTGAGCCTTCTTGCACGTTCATCTGCCTGTTGCAGTTTCACCAATGATGCTTATATGGAAATACGACGTAGGCTAGAATCCAGGGCATCACAAAGGGCTTAGGAAAACTATTTCACATTTAATTTACTCCTAGATTTACGTGAACTGAAAAAGAGAAATCAACTCTTCAGTTTTCAAAAATAACGATGTCTTATACGCTTCAAAAAGCAACTACTGTATTAAATACCTAAATGTTAGAAGGCTGATCTTTTCCTGTACGTTGCTGTGTGCTTCTTACAAGGGGAGGCCGCCAATTGTGAAATTCAGATTCGATTCATACTGCGCATAATAAAAGCTCATGGCCAGAGGTGTAATGTGGCAAAGCACCAAGATGCACTTCTCAGCCGTTGTCGAGAAAATCGACAATTAAAAGAAATCGCTGCGGTGAAATACTCTACGATTAATAATTTTCTACAGCGTCGTGGCGCAGCGGTAAGCGCTCGGGTTCGTAATCCGAAGGTCGCCGGATCGAATCTCGCACCTTGCAATTTTTTTATTATTAGTTTTTTGTAATTATAATATTAACGAATTGCTTATGCATGTTGCTGCAGGCGGATCGCTCTCCAATTATACTGCCTCCATTTTTCCGTTTGTTTAACAGGGTGTACCAAAGCTCTCACGTCCGCACTGATTTTCGACGACGATATAAGTTGCGCTAGGGACCGCATCTACCTTCTTTCGAAGTTAGCAGGCAACTACGCTGTTATGCGGCGGCTCGTTCCGGCCCATTCAACATCTTTCCTTCAAGTGTAACGAGCGAGCAATGGAGTTTATATTTCATACCTGCCACAGCAAATTTGTGTTCGTGGGGTCTCTATTCTAATTCGAATGTTTGACTTACGCTCTACGTATTCGTTTCGGAATATCGTTTCTACGTCTTCCGTTAACTATACGTGGTTAACATTATAAAGTCAATTAATAACATTTATGAAATACAACTTTGTTTGCGGAAAACATAATGATGTTCGAAGTCGCCAGTTTTTCCACGACAAACGACTTTCAACAACTTATTAAATGCATAATTGTTGCAACTGATTGCCGGGAATTATATATATATATATATATATATATATATATATATATATATATATATATATATAATGTGTGTATATACAGACATTTGAATTACAAAAAACAAATACTAAAAAAAAGGTTGCATGGGGCGAGATTCGATCTGTAGAAAATTGTTAATCGTAGAGTATTTCACCGCAGCGGTTTCTTTTAACTGTCGATTTTCTCGACAACGGCTGAGAAGTGCATCTTGGTGCTTTGCCACATTACACCTCTGGCCACGAGCTTTTATTATGCGCAGTAGGGATCGAATCTGAATTCCACAATTGGCGGCCTCCCCTTGTTAGAGATAAAATACAAGTTGTCGGAAAACGGTCTCTACCTACACTGCTTTAAATAATGTCATATGGGATACTCTCGTTGAACTAAAAATTTGATTAAAATACTTTGATGACCACTTGTATACTGCAAAATGGATATTTTTGTTAACGAAACGTCGTTTCGTGCTGAACGTAAGCACGTAATGACAGTGTTACCAGCTACATGCAATACACGCTGTCGATTTATTTGACATTGTACTGCAATCTCGTACACACGTAAATGAAACGAACAGGAGGAGGAGGAGGAGATTAGTGTTTAACGTCCCGTCGACAACGAGGTCATTAGAGACGGAGAGCAAGCTCGGGTGAGGGAAGGATGGGGAAGGAAATCGGCCGTGCCCTTTCAAAGGAACCATCCCGGCATTTGCCTGAAGCGATTTAGGGAAATCACGGAAAACCTAAATCAGGATGGCCGGAGACGGGATTGAACCGTCGTCCTCCCGAATGCGAGCCCAGTGTGCTAACCACTGCGCCACCTCGCTCGGTGTGAAACGAACAATTTATTAACAATGGTTTGATAAACACCCGAATCATATAACATAAATTTTGTCTTAAAAAAAAAAAACAAAAAAATCATCCTTTTTGAAAGCATGTGTTCCAACTGTTGACCATGGACTGAAAGACACAGTTGCAGTCGCCGTTAGAAAGAATAGTGAACAGAAATAATTAGAGTAGATGATACGGTACAGCATGCACTGGTAATTCGACGACACACATCGTCTGGCGTAGTTGGGGCTTCCTCATAGGTTGCATCTTTGATTTCTCCCCAAAAAAATAAATCAAAAGTAGTCGAATCGGGAACTTCAGAGGCCATTTGAAAGTAGAATGCGTGCTGTCCAACGTCCATGAAAATTCTCGTTTAGTATTTGCATTACAACAAGAGACGAGTGAGCTGCACAACCGTCATGTTGCAGTCCCATACACTGTCGAATATCCGGTGCTACCTCTCGTAGAAGAACCAAATGTTCGTCACAAAGTGTGTGTACGAATATCCATTTTGAACGCCTGAGATGAAGTAAGGTCCCACAATGTCGTACCACACGTTTACGTATCACGGCCATTGATATTGCACCTGGCGAAGCAAATGTGCGTTTTCGGCTGCGCAGTGTAGTATGCAAAATTTACATAAGCGTGGTTAGTAAACGTTGCTTCAATGGTAAAGAGCATATGCCGCGAAAATGTACGGTCGTGTCTCAACTGCTGAAGGGTGTGGGCTTTCATAGTAAATAATGAAATGATGTGATGTGGTGGCCCTCAACTAAGCACCCACCGACTCAAAGTTGAAATATTAAACGTTTTGGCTGGTTTCGTTGTCTAGTAGTTGCCGCATTACAAGCCAAATACTGCTGAATCACAGGATAAAATATGAATGTACACATGAATCGAATAGTAGAAGGTTCGTATTACTCGGCAATCGCGAATGTAACGTAGAAATTTATAAATAAAACATTGCAATTAAATAAAATCTGCAGGTACTATTTTTAATGACTTTAAATGATGAGTACGATAGTAGAAGTACTTTTGAGAAAGTGGTAATTTCTGCTAAACAGTTATTGGTGTCGATGGTCCAGCAGTTAAATAAAATATAAGTTGAATATGAGGGAAACAATAGATTCCTACTGCACGTAAATATTTTCCAACAACGACATAGCTCGCGAGATATTCACTTCTAAACACATACTGCGCCTTCACTGCAGAAGCCACGGAAATCACACGAGAGCACAAGTCGGCACTCCGAAATGTTTCTGTCCTCCGCGACCACTGGCAAACCGCTGCTCACTCCCCAAGTCTATCCCGCGACTGTCCGTCTGCCGTACTGTTCAGGGCTCTCTCTCTCCAGAGCGACCGTCCCTCGCGCCGCCCTCTTTCGAATTTCCACCTGTCCTCTCCCGTACCCCCTCACTTCCATACAGCCTCTCCACATGTTCTATTCGGAAATCGCTGTGATTGGCTAGAGTGCTCCTGCCCTGTCTTCAAGCCAATGCACACGCACAATCACATTGAAACATATTCTAAATACTGGATTTACATTTATATAACTTGAAATTAAATAAATATTCCTACGGCTGGACCATAAAAACGATCTAAAACATATTGTTAAAGAAATAAACAAATTAAATAAACATATATCAAAGGAACAGCAAGCAAAGGTAAGCCAGTAGCCCAATGTCTCTGTGCTTTCTAAAACACAGTAAATATTTAACCAATTTCTTCATGAATAGGATATATCGGATATAAAAGAACACATAGATGAATAAATATACCGGGTGATCAAAAAGTCAGTATAAATTTTAAAACTGAATAAATCACAGAATAATGTAGATAGAGAGGTACAAACTGACACACATTCTTGGAATGACATGGGGTTTTATTAGAACCAAAAAAATACAAAAGTTCCAAAAATGTCTGATATATGGCGCTTCATCTGATCAGAATAGCAATAATTGGCATAGCAAAAAATTGGTTCAAATGGCTCTGAGCACTATGGGACGTAACATCTGTGGTCATCAGTCCCCTAGAACTTAGAACTACTTAAACCTAACTAACCTAAGGACGTCACACACATCCATGCCCGAGGCAGGATTCGAACCTGCGACCGTAGCAGTCGCGCGGTTCCGGACTGAGCGCCTAGAACCGCTAGACCACCGTGGCCGGCAATTGGCATAACAAAATAAGACACAGCAAAGATGATGTTCTTTACAGGAAATGCTCAATAAGTCCACCATCATTTCTCAACAATAGCTGTAGTTGTTAGTAGACTTTTCTCGGGATAGTTTACGTCTAGCTGCAAGAGACTGACAGTTCAGTTTCTTCAGTATCTCCCCCACGGATCAAACAAACCATCCATTCGTACTGCCCTTCTGTGTACACGTTCTATATCCCCTGTTAGTCGCATCTGCGATGGTTCTCACACATCTGAGCAGTATTCTAGACCCGGTTGCAAGAGCGATTTGCAAGCAATCTCCTTTGGAGACTGGTTGCACTTTCCCATTATTTTATCAATAAAAAGAATCTACCATCTGCTTTACCCACGTCTGGGCCTGTTTCATATATCCCTACAAAGTGTTAATCGCGGGTATTTGTATGAGTTGGCCTTTTCCAACAGTGACTCATTGATATTATATTCATAGGATACTACGTTTTCTTCATTATGTGAATTCCACAGTTTTACATTTATGAACATTTAAAGCAAGTTACCATTCTTTGCACCACTTTGAAATCTTATCAAGATCTTGAAACGTCCCCTTAGAACAATTATATAAGACTGGTCTATGTGAAACGTCCTCTTTGAACAATTATACACGACTGTGCTTAAACTGACACACAATATCTTTAGCGCAACGCAATCTGACTTCCAAAAATCCCTACGAAAGAATGGCCCTGACTAGCATTAACCTATACGTTTCACAAATCACTTACCTCACAAAAATCTTCGTTACTCAAGCTACTGCAATACAGCGAGCGCCACTACTGCCAGCTAAATAAAAGATTCAACTACTGAAGGCACTAACTACTGATAGGCATAGTTAGCAAATGAAAGATTTTAATAGAGAACAAACAATGTATTTACCTCACTAGTCATAATATATATAGCAGTTCATGACACCAATTCTTACAAATTTCAAAACTCCGCCATCTCTCTCCATACGTCCACCACTGCTGGCGGCTCACCTCCAACTGCGCAACGCTACGCGCTGTTAGCATCCAGCTGCCGCTGCCCAACACTACAATGGCAGACAACAATGCAAACTAAACACAGACTGCGCACAGCACAGCCAGTGATTTTTCATACCGAGCGCTACGTGGCGTTACCAATAAGAAAACGTAAACAGCCTACTTACAATCTGACGGAATGTTTATGAACCTTCTTTCAGACAGTTCTTCACTATAGATAACTGTATTATCTGTGAAAACTCTCAGGTTAATATTACTATTGTCTACAAATTCATTAATATATAACGTGAACAGCAGGAGTCGCAACACACTTCCCTTGGGCGCATCCGAAGTTACTTTTACATATGACGATGACCCTCATGCCGAGATAACATGTTGCGTCCCCCTACCAAGAAGTCCTCAGTCCAGCCACAAATTTTACTTGATACCCCATATGATCGTGCTTTTGGTAATAAGCGTAGCTGTGCTACAGAGGCAAATGCTTTTCCAAAAGTGCGAGTTGAGTTTCACATGATCGATGTTTTCGGAATCCGTGCTGGTCGGCATGGAGGAGATCGTTGGAAATTGGAAATTTGTGGTAAGTTTCTATGGAATCAAACTGCTGAGGTCATCGGTACCTAGTCCTACACACCACATACACTAAGTTGAACTAACTTACGCTGGTGACAACAGACACACCCTTGCCCGAGGGGGGACTCGAACCTCCGACGGTGGTAGCCGCGCGAAGACACCCTAGCCCGCGCGGCTATCCCGTGCGCCAGGAGGTCGTTCTGTTCGAGATACCTCATCATGTTTGGGCTCAGAACACGCTCTAAGATTCTACAACAAACTGATGTCAGAGATATTGGCCGGTAGTTTTGCGGATCATTTCTACTACCCTTCTTGCAGACGGGTGTGGTCTGTGCTTTTTTCCAAGCAAACGGTGTTTTGTTCGAAGAATCTACAATAAATTCGACTAAATACCTACGAATTACAATTACGAACAACTTAAATTGGAAGGAAGACATTGAAAATGTTGTTGGGAAGACTAAGCAAAGATTGCGTTTTATTGGCAGGACACTTCGAAAATGTAACAGATCAACTAAAGAGACTGCCTATGCTACGCTTGTCCATCCTCCTTTAAAATACTACTTCGCGGTACGGGATCCTTTCCAGACAGGAGTGACTGAGTACACCGAGCAAGAAGAGCAGCACACTTTGTACCGTCGCGAAATAGGGGAGAGAGTGTCACTGAAATGATACAGGGTGTGCGGTGGACGTCATTAGAAAAAACGCGTTTTTCATTATGGTAGAATCTTATCACGAAATTTCGATCACCAACTTTCTCCTCCGAACGCGAAAATATTTTGGTGACAGCGGCATACATTTGGGAGACCAAAAAATGGCTCTGAGCACTATGGGACTTAACTTGTAAGGCCATCAGTACTGTAGAACTTAGAACTAATTAAACCTAACTAACCTAATGACATCACACACATCCATACCCGAGGCAGGATTCGAACCTGCGACCGTAGTGGTCGCGCAGTTACAGACTGTAGCGCCTACAACCGCTCGGCCACCCAGGCGGGTCTGCATTGGGAGACACGATCACCGTAGTACAATAAGGAAAGTCAAAGTTCGCACGAAAAGATGTGTTCGTTTTTTCGGAGCGCTGCACGAGATTGGAATAATAGAGAAGTGTGGAGGTGGTTCGACGAACCCTCTGCCAGGCACTTAAATGTGATTTGCAGAGTATCCATGTAGATGTAGGTGTAGATGTACAGATAGAAGAGCCGCAAATTCACTATGGAATCCGATACGGAATCCATCAATTTTAACGATTTCAGCTGTTTCTCAACACCACTGACACTTCTACTTACTTCGCTCATCTTTTCAGTATTACAAGGATTAAACTGGATCAGTTCTCGTGGGTTTTCCTTCGTAAAGGAACACTTGGAAACGAAGTGAAATATATCAGCTTTTGCTTTCCTATCCTCAATTTCAGGTCCTGTCTCAGTCGCTAGGGATTATTACAAGTGAGTAGTTTCAGTTGGAGTCTTTTCCGCGCCAAAGTGAAAATACTAACACAGTGTTAACGTGGTGTTCCTTGAGGGTAACTAATGTTTGTGTACGATGAGCGCACTTGGCATCTTGAAGTGTGTATTAAGGAGTAAAATGCTATAGAAGGAAGCTATATAATGTGGTACAAGTGCTATGCTGACACAGTGGCGGTTTCATTACTCGCGTCACAGCTGGAACTGCGAGGCGGCGGCGCAGTGTGTGGGCAGAGTGCAGGGCGCCAGCCTGCCCGCCCTCCGCAGGGCTGGCGCTGCACGGCCAGGGCTGAGGGCTCCAGCCCCGCCGGTAGACCGCGGCCGCAAGTGTACGCTGGCCTTGTTCCGGGCGCGCGGTCTGCCAGCTGGGAGTCTGCGGCTTGCGGCCGGAGTTGGCCGGCCTGGCGCGGCCGCGGGCCGGGGGGGGGGGGGGGGGGGGGGGCGGAGGGCGGGGGCAGAGCCGGCGGCCGCCGGCGCTGCGGTCTGCCCGCCCGCTGCGGTCTGCCGCCGTTACCAGCCCGGCCAGTCTCGCCAACAACCTCCAGACAAACGCGCGCGCGGCCTCGCCGCAGGGGCTTCCCCTGCTGCTGCTGCTGCTGCCAACTGCTCGCCGCCGAACTCCCTGCGGAATGCAAACCGACGACAGTGGGCCCCCGAGAGTTGGCAGTGGCCTAATTAGTCGCTGTTAATTATTCCTCTCTAACCTATTCACTTTCACTTATTTTTCTGAAAATGCTTGAGAAAACTTGTGTTGGGCATGTGGTGTTCTGCAGCTAAGAAATACTGGAAGTATGTCATATTGTCACATATACATGTTGATGTCAGGTACACTTTTCCTTCTCTTATTTTAGTGTCAGGCTATTGTTAGGTACATCTTCAGTGGCATATGCAATACTGATGTCCAAACTCCTTTTTACAATATGCCATATTAACAGTATACCAAATGAGCTGCACACTGTAATAGCTTTTTGTCCATGAGAATTCTTTTCAGTCTAATTAAATACACATTTGGCCATTATAATTGCTACACCAAGAAGACATGCAGATGATAAACGGGTATTCATTGGACAAATATATTATACTAGAACTGACATGTGATTACATTTTCACGCAATATGGGTGCATAGATCCTGAGAAATCAGTACCCAGAACAACCACCTCTGGCCGTAATAACGGCCTTGATACACCTGGGCATTGAGTCAAGCAGAGCTTGGATGGCGTGTACAGGTACAGCTGCCCATGCAGCTTCAACACGATACCACTGTTCATCAAGAGTAGTTCAATTGGTGAGAGATCTGGAGAATGTGCTGGTCAGGGCAGCAGTCGAACATTTTCTGTATCCAGAAACGCCCGTACAGGACCTGCAACATGCGTTCGCGCATTTTCCTCCTGATATGCAGGGTTTCGGAAGGATGGAATGAAATGTAGAGCCACGGGTCGTAACACATCTGAAATGTAACGTTCACTGTTCAAAGTGCCGTCAGTGCGAACAAGAGGTGACCGAGACGTGTAACCAATGGCACCCCATACACGCCGGGTGATACGTCATTATGGCGATGACGAATAAACGCTTCCATTGTGCATTCACTGCGATCTCGCCAAACACGGATGCGACACTCATGATATTGTAAACAGAAACTGCATTCACCCGAAAAAATGACGTTTTGCCATTCGTGCACCCAGGTTCGTCATTGAGTACACCATCGCAGTCGCTCCTGTCTATGATGCAACGTCAACGGTTACCGCAGCGGTGGTCTCCGAGCTGATAGTCCACGCTGCTGCAAACGCCGTCGAACTGTTCGTGCAGATGGTGGTTGTCTTGCAAACGTCCCCATTGTTGACTCAAGGATCGAGACTTGGCTGTACGATCCGTTACAGCCATGCGGATAAGATGCCTGTCATCTTGACTGCTAGTGATACGATGCCGTTGGGATCCAGCACGGCGTTCCGTATTACCCTCCTGAACCCACAGATTCCATATTCTGCTAACAGTCATTGGATCTCGAGCAGCAGTGTCGCGAAACGATAAACCGCAATCGCGATAGGCCATAGTCCGACCTTTATCAAAGTCGGAAACGTGATGTAGCGTCTGTAGTACGTCATCTTCGTGGTATACCAATTTTAATGGCCAGTACTGTACATTAAAACATTATATTTTACAGTTTTTACTAAATTTGTTTGTGTTGCTTTATAGGGTGGGCAAATAAAAGTGCTCTGGACGAGTGGATACAACAGGATGGAGCAACAGGATGGAGCAACTGTCCATACAGTTGGTCGAATCTTGGAGCACATTTACACAGTCTCCACTCCTGACAGAGTTGTTAAAATAGGTCAGTCTGCCTGTGGCCCTAGTTGGCCACCCACCCCAGTCATTTGAGCTATCAGTGTGCAGTTACTTTGCGTGGGGAACCCTCAGGTCTAAGGTGTAACGCAACAACCATCACAGTCTACGAGAACTGCAGCAGATGTGATTGCAGAAATTCTGGTAGTCCAACTTCGATCCACCTTCAGCAACTTGCTGACAAGAGCCCAAGAGTGCCAAGAGGTGAATGGTGGTCACTTTCAGCACCTGCTGTAGTCAGGTTGGTACTGTTATTTTCTTTCCTCAGCTGAGTTTCTTTGTATCCAGGGACTCTGTTCTCCAGGCCACTTTTTTTCCCCACCCTGTATTATTGGTATGAGCTCATAGATGCACATTTTATATGTTTTCACTGATATTACTACAACAATATAATATAGTGTTAAGTAGGGAACAAATAAATAACATAACTCTGTTGCATACGATCATCAGTCAAGTTAAAAAGCATTATGGCGTCATTGATACGTTAACAGACTGAATAAATCGATAGACATGTATCTCTGGAGTGTCTTTGGCCTCTTTAGTAAGGTCTTTCGGCTATTCAATTCGAAGTGGGAGAATAGGGTAGAAACACTTGTCTCTAATTTTATCTGGGCATAACGATTATGTACAGCCAGCTATTAATAACAGCAGTACATTGTAAAAGTGGCATTTGGCATTGTAAATGGAAAATACATACCTGAATAGCTTTTTGTGAGTATGGTACTGCCTTGTAATAATATCTGATGCTCATCATGTAACGTTTGTATGCATGATAAATAATGATTTATTTGTTAGAATTATATGCATTTATATGTTAGAATTATATGCACTTGTTATTTGGATTTTCCTTTTGGATACAGGGAATTCAAAACAGGTCTGATGCAGGACCGAAATCAGTTGTCTTTAACAAAAATAAAGTACTGCAGTTGTGTATCGTTCAATGTGATTTTTAGCCTTCCTTAAAGCTGCCCAGCGCCATCTGTACGAAATATTTCATATGTTTAACCCTGGCATATAGTGTTTTGTATGACTAATGACTATGCTGATTATTCACATGTCATAATTTTACTGTCTTGTATCGTGTTTGCCAAAGACGTCTACTGATAAAATTCATGTATTAAATGACAGTGGTAATTAGCCAATACATTTTTGGTGTTATACGACTGCAAGAGCAATATTCTTTACATTTTATGAATAAGTTGTTGATACTACTCATTACATATTGTCAGTTCTATTTGTTTTATCTCTGAAAAATATACATGGGTTAAATAGGAGGAAATTTCAAAACAAGATTCAGAGAATATTTGTCTGTCTTGAATTAAGTCACAACTAAAAGATCAAAAACACACAGTCAGTGACACGAAATATCGCCTGCAATCATTCATACTGCTGAGAAAGAACACTCTTGAACATTTTAGAAGACATATAAACTTTCTATATAGCCTGATTAATATTTTGCAAGAAGTAATAACTTTCCCATATGTTATGAAACGTCCTGAGATCATTTTCAACAAGCGCAAAATTCGTGCGCTAGTCTCGATTTAGTACTCAGATTTTAAAAAATGTTACATGCATACATTTACTGGAAAATGCTCTCCAAAGATACTCATGATAGTCATTGTCTAATCTGCAGTGTACAGAGATCTTTGAGTCGACACAATGAAGGACAACAGTAACATCTTCATGAATTCTTTTTACGACTACTGGGAAGGTGTTGGTAGTGCGAAGGAAATACGTGCTCAGTTGGGGAATTTTTACATTGACGACAGAGCTGGAAATGTGTAGACCTTGATGGGGTCCCATGTGGTTTCCCTTTGGTGAGATCTAGCCATGCTTTGTGTATGAAATGAATTCCATAGTTAATTTATACTATCATCCGTAACTACTTCTTAGTTCCTATGGCTTTCTGTTTACGTATTATTTCATATCGATTCTGATTTTATACAGGATCAGACAGCCACGTGGGCAGTTTCGTCCGTTCGGTAATCGTTCATCTGCATTCATACCATGTCGAACCACTCTCTTTTAATTGTAAACGAGAATAAACACTGGTGTGCAGACAACGTTTATTAGGATAGCCCATAAGGCTTGATGAAAGTCATTGAATGGCGAGATCGAGCACAACATGAACTGCATGTTTGTTTACCTTCGTACACCGATGCTCGTATTTTCCTAGTATGTATGGTAGAAAACTTATTTCTGAAATAGTTTTCTTTATGTTTCGTCTTGTCATTTCTCTGCCACAGACTGCATTTTTATTTCATCGACTGAATATTGGTCAATGGACACACGCGGAGGAAAGACATTGTTCCCATTGCTATTTGGCGACAGCACCGTCTTGTCCGCAGGTGTAATTCCTTGTTTAAATATATTGGTACGTGGTGAAATATGTTCTGCCTCACAAGTAATTTTTTCTGTTAACATAACAACACCTCCTCCTTCACTGCTACCAGAGACTGCAGCAAGCCTGTGCAAGGCTCCCCTCTCTTGCAGCTTCTCGCAGCAACATAGCTACTTTCCTATCTTTTTTTTTTTAGTTTTCAATTCAGTAAAGGTAATTTCAGCGAGAAATGGCCCTGTGCAGGAACTAACACCTATATGTGAGTAAGGAATGGAAGTGAGTTGACGCCGTTGAGGTCGACAAAAATGTATCAACATTTCACGGTTTTTGGATTTGTAGATAAATCAATATGGACGTTATTATTGTTGCAAGATTCGTATATATTTGTTCTACTACACATTTATATTCTTTTGACAAGATACAGGTAGCACAAACAGTCGTTTCACACAGCTTGCCCTATAAGGAATGGCCTAGATACACTATAGTCATAGTTGTATTATAATCGTACTTCCCGATATTAATCAAAGGATTTTCTTCCGCTTTCACTCTGCTTTCTGGGCCAGTTATTAAAACAAGCTGCCAGCAGTCAACTTTCAAATTCGCAATGAAATTATAAAAACTGTAGATCGACAACTCATTCCAAACTTTAAGTCTAAATTTTTTATATCCTTGCCAACTGCTCAAAATAAAAAAAAAATATGCTGATTAGCGTGGTCACATAACTGAATAATTACATGAATATCATCAGCAGATATTTTTGACACCTACTACAAAACCAGTGTATCCAGAGTACGTGAAGCCTACCGGTGTGGCCGAGCGGTTCTAGGCGCTTCAGTCTGGAGCCCCTCGAACGCCGTTTTGACTCTTGGAAATAGAAAAATCTCTCACGGAGCGATATCTGGTGAATAAGGTGGCTGTGGTAGTAGTGAAATTTGTTTTGGGGTTAAAAATTGCTGTACTGACAGAGTAGTATGGATGGCGCATTATCGTGATGCAGAATCCAATTATCAGCAATGTTGGCACGGACACAAAGAACTATTTTACGAAGTCTTTCCATAATTCTTTGTAGTAATGTTGGTTAAATGCTTGTTCAGAAGGCACCCACTCTTTATGAACAATTCCCTTGGAATCAAAGAAGCACACAAGCATGCATTTCACTTTTGACTTTAACATGCGAGTCTGGGTGACCCCTTTGAGCACCAATGCGAACTTTGGCGTTTCGTTTCTGGGTCATACTGAAAAAACCAACTTTCATCACCTGTGATAACACGGCTCAACAATTCTGGATTGATTTCCGTTTGCTCTAACAGATCGGCTGCCACATTTTTCTGTGTTTCTCGCTGTTGTGCTCTGAGATTTTTAGGGGCCACTTTTACACAAATCTTTCTCATACCAAGATCGTCAGTTATTATTAGACGAACCGTTTCTCGACTGATGTTCATTTCTTCTGCAATCATTTTCACAGAAAATCTTCGATCGGATCGTACGAGTTCATGCACCAAGGCCAAATTGACATCCGTCTGTGAGGTTGATTGTCGTCCATTGCGGCCTTCATCTTCAACATTCCTTCTGCCTTCAATAAATATTTTATGCAAACGAAAAACTTGAGCTCTTGACATAACCTCCTCTCCAAAAGCCTTCTGAAGATTACCGTAAGTTTCTGTCGCGTTTTCGTCCATTTTAATGCGAAAAGAAATGGTATGCGGTTCAATGTCCGAGACGAGAGACACAAACACGTGTTATTACAGCACAACTCACGACTGAGCAGTTGCATCGATGTGCCGCTTGGACTAGAAGCTGCTTACAGACCAAGGTCAAAGATATTGTGCCTACGCAAGCCTTTAGGGTTGCCACATCTTGCAAAGAAAATCAGTCTCTTTACTTTATCGTCGCACCTCGTATACCTTCATTGGGTTCAAGAATGTCAGACTGTTAATCAACACTACTGCCTTGAAGTTCTTGTTCAACTCCGTGAGAAAATAAGGGGAAAAAATCCTGAATTGTGGAAGAACAAGACATGTGTTATGCATCAACACAACGCACCGGCTCATACCACATTGTGTGTTATGAGAGTTCTAGTGAAGTTCAGCACCCCAGAGTTAGACCACCCTTTTATTCCCCTGACCTAACACCATTCCCCAAGGTCAAATCTGCATTAAAAGGAACAACATTACAGTCCGTTGAAGCAGTTAACGAAAAGACGGCATGCGTCATCAACAAGGAACTCACAGAGGAAGGCTTCTAGCACTGTTTCCGTCAGAAAATTTGCATGGAGCGTTGTAACGATAGAAGAAGGTGGTCTATTGAGGGCTTCTTTTTGAGTCATCAGTGTTCTGACTGGTTTCGCGTGGCCCGCTGTAAGGTGTCAGGCAAATCCAACACCTTACATGAAAACCCTGACATAAGCAAATCCAGTAGTATGTCACATAGCTCGGAATAAATCGTGACATTAAATTAACCAAAGTAATACGAGTAACGAGTGAGCAAATGGAATACCACAGACTAACACAAGAATGCCTAAATGCATGTCGTACCTTCCCACCGTGAGGCAGACGCAGTTCCGAGGGGAGAAACGAGGACAGAAACCGAGAGCAGAACCGTGTTAAGCTAGATAAGGGAGGGGCTGGGCACCCACGCCGCGAGCCTACCTGTACGACTATACAACCCACACGTTTTAGCGTGAGACTGTTTCGCATCTCAGGTAAGTCAAGGACAACCACCAGCCCATGTTAAAAGCTAGAGCCCTCCAGAAAAACAGTATAGATCTTACGATAACACAAAAAGGGCCACTACCACCCGCAAGTTTTAGCGTGAGCGTTTTCGCTTGTCTGTTACATTAGGATCACTCCCCAGCCCATGTTAAAAGATAGAGCCCTCCAGAAGAGCAGTATAGATCTTACGATAACGCTAAAAGGACCACGCCAGCTGCAGGTTTTAGAGTGAGACTTTTTAGCGTCTCTGTTACGTTGCAAACTTTAAAAACATTGCCCCACCACGAAAAGTATAACGTTTCTCATTGGATAGACAGAATTTTTGTAGGCGGAGCTTAAGGTTAACATTGAGACCCTGATTGGTCAGATGAAAACATAGCCAGATAGTTTTTTTTAAACTAACTTCGGTAAATTGTAGTAAGGAGAAGTTAGAAGAGAGTCGGTTCCGTGACGGCGAGCTGGATGGCTGCTGCGCTGGCCGCTGCCGCCCTGACGCTGCCTAAACACCGACAAGGTAATGAACGCAGGCGATGCCGTATTTTTGAGCGCATAAGGCTCCACTCAGAACTGCAGAAGTCTCATCTGTTACACCCCTTTTTTGCGTAATACTAGTATCGATCATTAATTAAAACTCATGGTGTTCACATTTCCCACTTGAAGAAAAGATCTGAAACGCGATGATTTTTCTTTTATATAGTTATTGAGAAGCCACATCAGCCACTGTAATTTACGACAAGTTGAATAAGTAATTAAAGATAATTGAGGGTCACTGTAGACCATTTTGATGGTTTTTTCTTTTTGTGAAACTTAAATTAAACCTAGATTATGGATGTGATATGGCATAGGTCATCCTTCAATCGATTGTAGAACTTGGAAACCCATTCAGGGAATATTCGTTCACATTTTTGTTGAACGCCGTTGGTTTTTACCATCCTGTATTAAAACATTTCCTTTTATCAATAGTGCAATTTTATAAACGATGTTTTGTGAGTAGAAAAAAATTTCCAATGGTAAAGTTAACTGCTTTTTCGACGTTATTTTGCCAGCTAACTAAAAATAGGAAAGCCTTGAACTCCTTCCACTAAATTTATTTAGTATTAAGATTCTTTTACAGGGAGTGCAGTGGAGCTGACGCTGAGATCATTTAGTATTTGGTTATATCATCGCTAGTCTCACTGAACTCTTCTGAATTCTACATTAAATGAAACAATAAGTTTACTGTTACCAGTCACTGTTTATTTGTTTCCACGACGCGTTTCAAAGGTTTAAACCTCCATCATCAGGTGGATATACATCAGTTAATATGGCATTTGTGTGTTTGTGTTGTGTTACGATTTCTTTGGAGGAAGTTGTGACACTGTCTAGTGGAGAAAACAAAACAGTATTTCAGAACTTGGTCTGTTTTGACAAAAATTGAACTTGTATCTAGCAGTAAACATAAATTAAGTAAGATAAAGTACCTCCAGTGGTCACAGGATCCTTTCACAGTCGTAACACATCACATGAACACTATCATATTGTATAAACAAATATGGCGTCGTAATCTATTAGGTGCATGGATCGTACAGCAAAAGAGAAAACGTTCTCACAAAGTCCAGAGAATATACGTCCTAACAACATTATTACAGAAAACTTTTTTGAATGATTTGGAGGTGTTGAATACATTTGTTGGAGTAAATACTTCAGGCAGTAAGTAAATACGATTTTGACAGCTTAAAATAGCATAAAGTTCATACTCATTTATACAATCAGGTGAGGTGTTAGAAACTTTAAGTACAATAATCATATTGGCTACAGTGATAAAATAAAATAAAATAATACACAATTGACCATTCTTATAGGGGTTCATAGGTAGATATGAAAGGCTGGAGGCAGAGGGGAAGGAATATAAAGAGAACATGAGAGGGAGGGAGAGGGTGGAGAGAGAGATTGTATGACAGCAAACTTTACAAGGCAAAGGATCTTAAGATTATATCTGTTGCATGTATTAACTGTCTAAAGGTTGTGGTAATACATTGCTAAATGCTTAAAAAGTGCACATGGATGTGCATTTGTATCAGCAGTTGTATACATAGTTTCAAGCTGACAAGTGGTACAAACTGTTGGTGTGCTTGTATATCTGTAAATGAAGTCAATCTCGTGTACACTCAGGGCTGTTATGGTAACATAAATAAATATTAGTGGTAAATCTTAGGGTGTGTGTGTGTGTGTGTGTGTTTGTGTGTGTGTGTGCTTAGCAATTTTTAATGACGCAGGCAGTTGTTGAAAACGGAGATGATACTACTGTAAATATTGTCATTTTTGTCATTTAAGATGCATTCAGGTTGTTTAGTTGGATGTTTGTATATTTGGAGTGTTTCAAGGATGTCTAGTTTTCTGCCTTTTGGTTGGATGTGTAGGATGCTGATACTTGTGGTGTTTTGTTTCATGCAGGTGGGTGGCAATAGCTGATGTGTGGTATTTTTTGTTTTTTAGTGCTGCCATGTGTTCTTTGAACCTAATCTCAAATGATCTCCCTGTCTGGCCTATGTAGAAGCAGTCACAGTCTAAACATTTAATTTTGTATACGCCTGTGTGATGCAGAGGGTTTTGTGTGCTGATGTTGTGGGGTAATTTCTGTCCGATCCTGTTGTCTGTTGTGAAGGATATGCTTATGCCTTTTCGTTTGAAGACATTGGCTATCTGATAGGAAATCTTACCTAGAAAGGGGATTGTGTGGAAGATGATATTTTCTTTTTGTTTTTTGTGTTGTGATTTCTTTGCCATTATTGAGTGTTTTAGGGTGTCTACTATGGAGCTGTTATAACCATTTGCAATAGCTGTTTGTTTTATTATTTGGATTTCTTGATCACTTTTGTCTTCAGAGAGTGGTAGTTGGAAAGCTCTATTGATCATGTACCGGAATGCTGCCATTTTGTGGGCTGTGGGGTGACAGGAGGAGTTGTGGATTGTAGTATGTGTTGTGGTAGGCTTCCGGTAAATTTCAAACTCATGTCTGTTATTCCTTATTCTAACTGTAAGGTCTAAGAAATTTATACTGTCATCTGTTTGGTGTTCAACTGTGAATTTTATGTTTTCATGGGAGCTGTTGAATAACTGGTTCAACTCACTGATGTCATCTTTAGTGCCTTTGATTAAAATGATGGTGTCATCCACATATCTGTAGTAGTAGATGATATTTTTGAGGAGGTGGTGATCAGAATTCAGGATTTTGTCTTCTAAGTTACTTATAAATATTTCAGCTAGCAACCCAGAAAGATTCGAGCCCATTGCCAGGCCATCTGTTTGTAAGTAGATTTTATGGTTGAATTTAAAGTAGTTGTGTGAAAGTGTGAATTCGAGCAGGTCCATTAGCTCAGTAATGTGAGTTGAAGGGATTTTTTTATGTTTTTGTAGGTTGGCATTGATTATCTGTAGTGTGGGATCTATTGGCACAGAGGAATAAAGGTTTTGTATGTCAAATGAGGCAAGTGTGGCTCCGTCAGGTACTTCTATGTCTTTGACATGTTGTGTGAATTCTGTTGTGTTTTTAAGTGTTCTCTCATTATTGAATGTGTATGCTTCTTTGAGAATTTTGAAGAGCATTTTGTTGAGTTTGAATGTTGGGCTGTTCCTGCATTTTTTTTTTTTTTTTTTTTATATAGGATGGGGCCCCTCCACGCCCGCATCAACGTGGTGACCAAACCAAAAGTTCTACTGTCACCTCCGTATAACATGTTAGTTTTTAGAATCAGGAGTCACAGGATGCAGGCTGTGATGTTATCCATGCGTCTGGGTAAGATTACTCATTTACATGGTCCATCAGGAGATAGAAGTGGTCGAAAGCGATTGAAGGGTAGCGGTTTTTAAGGGCAGAGGGAAAAAAGTGCCAAGGCAAGCGCCAAGGGAAAAAAACCTCTGCGATAGTAGGACGGGTAGTAAGGGCAGTAGCGGATTACTAGCTGCGACAGCGCATGCAAGGTGTGGTTATGTTAGTGCGAGGTATCGTGCATCGTTACCGTTGTCGTTGCTGGCGCTCGTTCCAGGATCTGCTGCTGCTGCGTCCCTGAAACATGACATTGTCATCATATATTAGTGGGCGATCGGTCATAGATCAGCTCACAGTGTGGGGGGTGTGTGTGGCTGGTTTGCGTGCTGTGTGCAGTACGGTTTCCCTGCGGTTGCCGGTATTTCGGCGGGTTAATCATCTGGGGTTGCCAGTAGTAGCTGAGTTGCAGGGGCTCGCCAGTACTGTCATGTTAGCGTGCTATGGACCATAGATGTTCAGTTTCGTGCTAATAGTGTTTTTGGTCTATTATGTTTCCATCTATGGTTGTGGTCGTAGTTACCCAGAGAAAGAATAAACGGGTTACGCGACTGTCTCGTGTTCCTGTATAGTCGTGTGGAGAGTTTTTGGAATACCTGCAAGATAGTATCTAGCCGATATTCCCGGTGAAGGTCCGCGGTGCGCGTGTAGCGCGGAGCGTTGCTTATGATTCTGAGTACTTTGTTCTGTATGAGCTGCAGACGGCGCACACGTGTGGGCGCAGCGTATCCCCAGACGGGAGCAGCATACGTCATCAGAGGTCTGATAAGTGTGGTGTACATGGACCTGGACACCCTCCTATTCAGTGTGCTACGCCGGTTAAGCATAGGGTAGAGTTGTTTGAGCCTCGCGTTTGCTTTGTTGGTCACGTGTTGGATGTGGTCCCCCCAGAGTAGTTTCCGGTCCACCCAGACACCGAGGTATTTGACCTTCTCTCGGAAACGTATTGGGCGTGCGTGTAGTGTTATTTGATTGCAGTGTTGATGTTTGCGCAGTTGTTTCGGTCTTCTGGTGAACAGAACGGCTTCGCACTTGTCGACGTTTACTCTAACACGCCACTTCACCAACCAGGGCTCTGCCGTTCTGAGTGCGGTCTGTAGTCGTGAGTTAATGTTAGACGGCTTCCAATCTTGCGCTAGGATGGCAGTGTCATCCGCGTAGATTGCCATCGTCGTGTTATGTGTATCTGGGAGGTCGTTAATGTAGAGGTTAAACAGTAAGGGCCCTAGGATGCTTCCTTGGGGTACCCCTGCCTGTATACCGTGTCGTGTTGATTGTTTGCCCTGCACGTCAGTGTTGAAACTCCTGTCCGTGAGATATGAGTGTATGAGACGTACGAGCCCGTCGGGGAACCCTGCGTCGTTTACTTTGCGTATGAGGCCGTTGTGCCATAGACGATCGAAAGCCTTCTCGATGTCCAGGAACACCGCACCAGTTGCTTTGTTCATGTTGTATCCGTGTGTGATGTATTCGACGACGCGGAGGAGTTGTTGTGTTGTCGAGTGGTGATTCCTGAAGCCGAATTGCTCCGGCCTCAGGCTGTTCCTGCAGTTCACTATAGGTCTTATGGGGGTCCCATTTTTGTGTATCTTGGGTTGTGACCGAAGGCAAGGTGCTTGTGGGCTCATTGTTACAATATTTCTTGCTTCTTGGATGGTGAGTAGAAAGTTGATGTTGTTTGAGATGTGTTTAATCTCTTTTTGAATTCTGGCTGTTGGATCTTTATGTATCTCTGTTATGTGGTTGGTTTGGAAGAAGTCTAAAGTTTTTTCTACATATGTTGCTCTGTTCATTACAACAGTTGTGTTACCCTTGTCAGCTTTTACAATTATTGCATTATTCATGTTTAATTTAGTCTTAATGGTACGTGTAAGGATTTCTTCTCTTTTCTTGTATGCTGGGAATGGTTTTGCAATTTCCTTCTCAATAATTTCATTAATTTTGTGGCAGGCTGCTATTCTGTCATTTTGCTTCTTAAGGGCGATGGTTGAGATCTGTGTGGCACTAGTGATGAGCTTTTCTTGGTTCCTTGGGTCCAGTGGAGCTTGAACATTGTGTTTTAAACCTTTGCAGAGTAGTGTTTCTTCTTCTGCAGTGAATATTATGTCTGTGTTGTTGAGGAAAGGTGTGTAGAATGTGTGTTTCCTTTGGCTGTTTTGGTTCAGTTTGGGAGGTAACTGTTGATTTATAAGACTGGCTAGTTTTTTCTTCTGTGTGGTTTTTGTTTTCTGTACAATGAACTCGATGTACTTTCTGACTTTTTCGGTTATGGAATCGTAGTCTAGTCTATGAAGCAACTTTCCCAACTGTAATTCTGCATTATAAAGCTGCGTGTTGAACATTTGTTTTTTAATATAAATTTCTTTCAGTTCGTTTTTCACCCAGAATTTCCGTGCGTTTATCAGTGTTTTCTTTGCAGTTGTCGTGTTTATTTTGACGTCAATCTTTACATAATTTGGAATGACGTTATTTCTGAGACAATTTCTATTGAAGTGAATATGCTGTGTTGTCATTGCGAGCTTTTCTGCGCTGTTTTTGTACTCGAAAATAGCCTTGATTGCCTGACTGGGCAGATTAACTTTAAATGCGAACATTTTTAGGTTAGGCTTTACCGTGACTGTTATTGACATTAAGTGAAACAATAAGTTTACTGTTACCAGTCACTGTTTATTTGTTTCCACGACGCGTTTCAAAGGTTTAAACCTCCATCATCAGGTGGATATACATCAGTTAATATGGCATTTGTGTGTTTGTGTTGTGTTACGATTTCTTTGGAGGAAGTTGTGACACTGTCTAGTGGAGAAAACAAAACAGTATTTCAGAACTTGGTCTGTTTTGACAAAAATTGAACTTGTATCTAGCAGTAAACATAAATTAAGTAAGATAAAGTACCTCCAGTGGTCACAGGATCCTTTCACAGTCGTAACACATCACATGAACACTTTTTAAGCATTTAGCAATGTATTACCACAACCTTTAGACAGTTAATACATGCAACAGATATAATCTTAAGATCCTTTGCCTTGTAAAGTTTGCTGTCATACAATCTCTCTCTCCACCCTCTCCCTCCCTCTCATGTTCTCTTTATATTCCTTCCCCTCTGCCTCCAGCCTTTCATATCTACCTATGAACCCCTATAAGAATGGTCAATTGTGTATTATTTTATTTTATTTTATCACTGTAGCCAATATGATTATTGTACTTAAAGTTTCTAACACCTCACCTGATTGTATAAATGAGTATGAACTTTATGCTATTTTAAGCTGTCAAAATCGTATTTACTTACTGCCTGAAGTATTTACTCCAACAAATGTTTTCTTTAATAATGTTGTTAGGACGTATATTCTCTGGACTTTGTGAGAACGTTTTCTCTTTTGCTGTACGATCCATGCACCTAATAGATTACGACGCCATATTTGTTTATACAATATGATAGTGTTCATGTGATGTGTTACGACTGTGAAAGGATCCTGTGACCACTGGAGGTACTTTATCTTACTTAATTTATGTTTACTGCTACATACAAGTTCAATTTTTGTCAAAACAGACCAAGTTCTGAAATACTGTTTTGTTTTCTCCACTAGACAGTGTCACAACTTCCTCCAAAGAAATCGTAACACAACACAAACACACAAATGCCATATTAACTGATGTATATCCACCTGATGATGGAGGTTTAAACCTTTGAAACGCGTCGTGGAAACAAATAAACAGTGACTGGTAACAGTAAACTTATTGTTTCATTTAATGTCAATAACAGTCACGGTAAAGCCTAACCTAAAAATGTTCGCATTTAAAGTGAATTCTACATGTCATGTGTGTTATGGCGTCTCCTTACCAGCAACAGGTCCCAGGTTCAAACTAGTCAATTCCCTAAAAAACATGCTCAGAGCGTCGTTGCGCGAAAGTGGTAGGGAGACACGATATAGTACAAACAGACACCACCATGAATGTTTAGACCGCCACGAATTCCTCTCCTGTGCCGACCTCCTCATCAGAGTAGCACTTGCAACCTACGTCCGCACTTACTTGCTGGATGTATTCCAATGCCTGTCCTCCTCTACAGTTTTTGCCCTCTACAGCTCCCTCTGGTAGCATGGAAGTCATTCACTGATGTCTTAACAGATGTCCTATCGTCCTGTCCCTTCTCCTTGTCAGTTTTCTCCACATACACCTTTCCTCTCCGATTCTGCGAAGAACCTACTCACTCCATACCTTATCAGTCCACTTAATTTTCAACATATGTCTGTAGCACCACATCTCAAATGCTTCGATTCTCTTCTGTTTCGGTTTTGCCACAGTCCATGTGTCACAACCATGCAATGCTTTGCTCCAGACGTACATCCTCGGCCTACTTTCCAGACTAGTGGACTTCTCTTGACCAGGGACGACCTATCCCCCACTGCTGGTCTGTTTTTGTCGTCCTCATTGCTCCATCTGTCATTGGTTATTTTGCTGGCTAGGTAGCGCGGTGACAGTAATTAAATATGTATGTTTTTGAAATAAAATTTGTTTCGGCAATAGTCTCACTATTCTCCACTTAATATTGGTTTTCGAAACTTTTTAAGTAGGATAATTGGCCTCTGTATTCAGACGCCGCTTCTTCAGGTTTCTTAGCATTTCCATTATGTTCATCAGTGAGTCAAACAATTCTGAATCCATTCATGCTGTCCTCCTTTGGATACGTTCAATATCCTGTGCTGGTCTGATAGGGTTCTCCTGGCACTTACACAATAGTTTAACATCTCAAAGCACGTTCCCAGTGTTCCACCCATAAATTAAAGTCTGCGACAGCTTTTCCTACGATTTACCTTATCGTGTTATTCTATTTCAAATCCATACAAATTGTTAAATCTAGGTGTTTGTATGAGATTCCGACTGTGCTTCATTGATGTAGCAGTCATGGGATATTACGAGGGCGTGCTGAAGGGTAATGCTTCCTGTGTGTGTGTGTGTGTGTGTTTCTCATCATAACCATCCTGGTGACGAACACATTTCTCCAAACGAGAGACCGGTTTGTTGATGCCGTCACTGTAGAATGTTTGACTTGGTTGAGGGAGCCACAACCTCCCCTCTGCTCGCGCCGCTCCACCGCTGTCCTCGAAGGTGTGCTTCAAGTTTTCGAAACAGGTGAAAATCGGATAGCCCAAGTCAGTATTGTATGGAGGATGATCGAAGACAATCGAACTCAAGGCGTGGGGTTGTTGCAGATGTCGCAGCGCTCGTGTGTGGTCTGGCGTTATCATGCTGAAGGAAAGGTTGTTCCACGGGTGCACGAACTCTTCCAATTCCAAATTTGCTTACAGCACACTGTCTCTCAGTCACTGAAATGTTTACATTACGCACCGCCATGTTGCACCCTAAATTCGGAGCCCTCTAGCACCAGTTAGTTAACAGTTTTCACACAAAAAAATTCGGTGGTATTGCTTTTCACTTTCACCATTCTGATTCATGTAAACATCTGTTTAGTTATTTGCGCAAAGTTTTTCAAATAGTACTTAGTTACAAATAACTGCATCATTTGCAAAGTTTCTGAGGTTGCTGCCAGCTCATTAACGGGCAACATCAACAGAAAACGTTCCCGTTCACAGGTTTGGGCTACACTTGAAGCTCCTTCTAATTCTTTCGGTGGCTCCCTGTCGAAGGCAGCATACTTGTTCTTCCTCACCAAGAATACCTAACTCCAGTCAAAAATTTTATTGTTACCACATCTGATCGTAACTATGTTAACAAACTTTGGTGTGGTACCAAGTCAAATACCCCCAGAAATCAAGAATGCTGCATCCACCTAGCAGCCTTTACCCATTGCTTCTGGGAAGCCATGTGCAAAAAACAGAAGTGCGACATTCAGTTCAGCAGTGACTTTTGTAGTTGTCGTATAACGGCTGATTTATACACAAAAGTTGTCGTTTAACGGGTAATTTATCCATAAAATTACATAAATGTTCTTATTACAGATCTGAGTTGCGGTCTCATAAATAGAATTTTATGATCGCCGGAAAAGGAAACATCAGAGTTCGATATTTAAAAGATGCAGGTTGCCGATTGTAAGGACACATTTTACGATAGGAGACCACTAATGAAATGATAGTTAAAGGCCATTATGTTTAATCAATTATCATCGCGTTGAATACTGCTCAATATTACTACACAAATCCAAGCTGTTTATGGCAGAAGAAATTAGATACGGTATGCTGTCATTTTAAATAAAACACCGATACTTCTGATGACTTACTTTATCAACTAAACAGTTGTACAGCGTCTGGTACATTACACTAAGACGTTTCTCTCCAAATTCTAACAGACAGAACAGAAGAATACAGTTGTAAGTTTTTGTCTTTTCTTCTAGAAATAAAATTGTCTGCGATATTACCTCTAACGCTACCACATGTACATAAATCGATACTTCGCCGCTACTCGGCATACTTACTCCACATAGAATTTCTCTTTCCCTTAAAACATCTATTACACAGCCCCCATATACTGAGGCTGAGTGTCAAACTACAGTCGCACTATTTACTTCTGAGGTTTGTTTACGATATTCCTCAAAAACACACACACGCCAGTTCTCTTTTACATTTAATACAACAACCAGATTTAAATTCTCGCGCCGCTCTTCTAGTCGCGTTATTACAGTCTCAGTGCAAGCAGAATACGTCACAGGCGATGTCACCCGACGTTCATATTTCAACAGTACCTGATATGCACAGTAGCTCCACAGACAGTGTTCAGCGGTTTTAATACTTTGTCACACGTGGTTAAAGATTTGGCTTCTTGCATCAAGATCATCAGTAGAAGATGAAATCATACACTACTGGCCATTAAAAATGCTACACCAAGAAGAAATGCAGATGATAAATGGGTATTCATTGGACAAAAAAAGAACTGACATGTCATTACATTTTCACGCAATTTGGGTGCATAGATCCTGAGAAATCAGTACCCTGAACAACCACCTCTGGCCGTTATAACGGCCTTGATACGCCTGGGGATTAAGTCAAACAGAGCTTGGATGGCGTGTACAAGTACAGCTGCCCATGCAGCTTCAACACGATACCACAGTTTGTAAGGTGTCAGGCAAATCCAACACCTTCCATGAAAACCCTGACATGATAAGCAAATCCAGTAGTATGTCATATAGCTCCGAATAAATCGTGACATTAAATTAACCAAAGTAATACGAGTAACGAGTGAGCAAATGGAATACCACAGACTATCACAAGAATGCCTAAATGCATGTCGTACCTTCCCACCGTGAGACCGACACAGATCCGAGGGGAAAAACGAGAACAGAAGCCGAGAGCAGAACAGTGTTAAGCTAGAAGGACCACGCCAGCTGCAGGTTTTAGCGTGAGACTTTTGGCGTCTCTGTTACGTTGCAAACTTTAAAAACGAAAAGTATAACGTTTCTCATTGGATAGACAGAATTTTTGTAGGCAGAAATTACGGTTAACATTGAGACCCTGATTAGTCAGATGAAAACACAGCCAGATAGTTTTTTTTGAACCCAGTTCGGTAAATTGTAGTAAGGAGAAGTTAGGACAGGAGAGTTACTTCCGAGACGGCGAGCTGGATGCCTGCTGCTCCGGCCGCCGCCCCCCTGACGAACACCGACAAGGTAATGAACGCACGCGATGCCGCATAACAGCGCATAAAGCTTCACTCAGAACTGCAGAAGTCTCCTCTGTTACACCCCTTTTTTGCGTAATACTAGTGTCGATCATAAATTAAAGCTCATGGTGTTCACATTTGCCACTTGAACTAAAAATCTGAAACGCGATGATTTCTCTGTTATATAAATATTGAGAAGCCACATCAGCCACTGTAATTTACGACAAGTTAGATAAGTAATTAAAGATAATTGAGGGTCACTGTAGACCATTTTGATAGTTTTCTTTTTTTTGTGAAACTTAATTTAAACCTAGATTAAAGATGTGATATGGCATAGCTCATCCATCGATCCATTGTACAACTTGGAAACCCATTCAGGGAATATTCGTTCACATTTTTGTTGAACGCAGTTGGTTTTTACCATCCTGTATTAAAACATTTCCTTTTATCAATAGTGCAATTTATAAACGATGTTTTTTTTTGTGATTAGAATAAATTTCCAATGGTAAAGTTAACTGTTTAGGAAAGCCTTGAACCCCTTCCACTAAATTTAATTAGTATTAAGATTATTTTACAGGGAGTGCAGTGGAGCTGACGCTGAGATAATTAAGTATTTGGTTATATCATCGCTAGTCTCACTGAACTCTTCTGAATTCTACATGTCATGTGTGGTCTGGCGTCTCCTTACCAGCAACAGGTCCCAGGTTCAAACTAATTAATTCCCTAAAAAACACGCTCACAGCGTCGTTGCGCGAAAGTGGTAGGGAGACACAATATACAACAAACAGACACCACCATGAATGTTTAGAAAATGGCGACCCTGCCAGGGTGGTAAAATACCATGATTGAAGGTCGACCACATGCCTAACTAGGTCAGAAAAATATCCTGTTAAAAAATTTTCGTAGTAATTTTTTTTTAAAGTTATACATAGTCGAAAACAGTAGCTGCATCGATATATAGTAAAAGTGTTCAAGAAAGACATTCTACCAGAAACAATAGCATAATTAAGTTATGAATTTTAATATTGTTAGAATTAAGTTTTCTCACCAATGCAAGCGCGCAGGTGACGGACACATCGTTAACAAGTTGGTTCTGACCCAACAAGTAAATGAAATGATTGTCAAGTCGTGTGAACAAAAAGTTTATGAAACGCGTAAGATCGTATGAGCGCATGTTGACGCGAAGTAGGGCGCGTGAATTGCTTTTAAAATAGAAAATAAGGGATCGGGAAAGATTAGCAATGGCAGATCGAGACCTTGACCGAATTGAGGTAGAGACCCAGCATGAAAATGGACAGAGAATAGAGGACAGTAGAACAGACGATCCAGTATCGCGAGGAATAGGACAGATAACGCACCATAACGAGGATAATGTACGCCACGGCACAGAAAACCTAGGTCAGCATACGACAGAGGAGCAGGAAAGTAGAGAGACAGTCGATGAGGATTCTAGCTTGCGTCTTGAATACGTAGAACCCATAGTACAAATAATCAGAGCTCCTTCAGCACAGAGTACAAGGAATGCGAGCAGAAACGTGTCACAGCATAGTTCAATGCAATCGGTTGCAAACCAACAATTGGGCGAAAACACAGAGCGTAGGACGTCGGAAGAAAATGCAATAGGACCCACCAATCTGGCAGAATTATTACAATTAATTACGGAAACCATGACAATGCAAAGTAAAGAAATTGCGCACCAAATTAAAGTTCCAAATGCAGAAACGACGAAACAAATTGCAGAAACCACGAGACAAATGCGTGAGATTAAAAAACAAAACAAATAATTTCAGTTACACCTAAGTCATATTGAAGACGAGGCAAAAGAATCTCGAGAAGTGATAGGAAACTTAATAACAGGTCACAATCAATTGAGAACAGACATTGACACTCAGGACGAGATCAAAACATTACCTAACAACACCCAGGGAGAAGTCAAGAAACTAAAGAAACAGATAAACGTAATTACTAGACAAGCAGCAGGTACAGTGCGTGAAATTGTTGAAGAAAGTGTGTTACACAAACGTATCACAAAAGCAGCGCTGAAAAGATATGAAAACCGCATAGCCAAAATAGAAGCGCAAACGAAGCGACAATTTCAGAAATTGCGAACGGAGTTGTTGCAAACCATTGAAGAGCATATTGAACAGGATCGAACAAGCACAGAATCTACAACCACATCCGTATCTGTAACAGCAACGGAAAAACAGGCAATTAACGAAGACATTACCTATTTGCGATTCCAATCACAGGCGGAAAGTAGCATATGTGAAATCAGACAGCCTACACCGCGGGTACGCGAAAGTTACAGTGGACAATATCCAATGGATCTACCACAACAGGAAAGGACGACGGGAGAAATGATCAGAAACAGAAGTGGCGAAGAATCGCGAATTTCATATGAAACTATGACGAAGTACGACAACGATCATTTCCTCACAGTCAGAAAATATCAACACTTTCGAGAAGGAAACTCATTACATCCACGAACTTTTATTGATCAATTCCGAGTAGGAGTACCAGAACACTAGACGCTAGCACACAAATTAGACTTTATATGTGCACACATGTCAGGAACAGTCGCAGAAACCATGCAGAATGTTGCAGCAACATGCCGATCGTACAAAGATTTCAGAGAGAGGTTTCTCTCACGATATTGGTCCAGCGAAGCACAGAAAAGAGTGAAGTACGAATTATTGCAGAACCCATATTTTGAAAATTCAGAAGAGAAGAATCCCGTGAAATATTTCGAATTAATGGCAAAGAAAAATCAATGCTTAGATGTACCATACAGTGACGGAGAGTTGATTAAATTATGCGCGATGAAGCTACCATTGAAATAACAGCAATCATTAGTAGGTCGCGGAGGCAATGACGTCGAAGCATTTAAAGGTATTCTAAGGGAACTAGAGTTCATATTTTCGGAAGATGACGTAAGAAAAAGACGAAGCGCACGTGAAAACGAAAGCAAAAATCAGTGGAATCCACAAGACACAGTACGAAGAAACAATAACTACGAACCACGTGATAACTTCGCACCAAGAAACGACAATAGATTTCAACAAAGAACCGGTTATGGATTTAGAAGAGAATATGGCAATAACTATACTTCACCCAGGAACGGCAACAACTATTACAGAGGGAATAACGACAATTGGAACGGGTACTGGAGAACCAATAGACCGACAAATTATCAACCAAGAAACCACTATCAACAAGCTGAACAAGAAAAGCGAATACAGATAGAAGACGTGGAGGTAAGACCACCAAACCCCGATAAACGTTCTATTTGACAGCTAAGTGCCGATGCCAAAGAGAATGACGCACCGACCCAGGACGATTGCAGCACCTTGAACAGAGAAGTAAAAATCTTATCATGAGAAGAGAAGAAGAAAGAAACAAATCCGCAGGGACCAGATGAAAACGAATACGAGAAAATAAGAATATCGTGTTCGGACGAAATTAAGTAGGAGAATACTGACGCGGAAGATGAATTACCAGAGGCATGCACAACGAATGTAGGAGGAAAGGACGAAGTAATGAGTATTGCACAGCTATTTGAGATGGAAACCAGGGAAAGCGAATTCAATGAGGATAATGCGCAGTCGACAGAAGTTGAAAATAAGTTACAAGTGGGCACACAACCCAACATATATAATGAAGGAAATTATGAAGCGCTAATTAGAGCATTTAGATGCGGTGATGTGAAAGTAGCGACGAAGAAGGAGAAGATAGAAGAGGATGAGGAAAAAGTAGAGGATGTAGAAGAAAGCGTAAATGAAGGAAGAAATAGAGAAGGGAAAATAAAAGAGAGAGAAATAGCAGTCGAAGCTTATTCTACAGAAAGTTCGAATTCACAAGGGAAATTCCTAAAAAGACTAATGTATGATTCAGTGGAGGATTCGTTGATGCAAGAAGAAGAAGAACAGAACCAACCCTTTCAAATTCAACCAATTGTGAAGACCATGGTAAAGCATATCCCAGTCAATATTGTAATTAATAGCGGAAGTGAACTGACTGCGATCTCAGAAAATTTATTCATGCAGTGTAATGCCAATGAGGAATTGCCAGTTCTGAAAACACGTAAGATTAAAGTAAGAGGTCCTATTACAAACAATGCTGCGGAAGTTACAAGACAAACAAGGTTAACTCTTGCGTGCCAAGGTAAAAAGATCGAAGCCAACTTCGTGATTATACCTAAACTAACTGTAGATTTGATTATAAGTGCAGATTTTTTAAATGAGAGACGAGCGATAATAGATATGGGGAAAGGTAGCGTAACATTCGGGAATGTCACACTTCTTTTTGAGCAAAAGCTAAAGTCAGAAGAGATACCAGTTATAAACAAACAATTAAGAATGACGCGAGATAAAGAGGATGAAGAATTAGAATGGTATGCACAAAAGAGGGAATCGCCTCAACTCATGTTAGAAGTCCATAAAGAAATCGACGAAAAATTACAAGAAGTTCAAGGTATTTCGGAACACAGTAAAAGAGAATTAGAGGATATTTTACGAGATAAAGCAGAGGTATTTTTACCTAAGACTGGCAGTATTAAACACTTTCAGTACACGTTTGAAGTAAAACAGCACAAATCATTTAGAGTGCCACCCTATACAATCCCATTAAGCTACAGGAATAAAGTATTCCACGAGATATCCAAAATGTTAGATGACGATATTATGGAACCAGCTACCTCCACATATAACAGCCCGCTCCATATTGTACAAAAACGAGATGGGAGCATCAGGTTAGTGCTTGATTCCAGACAGATCAACACAATCATAATCACTGAGACAGATCGCCCAGAAAAATTAGAGGAATTGGTACATAATTTCCACGGTGCTAAGATATTTTCATCAATTGATTTACGGAGTAGTTTCTGGCAAATAGAATTGGTCCCAGAATGTAGAAAATTTACAGCATTTATCGTTTTCGGTAGATGTTACCAGTTTAAACGATTGCCATTTGGTTTAAACATATCATCAGCAGCGTTTATTAGGGAATTTAATACTATACTCAGTCCTGAAATTTTACAAAAAATTACTTGTTATGTTGATGATGTGATTATACCAGAACCCTCTTGGGAACATCACAACGACACATTACATCAGTTTTTACAGATCATGAAAGAGCATGGGGTCACAGTAAATATAACAAAATCCAAATTTGGAAGGCGAGATGTCAAATTTCTAGGACACATAATTTCTGAGAAAGGGGTAATGCCCGACCCAGAAAAACTAACGGCAGTCAAAGAATTCTGTACTCCATATAATAAGAAAACTCTCAGAGGATTTCTAGGTCTCACCGGATTCTATAAAAAATTTATTTGGATCGGCTCTCTCGCAACACCACGCCTATGTGCATTGACTGGGAAAACACGCCATGGGTATGGGATCAACAAGCCAATGAAGAATTTTTAAAAGTGAAAAACGCATTAACAACAGCACTGATTTTAGCACACCCTGATCTAACACAAAATTTTGTACGGCCACTGATAGTGCAAAAAAAGGTTTAGGAGTTGTTTTATTCCAAGAATACGAACAGGCAGGGCTAAGATCATATAGGACAATTGCCCTTGCCAGTCGGGTACTCACAAAAAGCGAGAAAAACTATTCAGTCACTGAGCTGGAAGCATTGGCCTTGTATGGGGCTTCCAACGTTTTCGATAATTCCTATTCGGAAGAAAAACAAAAGTATATACTGACCACAAAGCATTAGAATTTCTGTTATCCGCCAAACTAACTCATGGGAGGTTAGCCAGATGGATGTTAATACTACAAGAATTTGACTTCACTATTACACACATATCAGGACCAGCAAATGTATTAGCAGATGCTTTATCACGATGTCCACAGGGTGCATCCAAAAACATAGGTTTGGAAGCAGCAAAAGACCAGTTTACAATGTACTATATGAAACAAGTACCTTTCGAAAACTACATTACGACAGCATTGAAAAACACAGGTAAAGAACAGGACAAGGATCCCGAAATACTAGGAATCAAACACAAGTGGAGAAGTAAGGATTTTCCAGACATTCGACAGCACTATCTCGTAAAAAACAATATTTTATTTTTTAGACGAAATGAATGGCTAATTTATATCCCAGATGAACTAATTAATAAGTACATATGGTATACAAATTTAAGTAATGGCCACTTTGGACCAAAGAAATGCTTTTTAAAAATAAAACAAACAAGCCATTTTCCTAATATGGAAAGACGAATTAGAACAGTATTAGTCAAATGCAAAAAATGTATGAGGGCTAAACACGTCACTTTCCAAACCAAACCACCTATGTTTCCAATAATCCCTAAAAGATTAAAACAAATAGCTGCAACAGATTTGATGGGGCCCCTCCCACGCACAAAAATAGATATATTTTCATATTTGTCGTTTTGGAACTTACTTCTAAATATGTTACCTTGACACCATTAAAACGAGCAACAGGACTTGCTATAAGTAAAGCATTTAGACAAGATTTTCTCAGACAAGTAGGTCGAGTGGAACGAATAATTTCTGATAATGGCCCACAATACAAATCAGTGCAATGGCAGAACATGTTAAAACAACACAAAATAAAACCCATCTACATATCTAAGTACAAACCTAGTGTAAATCCAGCAGAAAGATCTATGAAGGACATAGGCACTGAATTTCGATTATATGCAGGCAAAAGACACAACACTTGGGATATATACCTTAAAGATTTTCAAGAAGTAATAAATGAAATGCCATATAGCACTACACTACTACCTCCAGTTACTGTACTTAAAAATATTGAACCCCCAAACATAACCAGAGAAAATGTTAGATTTCCTATTGTACCACATAGACAGCACAAACAAATCATAGCAACAGCACTCTCCAACATGAGAAAGGCAGCCATTAAAAGAAAAGAAAGAGGAGATAGAACAGCAATTAAAAGTTCTCAGTAGGCCAGAAAGTATTTGTAAAAACACACCATCTCTCCAGCAAACAGAAACACAAAATACATAAGTTTTACACTGCATAAAAGGACCTGTCATAATTAGCCAAATTGCTCATGATAATGCTGTGGAACTAATGAACCCAAAAACAGGCAAAACCTTAGGACTTCACCATGTGAGCCATATAAAAAAGTTTGAAGATTAATTTTATTATTGGTAAATAATCAGCACAATATTTCAAGATTATGTTGCAGATAAGATCGTCAGCTGAAAGAAGAATGAAGAGAGAGGAAGGTGGGAAAAAGAAAGTAGTTTCAATAATAACACAATAGTACCATAGCTTAAGGTGAAGGGATAAAGTGTAGATAGTCTAACAGCATGAAATACTAAAATGCTATACACCACGACACTACACAAAAATAAAAAACGAATTTGAGGATTCTTGAGTAGACATTAAGACTCCAAATATCTTAGAATTGTAACATAGAAAGGGCACAGAAATTTGTAAAGCTTTTTAAGAAGGCCTAAAACAAGTAGATAGTAGACATATGTTAGATGATTATAAGTAAAACTTTTTGTAAGAACCATTGTAAAAACTCCAACAAAGACCAGATGCAACGACCCACAAGTTGCAACGTGAGAAGTATCAAGAAAGAAAAGGACGTAATTAGCAATACAGGAGGACAGCGAGACCAACAGAAGGCCCTCGAATAGAAAGTGGGCAATAAATATGCCCGCTAGGTGGAACCTTGCTGGGATGGAACAGGGAGCTGCACAGTGACACCCTTGCAGAGACGCCACAGGACGCCAGAAGAGACCAGTGCAGGGACACCGGATTTTCACCCGCTCGTAAACCCCGGGGCGCCCCCGACACAGCGGAGCGAGCAAAAAACGGCCGGACGAGAAGACAGCTTGGGCAAGCCACCACTGGTAAAAATATGCGTAAAAGTCACAATACTGCTATTAAACAGCACGCTGATGCACGAAACTGAAGAAGAACTTCCACAAAGTAAAAATGACGCACCCAAACAATTTATCAAACTGTTACTAGGAAGAGAACTTCAAAGCGACTAGTTATCAATAAATATTTCCATACCCTGCCCAGAGAAGAACCAAGAAGCAAGTAAGAAGCAGATAAAAAGCGGGAAGAACAGAAGTTGAAGATTCGCATGATTGAGACTAAGAAAGAAGATGAGTGAAGAATAGACGACATACCTTCCCAAATCCCTATTCTATTGTAAACTAGTCGTCTGCGAAGTATTACAACGAAAAACGACCGCTTTCAGCGACACATAACGATGACTTTCACGCATACAGAGCCAGTAAATCACGAGATTCTGCAGTCACAGCTCCATTCCATTATGGGACATCCACAACAGCAACACACACTTGCAAAGCCAACAAAGAACGACGAACAAAGCTGTAAATCAAATACTTGCCCACATCCATCTCGCTCAAGTCAATCACCTTCATGCAAGAACATTCGCCAACCTCATGCTTAAACATTCATAGGATTGGGTGAATGTGTGAAATCAAATTATGTGATGTATGAGTCGTGCAAAAGAAACGTGTGAAAAACTAAATACGTTAAGCATACCAGACAGCTAATAACCTACAAAATAAGAGTCATTGACTATGGACTTAAGTAAAAAATAGACTATCGATAAAAATAAGTCATTAGTTTTGATATGGACAGTATATAAAGAAACAATATGCCACTTATTTTCTCGTCACAAAAATAAAAGAATAACTATATTTCACTTATTTTCTCCTTTATAAATACAAAGAATAAAAAATTATCTTGTTGGATGTTTTCCATTTTTTTTAACATTTGTACCATTTATTAGGATAATATCTCAATACTTGTGTATGTATATTTCTTTGTCAAAACAATTCTTGGAAATAATTCTTATTTGTTAGTGTAAGAATGTTGAAATGAGTGTCTAGAAACAAAAACATTTTTACTTGCACATGATATTTAGAAAATGTGTTAGGAATAGATTTTACATAATTACTACTTTTATAAAAACAACATTTCTAAGAAAATCGACGTGAAAGACTCCTCACTTTCGATAACAAACTTATTAAAAAACAAACTTCACACTTAAATAAAGAAAGAAAATAATTAAAAATTAATAATAGCATAAAACTATTCTTCTCTTGTCATTTTTAATTATAATGTGGAAGAATATAAAAATATAAATTAGTAATACAAACTAGCATAGAACAGAATAATGTGGCTGAACAGTGCACAACAAAATTTAGATAAATTAGAAAATTGTTGACTGACTTAGACAACGATTCAACCATTGCCTAAATCAGTGCAAAAATAAAGTTCAAAGGGTGGTGATATGTAAGGTGTCAGGCAAATCCAACACCTTACATGAAAACCCTGATATGATAAGCAAATCCAGTAGTATGTCACATAGCTCCGAATAAATCATGACATTAAATTAACCAAAGTAATAGGAGTAACGAGTGAGCAAATGGAATACCACAGACTAACACAAGAATGCCTAAATGCATGTCGTACCTTCCCACTGTGAGACCGATGCAGTTCCGAGGGGAGAAACGAGAACAGAAGCCGAGAGCAGAACCATGTTAAGCTAGAAGGCCCTACGATAAGGGACGGACTGGACACCCACGTCGCTAGCCTACCTCTAAGACTACCACCCACACGTTTTAGCGTGAGGCATTTTCGCGTCTCTGTTACGTCAAGGACCACCCCCAGCCTATGTTAAAAGCTAGAGCCCTCCAGAAAAACAGTATAGATCTTACGATAACACAAAAAGGGCCACTACCACCCGCAAGTTTTAGCGTGAGACTTTTTCGCGTGTCTGTTACATTAGGACCACTCCCCAGCCCATGTTAAAAGATAGAGCCCTCCAGAAGAACAGTATAGATCTTACGATAACGCTAAAAGGACCACGCCAGCTGCAGGTTTTAGAGTGAGACTTTTTCGCTTCTCTATTACGTTGCAAACTTTAAAAACATTGCCCCACCACGAAAAGTATAACGTTTCTCATTGGATAGACAGAATTTTTGTAGGCAGAGCTTATGGTTAACATTGAGACCCTGATTGGTCAGATGAAAACACAGCCAGATAGTTTTTTTTTAACCCAGTTCGGTAAATTGTAGTAAGGAGAAGTTAGGACAGGAGAGTTAGTTCCGAGACGGCGAGCTGGGTGGCTGCTCCAGCCACCGCCCCCTGACGAACACCGACAAGGTAATGAACGCACGCGATGCCGCATAACAGCGCATAAAGCATCACTCAGAACTGCAGAAGTCTCCTCTGTTACACCCCATTTTTGCGTAATACTAGTGTCGATCGTAAATTAAAGCTCATGGTGTTCACATTTGCCACTTGAACTAAAAATCTGAAACGTGATGATTTCTCTGTTATATAATTATTGAGTAGCCACATCAGCCACCGTAATTTACAACAAGTTAGATAAGTAATAAAAGATAATTGAGGGTCACTGTAGACCATTTTGATAGTTTTCTCTTTTGTGAAACTTAATTTAGACCTAGATTATAGATGTGATATGGCATAGGTCATCCTTCGACCCATTGTAGAACTTGGAAACCCACTCAGGGAATATTCGTTCACATTTTTGTTGAACGCAGTTGGTTTTTACCATCCTGTATTAAAACATTTCCTTTTATCAATACTGCAATTTATAAACGATGTTTTGTGATTAGAAAAAATTTCCAATGGTAAAGTTAACTGCTTTTTCGACGTTATTTTACCAGCTAACTATAAATAGGAAAGCGTTGAACCCCTTCCAGTAAATTTAGTTAGTATTAAGGTTCTTTTACAGGGAGTGCAGTGGAGCTGACGCTGAGATAATTAAGTATTTGGTTATATCATCGCTAGTCTCACTGAACTCTTCTGAATTCTACATGTCATGTGTGGTCTGACGTCTCCTTACCAGCAACAGGTCACAGGTTCAAACTAATTAATTCCCTAAAAAACACGCTCACAGCGTCGTTGAGCGAAAGTGGTAGGGAGACACAATATAGAACTAACAGACACCACCATTAATGTTTAGAAGTTCATCAAGAGTAGTGACTCACATATTGTGACGAGCCAGTTGCTCGGCCACCATAGACCAGACGTTTTCAGTTGGTGAGAGATCTGGTGAATGTGCTGGCCAGGACAGCAGTCGAACATTTTCTGTATCCAGAAAAGCCCGTACAGGACCTGCAACATGTGGTCGTGCATTATCCTGCTGAAATGTAGGGTCTCGCAGGGATCGAATGAAGGCTAGAGCCACGGGTCGTAACACATCTGAAATGTAGCGTCCACTGTTCAAAGTGCCATCAATGCGAACAAGAGGTGACCGAGACGTGTAACCAATGGCAACGTTTACCATCACGCCGGGTGATGACGAATACACGCTTCCAATGTGCGTTCACCACAATGTCGCCAAACACGGCTGCGACCATCATGATGCTGTAGACAGAACCTAGATTCATCCGAAAAAATGAAAAATGTCATTCGTGCACCCAGGTTCGTCATTGAGTACACTATCGCAGGCGCTCCTGTCTGTGATATATATATATATATATATATATATATATATATATATATATATATATATATATATATATATATGTGTGTGTGTGTGTGTGTGTGTGTGTGTGTGTGTGTGTGTGTGTGTGTGTGCGTGTGCGTGTGTCTGTGTGTGTACTGATATCATCAATTTAATAATTTTTTTGTCTTTGCAGATTGTCCACCATATGCAGTGTTTGTTAAGTGCCCAGATAAACTTAAAATCGTTCTAAGGTTAATGTTTCTGAAGTTAACTGTTTATGCAAAGTCATTTCTCATAATCCTTGTCCATTCCATGCTTCACGCACAATCTCTTTTTATGATGCGCTTTTTTTGCAGAATAACACACGCAAACAACGATATCCATTTGGTGGTCTTCGTGGTGGAGATACGTTTCAAAACAAGTTCCTTAACACACTCAGCTTTGCGGAATCATGACCCTTGTTTTGGATGTTGTACTTCGCAGACGGGTTGTCGTCGCATTTCCGAGAACATTCGGCCCTTCAAATTCCGCTCTATTTCTCACACCCGTAATCTACACTCGTTTATATTTGTTTTTGCTGCTTGCCGTAGCCTCACTGTACTATACGCTGATCTTAAATGTCAGAATTTACAAGGTTATGGTGCCTTAGAACGTTCTTGTCATCATCCACGACGTTGTTCGCTCTTTTAAAACTTTTATGTCTAACTACTTGTGTCATGAAACTGAAACTTCCTGGCAGATTAAAACTGTGTGCCCGACCGAGACTCGAACTCGGGACCTTTGCCTTTCGCGGGCAAGTGCTCTACCATCTGAGCTACCGAAGCACGTGCTCAGATGGTAGAGCACTTGCCCGCGAAAGGCAAAGGTCCCGAGTTCGAGTCTCGGTCGGGCACACAGTTTTAATCTGCCAGGAAGTTTCATATCAGCGCACACTCCGCTGCAGAATGAAAATCTCATTCTGGGCCTACTTGTGTCATTCTAAATATTCTACTATACATTTGTTTATGCATAAATTTTATGTTTTTTCTCTCACCATAGGATTTGTTTGATTACTACTTAAACCTGAAAGAAAAGATTAGAACCAACACATGCCGTGTTACAACGCATGACATCAAGCGCTTATCTATGAATTAAATACAATTGTTACAGTAAGAATTAAAATTTCTATAAATCGAGCTACTAGATACAGCACTTGACGTGTTTGTGGACCCTAATCTGTTTTTGAATGTTGTGTGATGATTTCCTTCATCTATATCATTTGCCTGCTTCCTTTGACATTTCCATTGCTTTCTGAAAGTGTGTGGTTTCATTCTGTTCTTTGAACGTAGTTCGTTTCTAGGAATGACTTCTGTTTGTGTTAGGTTCACACATACTCAGTCTTCTGTTATTACATAGAAAAATCCTAAGTGATTGGCATAACGTTCATTACGCAGCATAAGAAATTAGATAAATCATTTCTCGTACAACGATATTTAAATCACAATAAAGTTTCCTTTCTCGCCATCTCTTCTTTCTCCTTAGCTGCTCTTAGATGCTACTCTATCCTGTGCAAGCTTCTTCATCTATCATTACCTACTGCAACTTAAATGCTTCTGAATCTGCTTATTGTATTCATCTACGATTTTTACCCTCCACGCTGTCCTTCAATACTAAATTGGTGATCTCTTTATGCCTCAGAACATGTCATACCAAGCAATATCTTCCTCTAGTGAAGTTGTGCCACAAATTTCTCCTTTCCCCAATTATATTCAATACTTCCTCATTAGTTATGTGATCTACCCATCTAATCTTCAGCATTCTTCTGTACCACCACAATTTCGACATCTTCTATTCTCTTCTTGTCCAAGCTACACTTCTGGAAATGGAAAAAAGAACACATTGACACCGGTGTGTCAGACCCACCATACTTGCTCCGGACACTGCGAGAGGGCTGTACAAGCAATGATCACACGCACGGCACAGCTGACACACCAGGAACCGCGGTGTTGGCCGTCGAATGGCGCTAGCTGCGCAGCATTTGTGCACCGCCGCCGTCAGTGTCAGCCAGTTTGCCGTGGCATACGGAGCTCCGTCGCTGTCTTTAACACTGGTAGCATGCCGCGACAGCGTGGACGTGAACCGTATGTGCAGTTGACGGACTTTGAGCGAGGGCGTATAGTGGGCATGCGGGAGGCCGGGTGGGCGTACCACCAAATTGCTCAACACGTGGGGCGTGAGGTCTCCACAGTACATCGATGTTGTCGCCAGTGGTCGGCGGAAGGTGCACGTGCCCGTCGACCTGGGACCGGACCGCAGCGACGCACGGATGCACGCCAAGACCGTAGGATCCTACGCAGTGCCGTAGGGGACCGCACCGCCACTTCCCAGCAAATTAGGCACACTGTTGCTCCTGGGGTGTCGGCGAGGACCATTCGCAACCGTCTCCATGAAGCTGGGCTACGGTCCCGCACACCGTTAGGCCGTCTTCCACTCACGCCCCAACATCGTGCAGCCCGCCTCCAGTGGTGTCGCGACAGGCGTGAATGGAGGGACGAATGGAGACGTGTCGTCTTCAGCGATGAGAGTCGCTTCTGCCTTGGTGCCAATGATGGTCGTATGCGTGTTTGGCGCCGTGCAGGTGAGCGCCACAATCAGGACTGCATACGACCGAGGCACACAGGGCCAACACCCGGCATCATGGTGTGGGGAGCGATATCCTACACTGGCCGTACACCTGTGGTGATCGTCGAGGGGACACTGAATAGTGCATGGTACATCCAAACCGTCATCGAACCCATCGTTCTACCATTCCTAGACCGGCAAGGGAACTTGCTGTTCCAACAGGACAATGCACGTCCGCATGTATCCCGTGCCACCCAACGTGCTCTAGAAGGTGTAAGTCAACTACCCTGGCCAGCAATATCTCCGGATCTGTCCCCCATTGAGCATGTTTGTGACTGGATGAAGCGTCGTCTCACGCGGTCTGCACGTCCAGCACGAACGCTGGTCCAACTGAGGCGCCAGGTGGAAATGGCATGGCAAGCCGTTCCACAAGACTACATCCAGCATCTCTACGATCGTCTCCATGGGAGAATAGCAGCCTGCATTGCTGCGAAAGGTGGATATACACTGTACTAGTGCCGACATTGTACATGCTCTGTTGCCTGTGTCTATGTGCCTGTGGTTCTGTCAGTGTGATCATGTGATGTATCTGACCCAGGAATGTGTCAATAAAGTTTCCCCTTCCTGGGACAATGAATTCACGGTGTTCTTATTTCAATTTCCAGGAGTGTATTTATCGTCCATGTTTCACTTCCATACATGGCTACACTCCATACAAATACTTTCAGAAACTCCTTCATAACACTTGAAGCTATACTCGATATTAACACATTTCTCTTCTTCAGGAACGCTTTCCTTGCTGTAGCCAGTTTGCATTTTATATCCTCTCTACTTAGACCATCGTCAGTTATTTTGCTCCCCAAATAGCAAAACTCATCTACTACTTTAAGTGTCTCATTTCCTAATTAATTCCATCAGCATCGCTCAACTTAATTCGACTACATTCCATTATCCTCGTTTTGCTTTTGTTGATATTCATCTTATATCCTCCCTTCAAGACACTGTCCATTCCGTTTAACTGCTCTTCCAGGTCCTTTGCTGTTTCTGACAGAATTACAATGTCATCGGCGAACCTCAAAGTTTAATTTCTTCTCCATGGATTTTAATTCCTACTCCGAACTTTTCTCTCGTTTCCTTTACTGCTTGCTCAATATACAGATTGAATAACATCGGGGATAGACTACAACCCTGTCTCACTCCCTTCCCAACCACTGCTTCCCTTTCATGCCCCTCGACTCTTATAACTGCCATCTGGTTCTTGTACAAATTGCAAATAGCCTTTCGCTCCCTGTATTTTACCCCTGCAACCTTCAGAATTTGAAAGGGAGTATTCCAGTCAACATTGTCAAAAACTTTCTTTAAGTCTACAAATGCTAGACACGTAGGTTTGCCTTTCCTTAATCTTTCTTCTAAGACAAGTCGTAGGGTCAGTATTGCCTCCCGTGTTCCAACATTTCTACGGATTCCAAACTGATCTTGGCCGAGGTCAGCTTCTACCAGTTTTTCCGTGTGTCTGTAAAGAATTCGTGTTAGTATTTTGCAGCTGTGACTTATTAATCTGATAGTTCGGTAATTTTCACATCTGTCAACACCTGCTTTCTTTTCGATTAGAATTATTATATTCTTCTTGAAGTCTGAGGGTGTTTCGCCTGTGTCGTGAATCTTGCTCGCCAGATGGTAGAGTTTTGTCAGGGCTGGCTCTCCCAAAGCCGTCAGTAGGTCTAATGGAATGTTGTCTACTCCCGGGGCCTTGTTTCGACTTAGGTCTTTCAGTGCTCTGTAAAACTCTTCAGGCAGTATCATATCTCCCATTTTACCTTCATCTACATCCTCTTCCACTTCCATGATATTGTCCTCAAGTACATCGCCTTGTATAGACCCTCATATGCTCCTTCCACCTTTCTGGTTTCCCTTCTTTGCTTAGAACTGGGTTTCCATCTGAGTTCTCGATATTCGTACAAGTGGCTCTCCTTTCTCCAAAGGTCTCTTTAATTTTCCTTTAGGCAGTATCTATCTTACCCCTAGTGAGATAAGCTTCTACATCCTTTCATTTGTCCTCAAGCCGTCCCTGTTTAGCCATTTTGCACTTCGTGTCGATCTCATTTTTGAGACGTTTGTATTCCTTTTTGCCTACTTCTTTTAATGCATTTTGATATTTTCTCCTTTCATCAATTAAATTCAATATTTCTTCTGTTACCCAAGGATTTCTACTAACCCTCGTCTTTTTGCCTACTTGATCCTCTGCTGCCTTCACTATTTCATCCCTCAAAGCTACCCATTCTTCTTCCACTGTGTTTCTTTCGCCCATTCCTGTCAATCGCTCCCAAATGCTCTTCCTAAACTCTCTTCGACCTCTGGTTCTGTCAGTTATCCAAGTCCCATATCCTTAAATCCCCATCTTTTTGCAGTTTCTTCAGTTTTAATCTACACTTCATAAACAATACATTGTGGTCAGAGTCCACTTCTGCCCCTGGAAATGTCTTACAATTTAAGACCTGGTTCCTAAATCTCTCTCTTACCATTCTATAATCTATCTGAAACCTGCCTGTATCGCCAGGCCTCTTCCATACATACAACCTTCTTTTGAACCAAGTGTCAGCTATGATTACGTTATGCTCAGGAAAATTCTTAATTTACTAGGATCTGGTCTAATGCCTTCAGAACTGTACTTAATCTCATTTCACGCAAACTTTGATTTCAGTAGATTTGCTGTAACACCAGCTTGTGCGAAGTTACATAATGTATGTTCTAAAACGTATATGTGATTTTCCCATGACTGTGTGGCTAAAAGAATTACTTCAACGTACAACGTTACCTTTTCCGGCAGTTCTGTGCCTAGAGCAGCAATGAAAAAACCTGAACTTACATTGAGTCCGAATGGAAGTACGCTAAATTGGCGACTGCTGCCATCAAAAATAAACATAGTATACTTCCTTGACTCTTTGCCTAACGGTAATTACCAAATCGAATTTATGCCTCCACAGTTGATAAGTATTTTACCCCAAAAAATTTCTGCAACTGTTCTTCGAGGTTTCCTGGTTTCGTGCGAACTGGTACGATGATTTTGTTGACGGTATGCGCGTCCAGAACTAAGCGTGTATTTCCGTTTGGTTGGATTACAGTTAGTAGTAGACCGACATAAGAAGACATTGGTCGCTTAGTGCTTGATTTTTACACGCACCGCATGCTGCTTGGATAGATGAATCTTATACGTGTTATAACAAATGTATTTGCTAAGGTATCTACCTTGGTATTTCCATCTGTGACGCGTGTGTTACGAGAAGCATACGCAACATTTACTACTTGTGTGCTTAATGAATCATGATTAGAAACAATTTTTCAACATCAGATACAAGTAACATTTGCTGATCCTCATATTTCTTATTCTGGTTAAACAAAGTTTTAGTTTTAGCAAGTGATTGACCCTGCTGCTGACTAAGTGTTTTAATCTGTGTGTATAAACCTGAAACCTGAACAGTGAATCGAGTATTTATTTCATCAACTTTGGTTTTATGCAGTGTTACTGTTTTGCAGTGCGACTAAGAAGTGAGATTGGTTTGTATGTTATTCAGTTTAGTTTCGATTGTGTCCAGTTTGCGCAATATGATTTGCAATGTGTCAGTGACGTTTGAAGACGGCGCAGGCTGTACCATAACCGTGATGTATAACAATAATACTTCGGCCCCCATCAAAGGCTCTGACGTAGCTTCATTCATCCTACTAAACATATTTCCTAACAGATTTTCATTATTGTCCACGTCTTGTGTAGTTACTATTATATTCTGTAACACACATTGGTCATTTCAATTATTTACAACACTGCCCGCGTCAAAATCTTCATTTTCAATGTTATGCTCTATTTTTGCTAATTGTCTACGTGTTTTAACTATCTCTGTACAAAAATTATATCAATGAAATTCTATTTTGATAGCAAACGTTTGATTTTTAAACATACCCTGCTACGAAAATTCATAAATTGAACCTCAAAAAATTTTCCATCACAATATTATTTTCTTGATGGTGGTTCGCCATGTCATGAATGATGTTTCCAAACGAGGTCATTTAGTTACAACAATGTTCTATGTATTCTTGTTACACTCCATTGCAGTGTCAGTCAGGTTGTAAGTAGGGTGTTTACGTTTTCTTATTGGTAACGCCACGTAGCGCTCTGTATGAAAAATCACTGGCTGTGCCGTGTGCAGACTGTGGCTGGTTTGCATTGTTGTCTGCCATTGTAGTGTTGGGCAGCGGCAACTGGATGCTAACAGCGCGTAGCGTTGCGCAGTTGGAGGTGAGCCGCCAGCAGTGGTGGACGTGAAGAGAGAGATGGCGGAGTTTTGAAATTTGTAAGAATTGGTGTCATGAACTGATATATATATATATATATATATATATATATATATATATATATATATATATAATGACTATAAAGGTAAATACATTGTTTGTTCTCTATTAAAATCTTTCATTTGCTAACTGTGCCTGTCAGTAGTTAGTGACTTCCGTAGTTTGAATTTTTTATTTAGCTGGCAGTAGTGGCGCTTGTGAGGTAAGTGATTTGTGAAATATATAGGTTAATGTTAGTCAGGGCCATTCTCTTTTAGGGATTATTGAAAGTCAGATTGCGTTGCGCTAAAAACTATTGTGTGTCAGTTTAAGCACAGTCGTGTATAATTTTTCAAAGATTACGTTATATGAATTCTGAAATGAGAAGTGCTGCATCAAATTCAAACTAAACAATATTTCACATAATAAAATCTACGACATATATATGCTCTTGTTAATGTGTTGCCGCTAAGCACTGCTGCACCTCACCTTTTCTGGTTCTGTTCTCGTAAATTTTCTTTTTAATTTTCTCATCAGATCAATTTTACTTGTAGGTTTTTAATGGTTCTCCGAACATCAACAGTTTTGTAGCATGAAGTAGCAAATAAAATAAACATTACTACACAATTACAATAGTTCTTTCACGCCCGTCGCCAATAAAGTTTGGTTTAGTCATAAAATGACATAAATATACTAATTACAGGTTTGAGTTGCGGTCTCTCGAATAGATTTTCTCGGTCGCCGGACAAGGAAACAGCAGGCTTCGATATTTAAAAAGACACAGATTACTGATTTGAAAGGACACGTACTATGATAGGAGACCACTAATAAAATGTTAGCTAACGGCCATTATGTTTCATCAATTATCTTCCCGCTGATAGCTGCGAAATATTATTAGACAAATACAAATTGTTTATGGCAGAAGCAATTTATTTTAAATAAAACATTGATACCTTTGATGACTTACTTTATCAACTAATTAACTGTACAGCGTCTGGTAGATTACAGTAAGACGTTCCTCTCTAAACTCTAACAGGCAGAGCAGAAGAATAATAATTGTAAGTTTTTGTCTTTTGCTTTAGAAATAAAATTATCTCTTACGCCTATCACATGTATATAAATTAATAATGCCGCTTCTCGGCATATTTATTCACTACGGAATTTTTCTTTTCCCTTAAAAGATCTGTTACACGTCCTCTTGCATTTCGTTACAATCCTCTTCGTTTATCGTCTGCCACGATAACTCAAAACACACTATCTTCCACATTGTGATTTAGCTTTCTCTGTATGCGGTATGCTCTGAAGTGACAAAAATCATGGGACCGCGACATGGACATACGAAGAAACCCCTAGTATCGCATACACAAGGTATAGAAAGGCGGAGTTGTCGCTTGTACTTAGGCGATTCGTGTGATAAGTTTTTCGACTTGATTATGCCAGCACCACGGTAATTAACTCGGAATTTCAGTTCGAGCTAGACACATGGGACTTTCGATTCGGGGAATTCAATACTACGAGGTCTACAGTGTCAAGAGCGTGGCTGGAATACAAAATTTCAGGCCTTACCTCTCACCATAGACAACACAGTGGCCGGCGACCTTCACTTAAAGACCCCCAGCAGCACCTTTTGCGGAGTAATCAGTGCTAACAGACGAGCAACAGCGCGTGAAATAACCACACAAATCAATGTGGGACAATGCGGCGGAATCTGGCGTTAATGGGCTATGGCAGCAGACGACAGAGGGGAGTATCTTTGCTAACAGCTCGAGGTAGCCTGCAGCGCCTCTCCTGGGCTCGCGAAGATATCGGTTGCACGCTAGACGGATGGAAAACCGTGGCCTGGTGAGGAGAGTCCCGATTTGAGTTGGTAGCAGCGGACGGTAGAATTCGAGTGTGGCGCAGACCCCGCGGAGCCATAAACTCAAGTCGTCAACAAGGTGCTCTGCCAGCTGGTGATGATTTCATATTGGTGTGGTCTCTGTTTACATGGAATACAGGGGTCCTCTGGTCCAACTGAGCCATCATTGACTGGAGATGGTTATGTTCTGGTACTTGGAGGCCATGTGTAGCCTTTCACGGGCTTCACGTTCCCGAACAACGACGCCCCATTTCACCGGAACACAGTTGTTCACACTTTTTTGAAGAACTTTATGGACAATTCGAGCGAATGATTCGGCCACCCAGATCGCACGACGTGAATGCCATCGAACATGTGTGGGACACAACCGAGAGGTGAGTTCGCGCAGAAGATCCTGCAGCAGCAATACTTCTGCAGTTACGGACGGCTGCGGAGGCGCCGTGGCTCAGTGTTTGTGGAGGGAACCTCCGACGACTCGCCACGTCGAGTTGCTGCACTGTACCGGGGAAAAGGAGGTCCGACACGATGGTACGAGGTATCCCATGACATACGATCACCCACATTTTGACCCCGTTAGAATTCACTTAGCTCCGACATAATGCACTCACAAATACTAAGACCATTGTTCTGACCATCACTAACACTTGAAACGCATTGACGATATTCGGCAGGTGCCGTAACAGTGCAACCTGCGGGCTTGGCTAGCACATGTATTTATGTTCGAGCAGGCAGTTCTCGCGATGTTTCCGTGTTTTTATCCACCCCCCCCCCCCCCCCCTCCACCCCTGTAGGTACATAGAGAACACTTCTCTGGTGCCATCTCGATGACGTCCTTGTATCTTATGAACACTTATGATTCAAGACAATGTGCTGGGTACAATAAGCGATGTTAAAAAGTTCCCGTGCGAAGGCTGTACTGCCGGCCGGTGTGGCCGAGCGGTTCTAGGCGCTGCAGTCTGGAGCCAAACGACCGCTACGGTCGCAGGTTCGAATCCTGCCTCGGGCATGGATGTCTGTGATGTCCTTAGGTTAGTTAGGTTTAAGTAGTGCAACGTTCTAGGGGACTGATGACCTCAGAAGTGAAGTCCCATAGTGCTCAGAGCCATTTCAAGGCTGTACAGTTCAGAATCAGTATGCCAATCGGGAAAAGTCGCCGTGACGAATGAGGCAGTCATCCCGCCGGCTCACCGAATTGAAGATACCCGTTTGGTAAAGCAGACTGCCATGTCGTGTGAAGAAATCTATAATTGCCTGTTGCACATCCTCGCCCAACAGGAATCATCGACCAGTCGGGGCCTTTTTTTTTTTTTTTTTTTAAGAGACCAAAGTCGTGATAACTGTATGGAAGCAGACCAGATCTATAGGGTAGCTGTTCGACTGTCTTCACTCGAATTGTCCGAAATGGACGAGGCTGGCCTCCCAGGTCGATGGCGTCTTGTGTAGAATAGCGAGCAATTCGGAACTTGACACACCATTCCGCAGCGATGGTTTTCGACAGACATGGTGCCCTATACACATTCTTCATTCTGTGATAGATGTATCCCGTTGTTTGTCCTTTGGCAGCTAAGAAAAGAACGACAGCGCGTTGATCCTGCTTTGACGCATTGTATGAGGGCTGTACTGAAAGTAAGTTCCGATTGATCGCGAAATCGAAATCACAGTGAAAATCAGAAATGTTTTATTTGTAACGGTTAGCTACACCCTCCAGCTAGTTCTCTACGTAGTCGCCGTTCTGACTCAGACACCTGTCGTAGCGTTGTACCAACTTTCCAATACCCTCATCATACAAGGCAGCCGCCAGTGCTTTCCGCCGATTCCCTACGCTGACCTACAGCTCTTTGTCTGCGGCAAAATGTCTTCATAGCCAGTGGTTCATGTGATCAGCGATGAAACTCAGAGGGAGACAATTACGGGCTGTACTGTGGGTAATCAAACATTTCCAATTGGAAACGATGCAGGAGCATCTTCATTGCCCCTGCAGTGTGCGGCTGAGAATTATCTTGAAGAAGAAGCCACACGACAGTTATGTAATGTTGGCTGCATAGTTTCTGGCGAAATTTCTCACCAGGCCCTCGTACTTGGAGGGAGACACTATTTTCTAGACATCTTTACGCGCTCACTGTGAGGTCATAAATGTGAAGAGCGATGTGATGCTATCTAGGGTCATAGTACAGACACTGCCGAACACATATGTGCTAAGCTTTATCGGATTTTCATAGTCGTTTCCATTTCGCGACCGATCGGAATTTACTTTCTGGACACCCCTCGTACAATAACGTCGCCACAGTTCACGTTTCCACATTTACCGCACACATGTCGTAAAGACACGAATGCCACACCAATCCCTTGCCTACACGTTGACGTGTAATACACTCTGAACAGCCAAAGAAACTCGTACCATGCCTAATATCGTATAGGACTCCCGCGAGCACTCAAAAGTGCCGCAGCACGACGTGGCATGGACTCAACTAATGTCTGAAGTAGTGCTGGGGCTAACTGACACCACGAATCCTGCAGGTCTGTAGATAAATCCGTAAGAGTACAAGGGGGGTGGAGATCTCTTCCGAACACCACATTGCAAGGCACCCCAGATATCCTCAATAATGTTCATATCCGGGGAGTCTGGTGGCCAGCGGAAGTCTTTAAACTCAGAAGAGTGTTCTTGGAGCCACTGTATAGTAATCCTGGTTGTATGGGTTGTTGCATTGTCCTGCTGGAAATGCCCATGTTCGTCAGAATGCACAATGAACATGAATCGGTGCAGTTGATCAGACAGGATGCTTACGTACGTGCCACCTGTCAGAGTCGTATCTAGACTTATCAGGGGTCTGATATTACTCCAGATGCACACGCCCCACACCAAGCTTCCACTAGCTTGAAAACTCACCTGCTGATATGCAGGGTCCATGGATTCATAACACTGTCTCCATCCGCTCGATAACATTTAAAACTAGAGTCGCTCGACCAGGCAACATGTTTCCAGCTATCAGCACTCCAATTTCGGTGTCGGCGGGCCCAGGCGAAGCGTAAAGTTTTGTGTCGTGCAGTCATCAAGGGTACACGAGTGGGCCTTCGGGTTCGAAAGCCCATATCGATGATGTTTCGTTGAATCATTCGGATGCTGACACTTGCTGATAGACCAGCACTGAAATGTGCAGTGGAAAGGCTGCACTTCTGTTACGTTGAACGATTCTTTTCAGTCGTTGTTGGTCCCATTCTTACAGTGCTTTTTACCGGTCGCAACTATGTCGGAGAGTTGATGTTTTACCGAATTCTTGATATAGACGGTACACTCGTGAAATGGTGGTACGGGAAAATCCCCACTCATCGCTACCCCGGAGATGCCGTGTCCCATCGACTATAACAACATGTTCAAACTCATTTCAATTTTGGTAACCCACCGTTGTAGCAGCAGTAACCGATCTGACAATTGCGCCTGACGCTTGTCTTATACAGGGTGTTACAAAAAGGTACGGCCAAACTTTCAGGAAACATTCCTCACACACAAATAAAGAAAAGATGTTACGTGGACATCTGTCCGGAAACGCTTAATTTACATGTTAGAGCTCATTTTAGTTTCGTCAGTATGTACTGGACTTCCTCGATTCACCGCCAGTTGGCCCAATTGAAGCAAGGTAATGTTGACTTCGGTGCTTGTGTTGACATGCGACTCATTGCATTGCACATCAGTACGCAGCATCAACAGGTTAGTGTTCATCACGAACGTGGTTTTGCAGTCAATGGAATGTTTACCAATGCGGAGTTGGCAGATGCCCATTTGATGTATGGATTAACACGGGGCAATAGCCGTGGCGTCGTAGTTTGTATCGAGACAGATTTGCAGAACAAAGGTGTCCCGACAGGAAGACGTTCGAAGCAATTGATCGGCGTCTTAGGGAGCAGGGAACATTCCAGCCTATGACTTGCGACTGGGGAAGACCTAGAACGACGAGGAAACCTGCAATGGATGAGGCAATTCTTCGTGCAGTTGACGATAACCCTAATGTCGGCGTCAGAGAAGTTGCTGCTGTACAAAGTAACGTTGACCACGTCACTCTATGGAGAGTGCTACGGGAGAACCAGTTGTCTCCGTACCATGTACAGCGTGCGCAGTCACTATCATCAGCTGATTAGCCTCCACGGGTACACTTCTGCGAATGGTTCATCCAACAATGTGTCAATCCTCATTTCAGTGCAAATGTTCTCTTTACGGATGAGGCTTCATTCCAACGTGATCAAATTGTAAATTTTCACAATCAACATGAGTGGGCTGACGAAAATCCGCACGCAATTGTGCAATCACGTCATCAACACAGATTTCCTGTGAACGTTTGGGCAGGCATTGTTGGTGATGTCTTGATTGGGCCCCATGTACTTCCACCTACGGTCAATGGAGCACGTTATCACGATTTCATACGGGACACTCTACATGTGCTGCTAGAACATGTGGCTTCACAAGTACGACACAATATGTGGTTCATGCACGATGGAGCTCTTGCACATTTCAGTCAAAGTGTTCGTCCGCTTCTCAACAACAGATTCGGTGACCGATGGATTGGTAGAGGCGGACCAATTCCATGGCCTCCACGCTCTGCTGACCTCAACCCTCTTGACTTTCATTTATGGGGTCATTTGAAAGCTCGTGTCTACGCAACCCCGTTACGAAATGTAGAGACTGTTCGTGCTCGTATTGTGGACGGCTGTGTTACAATACGCCGTTCTCCAGGGCTGCATCAGCGCATCAGGGATTCCATGCGACGGAGGGTGGATGCATGTATCCTCGCTAACGGAGGACATTTTGAACATTTCCTGTAACAAAGTGTCTGACGTCACGCTGGTACGTTCTGTTGCTGCGTGTTTCGATTCCATAATTAATGAGCTCTAGCATGGAAAGTAAGCGTCTCCGGACACATGTCGACATATTTTCTTTCTTTGTGTGTGAGGAATGTTTCCTGAAAGTTTGGCCGTACCTTTTTCTAACATCCTTTATAGGCGTTGCCGACCGCACTGTATTCTCTCTGTTTACACATATCTGTATTTGAATACGCATGCCTATATCAGTTTCTTTGGCGTTTCAGTGTATTTGCACAAGTTGGCGCTTCGTTACATGTACGCACCAGGAACGCCCTCAGACGGAACCTTTTTGATCCCTCCTTGTATTACTCAAGAGGTCTTCGAGGCAATCACATATCTTGGAACATAGTCCTGTGTGCCTGACCCTTCGTTAACAGTCGTGGGATCCCAAACAACTTGAGCAGCAATATCGCGGAACGGGAAAGTGCAGTCTTCATCGTGCCTCTGTCTGAATCTGACACGTGCTGGCAGACTTGTCTCCATTTTGCACAGGGCACAGTCTTCTCACAAACAAGCAACGCCGAAATGCAGTTTCTGAGTAAGAAAACGACTGCTGCATAATTTTTCCTTATTCAGGGTGAACATTAATCAAACCGTCGGATTCCAGGCATGAATACCTGAATGGAAATGGAAGAAAGAACGTCATATGGGCATATGTCCGCAAATGTATCATTGACACGGTGGATGGTACTGAAGAATGACAGTTCCTCTGACCACGTGCCGTGTGGTCCTTGTCTGCTGCAGGTTGTGTGATTGACGCGACGCAGCGTACTCTAAGTAGCCGAATGGTCCGGTAGGCATGTCTGGAACATGCCGAGATTGTATTTGTGTACTGCCAAGTAGATGAAAACGGTCGCGAGAGAGCACGGCTAAACCAAAACAAGAACCCTCACAGACTCCAACCGCATCACACAACATTTCCACCTCTTTTTGGGCGTTTGTGTGACCTCGGATCGTTTCATACGGACGAACGTGGAGAGAGGCGGCGTACTGTGTGTCCACCAGATATGGAGGACTGGTTTCTGTAGGATATTGAGACGAACCCTAGTAGAAGCTCTAGAGAAGTGCCCGCCAATATGGTTAAGCCAAAGTACGGTGCAATGAGAGCAAGGATTATCAGCAGTGGAGATCCCTTTACGGGAGGGATTTTGTCGATGGTTTTTGGACTAGACCATCACAATTATGGATTTCTGTTATCAAAATGGTTCAAATGGCTCTGAGCACTGTAGGACTTAACATCTGAGGTCATCAGTCTACTATTTAAACCTAACTAACCTAAGGACATCACACACATCCATGCCTGAGACAGGATCCGAAGCTGCGACCTTAGCGGTCACGCGGTTCCAGACTCAAGCGCCTAGAACCGCTCGGGCACACCGGCCGGCTTTCTGTTATTAGTCCTCTTTACTGACGAAGCAGCCTTTATCCAAACTGGCATCATCAGTCTGCATGATCGTCATCTGTGGCCTACAAACAATCCTAGGGGAACGTTTGAGGCGTCGCATCGGCATCGGTTGAGCGTCAATGTATGGGCATGGATTCTTGACGACCGGTTATTATTCCACAGTACCTGGACGAAAGAACGCATATGGACTTCCTGCGGAATACATTGACTGGGCTTCTTGAAAATGTACCTTTGGCAACACGACAGGTTTTTGCGTGGCAGATCACCAACCCACTTTCGCATTACAGCTAGCCGACACCTCAACATCTTCCCAGGCGCTCGATAACATGTGGGGGCCCTGTATCATGGCCTGCTAGATCACCGGACTGAAACCCCCTCTGGGGGCATCTGAAAAGCGTTGTGTACGCTGAACCAGGAATCGTTCCACCTCCCCTACCGTTTCTTCACTATTCCAGTTGGGTGAGTTTCTCCATTCATTCAAGATCTGTACTCTGTTGCGTAAGAGCCACTATGGAACACCAGCTGCAGAAGCGGAAATCGGCCAGTAGGAAGAAGGGCTAGTAACGGTCCTTCCTTCATTAGTACTATTAAAAATTATCACAATGGTCACTCGCAAAGTAAGAAATGTTTTATTTTGGCACACGACCACGACACCCACCATCAGCGCCGACCGACCACTGACCTTGGTAACCACCTGCTCCAGTTTGGCGGCAGCCGCGGTCCAATACAGTTGATAATTGCTTAGCTGTGGACTTTAAAATGTGTGACAAAATTGACGATCCCGCCAAGTATGAAGTGCGCAGTGTCATCTGCTTTTCAAAGGCGCAAAAAGTCTGGCCCATGTAGATTTCTAGACGGATAGCTGCCGTTCACGGTGATGTGATGAAGTAAGCGACAGTTCGGAAGTGGTGTATCGTGTTTAATGATGAGCGGAATAAAGAGATCGCTCCGGCTGGCCCTCAATGGTGACTGTCCCTCAATGGTGACCGTCGGACTCAAAGTAGCGAGTGAAACAAAAATCCAAGAACACAAGCGTTTTACAGTTAGCGGACTGCATTGCCCTTGCTGTCAGACGCTTCAACGCCTTCGCGCGCCAGTAAAGCAAGCGACGCGTATTACTAATCAGTGGAGTCGCCTTCCTTCACACTAATGCACGACCACACGCAGCGGGAATGACACAGGACTTGTTTCAGCCGTTTCGGTGGGGAATGTTTCAACATCGACTTTACAGTCCGGACTTGATTATCACTTATTCCCTAAACTGAAAGATATTTTGAGTGGACGACGTCTTAGAAGAGATGACGAGGTTAAAGGAGCTGGTAATCAATGGTTCAACAACTTGACGGCAACTGAATATGCAGAAGGCATTGAAAAGCAGGTGAAACTGTACAAATGTCTAAATTTGAACAGTCACTATGCAGAAAAGAAGCTTGGGTATCAAACTGTATGTAAAATACAGTTTCATTTAATTACATCAAATAAATTCTGTAGAAAAAAGTTCTTTACTTTCGAAGTGACCCTCGTATTATTAATATCCTATACGTTAACCACACCTATTTTTTTGTTCCACCAGCTCAGTGGTTCCTTGATGCAATACTAGCGGAAATGGTGGACCAACATACGCAGATGTTCGACTGTCTGCGCTACCACAGCAAGCCGCAGGCCGTGTTCTGGATATAACAGACTCTTCTGTACTGTCTCAGCAGCAGTAACCGTCGGGATGATCTCTTCTAAGCGATTCCAAGTTATCGCTATTCGCCAAAGTCTACAACTGTTGTCCCCATTAGCAGAGAATTTGTTGAAGCGGAATCTACAGACAGAATAGACTTGTGTGTTGTCACTTCACAGACTAGTCTGCGAATACTTGTTTCACATATAACTTGAAATGTCATATCTATGTGCAGTAATCGCTCCTGCATATCTGATGATGGATAAATTCCGAAACGTGTCATATGAGAAATTAAGTCATTCCCTGCCCGATGACTTTTACCATTGAAACCCAGTCAGCTTGGACGGAGAACTCCTTATTACAATAGTGTTTGCCTTCCTCATGCACGACTTTGTCATATCCACTTCATTGAAGTTAAAACATTCCCGAAGATCTTGGAATCCCTAGTACCAATATCTTCTCAGTATCAGTGACGAGCCGTGCGCGACAGCCGCGCGGTCTGAGCCATATTGCCACAGGTCGTGCGATCCCCCCCGTCGGAGGTTCGAGCATGGGTGTATGTGTCGTTCCTAGCGTAAGTAGGCTTAAGTTAGATTAACTGTGGTGTACGCCTAGGGACCGATGACCTCAGCAGTTTGGTCCCATAGGAACTTACCACAAATTAAAAAAAATAATTACCATTGCCGGTAACAAGCAAAAGAGGACGAGATTCTCAATAATCAATATCGATAAAATAACGAAACTCGGCCCGAACAGGCCTTGGAAGATCCATCGGTACCGACCGGCTGGCGTGTCATCTGCAGCCCACAGGCGTCACCGGATGGGGATATGGAAGAACATGTGGTCAGCACACCGCTCTCCCGGACGCATGTCAGTTTACGAGACTGGAACCACTACTTCTCAATCAAGCAGCTCCTCAATTTGCCCCACAAGGGCTGAAAGCACCCCGCTTGCCAACAGCGCTCGGCAGACCGGATGGTCATCTACCCAAGTGTTAGCACAGCCCGACAGCGCTTAACGTCGGTGATCTGACGGGTATCAATATGGATGTACTGCCTATATACATAATTAAGTCTGTATCGAACGCCCAGTGCGCGAATCCTTCTCCTTCTCAATTCAACTAAGTACCTGGGTGTTAAAATTACGAACAACTTCAGTTGGAAGGACCACATAGATAATATTGTCGGGAAGGCGAGCCAAAGGTTGCGTTTCATTGGCAGGACACTTAGAAGATGCAACAAGTCCACTAAAGAGACAGCTTACACTACACTCGTTCGTCCTCTGTTAGAATATTGCTGCGCGGTGTGGGATCCTTACCAGGTGGGATTGACGGAGGACATCGAGAGGGTGCAAAGAAGGGCAGCTCGTTTTGTATTATCGCGTTATAGAGGAGAGAGTGTGGCAGATATGATACACGAGTTGGGATGGAAGTCATTACAGCATAGACGTTTTTCGTCGCGGCGAGAGCTTTTTACGAAATTTCAGTCACCAACTTTCTCTTCCGAATGCGAAAATATTTTGTTGAGCCCAACCTACATAGGTAGGAATGATCATCAAAATAAAATAAGAGAAATCAGAGCTCGAACAGAAAGGTTTAGGTGTTCGTTTTTCCCGCTCGCTGTTCGGGAGTGGAATAGTAGAGAGATAGTATGATTGTGGTTCGATGAACCCTCTGCCAAGCACTTAAATGTGAATTGCAGAGTAGTCATGTAGATGTAGATGTAGATGACCAGTTTTTAATTCTTCTGTTTCAGCTTAATGTTGATAGACTCATTCATTTGTGCCCCATGCGTCTCCATTGGGGAATCGTAGAACTCGATTTTCGTAGACCCATCCAATTCCAATAATAGAGTGCTGAGATTTGTACCGATTGCTTCAATTATTTCTTCGACATACGGCTATTGTCACTAGATTCTGCCACTCAATTGTCGGTAACCTACATTGTACTAACACAGTCCCTGCATACGGCAAAAGATTCATTGGCTGTCGTATCGATTTCTTCACGCACTTGGTAAATATATTTCAAATTCACATTGTCCTATTCGAAAACGATAATAAGGTTCAATTTGTCCCTTACCAACTGCTTTGGAATACTGGGATATACTTGCCTCAAATAAAGGACATCAGCCTTCATATGGCAGTCAAAACAAAAATATTTCTCAATTTGATGCTGGTAGTCCAGAGCAGTATCATGAAATATAAAACAGTGTTGGGCTTTATTTTCTCAGGGGGCAGGATATTACTCCTTTGCTCAATTTCTGGTAGGTTATACAACTGCTATCGTGCAAAATCTCTTGTAACATCTGGTACTGAGGCTGATACAGTGCTTTTGAGAATATATAAACCTCCTCGAAGTGGCTTCGTTTAGAATCTGTTCAAAGTGATAGACAACATAAGTTTTCTCACAGTCAGATGATTCTATAACTATAGTATATGTATTAATCAGAAGTAGAGATATATTCATCTTCGTCTTTTCACTGATCGTCATTGCAGGTCCTGCTGGACGCCCTTATGACAAGTGTGTTTCATCCACTGAATCATAGTGAGGACTACTCACTAAAATTAGCATACATGGGATTTTATATTGAACACACACATAGCTCTTATTAATTTTTCATTTATAAATCACTTTATTATAGCAGCGTACATGAAGATATGCAAACATGAACATAGTTCTGTCCCTATATCTAGCATAGTTGGTTCATACACATGAACTTGTATTGCTGTGCCACACGATTCGTAAAAGTGTGCAATAGTTTCTTCTTCTTCTTATGGATGGTCTTTTCTTCTTCTTCTCCTTTTTTTTTTTTTTTTTTTTTTTTGCTGATTCCAACAGACTGGTCCATATTCTGTCATAGACTTTAAAGACATATAATCGTCAACTTCGTCAACACTCTAGAGCATAGGTTCTCAATCTTTTTTAACAAAAAATCATTACTCAACATCCCCACCCCTTTTTTCAGAGAAAGGAAATCAGACACAATCCTGATCCATCAATAAATAACATAAAGTTCTCCAAGTAGCTTCGATCGTAACACACTTTTCGAACACTAATTCGATGGATAAAGTCAAATCCAAGAATACAGGATTACAGAAGTTTGGAAAGATATGGAGATAGGTAATGAAAGGTTAAATTGTGAACTGTTGAGTTGTGCTCGACTTGCTCAGCTTTTAAGAGCATTGCTGTAAATAAACAAGCATCTGTGCTCGTATTCCAGCTGGTTCACAATTTTTCATCTTGTAATTAAATCCAATCCTTAATTAGAACTGAAAAATAATGTATTTTTAAAACTATTTTATTGAAAGGGATTAAAAATATTGGTATCATTGTTGAAGGATTGTTAATACATATTGAATACCTTTTATTGAGGGGCTGAACTAGTTTTAACGATACCAGTTTTTCAATATTCACTGTCATGTTTGCTGTCAGGAATCTTAAATTGCCACACTCTACGACTGACAGCCTGTTTCTGTTTTTGGTAACTAACTTGCTAATCATGCTAAATCCTCTTTTCACTAAATACAAAGATCAGAAGCAATGAAATATTCCTTTGCTGGATCCCATAAAGCTGGATACAATATAGGGCTTTGCCATTGAAGCCATAATTCTTAATATCCATTTCTGAATTTTTAGGAGATTCTGAAATTTAATGTAAAATTTTCTTATACAAACCTTTTGTGTAACCGACTATAATGGTCCAATGAAGGCCACAAAAATAATTAATATTAATAAATAAATTAAAGGGAATGTAGACAGAAAGCACTCCATCTTCAGGCCACCAGTGGCCTACTAAGACCATCCGACCGCTGTGTCATCCTCAGGTGAGGATGCGGTTAGGAGGGGCGTGTGGCCAGCACACCGCTCTCCCGGTCGTTATGATGGTATTCGTGACCGAAGCCGCTACTATTCGGCCGAATAGCTCCTCAATTGACATCACGAGACTTATAAAACTGGTGGAAAATCTTGAAACTTTTCGTTACTACCATATAGCTCTGTACTTTGTTATAAATACTGCCTTCTATTTTCAGAGTTAAATTCGTGCCTCATTTAAAAGAGACAACCAAAGACAACATTTTGATCATTGTTATTGTTAAAATTTCCTCATGTGATGCCTGTCTGGTGTTCATTGAAGGTAACACTTAAGGAATCAGGGCCCTTACGAAACTAAGATTCGATGCAAGTTTCTTCACTAAAGACCTACTGAAAAACATTTATGGTGTGTGTACAGCTAGTCCTGAAATGTCAGTGCAGCATAGGACAAGGGTACGCCAGCATGACCAGACTAGAACGAAGGAGCCACATGAGGACCGAAAAGAGCAAATGTATGGCTATGGGAAACATTAGGGCACTTGTTTTTGGCACAAATCGCAATAAAATCTATTTTCTTCATTTCCCGCAACTTCCTTTTTTCAGTGTATAACGCACATTTTTTGTTGAAGCATTGCAAATAAAAAGATGAAATTTGCTACCGACTGTACGTACTATAACAACTTCATGTAAATTTTTCAAAGTGCGTTACTGACAAATTTATTTAAATTTTTTTGAAGTTAAAACTGCTGTGAATAGTGCACACGAATGTATAAAATTGTTGCAAGAGTTCTAAAGCTCGAATTAAAAAAAACTGTTGCACAAATTTGTTTACCTATTTACTAAGAATAACCTACCACATTTTGAAGTGATAAGTAAAGCAGCCTTTGAGCAAATGTTCCTCATGTAATAGTATATGTTCTCAAATTATCCAGCAACGACCTGATCAAATAACTATACAAAAAATTTGAAAAGTCTGTATTATAGGCAACAACATAATAAAAAGTATGAAAATCTTGTTCAACTATCTCTTAAACAGTAAAAGCTACATTAGTTTATATGTATCTTTGTATTTTTGCATACGTCCTCCCTCAGCCCAAACATCCACGATAGCAGGAAACTGTTTTCTTGCTATGGTTCCTTAATCGTGGAAGATCTGCAGGCATGCAAATAAGCTCTTGTTTGATAGGGGGGCACTCTAACAAAATTTATTGCAACACAGTAAGAAATAACAAACAACATTTCTTTAGGGTTTGTTACAAAATGACACTTAACTTTGGTACAGTCTGATGCATGGCAGTCGTTATCCCAAACCTAATACAGCAGAGTCCCGCTTATCCGCATCCTGGTGACCCGAACATTGGTTAATCCGAACATGAAAAATGATACTCTAAGTATAGAAAACTGTGCGGTAAACTGCTGTACATACACACTATTTTAATTCACACAGTACAATAAACATGCATTAGAAAAATTGGCAAGAAAACATTAGGTTTAAACAATGCTTAACAATGAAAGAACTAAACTTACTGAAATAAAGTGGACATTTTATTCCTACCTTTTAGATGGCAAAAACTCAGTCATTGTTTTTTGGCGTAATGAAGCAACAGCTCCAAATACCGTAGCGCGAGGTCAAGGGCTTGTGCTGTGTCACTGCGTGGCACCAGCTCTCCTTTGTCCCTTTGAGGCTCTTTGTCACTTCCGCCATAGCAGCCCACTTCTTCCTGGTCTCGAGGCACAGCAGTAACTAAATCAGCGTCAGTAAGGTTCTCCACACATGCCCCATCCAGGGATTGTCTGTGTCATTTGTAGTAGATTTTCCTATTCATTTTGAACTAGGTTGTCCGGAGATTCAAGAGATGGTCACAGTTTTCTCTACGATTTTCTCAGAGTTTTTTCTGAAATATTCTGTCATGCCTCAGCTGTCCAATAAACAACATCCTACACACTGATCTTTTTTATTTTGTCCACTAAAGGAATGCTATCATCTTGGATCGGCATTCTTAAAAATTGTTTTTGTAATACGCGCTGGCCCATCGGCTGTAGAAGTGGTGTAACATTTGGCGGCAAAAACCTCGCCACAATTTCTCCACTACATAATTACTCAGTGTTGGGGTGAGATGAGGCGTTATCATTCAAAAGGATTGCACCAGGAGACAAATGATTTTCTTAGAAAACCGTCTAACAGGGGGAACAAACTGGCCGTGAAACCATTCTTTGAACAGCTTAGCATCCATCCATGTTCTTTTCTGGTTGCGTTTAAATATGGGCAGGTACTCCATGTTGCAGTTTTTAAAAGCTCTGGGCCTATCAGATTTGCCGATCAGCATTAAAGGCAGCTTGTGATTACCAGGAGCATTCCTGCACGCTAATAAAGTCACGCGATCTTTGCACATTTTAAAACCAGGAGCATGGTTTTCTGCTTTTGATGCCGGACTTTTTGTTGGCAATGCCCGAAAATTAAGGCCAGTCTCATCAAAGTTATAAATTTGTTGGGGAGAATACTTTCTTTCTCTCATCACTTTTTCAAATTCACACAAGTATTCCTTCGCTGCATCACGGTCAGAAGAAAGCTTCTCTCCAGTAATTGTTAGCTGATGGATTCCATGACTTCTCTGAATCTGTCTAACCATCCCGTACTCGCACTAAAAGATTCATCACCATTCATTAACTTGTTCAGGTAAACAGTCTTATCCTGAACCAGTGCTTCACTCAAAGGAGTTCCGCTTTCTCTTTCCTGCGTGAACCAAAGGCAAAGAGCTTCATCCACTTTGTTGTACTGGGACTGTTTCATTGTCGGCCGTATTTCAAGTATTTTTCCCGAATACGTTACACAGGACTGTTCAAGCTTTACTCGGTTCTTCTTCCAATCACAAATGACATGCTTTACCAACACCCAGTTCCGTTACCAGTTTAGATACATTCTCACCATTATCCATCCACTTCAAAGCATTCAGTTTTTGTTTGAGAGTTAACGTTGTATGTTTCCGTTTACTCACGACGAAAACACGTACAGCACTACACCTGAACGACTACAATACAACTGTTACGCGTGTCAGCGATCGATAACTAACATAACCAAGCGCTTTGCGAACCAACTGGCAATGCACTGACCTCAGACACTACTGACGTCCCAACAATGCACACCACCAAGGGCAGGGAGTGAGAGTGAATCACTGTTCCGACACTTGTTCCCATTTGTTAGCACGGTGTACCTACTTATCTGCTTGGTATACTTCATTCTAGAAACTCGTCACCGTATTCCGGATAATCCGAACAAATAGATAGTCCGAACAAGGTCCGGTCCAAGTTAGTTCGGATTAATGGGACTCTGCTGTACAACGAAATCTAAATAACTTTGCTCTCTCTTGGAAAACCTTAAATATTTTTTTAAATATTATTTATTGTGCAGAAGCGGTACAAATCTGTATCACTTTTCAACATAACCTGCCCACGCTTAATGCAAATCCTCCAGCGCTTACAAAGTGTATAAATTCCTTTAGAAAAAAATTCTTTTGGTAGTCCGCACAACCACTCATGCACCGCATCGCGTACCTCTTCATCAGAACGGAACTTCTTTCCTCCCATTTCGTCTCTGAGTGGTCCAAACATATGGAAATCACTTGGGGCAAGGTGAGTATGGTGGATGAGACTCAAAATGCAAGTGTGTGATTGTTGCAACTGTTGTACGGGCAGTGTGGGGCCTTGGATTGTCATGTTGCAAAAGGACACCTACTGACAGCAATCCACATCGTTTTGATTTGATTGCAGGCCGCAGATGATTTTTTAGGAGATCTGTGTATGATGCACTGGTGACAGTGGTCCCTCTAGGCATGTAATGCTCCAAAATGACGCCTTTTCCGTCCCAAAAGAGTCAGCATAACCTCCCCTGCTGATGGTTCTGTTCGAAACTTCTTTGGTTTTGGTGATGAGGGATGGCGCCATTCGTTGCTCGCTCTCTTCGTTTCCGGTTGGTGGAAGTGAACCCAGGTTTCGTCCCCAGCAACGATTATTGCAAAGAAGCCATAACCTTATCGTTCAAAGCGCCGAAGAAGTTCTTCACAAGCATCAGCACGTCCTTCTCTCATTTTAGGAGTCTGCTGCCGTGGAACCCATCTTGCAAACACTTTGTGAAACTGGAGCACATCATGCACAATGTGGTGTGCTGACCCATGACTAATCTGTAAACATGCTGCAATGTCGTTCAGTGTCACTCGGCGGTTTTCCTTCACTATGGCTTCAACTGCTGCAATGTTCTGTGGAGTCACAACTAGTTGTGCCTGACATGGACGAGGAGCATCTTCCACTGAAGTCACACCATTTGCGAACTTCCTACTCCATTCGTAGACTTGATGCTGTGACAAACATGCATCACCGTACTGAACCTTCATTCGTCGATGAATTTCAATAGGTTTCACACCTTCACTACGCAAAAACCGAATAAAAGAACGCTGTTCTTCCCTGGTGCAAGCCGCAAGTGGGGCGGCCATGTTTATACTGATACTGCGACGGTAAGTGTGCATCTGCACTATGCTGCCACCTGCAGACCATTTTGCACGCTGTTTGTGGCACGCTTACCAACTTACAGGAAACGGCGCGAAATTTCGATTTTTTATTACAGATTTAAGGTTTTCATTTAACTCACCCTCGTACTATAATTGAATGTAATTACGGAGGCAGTCTGTTTCTAGTTGTGGTTCTCTGTATGCAGCGACTGATGAATCCGCAGATGGTTTGCAGAGTACAGCACTGAGGCGACTGATGGCTCTGAATGGTACACTCCTAACTACTGGTTTGTAGCTGTCTGCCACACACCGTGTTTTGGTTCCTATTGGCAGGATGATATCGGGCAGTACAAGGTAGAAGGGTAGTCCACAGCTGACAGTATTCCATGCCTGTCCCCCACACTATCAGGAGACGGAAGGGGTGCGGAAGCAGGAAGAGGTTCATATTTGTGAGCAGCATTCGACGCTGCCGCGTGGAGATGGGAGAATCCAGTTGAGTGGTTGTGCCTGTGTCGTGCAGATCTCTCCCAGTGTTTTTTTTGTGTGTACCTCTAGCGTGGTTCACAACACAAGAACTTGCCCCCCTTCTAACAGCTGTGTACCGCAAGTCTCTAGAGGAACGGAAGGTTCCAAATGATTGGAAAAGAGCACAGGTAGTCCCAGCCTTCAAAAAGGGTCGTCGAGCAGATGCGCAAAACTATAGACCTATAACTCTGACGTCGATCTGTTGTAGAATTTTAGAACATGTTTTTTGCTCGAGTATTCTGTCGTTTTTGGAAACCCAGAATCTACTCTGTAGGAATCAACATGGATTCCAGAAACAGCGATCGTGTGAGACCCAACCCGCTTTATTTGTTCATGAGACCCAGAAATTATTAGATACAGGCTCCCAGGTAGATGCTATTTTCCTAGACTTCCGGAAGGCTTTCGATACAGTTCCGCACTGTCGCCTGATAAACAAAGTAACAGCCTACGGAATATCAGACCAGCTGTGTGGCTGGATTGAAGAGTTTTTAGCAAACAGAACACAGCATGTTGTTATCAATGGAGAGACGTCTACAGAAGTTAAAGTAACCTCTGGCGTGCCACAGGGGAGTGTTATGGGACCATTGCTTTTCACAATATATATAAATGACCTAGTAGATAGTGTCCGAAGTTCCAAGCGGCTTTTCGCGGATGATGCTGTAGTATACAGAGAAGTTGCAGCATTAGAAAATTGTAGCGAAATGCAGGAAGATCTGCAGCGGATAGGCACTTGGTGTAGGGAGTGGCAACTGACCCTTAACATAGACAAATGTAATGTATTGCGAATACATAGAAAGAAGGATCCTTTATTGTATGATAATATGATAGCGGAACAAACACTGGTAGCAGTTACTTCTGTTAAATATCTGGGAGTATGCATGCGGAACCATTTGAAATGGAATGATCATATAAAATTAATTGTTGGTGAGGTGGGTACCAGGTTGAGATTCATTGGGAGAGTCCTTGGAAAATGTAGTCCATCAACAAAGGAGGTGGCTTACAAAACACTCGTTCGACCTATACTTGAGTATTGCTCATCAGTGTGGGATCCGTACCAGATCGGGTCGTTGGAGGAGATAGAGAAGATCCACAGAAGAGCGGCGCGTTTCGTCTCAGGGTTATTTGGTAACCGTGATAGCGTTACGGAGATGTTTAGCAAACTCAAGTGGCAGACTCTGCAAGAGAGGCGGTCTGCATCGCGGTGTAGCTTGCTCGCCAGGTTTCGAGAGGGTGCGTTTCTGGATGAGGTATCGAATATACTGCTTCCCCCTACTTATACCTCCCGTGGAGATCACGAATGTAAAATTAGAGAGATTCGAGCGCGCACGGAGGCTTTCAGACAGTCGTTCTTCCCGCGTACCATACGCGACTGGAACAGAAAAGGGAGATAATGACAGTGGCACGTAAAGTGCCCTCCACCACACGCCGTTGGGTGGCTTGCGGAGTATGAATGTAGATGTAGATAGTTTGTCTTTGTATTTGGATTACATGCGGATGAAAGGGGCGTTTCATACTAATCTGAGATATCATTAAGGTGGCAAGTTCGCAAGTATGTTATACTCTGGCCTGCCCGTTGGTGCCAGGACAATCACTAGAAGTGTAACCCCGGAACGGCACAGCTGCATTTTCCCAGCCCCTCTCATTACATGAGCAGACAGGGTGGAGAGTGATCATGAAGTACAGCGCCGAACGGTGTGGTTTCTGCCGAAGGACGACGTAAACGCCGCGGATATTCACAAAGCAGTTCTTATCACCAGTTATGATACTCTTGAGGAACATTTCGTTCTCATTTGCGCGGTCCAAAAGCTCTTGACAAACTGCGAGGCGAAGGTCTTTCTGGTCCTGACTCAAGAGCCGTGGGGCGAACTTGTGCGGCAACACGATGCATTCCAAGATGCTGTGTCAGGTCTTCAACTGAAATGTTACATTCTACTGCAATCTCTCGCAGATTGACTCTGCGATTGCCACGCACGATTCTCGGCTATATTCCTGGCATGAGCGTCGTCGTAGACGTCGAAGGGCGTCCTCAACGAGGGCCATCCTCAACTTCCGTCCGGCCATATGTAAACCTTGTGCATCATTCGTCACACTGCGTACGGCTTAAGCACTCATCACCGGAGGCTTCCTGCATCTTTTGGTGTGTGTGTGTTTAAAGTTTTTCTCGAGTTTCACGCAAAATTTAATAGAGACTCATTGTTCCTCTAACTCTGCCATCTCTAAATTCGCAAATTGTGCGACACGACGTTCTACTCAATACAGGACTGAACAATAACTAACAGAAGTACAACAATGAACTTCCGACCGTTATACAATAAACACAGCTGTGTTCAGGGATGCCAACCGCGTTTCGCTCCAGCACAGTACTGGCGCGAAATTACGAATGTTCCAGAACTTTTTAAACATACCTCGTATTCAGGTGAATAGCTTGATCACGTTCACAAAACGGGCGGCAGCCACAGCAGTTGCCAGAAACGCTCTGTAATGCATAGTGCACAAACACTTCGAGTTTGGGGAACAGTCTGCCGACAGAGTTCCCAAATCTCCGAATGAAAATAAATAAATAAATAAATAACAGTGCAAAATCGTGTGCATTGATCTCCAACGCCACAGACAGGATCCAGGAAGTTTCATGTCTCAAGTGGTCACTGGTGACGAGACTTGGATACACCACCATAAGATGGAGACCAAAGGCCAATCTGTACAGTGGAAGCATACAGGCAGCACCACCGAAGAGGTTCTGTATAATGTCTTCAGTGGGGAAATACATGAGCGTAGCCTTTTGCGCCTCAGATGGAGTAGGGATTGGAAAAATCGACCGGTTAAAACCGACAGCCATATTTTAGTTCTTAATAACAGATATTTTCGATGTTTATTTGGTCTCCTTTTATGTTTTTACTAAATACCAGGTTAAAAAACCCGCAAAATCAACTAGCCATAGAAGCGACGCAAAAATTGCTCGCTTTTAAATAAACCATTTGTAAGTAATGCGTAATTTTTATTCGTAAAGTTTGCATTACTTTGAAATATTGCATTGTTATACAAAATGGGAAAAGCTGTCATTGCTGCTTTAATAACAATTCAGACCGAAACGAGAAACAAACGTCTGACATAGGAATAGGTATAGCATTGCTGAGACAGTAGCATACCAGTTACCATGTGACATTGTCTGTTAGATGAATGGCGTGTACATACTGTCTGAAAGCCTTCCCCATCTGGTTTATATGGTAGTTTACCGCTGCCGTCGCCGGACATCAGTTGTATTACCGAATGGCACCACCCCTCGTCTGGAAGAACGAGTATTTTAGAAGTGCGATTTCAGTGAAGCACAATGCTCCATTTGTTTTAAAAGATTAAAAATGGGAGGAGCCACAACCAGCTTGTGAAATTATATAAGGAGAGAACGTAACATTTCATTCATAGTTTACAATAAAATAGAAAGCAGCTAATCTGTTGCCAGTGTCTACATGCTTGTTGCCCACACGGACAAATTAACACAAAAAACAGAGTTCTGCAACTTAAGTTTTCACGCTTTAGCCTGACTATTCGTCATATCCAGACTGTGATAGGATCCCCAATTACAACTGGATTTTTGAGCAGAATTTCGAAAAATTAAAGTCAGTAGGAGAATACTAGTGACTTTCTGTAGTGCTCAACCACTTAGCACTTTCCGAGAAAAGCAGCGAATAGTGGATGGGTAAGTTTTCTTTTTATTGGCCTATCTTGGAGGGTTGGAACTTTAATAGTGGTAACTATTTATTTAGAGCTCGTACAAAATAGATAAGTGTTTCAAAGTTTTATTGACCTTCAAAGTAGTCACCAACATTGCGTATAACCCGTTGCCAGCGATGTGGAAGTTGTAGGATACTCTTAGCAGTGCCAGTTGTGTTGACAGTTCGAGTGGCGACGTCTATTGACCGACGAATTTGTAGAAGTTCTGAAGCGAATGCCATGAAGTATTTGCTTCAGTTTAGAAATAAGGTTGAACTCACGAAGTCTTCAGTCAGGGGAGTGCATTAGGTGGTATAGCACTTAGCAGCCCCACCATTCATACAAATCAGTAACAGTTTGCAATGTACGTGCTTGAGAATTGTCCTGCAAAATTATGCTCAGGTCCTGCAGGAAGTGTCATCACTTCTGTCTGTACGCTGTTCATTTTTGGAACACAACCTGACCATCATTTTACAGGACAACGCTCAAGCACGTACAGTGCAAGCTGTTACTGACTTGTTTGGCTGATGGGGCTGCTAAGTGCTATACCACCTACTGCACTCCCCCGACTTAAGCCCTCGTGAATTCAACTCGATTTCTAAACCGAAGGAAACACTTCACGGCATTCGCTTCAGAACTGCTACAAATTCGTCGGGCAATAGACCGCGCCGCTCGAACTGTCAACACAACTGGCACTGCTAATAGTATTCTACGACTTCCACATCGCTGATAACGGGTTATACATAATGCTGGTGACTACTTTGAAGGTCAGTAAAACTTTGAAACACATATCTATTTTGTACGAGCTGTAAATAAATAGTTGCCACTATTATATTTGGACTGGATTGTTTGGGGGAAGAGACCAAACAGCGAGGTCATCAGTCGAATTATAATTCTATACATCTCAGAACTGAGGGAGACAAATTTCGAATCTTTATTCAATTCTACGGTTATTACATGACATAACAGAAATAAAAAACTGAACTCGGTTATTTCAGAAACCAGTTACTTTCAGCAGTTTTAAGAATCCGGTTAAACTAGCGTCGAAAGAAAAGATATAACTGGAAACTGTTTGTTTCAGTGATAACCGCCGTCGCTAGGGTGGAATCCTCGTCGTTGACTGTCTGAAACTAGGGAACACGATCAACAGGAAGACGCTTTGGAGGCTGCACCTTGCGATTCAGAAGAAACTGCCAGGAAAGTGGGCCAAAGGGGTGTTCTTGCAACACGACAACACTCGCTTCGATACGAGTCGGACAACCGCGTCTGCCATTGCTAACATAGGTTTCCAAGTATTGCTGCGGCCACCCTGTTCTTCCGACTTGGCCCCTTCTGGTTATCACCTATTCACGGCTACGGAGAAACATACGCACGGGCATCATTTTGCAGGCATCCAGGAGCTACGAGCAACTGTCATACTGCACTACCCCGGATGACGCTTTGATAGTAATTCTGTAAATATGTTTCCACTACACTTGGAAATTAGGAAAAGGGGAGCCTTTTTGCTGTTTGAAGAAAGGCAATCAAATGGAAATACAAAGGTTGCTTGGAACTGACGACAATTCGAAGATAAAAGATCGCGCATTACAACTGTGACAAAGTGAATGGGACACCTCAGTCACGGGCATGGCGACATACGTATTTCTGCCTGAGAACAGCGAGAGATTGAAAATGGACTGATATTACCTCACCGGCCATGGCCCCTCTCCTACGTACCTTTACAAAATCAAAAGATAGATGAATGATAGATACGCCTGCCGCAGTGTGGGCGCACCAGAACTCATATTTTGGGACTGAGCTCTGTGTGAAGACGAAGACGCAGCGGGTGACGGACGTCAGGTATTAAGGACACTGGATCCCATGGCAGTGAGTTGACCTGGCGCGTCTTGGACCATACTGCAGCCAAGGTGTCCATGAAAGACAAAGAAAACTTCAAGAGGCATTCAACCATAAGTCAGCGTGTCCAGGGTAGACAACATATTCTGCAGACAAAGAGAAGACAACTGAGGTCGGAGACCAACGAAAGAAATCGTTTCCCAAGACTCTGCATTGCGCTGGTACAGGGGATCACGGAAGTGTGCACTTTAAGACGTACCACTGATGGGTGGAATTGCTTGCTGCAGTGGCAACGCTGCTGACGGGATGCCCGACGCCCAAGGAATCCAGCGGGCAGAGGCTGTTGATGGCAGTAGTATGAGGCCGGCTCGAGATGCGGAAACAACCAGTTACGAGTTAAATGCACCAAAGTAAATGAACAAACAGGACAGGTTCTGTAGGGCTTATAGCTGGTTAATGGTTTTATTCTAGTTTTGAAGTAGTAGAAGCAGTTTTTTTAAAAAATAAGCGTCAGAAACGCGTAGTGCTGTGTCTGCGTTAGCAGAGACTAAACGTGAACTATGTTCTAAGTTCTGTTTTTACTGGGAAAAACCAATAAAACAAGAACATTGCTGATGCCGATAAAGTAGTCGAAACGAAATGCAATTTCGGGAAGTAACAAAGTATGGGTCCTACTTCGAATATTATAACGGAAGAATAACAAAAATTAATGTTTTCTTCACAAGTCTCTCGCTCGAGAAAGTCCACCAAAGAAAAGACGGAAACAAAACTGCTAGAGTGGTCGGCACAGCATTACCACAAATCTGCCGGCCAGGGTAGCCGAGCGGTTCTAGTCGCTACAGTCTGGAACCGCGAGACCGCTACGGCCGCAGGTTCGAATCCTGCCTCGGGCATGGATGTGTGTGATGTCCTTAGGTTAGTTGGGTTTAAGTAGTTCTAAGTTGTAGGGGACTGATGACCTCAGGAGTTAAGTCCCATAGTGCTAAGAGCCATTTGAACCACAAATCTGTCAATGGAGGCCGGACCACCGTTCCACGACACTCTTGAGTCACAGTCCGAAGCTGCCACCCCTAACGATCCGGGACTACCAGCAGATGAGACGCTTGGATGTCCCGGCCGGGATGGCAGGTCCTTACAAATACGGGCCGTCCGGTGGCTTACAAGGGCGGTTGGCGTCTGGATCATCTGGGACGTTTTCGATCACGTGAGTGGCGTAGGACAACAGTCCGCTTGTTGATCGCGACTTCTGGCGCTGCTGTCGATCCGCGGTCCTCCGATAGCGGGCCATGGCGGCCGTTGGCTGAGACACGAGTCTGTGATTTTGTCTCCGGCAGCGTCCTCTGTCGTATCGTAAAAATCCGCTATGCTTGCACTCTCTGTGATGAAGGCACCCCGCAACTCTGTTCTGTCACGCGGGATGCCGATGTCGCTGGCGGACGCTATGGACGCTGCACATACTCTGGTCTTCAATATAAAGGCAACAAATCGCTATTTACCGTGCTGTGACTAATTCACGATATAGTCATACAAACTGTCAACAGGTATGATTGTGTTCTGCGCAGAAGATGGAATTCCGACCAACGGACAACGCGAGCAATAGCGTCAGGGCACCCAAAGTGCGGCAGTGTTGGCAGGGTGGTCGCACATCCACAATCGCCGTGTACACAGTCACAGGCGCTGCAGTATGACACAGAGAAGACGCCTACAGACTCTCTGCTGTGAACGGTCATAGGAATAATGGAAGCAGCGGAGCTGCAAGCTGATGTGGACTGATGGCTTAATGTGAATCGTTCTGTTGTTTCTCGGATGAGGCGCACAGTTCCTTGCGACCGAAACAGAATCCTGAAGCCCAGGGCATGACCGACCGTGTGTTACTTCAGAAAAGAGGACAGTTATTTGGCTGCAAGGGCACGACAGTACCGCCTTAATATTGCATGTGAGCTCGCAGCATCCACTGGACGTGTTGTATCGAGGCAAACTGGTCTACAGAAAGGTTCAGCATAGTGGCCTTTCTTATTGGAGACCTGCTCTCTGTTTACTTCTGGCGTGTCTTCACAGAAGGGAACGTCTAGAGTGGAGCAGCCAACGTGCCACCTGGACGGTCGAAAGGTGGGCCAATCTTTTTTTCACAGATGAGTCCCAGTTTGGTCTAGAGAGTGATGCTGGACGGATTCGCACCAAGAGGGCACGTGGAACACGATTTTGAGACTCAAACATTGTGGAAAGAGATCGATATCGATGAGGATCCCGAATGGCTTGGGCAGGGATTATTCTGACCACTCCAACACCTCTTCATGAAGTTGTACGGGTGAATCAGCAAGGTTTAATGGCTGTCAGGTACGGTGAGGAGCTCTTGGGATCTGATGCGCGGTTGTTGTGCTGTTCTGTGGACCCAGACTTCATATTGATGAACGGTAATGCTCAATCTCATAGAGCACAGGTGGTTGAAATTTTCTTGGAAACGGAAGATACTGCACGGATGGCTCTCCCGATTTGAATCTCATAGAGGATCTCTTGGATGCACTAGGGAGACGGTTGCGCCACGTCAGCAGCCGGCAGCCACTCTCCAAGACTTGCGAGCAGTTCTGGAGGAAGAATGGGCCTTATTGCCCCAACATGAGAGTTATGACATCATTCACAGGATCTCGCGTCATTGTCAGGCCAGTATTGATGCCAGAGGTTGTCACGCCCCATACTCAGCGTATTAAACAGTTGTCAGAATGTATGTGCAAATCCGTTAAGTTGCATAAAAAACGGAGAAAATTTTTGTCTACCGTTACGCATGTTTCAGTTGTTTACGTTTTGTATTCTTCACATCGTTTATACTTTACTGTTACCTGTTTATACTGTTTTGTGGCAAAAGAAACGCAACCTTGCACAATTTCCGTTTGCTGTTTTAAGTCTACACCAGTGTAGTGGCTACATAAATTTAAGGCTATCCAAGAAAATGTGATTTGTACGGCCTATTTCAGTTTTCCAGGTAATACTACATTTCTACATTTATACTCCGCAAGCCACCCAACGGTGTGCGGCGGAGGGCACTTTACGTGCCACTGTCATTACCTCCCTTTTCTGTTCCGGTCGCGTATGGTTCGCGGGAAGAACGACTGTCTGAAAGCCTTCGTGCGCGCTCGAATCTCTCTAATTTTACATTCGTGATCTCCTCGGGAGGTATAAGTAGGGGGAAGCAATATTCCTTACCTCATCCAGAAACGCACCCTCTCGACACCTGGCGAGCAAGCTACACCGCGATGCAGTGTCTGCCACTTGAGTTTGCTAAACATTTCCGTAACGCTATCACGGTTACCAAATAACCCTGAGACGAAACGCGCCGCTCTTCTGTGGATCTTCTCTATCTCCTCCATCGATCCGATCTGGTACGGATCCCACACTGATGAGCAATACTCAAATATAGGTCGAACGAGTGTTTTGTATGCCACCTCCTTTGTTGATGGACTACATTTTCTAAGGACTCTCCCAATACATCTCAATCTGGTACCCATCTTACCAACAATTAATTTTATATGATCATTCCACTTCAATTCGTTCCACAAGCATACTTCAAGATATTTTACAGAAGTAACTGCTACTAGTGTTTGTTCCGCTGTCATATAATCATACAATAAAGGTTCCTTCTTTATATGTATTCGCAATACATTACATTTGTCTATGTTAAGGGTCAGTTGCCACTCCCTGCACCAAGTGCCTATCCGCTGCAGATCTTCCTGCATTTCGCTACAATTTTCTAATGCTGCAACTTCTCTGTATACTACAGCGTCATCCGCGAAAAGCCGCTTGGAACTTCCGACACTATCTACTAGGTCATTTATATATATATTGTGAAAAGCAGTGGTCCCATAACACTCCCCTGTGGCACGCCAGAGGTTACTTAACTTCTGTAGACGTCTCTCCATTGATAACAACATACTGTGTTCTATTTGCTAAAAACTCTTCAATCCATCCACACAGCTGGTCTGATATTCCGTAGGCTGTTACTTTGTTTATCAGGCGACAGTGCGGAACTGTATCGAACGCCTTTCGGAAGTCAAGGAAAATGGCATCTACCTGGGAGCCTGTATGTAATATTTTCTGGGTCTCATGAACAAATAATGCGAGTTAGGTCTTGTAATGGATCTGGGAGATGTTATTTTTTACCGGTTTTGTCGATACCAAATTGTAAATGTTTTCTTATATTTTTTGTCAGAATTTTTTTTGTTGTAATTTGCCTTATTTTATATTAATTTACTTATACTTCTGAGAGTGAAAGCATATTGATTACTATTAGTAAATGTGACGAAGAATATCAAAGAGACTGATTACAAGAGGAAGCTTGTGTATTGTGTAAAATGTCTTTGACGCTGGAGACGTCTTTGACTGTAGTCAGTCGGCAGTCGGCAGTGAACTCGTGGTTTGTGTTGACGGTTGAAAAATGTGCAGGTCGCTGTCATAATAATTTGGAAGTGAACAAAAAAAGGAATTATGTTACTATTTTTTCTATATAATATTTAAGAAGAAACCACATTTGAAGAAATGGTATTTGAAGCACCAAAAAATGAGGCAAACGCATTGAACCAGGACATTTCTGCAGCCAACAAAACTGCATAGTGGAATCATACTTCCACTAGACAACTGAATCCAAGACAATTATCGCCTTGTAAACATTTTACGGAAAAGGTACTGTCACGAAATATGCCAAATTTAAGTAAATAAAAATAGTGACCATATTTCAATTGTGGTCTTCAGCCGGGATAGCATATTTCAGTCTCACACGATCGCTGTCACGAAATATGCCAAATTTAAGTAAATAAAAATAGTGACCATGTTTCAACTGTGGTCTTCAACCGGGATAGCATATTTCAGTCTCACACGATCGCTGTTTCCTGAATCCTACAGATTAGATTCTGGGTTTCCAAAAACGACACGATACTCGAGCAAAAAACATGTTCTAAAATTCTACAACAGATCGACGTCAGAGTTATAGGTCTATAGTTTTGCGCATCTGCTCGACGACCCTTCTTGAAGACTGGGACTACCTGTGCTCTTTTCCAATCATTTGGAACCTTCCGATCCTCTAGAGACTTGTGGTACACGGCTGTTAGAAGGGGGGCAAGTTCTTTCGCGTACTCTGTGTAGAATCGAATTGGTATGCCGTCAGGTCCAGTGGACTTTCCTCTGTTGAGTGATGAGTGATTCCTGTTGCTTTCCTATTCCTTGGGCACTTATTTCGATGTCAGCCATTTTTTTCGTTTGTGCGAGGATTTAGAGAAGGAACTACAGTACGGTCTTCCCCTGTGAAACAGCTTTGGAAAAAGGTGTTTAGTATTTCAACTTTACGCGTGTCATCCTCTGTTTCAATGCCATCATCATCCCGGAGTGTCTGGATATGCTGTTTCGAGCCACTTACTGATTGAACGTAAGGCCAGAACTTCCTAGGATTTTCTGTCAAGTCGGTACATAGAATTTTACTTTCGAATTCACTGAACGCTTCACGCATAGCCCTCCTTACGCTAAATTTGACATCGTTTAGGTTCTGTTTGTCTGAGAGGTTTTGCCTGCGTTTAAACTTGGAGTGAAGCTGCCTTTGCTTTCGCAATAGTTTCCTAAGTTTGTTGTTGAACCACGGTGGGTTTTTCCCGTCCCTCACAGTTTTACTCGGCACGTACCTGTCTAAAACGCATTTTACAATTGCCTTAAACTTTTCCCATAAACACACAACGTTGTCAGTGTCGGAGTAGAAATTTTCGTTTTGATCTGTTAGGTAGACCTATATCCCCCGAAGGAGATCACGAATGTAAAATTAGAGAGATTCGAGCGCGCACGGAGGCTTTCAGGCAGTCGTTCTTCCCGCGAACCATACGCGACTGGAACAGAAAATGGAGGTAATGACAGTGGCACGTAAAGTGCCCTCCGCCACACACCGTTGGGTGGCTTGCGGAGTATAAATGTAGACGTAGATGTAGTTTGAAATCTGCCTTCTATTACTCTTGCTAAACAGATAAACCTTCCTCCCTTGTTTTATATTCCTATTAACTTCCGTATTCAGGGATGCTGCAACGGCCTTATGATCACTAATTCCCTGTTCTGCACTTACAGAGTCGAAAAGTTCGGGTCTGTAATAATGAAGAATAAACAAATAATGAAGAATAAACAAATAAATAATTAAATGCCCGTTTGGTGGGTGTGGCAGCCAAAAATGTAGTTCGAGCAGGGACTACAGAAGTTGCCACATCAGTCGCACAAGTGTGTGCAGCTTAATGAAGGCTATGCTGAGAAAGTGCATGTATGTGGCGATGCAAAGAGATTCTTGGTGAGCCAAAAAAAGTATAAATCAATATGGAATGCCCCTCCAAAGTATCCTACATTCACAACAGGACGTGCAGGGATAGGCAAAATAATGTGAACTCCCGTACTTACTTGTGAATGGTTGGGGCTGGATCCCCGTTTGCCCGTAATACAGCTGCGTTTCTTCTTGTAATACTGCATGTAATGGGTGTATAGCTTCCAGTGGAATGTTACGCCACTGTTCGATAACAACCTCTTCTAACACCTGCAGTGACAAGGGAGGCGGAAAATTGCTCCGGAGTCTCCGCTCCAATACCGCACACAAGGGTTCCATAATGTTGAAGTGCGGGGACTGTACTGGCCAGGGAAGACGCCGCACTTCACTTGCATGCTCCTCATACCACGGATGTACTGTCCTGGCTGTGTGAATGGGTGCATAGCGGTCCTGAAGTATGGCATCATTGTTGGGGAAGAACATTTGAATCATGGCGTGCATATGATCACCTAAAATGCCCACATAATCGTTGGCTGTAACATGGCCACGATATGGCTGGCCACACCATCATACATACACCTCCACGCTCAACCGCTGGAATCAAGCAGTCAGTATTGTAGGCTACTTTTGGCGTTCTCCAGACGTCAACTGAGCCCGGTGTTGGAAAGAACGAAAACGTTGACTCGTCGGACCAAATGACGTGTTCCAGTGATCAGCCGTCCACGATTTATGCTCCCGATACTAGGCTTCTATGTGTCGTTTTGGTTTCGGTACAGCATCTCGTCCATCAGTATTCGCTTTATAGAGTTCTCAGCGGACATTGTCGATAGATACGGGATCTCAAAAAGGGCTGTTGAGTTCTGCAGTTACATTAATCGCCCTAGTTTTGGGTTGTTTTGACGCAATTCGTATTAGCATATGACGATGGCTATCATTTAGCTTTGAGTTGCGTCCACTATCACGTTTATACGATGATGCCTTTTCATGCTTTGGGCAGGCTGTCACGACTGTTGAAACAGTTGCTCTTGAGACATTCTACATCTACATCTTATAACGGAACCTATTAAAGGCTTTACTTTACTGATGTATGCGATATTCTCCAAATTCAACCAGTTTAACGAGTATTTATGATTATAGAAAAGTTATTGTATATGTTAACAATGATTGCATAACATGTCTCCATAAACAGTCAACCCATTAAATTATACTGAATAACAGACCCACACAAAAGTTAATATCACTTGATCACTGATACAGCAAATGTCATCATGCAAAAACACTAAGTTCATCTTAAATAATTAATAATAGTGGCCAACTTACGTATTTTGGATCTCCTTAAATAAAAATCACCCAGTGAAACCTATTTGTTCATTAGAACCGTTTCCACTCAGTATCCACATAAAATCTCCTATTTTAAACGAAAACCAATGTAATTCTTAATAATTCATGTTGTTTACTTATTTATGCAAATTAGAGAAGTCAGTTGACGAACTTCTAAAAAACGGCCCTTTTGTACCAAAGAATTATTCTGTCAAGTCATCAAATCTGTCTGTCATTTTAATAACATGTTAAATTATGTCACTTGATGCAAATTAATAAATTTTCTGCACAAATTATGATAACAGATTTAATGTGACTTATAAACTACATCTCTATTTAGTAGTTCTTTAACAAGATTATAAATACAAGCAACAAGAAGGGTCGGGGGCGCAGTCGAAATGTCACTTTGGTAAAGTGTGTATGTGTGTTATTGCTCGAGGTGGATAAACACTGCAAAGAACATGTAGAAGAAGTACTACTTTGTGTTGTGTCATTGTCTTTGGTGGACAGTGAAATTAAGATGGCCACCAGAGTAATAAATATTTGAAGTTTAAATATTTGTTGGTTTCGCTCGTTATTTATCATCAAAAGCACATCAAAAACACGGAAACTCATCTTTTTACCCCTAGACAACCTGATTTAGAGCCAGTATCAGCATCGAGACACAGCAGCGATCCAGCAAGCAGCAGCGATTACGACAATGCATTTTAATGACGCCAATCTAACATCAAGTGGTAACAAGCTCCGTAAATGGGAGGGAAATAGTGCGATTGCAGCAATATCTACGAAAAGGCGACCATTACAATCTACATCTACATAAATACTCCGCAATACACCATACGGTGCGAGGCGGAGGGTACCTCGTACCACAACGAGCATCTTCTCTCCCTGTTCCACTCCCAAACAGAACGAGGGAAAAATGACTGTCTACATGACTCTGTACGAGCCCTAATATCTCTTATCTTTGTGGTCTTTTCCCGAAATATAAGTTGGCGGCAGTAAAATTGTACTGCAGTCAGCCTCAAATGCTGGTTCTCTAAATTTCCTCAGTAGCGATTCACGAAAAGAACGCCTCCTTTCCTCTAGAGACTCCCACCCGAGTTCCTGAAGGATTTCCGTAACACTCGCGTGATGATTTCAAACCTAACAGTAACAAATCTAGCAGCCCGCCTCTGAATTGCCTCTATGTCCTCCCTCAATGCGACCTCATAGGGACCCAAACGCTCGACCAGTATTCAAGAATAGGTCGTATTAGTGTTTTATAAGCCGTCTTCTTTACAGATGAACCACATCTTCAGAAAAATTCTACCAATGAACCGAAGACGACTATCCGCCTTTCCCACAACTGCCTTTACATGCTTGCCCCACTTCATATCGCTCTGCAATGTTACGCCCAAATATTTAATCGACGTGACTGTGTCAAGCGCTACACTACCAATGGAGTATTCAAACATTACGGGATTCTTTTTCCTATTCATGTGCATTAATTGACATTTATCTATATTTAGAGTTAGCTGCCATTCTTTACACCAATCACAAATCCTGTCCAAGTCATCTTGTATCCTCCTACAGTCACTCAACGACGACACCTTCCCGTACACCACAGCATCATCAGCAAACAGCCGCACAATGCTATCCACCCTGTCCAAAAGATCATTTGTGTAGATAGAAAACAACAGCGGACCTACCACGTTTCCCTGGAGCACTCCAGATGATACCCTCACCTCCGATGAACACTCACCATCGAGGACAACGTACTGGGCTCTATTACTTCAGTAAGTTGGTTAGAGATGCTCCAGCTAATCGAGCCGCACAAGCCGCCCTCTTTGGAACTCTGTTAGGCCTTTCGTTGCACGTCGACCTCGGGCTCTGAGTGCAAATACGAAGTGTGCACTGCTCGTAAACAAGCCGCTCTGATGATTAGTCCGTACTTAACACGCACAGTGCAGCGCGACACGTGCCTTAGCGACGTTGTTGACCGAGAAACACAAAACACCCCATCACTGCCACTGTTCACGTTATTTTGCCTATCCCCTGTATATTACAGTCCAAACGGTAACTTTCGATCCCTTTCCGCAGTTTTAAAGTCGTATGTGGTTGCATTTCTAACATCTGAAGCGCCGCGCGCCGGGAACCCGATGCGACGTCATTAGCCAGCCGTGTCGCGGCGAGCGGCAGGCAGCTAACTCGCCGGACGGCCAGCTTGGCGCGAGATGCGAGGGCGGCGAACCGCCGCTTGTTTATTAGCGCCGTCCAGCCAATTAACGCGCCCGCCGGCTTTGTATATAATTAAGAAGAAGCGTCCAAGGCAGCTCGCGCCGTGGCGGGGCCCGGGGCAGGAGCGCTCGCCCGCCGCGCAAATTGCGGGCCCCGGCGCAACTTGCCCGCGGCTAATTTGCTGAATCAATGAAAAGCCATTAGCACCGCTGTATCACGGCGCATATATGATTAACGCAACACACCCTGGACGCAAAATACATACTCATTCCCCCCCTCCCCGTCCTCACCCCTCCCTCTTTCCCCCCTGTGTCTCTGCCGCTTCCCTATACAGCCCGGTACGCGCGCGCGACCACAAGCTCTACGTTACACGTTGATAAATAATTGTATTAGCTCCATCGATGCCGCGTGAAATCACATTACCGTGCGACTGTGGCGCGCGTCCCAGGTAAATGGTGCGGTGCCGCTCCAAATACTCGCGGCTCTGCACTTAATAGCTAGTTAGGCGTCATTGCATTTTTGATGACTCTGGTCGATCGGCTCAACAGGAAGCTCATGTCCGACTTACTGACTGCAGTCGTTAAACAATAAGTCTCCAGTTACATTTTGCCAACGACTGCAGGCATTTCTGTGGTTTGTTTTCTCTTAGTTCTAGATCCACGACGCTCGACGTAATGGCAATTTTGACAGAAAGGTCGAAATGAAATGAAAATAAAATGTGGCGAGTTGCTGCTCCTTTTCTTACTGTTCGCAGCCTACAATTTCGGCATATCATATGACTCTCGTGTAAAAAATTACTACATTCCAGCTGTAACCTCCCAACAGAAAAATATTTATATTATTCACATTTAGTGTAACCTCCCAACAGAAAAATCTCGTTCAAGTTCCCAATAGAAAAACTTCTTGCCAATAATAAAATTTCAAGTTTTAATGTGACCTTCCATTAAACACTGACTGCATATCAAGATTAACAAGTTTTGCCGTCTCCAGCGCTGCGTCATGGCCCTGTGAAATCATCCTGAATAAACTGAAAAATTCTTACCTCACAATGATGTCGCCGGATAACGCTATCTATACATCTGCTCCTATAAGAAGGTTTTGGCGCAGTCCAGTGCAATGCTGCCCCCTTGATTTTCATTTGTAGGAAAATAACTGATTTTCTTTTGCTTAATCAACATGAGTATGCACAGGAAAAATTCGTAAAATCTTTAAACTCAGATAAATGACTGGCAAAAGTTTTCTTCAGCACAAAAGTTATTATTGAAACATTTCTGCAAGAAATTCCATGGGACTTAAACATTACAATTGTGGCTAAATCAGTTGTCCCAATTAACATATGAGTGCGGCAACAAAGAACAATAATATTTTTTTAAACTGATACCACATCCCTTCAGGCACCGCCATCGTTCTGCATGACCGGCCCAACACAAGTCAACCACTGCACTGCCCCGTCCGAACTCCATAACTCAAGTGTTCTGTGTCAGCTACAAAACACGACTTACTGCCAACACTGCTCTGACCCACGATTCTGTTGTAGCATAATATTCCACATCGCAGGCAGCGCGTGAGTAATCCATCGGAATTACATCTGCTCAAGTGCGCTAGCGAATAGTAATGAACCCCTTACACAGTCTGCTACAAAAGTGGACATTATTTTTTCTACAGAATATGTGTAGCAGTTGTTATTGCAGCTGCTACCCCGAAGACTGCTTTTTTGAAACTCTACATCCATATGAACTTGATCCTGCATTCAAAGTTTGCTCTTCCTAAAAAAATTTTTCACTTGATATTTACCTCAGTTACCAAATTAATTACGAGGCATATTCGGAAAGCAAGGTCCGATAGGTGCAAAATGGGAACTACTATGAAAATCCGATGGAACTTTGCACAGATGTGTTGGGCAGTGTCTTTGGCGTGCCTGTCGATCGTTTCACGTTGCTCTTCACAGTTCACAGGGCAAAGTTATCGCTAAGAAATGCCTAAAACAACAGTGTCTCCTGCCAAGTGTGTGGATCAGGTGAGAGATTTCGCCCGAAGCTACGCAGCCCACATAACATAAATGCCACGTGTTTCTTTCTTCAAGACAAATTTCAGCCGTATTCTGGAGGGGCAATGAACACGCTACTGGAACGTTTTCGGTGGGAAGTATTTCATCACCCACAATTCGCTCCTCCGTTGGTCATCTCTGCTCACACGAACCGCTGGCTGCGAAGACAACATTTTGGCACAAACAACGAAAGGCAGACCCGCGTAGAGAATTGGTGGAAAGCACGGGTGGTTGCTTTCCGTGACGAGGCTACTGGAAAGTTTGTACAACGCTACGACAGAGTTCTAAGTCAGAGCGGCGACTATTTAGAGAGATAACTGGAAGGTCTGGCTAACTGCTGCAAATAAAATATTTTTTGTTTTCACTGTGGTTTTCATTTCGTGACCGGTCGGACCTTACTTTCCGAACAGCCCTCGTATCTTTTGTTGCCACAGATTTTATTCTATAAATTTTTACTTCTGTCGTGAATTGGTACCAGTTGCGTTCAGTCAATTTGCCCTCTTTGCTCCCCGGTTCTATTCAGTATTTCTTCTCTACTTACCCAATCTCCCCTTCGAATCGTTATCATTCTTTTTAGCAGCATAATATTCCAAAAAATTTTAATCCTCTTTTTCCTGCATTGTTTGACGCATATGTTTCGTCTTCCATACATGGCTACAACTGAAACTACTACTTTTATAAAAGACACATAGACACTCTTATGAGGTGTAGCCCAGAATTTCAAGAATTTGAATATTGCGCCCAAGCTATCAGCCACTAGGTACCTCAGTTGTGTCTTTCAGTTGTGTGTGATCTCCTTAGGTCAGTTAGGTTTAAGTAGTTCTAAGTTCTAGGGGACTGATGACCACAGATGTTAAGTCCCATAGTGCTCAGAGCCATTTGAACCATTTTTTTTTGTTAGTGTGCCCAGTGCCGTTATGGTGACCACTTGCGTGTGAACGTTGTTGCTGGCTTCTCTACATCCAGTTCTACTGTGTCTGCATATTTCCAAATGGCTAACTTGAAGCAACAATGGATACACATTGAGTTTTGTTTTAGGTTCCACAGGACTGCAGCTGCTACTCACGACATGCTAAAGTTGTCGGGATACGTGACGAGGCAACGTAAGTTGATATCCATGGTGATGCGATATCCAACATCACGAGACACGCAGGACGAACGGTTTAACTTGATTTTGCAATCTCAGCGCTCCCCAGCTGCAGGTGTAGGCCAGTTTTTGACTCGCAAACTTTACAGTTAGTTCACGAAAAGTCGCAAGCATAGCATTCTTACACACATTTCCTCTTTTCATCAGTCAAAAAAATGGTTCAAATGGCTCTGAGCACTATGGGACTTAACATCTGAGGTCATCAGTCCCCTAGACTTAGAGCTACTTAAACCTAACTAACCTAAAGACATCACACACATCCATGTCCGAGGCAGGATTCGAACCTACGAACGTAGCGGTCGCAATGTTCCAGACTGAAGCGCCCTGAACCGCTCGGCCACAACGGCCGGCTCTCTTCATCAGTCGCTAGGCATGTTGTCCCCTTCTGTGGAGTACATAACCAAAAACATTAATATACAAGAATGTGTAACAAGACAAAAATGAAAGATACATTTTACTCAGTAAGAACATAAGCTTATAAAAGATCACCAGATCGAACAAATTCACTACTCACAGAGAGCGAAATTGTGTTTAAATAACATCAAATACTACACAACTTACTCCTATTAATTTCATAGGAAAGTCTCACAAACGTTTAGAAAATGCTAAGGTAAAAAAAGAAAGTTTCTAGACAGCAGTATGCGAAACCTTTAAACCTCTGCCGATCTACCATCGGTGAGTTCTAACGCGAAAGTGACTAAACACAAAAATTCTTTAACTACCAATACGACATTTCCCGTCATTTTACCACAACAAATCCTGCTGGTGCTTGGAAACAGCATATATTTATAGGGTGTGAGGTATAACATAAAATTCACCGAATACGAGCTTGTGCTGAACGCGACAAATACAGTATGTGGTCTAGCTTTTTGCTTGTGACGTGTGTAGCATTGTTGCTTCCCTTCGGTTCTACTTCGCGAGGCATGTTTCCGAAATATACAATAGCAGAACTTATTTTGTGTTTCACGTGACGAAATGGCTGCTGAACATGAAATAGCAGGAAGTGACGTCATAAAATTCGTAAACTGCCACGTCACTGTTAGCTAACTCGTCCCTTGTGCCGACGTCTTAAGGACTGCTTTTGGTGAGCAACCTTCAAGCCAATCAAGAACTCGTCAGTGTTTTAAGCGATCTAAGGATCACAGGGAGTCTGTGGAGGCTGAGAAACCTTCGAGTGGACCGCCATCGCCCACGGCTCCAGAAACGATAGCGAAAGTGTGCGAAGTGATCCTCAAGGGCAGAAGGCAGACAATGCGTGACGGACGTGAAATCAATGAAATTTCGTATAGGACATGTCAAAGCATTGTAGCTGGTGAATTGAACCTGAGACGACTTTCAATGTCGTTCGTTTCTCGTCTTTAGAACACTGACCAATGAGACAGCCGTTCATGTGAGCACCGAACTCCAAATAACACTTTGAAATCATCGAGATTTTCTGCTCAGCGTCATAACCGCCAATCAATCAACGGTGTACTTAACGATACTCTTCGCTGTGGAAGACCGTGCAAGGCCATTCCCGAAAAACCTAGCGTTAGGTCAGATATGGACACCCCCAGGCACAGCAAGATGAATAAATTTTGTAACGTATTACTATCTTTACAACGTTTCTCGTCGAGCCATATACGTTATCTCGCATTTCTAGCTGCTTCTCTCACACAAATAATGATAAAAATTCAGAAATTCACGGTCGCCACCAACCCAAGCCCTTCCTAACCATTTAGAAGAAAACGGAGCTGGAAAATTATTAGTTTAATTATTTATAATTTAATTACAAATACGCAAATTTCTTTAAGTAGCCGGATAAATAGCACTCTATGTCGTGCATGAAGCAACTTGATTAATTCAGGATTGGAAATCGGAGTACGTGGGTAAGATCAACACCACAGAATTTAATCTTTCACGTAGATTATTTATTGTATCTAAGTATTTGGTTCCACATCCTAACTACACATAACTGGTGCATGTCTGGAAATATTTAAGTAAGAATTACGTGAGAACGTAACAGAGCACAATTTAACTACAGAAGAAACACAAAGAAACGGGGGTGTGAGACAGTGATAGCATCATCTCCTTTGCATTCATACCATAAAAACATCTCAGTGAGATTCGCATTACGATTGTACGCATGCACTGTTCTGGACAGAAATTTAATTATCCAACACACTAGCTCAGTTTGCCTAACTGGAGCACGTGGTGCATTCCGAATCAAACTGTTCTGCTGCTTTGTAGAGGGCGCATGAAAGAACAGATATTCTTGCAGAAATTATAGCTCATTAAACAATCAAACTGTGAAAATAAAGCCTATTGCGGTGCCGTGCTGGACCAGAAGGGTCACTGATTAACAAACGCGTGGCACAAAATCGACACACAACGACAAAAGCAACTTCCGCAAAATATAAGATTAAAAATCATTAAAAATAATACTCGCTTTGACACAGTATTACACTAACGTACGCTTGAAGTGATCCTAACCAGATTTTCCTAATCAGATTTACCGTTTGAAATTCTACTTAATCGTTGTTCAAAATGAACAAAATAACTTCCACCCTTTTAACTCAAACACTCAAAAATCGCCTATTTAAAGCAATATAATTAGGGCCCATTGGGAGGAATAACTCGCTTCACACGCTTCAGTTAAGCTGAAGTTCTTATGTATTTCACCAGTTAAACATAACGAACTCCTAACTTAACCTGATTCCTATCACCTGAAACCCCCCTTAAGAGCTACGATCCGTACTCACCAAGCGTTCACCGAAGAGTGCCCCCCTCTCTCTTTCGAGCTTACCTAGCTCCCCGTGCAGCGGAAGCCACCAGAGGGGTAGCCCTCCGTCACCAACCTCACACACAAAAACAGCCTTCGACTAAGATGGGTAAACCTTTCTGTTCAGGTATTGGAAACCTAAGTTGGTCATCCTGTGCTCTCCTTCGAACGAGAAGCAACATCGTCTGCTGCCAACAGACGATGACAACTCAGCGTTTCCTACAAAACAAAACCAAAACCCTACATTAAAACACACATATAATATTCAATAGGCCTTATTTGAGCGCTCAGTCTTTCTGGAAGAGTTCATGAATTGTGCTAAAATCAGGTAGTAAAGAGAATAAGTTGTACCGGATTCGACAAACGTCTTATGAAACGACTTCACAGAGACTTTTCAATTTGTATCATAATTGATTCATTTGTCTCGCTCTAAAAATGCTATTAATATGTAGTGTTTTTATTATTAAATTGATCAATGTAGTTTGAATCAAATTTCCTTTGTTGTTCACGACTCGTAGGATACTTCACTCTTCCTCGTTTATAATAGCCATTAGTCACATATTACTATCTTTGATTGTACCCTAGACTTCAAGATGTCCACTTTCTTGAACATGTAAGTTATTTCGCTCTACATAATATTTATTTTCTCAACCGATATTTATTTTCAATTTGAGTTATACACTTCACTGTATTTTCTTACAGCTAGCTTTCTCATTTATTAACTCATGTTATACACACTCATGGGAAAAAATCGCAACACCAAGAAATAATTAATGTAGAATAATAAAATTTTGGGAATAAACATATGTAAATGATTTACATAGCAAGATCACAAGTTAGTGTAAGTGTCAGGTAAGCCATTGCAAATGTGAAGTAGTGGTACATTAAGAACGGATGTAACAACTAGAATGTTGAATGCAAGCATGCAAACGTCCATGTACCGTGTTGTATAGGTTCCGGATATCAGTTTGTGGGCTGGAGTTCCACGCCTGTTGCATTTGTTCAGTGAATATAGGGCCGGTTCATGCTGGTTGTCTATGACGCTAGAGTTGTCGTCCTATGATGTCCCATGTGTCTTCGATTGGAGACAGATCTTGTGAAGGAGCACGCCAAGGGCAGATGTCGACATTCTCCAGAGCATGTTGGATTACAACAGCGGTATGTGAGCGAGCGTTATCCTGTTGGAAAACATCCTCTGGAATTCTGTTCATGAATAGCAGCACTGCAGATCGTGTCACCAGATTTACGTACAAATTTGCAGTCATGGGGCAGGGGACAACCACGAAAGTGCTTCTGCTCTCATAAGAAATCTTATCGAGGACCATAACTGCAGGTGTAGGTCCAGTGTGTCTAGAATGCAAGCTGGTTGGTTGCAAGCTGTCAATTGGCCTAACCAACAGACGGCCATCACTGGCATCGAGGCAGGACCAGCTTCCATCAGAAAACATAGCAGACCTCCACACTGTTCTCCAATGAGCTCTTGCTTTCTCACTTGACACCTCTGAAGTCGAAATTGGAGGTGGTCTGGTGTCACTGGAATGCTTGCTTCAAGGTGTCTGGTTCGGAGCTGATTTTGAAGGAACCGATTTGTGACAGTCCGTTGTGCCACTGTGGTACCAACCGCTGCTCAAACTGCTGCTGCAGATGCAGTACCATACGCAGAAGACGACGGTACTTCCTCTATGTAGCCCCACATGGCCGTACGGAGGCCGGACTTCTTGCGACCGTACATTATCGTAACCGACCGCTGTCAGAAATCACGTACAGTGGCTGCATTCTTGCTAAGTCTTCCTGCAGTATCGCAGAAGGAGCATTCAGCTTCTCGTAGCCGTACTACACGACCTCTTATCACTCGAATGCATACGCACCACACCATTACAGAGTATCCACCAGCCTGAACGGTTCCTTGCTGACATGCAGTGTCCATGGATTCACGAGGTTGTCTCCATACACGTACGCGTCCTTCCGCCCGACGCAATATGAAACGAGACTCGTCCGACCAGGCTATATGATTCCAGTCATCAACGCGCAATGCCAGTGTTGAAGGAGCGAGGCAGTCATCAAAGGTACACGAGTGGGCCTTCGGCTCCGAAAGCCCATATCGATGATGTTTCGCTGAATAGTTCGCACGCTGACACTTGTTGATGGCCCAGCACTGAAATCTGCAGCTGTTTGCGGAAAGGTTGTTCTGTCACATTGAAAGATTCTCTTTAGTCGCCGTTGGTACCATTCTTGCAGGATCTTTTTCCGGCCGCAAGGATGTCGGAGATTTGATGTCTTACTGGATTCTTGATATTCACGGTACACTCGTAAAGTGGTCGTACGGGAAAATCCCCACCTCATCGCTACCTCGGAGATGGTGTGTCCCTTCGCTCTTGCCTCAACTATAACACCACGTTCAAACTCACTTAAATGTTGATAACCTGCCATTGTAGCAGCAGTAGCCGATCTAATAACTGCGCCAGACACTTGTCTTATACAAGAGTTGCCGACCGCAGCGTCGTATTCTGCCTGTTTACATAAGTCTTTATGCCAGTACCCCAGTTTCTTTGGCGCTTCAGTGTAATGAAGGCGAGGACAGCCAGTGACCCCTTCAATGCAAACCCACACCAAGCTCGAGGTCTTTACGGGAACCGGCCAGATGCCGCGAGTAACGCTGCTAATGAGCAGGCGGTCTTCGTGGCGTAATTTGAGACTTTGGATCTGACGGGAGGTGTGCCAGGGTAGTCCCTGCGGCTGTGGTGACCACTGTCTCTGGATGGGTAGTGGTCAGCGACTCTACCTAGTAAGCACGAGGTCCGGATTCGAATCCCAATCCGGCACAGATTTTCAACTTGCCCATTGATAGAAATCAATGCTCACTGTGAAATAATGTATTTAATTCCTTTGGGTCTTAACTCATATTAGGTAACAGTGGACATGGAGCAATTTCAAAGTAGTCTTGCACAAGACTATGAGACCACAATTCGTAGGATATTTTTAAACAAAAAATCTTGAATTTTTAGGAGTTGTTATTGTCGCCAAAAAGTAACTCATTTATCAGTACAATCGCCCTTTTTTCAGCAGACTTATCATGTAGCTGCCCTAAAACGTTGCTTCAATGCGAAGAGCAAATTTTCGTTTCTTTCCTCAACAGAGGACTTTCGTCTTTTCTTGATCTAGTCATCATTTGGGTCGGTCTCCTCAACTGTTGATATCTCATAGCCAGTCACAGGGATGGATACCAGAATAAGATATATTTTTAAAAATCGGAAATTTTAATTATGTTTTTAGGCTACAGCACTTCCAAAGTTGCACTACTTACAGTCCCTTAAACAACTACCATCCACCGATCAGTACCAAACAGTGGCTGGAGATGATGCCTTCTCTATCAGTCCAGAGCAGAACACTCTCCCCAGGACTGCCCGGAACAGGAAAGCCCAGAATCCAAGTTCGGAGCCCTCAACCATCTACGCTCTAAAGACCTCTACGTGGAGGGTATGGCTGGCCGCTGTGGCCGAGCGTTTCTAGGCGCTTCAGTCCGGAACCGCGCTGATGCTAAGGCCGCAGGTTCGAACCCTGCCTCGGGCATGAATGTGTGTGATGTCCTTAGGTTTAAGTAGTTCTAAGTCTAGGGGAGTAATGACTTCAGATGTTGAGTCCCATAGTGCTTAGAGCCATTTTGAACCATTTTTGGAGGGTATGGTGTTGCCAACATGAGGGGCGGGAATTGTTCTTAAGTTCATGAAAAAGCAAGGGAAAACTGAACTCCACCTGAATAGCGCACGAAAGCCCAACGATACCGACCGGCCGCCGTGTCATCCTCAACCCAAAGGCGTCAGTGGATGCGGATACGGAAGGACATGTGTTCAACATACCGCTCTCCCGGCCATAAGTCAGTTTACGAGACAGGAGCCGCTACCTGCCCGTCAAGTAGCTCCTCAGTTTGCCTCACGAGGACCGAGTGGAACCCGCTTGCCAACAATGCTAAGCAGAGCAGCTGGTCACCCATCCCAGTGCTACTCCAGCTCGACAGCACTTAACTTCGGTGAACTGACGGGAAACGGTGACATCACTGCGGCAAGGCCGTTGGTTAAAACGTGAGGTAAAGTGCGTTTAATTTCCCTCATTTTGCACGCAAGAGGCAAATTTTAGATCACGAAGTTGGCATTAAGCTAAAGCAGTGTTTTCATGAGTGGTCTACCTTACACGCCAAGAACTTTGTCCAGAGCGACACAATACTACTGACGCAACAAACTTTTGAGAGCGAAAAGTGACTGTCCCGCACTGGCGAGTTGGTGCCAGCGTCTGTGACATTTGGCAGTGTGCAGAGAGGAAAAAAAGAAAGTCATGCTCAATTACTCTGAGGGCGCTGCGGTGTGGCTGTGGTGTATACTGACCAAGACGCCAGCGTGGCTTTCAATATCCGTGAACTGGGTCATTGTCCGAGTTGTACGAACTGCCCATTCTCGCCACAGTAGGCAAGCTCGACTTAATGGGATCAGCGTCTCTCTTACTGCCAATGAATAAGGCTACAGAGACCGCCCACAACGGCGAGTGCATGGCTGCCTCCTCAGTCACACTGCTCCAGAATAGTCACTAGATAACTACTTAATAGCTGCAAAAAATGAAATAATATTGCCTAGCGATACGTGAAAAAAGCATCGTCCCATTGTGACGGTAACGTCACCCATTCGGCCTTACGAAATGAAAAAAAAGCCTCTCAACGGTGCAAAACTCGTTTTTCACGTAGCCTGAGCGCCTTTAATCTCAAAAAACTCAAAAGTTCACCGTAACCAGCAAATGCAGTCTTCCATTAGGGCAATCAAAAAGGCAAGGCAAAATATTGCCTGGGTGATTGTTACTTAAATGCATGACGTGAGTGTAAATATGGCACCTCAAGTTCATACACAGAATTGTTTGTGTTAGAAAAAGATAAGTATAACAAAAGTAAGTTTAGGAAATTAATCCTTGATTTAGGTTATAGTACAGGCTTACTATAATAAATAACTGTCTTGATAGATGCAAAAATGAAGCAAAATTTTATCTTACATCAGGTTAATAATTTAACCCACTTTCTAATGCCATTGAACATAATTTAAAGAATAATGTTTTCCCACACTGGGAAATGGTACCCACAACTACAATTGCTTCATAGTATACAGAAGTTTGACATAATAACTTTTTTGAAAACAAGGACTTGAAGAAAATAAATTGCTCTAAATGAATCTAGCGACTATGATTCTTGTATCTAAATAAGAAATTCATCCTCAAAGCTTGCTGTTCCATCTTTGAACTCTTCCTGGTGGGAAAATTTAACTGCCAGTACATCTGCCAAGTATGTAATGTGTCTGAAATAGCTTCTACTGGGGAAAGCTAAATGTAATATTAAACTTGTGCATGCACTTCCTCCCAGCTTCCTCCCCTTCAGATTAGAAATTAGGGTGAGCAATTAAATTGCAGCCCTGATAGTGATTATCAACTGTCACATAACAAAAATGAATTCTACAGGGCATGTGGCAGAAGATGGCTTGGAGGAAACTGGCAGTTTAGTTTAGCATTACAAGCATGAAAAAATGGTTCAAATGGCTCTGAGCACTATGGGACTTAACTGCTGTAGTCATCAGTCCCCTAGAACTTAGAACTACTTAAACCTAACTAACCTAAGGACATCACACACATCCATGCCCGAGGCCGGATTCGAACCTGCGACCGTAGCAGTCGCGCGGTTCCGGACTGAGCGCCTAGAACCGCGAGACCACCGCGGCCGGCTACAAGCATGACCAGGCAGTCGAAAACACAGTAAGAAACCCAGAGTAAACCACAAACAATGAGTGATGACGAAAACGTCATGCAACAATGAGTCTGTAAAGTCATCGAGAATACACTCATGTGGGAGGAAAGTAAGGAAACCGTTTAATAAAAGAAGGAAAAACTATTGTTCTTCCCCATATCTTGCAGTCACATCTGAGAAAGACGCTTCTCTGCTTGTTGCTGATCCCTACTGTAAACGATGGTGACAGAGCGAGGAAAGAATACGGATGGCCGAGGAGCCCACATCTGGTGAACTTAAGCTGGATCCAGTGTATTTGTTTACAAAAATGTATTTGTGCCGTGCACTTGCTATACTGGTGACTCGCTTTTGCTATCGCTGTAGTCCAGCTACCTCTCTGACGGGCCACCTGGCAACTCGCGCAGGCGCTGCCACTATTTGGCGGCAGTTCGGCTGTGCATACTGACACAGAGGCAGACGCGAGCCGTATGTCGACGAAGCCGTGGCTCTGCACCGAATGGAGTACGGTGCCTGGCGTAAGGAGATGGCGCTCGATGTCCACGGCCGTGTTTATTTTGAACAGCATCTGAACGTAGCGGAGCTGCGACAGCCTCGACTGTGTCCAGTAACCGATGCAATGGCGCTTACTTTTCGCAAAGGGTTCAACACTCACCCATTAGAAGGACAGCGCCTTAGCTAGCATTGCATGAAATTAATGGTGAGCAGTTTTCTTTTTGAACTTGAAGCATTTGTGCGGATTGTAAGTCAGCACCATGGTTACATAGTGCCTAATTGTGCGACAGTGACTATACTGTTAGCTGCAGCGAGCCCGTTGATTATAACAGGCGTCAGTACATGTTATTCATTGGCAAGTGGCCTAAAATTTAATTATTCTGTTGTATGATTCACCTGTTTACTTGAGTCAAGACATTTATCGCCAGCTGTTATGTGTTATGTGATGTATAAACTATCTAATTAAAGTTTGTGAATTTCAGGTCTTCACTAAGCTCTGCTGCTGCACAAAGGAGAGCGTAATTAAATGTGGTCTTTCACTGGTAACACGCAGCAGACAGTAGAGCGTGCCAGTTGAAACTATAAGCTTTAAAATTCTTTGTGGGTGGCAGACAAATTTGAAAGTTGCACATATCGTGCATGCATTGCATTTTAAAACTAGCTTATCTTACAAGTAAAAACGTGATTGTCGTTGCTGTCAGCCGGACGAAGTGGCCGAGCGGTTCTAGGCGCTACAGTCTGGAACCGCGCGATCACTACGGTCGCAGGTTCGAATCCTGCCTCGGGCATGGATGTGTGTGATGTCCTTAGGTTAGTTACGTTTAAGTAGTTCTAAGTTCTAGGGGACTGATGACCACAGCAGTTGAGTCCCATAGCGCTCAGAGCTTAGCGATGAACTAAGTGTTATATCTGTTACTTGTTTATATGCATTAAGAAAATTTGTTACGTGCGTCTATTCTTATCCCTTGTTAGTCGAATTTCTGTCAGTTTGTTAGTGAGTTCAGTAAGTAAGAGTCATTTTATTTTATGATCTATTTGTGCCATTGATGGCGTCCACTGCTAATTCAAATTGAGGTGCCTTTATTGAACTGTCTTTCGTTTATCTTTCTTTGCTAAACCTGACTCAGTCTCATTTCTATCTCTGGGTCGTGAAGCATAAGAGTTATTTTCTTCTTCTAGTGCTCCATAACGCTTTTGTACATAATGACGTGTGTGACAGTTCAGTTTGGCGGCTTACTACCACTTCATGCGTCACCTGAGGCACAACTTAATGGCCTCTCGCTTTGTACTGCCACCTGGCATGGTTTTGTAATGTAAATGTTCTTTTGAAAGGCTGAGTAATATGACGACACTTTTAGCCTTAATACCACTGTTTGCTATTTTGCCTGTTCAAAAAAGCCTTTTTGGGGTAGTGACTAGTTCCTCCACTAACTGTACCTCAGATTTAAAAACTGTTTTTTTATTGTATATTTTTAAGACTAATTTCATCAACTGCTATTTTTTATATTTTTAAATTGTTATTTCGTCAATTACTTAAAGAGTTATTCTACCATTAATTGTTTCTGGTTTGCTTTAAAATTTAATGTGGTGGATTATTTTAAAGATTAATTTTACGTGATCAGTTAGGAAGCTGTCTTTCCTCCAAGTTGCACCAGACAACAGCTTGAGATGCTGTCCTCTCTATCATCCCGGAGCAGAATGCACTTCTCGGGACAGCCTGGAACAAAAAAGGCGTGAAATCCAAGTACACGGCCCTCAGCCCTCTACGCTCTAAAAAACTACTGGAGGGGATGCTGCTGCCAATGTAACGGGCGAGAATTGTTGCTAGTTTATGAAAAAGTAGAGCAAAGAGCACTTATATTTCCCTCCTTTCGCCTGCAAGGCGTATTTTTGTACCTTAGTTGACACTCGACTGAAGTAATGTCCTCATGGTTGATCAACCTTACATGCCAAGAACTCTGTCCAGAGCCGCGCAGAACCAAGTTTTAGCAGACTCTCCCAGCCGGGCGAGGTGGTGGCACGGTGTCTGAACCTCTGGCGGTAAGGAGAAAAATGAGAACGTCACGGCCAGTAATTCTCTAGGGGCTGTGGGGCGGATGTGACATTCGCTGATCCCCGGGACGCAGGTGGCTCCCCAGCTTTCAACATCCGCGGAATGGGTCGCCGTTGCCCGAGTTCCACAAAACTGTCCATCCGACATAATGAGGTCCAGCAACTGTCTCTATGCCGAAAAATGAGGCTGTGGGTATGTTCCCAGTGACGGACCTTCCACAGTGGCGACTGCGGGGCTGTCTTCTAGTGTCCTCTAGTGTACTCACTAGATAACTACGAAACAGTTGGAAAAAATATCGAATTGCAATATATGACTGTAAGCTCATATTGTGACATTAACGTCACATATTCCATTATTTTGTTGCACACTTTTCACTGACATTTCTGGTGAAAGTATAGTTTCTTCTTTTTCAGTAGGTCCACGACGTTATCCTTCAATTATAGTCTATATTTTTTGTGATCATTGTATACCATTTTATAATTTTATTTACTATACAGAAGACTGTTTTCACTTTTCTCTAGTTATGTGAAAATAAAGCGCCTTACGGATGTTACGTGATTATTCCAATTTATGATCAAACGTAACCAGTAACAAGATTTCCCTGACAATTGTAGACATTATTGAGACGTACCATATCTCATTTGACATCCTGTTTTTACTGTACTACCACCTCGTTGTGTTAATTTCAATTTCTGGTGTCGATGAGTTGCCGCCCTGCCGATCCGTGAGCGGCAGCAGCGGCGCTTATCGCTATAAGCCCTGGAGTATTATGTTTGCTGAGTGACGTTACTTCCCGGTTGTCGTGTGGTCGGAGCTAGTTCGGATCTGCCAGTGAGTGGGGAGGCGCTGGCAGTGCAGTTCGGACCTGGCAGCGTTTGACTTAGGACGAGGCCGCAGTGAGGTCCGGACGGCCGTGACACCTGTCACTGGGGCGCGGACCACCCCTGCTGGTCTGTCAGCCGCCTTGCCTGACGGCGTGTGTGTCGGCCGGCCATCGCTTGTGGGTTGCCTGCGTGTGCCGACCCGTGATTCGCCCTTGTTGTTGCACAGTCGCTGCCGTTAGCATTGTCTAGTCCTTCGTGCAAGTGTTCGCGATGTCGACTGTTCAGTTATTTCAGCGCTGCCTCCGTGCTGATGTGTGGCCGTCCGTCGGTTGGTGTGGGTCAGCCAGGAAGCCTCCGCGCGGCGCAGCAGGCTGGGCGGGCCTCCTGGCGGTCTCTACGCAGTGTCGCAGTGTGTGCGGCTGTTCCCATTGCCACGAGGTCCGTGGCTCACCTTCCCTGGACACCAAAGTTGGGTTTGGATTTAATTTATCAGCAAGTCAACACTGTTCACATAGTGCCGTTTGGTTCTCGTTGTTGGCTGGTGGGACATTTCCGCGAGCAACAACGTGTGTGTTCGAGTTGGCGAAGGTTTAGCCACCATGGGGTGGAGTCTAACTGTATTTGGTTATTTGTAATTGAAGTGCACCAGCAGGATCTTCTGCCTTGTGGCCGTTAACGTTCCGATTACCTACCCTGGCCGTTGACGTAAATTCAGGCAGTGTCCCTTCCTCACCGCGTTGTCGCTGTCCAGCACGGTGTGTAGTTAGACAGCTAAATGTATGCTTGGTCGTGGGCGTCCACGCTGTTTACGTTTGCATTGAACTCCCAGTTGTGTGCTGGTCGAGTGGAGTGCAAGTTACCTTCTTGATGGGTCCGTTGACTGTCTGTTGGTTGGGTTGTCGTCGGATCGAGAATGGTTGGGCCGGCTGCCTGCCTCACCTAAGCGAACGTTAGTGTTTCAAGTGCTGGCCGACCCCAGAAACTTGTGAGCGCCGTCGGCTGCACTGCCTTTTCTTGTGTGTATCTGTATGGCTCATAGGCGACACTCTTGAACTAAAGTTGAATTGTTTTTAGTGATGTTTTGAGTTATGGGCCTTCAGCCGTTTTAAAATTAAAATTCCTTGTTGACAAGTGTTAGATTGTTTGGGGCCTTCAGCCTAATTTAAGATAAGGCTTTCTTGTTTAAATCTATTTTACCTTGAGTTTTAAGTCATGGGGCCTTCAGCCGTTTTTAAATTAAGGACCTTTGTCTTTCGAGCATCAGACTGTTCGGGGCCTTCAGCGTAATTGAAGATCAGGCCATCTGCCTTGTGTTTTTTATTTAATTTTACCTTGAGTCTTAAATCGTCGGCCTACAGACGTCTTTAAATTAAGGTTGTTGCTTTTCAAGCGTTAGAGTTTTGGGCTTCGTCCAAATTGTAGAACTTACTTAACGTGAGGCCTTCTGCCTTCTAAAAATTCTTTTTGGAGTTCGAATTTTGAGTTAATGGCTTTTAGCCGTTTTTTAAAATTAAAATGGTTGTGCCCTTAAGGCATAAGATAGTGTGGCGTATTCAACCGATAACTAAGTTCAAGAATTTGTACTGTAATGTTTGTTCAAATAAATAAAGTTATACGTGTTCGACTGTAACTGACAGTCACTCATTTTGGCACGTTTTCACTATTCCAACTACCTGTCCTGTCTAGCAGGGCGTTTCAATTACATTTAGTGCTCATCACTGATGTGTACATATTGTTATTAGTGTTAAAATTTTGCTGTAAAGAATCTACATGAAGTTTTTACTCTTTAAATAACAGAGCATTTTAATTAGTTAATATTGTTAATTAAAACACAGGCTTTCGTTAGCGTTGGATTACCTTTAGCGCAATAGTTTGACACACTGTGTCACGTGAAATACCCTATGAACTCTGATATGTGGTGCCTGCGAATGGGACGGAAATCTGTATATGTTATGTACATGTGCAGGCATAACAATGATTACAATTCCAAAAAAATGGATGATTTATTAATGAGGAAGAGTTTCAAAAACTGAGCAATTTAATAATGCGTTGGTCCACTCCAGGCCCTCACGGAAGCAGTTATTCGGTTTGGAATTGGTTGATAGATTTCTTGGGTGTCTTCGTGAGGGATATCGTGTCAAAAATCTGTCCAACTGGACCGTTAGATCGCCAAAACCCGAGATGGTTGGAGAACCCTGTCCGTAATGCTGCGAAGGTTCTTGACTGGGTGGATATCCGGCGACCTGGCCAAGGTAGGGTTTATCAAGCACCGAGACAAGCAGTAGAGATTCTCGCCGTGTGTGGGCGGGCATTATCTTGCTGAAATGTAAGCCCAGAATGGCTTACCATGACATTGAGGTTGGTTTCCCACCGCTGTATGGGGCGCCTCCTGACACGTCTTGGCTGATGACTGAGTCTCAGTTCGAAGTGGGGCTAATCACTGAACACAGTTCTGCTCCAGTCAGTAAAATTCCAGGAACAGCAGAGAAGCGAGTCCCTACTGTGTGGGATCTAAGCTATTAACCATAACAGTTGGTGATCATCAAATCCAACTCCTTATCCATAAGCCGGCCGCGGTGGTCTCGGGGTTCTAGGCGCTCAGTCCGGAGCCGCGGGACTGCTACGGTGGCAGGTTCGAATCCTGCCTCGGGCATGGGTGTTGTGCGATGTCCTTAGGTTAGTTAGGTTTAAGTAGTTCTAAGTTCTAGGGGACTGATGACCTAAGATGTTAAGTCTCATAGTGCTCAGAGCCATTTGAACCTTATCCACAATCCTTTCGCTCTTCTATAGCCTGGATCGTAGTAGTGATGCCTACAGACAGTTAGGCTGCCGACCGGTCGATCGCCGAGTCTCCCCGATCGACACCGAGTACGCGGTCGCACTGCAAGAGTCCCTCACGCTCGGCGTTCCGCGTCTGTCTGGCTGGGACTGTGCACCTGCTTACACTCGCGCCTGGTGAATCGACAGTCACTTGAGAAGCACTGGCTCGCCGTTGTTCCTACAGTCTCTCTGGAGGCTGGCTCTGGAGTCTGGCGCCCCTTCCCCGCTTGGCTATGTAGAGTGTCTGCTGGCGGTCACACTACTACGCAGTTGCGGAACCTAGATGAAACGCCTTGGAGTATTATCTGTAATGGACCATTCATTGCCAAATGAAATGCAAGGAATGTGTATCACACACGGATGGTTCATTACCAGTGACACCAAATTTTCTAGACCAGCACTCCTTTCTGACTGAGAGGTATCAAGTATTTTTTCTACTGAGATATGGTTACCATAATTCAGAATTATAACAACAGGTAAAATTTATCTATCCTTATAGGGAGTGATTCCTCGGGGAAGAACAGTTTGGATTCCGTAGAAATATTGAAACGCGTGAGGCAATACTGACCTTACGACTTATCTTGGAAGATAGAAAGATTAAGGAAAGGCAAACCTACGGTTCTAGCATTTGTAGACTTAGAAAAAGGTTTTTGGAATGTTGACTGCAATACTCTCTTTCAAATTCTGATGGTGGCAGGGCTAAAATACAGGGAGCGAAAGGCTATTTACAATTTGTACATAAATCAGATGGCAGTTAGAGTTGAGGAGCATGAAATGGAAGCAGTGGTCATGAAGGGAGTGAGACAGGGTTGTAGCCTCTCCCCAATGTTATTCAATCTGTATATTGAGCAAGCAGAAAAGTAAACAAAAGAAAATTTGGAGTAGGTATTCAAATCGATGGAGAAGAAATAAAGACTTTGAACTTCACCGATGACATTGTAATTCTGTCAGAGACAGCAAAGGACTTGGAAGAGCAGTTGAATGGAATGGACAATGTCTTGAAAGCAAGATATAAGACGAACACCAACAAAAGCCAAACGAGGATAATGGAATGTAGTCGAATTAAGTCGGGTGATGCTGAGGCAATCAGATTAGGAAATGAGACACTTAAAGTAATAAATGAATTTTGCTATTTGGGGAGCAAAATAACTGATGATGGTCGATGTAGACAGGATATAAAAAGTAGACTGGTAATGGCAAGGAAAGCATTTCTGAAGAAGAGAAATTTGTTAACATCGAGTATAGATTTAAGTGTCAGGAGGTCGTTTCTGAAAGTATTTCTATGGAGTGCACCCATTTATGGAAGTGAAACATGGACGATAAATAGTTTGAACAGAAAGAGAATAGAAGCTTTCGAAATGTGGTGCTACAGAAGAATGCTGAAGAATAGATGGGTAGATCAGATAACTCATGAGGAGGTATTGAATAGGATTGGTAAGAAGAGGAGTTTGTGGCACAACTTCACGAGAAGAAGGGACTGGTTGGTAGGACATGTTCTGAGGCATCAAGGGATCACCAATTTAGCATTGGAGGGCAGTGTGGAGGGTAAAAATCGTAGAGGGAGACCAAGAGGTGAATACACTAAGCAGATTCAGAAGGATGTAGGTTGCAGTAGGTACTGGGAGATGAAGAAACTTGCACAGGATAGAGTAGCATGGAGAGCTGCATCAAACCAGTCTCAGGACTGAAGACCACAACAATGACAACAATACCGAGTGATTATAATTAAACTGACGATGTTCCTAGAGCTGCAGTGCGGGATGTATGAATAGCAGGACACTGGAACATCGTAGGTATGCTCATTAATCAGTACTCTCGCGGAATATACTGAAAAAATTATAGTTCCACTTTCTGCTACCAGGTGAAAATATGGCGCTGTGAGCAGTCAGATTCTGAAATGTTTCCTGTTTTGGCTTCAATATGCTTTTCGTCCCTTAGCGACGTGTATTGATTGTTTTTGTGAAGTGAGTGAGATAAGAAGGCTGAATGTATCTGCACAAAAATCAATCGCTATCAGAGAAAAGATCGTGCACTGCTTGTACTGTTGTTTTATCAGAACGGCAGCAATAGCGGCACTGGATTGCGTTAAGACCTGCGAAAAGGTCCCATGTCAATAAATGGGCTAAAAAACATGATCAAGAAATTTGAAGAAAGAGGTGAATTAAGTGGTGCAGCAGGGAGAAGTTGGCTACCTATTCCCACGGCAACTGTTGAAGAAGTTGTTGTAGCTACAGCCGACCTTGCAGCACATGTCTTAAATTGTGCAACAAGTACTCGATCTGTGTCACGGGAGATGTCGCTTCCCTGGACAACAGTTCAAAAGATTCTGCAACGTGTTTCATAGTGGTATGCCTACAATACTCTCTATGTGCACGAAATGAAGTCTCAAGACCGGCTACAGCGCCATGACTTTGCCCTTCGTTTTTTGGCGCACCTGGATATGGATGTCGCGTGGTTGGACAGACGAGGCGTACTTCACACTGCATGATGCTGTGAATTTGCAGAAATGTCGCGTTAGGGGTTGTAGTTCGCCACATGATGTGCAAGAACATGCACTTTACTCAGTTTATGTGACTGTGTGGTTTCAGGTGCTCCTTCGTTTTTGGTCCATTATTGTTCGACGAGATGACACCTCGCGGGCGTGTTAGGTGTTCAATAAAATCCGCAGGCCACAGCGACCTCCTTACGCAACACGTGATTCCAGCTTTGCAAGAACGCAACTCTGTCCACACGTTTTCACGCAAGATGGGGCCACATCACACGTCAATTGCCACGTGAAAGATTTGTTTCTAGAAACCTTCGGTAACGACCGTATCAATCTTAGGCGGTTTCAAGATATATGGCCTTCCAGATCCTCCGGCGTTAAGTCCAGATGATTTGTGATTGTGAGGATGTTTGAGGACAGTGTTTATCATGGATATACATTACTGGCCATTAAAATTTCTACACCACGAAGATGACGTACTACAGACACGAAATTTAACCGACAGGAAGAAGATGCTGTGATATGCTTTTCAGATCATTCACACAAAGTTGGCGACACCTACAACGTGCTGACATGAGGAAAGTTTCCAACCAATTTCTCATACACAAACAGCAGTTGACCGGCGTTGCCTGGTCAAACGTTGTTGTGATGCCTCGTGTAAGGAGGAGAAATGCGTACCGTCTAGTTTCCGACTTTGAGAAAGGTCGGATTGTAGCCTATCGCGATTGTAGTTTATCGTATCGCGACACCGCTGCTCGAGTTGGTCGAGACCGACTGACTGTTAGCAGAATATGGAATCGGTGGGTTCAGGAGGGTAATACGGAACGCCTTGCTGGATCCCAACGGCCTCGTATCACTAGCAGTCGAGATGACAGGCATATTATCGACATGGCAGTAACGGATCGTGCAGCCAAGTCTCGATCCTTGAGTCAACAATGGGGACGTTTGCAAGACAACAACCATCTACACGAACAGTTCGACGACGTTTGCAACAGCTTGGAGTATCAGCTCGGAGACCATGACTGCGGTTACCCTTCACGTTGCATCACAGACAGGAGCGCCTGCGATGGTGTACTCAACCACGAACCTGGGTCTACGAATGACAAAACGTCATTTTTTCGGATGAATCCAGGTCCTGTTTACAGTATCATGATGGTCGCATCCATGTATGGCGACATCACGGTGGTTGTTCTGGGTACCGATTTCTCAGGATCTATGCACCCAAATTGCATGAAAATGTAATCACATGTCAGTTCTAGTATAATATCCTTCATCGCCATACTGGCGTATCACCCGGCGTGATGGTATGGGGTGCCATTGGTTACACGTCTCCGTCACCTCTTGTTCGCATTGATGGCACTTTGAACTGTTGTGGTTGGCAGGAGAGCCAACACTGTGTTACTAAAGGAGGCCGAAATGCACGCGTTTTAGCTCACGCAGGCTGGCGTGAGGTCTGGAACATGGCAAGGGAATTAGAATTGAGAAAAACGGACGTAGCTGGTGGAATACTTAACTTTAATCCATTAATGACGAACGTCGCTCTTGACATTACATGATTCACAGTATCAATAGTAACAGATAATGGCGCCTTGCTAGGTCGTAGCAAATAACGTAACTGAAGACTATGCTAACTATCGTCTCGGCAAATGAGAGGGTATTTTCTCAGTGAACCATCGCTAGCAAAGTCGGCTGTACAACTGGGGCGAGTGCTAGGAAGTCTCTCTAGACCTGCCGTGCGGCGGCGTTCTGTCTGCAATCACTGATAGTGGCGACACGCGGGTCCGAGGTATACTACCGGACCGCGGCCGAATTAAAGGCTACTACCTAGCAAGTGTGGTGTTTGGCGGTGACACCACATGAACAGTGGACGTTACATATCAGATGTGTTACGACCCGTGGCTCTACCCTCCATTCGATCCCTGCGAAACCCTACATTTCAGCAGAATAATGCACGACCGCATGTTGAAGGTCGTGTAGGGGCCTTCCTGGATACAGAAAATGTTCGACTGCTGCCCTGGCCAGCACATTCTCCAGATCTCTCACCAACTGAAAACGTCTGGTCAACGGTGGCCGAGCAACTGGCTCGTCACAATACGCCAGTCACTGCTCTTTATGAGCTGTGGTATCGTGTTGAAGCTGCATGGGCAGCTGTACCTGTACACACCATCCAAGCTCTGTTTGACTCAATGCCCAGGCGCATGAAGGCCGTTGTTACGGCCAGAGGTGGTTGTTCTGGGTACCGATTTCTCAGGATCTATGCACCCAAACTGGATGAAAATGTAATGACATGTCAGTTCTAGTATAATATATTTGCCCAATGAATAGCCGTTTATCATCTGCGTTTCTTCTTGGTGTAGTAATTTTAATGTCCAGTAGTGTATCTGGACTGGACTGGACTGGACCTGATCTGGAAGATAGCATACGACGACATATCGTTCTCATTACACCGGATACCCTGCGAGCAGCTGTCGACCATGCCTTGGTCACTGATGCAGCATTTTGCTGAGTCGGGATACCATACTGAACACATGTGACCACATCCTAATAAATGTTCCAGAAGTACCGTTACCATGTGTTTGATCGTTCCTTCCCTGTTCACACCACACTCTCTTGACTGATTACACCGCCATGTTTTCATCTGTTGGCAGAAAGTGGCAATGTTATTTTGTCAGCACACTGCGCGAGTGCACCAATTAATGAACATACCTAAGATGTTTCAGCGTCTTGCGATGTAAACAGCCAGCAGTGAGCACTCGGAACATTGTCAGTTTAATTCTAACCAGGCAGTACTGTAATACCTATATCTCTACTTGAGACAGTTCGGCGCGTTAGCAATAAATCTTTCCTTGATGTCGACTGTCTTCGAAGTCATTGTCTCTTTACAAAGATTGAGTATGATGTGTACCTTCAAGCTGTGGATGCATACAACGCATCGTCTGCGTGGCCTGCTTCTGGTGTTTGCTCGTCGTGAGATGATGAATCACAACTTTGCGAGGTAGAAACGCAGTTACCGGCGTTATACTGCACGACGTCGGATAGTTCGGTGTGCCAGAAATCATATAAAGTAAGTACCAAGATTTCTGGCCACTACTTACCCGATATCATTGTAATACTACTGACATGAAATTCAGGTAGGGAAAGCAATTTCTTTGATACGGGGGAAGGAAGGGTTCCCAGTTTGTCATTCTGACATAAGTGACGAGCTATGCTTTTTACGGAATAAGTATTCTATCTTATTGTTAGTAAAGTTCGTGTAACTGGTCATAGTATTCATTGAATAAAAGATTGTATAACTTTAGATATGCATGCTGGTAAGCCATATTCAGACGTGGGCGAATGAAAGAAAAACAAAATGTAGGGTTTAGTTTCCTGAGTGGACTTAAAATGGGTATGGTCAGTTTCAACCAAATACTTTTGAGTGCTGGGTCACATCATTGTGAGACAGTAACATAAAAAGCAGGTGTTTTCAACATCTTTGTGGCGGTACTCTGCAGCAGTTTAGTAGCACTGAAGAGGACCGTTGCAAACATGGTCGAAATGTCGGCTTTGTAGTTACATCAGTGGCCTCACACTCAAAAGTATGTGTTTCAAATGTTCAAATGTGTGTCAGATCTTACGGGACTTAACTGCTAAGGTCATCAGTCCCTAAGCTTACGCATTACTCAACCTAAATTATCCTAAGGACAAACACACACACCCATGCCCAAGGAAGGACTCGGACCTCCGCCGGGATCAGCAGCTTTTCTTCGAAAGCGTTTGATTCTAGACATATTGCATAGTAAGCCTATAAATGTTCAAGCTGATTTATAATGACTGTGGATTCTAAACTGTATAAATCATCGCATTTGTAATGCCGTATAACCAATTACAGTGGATAGAGGATACATGTGAAGCTCTTAACAATGTATGTAAATTGAAGGGGGATCACTGCTGTCTGCTGCAGCGGGACATAAAGCGGAATCAGCGGCGACGAGCGAAAATGTGTACATGAGCGGGATTCGAACCCGGGATGTGCTGCTTACTAGGCCGGTGACACAACGTTATCGCAACTGCACGGACTATTTCGGCGCACCTCACGCCACCTACCTGCAGTCGCTGTCTATTATACTCCCGTTCGCTACTTAGGTATTCCCACAGTAGGCACTGGTTACCGCACCTGCCTAGGAAGCAGGAGGTTCCGGGTTCGAATCCCAGTCCGGTACACATTTTCACTCGTCACCGTTGATTCCGCTTGATGTTCCACTACAGCCGACAGCAGTGACCCCCCCCCCCCCCCCCTTCAATATACATGTAGTGTTTCACAACTGCGAGATCTGCGCGGTGGCTGTTCTTTCGAAGGAAGAGACACCACGCATTCAAATAAATTTTAACGAAGTGTTTTGTGAAACATGTCCAGTAAACGCAGGAATTCATGATCCACAACCCGAACCTAAGAGAAATAGTGACAAAAGAACAATGCAGAAGGTTTTTTGGCGAATAATTGTCCGACAACTGTGTGTAAGACAATCTGTAAAAGCAAGTCTGCGTTGGGCCGATGCTATCTCTGTCTCTGGCAGTTGTTTTCATCGCTGGAGAGATAGGGGGGAAAAGTAACGACGCCAGGCGGTGCGAGAGTACACTGTGAAATTTCAGCACACAGCGGAATAGAGTGTGCAGGACTATTGTGTGTGTGTGTGTGTGTGTGTGTGTGTGTGTGCACGTGGCTGTGTTATACGCCAGCGCCTGTTTACGCAGCTGTGGAGGCGTCACGCTCCTCCGAAAGGAAATGTTTGCGTCGCGACGTTGGCGGCAGCGCGGGCCGAGCCGGCGGGGGCGGGGGCGGTGGGGGCGGTGGGGGCGGCGGGGGCGGCGGGGGCGGAGGTTATCGAACGCCGTCCTCGTCGTCGTCGTCGTCGTCGGCGGCGGCGGCGGCGGCGGCGCCGAGGTCCGTGTAACAGAAGCGGTGTCACGCCACAGGGGTTGCGGCCGCCGGTAGTGGGGGAATCCCCTTGCGGTGCGGCGGCGGCGGCGGCGGCGGCGGCGGCGGCGGAGTCGACAGCGGACGGATCGACTGCGCGGCGGCGTGCGGACGCGTGCAGCTGGCGGAGTTAGTATCGATTGCACTCGAGAGGGTCGGCGGCACGGGCGCGGGAGGGGGACTGGGAGGGGCGGAGAAGAGGAGAGAGAGAGAGAGAGAGAGAGAGAGAGAGAGAGAGAGAGAGAGAGGACGGCACAAGGTGGGGTCGGGCAGGATGAGGACAGACGCACGGGGTGGAGAGGGAGGGAGACGGAGAGAGAGGGGCGCGGGTGGGGGGAGGATACGACGGTGGCGTCGCCGCGGCGAAACATGAATTGGAGCCGCTATTAAACTGGGCCCGCTGCGACAACTGCGTTAATTGATGCGGATTGTATGCACTTAGCGCCACAGCCCGGCCCGCAAGCGCAGGCGCCTCTGGTCCGCCGAGAGGGCGCTTTGCTCTGGACTCGGTGAGCCCTGCTGTCCTGTGACCGCGTGCTACGTGCTCTCACTGTTCCACGACACTCTCTCGTGCCAGAACTGCGTCGTCAGTGTCACTACACTTGTGTGAAAAACCTAAGGGTGAAAGTATCTTTCATATGATGTCTCGCTGCCACGTAACGCAGCTCGTTGAAACTTGGACCGTAAGCAGAAAGAACTGCTGCTGCATACCATAGAAGGCAACTGAAAGAAATACGCAATGACACGAACTGAAACAACACTTTTACTCAATGACAAAATTACACTGAAGCCACCGCGATTATGCAGTGATTAGCTTCAAATGAAGTTAACACACTAAAATTTCCGAGTATTTTTGCAATTTTTTCAAAGTTTTTCAAGGGCTGGAAACGTACATTTTCTGAGTTCTCTCTCTGAAACCTTCCCATCTCCTCTATATCTTTTTTGTTGCGCAACCTTCCCCTCTACAATAACATATGAAGCCTTCCCTTAGGATTTCTATCTCTTGCTTAATAATAACAAATGTAATCTTCCCTTTGAAACTAATTCTCTTTGTCAATAATAATAAGTGCAATCTTCGCATACAAATTTAAATGCTGCTTATTAAAAGTGATTCGCCGATTATTTCGACGAAACATAGAATGTGTCGTCGTAGTGGTCCTCAGTCGTTACCTGCAATAACCCAAAACTGTTCCTTACCTTTTTCACTGTTGCTGGATCGCCATCCGACTGCTACATCGAACTGCGACATGAATATACTTACTCTTGTTTACTATACTCTATTAGCTGCTGGCGGGCTGTCATAATAAGTGGCTGTATCTATTACCAAAGTTGACGTTATTCTTTAATAGCAAAGCTGACGTTATTCTTAAATTAATTTGACTCAAGTTATGTAATTCATAGTTAAACTTTTTCTTGACAAAAATGATGTTTTGCAAAGTTTTACGTTGGTGGTTTTTTGGATGGATTATAATCAGTAATGCGATATTGCTGGTAAAAGTAAATTATATTCTGAAAACGATTCTTCAAATATTTACTGTTGGTAACGAAATGATTTTACAAACGTTCATATCGGACTTACTTTTTACAATAATCTCACAACTAACATTGCGCAAACATACTTTCAGTAGGCTTGAGTTTCAAAAAAAAAAAAAAAAAATAGTTTGCTGATGTCTCTGTACATCCGTTTATAATCTCTTGTAAATCATAGCTGGTGGCTGGCAGGCACACCACCGCTCCTCTCAACCTCTCGCTTCAGACCTGCTACCGACTCGCTTCACTTCTCGCTTACTACTGACTTCCTACGAACGCTAAAGTGCGGTCTCTCGCACCAACAATGCTTTATGGTGCAGACAGTCCCTGCTACCATTACAAAATGTATAAATACACGGTCTTTCCCGTCCTTTCCTTGAAATGTATCCATACGCGGTCTCTCCCGCTCTTTTTAAAATTATATCAATGTGTGGTCTCTCCCGCCAACAATACTTTGGTGCATACATTCCCTGCTACCACAGTTATTTCCAGAATGACAAATATTAATTATTCCTACTTGATCCTATTAATAAAATATAAACATCTTTCATAAATTGTGGCTTGACAATAAACGATAGAAATACATACGTCTTACGTCTGTTACTGTTGAACGTAGCCTACCGATTAACTGTTGAATATTCCTAGGTTGGGGATCAGAGTTATCTTTTAAAATCAGATCGAAAAGTGAGTTAATAGTTAGTGTGCTTATTTGATTTTCGAACTGTTCACACAAAAGCTTTCACATGATTCTTAATGGAGTGTGTGATCACCATGGACGGCAGTGCATGAGTTACAACGTGTCCCCTTGCTCGCCACGTCAGTAAGCAGTTCTTTTCGTAGGGCGTTCCATTCTTCTTCCAGTGCGCCTTAACAACTGCTGGGTTCTGGATCGCGCATGTGGACGTGCTTCGGTACGGTACCTCCACCCAACGCACTCCACGCGTGCTTCACGGGATTTAAGACGGGGGAACGGCCTGTCCATTACATTCGCCGAATACCATCTCGTTCCAACAGCTTGTCCACATGTGCTGTTCGAAGCGACCACGCACAGCCATGCGTGAAAATCAAGTAAGGGACGAACGTGTCCATGAAAAGAAGGAAGGAGTACAGTGTCACAGTAAGTTTCCCTGGTGAGTGTACCGTGTTCAAAGATTTAGAGATAAGAACGCTTATCCTGGCGCAGAAATGGGAGGAAGAAGAGTAGGGTGTTTGCGGTTTGCTGATGACGTGGTCCTTCTAGCCACAGGGGACAAAGAATTACAGTATTTGGTGGACACAATTGAAACTAACGGAAAAAAATATGGAATAAAAATTAACACAAATAAAACAAACGTATTGCCATTAGGAGGAAATAAGGAAATGAAAATTATGCTGAATGGAGAAATACTAGAACAGGTGCAAGATTTTATGTATCTTGGAAGCAGGATAGACACTGGAAGTGCACCACAGAAATTAAAACAAGGATAGCAATGGGAAAAGAGGCGTTTTATAAGAAAAGGAGAATTTTCTGCAGCGGTCTGGACAGATAACTCAGGAAGAGAGTCATAAAATGTCTTGCATGGAGTGTTCTTTCATATGGCGCTGAAACATGGACTATGAGGAAGAAAGAGAGAGAAAGGCTGGAGGCTTTTGAGATCTGGACACGGCGAAGGATGGAAAGAATAAGTTGGATGGGCAGAGTAAAAAAATGAAGAGGGACTGAGAAGAGTGGGAGAGAAAAGGCAGTTACTACAAGTAATAAAGAGAAGTAAAAGAAATTAGATTGGGCATCTATTAAGAAAGAATGACGGACTGATAAAAACAGTTTTAGAAGGTTATGTAGAAGGGAAAAGGAAGCGAGGAAGGAAGAGATTCCAGATACTGGATGACATGATGGACGGTAGAACATACAGCAGCCTTAAGAAGGAAGCAATGGATCGCAGAAAATGGAGAGGCAAATGACGTGCTAATATAGCAGATAACTGGTGATGATGATCCAGAACTTTGCTTTCATACACCATAACACCTGGCACAAGCAAGGTGGCGCAGTGGTCAGCACACTGGACTCGCGTTCGGAAGGACGACGGTTCAAACCCGCGTCCGCCCATCCTGATTAAGGGTTTTCTGTGATTTCCCTAAATTACTTCAGCCAAATGTCGGGATGTTTTCTTTGAAAGGGCACGGCCGACCTCTTTCCCCATCTTTCCTAATCTCATGGGACCGGTGACCTAGCTGTTTGGTCCCCTCCCGCAAATCAACCAACCATAGCACCTGGACTACCAAAACTATGATGCTCGACAATGCTGGACGTAACCTCATACGGCGAGAGGTGCGAACATTTAATGCACCTAGGAACATTGTCGAACATGATCGTTTTGGTGGTCGAGATGTTATGGTGTGACAGGGCATAATACTGTACGGCTGTACTGGCCTCTAAATCTTTGAACAGTCAGCGGTAGAGTTATTGTGACATTATAATCTTTCCCCACATGCATATTTTCAGGGGTGCATGCAGCCCTGACTTCATTTCTTCCGTTGACTACGTGCGACCGCACCGAACAGCAAACTTGGAGCAGTTCTCAGAACGAAACGATATCGAGCAAATGCTGCGAATGGACTGGCCTCCCCGTTTTCCTGACTTAAATCACGCGGAGCACGTCTGGGATGTGTTACACAGATACACTGCACATGCACCAACCACCATCTACCAGTTGTGAAACGCGGTGGTGGTGGAATGGAGCTCCCTATCAGACAATTGATTACCAACCTTGTGGCCAGCGCGCGAACATATTGCAGATCATACACTGCCGTCCGCGGTGATCACACACGCTATTCAGAACTACGTGCCACCTTTTATAATGCCCAGTGGAGCATCAAGAATCGCGGTGGCTTCAGTTTAATTTCTGCCTTTGAATAAAAGTGTCCTTTCGGTTACCTTTTGCGCTATTCTGTAGCACTTCTTTCCATATATGGTTCAAGTTTCATTGAGCTGTGTTTCTTGGCAGTGACAGTTACTCTCGTTTTTAATTTCTACGCACTAGTGAATTTGTTTGATAAGGTTTTTCACAGACTGATACCTATCACAAAGTTTTTCTGACTTACGTAAATTACTTAATCATGTAATATGTTTAGATGTACAAATGTTATTTTCACACTACAGTGGCAACATAAAAAGCATTTAACAAACATACACATAAATATTAAAACTGTTAGTGTTGGTTCATGCTGCGGCTATACTGAGGAGAAAGAGGCTAGACTAATGTAAGCGTTTTTAGTCTGCTGTTCATATATTTTTCAACTCTCTTCGATCTTATGAAATGGCTGTGAGTCATTATTAAAAAAATTATGTGTACAATTGTATGATGGGCGGTTATGTGAACAGTTCGAAAAGCGAATAAACACAGTAAATGTTAACTCACCTTTTGGATTTGATTTTAAAAAAATAGGTCTGATCCATATCAAGTTGCAAAGTAAATTTCAAGCGAGGAATTTTCATCAGTTAATGCATTGGCTCCGATCGGCAGTCAGTGAGAGGACCGAAACATACAGAAAAATATAAGTTTCCGATCCTTGAAAAAATATGAAATACATTGCAAAAATATTAGTAAATTTTCTTGAATAAACTTCAGTTGCAACTAATCACTGCGAACTTTTATCGTCGTGGGCACTGCGAGCAGAATTTGTTACACTACACAGTTAAACCTTTCAGAAACTCTGACGGCGTAGCGAAAAAACAGTGTGATCCGTATATGTAATAAGTTTCCTTTAATTTACGTCTATGGTCACGAACTTTTTGTTACCATATTACCGGTTTCAGTCTGTAATGACCATCATCAGATCTGCAGCAAAAATGGGAAAAACATAAATACACTCGCAAACTGGTACAGCTTCTTGCAAACGGCCATGGCAGAATTCGTCATAAATCTGAGCTTCTACTCCTTCTTTACGGTGCGTTAACCCTTATTCTGTTTTCTCCTGAGCAGTTGTAAGTAGACAATTTAGGTTTTTTTATTGGTAACGCCGCCGCCACGTAGCGCTCTGTATGAAAATCACTGGCTGTGCCGTGTGCAGTCTGTGGCTGCCATTGTAGTGTTGGGCAGCGGCAGCTGGATGCTAACAGCGCGTAGCGTTGCTCAGTTGGAGGTGAGCCGCCAACAGTGGTGGACGTGGGGAGAGAGATAACGTAAAAACATAAATTTCTGAGCATTTTCAACCTATTTTTTCGCGGCATGAAAATGCATTACAGAATCACGAAGCAGCCATAAAAGAACTGCAAACTGTTGTTCATGAAAATCATGAGACCTTGCAAGCTAAAACTGACTCAGTTGCATCTACCGATTCGGTTACGCAACTTGCAAAAACTCAGGAAAACTTAAAGGACACAGTAGATACGATTTCAACACAAATGGACACTCTGAAACTTGGTTGAGAAAAACACAGAGAGGAAATAATTTCACTATCTGATAAAGTAGCCGAACTTTCAGATCAGTTCACTAACTTATCTACAAAGGTAGATGATGATCTGAATGACACAAAACATGTAGCCTTCACTGACACTGAAGAGTATGAACAAATTAGAAAATTCAAACAGAATCAAAATCAAATCAACACACAGTACAAAAGAGAAATGCGGGAAGTGCAAGATCAGTTGGCTCAAGTAATACAACATTTACATATTTCAGAGGACACTCGCGCAGCAGTACGGGAAGAGGGACATAGAAATATAGAACAACCACAAAATAATAACACAGGAAACTTCGCAAATTATGTAAGAAATTGGCAAGGTACACCGAATTTTGAAATGGAACCGCCGAAACGACGTAAAAATGACCGACATGCGACTCGCCGACATGATGATTTTGACTATAAGCTGTTCATTACTAAACGTAAATTCAAAACATTTAAGAATTCTGGCAACGACATTCATCCACAAGCGTAGCTTCATCAATTCTCTCATTGTTTTCCTCCCAACTGGTCATTAGAGCACAGATTAGAATTTATGTGTGGCTACTTAGAGAATGAACCAGCTATAAGAATGCGATCGGTCATTCACGATTGTCACAGTGAAGGAGAATTTTATCATGCCTTCCTCTCAGCATACTGATCTCCAGCTACACAAGACCGAGTAAAATGGCATCCTAATGATGAAACATTTCGAACAATCTGAATTTTCCAGTCTTGTGAAATATTTTGAAGACATGTTGCACAAGAATCAGTACCTGTCAAACCCATACAGCCCCTCAGAACTCATCCGCATTTGCTTAATCAAATTACTGGAACATTTGCGGCATATTAGTTTGGCAGGAAGTTGCAAAGACGACATTGAAGCTTTTCAGGGGCTCTTACAAGAATTAGAAATTGACACTGACAATCGCGGAACGCGAAAACAGGAGCACAACAATTACAGGTCACACCTGTCACAATTCCGCGAAGACAGAAATAATACACGACATGGCTATTCGTACAACGTAAATCGTGACCAAAACAGACACCACCCGTATGACAACCGTTGGCAGAGTAGTAATAATTACAGGGAAAGATCACCTCTCCGCGGTAGTGACTATCACAGAGAGAATCAGAGAAACAGACAATATGGGAAACAAAATAATTATTATCAAGGGAGACAGAATAACTTCAGACGCAACGGTCCAGCGCGCAGTTACGATTCAAGGAGAAATCCTCCACCACTTAACCGACAAGAAAGAAACTACAGGAACAACCATCAAGACGACAGACGATATAAATGTAACGACAGACTTGAATTGCATCAGTACTGGCGAGATTCAAACAGAGCAGGGTACTCTCGACAAGGTGAATTTGTAGAAGTTAGGTCTCCTAATCCCAGTAACGACGCGCGCCAACAAAGAGGTAACAGACAATGACTCGCACCGCAGGCAGCCACGTGCGCCCGCTGGCTCCTAGAAAAAAAAAAAAAAAAAAAAAAAAAACATAAGATGCTAACCTTGAGAAAAATTTTAGCATTCCTCACCGACGTACACATTATAATTGCTTTGAAGTTAAAACTCTGCGAACTAGAAAGGGTAAATGATGTAAAACCGTTTATTGAAAGATAATCTGCTTTTTAACTTTGTCTTTGCCATAAAACAGTTCACTTCACATTTCTAGTATGCTTTGTCAGACTTAAGAAACTGTTACTATGCAACAATGTTTGAAGTTAACTATCCAGTCTAGAACCTAGGGAACATTTTTAAACAGAAATTAAGATTGCATTGTTATAGTGAACAAAACGACACAGTGTTGTTATTTGTACATTCTTGCTTGTTAGTTGCACGATTACGTAACGACTATAAGGCTTACATACTTAGAACATATAATGTTAATGGGATTTTAATTGAACATTTTGGTTTAGTTGAAAAGACATTCTTTACTTGAAGTACTTTCTGTGAGATTAAAGATGACTTAGCATTTGGTTGCTTTGATTGCTACATGATTATATCACGACGCTACTAATGTGTGACACAATTTACAGTGTGCTTTTGCTGTGTTTCTGTTTTATATCTTCACAGTTTTTCTGAATTCTTCTGGAAAGGAAAACATGTTTTAGTAGTAACTTTGTGGTATAGCTACAATGAGACAGCCTTTTCTGTAGCACAACAATACGTTACAGTACAGTACTTACTTCATCACATCAATAAGCGTAGTAACTACGATATCTATATGCAAAGCATTTCACTTTTGTTTATCATGAGGTAAGTACATTGACTTCTGCAGAAATTAGCTTTCGGAGGACGATAACTACGACACTTCCACAGAGATTATCTTACAACAAGACGCACAGTTTAACGCTACAGTACACGTATTTGTGTGATTAATTTTGTACTTAAAATATTTATTTTTAAAGATATTTGAAGTACAACGATACAAAGGTTTTCCATGATACATTTCATTCCATTGCTGTAATCTGTGACACATGAGGATATAATTACATTAAGATGACTTCAGACTTACGAAATTGTATTTTGTCTGTACTTTGTGAACTGTTCATATTTTTTGGAACCATTGTGATACTATGAGAGCTTTGAATGATGTATTTGGTATGGGATCATGATTTTTAAAGTACGTTTGAGGTAGATGACACTTTTGACATGAGCAGAGAATTTTTTTTTAGGTTTTGAAATTATTGGAGGAAGCTACGACGATTTTGAGAATTTGACTGAGGTGTTATCATGTTATTATTACGACGACTATGTGTATTATGCTGTTGCGGTATGTTTATGATCAATAAGATGATGCTGTATGAGTTATTTGATCATGCTACGTATATCTTATGATGAAATATTGAAGAAGTGTAGACGAATAAGGTAAGGAATAATGGGTAGTGGTTAGGGACTCTGGTTTGTGAAAAAGGATGTTGGAAACCGAGAATCGTACTTTAAGAGTTATGAAATGTGTGTATATCCGTGAATGTATAACAATGCTGGCGAAAATTTTTGGACACTATTATATTTAAAGGATTTTGTTTCTACGTATATGTAACGCAAATTCTTGCCCTGTGAATTTTTTTTTATATGAGACTGTCACTGTAGCGGAAACTGCTGTCGTAAATTTTTCAGTAAGAATGGTAAGTGGCCACCTGCACGTAATGCGTCGTGGGCACCCAGCTGTGTGACAGTCGCCTGGGAAAAAAGCCATTAGTGTGTACCTTTCAGAGGCACAGGTAAAAAAAAAAGGGGGGCCGTTATCCTCGCTATTGACATTTCTTTGTAGAAAGCGTCGCAAATACGACACGCTCAAACTTGAAAACATATGATTACACTTTGGAGTTTTTAATTTATGATATTTACTGAAATGAAATGATGAGAAACATTTCATGTCTATTGTCTTGCTAGTTGGAAGATTGTTTACTGCATTATGAAATGACTTATGGCTAGCGAATGACGTTTCACGCCTTGCTTTGCCTATTTTGTTTAATATCTAGTTTCTAGCTGCACTGCAGCATTGGTTACAATAAAATTTAATGGATGTACTAATACAGATATTTTATGCCTACAGATCCAGTAAATAATAACTTTATGATGTACTTCAAAAAAACGAAGGGGCACAAAAAGACTTCCCTTCACAGTAACTGCATACATAATTTTCTTTCCAAGAACTTGGTAATTTTTATGGTAGAATAAGTTGTGGTGCACCACTTTAATTACATAGACATTAAGATGTGATTATAACTTTCCCTTATCTGCATTGTTGTCTTTAGTATACTATTTTTTCTGCTTGTGGGTTTGTCATGTTTAGATATAAGTTATTACATTTACTGCTCCTTGCTTTGCAAATCTGCATTTTTTTGGGTCATTGCTGTTTGTGTTAATTTGTTTTGTGCTGCTGCATTGCGACGCCCATTAGTTTAGCATCTGAGCTCAGTAGGTTTAAGTTAGCTTAAGAGGGGGTAGACTATATAAGAAACTAACTATGATGAATTGAAAGAAAAGTATTGAGAAGTTATAAGAAGATGGTTTGCCAAAAAAAGTAGTTTACAGTGGATAAAAACTACACGCCTGAAAATTGAAATAAGAACACCGTGAATTCATTGTCCCAGAAGGGGGAAACTTTATTGACACATTCCTGGGGTCAGATACATCACAAGATCACACTGACAGAACCACAGGCACATAGACACAGGCAACAGAGCATGTACAATGTCGCCACTAGTACAGTGTATATCCACCTTTCGCAGCAATGCAGGCTGCTATTCTCCCATGGAGACGATCGTAGAGATGCTGGATGTAGTCCTGTGGAACGGCTTGCCATGCCATTTCCACCTGGCGCCTCAGTTGGACCAGCGTTCGTGCTGGACGTGCACACCGCGTGAGACGACGCTTCATCCAGTCACAAACATGCTCAATGGGGGACAGATCTGGAGGTCTTGCTGGCCAGGGTAGTTGACTTACACCTTCTAGAGCACGTTGGGTGGCACGGGATACATGCGGACTTGCATTGTCCTGTTGGAACAGCAAGTTCCCTTGCTGGTCTAAGAATGGTAGAACGATGGGTTCGATGACGGTTTGGATGTACCATGCACTATTCAGTGTCCCCTCGACGATCACCAGAGGTGTACGGCCAGTGTAGGAGATCGCTCCCCACACCATGATGCCGGGTGTTGGCCCTGTGTGCCTCGGTCGTATGCAGTCCTGATTGTGGCGCTCACCTGCACGGCGCCAAACACGCATACGACCATCGTTGGCACCAAGGCAGAAGCGACTCTCATCGCTGAAGACGACACGTCTCCATTCGTCCCTCCATTCACGCCTGTCGCGACACCACTGGAGGTGGGCTGCATGATGTTGGGGCGTGAGCGGAAGACGGCCTAACGGTGTGCGGGACCGTAGCCCAGCTTCATGGAGACGGTTGCGAATGATCCTCGCCGATACCCCAGGAGCAACAGTGTCCCTAATTTGCTGGGAAGTGGTGGTGCGGTCCCCTACGGCACTGCGTAGGATCCTATGGTCTTGGCGTGCATCCGTGCGTCGCTGCAGTCCGGTCCCAGGTCGACGGGCACGTGCACCTTCCGCCGACCACTGGCGACAACATCGATGTACTGTGGAGACCTCATGCCCCACGTGTTGAGCAATTCGGCGGTACGTCCATCCGGCCTCCCGCATGCCCACTATACGCCCTCGCTCAAAGTCCGTCAACTGCACATACGGTTCACGTCCACGCTGTCGCGGCATGCTAGCAGTGTTAAAGACTGCGATGGAGCTCCGTATGCCACGGCAAACTGGCTGACACTGACTGCGGCGGTGTACAAATGTTGCGCAGCTAGCGCCATTCGACGGCCAACACCGCGGTTCCTGGTGTGTCCGCTGTGCCGTGTGTGTGTGATCATTGCTTGTACAGCCCTCTCGCAGTGTCCGGAGCAAGTATGGTGGGTCTGACACACCGGTGTCAATGTGTTCTTTTTTCCATTTCCAGGAGTGTATTTTTGAAATAGGATGTGAACAAAATACAGAAAGCATGCTTGGATAGGATATTTTTGGTGGTAACAAATGTTGAGATATGACGAAAGATCTACAGAATGAAGTTTTGGGTTGGACTGCAGTACCTAATGTTACACTGAAAACAAACCCTGCCCTTTCCTCTTGAGTTATCCCACTATGCGTTTGTGTACCCTTGTGTACTTGTTTTCTTTCTGTCTCTGTATACTGTTAATAGAATTTTTTCTCTTCTAATACTAAGCTACATTCAGTATGATGAGGAATACTGTTAACCTCAAATATAATTTGCATTAATAACATGTTATTTACTTAGTAAAGATGTTTACACATTATTTATTCTGTTTTGTTCTAATGCTCAAGTGTGAAGTTGGAGTTTCAAAAGTTATTCTGATCTTTTATGTATGTACTTATGTCGTAATTTTTGTAACACTGATGTATTTGCTATTTCGATTCTTTTGTAAAGCCTGTACTACTGCAAATGTTATCTGTATTGTTATGTTCTTTAAAGATGTATTTTGTACCTTTGTTATTGTATTCTTATGTTTAAAAATGTAATTGACACCAGTTCATCAAATTAAGTAACTTGTAAATTACATTTCACTGCACACGTTTCTGTTGGTCATAGTATATGGACAATATGTGAGAAGTTGGGACTGATAGTGTTTGCACGAGTGTTAATAATTCATTAAGGGACTGGATATCAGCATTGCTGGTTGTAAGAACATTTCAAAAACAATTTTTGTGAGTGCACAAGTTGTGGTTATGGACTTGCTATATTATCCGCAAGACTCTTCAATAGTGATTGTGCGCCTGCACAGTCAAACAGATGGCTGCTAGCCATCTCTACAAGGATGACCCACCAATACCATTATTTCTACAAGGACTGCAGTGGGTCTGCACCTCTGGTGGCCCACCAATACCGTAGTCTCTACCAGAACTACAATGGGTCTACTCTGTGACGACCTACCTACCAATATTCTTCAAAACTTTTGCTGACTGCTGTGGGTTTGCTCTGTTGTGGCCCATTACCTGTCTGCATGTCAAGAGTCAGCACTGTCTTTCCGTTGGAAGGACAACACTGCTTCTTCAAGACTGAATGGAAATCCACTACTTCCGTGTGCATTTTCTTTTACTACTCAGACTTTGAGAAAAACACTGCAATTTTACTTTGATGAATGATCAGGACTGTCTTTATGGACTGTGAGAAAATTTTAGCTTTTGACCAACATTGTATCGATAAGCGTGTGCACTTCATTTCTTTGTTATTGTAATTATGAAAAAATTTTTCAAATTTGTATTGGCCACTGCCCAAAACAATTTGTAAATTTTTTTGTTGGGAGCGTGGGGGCTATGTAAGTAGGCTGTTTAGGTTTTTTTATTGGTAAAGCCGCCGCCACGTAGCGCTCTGTATGAAAATCACTGGTTGTGCCGTGTGCAGTCTGTGGCTGGTTGGAATTGTTGTCTGTCATTGTAGCGTTGCGCAGTTGGAGGTGAGCCGCCAACTGTGGTGGACGTGGGGAGAGAGATGGCGGAGTTTTGAAATTTGTAAGAATTGATGTCATGAACTGATATATATATATATATATATATATATATATATATATATATATATATATATATATATATATATATATAATGACTATTAAGGTAAATACATTGTTTGTTCTCTATTAAAATCTTTCATTTGCTAACTGTGCCTATCAGTAGTTAGTGACTTCCGTAGTTAGAATCTTTTATTTAGCTGGCAGTAGTGGCGCTCGTTGTATTGCAGTAGTTCGAGTAACGAAGATTTTTGGTGAGGTAAGTGATTTGTGAAAGGTATAGGTTAATGTTAGTCAGGGCCATTCTTTTGTAGGGATTATTGAAAATCAGATTGCGTTGCGCTAAAAATATTGTGTGTCAGTTTAAGCACAGTCGTGTGTAATTTTTCTAAGGGGTCATTTCACAGTAAAACTGAGAAAAAGGTCTTAACATACAGGGTGAGCCAGCTGTCCCTTCTGATAGGTTTTATGCAACTTACAACGCCTTCAAAACCCATACAGAAGATTTTCACGTTCTCTCTCTAATAGTCCGAAAAAATATATATACTCAAATGCGTTTTTCTTGAATAAATCAAAAAGTATGGCTTCCACGAAAATGTAATCCAGTACAAAATTTAGCTACATTAAATTTCATCATTTATGTATGAAATTTAGTGTAGCTAAATTTTGTACTGGATTACATATTCGCCGGAAGCCATACTTTTCGATTTTTTCAAGAGAAACGCATCTAAGTGGCACTTTTGTACGTTTTTCCTGAATAATTCGAAAACTATGGCCTCTAGTGAAAGTGTATCTCAGTACAAAATTTAACTACATTAAATTTCCTACAAAAAAGTCCTGCTCATTTTACTGTAGGTCTAATACCTTGCACGTAGCAAGCGAGAGCACATGAAAATCTTGAACATGGCATCTGAAGACATCGCAGATTGCTTAAAACCCATCGGCAGGGGCAGCTCAATCACGCTGCAGTATCGGCAATACGGAAATTATCGTGGAGGCAATGTTACAAACCTTATCGGTTGGTTGTATTGTGAGTTCCTAAAATACGGTATAGAAGGTATGTTGACGGATATTGAAGAGCAAAGTGCATTCCAGAATCGAAGTTCTCGTAATGACAACGTTTTTACTTAAGACAGCTAATAGCAAAGAGACTGGAAAGGAATCTGAGTAGGCATTTAATGTTCATACGCCTTGGGAGGGCATATGACACAGTGCTGTTGAAGAAACTGACCTTCTGAGAGGGAGAGAGTCTGAATAGAGACTTGTTACAACTGTACTCAACCTATACACGTTTGCAGAGTGTGTAATCAAACTGAGAAATAAAATTTCGTCACAGTCTTCCAAAATTACAAAAAATTTAAACCAGAGATGTTGCTTGTCTCCTGAATTGTTTAAAACATACATCCAAAAAGCCTGACACTTCTCCATTAGTATATGTCCAGGAATGGGCATTCAAATGAAAAAGAGTGAATGTTTGTATACCTTATTCTTAGCAGATATTCAGTTATTGGTGGCCAGCAAAGAGCAAGATATCTGCTTTATGTGGGCAACTTTATTAGAATGATGTGATAATATGTTAGAGATAAAAGAAAATTTTCAGAAGACTGAATACCAAAGTAGAGGGGAAAATGTAGGAATATAGTAGCAGGTGGCCAGCACATCAAGGCATGTAAAAAATTTAAGTACTTGGATAGCACCCTGTCGGAAGACGGAACAAGTAATAGGGAAATACAGCAATAAGTAGTCCCTGGGAGAGCAGCAATCCAGAAGATAAACCTTCTAAGGTAAGCTGGTGGGTAAAGAAAATGCTCTATAGAAGTATTGTGGAGACTGTAGCGACCTATCGATGCGAGTTCTGGGAGATTACTGAAAAAAATGAAAACAATTTGACAGTTGTAGAATTGCACTATCTGAGAAGATCATATAGAATATGTCGGCGGAGCTTTTAAGGGCTACAACTATTACAGAAATGACCAAGCCTCAAGAAAGTATCACAGGTAGAATGAAGCGGCAGCTCGCCTGGTAAGGACATACAATGCGAATTATAGATGACGCATGGGCAAAGAAGATCCTGGCGTGCCATCCAAAGGGAAGAAGGGGAAGAGGAAGACCGAAGAATGCCTCATTATATGGGGTAAAGTTGGCCATGAGAAGAGGATAAGAAAGCACGGAAAGACAGTAAGTGGTGCCCTCAGATATGTGGGATGGGGCGACAGCTATAGGAACAACACAGAACAGAGGAAGATTAATGATCTGGCAATGGCAGTGGAGTTTATTAATGGTCAAGGCAGAGTACATAATGGATACTTTGGCAAAGGTCGTATAATAAATTCTGCATGTGTCTGCTAACTTTAAGTATGGGCGAGGTGTAGTATACGAACCAAATCCGGAGAAATTTTCTTCTCGAAAGGATGTATAGCCGCAAACAACAGAAAAATATTTAGAAGGCAGCACATATCGCTCTTTTGCTTTATCCCTGTATCCTTTGCTTTTTGTTCTGTTTCTAATAGCTAACTTGTAAGGTGTATGGCAAATCCAACACCTTCCATGAAAACCCTGACATGATAAGCAAATCCAGTAGTATGTCACATAGCTCCGAATAAATCGTGACATTAAATTAACCAAAGTAATACGAGTAACGAGTGAGCAAATGGAATACCACAGACTAACACAAGAACGCCTAAATGCATGTCATACCTTCCCACCGTGAGACAGACGCAGTTCCGAGGGAAGAAACGAGAACAGAAGCCGAGAGCAGAACCGTGTTAAGCTAGAAGGCCCTACGATAAGGGACGGACTGGACACCCACGTCGCCAGCTAACCACTAGGACAACGCCAGCTGCAAGTTTTAGCGTGAGACTTTTTCGCGTCTCTGTTATGTTGCAAACTTTAAAAACATTGCCCCATCACGAAAAGTATAACGTTTCTCATTGGATAGACAGAATTTTTGTAGGCAGAGCTTAAGGTTAACATTGAGACACTGACTGGTCAGATGAAAACACAGCCAGATAGTTTTTTTTTAAACCAACTTCAGTAAATGGTAGTAAGAAGAAGTTAGGAGAAGATAGTTAGTTCCGAGATGGCGAGCTGGATAGCTGCTGCGCCGGCCGCTGCCCCCCTGAAGCTGCCTAACCAACGATAAGGTAATGAACGCACGTGATGCCGCATGACAGCGCATAAAGCTTCACTCAGAACTGAAGAAGTCTCATCTGTTAAACCCCCTTTTTGCGTAATACTAGTGTCGATCGAAAATTAATGGTCATGGTGTTCACATTTGCCACCTGAAGTAAAAATCTGAAACGTGATGATTTCTCTGTTATATAATTATTGAGAAGCCACATCAGCAACTACAATATACGACAAGTTAGATAAGTAATTACAGATAATTGAGGGTCACTGTAGACCATTTTGATAGTTTTCTCTCTTGTGAAACTTAATTTAAACCTAGATTATAGATGTGATATGGCATAGCTCATCCTTCGATGCATTGTAGAACTTGGAAACCCACTCAGGGAATATTCGTTCACATTTTTGTTGAACACAGTTTGTTTTTACCATCCTGTATTAAAATATTTCCTTTTATCAATAGTACAATTTATAAACAATGTTTTTTCAGTAGAATAAAATTTCCAGTGGTAAACTTAACTGATTTTTCGACGTTATTTTACCAGCTAACTAAAAATAGGAAAGCCTTGAACCCCTTCCACTAAATTTAGTTAGTATTAAGATTCTTTAACAGGGAGTGCAGTGGAGCTGACGCTGAAATCATTACGTATTTGGTTATATCACAGCTAGTCTCACTGAACTCTTCTGAATTCTACATGTCATGTGTGGTCTGGCGTCTCCTTACCAGCAACAGGTCCCAGGTTCAAACTTGTCAATTCCTTAAAAAACGCTCAGAGCGTCGTAACGCGAAAGTGGTAGGGAGACACGATATAGAAGAAACAGATACCACCCAGAATGTTAGAAACTTTAAAAAAGGCAATGTGTGACTATTGTTGGAGAAGATTTGCTCGATGTGGAGTATGAAATCACAGGTATAGGGTGAATGTTAAGATACAGATGATGGCAGAAGTTAATGTTGGAACCTCTAAGTTAATAGAAGCAACGAGGTACTTGGCAGCATGATTGAATTATGTTTGTGACCAAATGGAAACCTTGCCATGGGAAATTTAGAGGGTATTGCTTGTGTAGTATACGGTGTAGGCTGATACGTGTATTGTGTGGTGTATTTATAGGAATGTTTCATTAATGATAAATGGTTGAAGGTGTTGGGGTGAAGTGTGGATGAAGGAGGTTTGTTAAAGATGAGGGAACCCATTTTATGGAATAGGACTTTAAGCTGCTGCCAAGATGGAAATTTAGGTTAGTGTTTTCATGTAATTGAAAACTGAGTGTGACAGGTCGTGAGAGTAGCTGACATGAGCAATAAGATGGGAGACAGGCCGAACTGCTAAGTTCATCTGTTGAAGGCTATGTCAGCAGTTGAAGGATGGATGTTATAAAGGAGAGTTATAATGAAATGAGTAACTTTAGCGAAGGGACTGTTGGAATAAAGTGATCGGTCGATGTGAAACGTACTGGGGTATAATGTGTGTGAAACATCTTTACTTACTTAGTGCTGTCCGGCTTTGGCTCTGTTTAAGTGCGCGAATAATCCGCCCAATACCGTTTGCATCAATTTTGAATGATAATTTTTGTTAATAAATTTTTTTATTCGCAATAAGAAGTTTTCAACCTACTGAAATGATAGTAAATTTAATTGTGCTATGTAATCAAATAGCAAATTTATTGATTAAAGACAGGATGAGCAATGTCACTAACCAAAGACATTACAACACCAGTCAAATCAACGTCCTGAACTGACCGCCCTACCATTGGTACAGTGGGAGCACTGTCCCCTAGCCGCAACTGACCGCCCTACCGTTGGAACAGTGGGAGCCCTGTCCCCTCGCCGCAACTGACCGCCCTACCGTTGGAACAGTGGGAGCCCAGTCCCCTTGTCGCAACTGACCGCCCTAGCGTTGGCACAGTGGGAGCCCTGTCCCCTCGCCGCAACTGACCGCCCTACCATTGGCACAGTGAGAGCCTTGTCCCCTCGCCGCAACTGACCGCCCTGGCGTTGGCACAGTGGGAGCCTTGTCATCTCGCCGCAACTGACCGCCCTACCGTTGGAACAGTGGGAGCCCAGTCCCCTCGTCGCAACTGACCGCCCTAGCGTTGGCACAGTGGGAGTCCTGTCCCCTCGCCGCAACTGACCGCCCTAGCGTTGGCATGGTGGGAACCATGTCCCCTCGTCACAAGTGACCGCCCTACTGTTGGAACAGTGGGAGCCCTGTCCCCTCGCCGCAACTGACCGCCCTAAGGTTGGAACAGTGGGAGCCCTGTCCCCTTGTCGCAACTGACCGCCCTAGCGTTGGCACAGTGGGAGCCCTGTCCCCTCGCCGCAACTGACCGCCCTACTGTTGGAACAGTGGAAGCCCTGTCCCCTCGCCACAACTGACCGCCCTACCATTGGCACGATGCGAGCCCAGTCCCCTTGTCGCAACTGACCGCCCTAGCGTTGGCAATGTGGGAGCCCAGTCCCCTCGCCGCAACTAACCGCCCTAGCGTTGGCACAGTGGGGGCCCAGTCCCCTAGTCGCAACTGACCACCCTAGTGTTGGAACAGTGGGAGCCCCGTGCCCTCGCCGCAACTGACCGGCCTAGCGTTGGCACAGTGGGAGCCCAGTCCCCTCGTCGCAACTGACCGCACTAGCGTTGGCACAGTGGGAGCCCTGTCCTCTCGTCGCAACTGACCACCCTAGCGTTGACACAGTGGGAGCCCTGTCCCCTCGCCGCAACTGAGTGCCCTAGCGCTGGAACAGTGGGAGCCCAGTCCCCTCGTCGCAACTGACCGCCCTAGTGTTGGCACAGTGGGAGTCCTGTCCCCTCGCCGCAACTGACCGTTCTAGCGTTGGCACGATGGGAGCCCTGTCCCCTCGCTGCAACTGACCGCCCTACCGTTGGCACAGTGGGAGACCAGTCCCCTCGCCGCAACTGACCGCCCTAGCGTTCGCACAGTGGGAGCCCAGTCCCCTCGCCGCAACTGACCGCCCTAGCGTTGGCACAGTGGGAGCCCAGTCTCCTCGTCGCAACTGACAGCCCTACCGTTGGAACAGTAGGAGCCATGTCCCCTCGTCGCAACTGACTGCCCTACAGTTGGAACAGTGGGAGCCCTGTCCCCTCGCCGCAACTGACCGCCCTACAGTTGGAACAGTGGGAGCCCTGTCCCCTCGCCGCAACTGACCGCCCTACCGTTGGAACAGTGGGAGCCCAGTCCCCTCGTCGCAACTGACCGCCCTAGCGTTCGCACAGTGGGAGCCCTGTCCCCTCGCCGCAACTGACCGCCCTACTGTTGGAACAGTGGGAGCCCTGTCCTCTCGGCACAACTGACCGCACTACCGTTGGCACGGTGGTAGCCCTGTCCCCTAGTCGCAACTGACTGCCCTAGCATTGGCACAGTGGGAGCCCATTCCCCTCGTCGCAACTGACCGCCCTACTGTTGGAACAGTGGGAGCCCAGTCCCCTCGCCGCGACTGACTGCCCTAGCGCAATAACAGTGGGAGCCATGGCCCCTCGCCACAACTGACTGCACTAGCGCTGGAACAATGGGAGCCCAGTCCCCTCGTCGCAACTGACTGCCCTAGCATTGGCACAGTGGGAGCCCTGTACCCTCGCTGCAACTGACCGCCCTAGCGTTGGCACAGTGGGAGCCCAATCCCCTAGTCGCAACTGACCGCCCTAGCGTTGGCACAGTGGGAGCCCTGTCCCCTCGCCGCAACTGACCGCCCTACTGTTGGAACAGTGGGAGCCCTGTCCTGTCGGCACAACTGACCGCTCTACCGTTGGCACGGTGGTAGCCCTGTCCCCTCGCCGCAACTGACCACTCTACCATTGGCACAGTGGGAGCCCTGTCCCCTAGTCGCAACTGACCGCCCTAGCGTTGGCACAGTGTTAGCCATGTCCCCTCGCCGCAACTGACCGCCCTACCGTTGGAACAGTGGGAGCCCTGTCCCCTCGCCGCAACTGACAGCCCTACCGTTGGAACAGTGGGAGCCCAGTCCCCTCGTCGCAACTGACTGCCCTAGCGTTGGCACAGTGGGAGCACAGTCCCCTCGCTGCAACTGACTGCCCTACCGTTGGAACAGTGGGAGCCCAGTCCCCTTGTCGCAACTGACCGCCCTAGCGTTGGCACAGTGGGAGCCCTGTCCCCTCGCCGCAACTGACCGCCCTAGCATTGGCACAGTGAGAGCCCTGTCCCCTCGCCGCAACTGACCGCCCTGGCGTTGGCACAGTGGGAGCCTTGTCCTCTCGCCGCAACTGACCGCCCTACCGTTGGAACAGTGGGAGCCCAGTCCCCTCGTCGCAACTGACCGCCCTAGCGTTGGCACAGTGGGAGTCCTGTCCCCTCGCCGCAACTGACCGCCCTAGCGTTGGCATGGTGGGAACCATGTCCCCTCGTCACAAGTGACCGCCCTACTGTTGGAACAGTGGGAGCCCTGTCCCCTCGCCGCAACTGACCGCCCTAAGGTTGGAACAGTCGGAGCCCTGTCCCCTTGTCGCAACTGACCACCCTAGCGTTGGCACAGTGGGAGCCCTGTCCCCTCGCCGCAATTGACCGCCCTAGCGTTGGCACAGTGGGAGCCCTGTCCCCTCGCCGCAACTGACCGCCCTACTGTTGGAACAGTGGGAGCCCTGTCCCCTCGCCACAACTGACCGCCCTACCATTGGCACGATGCGAGCCCAGTCCCCTTGTCGCAACTGACCGCCCTAGCGTTGGCAATGTGGGAGCCCAGTCCCCTCGCCGCAACTGACCGCCCTAGCGTTGGCACAGTTGGGGCCCAGTCCCCTAGTCGCAACTGACCACCCTAGCGTTGGAACAGTGGGAGCCCTGTCCCCTCGCCGCAACTGACCGGCCTAGCGTTGGCACAGTGGGAGCCCAGTCCCCTCGTCGCAACTGACCGCACTAGCGTTGGCACAGTGGGAGCCCTGTCCTCTCGTCGCAACTGACCACCCTAGCGTTGACACAGTGGGAGCCCTGTCCCCTCGCCGCAACTGAGTGCCCTAGCGCTGGAACAGTGGGAGCCCAGTCCCCTCGTCGCAACTGACCGCCCTAGTGTTGGCACAGTGGGAGTCCTGTCCCCTCGCCGCAACTGACCGTTCTAGCGTTGGCACGATGGGAGCCCTGTCCCCTCGCTGCAACTGACCGCCCTACCTTTGGCACAGTGGGAGACCAGTCCCCTCGCCGCAACTGACCGCCCTAGCGTTCGCACAGTGGGAGCCCAGTCCCCTCGCCGCAACTGACCGCCCTAGCGTTGGCACAGTGGGAGCCCAGTCCCCTCGTCGCAACTGACAGCCCTACCGTTGGAACAGTAGGAGCCATGTCCCCTCGTCGCAACTGACTGCCCTACAGTTGGAACAGTGGGAGCCCTGTCCCCTCGCCGCAACTGACCGCCCTACAGTTGGAACAGTGGGAGCCCTGTCCCCTCGCCGCAACTAACTGCCCTACCGTTGGAACAGTGGGAGCCCAGTCCCCTCGTCGCAACTGACCGCCCTAGCGTTCGCACAGTCGGAGCCCTGTCCCCTCGCCGCAACTGACCGCCCTACTGTTGGAAGAGTGGGAGCCCTGTCCTCTCGGCACATCTGACCGCACTACCGTTGGCACGGTGGTAGCCCTGTCCCCTCGCCGCAACTGACCACCCTACCATTGGCACAGTGGGAGCCCAGTCCCCTAGTCGCAACTGACTGCCCTAGCATTGGCACAGTAGGAGCCCAGTCCCCTCGTCGCAACTGACCGCCCTACTGTTGGAACAGTGGGAGCCCAGTCCCCTCGCCGCGACTGCCTGCCCTAGTGCTGGAACAGTGGGAGCCATGGCCCCTCGCCCCAACTGACTGCACTAGCGCTGGAACAAAGGGAGCCCAGTCCCCTCGTCGCAACTGACCGCCCTAGCATTGGCACAGTGGGAGCCCTGTACCCTCGCTGCAACTGACCGCCCTAGCGTTGGCACAGTGGGAGCCCAGTCCCCTAGTCGCAACTGATCGCCCTAGCGTTGGCACAGTGGGAGCCCTGTCCCCTCGCCGCAACTGACCGCCCTACTGTTGGAACAGTGGGAGCCCTGTCCTGTCGGCACAACTAACCGCCCTACCGTTGGCAGGGTGGTAGCCCTGTCCCCTCGCCGCAACTGACCACCCTACCATTGGCACAGTGGGAGCCCTATCCCCTAGTCGCAACTGACCGCCCTAGCGTTGGCACAGTGTTAGCCATGTCCCCTCGCCGCAACTGACCGCCCCACCATTGGAACAGTGGGAGCCCTGTCCCCTCGCCGCAACTGACAGCCCTACCGTTGGAACAGTGGGAGCCCAGTCCCCTCGTCGCAACTGACTGCCCTAGCGTTGGCACAGTGGGAGCCCAGTCCCCTCGCTGCAACTGACCGCCCTAGCGTTGGCACAGTGGGAGCCCAGTCCCCTCGTCGCAACTGACCGCCCTAGCGTTGGCACAGTGGGAGCCCTGTCCCCTCGCCGCAACTGAACGCCCTGGCTTTGGCACAGCGGGAGCCTTGTCCTCTCGCCACAACTGACTGCCCTACCGTTGGAACAGTGGGAGCCCAGTCACCTCGTCGCAACTGACCGCCCTAGCGTTGGCACAGTGGGAGTCCTGTCCCCTCGCCGCAACTGACTTGCCTAGCGTTGGCACGGTGGGAGCCCTGTCCCCTCGTCGCAACTGACCGCCCTACCGTTGGAACAGTGGCAGCCCTGTCCCCTCGCCGCAACTGACCGCCCTAGCGTTGTCACAGTGGGAGCCCTGTCCCCTCGCCGCAACTGACCGCCCTAGCGTTGGCACAGTGGGAGACCAGTTCCCTCGCCGCAACTGACCGCCCTAGCGTTGGCACAGTGGGAGCCCTGTACCGTCGCCGCAACTGACCGCCCCACCGTTGGCACAGTGGGAGCCCTGTCCCCTCGTTGCAACTAACCGCCCTAGCGTTGGCACAGTGGGAGCCCTGTCCCCTAGTCGCAACTGACCGCCCTACCGATGGCACAGTGGGAGTCCTGTCCCCTAGTCGCAACTGACCGTCCTAGCGTCGGCACAGTGGGAGCCCTGTCCCTTGCCACAACTGACCGCCCTACCGTTGGCACAGTAGGAGTCTTGTCCCCTAGTCGCAACTGACCGCCCTAGCGTTGGCACAGTGGGAGCCCTGTCCTCTCGCCGCAACTGACCGCCCTACCGTTGGCACAGTGGGAGCCCTGTCCCCTCGTCGCAACTGACCGCCCTAGCGTTGGCACAGTGGGAGCCCTATCACCTAGTCACAACTGACCGCCCTAGCGTTGGCACAGTGGGAGACCTGTCCCCTCGACGCAACTGACTGCCCTACTGTTGGCACAGTGGGAGCCCAGTCCTGTAGTCGCAACTGATCGCCCTAGCGTTGGCACAGTGGGAGCCCAATCCCCTCGCTGCAACTGACCGCCCTACCGTTGGCACAGTGGGAGCCCAGTCCCCTAGTCGCAACTGACCGCCCTTGTGATGGCACAGTGGGAGCCCTGTCCCCTCGCCGCAACTGACCACCCTACCATTGGCACAGTGGGAGCACAGTCCTCTAGTCGCAACTGACCGCCCTAGCGTTGGCACAGTAGGAGCCATGTCCCCCCGCCGGAACTGACTGCCCTAGCGCTGGAACAGTGGGAGCCCAGTCCTCTCGTCGCAACTGACCGCCCTAGCGTTGGCACAGTGGGAGCCCTGTACCCTCGCTGCAACTGACCGCCCTAGCGTTGGCACAGTGGGAGCCCAGTCCCCTAGTCGCAACTGACCGCCCTAGCGTTATCACAGTAGGAGCCCTGTCACCTCGCCGCAACGGACCGCCCTACTGTTGGAACAGTGGGAGCCCTGTACCCTCGCCACAACTGACCGCCCTACCATTGGCATGGTGGTAGCCCTGTCCCCTTGCCGCAACTGACCACCTTACCATTGGCACAGTGGGAGCCCTGTCCCCTAGTCGCAACTGACCGCCCTAGCGTTGGCACAGTGTTAGCCATGTCCTCTCGCCGCAACTGACCGCCCTGCCGTTGGAACAGTGGGAGCCCTGTCCCCTCGCCGCAACTGACAGCCCTACCGTTGGAATAGTGGGAACCCAGTCCCCTCGTCGCAACTGACCGCCCTAGCGTTGGCACAGTGGGAGCCAAGTCCCCTCGCCGCAACTGAACGCCCTAGCGTTGGCACAGTGGGAACCCAGTCCCCTCGTCGCAACTGACCGCCCTTGCGTTATCACAGTGGGAGCCCTGTCCCCTCGCAGCAACTGACCGCCCTGGCTTTGGCACAGCGGGAGCCTTGTCCTCTAGCCGCAACTGACTGCCCTACGGTTGGAACAGTGGGAGCCCAGTCCCCTCGTCGCAACTGACCGCCCTAGCGTTGGCACAGGGGGAGTCCTACCGCCCTAGCGTTGGCACGGTGGGAGCCCTGTGCCCTCGTCGCAACTGACCGCCCTACCGTTGGAACAGTGGGAGCCCTGTCCCCTCGCCGCAACTGAGTGCCCTAGCGCTGGAACAGTGGGAGCCCAGTCCCCTCGTCGCAACTGACCGCCCTAGTGTTGGCACAGTGGGAGTCCTGTCCCCTCGCCGCAACTGACCGTTCTAGCGTTGGCACGATGGGAGCCCTGTCCCCTCGCTGCAACTGACCGCCCTACCTTTGGCACAGTGGGAGACCAGTCCCCTCGCCGCAACTGACCGCCCTAGCGTTCGCACAGTGGGAGCCCAGTCCCCTCGCCGCAACTGACCGCCCTAGCGTTGGCACAGTGGGAGCCCAGTCCCCTCGTCGCAACTGACAGCCCTACCGTTGGAACAGTAGGAGCCATGTCCCCTCGTCGCAACTGACTGCCCTACAGTTGGAACAGTGGGAGCCCTGTCCCCTCGCCGCAACTGACCGCCCTACAGTTGGAACAGTGGGAGCCCTGTCCCCTCGCCGCAACTAACTGCCCTACCGTTGGAACAGTGGGAGCCCAGTCCCCTCGTCGCAACTGACCGCCCTAGCGTTCGCACAGTCGGAGCCCTGTCCCCTCGCCGCAACTGACCGCCCTACTGTTGGAAGAGTGGGAGCCCTGTCCTCTCGGCACATCTGACCGCACTACCGTTGGCACGGTGGTAGCCCTGTCCCCTCGCCGCAACTGACCACCCTACCATTGGCACAGTGGGAGCCCAGTCCCCTAGTCGCAACTGACTGCCCTAGCATTGGCACAGTAGGAGCCCAGTCCCCTCGTCGCAACTGACCGCCCTACTGTTGGAACAGTGGGAGCCCAGTCCCCTCGCCGCGACTGCCTGCCCTAGTGCTGGAACAGTGGGAGCCATGGCCCCTCGCCCCAACTGACTGCACTAGCGCTGGAACAAAGGGAGCCCAGTCCCCTCGTCGCAACTGACCGCCCTAGCATTGGCACAGTGGGAGCCCTGTACCCTCGCTGCAACTGACCGCCCTAGCGTTGGCACAGTGGGAGCCCAGTCCCCTAGTCGCAACTGATCGCCCTAGCGTTGGCACAGTGGGAGCCCTGTCCCCTCGCCGCAACTGACCGCCCTACTGTTGGAACAGTGGGAGCCCTGTCCTGTCGGCACAACTAACCGCCCTACCGTTGGCAGGGTGGTAGCCCTGTCCCCTCGCCGCAACTGACCACCCTACCATTGGCACAGTGGGAGCCCTATCCCCTAGTCGCAACTGACCGCCCTAGCGTTGGCACAGTGTTAGCCATGTCCCCTCGCCGCAACTGACCGCCCCACCGTTGGAACAGTGGGAGCCCTGTCCCCTCGCCGCAACTGACAGCCCTACCGTTGGAACAGTGGGAGCCCAGTCCCCTCGTCGCAACTGACTGCCCTAGCGTTGGCACAGTGGGAGCCCAGTCCCCTCGCTGCAACTGACCGCCCTAGCGTTGGCACAGTGGGAGCCCAGTCCCCTCGTCGCAACTGACCGCCCTAGCGTTGGCACAGTGGGAGCCCTGTCCCCTCGCCGCAACTGAACGCCCTGGCTTTGGCACAGCGGGAGCCTTGTCCTCTCGCCACAACTGACTGCCCTACCGTTGGAACAGTGGGAGCCCAGTCACCTCGTCGCAACTGACCGCCCTAGCGTTGGCACAGTGGGAGTCCTGTCCCCTCGCCGCAACTGACTTGCCTAGCGTTGGCACGGTGGGAGCCCTGTCCCCTCGTCGCAACTGACCGCCCTACCGTTGGAACAGTGGCAGCCCTGTCCCCTCGCCGCAACTGACCGCCCTAGCGTTGTCACAGTGGGAGCCCTGTCCCCTCGCCGCAACTGACCGCCCTAGCGTTGGCACAGTGGGAGACCAGTTCCCTCGCCGCAACTGACCGCCCTAGCGTTGGCACAGTGGGAGCCCTGTACCGTCGCCGCAACTGACCGCCCCACCGTTGGCACAGTGGGAGCCCTGTCCCCTCGTTGCAACTAACCGCCCTAGCGTTGGCACAGTGGGAGCCCTGTCCCCTAGTCGCAACTGACCGCCCTACCGTTGGCACAGTGGGAGTCCTGTCCCCTAGTCGCAACTGACCGTCCTAGCGTCGGCACAGTGGGAGCCCTGTCCCTTGCCACAACTGACCGCCCTACCGTTGGCACAGTAGGAGTCTTGTCCCCTAGTCGCAACTGACCGCCCTAGCGTTGGCACAGTGGGAGCCCTGTCCTCTCGCCGCAACTGACCGCCCTACCGTTGGCACAGTGGGAGCCCTGTCCCCTCGTCGCAACTGACCGCCCTAGCGTTGGCACAGTGGGAGCCCTATCACCTAGTCACAACTGACCGCCCTAGCGTTGGCACAGTGGGAGACCTGTCCCCTCGACGCAACTGACTGCCCTACTGTTGGCACAGTGGGAGCCCAGTCCTGTAGTCGCAACTGATCGCCCTAGCGTTGGCACAGTGGGAGCCCAATCCCCTCGCTGCAACTGACCGCCCTACCGTTGGCACAGTGGGAGCCCAGTCCCCTAGTCGCAACTGACCGCCCTTGTGATGGCACAGTGGGAGCCCTGTCCCCTCGCCGCAACTGACCACCCTACCATTGGCACAGTGGGAGCACAGTCCTCTAGTCGCAACTGACCGCCCTAGCGTTGGCACAGTAGGAGCCATGTCCCCCCGCCGGAACTGACTGCCCTAGCGCTGGAACAGTGGGAGCCCAGTCCTCTCGTCGCAACTGACCGCCCTAGCGTTGGCACAGTGGGAGCCCTGTACCCTCGCTGCAACTGACCGCCCTAGCGTTGGCACAGTGGGAGCCCAGTCCCCTAGTCGCAACTGACCGCCCTAGCGTTATCACAGTAGGAGCCCTGTCACCTCGCCGCAACGGACCGCCCTACTGTTGGAACAGTGGGAGCCCTGTACCCTCGCCACAACTGACCGCCCTACCATTGGCATGGTGGTAGCCCTGTCCCCTTGCCGCAACTGACCACCTTACCATTGGCACAGTGGGAGCCCTGTCCCCTAGTCGCAACTGACCGCCCTAGCGTTGGCACAGTGTTAGCCATGTCCTCTCGCCGCAACTGACCGCCCTGCCGTTGGAACAGTGGGAGCCCTGTCCCCTCGCCGCAACTGACAGCCCTACCGTTGGAATAGTGGGAACCCAGTCCCCTCGTCGCAACTGACCGCCCTAGCGTTGGCACAGTGGGAGCCAAGTCCCCTCGCCGCAACTGAACGCCCTAGCGTTGGCACAGTGGGAACCCAGTCCCCTCGTCGCAACTGACCGCCCTTGCGTTATCACAGTGGGAGCCCTGTCCCCTCGCAGCAACTGACCGCCCTGGCTTTGGCACAGCGGGAGCCTTGTCCTCTAGCCGCAACTGACTGCCCTACGGTTGGAACAGTGGGAGCCCAGTCCCCTCGTCGCAACTGACCGCCCTAGCGTTGGCACAGGGGGAGTCCTACCGCCCTAGCGTTGGCACGGTGGGAGCCCTGTGCCCTCGTCGCAACTGACCGCCCTACCGTTGGAACAGTGGGAGCCCTGTCCCCTCGCCGCAACTGAGTGCCCTAGCGCTGGAACAGTGGGAGCCCAGTCCCCTCGTCGCAACTGACCGCCCTAGTGTTGGCACAGTGGGAGTCCTGTCCCCTCGCCGCAACTGACCGTTCTAGCGTTGGCACGATGGGAGCCCTGTCCCCTCGCTGCAACTGACCGCCCTACCTTTGGCACAGTGGGAGACCAGTCCCCTCGCCGCAACTGACCGCCCTAGCGTTCGCACAGTGGGAGCCCAGTCCCCTCGCCGCAACTGACCGCCCTAGCGTTGGCACAGTGGGAGCCCAGTCCCCTCGTCGCAACTGACAGCACTACCGTTGGAACAGTAGGAGCCATGTCCCCTCGTCGCAACTGACTGCCCTACAGTTGGAACAGTGGGAGCCCTGTCCCCTCGCCGCAACTGACCGCCCTACAGTTGGAACAGTGGGAGCCCTGTCCCCTCGCCGCAACTAACTGCCCTACCGTTGGAACAGTGGGAGCCCAGTCCCCTCGTCGCAACTGACCGCCCTAGCGTTCGCACAGTCGGAGCCCTGTCCCCTCGCCGCAACTGACCGCCCTACTGTTGGAAGAGTGGGAGCCCTGTCCTCTCGGCACATCTGACCGCACTACCGTTGGCACGGTGGTAGCCCTGTCCCCTCGCCGCAACTGACCACCCTACCATTGGCACAGTGGGAGCCCAGTCCCCTAGTCGCAACTGACTGCCCTAGCATTGGCACAGTAGGAGCCCAGTCCCCTCGTCGCAACTGACCGCCCTACTGTTGGAACAGTGGGAGCCCAGTCCCCTCGCCGCGACTGCCTGCCCTAGTGCTGGAACAGTGGGAGCCATGGCCCCTCGCCCCAACTGACTGCACTAGCGCTGGAACAAAGGGAGCCCAGTCCCCTCGTCGCAACTGACCGCCCTAGCATTGGCACAGTGGGAGCCCTGTACCCTCGCTGCAACTGACCGCCCTAGCGTTGGCACAGTGGGAGCCCAGTCCCCTAGTCGCAACTGATCGCCCTAGCGTTGGCACAGTGGGAGCCCTGTCCCCTCGCCGCAACTGACCGCCCTACTGTTGGAACAGTGGGAGCCCTGTCCTGTCGGCACAACTAACCGCCCTACCGTTGGCAGGGTGGTAGCCCTGTCCCCTCGCCGCAACTGACCACCCTACCATTGGCACAGTGGGAGCCCTATCCCCTAGTCGCAACTGACCGCCCTAGCGTTGGCACAGTGTTAGCCATGTCCCCTCGCCGCAACTGACCGCCCCACCGTTGGAACAGTGGGAGCCCTGTCCCCTCGCCGCAACTGACAGCCCTACCGTTGGAACAGTGGGAGCCCAGTCCCCTCGTCGCAACTGACTGCCCTAGCGTTGGCACAGTGGGAGCCCAGTCCCCTCGCTGCAACTGACCGCCCTAGCGTTGGCACAGTGGGAGCCCAGTCCCCTCGTCGCAACTGACCGCCCTAGCGTTGGCACAGTGGGAGCCCTGTCCCCTCGCCGCAACTGAACGCCCTGGCTTTGGCACAGCGGGAGCCTTGTCCTCTCGCCACAACTGACTGCCCTACCGTTGGAACAGTGGGAGCCCAGTCACCTCGTCGCAACTGACCGCCCTAGCGTTGGCACAGTGGGAGTCCTGTCCCCTCGCCGCAACTGACCGGCCTAGCGTTGGCACGGTGGGAGCCCTGTCCCCTCGTCGCAACTGACCGCCCTACCGTTGGAACAGTGGCAGCCCTGTCCCCTCGCCGCAACTGACCGCCCTAGCGTTGTCACAGTGGGAGCCCTGTCCCCTCGCCGCAACTGACCGCCCTAGCGTTGGCACAGTGGGAGACCAGTTCCCTCGCCGCAACTGACCGCCCTAGCGTTGGCACAGTGGGAGCCCTGTACCGTCGCCGCAACTGACCGCCCCACCGTTGGCACAGTGGGAGCCCTGTCCCCTCGTTGCAACTAACCGCCCTAGCGTTGGCACAGTGGGAGCCCTGTCCCCTAGTCGCAACTGACCGCCCTACCGTTGGCACAGTGGGAGTCCTGTCCCCTAGTCGCAACTGACCGTCCTAGCGTCGGCACAGTGGGAGCCCTGTCCCTTGCCACAACTGACCGCCCTACCGTTGGCACAGTAGGAGTCTTGTCCCCTAGTCGCAACTGACCGCCCTAGCGTTGGCACAGTGGGAGCCCTGTCCTCTCGCCGCAACTGACCGCCCTACCGTTGGCACAGTGGGAGCCCTGTCCCCTCGTCGCAACTGACCGCCCTAGCGTTGGCACAGTGGGAGCCCTATCACCTAGTCACAACTGACCGCCCTAGCGTTGGCACAGTGGGAGACCTGTCCCCTCGACGCAACTGACTGCCCTACTGTTGGCACAGTGGGAGCCCAGTCCTGTAGTCGCAACTGATCGCCCTAGCGTTGGCACAGTGGGAGCCCAATCCCCTCGCTGCAACTGACCGCCCTACCGTTGGCACAGTGGGAGCCCAGTCCCCTAGTCGCAACTGACCGCCCTTGTGATGGCACAGTGGGAGCCCTGTCCCCTCGCCGCAACTGACCACCCTACCATTGGCACAGTGGGAGCACAGTCCTCTAGTCGCAACTGACCGCCCTAGCGTTGGCACAGTAGGAGCCATGTCCCCCCGCCGGAACTGACTGCCCTAGCGCTGGAACAGTGGGAGCCCAGTCCTCTCGTCGCAACTGACCGCCCTAGCGTTGGCACAGTGGGAGCCCTGTACCCTCGCTGCAACTGACCGCCCTAGCGTTGGCACAGTGGGAGCCCAGTCCCCTAGTCGCAACTGACCGCCCTAGCGTTATCACAGTGGGAGCCCTGTCACCTCGCCGCAACGGACCGCCCTACTGTTGGAACAGTGGGAGCCCTGTACCCTCGCCACAACTGACCGCCCTACCATTGGCATGGTGGTAGCCCTGTCCCCTTGCCGCAACTGACCACCTTACCATTGGCACAGTGGGAGCCCTGTCCCCTAGTCGCAACTGACCGCCCTAGCGTTGGCACAGTGTTAGCCATGTCCTCTCGCCGCAACTGACCGCCCTGCCGTTGGAACAGTGGGAGCCCTGTCCCCTCGCCGCAACTGACAGCCCTACCGTTGGAATAGTGGGAACCCAGTCCCCTCGTCGCAACTGACCGCCCTAGCGTTGGCACAGTGGGAGCCAAGTCCCCTCGCCGCAACTGAACGCCCTAGCGTTGGCACAGTGGGAACCCAGTCCCCTCGTCGCAACTGACCGCCCTTGCGTTATCACAGTGGGAGCCCTGTCCCCTCGCAGCAACTGACCGCCCTGGCTTTGGCACAGCGGGAGCCTTGTCCTCTAGCCGCAACTGACTGCCCTACGGTTGGAACAGTGGGAGCCCAGTCCCCTCGTCGCAACTGACCGCCCTAGCGTTGGCACAGGGGGAGTCCTACCGCCCTAGCGTTGGCACGGTGGGAGCCCTGTGCCCTCGTCGCAACTGACCGCCCTACCGTTGGAACAGTGGGAGCCCTGTCCCCTCGCCGCAACTGACCGCCCTATCGTTGGCACAGTGGGAGCCCTGTCCCCTCGCCGCATCTGACCACCCTACCATTGGCACAGTGGGAGCACAGTCCTCTAGTCGCAACTGACTGCCCTAGCGTTGGCACAGTGTTAGCCATGTCCCCTCGCCGCAACTGTCCGCCCTGCCGTTGGAACAGTGGGAGCCCTGTCGACTCGCCGCAACTGACAGCCCTACCGTTGGCACAGTGGGAGCCCTGTCCCCTCGTCGCAACTGACCGCCCTAGCGTTGGCACAGTGGGAGCCCTATCACCTAGTCACAACTGACCGCCCTAGCGTTGGCACAGTGGGAGCTCTGTCCCTCGCCACAACTGACCGCCCTACCGTTGGCACAGTAGGAGTCTTGTCTCCTAGTCGGAACTGACCGCCCTAGCGTTGGCACAGTGGGAGACCTGTCCTCTCGCCGCAACTGACCGCCCTACCGTTGGCACAGTGGGAGCCCTGTCCCCTCGTCGCAACTGACCGCCCTAGCGTTGGCACAGTGGGAGCCCTATCCCCTAGTCACAACTGACCGCCCTAGCGTTGGCACAGTGGGAGACCTGTCCCCTCGCCGCAACTGACCACCCTACTGTTTGCACAGTGGGAGCCCTGTCCTCTAGTCGCATCTGATCGCCCTAGAGTTGGCACAGTGGGAGCCCAGTCCCCTCGCTGCAACTGACCGCCCTAACGTTGGCACAGTGGGAGCCCAGTCCCCTAGTCGCAACTGACCGCCCTAGTGTTGGCACAGTGGGAGCCCTGTCCCCTCGCTGCAACTGACCGCCCTAGCGTTGGCACAATGGGAGCCCTGTTCCCTCGCCGCAACTGACCGCCCTACCATTGGCACAGTGGGAGCCCTGTCCCCTAGTCGCAACTGACCACCCTAGCGTTGGCACAGTTGGTGCCCTGTCCCCTCGCCGCAACTGACCGCCCTAATGTTGGCACAGTGGGAGCACTGTCCCCACGCCACAACTGACCGCCCTAGCGTTGGCACGGTGGGAGCCCTGTCCCCTCGCTGCAAGTGACCGCCCTAGCGTTGGCATAGTGGGAGCACTGTCCGCTCGCAGCAACTGACCGCCCTAGCGTTGGCACAGTGGAAGCCCTGTCCCCTAGTCCCCTAGTCGCAACTGACCGCCCTACCGTTGGCACAGTGGGAGCCCTGTCCCCTAGTCGCAACTGAGCACACTAGCGTTGGCACAGTGGGAGCCCTATCACCTAGTCACAACTGACCGCCCTAGCGTTGGCACAGTGGGAGCCCTGTCCCTCGCCACAACTGACCGCCCTACCGTTGGCACAGTAGGAGTCTTGTCCCCTAGTCGCAACTGACCGCCCTAGCGTTGGCACAGTGGGAGACCTGTCCTCTCGCCGCAACTGACCGCCCTACCGTTGGCACAGTGGGAGCCCTGTCCCCTCGTCGCAACTGACCGCCCTAGCGTTGGCACAGTGGGAGCCCTATCCCCTAGTCACAACTGACCGCCCTAGCGTTGGCACAGTGGGAGACCTGTCCCCTCGCCGCAACTGACCACCCTACTGTTTGCACAGTGGGAGCCCAGTCCTCTAGTCGCATCTGATCGCCCTAGCGTTGGCACAGTGGGAGCCCAGTCCCCTCGCTGCAACTGACCGCCCTAACGTTGGCACAGTGGGAGCCCAGTCCCCTAGTCGCAACTGACCGCCCTAGTGTTGGCACAGTGGGAGCCCTGTCCCCTCGCCGCAACTGACCGCCCTAGCGTTGGCACAATGGGAGCCCTGTTCCCTCGCCGCAACTGACCGCCCTACCGTTGGCACAGTGGGAGCCCTGTCCCCTAGGCGCAACTGACCGCCCTAGCGTTGGCACAGTGGGTGCCCTGTCCCCTCGCCGCAACTGACCGCCCTAATGTTGGCACAGTGGGAGCCCTGTCCCCTCGCCACAACTGACCGCCCTAGCGTTGGCACGGTGGGAGCCCTGTCCCCTCGCTGCAAGTGACCGCCCTAGCGTTGGCATAGTGGGAGCACTGTCCGCTCGCAGCAACTGACCGCCCTAGCGTTGGCACAGTGGAAGCCCTGTCCCCTAGTCCCCTAGTCGCAACTGACCGCCCTACCGTTGGCACAGTGGGAGCCCTGTCCCCTAGTCGCAACTGAGCACACTAGTGTTGGCACAGTGGGAGCCCTGTCCCCTCGCCGGAACTGACCGCCCTGCCGTTAGCACAGTGGCAGACCAGTCCCCTAGTCGCAACTGACCGCCCGAGCGTTGGCACAGTGGGCGCCCTGTCCCCTCGCCTTAACTGACCGCCCTACCGTTGGCACAGTGGGAGACCAGTCCCCTAGTCGCAACTGACCGCCCTAGCGTTGTCACAGTGGGAGTCCTGTCCCCTCGCCGCAACTGACCGCCCTAGCGTTGGCACGGTGGGAGCCCTGTCCCCTCGTCGCAACTGACCGCCCTACCGTTGGAACAGTGGGAGCCCTGTCCCCTCGCCGCAACTGACCGCCCTAGCGTTGGCACAGTGGGAGCCCTGTCCCCTCGCCGCAACTGACCGCCCTAGCGTTGGCACAGTGGGAGGCCAGTCCCCTCGCCGCAACTGACCGCCCTAGCGTTGGCACAGTGGGAGCCCTGTACCGTCGCCGCAACTGACCGCCCTAGCGTTGGCACAGTGGGAGTCCTGTCCCCTCGTCGCAACTAACCGCCCTAGCGTTGGCACAGTGGGAGCCCTGCCCCTAGTCGCAACTGACCGCCCTACCGTTGGCACAGTGGGAGTCCTATCCCCTAGTCGCAACTGACCGCCCTAGCGTCGGCACAGTGGGAGCCCTGTCCCTCGCCACAACTGACCGCCCTACCCTTGGCACAGTAGGAGTCTTGTCCCCTAGTCGCAACTGACCGCCCTAGCGTTGGCACAGTGGGAGCCCTTTCCTCTCGCCGCAACTGACCGCCCTACAGTTGGCACAGTGGGAGCCCTGTCCCCTCGTCGCAACTGACCGCCCTAGCGTTGGCACAGTGGGAGCCCTATCACCTAGTCACAACTGACCGCCCTAGCGTTGGCACAGTGGGAGACCTGTCCCCTCGCGCAACTGACTGCCCTACTGTTGGCACTGTGGAAGCCCTGTCCCTTTGCTGCAACTGACCGCCCTAGCGTTGGCACAGTGGGAGCCCTGTTCCCTCGCCCCAACTGAGCCCCCTACCGTTGGCACAGTGGGAGCCCTGTCCCCTAGTCGCAACTGACCGCCCTAGCGTTGGCACAGTGGGTGCCCTGTCCCCTCGTCGCAAATGACCGCCCTAATGCTGGCACAGTGGGAGCCCTGTGCTCTCACTGCAACTGACCGCCCTAGCATTGGCACAGTAGGAGCCATGTCCCCTCGCCGCAACTAACAGCCCTAGCGCTGGAACAGTGGGAGCCCAGTCTCCTCGTCGCAACTGACCGCCCTAGCGTTGGCACACAGGGAGCCCTGTACCCTCGCTGCAACTGACCGCCCTAGCGTTGGCACAGTGGGAGCCCAGTCCCCTAGTCGCAACTGACCGCCCTAGCGTTGGCACAGTGGGAGCCCTGTCACCTCGCCGCAACTAACCGCCCTACTGTTTGAACAGTGGGAGCCCTGTCCCCTCGCCACGACTGACCGCCCTACCATTGGCACGGTTGTAGCCCTGTCCCCTCGCCGCAACTGACCACCTTACCATTGGCACAGTGGGAGCCCTGTCCCCTAGTCGCAACTGACCGCCCTACCGTTGGCACAGTGTTAGCCATGTCCCCTCGCCGCAACTGACCGCCCTGCCGTTGGAACAGTGGGAGCCCTGTCCCCTCGCCGCAACTGACCGCCCTAGTGTTGGCACAGTGGGAGCCCAGTCCCCTCGCCGCAACTGACCGCCCTAGCGTTGGCACAGTGGGAGCCCTGTACCGTCGCCGCAACTGACCGCCCTACCGTTGGCACAGTGGGTGCCCTGTCCCCTCGTCGCAACTAACCGCCCTAGCGTTGGCACAGTGGGAGCCCTGTCCCTCGCCACAACTGACCGCCCTACCGTTGGCACAGTAGGAGTCTTGTCCCCTAGTCGCAACTGACCGCCCTAGCGTTGGCACAGTGGGAGCCCTGTCTTCTCGCCGCAACTGACCGCCCTACCGTTGGCACAGTGGGAGTCCTGTCCCCTTGTCGCAACTGGCTGCCCTAGCGTTGGCACAGTGGGAGCCCTATCCCCTAGTCACAACTGACCGCCCTAGCGTTGTCACAGTGGGAGACCTGTCCCCTCGCCGCAACTGACCACCCTACTGTTTGCAAAGTGGGAGCCCAGTCCTCTAGTCGCAACTGATCGCCCTAGCGTTGGCACAGTTGGAGCCCAGTCACCTCGCTGCAACTGACCGCCCTACCGTTGGCACAGTGGGAGCCCAGTCCCCTAGTCGCAACTGACCGCCCTAGTGTTGGCACAGTGGGAGCCCTGTCCCCTCGCCTCAACTGACCGCCCTAGCGTTGGCACGGTGGGGGCCCTGTCCCCTCGCTGCAAGTGACCGCCCTAGCGTTGGCATAGTGGGAGCACTGTCCGCTCGCCGCAACTGACCGCCCTAGCGTTGGCACAGTGGAAGTCCTGTCCCCTAGTCCCCTAGTCGCAACTGACCGCCCTACCATTGGCACAGTGGGAGCCCTGTCCCCTAGTCGCAACTGAGCACACTAGCGTTGGCACAGTGGGAGCCCTGTCCCGTCGCCGGAACTGACCACCCTAGCGTTGGCACAATGGGAGCCCTGTCCCCTCGCCGCAACTGACCGCCCTAGCGCTGGCACAGTGGGAGCCCTGTTCCCTCGCCCCAACTGACCCCCCTACCGTTGGCACAGTGGGAGCCCTGTCCCCTAGTCGCAACTGACCGCCCTAGCGTTGGCACAGTGGGTGCCCTGTCCCCTCGTCGCAACTGACCGCCCTAATGCTGGCACAGTGGTAGCCCTGTCCTCTCACTGCAACTGACCGCCCTAGCGTTGGCACAGTGGGAGCTCTGTCCCCTCGCTGCAACTGACCGCACTAGCGTTGGCACAGTGGGAGCCCTGTCCGCTCGCCGCAACTGACCGCACTAGCGTTGGCACAGTGGGAGCCCTGTCCCCTAGTCGCAACTGACCGCCCTTCCGTTGGCACAGTGGGAGCCCTGTCCTCTAGTCGCAACTGAGCACAGAAGCGTTGGCACAGTGGGAGCCCTGTCCCCTCGCCGGAACTGACCGCCCGACCGTTGGCACAGTGGGAGACCAGTCCCCTAGTCGCAACTGAGCAACCTAGCATTGGCACAGTGGGAGCCCTGTCCCCTCGCCGCAACTCACCGCCCTACCATTGGCACTGTGGGAGCCCTGTCCCCTTGCCACAACTGACCCCCCTAGCGTTGCCACAGTGGGCGCCCTGTCCCCTCGCCGCAACTGACCGCACAAGCTTTGGCACGGTGGGAGCCCTGTACCCTCGCCGCAACTGACAGCCCTACCGTTGGAACAGTGGGAGCCCAGTCCCCTCGTCGCAACTGACCGCCCTAGCGTTGGCACAGTGGGAGCCAAGTCCCCTCGCCGCAACTGAACGCCCTAGCGTTGGCACAGTGGGAGCCCAGTCCCCTCGTCGCAACTGACCGCCCTAGCGTTATCACAGTGGGAGCCCTGTCCCCTCGCAGCAACTGACCGCCCTGGCTTTGGCACAGCGGGAGCCTTGTCCTCTCGCCGCAACTGACTGCCCTACCGTTGGAACAGTGGGAGCCCAGTCCCCTCGTCGCAACTGACCGCCCTAGCGTTGGCACAGTGGGAGTCCTGTCCCCTCGCCGCAACTGACCGCCCTAGTGTTGGCACAGTGGGAGCCCAGTCCCCTCGCCGCAACTGACCGCCCTAGCGTTGGCACAGTGGGAGCCCTGTACCGTCGCCGCAACTGACCGCCCTATCGTTGGCACAGTAGGAGTCTTGTCCCCTAGTCGCAACTGACCGCCCTAGCGTTGGCACAGTGGGAGCCCTGTCCTCTCGCCGCAACTGACCGCCCTACCGTTGGCACAGTGGGAGCCCTGTCCCCTCGTCGCAACTGACCGCCCTAGCGTTGGCACAGTGGGAGCCCTATCCCCTAGTCACAACTTACCGCCAAAGTGTTGGCACAGTGGGAGACCTGTCCCCTCGCCGCAACTGACCACCCTACTGTTTGCTCAGTGGGAGCCCAGTCCTCTAGTCGCAACTGATCGCCCTAGCGTTGGCACAGTGGGAGCCCAGTCCCCTCGCTGCAACTGACCGTCCTACCGTTGGCACAGTGGGAGCCCAGTCCCCTAGTCGCAACTGACCGCCCTAGTGTTGGCACAGTGGGAGACCTGTCCCCTCGCCGCAACTGACCGCCCTACTGTTTGAACGGTGGGAGACCTGTCCCCTCGCCACAACGGACCGCACTACCATTGGCACGGTTGTAGCCCTGTCCCCTCGCCGCAACTGACCACCTTACCATTGGCACAGTGGGAGCCCTGTCCCCTAGTCGCAACTGACCGCCCTACCGTTGGCACAGTGTTAGCCATGTCCCCTCGCCGCAACTGACCGCCCTGCCGTTGGAACAGTGGGAGCCCTGTCCCCTCGCCGCAACTGACAGCCCTACCGTTGGAACAGTGGGAGCCCAGTCCCCTCGTCGCAACTGACCGCCCTAGCGTTGGCACAGTGGGAGCCAAGTCCCCTCGCCGCAACTGAACGCCCTAGCGTGGGCACAGTGGGAGCCCAGTCCCCTCGTCGCAACTGACCGCCCTAGCGTTATCACAGTGGGAGACCTGTCCCCTCGCAGCAACTGACCGCACTGGCTTTGGCACAGCGAGAGCCTTGTCCTCTCGCCGCAACTGACTGCCCTACCGTTGGAACAGTGGGAGCCCAGTCCCCTCGTAGCAACTGACCGCCCTAGCATTGGCACAGTGGGAGTCCTGTCCCCCTCGCCGCAACTGACCGCCCTAGCGTTGGCACGGTGGGAGCCCTGTGCCCTCGTCGCAACTGACCGCCCTACCGTCGGAACAGTGGGAGCCCTGTTCCCTCGCCGCAACTGACGGCCCTATCGTTGGCACAGTGGGAGCCCAGTCCCCTCGCCGCAACTGACCGCCCTAGTGTTGGCACAGTGGGAGCCCAGTCCCCTCGCCGCAACTGACCGCCCTAGCGTTGGCACAGTGGGAGCCCTGTACCGTCGCCGCAACTGACCGCCCTACCGTTGGCACAGTGGGTGCCCTGTCCCCTCGTCGCAACTGTCCGCCCTAGCGTTGGCACAGTGGGAGCCCTGTCCCTCGCCACAACTGACCGCCCTACCGTTGGCACAGTAGGAGTCTTGTCCCCTAGTCGCAACTGACCGCCCTAGCGTTGGCACAGTGGCAGCCCAGTCCTCTCGCCGCAACTGACCGCCCTAGTGTTGGCACAGTGGGAGCCCAGTCCCCTCGCCGCAACTGACCACCCTAGCGTTGGCACAGTGGGAGCCCTGTACCGTCGCCGCAACTGACCGCCCTACCGTTGGCACAGTGGGTGCCCTGTCCCCTCGCCGCAACTGAACGCCCTAGCGTTGGCACGGTGGGAGCCCTGTGCCCTCGTCGCAACTGACCGCCCTACCGTCGGAACAGTGGGAGCCCTGTCCCCTCGCCGCAACTGACCGCCCTATCGTTGGTACAGTGGGAGCCCAGTCCCCTCGCCGCAACTGACCGCCCTAGTGTTGGCACAGTGGGAGCCCAGTCCCCTTCGCCGCAACTGACCGCCCTAGCGTTGGCACAGTGGGAGACCTGTCCCTTCGCCACAACTGACCACCCTACTGTTTGCACAGTGGGAGCCCAGTCTTCTAGTCGCAACTGATCGCCCTAGCGTTGGCACAGTGGGAGCCCAGTCACCTCGCTGCAACTGACCGCCCTACCGTTGGCACAGTGGGAGCCCTGTCCCCTAGTCGCAACTGACCGCCCTAGTGTTGGCACAGTGGGAGCCCTGTCCCCTCGCCGCAACTGACCGCCCTAGCGTTGGCACAATGGGAGCCCTGTTCCCTCGCCGCAACTGACCGCCCTAACGTTGGCACAGTGGGAGCCCTGTCCCCTCGCCGCAACTGACCGCCCTAGCGTTGGCACAGTGGAAGCCCGGTCCCCTAGTCCAGTAGTCGCAACTGACCGCCCTACCATTGGCACCGTGGGAGCCCTGTCCCCTAGTCGCAACTGAGCACACTAGCGTTGGCACAGTGGGAGCCCTGTCCCCTCGCCGGAACTGACCGCCCTACCGTTGGCACAGTGGGAGACCAGTCCCCTAGTCGCAACTGACCGCCCTAGCGTTGCACAGTGGGCGCCCTGTCCCCTCCCCGCAACTGACCGCCCTAGCGTTGGCACGGTTGGAGCACTGTCCTCTAGTCGCAACTGATCGCCCTAGCGTTGGCACAGAGGGAGCCCAGTCCCCTCGCTGCAACTGACCGCCCTACCGTTGGTACAGTGGGAGCCCAGTCCTGTAGTCGCAACTGAACGCCCTAGTGTTGGCACTGTGGGAGCCCTGTCCGCTCGCCGCAACTGACCGCCCTAGTGTTGGCACAGTGGGAGCCCAGTCCCCTCGCCGCAACTGACCGCCCTAGGGTTGGCACAGTGGGAGCCCTATACCGTCGCCGCAACTGACCGCCCTAGCGTTGGCACAGTGGGTGCCCTGTCCCCTCGTCGCAACTAACCGCCCTAGTGTTGGCACAGTGGGAGCCCTGTCCCTCACCACAACTGACCGCCCTACCGTTGGCACAGTAGGAGTCTTGTCCCTTGTCGCAACTGACCGCCCTACGTTGGCACAGTGGGAGCCCTGTCCTCTCGCCGCAACTGACCGCCCTACCGTTGGCACAGTGGGAGCCCTGTCCCCTCGTCGCAACTGACCGCCCTAGCGTTGGCACAGTGGGAGCCCTGTCCCCTCGCCGCAACTGACCGCCCTACTGTTTGAACAGTGAGAGACCCTTTCCCCTCGCCACAACTGACCGCCCTACCATTGGCACGGTTGTAGCCCTGTCCCCTCGCCGCAACTGACCACCTTACCATTGGCACAGTGGGAGCCCTGTCCCCTATTCGCAACTGACCGCCCTACCGTTGGCACAGTGTTAGCCATGTCCCCTCGCCGCAACTGAGCGCCCTGCCGTTGGAACAGTGGGAGCCCTGTCCCCTCGCCGCAACTGACAGCCCTATCGTTGGAACAGTGGGAGCCCAGTCCCCTCGTCGCAACTGACCGCCCTAGCGTTGGCACAGTGGGAGCCAAGTCCCCTCGCCGCAACTGAACGCCCTAGCGTTGGCACAGTGGGAGCCCAGTCCCCTCGTCGCAACTGACCGCCCTAGCGTTATCACAGTGGGTGCCCTGTCCCCTCGCAGCAACTGACCGCACTGGCTTTGGCACAGCGAGAGCCTTGTCCTCTCGCCGCAACTGACTGCCCTACCGTTGCAACAGTGGGAGCCCAGTCCCCTCGTCGCAACTGACCGCCCTAGCATTGGCACAGTGGGAGTCCTGTCCCCCTCGCCGCAACTGACCGCCCTAGCGTTGGCACGGTGGGAGCCCTGTGCCCTCGTCGCAACTGACCGCCCTACCGTCGGAACAGTGGGAGCCCTGTCCCCTCGCCGCAACTGACCGCCCTATCGTTGGCACAGTGGGAGCCTAGTCCCCTCGCCGCAACTGACCGCCCTAGTGTTGGCACAGTGGGAGCCCAGTCCCCTCGCCGCAACTGACTGCCCTAGCGTTGGCACAGTGGGAGCCCTGTACCGTCGCCGCAACTGACCGCCCTACCGTTGGCACAGTGGGTGCCCTGTCCCCTCGTCGCAACTGACCGCCCTAGCGTTGGCACAGTGGGAGCCCTGTCCCTCGCCACAACTGACCGCCCTACCGTTGGCACAGTAGGAGTCTTGTCCCCTAGTCGCAACTGACCGCCCTAGCGTTGGCACAGTGGCAGCCCAGTCCTCTCGCCGCAACTGACCGCCCTAGTGTTGGCACAGTGGGAGCCCAGTCCCCTCGCCGCAACTGACCACCCTAGGGTTGGCACAGTGGGAGCCCTGTACCGTCGCCGCAACTGACCGCCCTACCGTTGGCACAGTGGGTGCCCTGTCCCCTCGCCGCAACTGAACGCCCTAGCGTTGGCACGGTGGGAGCCCTGTGCCCTCGTCGCAACTGACCGCCCTACCGTCGGAACAGTGGGAGCCCTGTCCCCTCGCCGCAACTGACCGCCCTATCGTTGGCACAGTGGGAGCCCAGTCCCCTCGCCGCAACTGACCGCCCTAGTGTTGGCACAGTGGGAGCCCAGTCCCCTCGCCGCAACTGACCGCCCTAGCGTTGGCACAGTGGGAGACCTGTCCCTTCGCCACAACTGACCACCCTACTGTTTGCACAGTGGGAGCCCAGTCTTCTAGTCGCAACTGATCGCCCTAGCGTTGGCACAGTGGGAGGCCAGTCACCTCGCTGCAACTGACCGCCCTACCGTTGGCACAGTGGGAGCCCAGTCCCCTAGTCGCAACTGACCGCCCTAGTGTTGGCACAGTGGGAGCCCTGTCCCCTCGCCGCAACTGACCGCCCTAGCGTTGGCACAATGGGAGCCCTGTTCCCTCGCCGCAACTGACCGCCCTACCGTTGGCACAGTGGGAGCCCTGTCCCCTAGTCGCAACTGACCGCCCTAGCGTTGGCACAGTGGGTGCCCTGTCCCCTCGCCGCAACTGACCGCCCTATTGTTGGCACAGTGGGAGCCCTGTCCCCTCGCCACAACTGACCGCCCTAGCGTTGGCAATGTGGGGGCACTGTCCCCTCGCTGCAAGTGACCGCCCTAGCGTTGGCATAGTTGGAGCACTGTCCGCTCGCCGCAACTGACCGCCCTAGCGTTGGCACAGTGGAAGCCCTGTCCCCTAGTCCCCTAGTCGCAACTGACCGCCCTACCATTGGCACCGTGGGAGCCCTGTCCCCTAGTCGCAACTGAGCACACTAGCGTTGGCACAGTGGGAGCCCTGTCCCCTCGCCGGAACTGACCGCCCTACCGTTGGCACAGTGGGAGACCAGTCCCCTAGTCGCAACTGACCGCCCTAGCGTTGCACAGTGGGCGCCCTGTCCCCTCGCCGCAACTGACCGCCCTAGCGTTGGCACGGTTGGAGCACTGTCCTCTAGTCGCAACTGATCGCCCTAGCGTTGGCACAGAGGGAGCCCAGTCCCCTCGCTGCAACTGACCGCCCTACCGTTGGTACAGTGGGAGCCCAGTCCTGTAGTCGCAACTGAACGCCCTAGTGTTGGCACTGTGGAAGCCCTGTCCCCTCGCCGCAACTGACCGCCCTAGCGTTGGCACAGTGGGAGCCCTGTTCCCTTGCCCCAACTGACCCCCATACCGTTGGCACAGTGGGAGCCCTGTCCCCTAGTCGCAACTGACCGCCCTAATGCTGGCACAGTGGGAGCCCTGTCCTCTCACTGCAACTGACCGCCCTAGCGTTGGCACAGTGGGAGCTCTGTCCCCTCGCTGCAACTGACCGCACTAGCGTTGGCACAGTGGGAGCCCTGTCCGCTCGCCGCAACTCACCGCACTAGCGTTGGCACAGTGGGAGCCCAGTCCCCTAGTCGCAACTGACCGCCCTTTTGTTGGCACAGTGGGAGCCCTGTCCCCTAGTCGCAAGTGAGCACAGTAGCGTTGGCACAGTGGGAGCCCTGTCCCCTCGCCGGAACTGACCGCCCTACCGTTGGCACAGTGGGAGACCAGTCCCCTAGTCGCAACTGAGCAACCTAGCATTGGCACAGTGGGAGCCCTGTCCCCTCGCCGCAACTCACCGCCCTACCATTGGCACTGTGGGAGCCCTGTCCCCTCGCCACAACTGACCCCCCTAGCGTTGGCACAGTGGGCGCCCTGTCCCCTCGCCGCAACTGACTGCACAAGCTTTGGCACGGTGGGAGCCCTGTCCACTCGCCGCAACTTAACGCCCTAGCGTTGGCATGGTGGGAGCCCTGTCGCCTCGCCGCAACTGACCGCCCTAGCGTTGGCACAGTGGGAGCTCTGTCTTCTCGCTGCAACTGACCGCCCTAGCGTTGGCAAGGTGGGAGCCCTGTCCCCTGGCCGCAACTGACCGCTCTTCCATTGGTACAGTTGGAGCCCAGTCCCCTAGTCGCAACTGAGCACCCTAGCGTTTGCACGGTGGGAGCCCTCTCCCCTAGTCGCAACTGACCGCCCTAGCATTGGCACAGTTTTAGCCATGTCCCCTCGCCGCAACTGACCGCCCTACCGTTGGAACAGTGGGAGCCCTGTCCCCTCGCCGCAACTGACAGCCCTACCGTTGGAACAGTGGGAGCCCAGTCCCCTCGTCGCAACTGACCGCCCTAGCGTTGGCACAGTGGGAGCCAAGTCCCCTCGCCGCAACTGAACGCCCTAGCGTTGGCACACTGGGAGCCCAGTCCCCTCGTCGCAACTGACCGCCCTAGCGTTATCACAGTGGGAGCCCTGTCCCCTCGCAGCAACTGACCGCCCTGGCTTTGGCACAGCGGGAGCCTTGTCCTCTCGCCGCAACTGACTGCCCTACCGTTGGAACAGTGGGAGCCCAGTCCCCTCGTCGCAACTGACCGCCCTAGCGTTGGCACAGTGGGAGTCCTGTCCCCTCGCCACAACTGACCGCCCTAGTGTTGGCACAGTGGGAGCCCAGTCCCCTCGCCGCAACTGACCGCCCTAGGGTTGGCACAGTGGGAGCCCTATACCGTCGCCGCAACTGACCGCCCTAGCGTTGGCACAGTGGGTGCCCTGTCCCGTCGTCGCAACTAACCGCCCTAGTGTTGGCACAGTGGGAGCCCTGTCCCTCGCCACAACTGACCACCCTACCGTTGGCACAGTAGGAGTCTTGTCCCCTAGTCGCAACTGACCGCCCTAGCATTGGCACAGTGGGAGCCCTGTCCTCTCGCCGCAACTGACCGCCCTACCGTTGGCACAGTGGGAGCCGTGTCCCCTCGCCGCAACTGACCGCCCTACTGTTTGAACAGTGAGAGACCCTTTCCCCTCGCCACAACTGACCGCCCTACCATTGGCACGGTTGTAGCCCTGTCCCCTCGCCGCAACTGACCACCTTACCATTGGCACAGTGGGAGCCCTGTCCCCTATTCGCAACTGACCGCCCTACCGTTGGCACAGTGTTAGCCATGTCCCCTCGCCGCAACTGACCGCCCTGCCGTTGGAACAGTGGGAGCCCTGTCCCCTCGCCGCAACTGACAGCCCTATCGTTGGAACAGTGGGAGCCCAGTCCCCTCGTCGCAACTGACCGCCCTAGCGTTGGCACAGTGGGAGCCAAGTCCCCTCGCCGCAACTGAACGCCCTATCGTTGGCACAGTGGGAGCCCAGTCCCCTCGTCGCAACTGACCGCCCTAGCGTTATCACAGTGGGAGCCCTGTCCCCTCGCAGCAACTGACCGCACTGGCTTTGGCACAGCGAGAGCCTTGTCCTCTCGCCGCAACTGACTGCCCTACCGTTGCAACAGTGGGAGCCCAGTCCCCTCGTCGCAACTGACCGCCCTAGCATTGGCACAGTGGGAGTCCTGTCCCCCTCGCCGCAACTGACCGCCCTAGCGTTGGCACGGTGGGAGCCCTGTGCCCTCGTCGCAACTGACCGCCCTACCGTCGGAACAGTGGGAGCCCTGTCCCCTCGCCGCAACTGACGGCCCTATCGTTGGCACAGTGGGAGCCCAGTCCCCTCGCCGCAACTGACCGCCCTAGTGTTGGCACAGTGGGAGCCCAGTCCCCTCGCCGCAACTGACCGCCCTAGTGTTGGCACAGTGGGAGCCCTGTACCGTCGCCGCAACTGACCGCCCTACCGTTGGCACAGTGGGTGCCCTGTCCCCTCGTCGCAACTGACCGCCCTAGCGTTGGCACAGTGGGAGCCCTGTCCCTCGCCACAACTGACCGCCCTACCGTTGGCACAGTAGGAGTCTTGTCCCCTAGTCGCAACTGACCGCCCTAGCGTTGGCACAGTGGCAGCCCTGTCCTCTCGCCGCAACTGACCGCCCTACCGTTGGCACAGTGGGAGCCCTGTCCCCTCGTCGCAACTGGCCGCCCTAGCGTTGGCACAGTGGGAGCCCTATCCCCTAGTCACAACTGACCGCCCTAGCGTTGTCACAGTTGGAGACCTGTCCCCTCGCCGCAACTGACCACCCTACTTTTTGCACAGTGGGAGCCCAGTCCTCTAGTCGCAACTGACCGCCCTAGCGTTGGCACAGTGGGAGCTCTGTCCCCTCGCTGCAACTGACCGCCCTAGCGTTGGCACAGTGGGAGCCCTGTCCGCTCGCCGCAACTGACCGCACTAGCGTTGGCACAGTGGGAGACCAGTCCCCTAGTCGCAACTGAGCAACCTAGCATTGGCACAGTGGGAGCCCTGTCCCCTCGCCGCAACTGACCGCCCTATCGTTGGCACAGTGGAAGCCCAGTCCCCTCGCCGCAACTGACCGCCCTAGCGTTGGCACAGTAGGAGTCTTGTCCCCTAGTCACAACTGACCGCCCTAGCGTTGGCACAGTGGGAGACCTGTCCCCTCTTCACAACTGACCACCCTACTGTTTGCACAGTGGGAGCCCAGTCCTCTAGTCGCAACTGATCGCCCTAGCGTTGGCACAGTGGGAGCCCAGTCCCCTCGCTGCAACTGACCACCCTACCGTTGGCACAGTGGGAGCCCAGTCCCCTAGTCGCAACTGACCGCCCTAGTGTTGGCACAGTGGGAGCCCTGTCCCCTCGCCGCAACTTACCGCCCTACCGTTGGCACACTGGGAGCCCTGTCCCCTAGTCGAAACTGACCGCTCTAGCGTTGGCACAGTGGGTGCCCTGTCCCCTCGCCGCAACTGACCGCCCTAATGTTGGCACAGTGGGAGCCCTGTCCCCTCGCCACAACTGACTGCCCTAGCGTTGGCACGGTGGGGGCCCTGTCCCCTCGCTGCAAGTGACCGCAATAGCGTTGGCATAGTGGGAGCACTGTCCGCTTGCCGCAACTGACCGCACTAGCGTTGGCACAGTGGAAGCCCTGTCCCCTAGTCCCCTAGTCGCAACTGACCGCCCTACCGTTGGCACAGTGGGAGCCCTGTCCCCTAGTCGCAACTGAGCACACTAGCGTTGGCAAAGTGGGAGCCCTGTCCCCTCGCCGGAACTGACCGCCCTACCGTTGGCACAGTGGGAGACCAGTCCCCTAGTCGCAACTGACCGCCCTAGCGTTGGCACAGTGGGCGCCCTGTCCCCTCGCCGCAACTGACCGCCCTACCGTTGGCACGGTTGGAGCACTGTCCTCTAGTCGCAAATGATCGCCCTAGTGTTGGCACTGTGGAAGCCCTGTCCCCTCGCCGCAACTGACCGCCCTAGCGTTGGCACAGTGGGTGCCCTGTCCCCTCGCCGCAACTGACCGCCCTATTGTTGGCACAGTGGGAGCCCCGTCCCCTCGCCACAACTGACCGCCCTAGCGTTGGCACGGTGGGGGCCCTGTCCCCTCGCTGCAAGTGACCGCCCTAGCGTTGGCATAGTGGGAGCACTGTCCGCTCGCCGCAACTGACCGCCCTAGCGTTGGCACAGTGGAAGCCCTGTCCCCTAGTCACAACTGAGCAACCTAGCATTGGCACAGTTGGAGCCCTGTCCCCTCGCCGCAACTCACCGCCCTACCATTGGCACTGTGGGAGCCCTGTCCCCTCGCCACAACTGACCCCCCTAGCGTTGGCACAGTGGGCGCCCTGTCCCCTCGCCGCAACTGACCGCACAAGCTTTGGCACAGTGGGAGCCCTGTCCCCTCGCCGCAACTTAACGCCCTAGCGTTGGCATGGTGGGAGCCCTGTCGCCTCGCCGCAACTGACCGCCCTAGCGTTGGCACAGTGGGAGCCCTGTCTTCTCGCCGCAACTGACCGCCCTAGCGTTGGCACGGTGGGAGCCCTGTCCCCTCGCCGCAACTGACCGCTCTTCCATTGGCACAGTGGGAGCCCAGTCCCCTAGTCGCAACTGAGCACCCTAGCGTTTGCATGGTGGGAGCCCTCTCCCCTAGTCGCAACTGACCACCCTAGCATTGGCACAGTTTTAGCCATGTCCCCTCGCCGCAACTGACCGCCCTACCGTTGGATCAGTGGGAGCCCTGTCCCCTCGCCGCAACTGACAGCCCTACCGTTGGAACAGTGGGAGCCCAGTCCCCTCGTCGCAACTGACCGCCCTAGCGTTGGCACAGTGGGAGCCAAGTCCCCTCGCCGCAACTGAACGCCGTAGCGTTGGCACAGTGGGAGCCCAGTCCCCTCGTCGCAACTGACCGCCCTAGCGTTATCACAGTGGGAGCCCTGTCCCCTCGCAGCAACTGACCGCCCTGGCTTTGGCACAGCGGGAGCCTTGTCCTCTCGCCGCAACTGACTGCCCTACCGTTGGAACAGTGGGATCCCAGTCCCCTCGTCGCAACTGACCGCCCTAGCGTTGGCACAGTGGGAGTCCTGTCCCCTCGCCGCAACTGACCGCCCTAGCGTTGGCACGGTGGGAGCCCTGTCCCTCGTCGCAACTGACCGCCTTACCGTTTTAACAGAGGGAGCCCTGTCCCCTCGCCGCAACTGACCGCCCTATCGTTGGCACAGTGGGAGCCCTGTCCCCTCGCCGCAACTGACCGCCCTAGTGTTGGCACAGTGGGAGCCCAGTCCCCTCGCCGCAACTGACCGCCCTAGTGTTGGCACAGTGGGAGCCCAGTCCCCTCGCCGCAACTAACCGCCCTAGGGTTGGCACAGTGGGAGCCCTGTACCGTCGCCGCAACTGACCGCCCTAGCGTTGGCACAGTGGGTGCCCTGTCCCCTCGTCGCAACTAACCGCCCTAGTGTTGGCACAGTGGGAGCCCTGTCCCTCGCCACAACTGACCGCCCTACCGTTGGCACAGTAGGAGTCTTGTCCCCTAGTCGCAACTGACCGCCCTAGCGTTGGCACAGTGGGAGCCCTGTCCTCTCGCCGCAACTGACCGCCCTACCGTTGGCACAGTGGGAGACCTGTCCCCTCGTCGCAACTGACCGCCCTAGCGTTGGCACAGTGGGAGCCCTGTCCCCTCGCCGCAACTGACCGCCCTACTGTTTGAACAGTGAGAGACCCTTTCCCCTCGCCACAACTGACCGCCCTACCATTGGCACGGTTGTAGCCCTGTCCCCTCGCCGCAACTGACCACCTTACCATTGGCACAGTGGGAGCCCTGTCCCCTATTCGCAACTGACCGCCCTACCGTTGGCACAGTGTTAGCCATGTCCCCTCGCCGCAACTGACCGCCCTGCCGTTGGAACAGTGGGAGCCCTGTCCCCTCGCCGCAACTGACAGCCCTATCGTTGGAACAGTGGGAGCCCAGTCCCCTCGTCGCAACTGACCGCCCTAGCGTTGGCACAGTGGGAGCCAAGTCCCCTCGCCGCAACTGAACGCCCTAGCGTTGGCACAGTGGGAGCCCAGTCCCCTCGTCGCAACTGACCGCCCTAGCGTTATCACAGTGGGAGCCCTGTCCCCTCGCAGCAACTGACCGCACTGGCTTTGGCACAGCGAGAGCCTTGTCCTCTCGCCGCAACTGACTGCCCTACCGTTGCAACAGTGGGAGCCCAGTCCCCTCGTCGCAACTGACCGCCCTAGCATTGGCACAGTGGGAGTCCTGTCCCCCTCGCCGCAACTGACCGCCCTAGCGTAGGCACGGTGGGAGCCCTGTGCCCTCGTCGCAACTGACCGCCCTACCGTCGGAACAGTGGGAGCCCTGTCCCTCGCCGCAACTGACCGCCCTATCGTTGGCACAGTGGGAGCCCAGTCCCCTCGCCGCAACTGACCGCCCTAGTGTTGGCACAGTGGGAGCCCAGTCCCCTCGCCGCAACTGACCGCCCTAGCGTTGGCACAGTGGGAGCCCTGTACCGTCGCCGCAACTGACCGCCCTACCGTTGGCACAGTGGGTGCCCTGTCCCCTCGTCACAACTGACCGCCCTAGCGTTGGCACAGTGGGAGCCCTGTCCCTCGCCACAACTGACCGCCCTACCGTTGGCACAGTAGGAGTCTTGTCCCCTAGTCGCAACTGACCGCCCTAGCGTTGGCACAGTGGCAGCCCTGTCCTCTCGCCGCAACTGACCGCCCTACCGTTGGCACAGTGGGAGCCCTGTCCCCTCGTCGCAACTAGCCGCCCTAGCGTTGGCACAGTGGGAGCCCTATCCCCTAGTCACAACTGACCGCCCTAGCGTTGTCACAGTGGGAGACCTGTCCCCTCGCCGCAACTGACCACCCTACTGTTTGCACAGTGGGAGCCCAGTCCTCTAGTCGCAACTGACCGCCCTAGCGTTGGCACAGTGGGAGCTCTGTCCCCTCGCTGCAACTGACCGCCCTAGCGTTGGCACAGTGGGAGCCCTGTCCGCTCGCCGCAACTGACCGCACTAGCGTTGGCACAGTGGGAGAGCAGTCCCCTAGTCGCAACTGAGCAACCTAGCATTGGCACAGTGGGAGCCCTGTCCCCTCGCCGCAACTGACCGCCCTATCGTTGACACAGTGGAAGCCCAGTCCCCTCGCCGCAACTGACCGCCCTAGCGTTGGCACAGTAGGAGTCTTGTTACCTAGTCACAACTGACCGCCCTAGCGTTGGCACAGTGGGAGACCTGTCCCCTCTTCGCAACTGACCACCCTACTGTTTGCACAGTGGGAGCCCAGTCCTCTAGTCGCAACTGATCGCCCTAGCGTTGGCACAGTGGGAGCCCAGTCCCCTCGCTGCAACTGACCGCCCTACCGTTGGCACAGTGGGAGCCCAGTCCCCTAGTCGCAACTGACCGCCCTAGTGTTGGCACAGTGGGAGCCCTGTCCCTCGCCACAACTGACCGCCCTACCGTTGGCACAGTAGGAGTCTTGTCCCCTAGTCGCAACTGACCGCCCTAGCGTTGGCACAGTGGCAGCCCTGTCCTCTCGCCGCAACTGACCGCCCTACCGTTGGCACAGTGGGAGCCCTGTCCCCTCGTCGCAACTGGCCGCCCTAGCGTTGGCACAGTGGGAGCCCTATCCCCTAGTCACAACTGACCGCCCTACCGTTGTCACAGTGGGAGACCTGTCCCCTCGCCGCAACTGACCACCCTACTGTTTGCACAGTGGGAGCCCAGTCCTCTAGTCGCAACTGACCGCCCTAGCGTTGGCACAGTGGGAGCTCTGTCCCCTCGCTGCAACTGACCGCCCTAGCATTGGCACAGTGGGAGCCCTGTCCGCTCGCCGCAACTGACCGCACTAGCGTTGGCACAGTGGGAGACCAGTCCCCTAGTCGCAACTGAGCAACCTAGCATTGGCACAGTGGGAGCCCTGTCCCCTCGCCGCAACTGACCGCCCTATCGTTGGCACAGTGGAAGCCCAGTCCCCTCGCCGCAACTGACCGCCCTAGCGTTGGCACAGTAGGAGTCTTGTCCCCTAGTCACAACTGACCGCCCTAGCGTTGGCACAGTGGGAGACCTGTCCCCTCTTCGCAACTGACCACCCTACTGTTTGCATAGTGGGAGCCCAGTCCTCTAGTCGCAACTGATCGCCCTAGCGTTGGCACAGTGGGAGCCCAGTCCCCTCGCTGCAACTGACCGCCCTACCGTTGGCACAGTGGGAGCCCAGTCCCCTAGTCGCAACTGACCGCCCTAGTGTTGGCACAGTGGGAGCCCTGTCCCCTCGCCGCAAATTACCGCTCTACCGTTGGCACACTGGGAGCCCTGTCCCCTAGTCGAAACTGACCGCCCTAGCGTTGGCACAGTGGGTGCTCTGTCCCCTCGCCGCAACTGACCGCCCTAATGTTGGCACAGTGGGAGCCCTGTCCCCTCGCCACAACTGACTGCCCTAGCGTTGGCACGGTGGGGGCCCTGTCCCCTCGCTGCAAGTGACCGCCCTAGCGTTGGCATAGTGGGAGCACTGTCCGCTCGCCGCAACTGACCGCACTAGCGTTGGCACAGTGGAAGCCCTGTCCCCTAGTCCCCTAGTCGCAACTGACCGCCCTACCGTTGGCACAGTGGGAGCCCTGTCCCCTAGTCGCAACTGAGCACACTAGCGTTGGCACAGTGGGAGCCCTGTCCCCTCGCCACAACTGACTGCCCTAGCGTTGGCACGGTGGGGGCCCTGTCCCCTCGCTGCAAGTGACCGCCCTAGCGTTGGCATAGTGGGAGCACTGTCCCCTCGCCGCAACTGACCGCCCTAGCGTCGGCACAGTGGGAGCACTGTTCCCTCGCCCCAACCAACCCCCCTACCGTTGGCACAGTGGGAGCCCTGTCCCCTAGTCGCAACTGACCGCCCTAGCGTTGGCACAGTGGGTGCCCTGTCTCCTCGCCGCAACTGACCGCCCTATTGTTGGCACAGTGGGAGCCCTGTCCCCTCGCCACAACTGACCGCCCTAGCGTTGGCACGGTGGGGGCCCTGTCCCCTCGCTGCAAGTGACCGCCCTAGCGTTGGCATAGTGGGAGCACTGTCCGCTCGCCGCAACTGACCGCCCTAGCGTTGGCACAGTGGAAGCCCTGTCCCCTAGTCCCCTAGTCGCAACTGACCGCCCTACCATTGGCACAGTGGGAGCCCTGTCCCCTAGTCGCAACTGAGCACACTAGCGTTGGCACAGTGGGAGCCCTGTCCCCTCGCCGGAACTGACCGCCCTACCGTTGGCACAGTGGGAGACCAGTCCCCTAGTCGCAACTGACCGCCCTAGCGTTGGCACAGTGGGCGCCCTGTCCCCTCGCCGCAACTGACCGCTCTACCGTTGGCACGGTTGGAGCACTGTCCTCTAGTCGCAAATGATCGCCCTAGTGTTGGCACTGTGGAAGCCCTGTCCCCTCGCCGCAACTGACCGCCCTAGCGTTGGCACAGTGGGAGCCCTGTTACCTCGCCCCAACTGACCCCCCTACCGTTGGCACAATGGGAGCCCTGCCCCCTAGTCGCAACTGACCGCCCTAGCATTGGCACAGTGGGTGCCCTGTCCCCTCGTCGCAACTGACCGCCCTAATGCTGGCACAGTGGGAGCCCTGTCCTCTCACTGCAACTGACCGCCCTAGCGTTGGCACAGTGGGAGCTCTGTCCCCTCGCTGCAACTGACCGCCCTAGCGTTGGCACAGTAGGAGCCCTGTCCGCTCGCCGCAACTGACCACACTAGCGTTGGCACAGTGGGAGCCCTGTCCCCTAGTCGCAACTGACCGCCCTTCCGTTGGCACAGTGGGAGCCCTGTCCCCTAGTCGCAAGTGAGCACGGTAGCGTTGGCACAGTGGGAGCCCTGTCCCCTCGCCGGAACTGACCGCCCTACCTTTGGCACAGTGGGAGACCAGTCCCCTAGTCACAACTGAGCAACCTAGCATTGGCACAGTTGGAGCCCTGTCCCCTCGCCGCAACTCACCGCCCTACCATTGGCACTGTGGGAGCCCTGTCCCCTCGCCACAACTGACCCCCCTAGCGTTGGCACAGTGGGCGCCCTGTCCCCTCGCCGCAACTGACCGCACAAGCTTTGGCACGGTGGGAGCCCTGTCCCCTCGCCGCAACTTAACGCCCTAGCGTTGGCATGGTGGGAGCCCTGTCGCCTCGCCGCAACTGACCGCCCTAGCGTTGGCACAGTGGGAGCCCTGTCTTCTCGCCGCAACTGACCGCCCTAGCGTTGGCACGGTGGGAGCCCTGTCCCCTCGCCGCAACTGACCGCTCTTCCATTGGCACAGTGGGAGCCCAGTCCCCTAGTCGCAACTGAGCAGCCTAGCGTTTGCATGGTGGGAGCCCTCTCCCCTAGTCGCAACTGACCGCCCTAGCATTGGCACAGTTTTAGCCATGTCCCCTCGCCGCAACTGACCGCCCTACCGTTGGAACAGTGGGAGCCCTGTCCCCTCGCCGCAACTGACAGCCCTACCGTTGGAACAGTGGGAGCCCAGTCCCCTCGTCGCAACTGACCGCCCTAGCGTTGGCACAGTGGGAGCCAAGTACCCTCGCCGCAACTGAACGCCCTAGCGTTGGCACAGTGGGAGCCCAGTCCCCTCGTCGCAACTGACCGCCCTAGCGTTATCACAGTGGGAGCCCTGTCCCCTCGCAGCAACTGACCGCCCTGGCTTTGGCACAGCGGGAGCCTTGTCCTCTCGCCGCAACTGACTGACCTACCGTTGGAACAGTGGGAGCCAAGTCCCCTCGTCGCAACTGACCGCCCTAGCGTTGGCACAGTGGGAGTCCTGTCCCCTCGCCGCAACTGACCGCCCTAGCGTTGGCACGGTGGGAGCCCTGTCCCTCGTCGCAACTGACTGCCCTACCGTTTTAACAGAGGGAGCCCTGTCCCCTCGCCGCAACTGACCGCCCTATCGTTGGCACAGTGGGAGCCCTGTCCCCTCGCCGCAACTGACCGCCCTAGTGTTGGCACAGTGGGAGCCCAGTCCCCTCGCCGCAACTGACCGCCCTAGCGTTGGCACAGTGGGAGCCCTGTACCGTCGCCGCAACTGACCGCCCTACCGTTGGCACAGTGGGTGCCCTGTCCCCTCGTCGCAACTAACCGCCCTAGCGTTGGCACAGTGGGAGCCCTGTCCCTCGCCACAACTGACCGCCCTACCGTTGGCACAGTAGGAGTCTTGTCCCCTAGTCGCAACTGACCGCCCTAGCGTTGGCACAGTGGGAGCCCTGTCCTCTCGCCGCAACTGACCGCCCTACCGTTGGCACAGTGGGAGCCCTGTCCCCTCGTCGCAACTGACCGCCCTAGCGTTGGCACAGTGGGAGCCCTATCCCCTAGTCACAACTGACCGCCCTAGCGTTGGCACAGTGGGAGACCTGTCCCCTCGCCGCAACTGACCACCCTACTGTTTGCACAGTGGGAGCCCAGTCCTCTAGTCGCAACTGATCGCCCTAGCGTTGGCACAGTGGCAGCCCAGTCCTCTTGGTGCAACTGACCGCCCTACCGTTGGCACAGTGGGAGCCCAGTCCCCTAGTCGCAACTGACGGCCCTAGTGTTGGCAAAGTGGGAGCCCTGTCCCCTCGCCGCAACTGACCGCCCTACTGTTTGAACAGTGGGAGACCTGTCCCCTCGCCACAACTGACCGCCCTACCATTGGCACGGTTGTAGCCCTGTCCCCTCGCCGCAACTGACCACCTTACCATTGGCACAGTGGGAGCCCGTCCCCTAGTCGCAACTGACCGCCCTACCGTTGGCACAGTGTTAGCCATGTTTCCTCGCCGCAACTGACCGCCCTGCCGTTGGAACAGTGGGAGCCCTGTCCCCTCGCCGCAACTGACAGCCCTACCTTTGGAACAGTGGGAGACCAGTCCCCTCGTCGCAACTGACCGCCCTAGCGTTGGCACAGTGGGAGCAAAGTCCCCTCGCCGCAACTGAACGCCCTAGCGTTGGCACAGTGGGAGCCCAGTCCCATCGTCGCAACTGACCGCCCTAGCGTTATCACAGTGGGAGCCCTGTCCCCTCGCAGCAACTGACCGCCCTGGCTTTGGCACAGCGAGAGCCTTGTCCTCTCGCCGCAACTGACTGCCCTACCGTTGGAACAGTGGGAGCCCAGTCCCCTCGTCGCAACTGACCGCCCTAGCGTTGGCACAGTGGGAGTCCTGTCCCCCTCGCCACAACTGACCGCCCTAGCGTTGGCACGGTGGGAGCCCTGTGCCCTCGTCGCAACTGACCACCATACTGTCGGAACAGTGGGAGCCCTGTCCCCTCGCCGCAACTGACCGCCCTAGTGTTGGCACAGTGGGAGCCCAGCCCCTCGCCGCAACTGACCGCCCTAGCGTTGGCACAGTGGGAGCCCTGTACCGTCGCCGCAACTCACCGCCCTACCGTTGGCACAGTAGGAGTCTTGTCCCCTAGTCGCAACTGACCGCCCTAGCGTTGGCACAGTGGCAGCCCTGTCCTCTCGCCGCAACTGACCGCCCTACCGTTGGCACATTGGGAGCCCTATCCCCTAGTCATAACTGACCACCCTAGCGTTGTCACAGTGGGAGACCTGTCCCCTCGCCGCAACTGACCACCCTACTGTTTGCACAGTGGGAGCCCAGTCCTCTAGTCACAACTGACCGCCCTAGCATTGGCACAGTGGGAGCTCTGTCCCCTCGCTGCAACTGACCGCCCTAGCGTTGGCACAGTGGGAGCCCTGTCCGCTCGCCGCAACTGACCGCACTAGCGTTGGCACAGTGGGAGACCAGTCCCCTAGTCACAACTGAGCAACCTAGCATTGGCACAGTGGGAGCCCTGTCCCCTCGCCACAACTCACCGCCCTACCATTGGCACTGTGGAAGCCCTGTCCCCTCGCCACAACTGACCCCCCTAGCGTTGGCACAGTGGGCGCCCTGTCCCCTCGCCGCAACTGACCGCACAAGCTTTGGCACGGTGGGAGTCCTGTCCCCTCGCCGCAACTTAACGCCCTAGCGTTGGCATGGTGGGAGCCCTGTCGCCTCGCCGCAACTGACCGCCCTAGCGTTGGCACAGTGGGAGCCCTGTCCTCTCGCCGCAACTGACCGCCCTAGCGTTGGCACGGTGGGAGCCCTGTCCCCTCGCCGCAACTGACCGCTCTTCCATTGGCACAGTGGGAGCCCAGTCCCCTAGTCGCAACTGAGCACCCTAGCGTTTGCACAGTGGGAGCCTTCTCCCCTAGTTGCAACTGACCGCTCTAGCGTTGGCACGGTTTTAGCCATGTCCCCTCGCCGCAACTGACCGCCCCACCGTTGGAACAGTGGGAGCCCTGTCTCCTCGCCGCAACTGACAGCCCTACCGTTGCAACAGTGGGAGCCCAGTCCCCTCGTCGCAACTGACCGCCCTAGCGATGGCTCAGTGGGAGCCAAGTCCCCTCGCCGCAACTGAACGCCCTAGCGTTGGCACAGTGGGAGCCCAGTCCCCTCGACGCAACTGACCGCCCTAGTGTTATCACAGTGGGAGCCCTGTCCCCTCGCAGCAACTAACCGCCCTGGCTTTGGCACAGCGGGAGCCTTGTCATCTCGCCGCAACTGACTGCCCTACCGTTGGAACAGTGGGAGTCCTGTCCTCTCTCCGCAACTGACCGCCCTACCGTTGGAACAGAGGGAGCCCTGTCCCCTCGCCGCAACTGACCGCCCTAGTGTTGGCACAGTGGGAGCCCAGTCCCCTCGCCGCAACTGACCGCCCTAGCGTTGGCACAGTGGGAGCCCTGTACCGCCGCCGCAACTGACCGCCCTACCGTTGGCACAGTGGGTGCCCTGTCCCCTCGTTGCAACTAACCGCCCTAGCGTTGGCACAGTGGGACCCCTGCCCCTCGCCACAACTGACCGCCCTACCGTTGGCACAGTAGGAGTCTTGTCCCCTAGTCGCAACTGACCGCCCTAGCGTTGGCACAGTGGGAGCCCTGTCCCCTCGCCGCAACTGACCGCACAAGCTTTGGCACGGTGGGAGCCCTGTCCCCTCGCCGCAACTTAACGCCCTAGCGTTGGCATGGTGGGAGCCCTGTCGCCTCGCCGCAACTGACCGCCCTAGCGTTGGCACAGTGGGAGCCCTGTCTTCTCGCCGCAACTGACCGCCCTAGCGTTGGCAGGGTGGGAGCCCTGTCCCCTCGCCGCAACTGACCGCTCTTCCATTGGCACAGTGGGAATCCAGTCCCCTAGTCGCAACTGAGCACCCTAGCGTTTGCATGGTGGGAGCCCTCTCCCCTAGTCGCAACTGACCGCCCTAGCATTGGCACAGTTTTAGCCATGCCCCCTCGCCGCAACTGACCGCCCTACCGTTGGAACAGTGGGAGCATTGTCCCCTCGCCGCAACTGACAGCCCTACCGTTGGAACAGTGGGAGCCCAGTCCCCTCGTCGCAACTGACCGCCCTAGCGTTGGCACAGTGGGAGCCAAGTCCCCTCGCCGCAACTGAACGCCCTAGCGTTGGCACAGTGGGAGCCCAGTCCCCTCGTCGCGACTGACCGCCCTAGCGTTATCACAGTGGGAGCCCTGTCCCCTCGCAGCAACTGACCGCCCTGGCTTTGGCACAGCGGGAGCCTTGTCCTCTCGCCGCAACTGACTGCCCTACCGTTGGAACAGTGGGAGCCCAGTCCCCTCGTCGCAACTGACCGCCCTAGCGTTGGCACAGTGGGAGTCCTGTCCCCTCCCCGCAACTGACCGCCCTAGCGATGGCACGGTGGGAGCCCTGTCCCTCGTCGCAACTGACCGCCCTACCGTTGGAAAAGAGGGAGCCCTGTCCCCTCGCCGCAACTGACCGCCCTATCGTTGGCACAGTGGGAGCCCTGTCCCCTCGCCGCAACTGACCGCCCTAGTGTTGGCACAGTGGGAGCCCAGTCCCCTCGCCGCAACTGACCGCCCTAGCGTTGGCACAGTGGGAGCCCTGTACCGTCGCCGCAACTGACCGCCCTACCGTTGGCACAGTGGGTGCCCTGTCCCCTCGTCGCAACTAACCGCCCTAGCGTTGGCACAGTGGGAGCCCTGTCCCTCGCCACAACAGACCGCCCTACCGTTGGCACAGTAGGAGTCTTGTCCCCTAGTCGCAACTGACCGCCCTAGCGTTGGCACAGTGGGAGCCCTGTCCTCTCGCCGCAACTGACCGCCCTACCGTTGGCACAGTGGGAGCCCTGTCCCCTCGTCGCAACTGACCGCCCTAGCGTTGGCACAGTGGGAGCCCTATCCCCTAGTCACAACTGACCGCCCTAGGGTTGGCACAGTGGGAGACCTGTCCCCTCGCCGCAACTGACCACCCTACTGTTTGCACAGTGGGAGCCCAGTCCTCTAGTCGCAACTGATCGCCCTAGCGTTGGCACAGTGGCAGCCCAGTCCCCTCGCTGCAACTGACCGCCCTACCGTTGGCACAGTGGGAGCCCAGTCCCCTAGTCGCAACTGACGGCCCTAGTGTTGGCACAGTGGGAGCCCTGTCCCCTCGCCGCAACTGACCGCCCTACTGTTTGAACAGTGGGAGACCTGTCCCCTCGCCACAACTGACCGCCCTACCATTGGCACGGTTGTAGCCCTGTCCCCTCGCCGCAACTGACCACCTTACCATTGGCACAGTGGGAGCCCTGTCCCCTAGTCGCAACTGACCGCCCTACCGTTGGCACAGTGTTAGCCATGTCCCCTCGCCGCAACTGACCGCCCTGCCGTTGGAACAGTGGGAGCCCTGTCCCCTCGCCGCAACTGACAGCCCTACCTTTGGAACAGTGGGATCCCAGTCCCCTCGTCGCAACTGACCGCCCTAGCGTTGGCACAGTGGGAGCAAAGTCCCCTCGCCGCAACTGAACGCCCTAGCGTTGGCACAGTGGGAGCCCAGTCCCCTCCTCGCAACTGACCGCCCTAGCGTTATCACAGTGGGAGCCCTGTCCCCTCGCAGCAACTGACCGCCCTGGCTTTGGCACAGCGAGAGCCTTGTCCTCTCGCCGCAACTGACTGCCCTACCGTTGGAACAGTGGGAGCCCAGTCCCCTCGTCGCAACTGACCGCCCTAGCGTTGGCACAGTGGGAGTCCTGTCCCCCTCGCCACAACTGACCGCCCTAGCGTTGGCACGGTGGGAGCCCTGTGCCCTCGTCGCAACTGACCACCATACTGTCGGAACAGTGGGAGCCCTGTCCCCTCGCCGCAACTGACCGCCCTAGTGTTGGCACAGTGGGAGCCCAGCCCCTCGCCGCAACTGACCGCCCTAGCGTTGGCACAGTGGGAGCCCTGTACCGTCGCCGCAACTGACCGCCCTACCGTTGGCACAGTAGGAGTCTTGTCCCCTAGTCGCAACTGACCGCCCTAGCGTTGGCACAGTGGCAGCACTGTCCTCTCGCCGCAACTGACCGCCCTACCGTTGGCACATTGGGAGCCCTATCCCCTAGTCATAACTGACCGCCCTAGCGTTGTCACAGTGGGAGACCTGTCCTCTCGCCACAACTGACCACCCTACTGTTTGCACAGTGGGAGCCCAGTCCTCTAGTCACAACTGACCGCCCTAGCATTGGCACAGTGGGAGCTCTGTCCCCTCGCTGCAACTGACCGCCCTAGCGTTGGCACAGTGGGAGCCCTGTCCGCTCGCCGCAACTGACCGCACTAGCGTTGGCACAGTGGGAGACCAGTCCCCTAGTCGCAACTGAGCAACCTAGCATTGGCACAGTGGGAGCCCTGTCCCCTCGCCACAACTCACCGCCCTACCATTGGCACTGTGGAAGCCCTGTCCCCTCGCCACAACTGACCCCCCTAGCCTTGGCACAGTGGGCGCCCTGTCCCCTCGCCGCAACTGACCGCACAAGCTTTGGCACAGTGGGAGCCCTGTCCCCTCGCCGCAACTTAACGCCCTAGCGTTGGCATGGTGGGAGCCCTGTCGCCTCGCCGCAACTGACCGCCCTAGCGTTGGCACAGTGGGAGCCCTGTCCTCTCGCCGCAACTGACCGCATTAGCGTTGGCACGGTGGGAGCCCTGTCCCCTCGCCGCAACTGACCGCTCTTCCATTGGCACAGTGGGAGACCTGTCCCCTCGCCGCAACTGACCACCCTACTGTTTGCACTGTGGAGCCCAGTCCTCTAGTCGCAACTGATCGCCCTTGCGTTGGCACAGTGGGAGCCCAGTCCCCTCGCTGCAACTGACCGCCCTACCGTTGGCACAGTGGGAGCCCAGTCCCCTAGTCGCAACTGACCGCCCTAGTGTTGGCACAGTGGGAGCCCTGTCCCCTCGCCACAACTGACCGCCCTAGCGTTGGCACAGTGGGAGCCCTGTACCCTCGCCGCAACTTACCGCCCTACCGTTGGCACACTGGGAGCCCTGTCCCCTAGTCGAAAGTGACCGCCCTAGCGTTGGCACAGTGGGTGCCCTGTCCCCTCGCCGCAACTGACCGCCCTAATGTTGGCACAGTGGGAGCCCTGTCCCCTCGCCACAAGTGACCGCCCTAGCGTTAGTACGGTGGGGGCCCTGTCCCCTCGCTGCAAGTGACCGCCTTAGGTTGGCATAGTGGGAGCACTGTCCGCTCGCCGCAACTGACCGCCCTAGCGTTGGCACAGTGGAAGCCCTGTCCCCTAGTCCCCTAGTCGCAACTGACCGCCCTACCGTTGGCACAGTGGGAGCCCTGTCCCCTAGTCGCAACTGAGCAAACTAGCGTTGGCACAGTGGGAGCCCTGTCCCCTCGCCGCAACTGACCGCCCTAGTGTTGGCACGGTTGGAGCCCTGTCCTCTAGTCGCAACTGATCGCCCTAGCGTTGGCACAGTGGGAGCCCAGTCCCTCGCTGCAACTGACCGCCCTACCGTTTGCACAGTGGGAGCCCAGTCCTGTAGTCGCAACTGACCGCCCCAGGGTTGGCACTGTGGAAGCCCTGTCCCCTCGCCGCAACTGACCGCCCTAGCGTCGGCACAGTGGGAGCCCTGTTCCCTCGCCCCAACCGACCCCCCTACCGTTGGCACAGTGGGAGCCCTGTCCCCTAGTCGCAACTGACCGCCCTAGCGTTGGCATAGTGGGTGCCCTGTCCCCTGGTCGCAACTGACCGCCCTAATGCTGGCACAGTGGGAGCCCTGTCCTCTCACTGCAACTGACCGCCCTAGCGTTGGCACAGTGGGAGCTCTGTCCCCTCGCTGCAACTGACCGCCCTAGCGTTGGCACAGTGGGAGCCCTGTCCGCTCGCCGCAACTGACCGCACTAACGTTGTCACAGTGGGAGCCCTGTCCCCTCGCCGGAACTGACCGCCCTACCGTTGGCACAGTGGGAGACCAGTCCCCTAGTCGCAACTGAGCAACCTAGCATTGGCACAGTGGGAGCCCTGTCCCCTCGCCGCAACTCACCGCCCTACCATTGGCACTGTGGGAGCCCTGTCCCCTCGCCACAACTGACCCCCCTAGCGTTGGCACGGTGGGAGCCCTGTCCCATCGCCGCATTTTAACGCCCTAGCATTGGCATGGTGGGAGCCCTGTCGCCTCGCAGCAACTGACCGCCCTAGCGTTGGCACAGTGGGAGACCTGTCCTCTCGCCGCAACTGACCCCCCTAGCGTTGGCACGGTGGGAGCCCTGTCCAATCGCCGCAACTGACCGCTCTTCCATTGGCACAGTGGGAGCCCAGTCCCCTAGTCGCAACTGAGCACCCTAGCGTTTGCACGGTGGGAGCCCTGTCCCCTCGCCGCAATTGACCGCCCTACCGTTGGCACTGTGGGAGCCCTGTCCCCTCGACGCAACTGACCCCCCTAGTGTTGGCACAGTGGGCGCCCTGTCCCCTCGCCGCAACTGACCGCCCTAGCGTTGGCACGGTGGGAACCCTGTCCCCTCGCCGCAACTGACCGACCTGGCGTTGGCACTGTGGGAGCCCTGTCCCCTCGATGCAACTGACCGCCCTAGCGTTGGCATGGTGGGAGCCCTGTCCCCTCGCCGCAACTGACCACCCTTCCGTTGGCACGGCGGGAGCCCAGTCCCCTCGCCACAACTGACCGCCCTAGCGTTGGCACGGTGGGAGCCCTATCCCCTCGCCGCAACTGACCACCCTAGCGTTGGCACAGTGGGAGCCATGTCTCCTAGTCGCAACTGACCACCCTACCGTTGGCACAGTGGGAGCCCTGTCCCCTAGTCGCAACTGAGCACCCTAGCGTTGGCACAGTGGGAGCCTTGTCCCCTCGCCGAACTGACCGCCCTAGTGTTGGCACGGTGGGAGCCCTGTCCCCTCGCCGCAACTGACCGCCCTAGCGTTGGCACAGTGGGCGCTCTGTCCCATCGCCGCTTCTGACCGCCCTAGCGTTGGCACGGTCTGAGCCCTGTCCCCTCGCCGCAACTGTCCGCCCTAGCGTTGGCACGGTGGGTGCCCTGTCCCCTCGCCGCAACTGACCGCCCAAGCACTGGCACAGTGGGAGCCCTGTCCCCTCGCCGCAACTGACCGCCCTAGCGTTAGCACAGTGGGAGCCCTGTCCCCTCGCCGCAACTGACCGCCCTAGCATTGGCACAGTGAGAGCCCTGTCCTCTCGCCGCAACTGACCGCCCTAGCGTTGGCACAGTGGGAGCCCTGTCCCCTCGCCACAACTGACTGCCCTAGCGTTTGCACGGTGGGAGCAGTGTCCCCTCGCTGCAACTAACCGCACTAGCGTTGGCATGTTGGGAGCCCTGTCCCCTCGCCGCAACTGACCGTCCTACCTTTGGCACGGTGGGAGCCCTGTCCACTCGCCGCAACTGACCGCCCTAGCGTTGGCACGGTGGGAGCCCTGTCCCCTCGCCGCAACTGTCCGCCCTAGCGTTGGCACGGTGGGTGCCCTGTCCCCTCGCCGCAACTGACCGCCCAAGCACTGGCACAGTGCTAGCCCTGTCCCCTCGCCGCAACTGACCGCCCTAGCATTGGCACAGTGGGAGCCCTGTCCCCTCGCCGCAACTGACCGCCCTAGCGTTGGCAGAGTGGGAGCCCTGTCCCCTCGCCACAACTGAGCGCACTAGCGTTGGCACGGTGGGAGCCCTGTTCCATCGCCGCAACTGACCGCCCTAGCGTTAGCACAGTGGGAGCCCTGTCCCCTCGCCGCAACTGACCGCCCTAGCATTGGCACAGTGAGTGCCCTGTCCTCTCGCCGCAACTGACCGCCCTAGCGTTGGCACAGTGGGAGCCCTGTCCCCTCGCCACAACTGACTGCCCTAGCGTTTGCACGGTGGGAGCCCTGTCCCCTCGCTGCAACTGACCGCCCTAGCATTGGCATGGTGGGAGCCCTGTCCCCTCGCCGCAACTGACCGTCCTACCTTTGGCACGGTGGGAGCCCTGTCCACTCGCCGCAACTGACCGCCCTACCGTTGGCACGGTGGGAGCCCTGTCCTCTCGCCGCAACTGACCGCCCTAGCGTTGGCACAGTGGGAGCCCTGTCCCCTCGCCGCAACTGACCGCCCTAGCATTGGCGCGGTGGGAGCCCTGTCCCCTCGCCGCAACTGACAGCCCTACCGTTGGCACGGTGGGAGCCCTGTCCCCTCGCCGAACTGACCGCCCTAGCGTTGGCACGGTGGGAGCCCTGTCCCCTCGCCGCAGCTGACCAACCTAGTGTTGGCACGGTGGGAGCCCTGTCCCCTCGACGCAACTGACCGCCCTAGCATTGGCACGGTGGGAGTGCTGTCCCCTCGCCGCAACTAACCGCCCTACCGTTGGCACGGTGGGAGCCCTGTCCCCTCGCCGCAACTGACCGCCCTAGCGTTAGCACAGTGGGAGCCCTGTCCCCTTGCCGCAACTGACCGCCCTAGCATTGGCACAGTGGGAGCCCTGTCCCCTCGCCGCAACTGACCGCCCTAGCGTTGGCGCGGTGGGAGCCCTGTCCCCTCGCCGCAACTGACAGCCCTAGCGTTGGCATGGTGGGAGCCCTGTCCCCTCGCCGCAACTGACCGCCCTACCGTTGGCACTGTGGGAGCCCTGTCCTCTCGCCGCAACTGACCGCCCTAGCGTTGGCACAGTGGGAGCCCTGTCCCCTCGCCACAACTGACTGCCCTAGCGTTTGCACGGTGGGAGCCCTGTCCCCTCGCTGCAACTGACCGCCCTAGCGTTGGCATGGTGGGTGCCCTGTCGCTTCGCCGCAACTGACCGTCCTACCGTTGGCACAGTGGGAGCCCTGTCCCCTCGTCGCAACTGACCGCCCTAGCGTTGGCACAGTGGGAGCCCTATCCCCCAGTCACAACTTTCCGCCCTAGCGTTGGCACAGTGGGCGCCCTGTCCCCTTGCCGCAACTGACCGCCCTAGCGTTGGCACGGTGGGAGCCCTGTCCCCTCGCCGCAACTGTCCGCCCTAGCGTTGGCACGGTGGGTGCCCTGTCCCCTCGCCGCAACTGACCGCCCTAGCATTGGCACAGTGGGAGCCCTGTCCCGTCGCCGCAACTGACTGCCCTAGCATTGGCACAGTGGGAGCCCTGTCCCCTCGCCGCAACTGACTGCCCTAGCGTTGGCAGAGTGGGAGCCCTGTCCCCTCGCCACAACTGAACGCACTAGCGTTGGCACGGTGGGAGACCTGTTCACTCGCCGCAACTGACCGCCCTAGCGTTAGCACAGTGGGAGCCCTGTCCCCTCGCCGCAACTGACCGCCCTAGCATTGGCACAGTGAGAGCCCTGTCCTCTCGCCGCAACTGACCGCCCTAGCGTTGGCACAGTGGGAGCCCTGTCCCCTCGCCACAACTGACTGCCCTAGCGTTTGCACGGTGGGAGCCCTGTCCCCTCGCTGCAACTAACCGCCCTAGCGTTGGCATGGTGGGAGACCTGTCCCCTCGCCGCAACTGACCGTCCTACCTTTGGCACGGTGGGAGCCCTGTCCACTCGCCGCAACTGACCGCCCTAGCGTTGGCACGTCTGGGAGCCCTGTCCCCTCGCCGCAACTGTCCGCCCTAGCGTTGGCACGGTGGGTGCCCTGTCCCCTCGCCGAAACTGACCGCCCAAGCACTGGCACAGTGGGAGCCCTGTCCCCTCGCCGCAACTGACCGCCCTAGCATTGGCACAGTGGGAGCCCTGTCCCCTCGCCGCAACTGACCGCCCTAGCGTTGGCAGAGTGGGAGCCCTGTCCCCTCGCCACAACTGAGCGCACTAGCGTTGGCACGGTGGGAGCCCTGTTCCATCGCCGCAACTGACCGCCCTAGCGTTAGCACAGTGGGAGCCCTGTCCCCTCGCCGCAACTGACCGCCCTAGCATTGGCACAGTGAGAGCCCTGTCCTCTCGCCGCAACTGACCGCCCTAGCGTTGGCACAGTGGGAGCCCTGTCCCCTCGCCACAACTGACTGCCCTAGCGTTTGCACGGTGGGAGCCCTGTCCCCTCGCTGCAACTGACCGCCCTAGCGTTGGCATGGTGGGAGCCCTGTCCTCTCGCCGCAACTGACCGTCCTACCTTTGGCACGGTGGGAGCCCTGTCCACTCGCCGCAACTGACCGCCCTACCGTTGGCACGGTGGGAGCCCTGTCCTCTCGCCGCAACTGACCGCCCTAGCGTTGGCACAGTGGGAGCCCTGTCCCCTCGCCGCTACTGACCGCCCTAGCATTGGCGCGGTGGGAGCCCTGTCCCCTCGCCGCAACTGAGAGCCCTACCGTTGGCACGGTGGGAGCCCTGTCCCCTCGCCGAACTGACCGCCCTAGCGTTGGCATGGTGGGAGCCCTGTCCCCTCGCCGCAGCTGACCAAGCTAGTGTTGGCACGGTGGGAGCCCTGTCCCCTCGACGGAACTGACCGCCCTAGCATTGGCACGGTGGGAGTGCTGTCCCCTCGCCGCAACTAACCGCCCTACCGTTGGCACGGTGGGAGCCCTGTCCCCTCGCCGCAACTGACCGCCCTAGCGTTAGCACAGTGGGAGCCCTGTCCCCTTGCCGCAACTGACCGCCCTAGCATTGGCACAGTGGGAGCCCTGTCCCCTCGCCGCAACTGACCGCCCTAGCGTTGGCGCGGTGGGAGCCCTGTCCCCTCGCCGCAACTGACAGCCCTAGCGTTGGCATGGTGGGAGCCCTGTCCCCTCGCCGCAACTGACCGCCCTACCGTTGGCACTGTGGGAGCCCTGTCCTCTCGCCGCAACTGACCGCCCTAGCGTTGGCACAGTGGGAGCCCTGTCCCCTCGCCACAACTGACTGCCCTAGCGTTTGCACGGTGGGAGCCCTGTCCCCTCGCTGCAACTGACCGCCATAGCGTTGGCATGGTGGGTGCCCTGTCGCTTCGCCGCAACTGACCGTCCTACCGTTTGCACAGTGGGAGCCCTGTCCCCTCGTCGCAACTGACCGCCCTAGCGTTGGCACAGTGGGAGCCCTATCCCCTAGTCACAACTTTCCGCCCTAGCGTTGGCACAGTGGGCGCCCTGTCCCCTTGCCGCAACTGACCGCCCTAGCGTTGGCACGGTGGGAGCCCTGTCCCCTCGCCGCAACTGTCCGCCCTAGCGTTGGCACGGTGGGTGCCCTGTCCCCTCGCCGCAACTGACCGCCCTAGCATTGGCACAGTGGGAGCCCTGTCCCGTCGCCGCAACTGACCGCCCTAGCATTGGCACAGTGGGAGCCCTGTCCCCTCGCCGCAACTGACCGCCCTAGCGTTGGCAGAGTGGGAGCCCTGTCCCCTCGCCACAACTGAGCGCACTAGCGTTGGCACGGTGGGAGCCCTGTCCCCTCGCCGCAACTGACCGCCCTAGCGTTAGCACAGTGGGAGCCCTGTCCCCTCGCCGCAACTGACCGCCCTAGCATTGGCACAGTGGGAGCCCTGTCCCCTCGCCGCAACTGACCGCCCTACCGTTGGCATTGTGGGAGCCCTGTCCTCTCGCCGCAACTGACCGTCCTACCTTTGGCACGGTGGGAGCCCTGTCCACTCGCCGCAACTGACCGCCCTACCGTTGGCACGGTGGGAGCCCTGTCCTCTCGCCGCAACTGACCGCCCTAGCGTTGGCACAGTGGGAGCCCTGTCCCCTCGCCGCAACTGACCGCCCTAGCATTGGCGCGGTGGGAGCCCTGTCCCCTCGCCGCAGCTGACAGCCCTACCGTTGGCACGGTGGGAGCCCTGTCCCCTCGCCGAACTGACCGCCCTAGCGTTGGCACGGTGGGAGCCCTGTCCCCTCGCCGCAGCTGACCAACCTAGTGTTGGCATGGTGGGAGCCCTGTCCCCTCGACGCAACTGACCGCCCTAGCGTTGGCACAGTGGGAGCCCTGTCCCCTCGCCACAACTGACTGCCCTAGCGTTTGCACGGTGGGAGCATTGTCCCCTCGCTGCAACTGACCGCCCTAGCGTTGGCATGGTGGGAGCCCTGTCCCCTCGCCGCAATTGACCGCACTAGCGTTAGCACAGTGGGAGCCCTGTCCCCTTGCCGCAACTGACCGATCTAGCATATGCACAGTGGGAGCCCTGTCCCCTCGCCGCTACTGACCCCACTAGCGTTGGCGCGGTGGGAGCCCTGTCCCCTCGCCGCAACTGACAGCCCTACCGTTGGCACGGTGGGAGCCCTGTCCCCTCGCCGCAACTGACCGCCCTACCGTTGGCACTGTGGGAGCCCTGTCCTCTCGCCGCAACTGACCGCCCTAGCGTTGGCACAGTGGGAGCCCTGTCCCCTCGCCACAACTGACTGCCCTAGCGTTTGCACGGTGGGAGCCCTGTCCCCTCGCTGCAACTGACCGCCCTAGCGTTGGCATGTTGGGAGCCCTGTCCCCTCGCCGCAACTGACCGTCCTACCGTTGGCACAGTGGGAGCCCTGTCCCCTCGTCGCAACTGACCGCCCTAGCGTTGGCACAGTGGGAGCCCTATCCCCTAGTCACAACTGACCGCCCTAGCGTTGGCACAGTGGGAGACCTGTCCCCTCGCCGCAACTGACCACCCTACTGTTTGCACTGTGGGAGCCCAGTCCTCTAGTCGCAACTGATCGCCCTAGCGTTGGCACAGTGGGAGCCCTGTCCCCTCGCCGCAACTGACCGCCCTAATGTTGGCACAGTGGGAGCCCTGTCCCTTCGCCACAACTGACTGCCCTAGCGTTGGCACGGTGGGGGCCCTGTCCCCTCGCTGCAAGTGACCGCCCTAGCGTTGGCACAGTGGGAGCACTGTCCGCTCGCCGCAACTGACCGCCCTAGCGTTGGCACAGTGGAAGCCCTGTCCCCTAGTCCCCTAGTCGCAACTGACCGCCCTACCGTTGGCACAGTGGGAGCCCTGTCCCCTAGTCGCAACTGAGCACACTAGCGTTGGCACAGTGATAGCCCTGTCCCCTCGCCGCAACTGACCGCCCTAGCGTTGGCACAGTGGGAGCCCAGTCCCTCGCTGCAACTGACCGCCCTACCGTTTGCACAGTGGGAGCCCTGTCCAGTAGTCGCAACTGACCGCCCCAGTGTTGGCACTGTGGAAGCCCTGTCCCCTCGCCGCAACTGACCGCCCTAGCGTCGGCACAGTGGGAGCCCTGTTCCCTCGCCCCAACCGGCCCCCCTACCGTTGGCACAGTGGGAGCCCTGTCCCCTAGTCGCAACTGACCGCCCTAGCGTTGGCACAGTGGGTGCCCTGTCCCCTGGTCGCAACTGACCGCCTTAATGCTGGCACAGTGGGAGCCCTGTCCTCTCACTGCAACTGACCGCCCTAGCGTTGGCACAGTGGGAGCTCTGTCCCCTCGCTGCAACTGACCGCCCTAGCGTTGGCACAGTGGGTGCCCTGTCCGCTCGCCGCAACTGACCGCACTAACGTTGGCACAGTGGGAGCCCTGTCCCCTCGCCGGAACTGACCGCCCTACCGTTCGCACAGTGGGAGACCAGTCCCCTAGTCGCAACTGAGCAACCTAGCATTGGCACAGTGGGAGCACTGTCTCCTCGCCGCAACTCACCGCCCTACCATTGGCACTGTGGGAGCCCTGTCCCCTCGCCACAACTGACCCCCCTAGCGTTGGCACCGTGGGCGCCCTGTCCCATCGCCGCAACTGACCGCCCTAGCGTTGGCACGGTGGGAGCTCTGTCCCCTCGCCGCAACTGACCGCTCTTCCATTGGCACAGTGGGAGCCCAGTCCCCTAGTCGCAACTGAGCACCCTAGCGTTTGCACGGTGGGAGCCCTGTCCCCTCGCCGCAACTGAGCGCCCTTCCGTTGGCACGGCGGGAGCCCAGTCCCCTCGCCACAACTGACCGCCCTAGCGTTGGCACTGTGGGAGCCCTGTCCATCGACGCAACTGACCCGACTAGTGTTGGCACAGTGGGCGCCCTGTCCCCGCGCCGCAACTGACCGCCCTAGCGTTGGCACGGTGGAAGCCCTATCCCCTCGCCGCAACTGACCACCCTAGCGTTGGCACAGTGGGAGCCCTGTCTCCTAGTCGCAACTGACCACCCTACCGTTGACACAGTGGGAGCCCTGTCCCCTAGTCGCAACTGAGCACCCTAACGTTGGCACAGTGGGAGCCCTGTCCCCTCACCGCAACTGACCGCCCTACCGTTGGCACGGTGGGAGCCCAGTCCCCTCGTCGCAACTGACCGCCCAACCGTTGGCACTGTGTGAGCCCTGTGCCCTCACCGCAACTGAGCCCCCTAGCGTTGGCAGAGTGGGTGCACTGTCCCCTCGCCACAACTGTCCGCCCTAGCATTGGCATGGTGGGAGCCCTGTCCCCTCGCTGCAACTGACCGCCCTAGCGTTTGCACATTGGGAGCTCTGTCCCCTCGCCGCAACTGACCACCCTAGCGTTGGCACAGTTGGAGCCCTGTCCGCTCGCCGCAACTGACCGCACTAGCGTTGGCACAGTGGGAGCCCTGTCCCCTAGTCGCAACTCACCGCCCTACCGTTGGCACAGTGGGAGCCCTGTCCCCTAGTCGCAACTGAGCACACTAGCGTTGGCACAGTGGGAGCCCTGTCCCCTCGCCGGAACTGACCGCTCTACCGTTGGCACAGTGGGAGACCAGTCCCCTCGCCGCAACCTACCCCACTAGCGTTGGCACAGTGGGCGCACTGTCCCCTCGCCGCAACTGACTGCCCAGGCTTCGGCACGGTGGGAGCCCTGTCCCCTCGCCGCAACTGACGGCCCTAGCGTTGGCATGGTGGGAGCCGTGTCCTTTCGCCGCAACTGACCACCCTAGCATTTGCACAGTGGGAGCCCTGTCCCCTCGCCGCATTTGACCGCCCTAGCGTTGGCACGGCGGGAGCCCTGTCTGCTCGCCGCAACTGACCGCCCTACCGTTGGCACAGTGGGAGCCCAGTCCCCTAGTCGCAACTGAGCACCCTAGCGTTGGCACAGTGCGTGCCCTGTCCCCTGGTCGCAACTGACCGCCTTAATGCTGGCACAGTGGGAGCCCTGTCCTCTCACTGCAACTGATCGCCCTAGCGTTGGCACAGTGGGAGCCCAGTCCCTCGCTGCAACTGACCGCCCTACCATTTGCACAGTGGGAGCCCTGTCCAGTAGTCGCAACTGACCGCCCCAGTGTTGGCACTGTGGAAGCCCTGTCCCCTCGCCGCAACTGACCGCCCTAGCGTCGGCACAGTGGGAGCCCTGTTCCCTCGCCACAACCGGCCCCCCTACCGTTGGCACAGTGGGAGCCCTGTCCCCTAGTTGCAACTGACCGCCCTAGCGTTGGCACAGTGCGTGCCCTGTCCCCTGGTCGCAACTGACCGCCTTAATGCTGGCACAGTGGGAGCCCTGTCCTCTCACTGCAACTGACCGCCCTAGCGTTGGCACAGTGGGAGCTCTGTCCCCTCGCTGCAACTGACTGCCCTAGCGTTGGCACAGTGAGAGCCCTGTCCGCTCGCCGCAACTGACCGCACTAACGTTGGCACAGTGGGAGCCCTGTCCCCTCGCCGGAACTGACCGCCCTACCGTTGGCACAGTGGGAGACCAGTCCCCTAGTCGCAACTGAGCAACCTAGCATTGGCACAGTGGGCGCCCTGTCCCCTCGCCACAACTGATCCCCCTAGCGTTGGCACAGTGGGCGCCCTGTCCCATCGCCGCAACTGACCGCACAAGCTTTGGCACGGTGGGAGCCCTGTCCCCTCGCCGCATTTTAACGCCCTAGCGTTGGCATGGTGGGAGCCCTGTCGCCTCGCAGCAACTGACCGCCCTAGCGTTGGCACAGTGGGAGCCCATTCCTCTCGCCGCAACTGACCGCCCTAGCGTTGGCACGGTGGGAGCCCTGTCCCCTCGCCGCAACTGACCGCTCTTCCATCGGAACAGTGGGAGCCCAGTCCCCTAGTCGCAACTGAGCACCCTAGCGTTTGCACGGTGGGAGCCCTGTCCCCTCGCCGCAATTGACCGCCCTACCGTTGGCACTGTGGGAGCCCTGTCCCCTCGACGCAACTGACCCCCCTAGTGTTGGCACAGTGGGCGCCCTGTCCCCTCGCCGCAACTGACCGCCCTAGCGTTGGCATGGTGGGAACCCTGTCCCCTCGCCGCAACTGACCGACCTGGCGTTGGCACTGTGGGAGCCCTTTCCCCTCGATGCAACTGACCGCCCTAGCGTTGGCACGGTGGGAGCCCTGTCCCCTCGCCGCAACTGACCGACCTTCCGTTGGCACGGCGGGAGCCCAGTCCCCTCGCCACAACTGACCGCCCTAGCGTTGGCACTGTGGGAGCCCTGTCCATCGACGCAACTGACCCGACTAGTGTTGGCACAGGGGGCGCCCTGTCCCCGCGCCGCAACTGACCGCCCTAGCGTTGGCACGGTGGGAGACCTATCCCCTCGCCGCAACTGACCACCCTAGCGTTGGCTTAGTGGGAGCCCTGTCTCCTAGTCGCAACTGACCACCCTACCGTTGACACAGTGGGAGCCCTGTCCCCTAGTCGCAACTGAGCACCCTAACGTTGGCACAGTGGGAGCCCTGTCCCCTCACCGCAACTGACCGCCCTACCGTTGGCACGGTGGGAGCCCAGTCCCCTCGTCGCAACTGACCGCCCAACCGTTGGCAGTGTGTGAGCCCTGTCCCCTCACCGCAACTGAACCCCCTAGCGTTGGCAGAGTGGGTGCACTGTCCCCTCGCCACAACTGACCGCCCTAGCATTGGCATGGTGGGAGCCCTGTCCCCTCGCTGCAACTGACCGCCCTAGCGTTGGCACAGTGGAAGCCCTGTCCCCTAGTCCCCTAGTCGCAACTGACCGCCCTACCGTTGGCACAGTGGGAGCCCTGTCCCCTAGTCGCAACTGAGCACACTAGCGTTGGCACAGTGGGAGCCCTGTCCCCTCGCCGCAACTGACCGCCCTAGCGTTGGCACGGTTGGAACCCTGCCCTCTAGTCGCAACTGATCGCCCTAGCGTTGGCACAGTGGGAGCCCAGTCCCTCGCCGCAACTGACCGCCCTACCGTTTGCACAGTGGGAGCCCTGTCCAGTAGTCGCAACTGACCGCCCCAGTGTTAGCACTGTGGAAGGCCTGTCCCCTCGCCGCAACTGACCGCCCTAGCGTCGGCACAGTGGGAGCCCTGTTCCCTCGCCCCAACCGGCCTCCCTACCGTTGGCACAGTGGGAGCCCTGTCCCCTAGTCGCAACTGACCGCCCTAGCGTTGGCACAGTGCGTGCCCTGTCCCCTGGTCGCAACTGACCGCCTTAATGCTGGCACAGTGGGAGCCCTGTCCTCTCACTGCAACTGACCGCCCTAGCGTTGGCACAGTGGGAGCTCTGTCCCCTCGCTGCCACTGACCGCCCTAGCGTTGGCACAGTGGGAGCCCTGTCCGCTCGCCGCAACTGACCGCACTAACGTTGGCACAGTGGGAGCCCTGTCCCCTCGCCGGAACTGACCGCCCTACCGTTGGCACAGTGGGAGACCAGTCCCCTAGTCGCAACTGAGCAACCTAGCATTGGCACAGTGGGAGCCCTGTCCCCTCGCCGCAACTCACCGCCCTACCATTGGCACTGTGGGAGCCCTGTCCCCTCGCCACAACTGACCCCCCTAGCGTTGGCACAGTGGGCGCCCTGTCCCATCGCCGCAACTGACCGCACAAGCTTTGGCACGGTGGGAGCCCTGTCCCCTCGCCGCATTTTAACGCCCTAGCGTTGGCATGGTGGGAGCCCTGTCGCCTCGCAGCAACTGACCGCCCTAGCGTTGGCACAGTGGGAGCCCTGTCCTCTCGCCGCAACTGACCGCCCTAGAGTTGGCACGGTGGGAGCCCTGTCCCCTCGCCGCAACTGACCGCTCTTCCATTGGCACAGTGGGAGCCCAGTCCCCTAGTCGCAACTGAGCACCCTAGCGTTTGCACGGTGGGAGCCCTGTCCCCTCGCCGCAATTGACCGCCCTACCGTTGGCACTGTGGGAGCCCTGTCCCCTCGACGCAACTGACCCCCCTAGTGTTGGCACAGTGGGCGCCCTGTCCCCTCGCCGCAACTGACCGCCCTAGCGTTGGCACGGTGGGAACCCTGTCCCCTCGCCGCAACTGACCGACCTGGCGTTGGCACTGTGGGAGCCCTTTCCCCTCGATGCAACTGACCGCCCTAGCGTTGGCACGGTGGGAGCCCTGTCCCCTCGCCGCAACTGACCGCCCTTCCGTTGGCACGGCGGGAGCCCAGTCCCCTCGCCACAACTGACCGCCCTAGCGTTGGCACTGTGGGAGCCCTGTCCATCGACGCAACTGACCCGACTAGTGTTGGCACAGTGGGCGCCCTGTCCCCGCGCCGCAACTGACCGCCCTAGCGTTGGCACGGTGGGAGCCCTATCCCCTCGCCGCAACTGACCACCCTAGCGTTGGCACAGTGGGAGCCCTGTCTCCTAGTCGCAACTGACCACCCTACCGTTTACACAGTGGGAGCCCTGTCCCCTAGTCGCAACTGAGCACCCTAACGTTGGCACAGTGGGAGCCCTGTCCCCTCACCGCAACTGACCGCCCTACCGTTGGCACGGTGGGAGCCCAGTCCCCTCGTCGCAACTGACCGCCCAACCGTTGGCACTGTGTGAGCCCTGTCCCCTCACCGCAACTGAACCCCCTAGCGTTGGCAGAGTGGGTGCACTGTCCCCTCGCCACAACTGACCGCCCTAGCATTGGCATGGTGGGAGCCCTGTCCCCTCGCTGCAACTGACCGCCCTAGCGTTTGCACAGTGGGAGCTCTGTCCCCTCGCCGCAACTGACCACCCTAGCGTTGGCACAGTGGGAGCCCTGTCCGCTCGCCACAACTGACCGCACTAGCGTTGGCACAGTGGGAGCCCTGTCCCCTAGTCGCAACTCACCGCCCTACCGTTGGCACAGTGGGAGCCCTGTCCCCTAGTCGCAACTGAGCACACTAGCGTTGGCACAGTGGGAGCCCTGTCCCCTCGATGGAACTGACCGCTCTACCGTTGGCACAGTGGGAGACCAGTACCCTCGCCGCAACCTACCCCACTAGCGTTGGCACAGTGGGCGCACTGTCCCCTCGCCGCAACTGACTGCCCCAGCTTCGGCATGGTGGGAGCCCTGTCCCCTGGCCGCAACTGACCGCCCTACCGTTGGCACAGTGGGAGCCCAGTCCCCTAGTCGCAACTGAGCACCCTAGCGTTTGCACAGTGGGAGCCCTGTCCCCTAGCTGCAACTGACCGCCCTACCGTTGGCATGGTGGGAGTCCTGTCCCCTCGCCGCAACTGACCGCCCTAGTGTTGGCACAGTGGGAGCCCAGTCCCGTCGCCGCAACTGACCACACTTGCATTGGCACAGTGTTAGCCCTGTCCCTCGTCGCAACTGACCGCCCTAGCGTTATCACAGTGGGCGCCCTGTCCCCTCGCCGCAAATGACCGCCCTAGCGTTGGCACGGTGGGAGCCCTGTCCCCTCGCCGCAACTGTCCGCCCCAGCGTTGGCACGGTGGGTGCCCTGTCGCTTCGCCGCAACTGACCGCCCTAGCATTGGCACAGTGGGAGCCCTGTCCCCTCGCCGCAACTGACCGCCCTAGCATTGGCACAGCGGAAGCCCTGTCCCCTCGCCGCAACTGACCGCCCTAGCGTTGGCGCGGTGGGAGCCCTGTCCCCTCGCCGCAACTGACCGCCCTACCTTTGGCACGGTGGGAGCCCTGTCCCCTCGCCGAACTGACCGTCCTAGCGTTGGCACGGTGGGAGCCCTGTCCCCTCGCCGCAACTGACCGCCCTAGCGTTGGCACAGTGGGCGCCCTGTCCCCTCGCCGCAACTGACCGCACTAGCGTTGGCACGGTGGGAGCCCTGTCCCCTCGCCGCAACTGTCCGCCCTAGCGTTGGCACGGTGGGTGCCCTGTCCCCTCGCCGCAACTGACTGCCCTAGCATTGGCTCAGTGGGAGCCCTGTCCCCTCGCCGCAACTGACCGCCCTAGCATTGGCACAGTGGGAGCCCTGTCCCCTCGCGCAACTGACCGCCCTAGCGTTGGCAGAGTGGGAGCCCTGTCCCCTCGCCACAACTGAGCGCACTAGCGTTGGCACGGTGGGAGCCCTGTCCCCTCGCCGCAACTGACCGCCCTAGCGTTAGCACAGTGGGAGCCCTGTCCCCTCGCCGCAACTGACCGCCCTAGCATTGGCACAGTGGGAGCCCTGTCCTCTCGCCGCAACTGACCGCCCTAGCGTTGGCACAGTGGGAGCACTGTCCCCTCGCCACAACTGTCTGACCTAGCGTTTGCACGGTGGGAGCCCTGTCCCCTCGCTGCAACTGACCGCCCTAGCGTTGGCATGGTGGGAGCCCTGTCCCCTCGCCACAACTGACCGTCCTACCTTTGGCACGGTGGGAGCCCTGTCCACTCGCCGCAACTGACCGCCCTACCGTTGGCACGGTGGGAGCCCTGTCCCCTCACCGCAACTGACCGCCTTAGCATTGGCGCGGTGGGAGCCCTGTCCCCTCGCCGCAACTGACAGCCCTACCGTTGGCGCGGTGGGATTCCTGTCCCCTCGCCGAACTGACCGCCCTAGCGTTGGCACGGTGGGAGCCCTGTCCCCTCGCCGCAGCTGACCAACCTAGTGTTGGCACGGTGGGAGCCCTGTCCCCTCGACGCAACTGACCGCCCTAGCGTTGGCACGGTGGGAGCGCTGTCCCCTCGCCGCAACTAACCGCCCTACCGTTGGCACGGTGGGAGCCCTGTCCCCTCGCCGCAACTGACCGCCCTACAGTTGGCACTGTGGGAGCCCTGTCCTCTCGCCGCAACTGACCGCCCTAGCGTTGGCACAGTGGGAGCCCTGTCCCCTCGCCACAACTGACTGCCCTAGCGTTTGCACGGTGGGAGCCCTGTCCCCTCGCGCAACTGACCGCCCTAGCGTTGGCATGGTGGGAGCCCTGTCCCCTCGCCGCAACTGACCGTCCTACCTTTGGCACGGTGGGAGCCCTGTCCACTCGCCGCAACTGACCGCCCTACCGTTGGCACGGTTGGAGCCCTGTCCTCTCGCCGCAACTGACCGCCCTAGCGTTGGCACAGTGGGAGCCCTGTCCCCTCGCCGCAACTGTCCGCCCTAGCGTTGGCGCGGTGGGAGCCCTGTCCCCTCGCCGCAACTGACAGCCCTACCGTTGGCACGGTGGGAGCCCTGTCCCCTCGCCGAACTGACCGCCCTAGCGTTGGCACGGTGCGAGCCCTGTCCCCTCGCCGCAGCTGACGACCCTAGTGTTGGCACGGTGGGAGCCCTGTCCCCTCGACGCAACTGACCGCCCTAGCGTTGGCACGGTGGGAGCGCTGTCCCCTCGCCGCAACTGACCGCCCTACCGTTGGCACGGTGGGAGCCCTGTCCCCTCGCCGCAACTGACCGCCCTACCGTTGGCACTGTGGGAGCCCTGTCCTCTCGCCGCAACTGACCGCCCTAGCGTTGGCACAGTGGGAGCCCTGTCCCCTCGCCACAACTGACCGCCCTAGCGTTTGCACGGTGGGAGCCCTGTCCCCTCGCTGCAACTGACCGCTCTAGCGTTGGCACGGTGGGAGCCCTGTCCTCTCGCCGCAACTGACCGCCCTAGCGTTGGCACAGTGGGAGCCCTGTCACGTCGCCGCAACTGACCGCCCTACCGTTGGCACGGTCGGAGCCCTGTCTTCCCTTCCCCTGACTTGTGTTGGTTGCTACTCGTCGTGCGAGTCGTCGCTCTACTGAAGCTCCTCCTAGACGGACATAGAATCAGAGAGCTCAGGCAAACAGCTAGTAGAACATGTATTCATTTACAATTACTGTGGCGTACTTTGCCAACTGTTTGAGCTAATATTACTGTAATTCAGTGCGAAGATTAGGGCGGTCGTCCCAGCCACCTGCGTGATGTCGTCTTTCCCTTGTGAAAACTCGATTTTACCTAAAAACGTGAACTTGAAAGCTCCTGAAGGTAAGTTGCTTGCTTGCGGAGTCCGTCACGAGTCGATACACAATCTGTTTGCGAAACTGCCAGGAGTAGTTGGTAGACTCAAGTGCACGGCAGCAAAGGAACACTTAATGTTGCATTCGAACGCCACAAGTGAGCTCAAATCTGTTTTCTCTTCTCAGAGAAACAGATGATCCTGCTTTTGTGGAGACGTATCCACTGTTGTTGTTGTTGTTGTGGTGGTCATCAGTCCTGAGAATGGTTTGACGCAGCTGTCCGTGCTACTCTATCCTGTGCAAGTTTCTTCATCTCCCAGTACTTACTGCAACCTACATCCTTCTGAATCTGCTTAGTGTATTCATCTCTTGCTATCCCTCTACGAGTTTTACCCTCCACGCTGCCCTCCAATGCTAAATTGGTGATCCCTTGATGCCTCAGAACATGTCCTACCAACCGATCCCTTCTCTAGTCAAGTTGTGCCACAAACTCCTCTTCTTCCCAATTCTATTCAATACCTCCTCATTAGTTATATGATCTACCCATATAATCTTCAGCATTCTTCTGTACCACTGCATTTCGAAAGCTTCTATTCTCTTCTTGTCCACACTAGTTATCGTCCATGTTTCACTTCCATACATGGCTACACTCCATACAAATACTTTCAGAAATGTCTTCCTGACACTGAAACCTATACTCGATGTTCTCTTCTTCAGAAACGCTTTCCTTGCGATTGCCAATCTATATTTTATATCCTCTCTACTTCAAGCATCATCAGTTATTTTGCTCCGAAAATAGCAAAACTCCTTTACTACTTTAAGTGTCTCATTTCCTAATCTAATTCCCTCAGCATCAACCGACTTAATTCGACTACATTCCATTATCCTCGTTTGACTTTTGTTGATGTTCATTTTATATCCTCCTTTCAAGACAGTGTCCATTCCGTTCAACTGCTCTTCCAAGTCCTTTGCTGTCTCTGACTGAATTACAATGTCATCGGCGAACTTCAAAGCTTTATTTCTTCGCCATGGATTTGAATACCTACTCCGAATTTTTCTTTCGTTTCCTCTACTGCTTGCTCAATATACAGATTGAATAACATTGGGGAGAGGCTACAACCCTGTCTCACTCCCTTCCCAACCACTGCTTCCCTTTCATGTCCCTCGACTTTTATAACTGCCATCTGGTTCGTAAGTAGCCTTTCGCTCCCTGTATTTTACCCCTGCCACCTACAGAATTTGAAAGAGAGTATTCCAGTCAACATTGTCAAAAGCTTTCTCTAAGTCTACAAATTCTAGAAACATAGATTTCCCTTTCCTTAATCTTTCTTCTAAGATAAGTCGTAGGGTCAGTATTGCCTCACGTGGTCCAGTATTTCTACGGAATCCAAACTGATCTTCCCCGAGGTCAGCTTCTACCAGTTTTTCCATTTGTCTGTAAAGAGTTTGCGTTAGTATTTTGCAGCTGTGACTTATTAAACTGATAGTTCAGTAATTTTCGTATCTTTCAGCACTTGCTTTCTTTGGGATTGCAATTATTATATTCTTCTTGAAGTCTCATACATCTTGCTCACCAGTAGAGTTTTGTCAGGACTGGCTCTCCCAAGGCCTGCAGTAGTTCTGATGGAATGTTGTCTGATGGAATGTTCTCTACTCCACTAACTCTGAACAACTGGGGAGGGATCACCGGTGGCACTGCCAGCAATATTTCCAAACCTATGTCTCCAAATCTACGTCTAGACCTTCCTGTCTGCCCAGCCCAACGCCACACCTTACCTCACATGTATCCCTACGCGTTTTCGGCCAATCAGGACTCTGAAATTTGGCGCGGTTCTCCCACCTTTCATGGGCGCGCCAAATTTGTGTTCCGTTCCAACCGTTGAATTGTGTCACATGTACGCTCTCTCTCTCTGTCTCTCTCTCTCTCTCTCTCTCTCTCTCTCTCTCTCTCTCCCTCCCTCTCTCCTGGTCCCAGGCTCGCCCGGTGCCCCCCTGGGGTCACTGCCGCCGTGTGAAGCTCCGACCAACCGACGGCCGCCAATTTTGTTCCACAGCCCAAAACAGCTCTTCCTGTGTCCGTCCAAACTACCTTCCCAATGATGATATGAACAGTTCTCAAAATCTTACGTACCATTATGAACCTTGATATGTTCTGTCTAACGGCTATACCTGTCCGCGTGGTATTTGTCACTTATTTTCTGAATAAATCTCATGTAAGATGCTAAAATCTGCCACCTTACAAGTGGGAGGGGGGACGTCTTTAAGTTTATGTTGCTTTGAATTTACGGGTGTATATGGAGTGGTTCAGCTACAGACACTGCAGGTGGATGGGATTGTAGAACGGGTCACTGTCTGCGGAGAGCATTTTGTTGCAATAGGGAGTGTTCCTGCATTTTTAGGCAAGTGGATAACTGTGTTGGAGGCGTTTATGACACCTATAGGCTTATTTTTTGATTTTGCACCGTTCTACTCGTTGCTGGCAGCTGTAGATCCAAGCTCCGTTACAGACACGGAATATAATAGAGAACGATGATGAGGAAGGCGAGGTTGCAGTCATCATGGATACAGTCGGTTTTCCAGATTTAGACTTTGGGATGGGACTTCAATTCAGTCTTGATTTCCTGTGCTGTGATCTGACAGTCAACGACAAGGGTCAAAGTGCTGAGGGTCAGTGGATTTAGAGGATTTTAAAGGATTTGCAGGGGGGGGGGGGGGGTGACGGGGGGCAGAAAAAAGAGGGGCTACTTTAGGTGAGGAAGGAACCATGCTTGTCCTAAATGAATGACTTAATTTTTCGTATGAAGATTTTCTGATGATGAGGCCATTCCTAGGAATTAGTTCTGGTGTATTTTGACTTTGTAAGTATTATTTCAGTTACAGAGGCCATGATTTTTAGAGTTAAGGAGTCAGACGCATGAGTTAGAGGCAGATTTTGAGGAGAGATGGGTGCGGATTAACATTATGAGACTTTTGTGTGTGTGTGTTTATTGTCATGGGAAGGAGTATTTTGCTATTGTTTCTGCGTAGTGTCGGCTGTAAGGGAATTTATGGGAGAATTGGAGGGAGAGAGGGACGACGAGACCAAGAAAGGCCACGTTCTCAAATTAACCAACATTTCACCTTCAGATATTGTTTCTTTGATAGCAGAGCTTTTCGAGAAAAACAGTCAAGTCCAATTTGTCACGGAAACAAAGAAAGCAATAAAATAAGATTCAGTAGAGAAAAGCATAAAATCCGTCACTATAGCACAGAGTCTTTTCAAAGTAGTTGGATTGCCACAAGTATTTATTGAATTTGCAGCAGTGAGAAGTTGACCAGTAATATTTTAGTCACAGTAGTCCAAGAACTCTAGCATCTCTTTAGGTGACTGCAGAAACAGTGCCAGTCGTATTTGTTTCCTGTTGCGAGTGATCTCTGTTCGTGGACCATCAGTAGACCGAAAGCGTTCGCAACAGTAACGAAACACAATTGAGCTTACTTTTACAGTCAATACATTCAACGTTCTTCCGTGACTCAGAGTGTAGGCTGGCGATTCCTACTTCGCTGGTTTAACACTTTAACAGTACTGAGGATCAAATCTGCCCAGCTGTACGCCGCCTACCTCGTCTTGCGCGCCACTCATCGCAAAGAGTGTGTGGATTGTGTGCGTGATGCTACGTTACTGCCAAAAACGAGGCTGAAAGAACCTTTAAAGAGGTCGGATCGTGGCTTTATCTACGAGAAAAAAAGAATAACATAGATATAATACTAGTATTTCCATATATTTTATTTACAAGGAGAATATTGGCACCCATAACGTATCTGTGCTCACTTTGTGGTCCGGTGCGTTGTTTTGATTTTGTTTCTCCAAGTTTGTGGAGCCTGATGTTGTGCACCGTGGAACGCGGTTGTCACCTGGAATAAAACAGATGACATGAGGGCTACAGCAATTGACTGTGATCTGTGAGAAATCGATTGTTAATTGTTGTAAATGTATTGTGGGTTGTTTGAAATGTATTCCCAGTTGTAATACCTTACGAATAAGCGTGTCAGAGTCTAACAAAACCTTCGTAAATGGCTCGAAACAGCAAGAAGAGAGGTACTTAAAAACGCACATATACACTATGTTGAAAAGAGAAGAGATGTCATGGAGTAATGTGAGATGAAATGGGACGAGAGATGAAATGGGACGAGACACGCAGACATAATGAACAAAATCGCTGGCCCCATCTTCATGTCACTTCAGGCGAAATTTGGAATTTTTTGGTGAACAATCAACTTTTTTCCTTACATCCAATGGCCACCACTTGGAATAAGGCACTGAATCGTGACGATCAGCCACTCAAGTTTGGTGGTACATGGTGTCGGACATCAAGCTATCCCTTTCTATTTGGTACACTGCTAAAGAGCCTTGCAATGGAGAAAATACTTATTTTTTCTACATCTACATCCATACTCCGCAAGCCACCTGACGGTGTGTGGCGGTGGGTACCCTGAGTACCTCTATCGGTTCTCCCTTCTATTCCAGTCTCGTACTGTACGTGGAAAGAAGGATTGTCGGTATGCTTCTGTGTGGGCTATAATCTCTGGACAAACACTATATTTCAACAGAAAATGTTGACCCTCAGTGAAACTTTCAGACTCATTAACAAACCACACACCACACCTTCTGGAATATGAAGAAACCACTGTATTAAAGATCGCTCGAGATGAATTTCTCTCAAAGCAGAAGGAAAACACGTTTTACAGAAAAAATAACGCACTACTGTTTCTAGTATCCTACACTAACAACTATAATATACTTGCAGGTAGCTCGAGACCTGAAGACAAAATAGCAAGCATATCTCTCACCACACAATCAGGATGAATGTGTCTTTCAGTGTGAAATGTTGTCATTCCATAGCTTTTGCCGGAACTCCGGCTAATGGTTCTCTTTGCATTCGTTCTGTAATACGTGCAAAGTACAAGAATATCTACTTTCTATCGGTTTTGGGGAACAGCTTTTCATAGCAATCTGTGGTTAGCGTACGTGAGCTACGCACACAGCAGAGAAAAACTTATTTTCGTATTTGCAACCTCGTTACATTGGGCTTCAAGTGTTATGCGTTCCGTACAGACAAATCTAGCATCACTTGATAAAATGCACAGAATGGGGGAAAGAAATACAGAAGAAAAAGAATGGGTAGCTTTGAGGGATGAAGTAGTGAAGGCAGCAGAGGATCAAGTAGGTAAAAAGACAAGGGCTAGTGGAAATCCTTGGGTAACAGAAGAAATATTGAATTTAATTGATGAAAGGAGAAAATATAAAAATGCAGTAAATTAAGCAGGCAAAAAGGAATACTGACGTCTCAAAAATGAGATCGACAGGAAGTGCAAAATGGCTAAGCAGGGATGGCTAGAGGACAAATGTAAGGACGTAGAGGCTTATCTCACTAGGGGTAAGATAGATACTGCCTACAGGAAAATTAAAGAGCTGAGATGGAAACTCAGTTCTAAGCAAAGAAGAGAAAGCAGAAAGGTGGAAGGAGCATATAGAGAATCTATACAAGGGCGATGTACTTGAGGACAATATTATGGGATTGGAATAGGATGTAGATGAAGATGAAATGGGAGATACGATACTGCGTGTAGAGTTTGACAGAGAACTGAAAGACCTGAATCGAAACAAGGCACCCGGAGTAGACAACATTCCATTGGAACTACTGACGGCCTTGGGCGAGCCAGTCCTGACAAAACTCTACCATTTGGTGAGCAAGATGTGTGAGACAGGCGAAATACCCTCAGACTTCAAGAAGAATATAATAATTCCAATCCCAAAGAAAGCAGGTGGTGACAGATGTGAAAATTACCGAACAATCAGTTTAATAAGTCACAGCTGCAAAATACTAACGCGAATTCTTTACAGACGAATGGAAAAACTAGTAGAAGCCGACCTCGGGGAAGATCAGTTTGGATTCCGTAGAAATGTTGGAACACGTGAGGCAATACTGATCCTACGACTTATATTAGAAGCTAGATTAAGGAAGGGAAAACCTACGTTTCTAGCATTTGTAGACTTAGAGAAAGCTTTTGACAATGTTGACTGGAATACTCTCTTTCAAATTCTAAAGGTGGCTGGGGTAAAATACAGGGAGCGAAAGGCTATTTACAATTTGTACAGAAACCAGATGGCAGTTATAAGAGTCGAGGGACACGAAAGGGAAGCAGTGGTTGTAGCCTCTCCCCGATGTTATTCAATCTGTATATTGAGCAAGCAGTAAAGGAAACAAAAGAAAAATTCGGAGTAGGTATTAAAATCCATGGAGAAGAAATAAAAACTTTGAGGTTCGCCGATGACATTGTAATTCTATCAGAGACAGCAAAGGACTTGGAAGAGCAGTTGAACGGAATGGATAGTGTCTTGAAAGGAGGATATAAAATGAACATCAACAAAAGCAAAACGAGGATAATCGAATGTAGTCGAATTAAGTCGGTTGATGCTGAAGGAATTAGATTAGGAAATGAGACACTTAAAGTAGTAAAGGAGTTTTGCTATTTGGGGAGCAAAATAACTGACAAAGGTCGAAGTAGAGAGGATATAAAATGTAGACTGGCAATGGCAAGGAAAGCGTTTCTGAAGAAGAGAAATTTGTTAACATCGAGTATAGATTTAAGTGTCAGGAAGTCATTTCTGAAAGTATTTGTATGGAGTGTAGCCATGTATGGAAGTGAAACATGGACGATAACTAGTGTGGACAAGAAGAGAATGGAAGCTTTCGAAATGTCGTGCTACAGAAGAATGCTGAAGATTAAATGGGTAGATCACATAACTAATGAGGACGTATTGAATAGGATTGAGGAGAAGAGGAGTTTGTGGCACAACTTGACCAGAAGAAGGGATCGGTTGGTAGGACATGTTCTGAGGCATCAAGGGATCACCAATTTAGTATTGGAGGGCAGCGTGGAGGGTAAAAATCGTAGAGGGAGACCAAGAGATGAATACACTAAGCAGATTCAGAAGGATGTAGGCTGCAGTAGGTACTGGGAGATGAAGGAGCTTGCACAGGACATAGTAGCATGGAGAGCTGCATCAAACCAGTCTCAGGTTCGAAGACCACAACAACAATGTCAGGATATCTAGAATAATCAAATTTGTACGGGGCCGGTTTACTTTAAATGAGTGAAACGTTTTTCTGTCTCTGTTGTCATAAATCTATCTCAGTGCACAGCTAGCATGTGCCAACCTGCAATAGACAGCAGCTGGAAGACGAAAGCCCCATTCTTAGTTCACGACGCTCAGCTGTCCAACTTACAAAAAACCCCACATGAAATGTCAGGTACCATTAGCACTAGCACTTTTGTGCTAGTAAATAAACGTAAACTGCATGAAAGAAACCTGTACAATGAGTGAAAACAAGGAATGACCATTACCGAGAGAAAGACACAGTGACTAGGCTCTTATAGAAGAAAATACTCAAAGTTAGTTTTATCTGGGTAATACCAGATGCAGTCGAAAACGGCTGACAAACATCACCTTCTGGCACTGGTTTACGACGCGCTGTGCAAGGATTGTTCACGTATCAGCGAGGTTTGAGGCAGTCAGCGCATGTTAACGTACATTGATCTGTAGGGTACTCAACCCTTCAAAATGTTCCGATCACCTATCACAACTAAAGATTTGTGATATAAACAGGGGTTTTATTCCGAAATTCTGTCATATGCCCATACCGATAATAAAAGAAGTAGACACCTGTAAAGTTTAAGCTCCTGTTTGTATATCTGGCTTGTTGTTCGCCTACAGGGGCCACGACGACACTAACGTGCCCTCATTCCTTCGGCTGTACGTGTAACGGCCAAAATGGTTCAAATGGCTCTGAGCGCTATGGGACTTAGAACTACTTAAACCTAAACAACCTAAGCACAACACACACATCCGTGTCGGAGGCAAGATTCGAACCTGCGACCGTAGCTGTCACGTGGTGCAAGACTGTTGCGCCTAGAACCGCTCGGCCACTCCGGCCGGCTGTAACAGCCAGTTCGCATTGGTATACAGTACGCTGCGTGCATATAACAGTGTGTTTGTGTAGCTGATCAGATTATCTCATAAGGGGAAGGGAAAACTGTTGGGGTACAAACAGGACGACAACAAGAGTAGTTGGCGTAGTCCAATCTACAGTGGTGTACACTTTGCAACGGTTGAAGCAAACTGGTGATAAGGCAAGCGTTTCACGATCTGGAAGACCCCGAGTAACATCACACTGGGAAAATCAGCTTATGTATACAGAGTAAATATCAGAAGGCTCATGATGCCCTTGAAATTCACGATTAAGTAAGTAGTATGGAAGCAGCTCCAGTTTCTGTCTCAACAGTGCAACGCCGTCATCAACATTTAAAGGGGTGCGTAGCAGCTAACAGACTTAATTACGTAAAAAAATAAGCTTAAATGATTGCAGTGCGCGTAGCAACATAAAAACTGGAGCGTGCAGCATTCGTCCAAGGTGCTGTCCACGGACGAATCCAAGTCTGAACTATCTGGAAGCCACCGCCGAGTGTATGTTCCTCGAGTTCATGGAGAAGTTATGAAGAGTCAGTGTGTGACGGAATTAGTGAAGCATGATGGAGGGTCGGTCATGATATCTGGATATTTTGCGGGTGGTAAAGTGATCTAGTGAGAATCAATGGAATATTAAAGAGGGAACCATGTCACAGGACGCTGATCAACAATGCAGTTCCACTGGCAAGAGAAGTTGGTCGTGTGTTTCTTCTGCAGCAGGAAAGTGACCCCAAGCATGCTTCGAAACTGAGCACAGGGTGCGTCGATAGAGATGAGAAACGTGGGGGAAAACGTGGGGAATGAAAAGTACCACGTGGCCACGTCAGTCACCGGATTTAAATCCTATTAAACTCTTATGGAACGAATTTGATATGGTGGTCAGAAAATGGAAATCATCTAATGTTTAAGATCGACAGACTAATTTAGAGACATGTTGGACTGCAATATCTGTAAAAAAAAAACTACAAAATATTATTTTCAGAATGCTAAGAGTTTGTGCAGCTGTTCTTATATCAAAGCGTAGGTACTCTTAAGAGGATAAAGTGCAAAACATATTGTATTCTACTCAGCGATAGAGAAAATGTTTATTTTGTTGGTCTATTTAGTTTGTACGATGTGTTTGTACACTGAAATAAAGTGTATACTTTTTATAATGTGTGAAGAAAAACATTTGAACGCTAGCGTCAGTATGGCAGATCTCCAGCTGTCTGACGGAAGTTGTGGACACCGTCAACGGCAGCGTGTGAACCAGGCGGCACTGGCAGACACTGGCAAGGCTGCTGGCTCAGAGCAGCAGTGGCTGCTGAAGTACCCTGACTCTCAAGCACTCCAGCGGAACAGCACTCTGCTGTCAAGTGTGCCTCTCCAGGGACCCAGCAGGACAGACTCTTTCCCAAAGTATCCACCCCCATGCAGTCTGTCGTCCCTAAACTCACTCTCATTGGTTGGTCCACGGTACACTACCAAACAGGCGGGACTATTGGCGTTACAAACTTGTCACTTCCCCTGTGCCTTCTTGGTGCCACTTTATTCAACCACCAAACAAATTCCCTTTAAAAACACGTTAAGATTGGAATATCCAAGTTTGGCTGTCACGTGCTTCTGTTCCTGAGAATGTTCTTCCTAAACTGGTAAGTTTCCTATTGACTCGCTGTTTTCTAGAAGTGTCTTTTAGGCAAGTGTCATGCCCTGCCACAGTTCTCCAGACACTGACATTTCCTGTGTCCAAGATGAGGACTAGGTTTCAGTAAAGTTCGCCGAGCCACTTGCTTAACGATAACACCTATGAAAGTAAGTCAACGAAACACACAGTGAACTCTAACGAGAAGAAATTCTCCGTTATATGTGAAATATATGTGTAATAACGTGTCGGACCTCCTTCTCCCGGCGTGGAGAGCAACTCGCCATGGCATGAACTCAACAAGTCGGAAGTCCTCTGCAGAAATGCTGAGCCATGTTGTATCTATGGCCGCTCATAATTTCGAAAGCGTTGCCGACGCAGGATTTTGTGCTCGAACTGATCTCTCGATTGTGTCCCATAAACGTTCGATGGGATCGTGTTGGGCGATCTGGCAGGCCAAATCATTCGCTCGATTTGTCCAGAACGTTCTTCAAAACAATCGCCAACGACTGTGGCCTAGTGACATGGCACAGTGTCATCCATAAAAATCCCATCGTTATTTGGGATCGTGAAGTCCGTGGATAGCTGCAAAAGGTCTGCAAGAAGTCGAACATAAACGTGTACAATCAATTATCGGTTCGGTTGGACCAGAGGACCCAGTCCATTCCACCTAAACACAGCCAACAACATTATGGAGCCATCACCAGCTTGTAAAGTACCTTGTTGACAACCTGGGACCATGGCTTCGTCGGGTCTAAGCCAGACTCGAATCCTGCCATCAGCTCTTACCAACTGAAGTCAGGGCTCACCTGACCAGGCCACTGTTACCCAGCCGTCTGGGGTCCAGCCGATACGGCCACGAGCTCAGGACAGGCGCTGCAGGCGATGTCGTGCTGTTGGCAAAGGCTCTCGCGTCTGTCGCCTGCTGCCACAGCCCATTGAACTCAAATTTCGCCGCACCGTCCCACATTGATTCCCGCTGTTATTTCACACATTGTTGCTTGTCTGTCCGCACTACCAACTCTTCGAAAACGGGACAGCTCTCGACTGTTAAGTGACGTTTTCCGTACTGGGAGGTAATGCCTGAAATGCGATATCCTGAACACACTATTGACAATGTGGATCTCGGAATGTTTTTTCCCTAACGATTTCCGAAATGGAATGTCCTGTGCGGCTAATACCGCTTTCAGGGTCTTACTTTCTGTCGTGCGGACATAATCAATTCGGAAACCTTTTCACATGAATCACATGATATAAATGACATCTCCACCAATGCACTGCCCTTTTGTATCTTGTGTATCGTATACTACCGCCATCTCTGTATGTGCATATCGTTAACTCACGACTTTTGTCATCTCAGTGTAGCCGGCCGTTGTGGCCGAGTGGTTCTAGGCGCTACAGACTGGAACCGCGCGACCGCTATGGTCGCAGGTACGCATCCTGCCTCGGGTATGGATGTGTGTGATGTCCTTAGGTTAGTTAGGTTTAAGTAGATCTAAGTTCTAGGGGACTGATGACCTCAGAAGTTAAGTCCCATAGTGCTGAGAGCCATCATCTCAGTGCATATTCCAAATACGTGGCTTGTGAATAATGGACAAAGCCAGAAACTAGTTGACCAACAGATTATTAGCACCTTTGGTGCAAACAATTAAAAATGTCTTTTCTTCAATATCTGAGGACTGCGAGATGCAACACCCTACTATAAAGCATAACACAAATTTAATTTTTTTCTTAAATCTATCAACTTGCACGAAATGTTTTGAGGACTACCATTATATTGTAAAATTATGAAATAAATTATATTGGTACAATCAATTTTTTACTAATATTTTATGAGCACTACAGGTTTCGGCATCAGGCTGCCACCATCAGGTGCATTCAGTTACACTACATTAAAGTGAAAAGTGATTAAGTTAATTTGCTGTGCTAGCCAGTGATATTGTATGTCGAAACACAATCCTGTACGTTAGTGAGTTCATTAAGTGATTTGCATAGTTAGGTCACTTCATCAGCATATTGACTTATATTTTTATTGGAGATTTAATTGTATGGCACACCAAAAACAGTCAAAAACACATCACAGCTTAACACGTTCACAAACAGATGCTTACATTATTCCAAAGAGTCTTAAATGATAATATTAACTCTTTCAATTGCTAATACTGTAGTATGTAGTGACAATGAAACCTTTTCTGTATAGATACATTTGTGTCATGACACTTTTAGATAATATGATTACGTGATAAAGACTATTTTATATTGTTAAAGCCAATATTTTCAACAAAAATCAACAAAAAGTGGTTCAAATGGCTCTGAGCACTATGGGACTTAACTTCTGAGGTCATCAGTCCCCTAGAACTTAGAACTACTTAAACCTAATCAACCTGAGGACATCACACACATTCATGCCCAAGGCAGGTTTCGAACCTGCAACTGTAGCGGTCGCGCGGTTCCACACTGTAGCACCTAGAACCGCTCGGCCACCCTGGCCGGCCAAAGTTGGAGAAGTTTTTGAATAAATTTATACTGCTACTCTCTAGCTTACTACTTAGTAACATGTTACCACACTCTCAGCCATGAATGAAAATTTGTAATTCTTCTTGTGAGTCTATTTGATGTCTCTTGTTCATTTTGTGTTGATGCTTATTTTATTGAAAATGTTATCTTTAACAATAAAAAATTGTCTTTACCATGTAATCATATTATCTAACACTGCTATGAAATAAATACATCTAGACGGAACGAGTTTCATCTTGCCTGCATATTACTATCTTAGCAGTTGACACTAATTTGGCTTACCAGTTAAGATTCCGTGTAATGATGTTAACAGCTGTACGTGAAAGTTTTGAGCTGTGATGTATTTTTCACTACGTTCTAAGTGCAAAACCTTAAATTTCCAACAAAAATGTAAGTAAATGTGAGAGGTGGCATGAGCCCCTCTCACATTTCTATCTTACTCTGAGTAATTCGATTTTCCTCTCTAATTGCATGCGGTGAAAAGTCGCTATTCCTTCACACGTAGACTTCACACGCAGCGTCTCCCGTCACCCGGGTGGTCTGGTGACAGCCAGGTTCTGCTGATCTTGAAAGGGTTAAGCCGACGGGTGTGAGGTAGTCGAGTGAATGCTTTCCAGACGCCAACATTGTCAAAAAAGTGGTGGAGACACGCCCGCAGGGGCCTGAAGGAGCGGCTGGGCTAGAGATTCCATTACTTCTCAGAAACTTAGCGAAAACACTTTCTGGCCGTATACCAGCGAGGTGTGGGACTGACGTGTGTTCCCAGGCAGTCTTAGCGGGGAAATTCCCGCGTTTTCTGCAAAATTGTAACTGTGATTGGCTTGCTCAGGGCATGGTTCCGTGACGTAGCAAAATCGGTGCAGAAATTGGCGCCAAGAATCTCCGTTGATGTAATGGTAGTGCTTCGGCAATAGAGTGGAATTTTCCGCCAGTTTTCGAGTTGCTGATTGGAACGTTTAACCACGGCCACTGTCGTGGGGGCGGGAATGTTCTGTGTTCGGCTTGTACGGGTGCTCTTGAGAGGAATCGGCTCTCGCCTTTCGGTCGTAGTAGGTTACAAGACTGAGCTCTCGCTGCTCTGGACAGCCTGTCTTCCATTGGCTGTCTAACATACTTTTATTAAATTGCAACTGTTTGACAAAGTTGCTCAAGTTTCGACTTCAACGTAACTTTCCGAGTACAGTTCGCAATTGAGCGTTCTGCGTACAAGCGGCCTTTGTTGTCCGTCTTCAGCAGTTTTGGCTAAAGTTGACTGTATCGGAGTTACTGTGTAACTTCGCTTGTACTGTACCGTCAGTGATTGTGTGGCGAGCCTTCTTCGTCTCCCTCAGAGGGTCATTTGTACTGGTGGGAATTCTTTAGGCTGGAACAACCAGACCAGGATAATTTGTTTTGTGCTATACTCGCGACATTATCATCACCACGACGGGTCGTTGAAGCAACCAGCCATCGCTTCCAGTAGACCAGATAGTGTCCTTGCAGCTAAGAGGCCAGCTTGATAATGTATGTCCGCAGCAAGGGCAGATTAGGGAATTTTGCTCTGTGATAATCAGAGCTCAGCAGAGCGCGCCTGTTCCCATCTTTTCTTACGCGGTTCTGTCTGAGTTCTCACTACTGTAACAGCAATTAATGTTGGGTTGGCTGGGTGTTTCTCTCAAGATTTGAGTTGCAAGGAATTGGCTCCATATACCACTTGGTCATAAACGTCACAAGTTAGTTTACGGACACCTTCACTTTTCACAGCATTTATTTGAGTATCCAATTTGACGTATTGTAAATGTTTCATCTGTTGCGTTTATTATTTTGAGTTTAGTCACAATAAATCAAATTGTTATTTTGGACAGAACTTTTACTCTGTTAATCGGTAAAGCAACCCTTTCATTTCTCACCACGCTAATGAAACTTTCTTTTATCAAATTAATTTCTATCAAATTAAATTATTGCAGGTGCAGACTCTTTTCTACTCCACTTGCTGGGTCGATTAGAGTCCGTTAGCGTTTCTGCTTAATCTATGTGCAATAGCAAAAGTCGGAGTTTGGAAAGGGGGGCTTGAGGAATAATTTCCATATGAAGATTCTAGAAGAATTTAGTGTTAAATATACCGCTAGCCCCGGCACCTCACAAATGCACAAATAAAATGACCTAAACACTTAATGTACAGACTAATATACAGGGTGTTATAAAAAGGTACGGCCAAACTTTTAGGAAACATTCCTCACACACAAATAAAGAAAAGATGTTATGTGGACATGTGTCCGGAAAGTCTTAATTTCCATGTTAGAGCTCATTTTATTTTCGTCAGTATGTACTGTACTTCCTCGATTCACCGCCAGTTGGCCCAATTAAAGGAAGGTAATGTTGACTTCGGTGGTCGTGTTGACGTGCGACTCATTGCTCTACAGTACTAGCATCAAGCACATCAGTACGTAGCATCAACAGGTTAGTGTTCATTACGAACGTGATTTTGCAGTCAGTGCAATATTTACAAATGCGGAGTTGGCAGATGCCCATTTGATGTATGGATTAACACGGGGCAATAGCCGTGGCGTCGTAGTTTGTATCGAGACAGATTTGCAGAACAAAGGTGTCCCGACAGGAAGACGTTCGAAGCAATTGATCGGCGTCTTAGGGAGCAGGGAACATTCCAGCCTATGACTTGCGACTGGGGAAGACCTAGAACGACGAGGAAACCTGCAATGGATGAGGCAATTCTTCGTGCAGTTGACGATAACCCTAATGTCGGCGTCAGAGAAGTTGCTGCTGTACAAAGTAACGTTGACCACGTCACTCTATGGAGAGTGCTACGGGAGAACCAGTTGTCTCCGTACCATGTACAGCGTGCGCAGTCACTATCATCAGCTGATTAGCCTCCACGGGTACACTTCTGCGAATGGTTCATCCAACAATGTGTCAATCCTCATTTCAGTGCAAATGTTCTCTTTACGGATGAGGCTTCATTCCAACGTGATCAAATTGTAAATTTTCACAATCAACATGAGTGGGCTGACGAAAATCCGCACGCAATTGTGCAATCACGTCATCAACACAGATTTTCTGTGAACGTTTGAGCAGGCATTGTTGGTGATGTCTTGATTGGGCCCCATGTTCTTCCACCTACGCTCAATGGAGCACGTTATTATGATTTCATACGGGTTACTCTAGCTGTGCTGCTGGAACACGTGCCTTTAGAGGTACGACACAACATGCGGATCACGCACGATGGAGCTCCTGCACATTTCAGTCAAAGTGTTCGTACGCTTCTCGACAACAGATTCGGTGACTGATGGACTGGTAGAAGCGCACCAATTCCATGGCCTCCACGCTCTCCTGACCTCAACCCTCTTGACTTTTATTTGTGGGGGCATTTGAAAGCTCGTGTTTACGCAACCCCGGTACCAAATGTAGAGACTGTTCGTGTTCGTATTGTGGATGGCTGTGATACAATACGCCATTCTCCAGTGCTGCATCAGCGCATCAGGGATTCCATTCAACGGAGGGTGGATGCATGTATCCTCGCTAACGGAGGATATTTTGAACATTTCCTGTAGCAAAGTGTTTGAAGTCACGCTGGTACGTTCTGTTGCTGTGTGTTTCCATTCCGTGATTAATGTGAATTGAAGAGAAGTAATAAAATGAGCTCTAACATGGAAAGTAAGCGTTTCCGGACACGTGTCCATATAGCATATTTTCTTTCTTTGTGTGTGAGGAATGTTTCCTGAAAGTTTGGCCGTACCTTTTGTAAGTAGGCTGTTTAGGTTTTTTTATTGGTAACGCCGCCGCCACGTAGCACTCTGTATGAAAATCACTGGCTGTGCCGCGTGCAGTCTGTGGCTGGTTTGCATTGTTGTCTGCCATTGTAGTGTTGGGCAGCGGCAGCTGGATGCTAACAGCGCGTAGCGTTGCTCAGTTGGAGGTGAGCCTCCAGCAGTGGTGGATGTGGGGAGAGAGATGGCGGAGTTTTGAAATTCGTAAGACTGAATGTCATGAACTGATATATATATTTTGACTCTTAAGGTAAATACATTGTTTGTTCTGTATTCAAATCTTTCATTCGCTAACTATGATTATCAGTAGTTAGTGCCTTCCGTAGTTTGAATCTTTTATTTAGCTGGCAGTAGTGGCGCTCGCTGTATTGCAGTAGTTTGAGTAACGAAGATTTTTGTGAGGTAAGTGATTTGTGAAACGTGTAGGTTAATTTAGTCAGGGCCATTCTCTTGTAGGGATTATTGAAAGTCAGACTGCGTTGCGCCAAAAATATTGTGTGTCAGTTTAAGCACAGTCGTGTATAAATTTTCTAAGGGGACGTTTCACTTTTTGTAACACCCTGTATACTGCCAGGAAAAAAATTAGTACACCCGTTTATATGTTCCCCGTTCACTCAAGATTTATTATTGCTACACTGTATACGGAATACACGAAATAATTGCATTTACCGATCAATAGCGCAAGCGGTTCATAGGTACGAGGCATCCATCCATGCTGAAATACCGATATTAGTAAGTGATGTACGCTCCAAGAGCGGCAATGCAGGCGCTGACTCTGGCATTCAGTCGACACAGATGGCAAATACTGTCCTGGGGTACGTATTGCCAAGACTGCTCGACCTTTTCACGTTGTTCTGTAACAGTTGTCGGTTGACGAGTCACACGAGTCACTTCTCATCCCGTCATATCTCACACATGCTCGATTGAAGACATATCCGGAGATCTTATTGGGAAGGGAACTTGCTACACGTCTTGCAAGCACGTTGGGTTTCACGGGAAGTGTGTGGGCCAGCGTTATCCTGTTGGAAAAAAATTCCCCGTTGCAAGAATGGCAAAAGAACAGGACCACTAACATTCTGCATGTACTGAGTCTGGTTTTCATCCCCTCTAGAGAGACCAAAGGTGAATGAGACTTATAGGTTATCGCATTCCAGACCTGGGGTGGGGTCAGTGTGTGTCGGAGGAATACACTCTGTGAGACAGCGGTCACCAGGTACCCATCGTACGTCCAAACGACTGCCACCTGCATGTACGCAGACTCTGCCTTCGTGGCTGAAGATCACGCTGCACCAGTCGAACCTCGCACGGCGATGCTGTGGTGTGATTGGAGCAAGGGCGTGCCCCAGTCCCACTGCTGGCGATGCTGTGGTGTGAGTGGAGCAAGGGCGTGTCCACAGTCCCACTGCTGGCGATGCTGTGGTGTGAGTGGAGCAAGGGCGTGCCCACAATCCCACTGCTGGCGATGCTGTGGTGTGAGTGGAGCAAGGGCGTGCCCCAGTCCCACTGCTGGCGATGCTGTGGTGTGAGTGGAGCAAGGGCGTGCCCCAGTCCCACCGCTGGTGTTGACACACCTGGGCTCACACGACCTCCTCACTACCCTGTGGTAGCTGTACGATCTGCCACTGCTGCTCTCGCACTATGATGATCCTAGCGGGGGTCTGAGCTGCATCGGCGTCCGGAACCTCATGTATTTGTGTGAGAATGTCAACGTGATCCTTTCAGACTCTCTCAGCTGCTTGTAGGAAGCTCTCTAGTGCGCCTTCGTGGCAAGTTGCTTGCTTGACACGTTTGCACCATACTGATCTTCGGGGCTGGTTGGACCCTCTGTATACAGAGTAGACACAGATGGCGCTATGATACCAGCGCCACTACGCTATCTGCTGGCGGACGACGTTGGAAGCATTATCAGCACATCTACTATCCTGCAGGTGGCATATGCCGTCATCCGATCAAAATCGACGTCATCCTTTCCAGTGAACCATTTTTTTCCGGCAGTGGTTATGTATCTTTCTCTACGAGATTGTATTTCGGAATATCTCACTGCCACATGCAACACACGAACTTAGTGACACTTCGGATTAATGTAATGTAGGGCCTACAGGCAACTGGAATTCAGATGATGACAGAATGTTCCGAAACGCGTCGTGTTTGGTAAAAAATAACTGAAGCTGTAGAAATTATTTCATAAATATCATTTCCATGTCTCATATAGAAATTATTTCATAAATATCATTTCCATGTCTCATATTGGATTGAGCTCTCATACACTACTGGCCATTAAAATTGCTACACCACGAAGATGACGTGCTACACACGCGAAATTTACCCGGTAGGAAGAAGATGCTGTGATATGCAAATGATTACCTTTTCAGAGCATTCACACAAGGTTGGCGCCGGTGGCGACACCTACAACGTGCTGACATGAGGAAAGTTTCCAACCGATTTCTCATACACAAACAGCAGTTGACCGGCGTTGCCTGGTGAAACGTTGTTGTGGTGCCTCGTGTAAGGAGAAGAAATCACTTCCGACTTTGATAAAGGTCGGACTATGGCTTATCGCGATTGCGGTTTATCACGTTGGTCGAGATCCAATGACTGTTAGCAGAATATGGAATCGGTGGGTTCAGGAGGGTAATACTGTAAGAGGTCCATGATTAAAGAATTTGTTGATAGTGCAGTCGAGCAGATGTAATTTCGATGGATTGCTCACGCGCTGCCTGCGATATGTAAGCTAGAAGAGAATCTGAGACCAAAGAGCAGTATTGACTGCAGTAGGAACTGTGTAGCAGTAGGTGTTTGTTGTTGGTAGCGAGCAGTCGTGTCTGGTGTATCGTGTTGGCTGGGCCGGTCGTGTGCAGCGATGGCGGAGCCTGAGCGTTGCAGGATAAGGTAAAAGCAGCCTCGCGCATATGTAGTATTGTTACATCAAGTCCCATGTAAATGTTTTAAAAAAAAGTCTGTTAATAATAATCTTTCTCATAAAGAGTAACTTTTGACATTCATCTCAATTTAAAGAATTGACTAATTTCTCCAATCCTTGGGCATCCCGATTATGGAAAAGAAAAATCAGTTCTTTCCTTTTATATAAGACAAATCTATAGGCCAGCATTGCACTTAGCTGCGCCAGGAAAATTCCTTATAGGAGCAGATATATACGCGTTATCCGGCGATCTAATTAAGGTAAGACTTTTTAGTTTACTCAGAATGATGTATCAGGGCCATGACGCAGCATTGCTGACGTCCAAAATTTACCAGGTTAAATTGACTGTCAATTATTGAAAGGTTATAAGTGACCCACATTTTTTAATTGGGATATTAGTCACATTTTATTATTGATACGTTACGCAATTTTCCTGTTGGTAGGTTATACTGAATGTGAATGACATAATTATATATTTTTTACTGTTGAGAGGTTTAGGAATTTTTCTGTTTTGAGGTTACACTAAATGAGAATATTATTCATATTATTTTATTTTGTTGGGAAGTTACACTTGGTATTTTGTGGGGAGGTTACAATACGGAACGCCATGCTGGATCACAACGGCCTCCTTTCACTAGCAGTCGAGATGACAGGCATCTTATACTCATGGCTGTAACGGATCGTGCAGTCACGTCTCGATCCCTGAGTCTACAGATGGGGACGTTTGCAAGACAACAACCATCTGCACGAACAGTTCGACGACGTTTGCAGCAGCATGGACCATAAGCTCGGAGACAATGGCTGTGGTTACCCTTGACGCTGCATCACAGACAGGAGCGCCTGTGATGGCGTACTCGACGACTGACCTAGGTGCACGAATGGCAAACCGTCATTTTTTCTGATGAATCCAGGTTCTGTTTACAGCATCATGATGGTCGCATCCATGTTTGGCGACAACGCGGTGAACGCACATTGGAAGCGTGTATTCAGCCGGCCGCGGTGGTCTAGCTGTTCAGGCGCTCAGTCCCGAACCGCGGGACTGCTACGGTCGCCGGTTCGAATCCTGCCTCGGGCATGGATGTGTGTGATGTCCTTAAGTTAGTTAGGTTTAAGTAGTTCTAAGTTCTAGGGTACTGATGACCTAAGATGTTAAGTCCCATAGTGCTCAGAGCCATTTTTGAAGCGTGTATTCGTTATCGCCATACTGGCGTATCACCCGGCGTGACGGTATGGTGTGCCATTCGTTACTCGTCTCAGTCACCTCTTGTTCGCATTGACGGCGTTTTGAACAGTGGACGTTACATTTCAGATGTGTTACAACCCGTGGCTCTACTCTTCATTCGATCCCTCCGAAACCCTAAATTTCAGCAGGATAACGCAATACCGCATGTTGCAGGTCCTGTACGGGCCTTTCTGGATACAGACAATGTTCGACTGCTGCCCTGGCCAACACATTCTCCATATCTCTCACCAGTTGAAAACGTCTGGTCATTGGTGGCCGAGCAACTGGCTCGTCACAATACGCTAGTCACTACTCTTGATGAACTGTGGCATCGTGTTGAAGCTGCATTGGCAGCTGTACCTGTACACGACATCCGAGCTCTGTTTGAATCAATGCCCAGGCGTATCAAGGCTGTTATTACGGCCAGGGGTGGTTGTTCTGGCTACTGATTTCTCAGGATCTACGCACCCAAATTGCGTGAAAATGTAATCAAATGTCAGTTCTAGTATAATATATTTTTCCAATGAATACCCGTTTATCATCTGCATTTCTTCTTCGTGTAGCAGTTTTAGTGGCCAGTAGTGTATTTGATGAGTCGCGCCTTGCAGCTGCCACCACCTGATTATGTCGAGCAGTTGCGTCAATGAAATGTTGTGCTAGTCACACAGTACGATGTATTTGCACCATAAAAATATTTTGGAAGTATAAATGACCCATATTTTTCTCTGTTTGCAGTTAAAGCAGTCAGAGAACGCGCACTCGTGCAGACCCCCTCCTAACCTTCTCCGTCCATCTCTGCTGACACGAGTGAAAACGTCCCCCCTCCCCCCTTCCCCAGCCGCCCAGGAGGTGATGCCAAGCTAGAGACCCAAGAGACCCATCGGTTTGCACAGCATTTCGGACGACGTGTTCCGAATGTCGGGCGATAAACGATCATATACCCGATTATATCGTAACGCTTGACATTCGGTGTGCGCAAAAACAGAAAGAAGAAAGGAGCAATCCCGACGCACGTTACGTTCGCCGGATGGTCGGAGAGACAGTGCTGTTTAATATTAGAGGGCCGGAGCCCACACGGGTGTCTTTTATTAATAATGGCGTCGCTGCGCGGCGTTAGCGCAGATATGCGTGCGATGTGCCAAAATTCGGGGCAAACATTTGCTGTGAGCGGCCGCCATTGACAGTGGCGGCGTGTGGTGTGTGCGCGCTCCAGCAGTATTTGGCCAGCGCGGTACACACGGCTAGCCGCGATTTGCGTTAATAATACACGGCGCGGTCGCTGCCGCGTGCTGTTCACCACCCAGCGACCTACACACGGCTGGCTGGCTGGCTGGCTGGCTAGAGCCGCGGGCGACGTTGCAGAACACGGCAAGCGGGCTGCCACATACTGGCGCCGCAGAAGTACCGTCTGCAAAACCCATCCGCAGCTCCCGCCTCCGCGACCTTCTTTCTCCCTGCTCTTCTCCTGCACTCCACGGATTAGGCAATGTTGTCTGTTCCGACTTCGAAACATTTCTGACCATTGTTTCCTTTTTCTTCCCGTACACCTTGTTCTCTTACTCCTGTAGTAAATCACTCTTATAAGGATCCTCTACAACAGTATTCCATCAACTTGTTTTTCCCACACTTCTATACAATACAAATTTTTCTTCCAAAGAATTTATTCGTAGATATTACCTTACTTTTTCATTTGAAATTCTACAGCTGCGTATACATCTACATCTACATGGCTACTCCACACATCGCACTTAAGTGTGCTGACCTAGGTCTTCGCCAGCATACTGGTCGGCACTAGGAAGCAATTTACACTAATGGCCATAAAAATTGCTACACTAAGAACAAATGCAGATGATAAACGGATATTCATGGACAAATATATCATACTAGAACTGACATTTGATTCCATTTTCACGCAATTTGGCTGCATTGATCTTGAGGAACCAGTAGCCAGAACAACCACCTATGGTCTTGACACGCCTGGGCATTGAGTCAAACAGAGCTTGGATGGCGTGTACAGGTACAGCTGCCCATGCAGCTTCAACACGATACCACAGTTCATCAAGACTGGTGACTGGCGTATTGTGACGAGCCAGTTGCTCGGCCACCATTGCCCAAACGTTTTCAATCGGCGAGAGATCTGGTGAATGTGCTGGCGAGGGCAGCAGTCGAACATTGTCTGTATCCAGAAAGGCCCGTACAGGACCTGCAATATGCGGTCGTCCATTATCCTGCTGAAATGTAGGGTTTCACAGGGATCGAAAGAAGAGTAGAGCCACGGGTCGTAACACATCTGAAATGTAACGCCCACTGTTCAAAGTGCCGTCAATGCGAACAAGAGGTGACCGAGACGTGTAACTAAGGGCACCCCATACTATCACGCCGGGTGATACGACAGCATGGCGGTGACGAATACACGCTTCCAATCTGCGTTCACCGCGATGTCGCCAAACACGAATGCGACCATCATCCTTCTGTAAAGAGAACCTGGATTCATCCGAAAAAATGGCGTTTTGCCATTCGTGCACCCAGGGTCGTCGTTGAGGACACCATTGCAGGCGTTCCTGTCTGTGATGCAGCGTCAAGGGTAACCGCAGCCACGGTCTCCGAGCTGATAGTCCATGCTGCTGCAAACGTCGTCGAAATATTCGTGCAGATTGTTGTTGTCTTGCAAACGTCCCCATCTGTTGACTCATGCAGATAAGATGCCTGTCATCTCGACTGCTAGTGATGCGAGGCCGTTGGGATTCAGCACGGCGTTCCGTATTACCCTCCTGAACCCACCGATTCCATATTCTGCTAAAGTCATTGGATCTCGACCAAAGCGAGCAGCAATGTCGCGATTCGATAAACCCCAATCGCAATAGGCTACAATCCGACCTTTATCAAAGTCGGAAACGCGATGGTACGCATTTCTCCTCCTTACACGAGGCATCAGAACAACGTTTCACTAGGCAACGCCGACCAACTGCTCTTGGAGTATGAGAAATCGGTTGGAGACTATCCTCATGTCAGCACGTTATAGGTGTCACCATCGGCGCCAACCTTGTGTGAATGCTCTGAAAAGCTAATCACTTGCATGTCACAGCATCTTCTTTCTGTCGGTTAAATTTCGCGAGTGTAGCACGTCATCTTCGTGGTGTAGCAATTTTAATCGCCAGTAGTGTAGTTTGTAGGCTTCTATTTATTGCACCGCATGTCTGCTGGAAGCCAATGCCATTGCTGCAGTGGTACCATCGGCTCGCATCGTATCACCGAAGTCGGGCGCTGTCGATCTGGGCTGCCTCCTGTGTGGGTGACCGCCGGGGCCCGCTGACCACTGTTCGCAAGCGGGGTGCACTCAGCCCTCGTGAGGCGAACTGAGGAGCTGCTTGACTGAGAAGCAGCGGCTCCGGTCTCGTAAGCTGACAACGGCCGGGACAGCAGTGTGCTGACAGCATGTGCCTCCATGTCGGCATCCAGTGACGCCTATCGTTTGAGGGTGACACGGCGGTCGGTCGGAAACCGTTGGGCCTTCCCTCGTCTGTTCAGGTGGATTTAGACTTTATGTTTGCTGGAACACTGGCAATTAGTTTTTAAAACCCTTTTCATATTTATAACTGACATATGTTCCTAAGTAATTAAAACCCACAACTTGTTCTAATGTAGCGTCACCGATTACAATTTTAGTTCCAGCAGCACATTTACCTTTGAAGGCCCATACTTTTTGTCTTATTAAATAAATTTTGATATTATAATCTTCACATAACTTCTGTGAAATATGTACTGCTGTTTGCAGATCGTCTACAGTTTTACTTATAATAATCTGCTCATCAGAGAATAGCATTGTCCTTAAGTGCAATAGAAATGCCTTCTCCAATTTTATACATCCACTATCTAGTAAGAGCGTTGATATAAATTGTAAACGAAGTGGGAGACAAGTGGCAACCCCGCCTCATATCTTGGTTTATACGTATCTTTATGCTACACCTTCGGTTTCCGACGTATGCGCTGATTGTTGCGTCGTTGCATATAGCCTTTAACACTTTAGTTACGACTTGTAATCTTCTCCTGCTTACACAATCGAATGCTTTTTCATAATCAATAAAGGCAACATGTTGAAAGTTTATATTATCTTCTCTTTGCTATTACATGCTTAACTGTGACAGTGGCATCTGTACGTGATTCTAAAACCGTTTTCTTTTTCTTGTACTAAAACGTCTGGGATGGGCCGTACGCGTTTTTCCTGTATCCTTGCATATATTTTATATCCTGCGTTCATAATACATATTTCCCTACAATTTTCACGCCTGTTCCTAACAACGTTTCCAAACATAGTCCTAACTTTATAGTTCTTCTACTGCAAGGCCTTAATCAGATGATACAAAGGATGATTTCTTGAGGCAACAGTCTGGCTGCTGATGAAGTTTGGTTTTCTTCCTGTTTTGCATGTTTACTTCACAAAGAGTACAAAACTTCCTCTTGAGACGAACAACAGAGTCATGGTCATCAGGTTGTGCATCTGGGTTGAATGGAGAGTTTTTTGGTAGCTTTAGAAAACAAACAGGTATGATATTAGCATTAAGGTTTTCATATAACTAAACAACTTATTAATATTTTCTGCAGCAGCAGCTCCCAAAATAAAGAAAACTCACAGACCAGAGTACTCATGTATGCACAAGAAAAAGAATTAATACGTTGAGAGTTTTTAATTAATAGTTTGTTGCCTAGTCACAACATTCTCAATTATTTTAAACGTAAATATTCTAGTAAAATATACAATCCATAGGCAGCGACTGTGACACCAGCTGCCGAAAGCCAAGAAAAACAAATTCATCATCAAATACTGTCAAATAAATTGGTATTATACAAGGGAAAATTGCAATAATTTATGGAAAGAACTAGTGCAACTGGGAGAAATTATGAAAAACACACTACTCTGATGCGAACACAAGACGATGAAGTTCCATCAAACTGGGATTTACGGAAATGCCCTGAACATATTGTGCTGTATTTCATTAGTGTGCTGTATTTCGTCGCAATCCTTGATCTGCCATGTTTTCCTTGTATTATCCTTTGTGAACCTACATATTGTAAACATAAAAGTTAGTTAGTGAAAAACATGTAAACGGCTAGTTCATGTTCAAAACAAAAGTATTACACTCTTAAAGAAAAAAATCTTATCCAAACTCGTAGATTTTATGCCAGCGAGGTTAGTGGTTAAGCGACGCCACTGGTTCTCATGGAGGCGCGATTTCAGAACTGTGACAGCGACTGGATGTTAAATATGAACTGCAATGCAGCCCGACATGTAGAAAACCGTGTCTGTTATTAAAAACTGCTCTTAGACCGTAGTGTCAATGAAAATATTGCTTGAATGACGTTATTTACCATGGAAGCTGCGTGCAGGTGTCGGTGTGCACGTTTCGACGCAAAACAAATTCAAAACTACGAAAGCGACTAGCTGTTACAAAATACCGGCATGTAAGCAGGAATACGTGTCAGATCCCCCCTATGACATTGAGAAAGTAACCAACAAGATAAAAAGTAAAGTAAGGTAAGGCAAGGAAAAATAAGTTACATCGAAAGAAGTACGGCACAAAATCTCACTGACACATCGAGGTAGTCAAAAACGTAAAACAAAGAGCATAAGAAATTGAAGTTTATAAAGACTACGAAAATAGTGTTTTACAGTCATAAATATTCCACGAAATTCCATAAAATACGCGTACATAACATCAGTAATACGGAAATGAGGTTACATCATTACGACATTATACATAATGAACCCTTCTAAGTAGTCGTAAATGTAAAACAAATGCATAAGCAGTCAATAGTCAGAAGACTGTCGAGTATAGCTGTTTACAGTCACAAAAAGCCCATAAAATAGCAATAAGCGTGAAGTTACAATTATCATTTGGAGAAATTATAAAGGAATAAAAACGAACAGATGTAAAATAGCATACTTTAACTGAATATTTCGTCGGTTCCTGGTAGAACAACATTATAATGAAAGCGTTAGTTTGCTTTTGCTCTACAGTATTAGTTTTATTGGACTAACGTCTGAAGATGGCCCTGTAAGCCGAAAACTGGATAACCCAATCATAGTAATACTGTAGAATGAAAGCAAATTAGCGCTTTTCATTTATTAACATAGCATTCGTTAGCTAGCCTAGAGCAAAATCATCATATTACATCAAGGGAGGCACTGCACAGTGTTAACGTAAGACAAACTGGACCTATTGAGCTAGCCATGAATAAAAACTAGGAAAGAAAGGCAGCCAAAAGTGTAAAATAAAATAAACAAGGTTTTATACAACTATGAGAACATCCATAAAAATAAAAGAAAGAACAAAAAAGGAGCAGAAGGGTACCCACTCTTTACAGGAAGTCTTCAAAAAGATCATAGAAATATTGTTCTATGAGGTACAATTGCTCGTTGAGTATCAACAAGAACCATAAATTTCTCTCTTTTAATGTGTTGAATAACAGTCCTCCAGATCCAGTGTGAAATTTTTTAAAGTAATTGGTTATAGATCCTTCTGAGCGACTGTGATGTGTCAGGTGTTGGCCAAATCTGATTTACTTGAGACGCGTGTGAAGTATGTTCCTTATAAGCAGTGAAGTTCCGATTCGTCTGGTCAATATAATGTTTATCACGGTCATTACACAACATTTTATAAACACCTGGATTTAACAGCTATTATTGCAGTTTCCTTTTTTACGTTTCAGCCTTGTCTGCAAAAGGTTGTTAGCAGCAAAGGCTACTGTCAGATCGCTTTTCTTGAACAATTTATTAATTTTGTCAGAAATTACAGCCCATGTGTATCATTTTGGTAAATTTGCTGTTGGGAGTTGTAAGACTGTTGTCGAATTGTTGCAATTTACATAGCAAATAATTAACTTTATTGGGTTTAACGCAGTAAGCTTTGGCAATTTACTTTAAAATGTTTAATTCTTTTTGGATTGCATCTAGTTTCATGGGTAGTTTAAGTTTTCTCCGTATCAAAGATTTCAAAAATGTTTTTTATGTTTAAAAGGATGGCATGAATTTGCATTAATAATTGTATCCGTGGCAGTCCTGTAAATGGTAGTGCAATGTCTACCGGTGCATTTTGAAATAGTTAGATGTAAAAAGTTAAAGATATTGTTGTTTCCGTATTCTGGTGTAAAAACAAAATTGGTATGAAAGTTATTTAAAATGTTAGTGATGAAAGCACCTCGACTCTGGAACCTTTATATAACAACAATCGTCAATGTTTCTCTCATAAAATAAAATTTCATTTGTTATTTGCAGATTGTTTTTGAAAAATTGTAATTCTACGTGATTTATAAAGACATAAGTTATGGTACCGGCAACTGCATTGCCCATTATTAATCCCTCTTTTTGGAAGTAGATTTTGCCATTGAATGAGAAGTAGCGGAAAGCATTAGTATTTATAAGCAACTCAATGAACTATGTTTTTTCTCCTGTACTTATAACGTTATTTTGTAGTAAATTGTTTTTAATAATGATTATTATTTCGGGGACTAGTATGTTAGTAAACAGGTTCTTAATGTCTAATGAGGCAAATTTTGTATTGTTAGGAATTTCAATGTTGTAGGTTGGCTGCTGCAATTTTTATATATCTTCTTTATGCCAAAGTTCTCTTTAAAAGCGTAAAACTTTCAAAATATCATCCAGTTTTTTATCAGGGTTGTACGATGGACAGTTCACATTATTAACAATTGGACGTATTAGGTTTGTATAGCTTTAACTGGGATCTTAATTTATGTAACTGGGATTTCATTGTCTTCAGTGTAGGTTTTTCTTTCAGCAAAATTTTTAAGCATATTTTGAAATATCGGAGTTGTTAATTTCAGTAGTGCCATTTTCAATGAAAAACGTTAAAAGTCTTTGAGGTATGATAACTTTCATTAACAAGGACCAATTTCTCCACGAGAAATATTCTCAGAAATTATTCACATAATTGTTGTATGTCCGCCTGAGGAATATCGTGTCAAATTCTGTCCAGTTGGCCGTTAGATCGTCAAAATCCTGAGATGGATCGTAGGATCTGCCCATAAGTTTCCGAACGTTCTCAACTGGGGAGAGATCACCGACATTGCTGGCCAAGGTAGGGTTTGGCAAACTGTAAGGGTGTCGGGAAGACGACCGAAGAGGTCCTGCTGCGTAAAGAAGTGGCACCCCAGACGATAACTCCTGGTGTTTTGCGCCGTATGGCCGGCGACCGTCAGCCTGGTATGCCACTACTGTCCACACACGTCATCGGTGGTGATCGGGGCTCAGTTCGATGCAGGACTCATCACCACGCCCTGTCTGGTTGCCCTTCTTGCAAGCTATCCTGGGTTTTCATTACAGCTAGGTGAAGCGTTTGGAGCATTATGGCCAGGGCCCTCCAGTCAGGTAGGGATTTTGGAGGTCTGACCCGCAAATTGGTAAGACTTTTGCACGATACACCTCAGGAAGATATCCAACAACTCTATCAATGAAGGCCAAGCCCAATAATTGTCCTCGCATCAGGACCCGAGGTGGACCATGGCGTTATTGGTTGCTCAATTTATGAAGGTCTTTCTCTTAAATAAATCATCGCGTTTTTATGAAAGTATAATCATGCATATGACAGGTATCGTCCCATTCGCATAATTCCTTCCTTTTCATTGTTTAGCTTAGAGTGCATTTGTAAGTGAGACGAGTAACCATTTTTGCACAAATTTACGTATTTCGATGAATAACACTACAACACACACACACACACGCTACTCACAGTGGTTCGGTCTGTAACACACCACGGCACAGTGTACGTGTCACTCACTGGCTTCACGTTAATGGTTTTAGGGCACCTGCATACCTGCATGTATGCCCAGTAGTCGGTATCTGTGGTATATCAGTTGTTGCTCAGTTGTGGCGGTTTGTCTTAACTACGCTCTTTGGCGAGGATTAAGTCTTGGCCAATGCGAATACAACAGGGCCATTGATCTGCATTTGAAGGGGAAACAAAAGATTCTACTTGGTTCTGCGCTCTTCTGTGCTGCGTTCGATGCAAGATAGAAGTATGGGTGCTCTGAGTTGTATTGAGAGGGAAAGAAATTGCTTGACGATTACAACGTGGGTTTGTACGTGTAATCTCATAACGAGAATTGCAAACTGCATTATTTGGTCGCAAGCGATGAATGATAATATGGAATATTCTGCAATGAGTTGCTTGCCTTGCCATATTGATGCAAGGTACTCTTGTACTGATCTATTATGAGTGATACTGTGGAACATTCAGTTTCGATTAAAGTGGGCCGTAATTAATTGTTTTTATCCTATTGATCTGATCCACAGCCAAGCTATACACAATAATTCCAGTCTACATTCATCCGACTACTCTTGCCATTTTTCAACGGTTTCATGAGCACCTTGTGAGCGAAATCTTTGTCTTGCAATGCCATAGGTGCCAGGTGGTTTATATAACTATGTTCTTCACGTACAATGAAAAACATGGCTGCAACGATTAAAAATTGATACAAAATATTTCTACATTTATTGAAGCACTCATTATTAAACCGAGAGTATTTATATAACTTTTCTTTTCGAGAAGCCATATCGACGTGCATTTACAAACTATTCAGTAACCGGTTTCTACTTTTATCTTCGCCTTCAGCAAGAGTGTTTATTCCATGGGAATTGTTTTCCATATGAATCATGCAGTTAATCAGCATAGGATTGCTAGCAGTACTTTTTGTACAATTCTTCCAGATTTCAGGAGCAGACTTTCCTTCGAGATCTTTGGTGCAGAAACTGATACATAAAGTTCATGTAGAATTTTTCTGTTACTCCATCTATTCATTTCTTTTTTTGAAAAGTGTTTAAATTTCAATTAAGAGCCAAGCATGTTCCCTGCACAACAAGGCGCCCATATGACACATAATAGTTCCATTAGCAGTAAACTCGATCAGTAAACCGAATTTAAATATTTTTGAACCTTAATTAACCGTTGTGAGTAGTAAATGGTACCTGGTAGTAGTTGGTATCTGTGTTAACTTGTTCTTGAAAGGCAGCATTTCGTGTTGCAACAGTACTTTCGTAGTCAATACTCACAGATAAACAGCGGCATTTTGAACGGAGCAGTTTTTTGTACTCATTCTATAAGTACTCAGAGATTTAACCAAATGCAGGCGAATTACATGTTCTATTCAATTAACTACCATCCTAGACTACCTCGGACTGATATTTGACTGTAAACCCACACGAGAGCCCCATCATCAAAGCGAAGGCCCACAATAGTCTAAAATCCATGCACATCCTCAACAGCTACAGAGCCTGTGTTTGTCCCACCCTACTCGTGCTGCGACCCTCCCCTCTCGGTCTCCACCTAGGATTTGTTTGTTGCAGCTTCTAAACTGTAAATATCTCTGTTGATGAGCAGAGTAAGTATGATTTCTCAAATTCGTTCCTGAATTTTTTGATACGTGTTATATAAAAGCCATTAAATTTTGCCAGTGTGAAACCACTATTTTATTACAACTGTATACCATAATTAGAAATTCATTATCACAAACATCAGCTGGCTTCATTTTTACTGTTCCATGTAGAATTTTTGCTGTTCCATGTAGATCCTGTTACACTAATTATTTGTGGAAGAATACCTGTTTATTTGTACAATCCACAAAGATTAAAATTCATCCCATTATGGGTTTTTATCATTCTGTTCAAATGTTCCACAATACTTGCCTTCAACTCGGAGACTGTCAATCAGTGGTATGTATATGCGACAACACTCCATTACCGTTATGAAATATCTATTATAAAACTTGTCACCATGATTGCTTTGAAGGTTTACTGGTCATCGCTTTGTCTCTGTCTGCACCAGGCATGTATACCAGTACTTAATTTCTCAAATTTTACCTGCTGGAATGCACCACTCCAACGACCTCTCCTCCTCTATAGGGGTAAAGATCACAACTGTCGGTGTCTGAAAACTTGTGATAAAGTTTACAATGAGAAAACTTTTTCTACAAAATACTTTTCTGAAATTCAGATTTTTAAATTAAAGTAATTTACAACCAGGGCAACAAAACCTCTGGACGTAACATAAACAGTGGATTGCGCCTCTACCCATTACATCCCCCATTGCCACACTCGCCGGTGCCGCCGCTGCAACTAATTATAGTTCCACGGCGATTTAATAAACTTTTATAAACATATACTATTTCAAATTCTGGTGAAAACCTGTTGCAGTGGGTCCAAAAGTCCTGGGAGGCGACGGATAATCGTTCTAGTGCGTTCCGGTCGAAATTAAGCCTTGTTTCAAGCACCTGTGCAACACCCTCCTCAGTCTTTGCTTTCACAGGTAGGGCACAGACAAATTCTGACTCTGTATCACTGACCATTAAAATATATTTGAAACCTTTATTTGCTCGTGGATCTCGTCTCGTATTTACAAGATCTGCCTGCCATATATCATCCAAATTTCGAATTGTAGTGTAGCTGCGAAAGAAAGTTTTTGAATGATGGTTTGCGAATTACCCTAACTACCGTCTCCATAATTATTCAGTAATGCTTCTTTTTCAAAGTTCTGAAATGATTAAATGATTTCATTCATGTGGACCATATTCCCGGAGGTATCTTATGCAATGAACAGTTATAACCGTTCAGTTATTTTGTTCGTGTTATCATAAAATGTATACTACAGAGATTGAATGTTCATTTCTGAACTGAATCTTGACATATTTGCAGAACTATGCATATGAGATAACACAATTTTAGTAAATTTGGTACTTCCTACTTTTGGGGCTTTCTATTCGTCGATCTTGGACATTGCTTTTCCTATGTACATTAGTCACTTTTGGGGCTTTCTATTCGTCGATCTTGGACATTGCTTTTCCTATGTACATTAGTCACGTTTGTATTTGAGATATATTTCTACTTCTTCCTGAATATAGTTATTGAGTTTTCAGGTTTTTTAAGTACATAGCATCCACTAAACCAAAGTTCTTTCACTTTCTCCATTCGCAAGGCGTAATGAATCCTTTGTTATACTTATAGTGTGCTTACCCAGCTTATCCCTGCTGACACCTTATATTCTCTCTATTCCACTATCACTGCGATGGTTGATGAATTTGTTAATAATATATCCTTCTTCTTCATCTCTTCTACCTCCATCTTTCTGTGCTAATTTTAGCAATCGTTTTTACCAACGAACAGCCTTTTACCCCTTGATAACTTTATTTTTTGACATGATGTAGCATACTGAACAGTCTTTCATATAGTACACACTTATATATTCTTGGACTACTAGAATGGTGGGTTGTTCTTTTCCTTAACTCATTTGTCTCAGCTCTATATCGAACAATTCTTTCATTCATGTCCTCCATTAGGGATTCGTAGAACTCCATTTCCCATTCACAACGTATCCTACTTTCAATATACCATTTTCTGCTGTTTTTGATATTTGCCTGACTAGAAATCCTTAAGTTCTTTCCATTTCACTTCACTGATCCCCACTCTATTTAAACGGTCTCCGGATTTGTCTTTTCAGATTTTGTAGCTTGCCTACCACGTTCAGACTTCTGACATTCCCCACTCCAACTAATAGGATATTCCATCGTTTTGTCATTGTCATTTCCCTTTTGACAGCCCCCTCTCACGTTAAAAGTGTCAAATTCCGTTAATGCTATGTTGAGACTTTCGTTGAATGCTTCAATTTTTCCCTCAACGTGCAGTTCATGTTGATGGATTGTCAGTTAACAGTTCAACTCTGGATTCAAACATTTCACCTTTCATAGCGGTTGACCAGATAATAAATCCATTTCTGTTAATTTTGTCTTGAAACCCTCGTTGGCAGCCTAAATTTTTATAGGAAACATATAAACGGATATTTCGTTCGTGTTCATCCCCTTGGAATGGGTGCATGGCATCCTTGTGAATTTGCCCATGTTACACAATAAATTGGAATATGTATTGGAACACTGACTATCAGACAGAAATTTATGAGAGTTTCATTTATAAGGTCCACTATTCAATATTTTTTATCGGTAACCAGAAACCTGCACCGTGTGTGATTCGAGCAATCCTTGCACATGGTTATAAATTCATTGCATGCCGTGTCAGCTTCTACATGTGCTTGATAAATGTGTTTCAAATTCATGCTGTCTTGTTTAAAAGCTATAATAGGGTATGCATTATCCCTTACCAACTGCTTCGAAACGCTATCATACAGGTGTGGCCAAGATTTCGACTCGAAGGCTATGCGTGGGCAGGGCGTCAAAGCACTCGGCGTCACTTCACATTTACCCCATCGCCACGCCACGCTGTTTGAGGGCGAGGAGAAGGAAGAATGGAAAACTGCAAACGCACCACATTTAAATGGCAGTGCAGTCGCACTGCATACTACTTCGTTTTATTTTTCACTTCTCTCTACGACATAGGTTACAAACAAAACAAATTGTCAGTATTATGTAATTATTTTTGACGCGCTGAAGAATAATACAATTTTTACTGCTAAAAACTGCCGGCATACGGACAGACGCAAACAATTTCACAGAGTTTCGCATTCAACGCAGATGAGAACATCATCGTGGTTTCTGCAGATAAATACAACACTACTGTCGTAATGAAGAGTAAAGATCATCATGAAAAAATCATTGACATTTTGGATCCCAACAATTACAAACAACGTCAGAAGGATCCGACATCGAGGATTTTAAAAATGACCAATCAATTGGTGAAAGTGTCTTCCTTCTCTTCAGTCGACAAGAAGCAACTTTTTAAATCAGGAGCTTACTCTCCCAGAGTCTATGCGTTACCCAAGGTACATAACCCGCTGTTACCTTTGAGAACTATAGTCAGCGCAATAGGGTCTTCTACCCATGAATTAGCCGGACACCTTTCCTTGCTGCTGAAACCTCATGTTGGTGGAACTGACAGTCATGTTAAAAATTCATATTTCATCGATATTATTAAGGAAATTAGTCTCGCGCATGTGACCACTTCTTAAGTTACATTACTTTGTATTATCAAATATAAAAAATGTAAGTAAAGTTTCTGGCAAAATAGTAAACTGTTCATTAAATAAATACGCAGGTATGACAAAATGTGACGTACTGATGCTGCGATTATTTGCTGTGTAAACGTGGACAATATGATGTTCTTACATACAACCGCGTGATAAAAGGGATATAAAAGACGTTGTCAGCGTGGGGGTGCTATTCTGTCATTCTGCACAACGGATTAATCTGAGATGTACCCTTTAACCTGTGGCTCCTCCAAGATGCAATTTCCACCCCCACACTACTACAGAAGTCAGACTGACACTCCTAACGTTCTAAAGAGAAATGCCTGAAAAACTTTCAGCAATAAATATCTTCTGGAGTCATCCACTGAAAGGAAATGACACAAAAATTCACAAAATTTCTTTCTTGGGTACTGGAGTAGTGCCAGTTAGTATAAGAAAAACATGAAACTAACGAAAATTATGATTGTTTTGCCAAAATTCTGCGAAATCACAGTGGCACTTTTAGTTATGAACTGAACAAGTTATTTCAGGGTTCTTTTCAGAATGCGAAGTTACCTCTGAAGAATAGGATTCACTAATGAAATTTCTATACAAAGTTTAAGATTGTTGACACGGCAGAATGGCTGAGAGGCGCGCCTACTCAACTCGAATAATTATCCGTTAGAATGTTGCTAGGTACGGTCGAGGCTGTCGCGTGTGAAATGCAGTGAAGTTTACTGTTCTGGAGGAAATATGGGGCTCGGAATAGCTGTAGCGCACAATACCGTAAGCTGCGATGACTGCTGTCTGCGCCGCTCGCTGCTGACAAATAAGATAACTCTCGTTCTATCTGGACTGACCTTAACCAATCAAACTCTCCCTATGCCTTGATGATGTCAAGGACTCATATTCGCCCCTAGTCTAACTATTGACGTGGTACACCGGTCAGATAACCAGTCCACCGTGATGCCACTCAAAAATTCGCTCGCAGGGGTTTAACTATAACTCTGTCCATTCACATCGCACAATAAGTGTGGTGGCCGACACAGTGAACAACGCTTAATCGCAAGGACTCAATATAGAGTCACACTCCGATTTGCTCTCGACAGAGATGCTCTCCCAGTGAAGTACTGAGGAGAGACTTGCTCCTCACTCTAAGAGTACACGTACGAGCGCACACGCTCTCGTTACGTGTTCTTGCTCCAAGAGTGACAACGGAACGGCTCCTCTCCATGCCAGACGTGAAGGGGTATATCTTTTGGTCTCTCCCGTTACTCCTTCAGCTTAAGGCGTCAGGAATATCGTCTGCCAATCAGCATTACTCTTCTAAAATGGGAGAATGACGTTTCGTTTAAGGCAACCAATCCGGAAATCTGTAGCATCGGCACTTGGCGTTTGCTGTCTCCCTGTGAAAACCTCGCCGGCGCTCAGTCCGGAACGGCGCGACCGCTACGGTCGCAGGTTCGAATTCTGCCTCAGGCATGGATGTGTGTGATGTCCTTAGGTTATTTAGGTTTAAGTAGTTCTACGCTCTAGGGGACTGATGACCACAGATGTTAAGTCCCATAGTGCTCAGAGCCATTTGAACCATTTTTTGTGAAAACCTCTGAAACTGTGTGCTATGTTTGTAAAGAATGTGTAGGTTGGGCACTCCCACACAATGTAGCAGAATTTGCTTTTAAGCCGAACACGGGGTCGTTCTCCCTTTCACTCGGGTAAACGCTGTCTGCTCTACGGGCCGTCGCCGGCTGATGTAGGTGGGTTGACTCGTTCTCTGAAGGGACCAGCCTCCTGGTGTGTGGTTTGCCTCTGCTGATCTAAAAGCTTTGGTGACCGTCGTGTCTTGAATGTGTGTGTATACGTCAGCTTCGAGTATTTGAATCTTGGTGCGCAATTGCGCTTTACTTGTTATGTGCATATCGTTTACATGAATTCATATAACATTGGCTTTATCTTATCGAGTTTGGGTTTGAATGAAGCGTCTTGATGTGCGGAATATGTAAGCAATGAAGGTCATGAGACCGTGACGTCTTACAACGTAATTAATCAGAAAATATATTAGATACAGGTATGTAACTTTCAGAGATGTCGGCTGTAGTGAAATGCTATCTTCAGAGATATCGTTCATTGAAAATGCATAAAACGATTAAAAGTTGTTAATTCAGAGGGTCACTGCGAGAATGTTTATTCGCTATGAAATATTAGGTCCTGTAGTCTTAAAGATGTTGAAATACTGTTATGTCATCGGATTTTCCTCATTTTGGTGGACATGACAGGAACTCCACGAGATCCCGTTCCCACAGCACCATGCCTGACCTGTTCAAGCATAGTGAGTTTCCTCCAGATGGTGTTACGTTGCGTGCCACCCCTTAAGGCTCAAACCCACTAACCGGGCGCTGCCACACCAAAAATTCCGTCCCCCTTGGAGTAACTCGAGAGTGGCGCAAGCCTCACTTGAATGGCTATACAGCCCTCGTAAGCCAGTGAGTTCCGCAACTCCTGGGGAAACGAATTGCAAAGTTCCCACGAATTCCCTTGGCCGAAACGACATACGTTCAGAGAGAAATTTGGCTTTGAAAGTAAACCTTTATCAAGCGAGCTGAGTAAAAACCCTGAGAGGTTTTGGACGTACGTCTAATCGGTAAATGGGTCAAAATCATCTCTTCATTCACTCGGTGACCATACTGGCGCCGAAACGGAAGATGTCAGAGAGAAGGCCAAAATACTGAATTCAATCTTCCGAAATTGTTTCACCGCGGACGGTCGTAACACGGCCCCTCCTTTCAATCATCGTACGAACGTCAAATGGCAGACATTGACATAACCGATAGGAGAACAGAAAAACAACTAGAATCGCTTAGTAGTGGAAAGGCGTCAGGACCAGATGAGATACCTATAAGATTCTACAAAGATTATGCGAAAGAATTTGCTCCCCATCTAGCAGTAATTTATCGTAGATAGCTTTAGCAATGGAAGGTACCTAACGACTGGAAAAAAGTGAAGGTCATTACAGTTTTTTAGAAGGGTCGTACGACAAATGCACACAATTACAGACTTCTATCGCTCTTGTAGACCTATATCGTTGAAGTCAATCTGTTGTAGAATTATGGAACATATCTTATGCCCAAAAATGATGATGTTTTTGGAGAACGAAAATCTCCTCTATAAAATATAAACATCGATTTCGCAAACTTGCGTCCAATGTTTACGCTCCTTACAACAAGCGAGGTGTCGTTTGGCATTTACCGGCGTGATGTGTGGCTTATGCACAGCCGCTCGACCATGATATTCAAGTTTTCTCACCTTCCGCCTAACTGTCGTAGTACTTGCAGTAGATCCTGATACGGTTTAGAATTCCTGAGTGATGGTCTGGATAGATGTCTGCCTGTTACACATTACAGCCCTCTTCAACTGTCGGCGATCTCTGTCAGTCAACATCCGAGGTCGGCCTGTGCGCTTTTGTGCTGTACGTGTCCTTTCATGTTTCCACATCACTATCACATCGCAAACAGTGGATCTAGGGATGTTTAAGAGTGTGAAACTCTCGCCTACAGACGTGTGGCGCAATTGACAGCCAATCACCTGATCACGTTCGGAGTACGTGACTTCCGCGAAGCGCCCATTCTGCTCTCTCACGATATGTAATGACTACTGAGGTCGCTGATATGGAGTACCTGGATGCGTGGCAGCAAAATGCACCTAATATGAAAAACGTATGTTTTTTGGCGTGTCCGGATACTTTTGATCAGATGTATATAAATCATGTAGTAAAGAGTGTCGGATGCTCTTTAAGACTGTTCGTAGATGACGTGAATGTCTGTAACAAAGTAGCAAAGCGAGAAGACAGTAACGATTTGCAGAATGACCTCCAGAGAATTTATAAATGGTGCAGGCTCTGGCAGTTGGCACTGAACGTAAATAAACGTAACATATTGCACATGCATAGGTAAGGAAATCCACTACTGTACAGCTACACTATTAAAGCAATGGAGGCAGTATCTACTTTAAAATATCTGGGAGCAACTATGCAGAGCGACCTTAAGTGGAATCACCACATAAGACAAATAGAAGGAATGGCAGAGTCCAGACTCATATTGATAGGAAGAATGTTCAGAAAATGTAACTCATCCACGAAAGCAGTGGTTAATAAGGCTCTTGTTCACCCGATTCTTGAGTACTGTTCACCTGTCTGGGATTCTTACCAGGAAGGACTGACAGAAGAGATAGAGAAGATCCAACGAAGAGCGGCGAGTACCCTGACGGGATCGTTTAGCCGGTGCGAGAGCGTTACAGAGATTCTCAACAAACTCCATTGGCAGACATTACAAGAGAGGCGCTGTGCATCACAGAGAAATTTACTATTGAAATTTCGAGTGAGCACATTCCGGAAAGAGTAGGACAACATATAAATTACCCCAACATACGTGTAGCGTAATGACCGCGAGGAGAAAATACTAGAAACTACACTCCTGGAAATGGAAAAAAGAACACATTGACACCGGTGTGTCAGACCCACCATATTTGCTCCGGACACTGCGAGAGGGCTGTACAAGCAATGATCACACGCACGGCACAGCGGACACACCAGGAACCGCGGTGTTGGCCGTCGAATGGCGCTAGCTGCGCAGCATTTGTGCACTGCCGCCGTCAGTGTCAGCCAGTTTGCCGTGGCATACGGAGCTCCATCGCAGTCTTTAACACTGGTAGCATGCCGCGACAGCGTGGACGTGAACCGTATGTGCAGTTGACGGACTTTGAGCGAGGGCGTATAGTGGGCATGCGGGAGGCCGGGTGGACGTACCGCCGAATTGCTCAACACGTGGGGCGTGAGGTCTTCACAGTACATCGATGTTATCGCCAGTGGTCGGCGGAAGGGGCACATGCCCATCGACCTGGGACCGTACAGCAGCGACGCACGGATGCACGCCAAGACCGTAGGATCCTACGCAGTGCCGTAGGGGACCGCACCGCCACTTCCCAGCAAATTAGGGACACTGTTGCTCCTGGGGTATCGGCGAGGACCATTCGCAACCGTCTCCATGAAGCTGGGCTACGGTCCCGCACACCGTTAGGCCGTCTTCCGCTCACGCCCCAACATCGTGCAGCCCGCCTCCACTGGTGTCGCGACAGGCGTGAATGGAGGGTCGAAAGGAGACGTGTAGTCTTCAGCGATGAGAGTCGCTTCTGCCTTGGTGCCAATGATGGTCGTATGCGTGTTTGGCGCCGTGCAGGTGAGCGCCACAATCAGGACTGCATACGACCGAGGCACACAGGGCCAACACCCGGCATCATGGTGTGGGGAGCGATCTCCTACACTGGCCGTGCACCTCTAGTGATCGTCGAGGGGACACTGAATAGTGCACGGTACATCGAAACCGTCATCGAACCCATCGTTCTACCATTCCTAGACCGGCCAGGGAACTTGCTGTTCCAACAGGACAATGCACGTCCGCATGTATCCCGTGTCACCCAACGTGCTCTAGAAGGTGTAAGTCAACTACCCTGGCCAGCAAGATCTCCGGATCTGTCCCCCATTGAGCATGTTTGGGACTGGATGAAGCGTCGTCTCACGCGGTCTGCACGTCCAGCACGAACGCTGGTCCAACTGAGGCGCCAGGTGGAAATGGCATGGCAAGCCGTTCCACAGGACTACATCCAGCATCTCTACGATCGTCTCCATGGGAGAATAGCAGCCTGCATTGCTGCGAAAGGTGGATATACACTGAACTAGTGCCGACATTGTGCATGCTCTGTTGCCTGTGTCTACGTGCCTGTGGTTCTGTCAGTGTGATCGTGTGATGTATCTGGCCCCAGGAATGTGTCAATAAAGTTTCCCCTTCCTGGGACAATGAATTCACGGTGTTCTTATTTCAATTTTCAGGAGTGTAGAACCAATAGAGTGGCTTATCGACAATCACTGTAGCGATGCGCTGTTCTTGAGTGGAACAGGGTTGGTGGGCTCAGTTGCTGGTTGAGCCGTGTGTGGGTCGTGTTTATCCCCTGCTTAGGCCAACGGCATTATCCCCATACACAGCGCAAATGTTTCTGGCTCTCTCCGCTGCACCATCATGTATTTTACACCCTGCTTTTAACGTACTTCCACCTCACTACGTTAATTTAAATTACTGTTGTCAGTGAGTTGCTGCTTTGCCTGACCGTGACCGGCGCTAGCAGCGCGTATCGATATATTCCACCTCTCGCAGTATCTTTGCTCGACTTGTCGGTCGTTGTCCGTTGTAAACCAGCTCGGCTCGGGTCGCGAGTTCGGGCTGCCAGTCAGTCGGAACGCGTCCAGAGCGCAGCCCGGACCTGCCAGTCGGGGAGTTGCAGTGCGGCTCTGGTGCAGTCGGGTTGGAGCAGCAGTGAGGTCTGCGCCGACGCGGCTCGCCCGACCACTGCCGCCACGCGTCACCTGAGCCGGGCCACGGCCTTGGTGGACCGCCGGTCGGTCGACCTATCGGACGACTCGTTTTGGATCGCCGTTCGTTCGTGAGTCGGCTGTGTGGGTGGGCATCGACTCACGATTCGTCTTCGTGCGTGCTTAGTTACTGCTGGGTATCATTCAGATCTTCGTGCAACTGTCTGTCAGGTTGTGAGGTTGTGTGTGTAGTTGGCGTTATTTTAGATGTCGTCATTCTGAGGGGAGTCGGTCGGCTGGTGCGGACCAGGGAGGATACATCCGTGTGGCGCAGTCGGCTGGGGCCGCTGGCACTCCCTGCGCAGTGTCGGAGCTTGTGTGGAGCTGTCCGATCGCTACGAGCTTTGTGGTTCACCGACCCAAGACGTCAACGTTGAGTAGTGGTTTCAACTACGCCAGCCACGTCCGTTCATGTTGTGTTCGTTTCGGTGGTTCGCTGTTGGGGAGGTTTCCCTGTGGGCAACACTGAGTGTAGGTATTGCTGAAACTTAGCTCCCATGCGGTGGAATTGACTATAATTGTAGACTGCAAGTCAAGTGCACCAGCGGAATTTTCTGCCTTGTGGTCGTTAGTGTTAGGGTTACCTGCCCTGGTCACTTACGTAGTTTCAGGCAGTGTCCTTTCCTCACCTGTTGACGCTGTCCCACACCGTGTGTACTTTTGACAGCTTAATACACATACACCCGTAATATTCTATGTTTGAATTCTCATGTACCGATAGGAGGCAAGCAAGTCGTGTGTCGGTTGGTTCATGGCTGTCCCCTGGTTGGGTTAAGACGGATCAAGTGTAGTTGTGCTCACCACCTGTCTCACCTAAGTGAACGAGGGCAGACTGACCCCCTGGAGGCTTCTGAGTGCTGTCGTCTTTACTGTCTTTCTCACCAATGATAAAAAAATTCTTGGCTTTACTGTGTTTTATGTAAGTTCGAATTCCGGCAAGTGGATATCTGCTGAAAAGTTATTGCGTTGTTGTCTTTTCTTTTAGTCCGGTTTCAGGTTTCAGCTACTTAAAACTTGTTAATGCCTATATATATATATATATATATATATATATATATATATATATATATATATATATATATATATAATTTTGGAAAATTGATTGTGGACAATCAGCCTTGGAACCTTTTTCTGAAAGTGAAACATGGACGATAAATAGTTTGGACAAGAGAATATAAGCTTTCGAAATGTGGTGCTACAGAAGAATGCTGAAGATTAGATGGGTAGATCACATAACTTTTAAGGAGGTATTGAATAGAATTGGGCAGAAGAGGAGTTTGTGGCACAACTTCACAAAAAGAAGGAACCGGTTGGTAGGACATGTTTTAAAGCATCAAGGGATCACAAATTTAGCATTGGAGGGCAGCGTGGAGGGTAAAAATCGTAGAGGCAGACCAAGAGATGAATACACTAAGCAGATTCAGAAGGCTGTAGGTTGCAGTAGGTACTGGGAGATGAAGAAGCTCGCACAGGATAGAGTAGCATGCATCAAACCAGTCCCAGGACTGAAGACCACAACAACTACCTTTCAAGCTTAAAGATTGCGGCTTGGTACCTTTTTCCTAAATTTATTTTCGAGCTTAAACATTGCGGCATTCTGCCTTTGAAAGGTTATGGTATTTTATTTCAAAATATTGAAACTTTTATTGTGGGTTTTCAGCCTTTTGTATTGCATCTTGTTTATGTTTGTCTATCCATCTTTGCGTTGAGGCTTTCACCCTAGCTGTGATAATATATATTTTCATTATTTATTTGCTACTTTAACTGCATGTTTATCTTGTTGATTTTAAATATTTATTTGGTGGCCTTCAGCCGTAAAAGAATTGCATTTTGAAACTCATAGTTTTAAAGGTTCGGCTATGTGCCGCTTTGGTTGTAAATGTGTTAAGTTACAATAAATGACAATTTTAAGGTGAAACTGACCCCAACATTACTTGACCCTTTCCACAATCCTAATCACCTGTTCTGCCCAGTGTGTTTAGCGGGGTTCTGTGGTACATAAGTACCCTCCGCTACACACCATCAGGCCGCTTGCGGAGTATGATGTACACGTGGATGTAGACGAAAATCCCCTGCATTTTTATCAAATACAATTCTCAGATTCAATTGCAGTTGTTGTTGTTGTGTAAGTAGTCAGTTTAGGTTTTTATATTGGTAACGCCACATAGCGCTCTGAATGAAAAATTACTGGCTGTGCTGTGCACAGTCTGTGTCTAGTTTGCATTGTTGTCTGCCATTGTAGTTCTGGGCAGTTGGCTGTTAACAGCACGTAGCGTTGCGCAGTTGGAGGTGAGACGCCAGCAGTGGTGGACGTGGGGAGAGAGATGGCGGAGTTTCGTAATTTGTAAGACTGGATGTCATGAACTGCTATATATATTATCACTATTAAGGTAAATACATTGTTTGTTCTCTATTAAAATCTTTCATTTGCTAACTGTCCCTATCAGTAGTTAGTGCCTTCAGTAGTTTGAATCTTTTATTTGGCTGGCAGTAGTGGCGCTCGCTGTATTGCAATAGTTCGAGTAACCAAGATTTTTGTGAGGTAAGTGATTTGTGAAACGTATAGGTTAATGTTAGTCAGTGCCATTTTTTTGTAGAGATTTTTGAAAGTCAGACTGCGTTGCGCTAAAAGTATTGTCAGTTTAAGCACAGTCTTGTATAATTTTTCCAAGGGGACGTTTCAGTTGTTGCGGTCTTCGAACCTGAGACTGGTTTGATGCAGCTCTCCATGCTGCTCTATGCTGTGCAAGCTTCTTCATCTCGCAGTACTAACTGCAACCTACATCCTTCTGAATCTGCTTAGTGTATTCATCTCTTGGTTTCCCTCTACGATTTTTACCTTCCGCACAGCCCTCCAATGCTGAATTTGTGATCCCTTGATTCCTCAGAATATGTCCTACCAACCGGTCCCTTCTTCTTGTCAAGTTGTGCCACAAACTCCTCTAATCCCCAATTCTATTCAATACCTCCTCATTAGTTATGTGTTCTACCCATCTAACCTTCAGCATTCTGCTGTAGCACCAAATTTCGAGAGCTTATATTCTCTTTGTGTCCAAACTAGTTCTCCTCTGTTTCACTTCCATAGATCGCTACATTCCATACCAACACTTTCAGAAACGACTTCCTGACACTTAAATCAATACTCGATGTTAACAAATTTCGCTTCTTCAAAAACGCTTTCTTTGCCATGGCCAGTCTACATTTTATATCCTCTACTTCAACCATCATCACTTATTTTACTCCCTAAATAGCAAAACTCCTTTACTAATTCAAGTGTCTCATTTCCTAATCTAATGCCCTCAACATCATCCGATTTAATTTGACTACTTTCCATTATCCTCGTTTTTTTGTTGATGTCCATCTTATATCCTCCTTTCAAGACACTGTCCATTCCGTTCAACTGCTCTTCCAGGTCCTTTGCTGTCTCTGACAGAATTACAATGTCATCGGCGAACCTCAGTTTTTAATTCTTCTCCACGAATTTCTTTTGTTTCCTTTAGTGCTTGCTCAATATACAGATTGAATAACATTGGGGAGAGGCTACAACCATGTCTCACTCCTTTCCCAACCACTGCTTCCCTTTCATGTCCCTCGACTCTTATAACTGCCATCTGGTTTCTGTACAAATTGTAAATAGCCTTTCGCTCCCTGTATTTTACCCCTGCCACCTTCAGAATTTGAGAGTATTCCAGTCAACATTGTCAAAAGCTTTCTGTAAGTCTAAAAATGCTAGAAACTTAGGTTTGCCTTTCCTTAATCTAAGATTAGTCCTAGGGTCAGTATTGCCTCACGAGTTCCAACATTTCTACGGAATCCAAACTGATCTTCCCCGAGGTCGGTTTCTACTAGTTTTTCCATTCGTCTGTAAAGAATTAGCGTAAGTATTTTGCAGCTGTGGTTTATACAACTGGTAGTTCGGTAGTTTTCACATCTGTCAACACCTGCTTTCTTTGGGATTGGAATTATTGTATTCTTCTTGAAGTCTGAGGATATTTCGCCTGTCTCATACATCTTGCTCACCAGATGGTATAGTTTTGTCAGGACTGGCTCTCCGAAGGTCGTCAGTAGTTCTAATGGAATGTTGTCTACTCCGGGGGTCTTGTTTCGACTCAGGTCTTTCAGTGCTCTGTCAAGCTCTTCACGCAGTATCATATCTCCCATTTCATATTCATTTACATCCTCTTCCATTTGCATAATATTGTCCTCAAGTACACCGCCCTTGTATAGACCCTCTATATACTCCTTCCACCTTTCTGCTTTCCCTTCTTTGCTTGGAACTGGGTTTCCATCCGAGATCTTTATATTCATAGAAGGGGGTTCTCTTTTCTCCAAAGGTCTCTCTAACTTTCCTGTAGGCATTATCTATCTTACTCCTAGTGAGATAAGCCTCTACATCCTTACATTTATCCTCTAGCCATCCCTGCTTAGCCATTTTGGACTTCCTGTCGATCTCATTTTTGAGACGTTTGTATTCCTTTTTGCCTGCATTTTTTGTCCTTTCATCAATTAAACTTAATAAATCTTTTGTTACCCATGGATTTCTACTAGCCCTCACCTTTTTACCTACTTGATCCTTTGCTACCTTCACTACTTCATCTCTCAGAACTACCCATTCTTCTTCCACCGTATTTCTTTCCCCCATTCCTGTCAACTGTTCCCTTACGCTCTCCCCGAAACTCTGTACAACCTCTGGTTTATTCAGTTTATCCAGGATCCATCTCCTTAAATTCCTACCAATTGCGGTAATCGGAGTTAAATGAGGTGATGAGCAGTAAGCAACAGTTTGTTATTGGAAGGAGGCACTCCAGACGGCTTGCAGTCCTTCAGTAGTACGGTTCATGCCAGTCTGATACTTCTTACGTCCCGCCATGATGGTACTGCAATTCTAGCGACTGAAAACGTATGTGTAAGTAAATTTTATTCTCCTTGTGTTCTGAATAACTGCTGAATTAGTAAAAGTACATAACCTGATCAAAAGTATACGGACACCCTTGTGTACTGCGCAGCTGACCAGCACACGTCACGAGGGACAGTCTCGCCAGTGTAAAATGAGGTGGGGAGTACAGTGTTCGTGGGTGAAGAAGAAGCAGCAACAACAGCATCCGCCAGTCAGAAAATCTCAGTGACTTCTATTACGCCATAAGTCACACAAATCTGAGGGCTGTAAGTTAAACTAAATACTTAGGGATTAAAATTACAAATAACCTAAATTGGAACGATCACATAGATAGTACTGTGGGTAGAGCAAACCAAAGACTGCGATTAATTGGCAGAACACTTAGAAGGTGCAACAGGCCTACCAGAAAGACTGTTTACACTACGCTTGTCCGCCCTATTCTGGAGGACTGCCGTGCGTTGTTGTATCCGCATCAGGTGGGACTGACGGATGACATTGAAAAAGTTCAAAGAAGGGTGGCTCGTTTTATATTATCGCGAAATAGGGGAGATATTGTCAGACATGATACGTGAATTGGAGTGGCAATCATTAAAACAAAGGCGTTTTTCGTTGCGACGGGATCTTCTCATGAAATTTCAATCAACAGTTTTCTCCTCCGATTACGAAAACTTTCTCTTGGAGCCCACCTACATAGAGAAAATTGATCATCACGATAAAATAAGAGAAATCAGGGCTCTCACGGAAAAATGTAAGTGCTCCTTCTTCCCGCGTGCCGTTCGAGAGTGGAACGGTAGAGAGATAGCATGAAGGTGGTTCATTGAACCCTCTGCCAGGCACTTTATTGTGAATAGCAGAGTAATCACGTACATGTAGATGTAGATGTAAGTGGACTGTTCATTGGGTGTCACGTAACAGATCCATCAGGTACGTTCCAACCCTTCTAAGGTGACTGTTGATGATGTGCCTGTGAAGTGGAAATGCGAAGGAACAACCTCAGTTAAACCAAGACCGGCAGACCACATGTACCATCGATCAGTGCCCGTCTAGAGTAGCACAGGGTGGCTGTAAAAAAAAAAAAAAATGGTACGGAATGCCTGCTTAGCTGAGAGGCGTGCTTGCCTCCTCTGCACTGGGCCCGGGTTCGATTCTCGGCTGTGTTGAGGTTTTCTCCACTCGGGGACTGGGTGTTGTGTTGTCCCCATCATTTCATCCTCATCGCCGACCGCAAGTCGCCCAGTGTGGCGCCGACTGAGATATGACTTGCACTTGGCGGGCGAACCCGACTGGGACATGCTGGCCAACAGTGCCATACGACCATTTCATTTTAGCGGAAGGAATGACCCGTGAGTTCCAATGTGCTACCTGCAGTCCATAAAACACAATGGCTGTGTGTGGAAGTTAAAAATCGCGGGGTACAGCCGTTGAGCGGCTCTTCGTAAGCCACATATTCTTCTAGTCAACGTTAAGCAACGCTTGAGGTGGCTTGGAGTGACGCCACTACACACCAGCTGACTGGAAACAACAACCATGCTGTACGACAGGGCAATCCCATGGTAAGTCGTAGGTTTGGTGAATGACTGGCTAACGTTGCTTGCCATCATCTGTAGCGCCAATAGTGAAGTACAGACGAGATGGTGTTACGGTATGAGAATGTTTTTCGTGGTTTGGGTATGTTCCTCTGATTGGGCTTAAGGAGACGCTGATGTGGAGAGATATGGACATACTTTATGCCACAGTGTAATGCGTACAATAGAGCGACAGTTCAGAGACAGTGCTTGATTCTATTTCCTGAAACGGACTGATCTCCCTGGAGGTGCGACCTGAACCCAATGGAACACTTTTGGGATGAGTTAGAATGTGGACTTCACTCCAGACCCCAGAGTCCATTACCACCTTGTGGCTCTTGAGGAGGAATGGGCTGCCTTTCTGACATGATTGAAAGTGTTCCTAGCATAACCGAACCCCCCCTCCCCCAAAGGTGGATGGTACACACACACACACACCCTGTTAATGTCCACTAATAGATATACAGATATTCCAATAGATATACAGATATTCTTCACATAGTATGTGCGAGATACAGGGTGACGATTATTGAGCTATATGAAATACAATGGTCATACCTGCCGAAAAGTTTGCGTTGGGATATTCACACTGCACAGTTGGCCGTGGGGCATGATGGGCATTACTATGGTTTTGCTTTAGCGGCGAAGTCCACTTTCATTTCGATGGTTTCGTCAAAAAGCAAAATTGGCGCGTTTGGGGGACTGAGAATCCGCATTTCGAGATTGAGAAGTCTCTTCACCCTCAACGGGTGACTGTGTGGTGTCCAGTGTCCAGTCACGGAATAATCAGTGCCATATTTGTTGATGGCATAGTGTCTACCAAATGGTACGTGAAGTTTTTGGAAGATGATTTCATCCGCACTATCCAAAGTGACCCCGATTTCGACAAGATGTGGTTCATGTAAGACAGAGCTGGACCCCATCCAACCAGGAGAGTGATGATGTCGTCGAGGAGCACTCTGGCGATAGCATTATGGCTCTGGGGTAGCCGAAGGCCACTGGCAAGGGTCCCAATTGGCCGCCATATTCTCCGCATCTGAACACATCGGACTCGTTTTTGCGGGCTATATCAAAGACAAGATGTACAGCAATAACTCCACAACTACTGCTGAGATGAGTACAGCCATTCAGGAGGTCATCGACACCATCGATATTCCAATACTTCGGCGGGTCATGCAGAATTTCGCTGTTCGTCTGCACCACATCATCGCAAATGATGGCAGGCATACCGAACATGTCATAACCTGAATCCTAGTATCTGTAGTGACGTTTACATGTTTAATAAAGTGTTACATGTCGTAGTTAGTAACTAACGTTTTTTTCATATAGTTTAATAACTGTCATCCTGTACACACTCTGTATAAAGTACACATAGATTAGTCTGTACCCAGTAGTGTGTATTGTAAATTTGTTTCCCTCCCTCTTAAGACATTGCCTCAGCTCAGGTCTCCTTTCAGCAGGGGGAGAGACCGCTGTTAGTCTGCGATCTGGAAGATGATAAGTCTGATGAGGGCTGGCGGCACGGGGGGATGGCACTTCATTTATGAAACAGCGCCGCCCCCGGCCCCGGGCGACCGTGTACACATTGTCCGACACGTCCACTCGACAACAATACCGGCCTTGTGTACAAGCGTGTTCATATTTTTTCTGCCACCCCTGCGAGCAGCGATTCCCAGCGCGCCTGTTCCGACCGGCCCGCTGTAAACCCCCACCCCAATCTCACCCCTCCATAGTTGTGCCCCCTCCCCCTCCACCTCTCTCTCCCATTCTCTCCTACTACCCCTCCCCCCTTCACGGCCCTTACATAACCTGTGAGCTCTCACACCCCTGTTGGCGGCACATCCGCATTTCCAAATAGATGATGTTTTGTTGTTGTTAGCTAACAAGATAGGGCCAGCCGGGCGGCGAGGGTTTTGTGACGGTTCGGTGGAAAATAGGGAGGGGTGATGCGCGGGGGAGTGACGGGGGCGGTGCGGGCAGCGGGAGGGGCGGAGAGTGTGGCGCTGGGAGCGACCGGTTTAATCTTTCAAATTACCAGCCAGCCGGCGAAAATAATTCCACAAATTATTTTGCTGACGAGCGCGCTGAACAGCGCCGAGGGGTGAGGGGCGAGGAGGGGTGGTGCTGGCGAACGGTGTCGAGCGTGGAGGGGGGGGGGGGAGGGGAGTTAGAGGTTGGAGAGCAGTGGTGAGGGGGGGGGGGAGGAGGGGGTGGCGCATAAACGCGCAGATTGAAACTCGAGTGCGAATGCTGTGCCTCGCGCGGAGGGCCAACAGTTCGCCATAGCTGATCACCACCACGGCTCGATTTTTTTTTATTTTTGAGTGTAGTTTCCGAAGCTCCGAGGGAGTGTTGTCACATTTTCATGTGTGTTTGTCCCTGGCTTCATAAGAACATACTGATTCCTTTTCATCTTTAGTGCGTGTTAATATCTACTTTTAGAACTCAAATTATAAATGACTGTAAAAATGTAATCAACCTACTATTCTTCGATAAAGTAAAGCATTGGACAATTAATACAATGACGACAAAAAATTCGCAACGCTATGTAAATGGAAGTTGGTGGGCATGTTTCTACATCTGAAAAAATCACTCCGTCTTCAGGCCAGGAGTGGCCCATCGGGACCATCCGACCGCTGTATCATACTCAGTTGAGGATGCGGATAGGAGGGGCATGTGTTCAGCACACTGCTGTCCAGGTCGTTATGACGGTTTTCTGTGACCGGAGCCACCACTATTCTATCGAGTAGCTCCTGAATTGGCATCGCGAGGCTGAGTGCACCCCGAAAAAATGGCACAGCGCACGGCGGCCCGGTCGGTCACCCATCCCAGTACCGGCCACGCCCAACAGCGCTTAACTTCGGTGATCTCACGGGAACCGGGATAACCACTGCGGCAAGGCCGTTGCCTATATCTGAAAGATGCCTATTCAAATGACGCGCCGTTCGTATAAGAGTGGGCTAGCAGTGCGACTGTGGGGATGCAAATTGGGTTTTCTTTAAATACACACTGTAACGTTCCTGAGCTTTAGTTAGCTTTTAGATTGGACGTGGTGAGTTGATGTTACTCAGGATTGCCTTTAGGGCAACAAAGGCCCCATTATCAGCACCTTACTTAGACTCAACGAGGTCGTGTATAGAACTATGAGAAGCTAGATGTTCCGTCTGCGATACTGCAGAAAGGCTTGGCGGTGGTGTATCCACTGTACGTGATTGCTGACAGGTGTGGTCACGAGAAAATACAGTCGCAAAAGGACAGGGACCCAGACGGCAAGTGGCACTAAAAGTTGCGAGCTCTATCTTCTTATCTCGTGTTTTATATTGAAAATCTCGTGCTTGTACTCTTATTAACTATACTATTACAGAGATGGCGTAAACTTTTTTTAATTGGTCCTGTGCGCAACAAATAACTTACTTGGTTCAAAAAATGGTTCAAATGGCTCTGAGCACTATGGAACTTAACATCTGAGGTCATCAGTCCCCTAGAACTTAGAACTACTTAAACTTAACTAACCTAAGGACATCACACACATCCATGCCCGAGGCAGGATTCGAACCTGCGACCGCAGCAGTCCCGCGGTTCCGGACTGCAGCGCTAGAACCACACAACCACCGCGGCCGGTACTTGGTCTTTCTGTTGCCACTGCTTGATTTGCTGCATTCCATTAACAAAAACACAAAAAACCTATTATTCACGCTGAGTGCAATGCATGTTCTGTATGGCGGGTCCTGCTGTTGCTGCGGCTGCTTCTGCTCACTACAACTACATATAATTCAAGAGGAAGGGTTTGGCCAAATCTAAACTCGATAATAACCCAAACAATAATTCCTTTTTTCAAAAACTATATTCTGAAAGCGATTCTTTCTCATTCAATTAACAAAACGCTAGAAGCTGTTTGAACAATCGCTTCGTATGTAAATCTGCCAGCAGTGGCATTGAAGCAATATCAAAAATTAATCAAACTCTTGAGACAGACTGTAATACTTCTCAGTTAAACACATAGTGAAACAATTCTCTGACAATTAGAAAAGAAATCAATGACAAAAATCAATACTTAATCTGAAACTTCCTGGCAGATTAAGAGTGTGTGCCAGACAGACTCGAACCCGGGACCTTTGCTTTTCACGGGCAAGTGCAGACGAGGTACTGACGGAAGTAAAGCTGTGAGGACGGGGCGTGAGTCGTGCTTCGGCAGCTCAGTCGGTAGAGCACTTGCCCGCAACAGGCAAAGGTCCCAGGTTCGAGTCTCGGTCCGGCACACAGTTTTAATCTGCCAGGATGTTCCATATCAGTGCACATTCCTCTGTAGAGTGAAAATCTCATTCTGGAATACTTAATCTATTCGCCTAACAATGGTTTCCCTTAAGAATTCAACTACTATCTTTACCAAAATTACCGTCTGCTGCTACGCACATACACGAACCCTTTTCTTCAAATTAATTAGCGTCTGCAAATTATAAAAAATATCAACTAAATACCAAATTCTGTGTCGCTGCTGGCAGACACGGCAGTACGGCAGCTCGGCGACAACCCCTCGCCCAACACATGTGCGCGCCACAGCAGGCGGGCTCCTACACTGGCTTCCAAACTGCCATTAATTCATCCCTGCACTGCGAGGAGGGACACCAATATCTTACATTCCAGAGCTTGTGTATGCGCGCTGTAGCCAACATTTAAATGCTGAGAGAGTATTGCCAACTCTCAGCACTACGGAGGGGGAAGGCCATCGTCTTCGGCGCATCATACTGCATGTACAATTTGAGTAGCTGTTGGCACCACAGTGACACGACGAGGTCTTACAAATCGGTTACGGCAAGGTCAGCTCAGAGCCACACGTCCTGTAGCGTACAGTCCACTAACCCCAAACCACCACCATCTGTGACTTGAGTGCTGTCAAGCGAGAGCTCAGTAGACGGCGGGGTGGTCCGTCGTGTTTTCTGATGAAAGCTGGTTGTGTCTCGGTGCCAGTTTTGGTCGTGTATTGGTTAGGTCAGCTGGCGGCTCGGGACCAGTCCCATACCTTGAGTTATTCTCTGGGGCGCGATTTCGTATGATGCAGGAGCCCTCCCGTGATTATTCCGCCCAACCTGGCTGCGAATTTGTACTTCAGTCTGGTGATTCCACCTACTGTGCTGCCATTCAAGAACTGCATTCCAGGCGGTGTTTTCCAACAGGATATTGCTCTCCCACGAACCGCTGCTATAACCCAACATGCTCTACTGACTGTCGACATGCTGCCTTGGCCTGCTCGACCACCACATCCGTCTCTATTCTAGCACATCTGTAACATCATCGGACGACAACTCTAGCCTCATCCACAAAATGCATTAACTGTCCCTGTAATGACCGACCAAGTTCAACAGGGGTGCAACTCCATCCAACAAACTGACATCCAGCACCTGTACAACACGGATGCATGGAATTTTTCATGATTCCATTCAAACTTCTGGAGGTTACACCAGTTATTACTGTACCTGTATTTCACATTTACAATGGTTTAACTCGAGCCTACGTTAATCTGTGATTTTGCAATGTTAATCACTTTAATACGTACCTAGGCATATGTATTTCCGAAATTTCATTACTGTGAATTTATTATCGTTAGGTTTGAGATTTTGTTCCCGTCAGTCTATATGCAGGACTTAAAGCACTCGTCTTGTACCAAATGAACTAGTAGACAACATTCCATTGGAACTACTGACGGCCTTGGGACAGCCAGTCCTGACAAAACTCTGCCATCTGGTGAGCAATATGTACGACACAGGCGAAATACCCTCAGACTTCAAGAAGAATATAATAATTCCAATCCCAAAGAAAGCAGGTGTTGACAGGTGTGAAAATTACCGTTCAATCAGTTTAATGAGCCACAGCTGCAAAATAGTAACACGAATTCTTTACAGACGAATGGAAAAACTAGCAGAAGCCGACCTCGGGGAAGATCAGTTTGGATTCTGTAGAAATGTTGGAACTCGTGAGGCAATACTGACCTTACGACTTATCTTAGAAGAAAGATTAAGAAAAGGCAAACCTACGTTTGTAGCATTTGTAGACTTGGAGAAAGCTGTTGACAATGTTGACTGGAATACTCTCTTTCAAATTCTGAAGGTGGCAGGGGTAAAATACAGGGAGCGAAAGGCTATTTACAACTTGACGAGAAGAAGGGACTGGTTGGTAGGACATGTTTTGAGGCATCAAGGGATCACCAATTTAGTGTTGGACGGCAGCGTGGAGGGTAAAAATCGTAGAGGGAGACCAAGAGATGAATACACTAAGCAGATTCAGAAGGATGTAGGTTGCAGTAGGTACTGGGGATGAAGAAGCTTGCACAGGATAGAGTAGCATGGAGAGCTGCATCAAACCAGTCTCAGGACTGAAGACCACAACAACGGTCTATATGCAGGACTGAAAGTACTCGTCTTGTACCAAATGAACTATACATGAAGTATGGTTTTAAGGAAAGTCAGATTTAGGATAAGGTTTGCAGCATTGGTCCTATTCCAAGTAAACTGTGGAAGCTGCCACGTATAACCAAAGTGACTCTTTATTACACGAAAAGCATTGTTCCAATTTCCTGAACGTAATTTTCCAGCTACAGAACGTAAAAACTACAGGTTCTTAGCAATAATATCTAAAAGTTGTAATCGGGCTGATTGTAAAGGTCTGTCCAAAACACCGAGGAGCCGACTCCTGTGGCCGAGCGGTTCTAGGCGCTACAGTCCTGAACCGCGCGACTGCTACGGTCGCAGGTTCGAATCCTGCCTCGGGCATGGATGTGTGTGATGTCCTTAGGTTAGTTAGGTTTAAGTAGTTCTTAATTCTAGGGGACTGATGACCTCAGATGTTAAGTCCCATAGTGCTCAGAACCATTTAAACCATTTGAACACCGAGGAGTTCAGCCAAACTCCATGAGTACCTGTCTGCCTCCTTTGCTGGGTGGTCCGCACAGTTGACTGCTATTCAACTCTTCCCAATAAGAACCCTTGCGAGATTCTCTTATCTTTGTTGCCACAGACGGAACGTGTTGTCTCCACTTGTACTGCAGCAACAGGACTTGTAAGGGACGTAGCTGTATTTTGCCACACCAGAACAAGACACGGACCTGGCATCTTGAAACTGTCGTCCCAGTACAGAGGTGCCACCTGGATACTGACACTGTTGCTTTTGTTGTCATTTTGCCCGTTCGATTTTCCAGCGATATCGAGATGAGACGCTCTGTAACTTGCGGAAATGGGATTCAGAACACCAATTCGTTCGAAGCTCTTGCGTTCGGAAGCATTTTTATCACAAATGGCGTGCGGTACCGGACGTACTCGTTCATACTGCGAGTGGGCACTGTTCTTAAGTGTAACGTGCACTTGGAAATCCTTTGCCAATCCCAGAGTGCCATCTAACAAAGGTCCATACAGTCCTCTTAAACAATTCATGAATACTTGATACTGAAACTTTAGTACTGATTAAATGCACAACAAAATCACTCAGCTGTCTTCTCTTACTGTTATTTGTATTTTGCTTATACTGAGCGTTTTATACTGAAATGTTTCTCACACCACCTTGTGTTGTGGCTTTATATGCGTAAATGAGTGTGCCTGTGTGCCTGTGTGCCTGTGTGCCTGTGTGCCTGTGTGCCCTGTTGTAGTGAATACATATACCGTTGGTCGGACACAGGGCGATGGTGAAACTGCTTTCACACTATACTTTTCCGTTGTTACGGCGATGTTCTCCAACTGCTGCAGATGCTGTATTGAAAGTGTTAATAAAAGTTGCAGAGAAATATTCGTCGGGGCTCTGTTACATAGCAATCAGATTTGCCTTCAGTTCTCATAAACATTGTGAAATCACTTCTTTTCCGAAGAAAGCATCACATTATTTTATTAGGACTGAACGCTCCCGTCGGAATTGTTCTCGAGATGGTATTCATTAATAGATCATACTTGAGTATACTTCGCTTGTGGAAATAACACGTACCTTTTTGAAATGAACTACGTTTTATTGACTTTAGTGCCAATGAAATTCTTCTCGCACTGCAATTAGCGATTATATATCATATATACAGATGTATATACAAATTTCCTTAAAGATCTCGCAATGGCGTCGATTTGTATTACTCAATAAAGAAGACTCCTCTCTGAACATAGATGTTAACAATAACAAAAGCTTACTATCTAAGAATAATTGTCTAAGCGCTCTGCGCCACAGAGTAATAAAGAATATCTTTGTTTTGCTCTCTTCTACTGTCACATTAATGCATAGCAATCTTATTACATGACACATCATTGCACGTTGTTTTGAGTTTCGGAATCAAAAAAATGAAATGCATCCATACCAGAAATTCTGATATTAGAATTACTGTGAACAGAACTAATATAGCCGTATTCTTACATATATATTGAGGCAACGTGCCCCTTCCGAGAATAGAGATCCTTCCGCCGTTGTAGGCAGTGAGGTAATGAAGTGATGTCTGTTGGTTAGGGTGTCCCAGTTGGTCATAAGGAATTTGATTTACTAATGTGACCAAGGCGCTACTGCGTATCGGAAATGGTATGTCTGAATGCAGATCTGTAAACAGATGAGCAGTTCATAGTTATTGCTCTAAATATGATTGTCATTCTGACTTTCGAAAGACAGCTTTCATGTGATTTTTGAGTGACGATGAGTTTTGCTGGTCGTCTATTTGAGGAGGATTTATTTGAATGAGTGAAATTTGACACTACACGTGTAGCTTTGTGGTTCTTTCCCTTGTGTCTACAGCTCCTGTGAATATTCCAGGAGGTCTGAGTATTGAATCAAAATATGAGATCACATTGATTTCAACTTTTTGAATTTAAGATATAGTTACGTGGAGCAGACTTTCTAACGCTGCGACCCAGTGTCTCACATATTTTTCAGCTAATTTATTTCTCGGGTTTATAATATTTCGTCAGTAATTAGTGTTTATAAAAACTTACGAGGGCATTCGATAAGTAACGCAACTGGGCCGGCTGAGTAGTGCGCTCCAACCTAGACTGTTATGTTTGTTGTGCGTCCAGCAGTGCGAAATGCTCGATAGTAAACTTTGTTTGTTGTTTCTGAAACTAAATGCCGACAGTGAGTATTGGTTCTCTTGTGGTTGCCAATTTGTACAAGAAAGTAAAACAACTTCAATACAGGATGTCCCAGAAATGTTACGAGCGATTTCGAGGAGTTGTGTAGGGCGTCTTGAAGAACTGATCGAGGATAGGAGCCCGTACCCGCAATCATCATGCAACGACACTACAGAACTGGCGCCTCGCTCTAGGCCACCCGCTCAGCAGCAAAGCGACGCCGTTGAATAGGGACTCGTATGTCAAAAAATCCGATATCAAACAAATGTAAATTTATTAACATTGTAATACATCCATTAATAAAATATTAGATCAAAAAATAGGAAAATGAATTTCAAGCGATACATCAAATAAAAATTGACATAGTGTTGGTGCATGTAGAAACTGACAAACGAGGTTGAAGTTCAACACCATCGAAATGTGACTTTGTACGCTGACGGTCCGTAGGCAGAACATCTCGCACTTTTGTCTGTTATTCAGTTATCGCGACTGATCGGCGTGTTCGCCAGTGGAAAAGATGGAGCTAACTGCTGCGTAGAAAATCCTTGTCCCCTATGAGTGCGATGCTCTGTTGCCTTGGTGGATAATGGTTTCGGACACGGGTCTCCACCAGCAGTTTATTTTTCTCCATTATACAGAAAAACATTTGTGATTTTAGAGAGCTGCAGGAGAAAAATAAATGACGGATGGAACACCATGACCAAAACTGTCATTCACTGAGACAACAGAGCATCACTTCTCAGGAGACAAGCCCTCTCTGCGCGCAGCCAGCTCTATCTTTCCTACGGGACGTTGGGGCAATCGGTCTCGGTCACTGAATAACAAAAACAACATTTTGAGAAGTTCCGCCTACAAAATCACCTTTGCTGCTGAAGGGATGGCCTAATGGCATGCGCTGGCATTTATAACTTCGCCGCTCTGTAGCGCCCTCGAAAGATGTTTCCGAAGACGGGTTCCTATCCTTGATTTGTCCGTTGAGAAACCCTTTACATTCCTTCGACGTTTGTCGCAACATTTCTGGGGCACCCTGTATAATAAAAGAAATTTCAGTTAGTTTCGTTCAATTTACGTCTATGATCACAAATTTTTATTAACAGACTACTAGTTTGGCTCTATAATGACCATAATCATATCTGCAGCAGAAAATGGGAAAAAACATAAATACACTCGCAGATGTTTACAGCTTAAAAACAATAAATAGACCATAATGAAAAGTACTGCATTTGTCAACTACTGTCTCTTAACTCTTCCTCTTTTTAACAGTCTTACTTTTGTCGTGTTCTATTTCATTGTCTTTTATTACTGTAATGCTTTTTATGCATTATAAGCTCATTAGACATCAACTACTGTACCGCCCTTTATTTTTTCTGTTCAATTAATTATTGAAAACTAGGTTATGCCGACATTAGCGACATCTGGTGAACTTACGACACACAAATCTCGTGGCTGCTGTACGGCAGCTCGTTTTAAACAGTACTACTACTGACATGACTCGTGCATGTGATGTGATTCACATGTATTTGACGATGCTGGTGCTGATTCCGCATTTAACATTTGACGATGCCACTATGGCTGCAGTACATTAGGAGTTTGTTTTTATGAAACAGGTATGCCTCTTCATATTTAAAGGGCACAAATGTAAATTTTGTCACTACTACTTTTCATTACGGTCTATGTACTGTTCTTAAGTAGTATACAATTTGCGAGTGTATTTATATTTTTTCCAATTTTTTTCTGCAGATCTGATGATGGTCATTATAGGCCGAAACCGGTAATCTGTTAACAAAACGTTTGTGATCATAGACGTAAATTAAACGAAAGTTATTGTATATTCGTCTCACTGTTTTTTCGCGACAATGTCGCAGCTTGTGAAAATTTCAGTTAGTTTGCCAACACTGCCATGCAACTGAACTCGTTGTGAGAGATATGTGCTTTGTCCATATTTGCATGGGATAGCATAGACCACGACAAAAAATTAATAGGACGAATACATCATATTTATTGACACTACTTATAAGACTACGAATTAAATGCTTATATTTCGATTACTTGATAGTTTGTTACAGCACTTTCTCTGGTTCAAGCGGTTACAATATACAACCAATTGCTGGCTGTTATAGTGTTAGTAGCATCGTGCTATGGACATTCTACACTCACTGCGAATTTTTTTATCTGGTGCCGATGTCAGTGTACGGCATCTTAAAAAAAAGAAGAAAAAAAACACGCAGATGGTTGTACTTGCATGCAGTGAGCAAGGACCGAACATGGCGTCCTCTGGTGTCTGTAGCACCGCTCGTAGGAAGGGAGAGAGATCTGGAGAGGCGTCACTCAAGGTGGCGCGATAGTAGTCTGTTTAAATCTTTGTAGGCCCATCTTGATACGGATGGTAGCGGCACCTCTACCGTTCAGTTTATAATGTCGAATCAGAACACCTTGAGTCGTCGTCAAAATGTCCAGTTGTTATTTTATTTGAGCACCCAGTTTCAGCACTACATTACTCCGTCCTGAGGCCCTCTGAACGCCGTATAGGGGTAATCCCACCTCTGGTCCAGTCAAAATGGGGTCAGTATTCAATGACGGTATCCGCAGATTTCTTCTTGACACGGCGGTCCCATCAAAGAAGAAATGTAGGGATACCAGTCACTAAATACTGGCCCCCATTTTGACTGGACCAGAGGTGGGATTACTCCTACACTCGGTTAAGGGGCCTCAAGACGGAGTAATGTAGCGCTGAAACTGGTTGCTCAAATAAAATAACAACCGGAAATTTAGACGGCTGCAGGTGTTTTGATAAGATATTTTTTGTATTTTTATGTTTAAATCTTCTTCTGTGGACTTGTGAACGCCGCGCGGCGTGCTATGTGTGGTCGACATAGACAGCGTCGATAAGACAATTACTTTCTAATAACTCTCGTCACATTAAGGGAAATCCGGCCCTTTGTCTTCAAGCTGGAGAATGTCCGCCACCTCTTGAAAATTGGGAAACGAGCGCTGTTGTTAAAATAGCTACCAGCACTAGCCGAAGGCCCGTCCTAGGAATGACACTTCACAACTGGACTTCGGGAGAGCCCGTGTTCAGTTCTTCATCTGAACACCTAGATTTAGATTTCCCTATGCCAAATTCCGGATAGTTCGTTTAAAACAGCCACCAAAATCGCCCAGACTGTTTTCCTTCCTTCGGAGTAATGTGTATCGATGGCTTCCGACACCATCAGCCATGTCCAGGTGAGTCGTTCCAATTGGTGGAGGTGTCAGGCGCTGACGAAATCATTCGAAATGATAGACGCATCATCACATGGCAAACTTTGGAGGAGCTCCATTGTGTCTTAAACAGGTCAGATATACACTTGACTAGAATGATCTATTGTTACGTGGCCAGCTTTCTCTGAAATGGTCACGCACTAGATTTCAAAATGTTTTCGCGCTCATTTCCCTTGACCACACAGACTATCACTGACGCTGCATAACAACTGCAATGAAAATTCAGCGGCTCCAGTGATGGTCCCTTTCATTGCTTTCCTTGCACTCATCTTTTTAGTACGATGAAGGGTTTGTACAGTAGGGAGCGTACGAGCTGGCTAGCGATAGGTATAGTCGTTTTAAGAGGAGCTGGCTACCATAAGAATGTTCAGAGTCCAAAGAGAAATCGCAGCCACAGGTGGACAGACCAGCATTCAGTTGCCTCCTCCAGTGCTCTCTAGGTGGGAAACGGGACTGCTTTATTCTGTCAAAAACACACACTGTTGTTCGTAGTTGATCGTAGAAATATTTTAGCTAGATAAGGGATCTCTACCCGGGTGTCTCTTCGCAAGGGCTAGAGTGTAAATGTTCGCTACCTTAGCAAGGACCTCATAAAATATTGTTTGGGTTAAACTTTCAAACCCCTCACTCTGGTTTGCTTTTACTGTTATTTTACTTAGAGTACTCAGTTTCTCGTCCGTGCTTACGTCCTGAGTACCTCCTCAGTGTATAAATTGTGCAGTGGTGTAGTGGTTTCCTGCCTCCCTCTACTAGAGCTCTATTGGTTGGCAAGACTAGGAGATCGTCTTACAACTTTACTTGGGTTTTACTGGATGAAACTCAGTGTTTACCGGCGAGATCCCTGCTCTGACAGGGACAGCAAAGCATCCAGGCATGGTGGGAAGCTTCACGCTAGGCTGCGGAAGTGTAATGACAGGGGCTGCTGGGCGACGTATATGGCGAACCTCACTGTCGCAAAGAAGGCTGCTTGCGCTCGAGTGCTGAGGGAGAGCTGAACTGAGAGTATCCAGCAACTACTGCTGCTGCCTTCGAGTTTGGTAAGGTGAGCCATCCATGCCAGCGCCGATTCTGTAGGGACGCGGTATTAGTTCACTCCCTTGGGAAGCAAGTTATTCCGTTCTAACACTTCCCAGCCACCTAGTTTCCTCTCGGTATGCATTTTGGCGATCTCATTGGTATTCAATCCTATTTTTCCGTATTCCTCCTGTAATTTACTAACCATGCTTGCAGTCACTGGTAGTATTCGTGTATTATCCACATAAACTTATATTTTTTGTCTCACCCACCTGTGCAAAGGTTAGAATCCATAATTGGGATTCGTTTGTCCAACTATTAAATGTTCAGTTCTTTATCTCAGTGAGTAACCCAAGTGTCTTGCGTGTCGATAATGACACTGGCTGTGTCTGTTATAAATTAGATGATCCCTTCTATCAATATGTCTATGTGCGTCATATGGTACTGCTTAATTAGACCATCCATATTATCACTCAGTAGGACGTTCCCTAGTGTGACATAATTTCCTATAATTGATTTCATGGTGATATGGTGTGCTTCCCTTCTCTGTAGGACGCCACAGATCAGACTCGATTATCACAGAGGTATGCAAAACAGCACAAGCGACACACCACACCATGTAAGACCCATAGCTGTTCAGATGATTCACCATCTGCAGTGTCGCAAGTTTCATCCAGCCCTACCAGACAGCATCGGATTTCTGTTCGATCACGGCATACCTTATACTAAAACAGTTTCGACATGTAATTGGCTCAACTTAAAACTAAATTTAAACTCCGTCCGAACAGGCCTCGAAAGGCCCAACCATACCGACCGACCACCTTGCCATCCTCACTCCAAAGGCGTCATATCTTGCTGATATTTAGGACTGTAAGGTCAGCACACCGTTCACTCAGCCCTAATGAATCTTAGTGACTCAGAGCCACTGCTTCTGAATGAAGTAGCTCCTCAACTGGCCTCACAAGAGCTTGGAGCCGGCCACTGTGGCCGAGCGGTTCTAGGCGCTCCAATCTGGAAACGCGCGACCGCTACGGTCGCAGGTTCGAATCCTGCGTCGGGCATGAATGTGTGTGATGTCCTTAGGTTAGTTAGTTTTAAGTAGTTCTAAGGTCTAGGGGACTGATGAGCTCAGATGTTAAGTCCCATGGTGCTCAGAACCATTTGAACCCTTTGAACCAAGGGCTGTGAGCACCCTTCTTGCCAACAATGCACGGCAGATCCGGACATTCAGCCATACAAGTGACGGTAAAGTCTGACGGAGCCAATCGTCTCTGATCTGACGGGATCCAAGGCCGTTGGCAATTGGCCTAACTGTATCACCATACACTAACCAGCCAGAACATTATGACCACCGACCTGCTATCAGTATAAACCCGCCCAGAGGACAGCAGCGTCTGCTGGCGAGGAATGACTGCTGGTCAGACACGCGCGCGGTGCGCGGAGTAACAGTCAGCGTGCTGTCCGTGTTCAGACAGGGAGGGCGAGCGATCTGTGAGAGTTTGACCGAGAGCGGACAGCCGGAGCATTTCGGAAACTGACGATTTCTGCACCTACATAAAAACTCGGCAAACCACCACACGGTGCGTGGTGGGTGTCTTCAATACATGGCGAAACCAAGGTGAAAAAACGTCCAAGCGTCGTGGGATAGGATCGCCACCCCTCATTACAGATGTCGGACATGTCAGACTAGACAGGGCAAGCGGCGACTTGTGGCGGAACTTACGTCAGACTCTAACGCTGGGCACAGTACAAGGGGGTCCATTACGATTATCCGGGCTGTTATGTCGTGGTCGGTTGATGACTTCTGTGTCGAGTCCCAACGTTTCGTCTCCGACGGCGGTAGACGTCTTCAAGGGGGTCCGTAGCTGGATGGAAGGTCCAACGACACCACCCACAACAGAAGCGGGGTGTTATCAAGACGTTAGCGGACAGAGCTAGAAATATTTGTGAACCTGAGCTGCTCGACGCTAAGATGGAACATCTCCACAATGCACTAATGAAGAACGGATATTCATCCGCCGAAATAAAACGTGCGTTGAGGCAACCACGCAGAAATCATACTGACGTACAGGCTACTGCAAAATCTAAGGTTTTCCTGCCGCTTGTTAAAAATGTAACGGAAAGAATAGGGAGGATCTTGACGAAGCGGAATATTACCGTAATTTACAAGCCCACCAGGTAGGTACAGGAATACCTTAAGCCTGCCAAGGACGCTCGCAAACCTTTGGAAAAAGCTGGAGTGTATAGGATCCCATGCAGCTGTGGTGATGTTTATGTGGGTACAACTAAAAGAACTGTTTCTAAACGTTTGGAAGAGCACAAGGGAAATTGTAGAAGAGGAGAAACGGAACGATCAGCTGTTGCTTTCCAGCCAAGGAACCACAATATTCGTTTCGAGGAGACGCAAGTACTAGCGGCCACAGGCGGATACTACGAAAGGCTCCACAGGGAGGCATCGAAATCGCTCAACACCCAAGTAATTTCAACCGAAAGAAGGAGGGAGTGAAATTAAACGGTATATGGATGCCGGTGTTAAAGAAGATGTGTACCACCCGTCCACTACTAGGTGATGGCAACGGCGATCGACGGCGACGGACAGCGGCCAATTCCACTGAGGTTTTCAAAACACGTGAAGTCACACAGCGGCGCGGGAGCTCGTGGACACGGAATTTAGCAGCAGTCAGTAGCAAGCCAGTGGGTATGTTGGATCTTCTATCGACCTACGGACCCCCTTGAAGAGGTCTCCCGCAGTCGGAGACGTAACGTTGGGAGTTGAGACAAAATTCATCAACCGACCACGGCATAACAGCCAGGATAATTATAATGGACATATTTCCGGCTGTGAAAGTCTACATTTTAGTATCGAACTCAAAGTCGCCGCCGGCTCTCGCTGCTGATGCCACCGTCAGTCTTTGCCGCTGGTTGCTGCAAACTGGAACTCAACATGCCTGTTTGTGGACTTTTCCTTTCTTTCTTTCTTTCTTTCTTTCTTGAAGTTACACACCTAACTGCCCCACACACAATTACTGCTACGGACTGTCATGCACTCAACTTACACAAAATTTTATGCTCAGAGCCTCCAGCACAACCTGTCTGCAAGAGATCTAGGACCAACCACGCGAAATTTAACGGATAGGATGAAGATGGTGTGATACGCAAATGATTAGCTTTTTAGAGCATTCACACAAGGTTGGCGCCGGTGGCGACATCTATAACGTGCTGACATGAGCAAAGTTTCCAACCGATTTCTCATCACAAACAGCAGTTGACCGGCGTTGCCTGGTGAAACGTTGTTGTGGTGCCTCGTGTAAGGAGAAGAAATGTGTACCATCACTTTGATAAAGGTCGGATTGTAGCCTATCGCCATTGCTGTTTATCGTATCGCGACGTCTCGGCTCGCGTTGATCGAGATCCAATGAGCGTTAACAGAATGTGGAATCGGTGCGTTAAGGAGAGTAATACGGAACTCCGTGCTGGATCCCAACGGCCTCGTATCACTAGCAGTCGAGATGACAGGCATCTTATCCGCATGGCTGTAACGGATCGTGCAGCCACGTCTCGATCCCTGAGTCAACAGATGGGGACTTTTGCAAAACAACCATCTGCACGAACAGTTCGACGACGTTTGCAGCAGCATGGACTATCAGCTCGGAGAGCATGGCTGCGGTTACCTTTGACCTTGAGCGCCTGCGGTGGTGTACTCTACGACTAACCTGGGTGCACGAATGGCAAAACGTGATTTTTTTCGGATGAATCCAGGTTCTGTTTACAGCATCATGATGGTCGCATCCGTGTTTGGCGACATCGCGATAAGCGCACATTGGAAGCGTGTATTCGTCATCGCCATACTGGCGTATCACCCGGCGTGATGGTATGAGGTGGCATTGGTTACACGTCTCGGTCACCTCTAGTTCGCATCGACTGCACTTTGAACAGTGGACGTTACATTCCAAATGTGTTACGACCCGTGGCTCTACCCTTCATTCGATCCGTGCAAAATCCTACAGTTCAGCAGGATACTGCACGACCTCATGTTGCGGATACAGAAAATGTTGGACTGCTGCCCTGTCCAGAACATTCTCCAGATCTCTCACCAATTGAAAACGTCTGGTCAATGGAGGCCTAGCAACTCGCTCGTCACAACACGCCAGTCACTACTCTTGATGAACTGTGGTATCGTTTTCAAACTGCATGGGCAGCTGTACCTGTACACGCCATCCAAGGCCGCTGTTACGGCCAGAGGTAATTGTTCTGGGTACTGATTTCTCAGGATTTACGCACCCAAACTGCGTGAAAATATAATCACAGTCAGTTCTAGTATAATATATTTGTCCAATTTGTTTATCATCTGCATTTCTTCTTGGTGTGACAATTTAAATGGCCAGTAGTGTAAATTCATATCCTGGCCGAGAAAATCCCATATTCTGAACTTACCTGTCGTTACTTGCATCTTAGGTGACTGGGATATGCATTGAAGAGTATGGCACGATGAATTTGTAGCATGCCCAGCAACTAACTTGCTGGAAATAATAATATGTTGCTATGATCCTGCAGTCAAATAGTCTACGCATTCGGTAGAGTTGCGAATTGATAAAATAAACAGAAATATTAAATAAAACATCAATGACACATTAATGAAAAGGTTCTGATCTAACGTCTGGAATCGATGTAGGCAACACTAGAGAATACTGTAGAACAATGTTTATTCAAGAAAATAACCTAAACAAATTGAAAGTGATCCTACATTTTCTAATTATTAAACAGTCTGAAGGACAACCTTATTAAAATGCAGTACAGTTGCATTAACTGCATTGCAATAACGGTAGCAGAACCCCCCAAGCTAAATGGACACACTAGTCGCACGTTAAACTAAGTCCATTTCACGATCACAATACAAGAAATATTAGCCAGAGCTGAGGATGAACATTTATTCAGTTAACATGCGAAAAGTAGATATTTGCACTCTGTCTAGTCCCAATGCAAGCGAAACTAATGAAGTTTTCCATTGGGACACATTCAGAGCTCGCGAAAGTTAAAGTCCCTTAAAGTACTCTAGCGGCCGTTCACCATCCAGAATGCATCACCCGCATGACTGTGTATCAGACGCTACCTCAGAGATGTCTGCCTTCTTCCAGAAGTAACGTCCAGGTGTCCTGAATCACTTCCGTAAGCCACCATGCAAAAACTCCGTCTCCACTGGAATCCAGTAGCGTTCCGCCAGTACCTACTTCTCCACTGGCTGTATGCCATCCAACCAAAAGTACATTGTCCTTATGTTCTACAAACATGAGACACAACGTGACCTCTTTCCAAGGTATCATATTATAACAATACTTAAATAAAGGAATGCCACAATCATTTGGTCAGACACAGACCATTTACACATAAATATGAATCGTAACTCCTTCATAAATAAATAAACCAGCGTCCTTGTTCATTTGCATTCACGTTAAATCACAGAGAAATGTTCTTAAATATTGTCTGCTCGCTAGAAGCGTCTTTTGGCATTCTTTTCATTGGCGATGTCAGCTAACACATGCCACTGACCACTTTGAAATTAGATAGGTTTTTTTAATTTTGATTGCAGTCATATCTAAATAAAGTTATTGAATAAAATAGTAACACATTCCTTAAATACCTACACGAGTATGGCAAGATAGGTATCCATGCTGTATTCAGTTGCTCAGTTATTGTGGAGAATACAAGGTTCTGACAAACATTTGCATAATGAAAAGGATATAAAACAAAATAAATTGATAAATAGAATAGATGCAGATTGGTAGCTTTCACGGATGACATCTGTCCTACGACCCAGTTTTCTAAGATTGCATACGAAGGGCTTGTTTCAATAATGGTACAAGTCCATTTTTGTGCATTCTGAGATACAGAGTCCTAAAGCTAAATGAGCGCTGAAAAATCTACAGTTGAGATACCTGAAATATTCAAGTATATTGAATATTTCAGGTATCTCAGCTGCAGATTTTTCAGCGCTCAGTTAACTTTAGGACTCTGTATCTTAGAATGCACAAAAATGGACTTGTACCACTATTGAAACAAGCCCTTCATATGTATTCAGATTTGTTTGGTTATGTAACGGTGATTTATTACTGAATTTCCAATAGTTCTCAGTAGCCGTATGTCAGACTGCTTTATCCTCTGCCATTTCTGGTGTTCCTACTGTCCTCCGCCTGAAGTGAGTAACTGCCGTCTCCACGCTCGGGATTCACCCACGTCGTGCCACGGACCCCTCGCTTTTGCGTCTGAGATGCCAGCAGCGGTTGCTTCAGCTGTGACGGCCAATCCCCCTCCTCTGATTAGTGCTCAGCTGCATCAACAACTTCTCCGTACCTCCCACCAATTGTAGGCAGCTGAATAACTCGCCTAGATACACTTATTGCTACACAAGACATCTAGGTGCTGCTCCAGCCAATACAACATCATTGGTTGTACCAGGTCTATGACCGTTGTTCCAGTGGCAGTAGCGGTGAGACTTAGTGTGGCACTCACTGTCACAGGTTGTACCACTGATTAGCACGCCGCTGTCTCATAACTCCACCTTCCTCATGTTTCTTGGCTTCCCTTGCTCATAACAATTTACTATCATAACTTATGGAGTAGGAACTGAGTCAACCCAAAGCACGTCTACTTCTTGAAAATGATCGTCTGATGACAACACTTCCCTCTTACAATCAGCTGCATTTGTCTTGACGCAGAACATTTGTACTTGACATGCCTGTACTCTGGTCTCAACTATCCTAGTCAGGAAGACCGTAAGGCTCTCTCTTTGGCCACTATGTAACACCTTTTCTGACGTTATCACATATTTAAACATAGTGACATGCTGCTTGCCTACAACAAATTGCAATGGCCTTTCCAAATGGTACACATTGATTCACATAATCACATCATCTGCATTCATTTCTCTGTCCCTTTCAAAAAGGTGTGCATCCCTTTTCCATAATTGTCGCTTAGTTTGACGATACCCAAAACCTACCATTACAACATATGACGACGAACAAAGGACCCCAAAAAACACAATTGCCTCACAACGGTCTGAATGCATATAGCACGTTTTTTTATTCCTTTATCACTGACTTTCAGTTTACTTCCTTTCATCGTTGACTTGACATCCTGCACTGGCGATGACACTGTAAAGCGTGTATAGCACATGTAACTGGTTTTACATGTCTTACATGCACAGTAGAGTTTTTGGTTGGCATTTGCAACTTGACATTGACAATGGATGTTATCTCTATGGACTAATACAGTCGCTAATAACAGTCCAAAAATCTCTTTATCTAGCCCTTTCACCAGTAAAACCCATTGTCCAACTCCACAGTGAGGTAAGTTAAAGATACATAGTTTCGTCTTCTTCTGTCACTTGAGCACTTTCATATTTATTCTCTTCACTTTTTGCCAAACATCACACAATTTCATTGTAAAAAATTGTTAACTGGCACTATGTTTATTTCCATTTTTAGCTTCCACTAGGTCATAAAGTGTTGGCATCTTTCCCCCATATTCTACAATGCTGGGTCCCACTATTAGAATTGTATGTGGACACAACGAATGAGACAGACGTCCGAATCATTATGATGTGCGTTTACATAATAACACATCATTTTTGCAGTTTCCATGCGACTGAAGGGGGTAAGGCGTAGTGCTAAGCTTACAAATATGTGGTGAATGACATAAAATTAGCGCACTTAATTTGTAATTATTGAGCCAGGAACACCGAATTTTACGATCCAGTTCTTTATCGTGGCCTGAGCTACCAAATTCGCCTGTTGACCTGGGATTGCAATCATTGAAACATAACAGCAAAACTGAAATATCTATGGAGGATATCCCAGGAGGAATTGTCAATTTTCAGGGATATAACAGGAACGATCAGTAGAAACCAAGTCTAGTAAACATGGGGGTCTAAAAAGTTTGTCTTAAGGGCTGCGAGCAGTTCATCATCTTTGATACCGTGAGACAAACCGGAATCTCTTTCCTTTCCATTTTTTTTTTTTTGGAGGAGGTACTATGGACAAAAAATTTTAAAAAATGTCTAGTAAGCAAGGGGCTCTATAAAGCTTACATTAAGAATTACGAGCACTCGTTCAAAAAGAGAGATGTTATCCACAGTAGTGAAGGCGAACAAATGTTCAGAGCTCAAAAGATATATATCTTACAGCCAATGTGTATTAGACATTTTTGCTTTGAATAATAGTTCCTGTCACATTGTCCATTCCTCCTAAGACACCCTGCATAGCAGCTACTGCATGTTGTACAGCTGAATGCTCTGAGAATATCGAGACCCACCATTTCAAATGCTTTCGATACTTCCAGCAATCTTTGTAGTGCAACCCACTGATGATTGAGGTCTGCATGCTGTATACTTTTCAATCTAAAATTTTAAATTTGTTACATATTTGTGTTTAAAGGAGCAATATTATCGCGCTTCAATTACTGTGTAGCATGTAGTTCCCCCAGTTGATATGCGACAGACATTTTAGTTCATGTGTGCAGTCATTTAAAGTTGTAGACCGCGTTATTTGCGCAGGCGCTCCCATCTACGCTGTAGCACTTCAGAAACCAGCGTTTCGTTCGTGAGTTCTACATTTTGATTGTAGTTCCTCCGAAATTAGTACGCATAGGGACTTCCGATTTCTGTGTCGAGATGGAAGCGCAGTTGGCGACCCTTCACTCGGAGCTGCAGGTGCTGTGGGTCCAGTCATGCAATCTGAGGCTGTCGCCAATGCGCATAACTGCGGTGGTGGGATGGGGAGGGGGCTAGACGTAGGGACGCAGTGTATGTGCAGCATGTCCCTCAAGTCTCCCCATCGGCCAACTACTGTGATCATTCCAGGTACTGCACATTTACAGGATGACACCTCGCTCATGGTCGAGTGAAAGTCTGTTTCAAGGTGTGGCAGGCAGCACAAGACTTACAAGGGACCAGTCAAATGGCCTCCCTAATTTGTCTGATGAACGGGTTTTGGGCACATAAGTGAGATACAGTCGTTCAGTCGTTCGTCCTGTTACAGAGTAAGCCTCTCGACCCACAAGATCTGGGAATTCACCGAGGGTGGGTTCAATATTAGTTAGGAGCTTTAACGTCACGTGTGTAATAGCCCCATTACGGATATGTCTGCCAAGGGGAGGAAGAAATCCAGAGTACACTGGGTGTGCACTCCGGGAGGAATCATTTTAGAAATGGAACGAGTGCTTCCAGATGCAATAAAGAGCACAGGGAGCAGCCAACTGCAGGAGGTGGCTCATGTTGGTACTAACGGTGTGTTTCGCTTTGGCTCTTGTTTCTGGAGGCTAGCTGAGGCGGTAAGCACTGGCAGTCTTGCTTACGACCTGAAGGCAGAGCTTCCCATGTGTAGCATCATCGACGCGACCAATTCTGAACCTTTGGTACAGAGCCAAGTGGAGGGTCTGAATTGGAGAATCATTCGCTTCTGTGACCACGTAGGTTACAGATTCCTCGTCTAACGCCATAGGGACGTGGGGTTTCGGGTTCCAGTTAGTAGATGACGTGTCCACTACACACAGGAGGCTGCTACGAGTGTAGCGAAGTTGTGTGGTGTGGACGGGGTGGCTTTTTAGGTTAGAGGCTCTTCGGGACGTGCAGGAAGGATTTTAGTTTCAAAGGGTGCAGGAGAGAAATAGAAATATGGTATATGTAGCAACAATCAGTATTGTCTTTGTAAATTGTCATAGCCATGTTGTAACAGAACCAGCGATCTGAGCGATAATACACTCCTGGAAATTGAAACAAGAACACCGTGAATTCATTGTCCCAGGAAGGGGAAACTTTATTGACACATTCCTGGGGTCAGATACATCACATGGTGAACTGACAGAACCACAGGCACATAGACACAGGCAACAGAGCATGCACAATGTCGGCACTAGTACAGTGTATATCCACCTTTCGCAGCAATGCAGGCTGCTATTCTCCCATGGAGACGATCGTAGAGATGCTGGATGTAGTCCTGTGGAACGGCTTGCCATGCCATTTCCACCTGGCGCCTCAGTTGGACCAGCGTTCGTGCTGGACGTGCAGACCGCGTGAGACGACGCTTCATCCAGTCCCAAACATGCTCAATGGGGGACAGATCCGGAGATCTTGCTGGCCAGGGTAGTTGACTTACACCTTCTAGAGCACGTTGGGTGGCACGGGATACATGCGGACGTGCATTGTCCTGTTGGAACAGCAAGTTCCCTTGCCGGTCTAGGAATGGTAGAACGATGGGTTCGATGACGGTTTGGATGTACCGTGCACTATTCAGTGTCCCCTCGACGATCACCAGAGGTGTACGGCCAGTGTAGGAGATCGCTCCCCACACCATGATGCCGGGTGTTGGCCCTGTGTGCCTCGGTCGTATGCAGTCCTGATTTTGGCGCTCACCTGCACGGCGCCAAACACTCATACGACCATCATTGGCACCAAGGCAGAAGCGACTCTCATCGCTGAAGACGACACGTCTCCATTCGTCCCTCCATTCACGCCTGTCGCGACACCACTGGAGGCGGGCTGCACGATGTTGGGGCGTGAGCGGAAGACGGCCTAACGGTGTGCGGGACCGTAGCCCAGCTTCATGGAGACGGTTGCGAATGGTCCTCGCCGATACCCCAGGAGCAACAGTGTCCCTAATTTGCTGGGAAGTGGCGGTGCGGTCCCCTACGGCACTGCGTAGGATCCTACGGTCTTGGCGTGCATCCGTGCGTCGCTGCGGTCCGGTCCCAGGTCGACGGGCACGTGCACTTTCCGCCGACCACTGGCGACAACATCGATGTACTGTGGAGACCTCACGCCCCACGTGTTGAGCAATTCGGCGGTACGTCCACCCGGCCTCCCGCATGCCCACTATACGTCCTCGCTCAAAGTCCGTCAACTGCACATACGGTTCACGTCCACGCTGTCGCGGCATGCTACCAGTGTTAAAGACTGCGATGGAGCTCCGTATGCCACGGCAAACTGGCTGACACTGACGGCGGCGGTCCACAAATGCTGCGCAGCTAGCGCCATTCGACGGCCAACACCGCGGTTCCTGGTGTGTCCGCTGTGCCGTGCGTGTGATCATTGCTTGTACAGCCCTCTCGCAGTGTCCGGAGCAAGTATGGTGGGTCTGACACACCGGTGTCAATGTGTTCTTTTTTCCATTTCCAGGAGTGTAGAATGCAATGAAGCTGAAAGCGTTATAGGTACCAAAAGCTGTCTAAAGCTGGAGATAATTCAGCCCTAAATGTCTTTAGCTGGGCTCTACTCTTTCCATTACGACAAATTATTGCTTCCTTAGGAAGAGACTTTACAAATATGATTGTTTTAAATTCATAATTGCGTAACAAGCAGACGAAAAATACTCATGTGTGAGCATGAAAAGGTTCCTCTTTAAAAGATTGACACAAAAGTTGAGAACCAACTGCCTCAATCCTCACACATAGCGTCTCCCTTTCACTCCCACTGTTTCCTTTTCCCCCCATTGGCGTTTTTCCCGATCTCTCTCGCGCTGTCGCTTTCTTCACCTCTTTCTCTCGGCCTTCCTCCACACTGTCTCCTTCCCTGCTACTTTCACTGCCTCCCTGTCCCATTTCCACTGTCTATCCCGTTGTCACTTATAGGCGGCTATCTTTCTCTTCAACCATCATTGTCTCCTCTTCACACACATCCCTGGCGATGGCTTGTTCGTGTTGTTGACCCCTAGACTGGGAAACTTTAACAAGTGGGAAAAGAGGATGGGTGAAAGTGGGAAAATTTTCCGTGTTTAAGTTGGCTCGTGGCCTGTCTGGAGGGCAAGGGTTCAGAACCTCCCCTCCCCACCCCCCTAGCCAATATTTGGTCTCCCCCCATCTCTTTTTCATTACAACAGTCACCTCTCTCTTTTGCATCCACTGCTAATATCTCCATGCATCTCTCCTTCTCTTTTGCGGCCATTGTGTCTCACTGACCAGCATTATTTGTACTCTCTTTGGCTTCCATTGCTATTGTATTCATCCATCCCTGTCTTCCACTGCCGCTTTCTCTCTCCCACCATCACTGTCTGATTCCTCGACGGAGAGAAGCATTTTTCAGCTGATTCCATTCTTTTCCATGTTACTGCGGGGTGTGCTGCTCATATAAAACGAATTCAATCGGTCAGTAAAGTTTTAACAGTTTATTTATATCCTTCTAACACATATTTTCACACATATAAATAACAAATAAATACGCATAATACAAAGTTAAAAGAAAATCGTCTCCATTTCAAAGGAAGTCCACTTCACTTTGCGTCACATACAAATGCACAACATTTTTAGGCTACACCTGCATTATATCGATTTGCAAGTACAAAGAATTTCGCATGAGGAATAAACTTTTTAAGGCGCTTACGTCACCACTGAATAATTCCCAGATCAAGACAGTTCGTCACAGACCTTTATTGGTGCAAAAATGGTGACTAAAAAACGTAGCTTAGTGGCCTTAGAACCTTTGCAATCATCCCAGAAAACTTTTTCATCTGTTTATTATGTCAGTTAAAACTACATTTACGCCTCAGAGAGGCTGTTACATGCATACTCGTTCTTTACGTGCAAAAGTAGGTAACTTTCTTCCTCTGGCTCTCGGTAACGGTTAATGATATCGAAAAAAGTTGCAAGGTTCTCCGAAATCCTCTTAAGAACGCATGGTAATAAATTTCGACGATTTTCCATGAATAGAAGTTATAGAAGAGGCCATCTCCACAACTGACACTTTTAGTACTGGAAATTCATAGCTGCAGTATGCTCTTTCTTCTGATAGGTATACAAAAGAATGCTAGGCCGGGGGATATCGAAAACACTTGACCCTTCCTCTCTATTATCAAAGAACCCCAAATTCGGCCCCTAGAAAAATATCATTCTCGCACGCGGTATTTTCGAACACAATGTACTGCTTCAGTTTATTCTTTCTCCTGGATAATAATAATTAACATTTATTTCTCAGTTCACACAAACATTCTTTCTCTGATGATGGAGTGGACCACTTAACAGGACTCTCGTTTACGTTGAAAACTGTTCCCTTTGTTTTGCCCTGCTGCAAGACGTTTTCTGTGTCAGGTTTGTCCTGTTCCTGTGTGTGTAGTATCCGATATTTTAATTGTAACGGGCTACCTCACGTTCCCATGTACGTGGTCATGGAAATGTACACCGAGGAGACAAAAGTCATGGAATACCTCCTAAGGTCCTGCCGGACCTCCTTTTGACCGGAGTAGCGCAGCAATTCGACCTGGCAGAGACTCAACGAGTCGTTGCAACTCCCCCGCGGAAACAGTGAACCAAGCTGCCTCTATAGCCAACCATAATTGCGAAAGTGTTAACGGTGTAGGATTTTGTGTACTATCTGATCTTCGATATATGTCCCATAAACATTCGATGGCATTCATGTCAGGCGACGTGGGTGGCCAAACCATTCGTCCTAATTGTCCACAATGTTCTTCAATCCAATGGCGAGCGCTGGTGACATGACGCATTCATCCATAAAAATTCCATCCTTCTTTGAGAACATGAAGTCCATGCAGTCCACTACATCGCCTGCAGCACCTGTCCTCGACCCTTGACCTTAACGGTTGGACTCTAGACGAATGGCAGACCTAGGGCTGGTCAGATGAAGTAAATTCGACAGTTACTGTATGTATACCTATACAATCATTTTATACCGTGTGCGCTCCACTCTCCCTGATACTCATCGATAAATAATCATAAGCAAATTATATGATATAGAGGACATAAAATCCCGTCTGAGGCCTGCGACCATTCTTATATTAATTATTGGCAACCAATGCTGTGCAATCGCAATAAAGTCATGAGATGTTCAATTGATTCTTTTATTACAACATGTTACGCGTTTCGGGATTACACCCATCTTCAGACGTCACAAACTTCAACTTGTTCCTAACCAGCCAGGCGTACAGCCTTGACAACTCAAAGAAAGTGTCGAAATACATATTACTGCCACACAAGCAGTCTTGAACCAAAACTTGTGTCGCTGTCATATGTTATTCGACACTTTCTTTGAGTTGTAAAGGCTGTACGCGTGGTTGGTTAGGAAGGAGTTGAAGTTTGTGATGTCTGAAGATGGGTGTAATCCCGAAACGTGTAACATGTTCTAACAAAAGAGTCAACTGAACATCTCAGGACTGTATTGCGATTGTACAGCATTGGTTGCCAATTATTAACCAATTATAAGACATACTGACAACACACTACGTAGATGTAATACTGATGTTCGCAGCTCGTGGTCGTGCGGTAGCGTTCTCGCTTCCAGCGCCCGGGTTCCCGGGTTAGATCCCCGGCGGGGTCAGGGATTTTCTCTGCCTCGTGATGACTGGGTGTTCTGTGATGTCCTTAGGTTAGTTAGGTTTAAGTAGTTCTACGTTCTAGGGGACTGATGACCATAGATGTTAAGTCCCATAGTGCTCAGAGCCATTTTGTAACACTGAAAATCTAAGTGCTCAGTGCATTAGATTCAATAAGCAGTGTTCACGCCAATCATACGCAGGACTATTTGTAAAATTTAGGCGTTTACAAGCCATGTTCTGGTTGCTGGACAACTTACAGGCTTGACGTTGTGGTCATCACCACCGTTTGAAAATGACACAATGGTAGAAATTAGCCAATACTGGAAAATAACGCCGGAGGCAGATATGTTCTCACTTGATTAATTTTGAATGAATGTGGCTCTTGCCCGAATGAATGTAATGATCGTAAACGATCGGTGCAGCGTATACTTTTCCTTGAGTAAAATACCTTCCTCACGACTCTGTACAAAGTTCAGAAAGTGGGCAACTCCGGAACACTTGAAAGCTGTGGATAAAGAACCATCGCAGAACGACATCAGAACTGGGTTTAACCCTGCAGCTACGGTTAGTATGACATAAGGCACAGTGGAAAACCGGCGTTGTTCGCTATCGATTGAAAACAAATAAAAATAGTAATCACGGCGGAGTTTTTTGTGCAAAAAGCACACACTCGCGGGTCGAGTGTTAGTAAAGCCACAGTGGAAGACAAAATTAACTTCGTTAATTAAGTAATTACCCGCAAACAACAGTGGGACACGCGAATGCAATTTATACAAAAAATATGTTTGCAGCAAAAATTGCCGTCAAATAATTACTTTTTCCGCGGGGCGTTTGTCGAGGCAAGCGCGCGTAAAAATCATCATTCGCAAAAATATGACTGCTAATTTATTTGCCGCGCCGGAGGGGTTCCCCTGCTGCAAACATCTGTATTTTCCCGCTAATACATATACAGCAATACTAATATGCCGGTTATTTAAAATTCGCCCGCCCGCAGTTTTTTGCGAACGCTGAAATTTTCGCTTCTGAATTAATCATGGCGTGTGACGAGGCGGCCGCTGCCCCACTGCTTGCAGAGTTATCTTTACTTGCACTGCAATTGTGTTAATTACATATTCAGTGACACGAATATTAGCAAACAGCACCGCCACGCAGGGGCGGTAATGGCGCGCTCTGCATAAAGAGATCGCAGTGTGCGCACGAAATGATTAAAAAAAATTGTAAAGAGTGGCGGGAAACTGCAGCGCCACGCAAACGCGGGCTTGCTACAGGGCGCAGCGCAGCACAGCGTGCTCGCTTTTACACGGCCATTACAATCCGCCCTGGCGAGCGCGCTCTCATGCTCGCGCCGAACGGACAAGTATGTCCATCAAACGGCTTTCGCTAATTCAAATGGGTCTTCACGTTTGTTACGATCAGAGAGCACTAACTGTTGCAGCTCTATGCAGGAACGTAAAGTGCGTTAAAAGCAAAGCATAGACGGTGTAGATGTTACGGCTTCCATCGGTTCTTTTTTAAAAGAACAAATGTGGCGATTGGGCAAGTAGGCTTAAAGTCTAAATAGAAAATAATTGGTACAAAATGTTTTATTGTTCCATTGGCTTCGTTTGTGGTGCAATATGACTAATATGACTATCCTGGGTCTCTCTCGCAAAGCACTAAGAATATCGAAAAAAGTTGTAGGGCATCATATTCTGCACTGAATGAGACCAGGGGCATATGTTTTGGACCACTAGTTCCCGTGTTAGTGTTCATCAAATTTGGACAAATTTTACATAATTCTATGGTAATATCATCTAAACTAGCCCATATATCAATAAACTGATCCGTAATTTTTTTTAAGGTAATGAGTTCTGCTTTCGAAGAGACCAAAAGTGAATGTTTTGGACCGCCCGTTTCTGTACAGCTCCACCATAAGATTGGACCAACTCTCATTGATTGTATAGGCTATGTGGAAGAATAGGGAATTTTTTGTTACAGATGCTAGACAAAGGGTAAAACATAGTGCTATAGCGCACAATAGTATTAGTCTTGTACCTAGTAAATACAGTACTACGTTATTCAACTAAAATTTGAAATTGACAATTAATTCCGTCACAGACTGGAAACAAGAGATGTAAAAATGACAGATCTGTGTCCCGTGTGTGAAAAGACAATAGAGGAGAGTGATACAGTGACCGTGAAAGCAAGAGGAATCAGAACTTCATTGGTGTGCAGCAAGAAGACACGTGATGGAAAGGATGCTCTTTTTAAAACATGCGATACCATAAAACTTGATGTCTCGTGCCACAGAACTTACTCCAGAGAGAAAAATGAAGCTGCTGCAGAGAAAGGTATTGGAAGTGGAGTTACCCGTACAGACCGACCAGTTCAGTCAGCTTTCAGTTTTAAAACAAGTGTTTTCGACATTACGGCTGCCCGGGCAGACCAGTGGGTGGAGGAAGAACATCCCGGCTGGGGGCTAAGCTGATTACCGATGAGGCGAGATACTATCAGAACTGCATGAGAGAATTTTTCTTACCTGTACGTCCAACAAACATCAAAGGTAGACCCCGCCATGAAGATATCACTACTGTTTTACAGAATGTTTGCAGCTACATTGGGGACATGGAATATGAGTGTAAGTTTCTTCTGGAAAAGGTTCTGAGAGATTTCCCTGGTAACTAAGTCAGTGAGATATCTCTGAAGAAGGGGTTGCAAGACCATTATGGGAGTGACATCATATGGCAGTTTGTCAACACCAAGAGAGTACTGTGCTTCTGCAATACTAGTTACAAAATCTTGCCACAGAAACGGTATATATCAAAACAGGCAAATGAGGAGGAAGAACGCCTCAGAGTTGTTAGCGTAGCAGCTAACAGAATCCGGGAACATATCCATTCAAAATATATCCCCTTGACTGTTACCCAAATCCTGAAAGGATTATGGAAAACTGTGAGGAGGATATTCCACAAAACCTACAGCTGTTCCTTGGTTCAGTCATAAAGAAAGGCAACGACAGAAAGCCACTACAAATGAAGTTTGTGGTACTTGATGACTGGCCAGAAGAACTGCCCACCAAGAGCAATTAATATGCTGAACGCCTTCGCCTACAGTCACCTTTACCTGTGGTGACTACCTCTCAGGAGCAATTCCTTTCCAACGACAGAAATAAAACTCGTCTCATTAGCTCGCTGACTGAGATGCATGAATGTGAATGCTTCTCAGTAAAGCAAGTTAATGAAGACACAGACTACCTGATAGTTGCCACTAACTTTGAGACATCACAGGAGCATGAGAAGATTGCGGTAGTTTTCGGAGGTGAAGACATTGTCATCGTGCTCAATGCTCTTACCACTCCATCAGCAAACACACATTTCTCAAAATCTGGAAGGGGAACGACCCTACCAAAAGTGTTTGGTCCGAACAGCTTCAAACTGGCAAACAACGTCACAAGGCCACTCATATTTCTCCACGCCGTAACTGGATATGACACAACTTCAGCACTCTCCAAGTGGAGCAAGAAGAAGGTGGTGAAGCTGTTGGTGGAAAATAAATGTCTTCTAGAGGAAATCAAAAGTTTCTACAGAATGACTCTCAAGCTGAAGCTATTGCTTAAGAAGGTGTACGATTTTTAACAATCATCTAGAGATGTAGGGCAGGAGATACTTTAGATAAACTGCGATTCGCATCCTTACCCCCAAAATCTGAAACAGCCCGTCGACGTTGCTTGACAACTTACCTACAAGTGCAAATGTTATTAGGACACCAGGTGGACCCCCTCCTCTGGGGCTGGTAGGCTTCAAATTTTGGTCTTGACCTCGTTCCTACCTCCAAGGAACCAGCTCCACAATCTCTTTTCTCCACAATTTTCTGCAAATGCAACAAGAGGTCTACAGGTGACTGTGGGTGACGGAAGGCTCGGATTAAGTGGTCACTGATTTATGCCAACTTCAAAGGGAACTCCTGCAAAAACGTTAGTCAACCAGACGAAACTCACGAAGCAGATGTTGACGAGGACCTGGACTGCATGTATGGGGCGACGACATTAACAGACTCTGAGGAGCCGAGTGTCCCAACGGCAGTCAGACGTCGACGTCTGTGAAATTTGTATACATGTCTATTTTTCGCCCTCTTCATCTTCATGCCGTCAACTACAATATTTGTTATTATGAAATATAATCATCACTAAGTCATTTCAGGAACTGTGCTTCTTATCCCGCCTCCTACCTCCATATCAGATGGATGAATCTCATCATATTCTGTATGAAATCAGTGTTTATACAAGCCTAGTACAGCGAAGACTAGTACAACTGAGTGCTATAGCACTATATTTAACACAGTGTAAATAACACTTGTTGAAGAACAGCTGTATAAACAGTGTTCACTGATGGTAAGTAAACCGGCCGCTGGTGGCCAAGCGGTTCTAGGGGCTTCAGACTGGAACCGCGCGACCGCTTTGGTCGCAGGTTCGAATCCTGCCTCGGGCATGGATGTGTGTGATGTCCTTAGGTTATTTAGGTTTAAGTAGTTCTAAGTTCTAGGGGACTGATGACCTCAGATGTTAAGTCCCATAGTGCTCAGAGCAATTTGAACCATTTTTTTTAAATGGCCCAACTTTAAGTTGGAGCTTTACGGAAGCAGGTGACGCAAACAACTAATTTTTGGTATCGTTGAACGCAAAATTTATTCCTCTAAAATTTTTGTACAGGTCACTTCATTGATATATGGGTTAGTTTAGATGACATTACCAAAAAAGAAGTTAAAACGAACATTTTTCATGAATATGTAAAATTTGTCCAACATCGATCAGCACTAGTATGGCAAAGGGTTGTCCAAAAAATTTGCGTCTGGTCTCACCCAAAGCAGAATTTGATGCCCTACAACATTTAACAGGACCATGTTTTCGATATTGTAAGTCCTTTACGAGATATAACCATAAAACCGCAAAAGCATCCCTTTTGAGGGTACATGTTTACCTTCCCCCTCCCCCCCCCCCCCCCCCCCCCCCCGCTACTTAAGCACAAATCCGCCTGGGGATCACAGATGAACCCATTGAATCAATAAAACATTGTGTAGCAATTATTTCGGATTCGTCTACTTTTTTGGTTATGCACTACTTGCCAAGATAAGGGCGGTAGAAATTGAAATGGGTGTCTCTCCCGCTGTCTTGACGCTTGCCAGCATCAGCTCTCATCTCTTCTAGCAGGCGTTCTCACTATTGAATGGTTGTCGGAGGCAACGGGGGAATTGTAGGACAGATCTGCTAAGACGTTGGGTCTATTTCCTTAGACACACACTTGGAAGTGCAAGGTAGTCTCTTACAACTAAAATTTCACACAGGAATAGCACAAATCTGAGACTGAAAAGGTCTTGCTGCAGGAAAATGCAAAGGGAAAACTTAAAACATAAACCAGCGTTCTGTTAACTCGTCCAGCCCTTGATCATATATATATATATATATATGGTTACGATCGTTATCCACGAGAAAGTATAAACTGAGGCCCAGGCAGTGCCAATACAAAGCACTACACTGGAAGCATCGTAAGGTCCCTCGCACTTATGATCGAGATGCAACCTACTGCATTTCTGGTGGTTAATGACCGAAATGATAGCGCTTGCATTACGTTTAAAGTGGAGCGGTGCGAATTGGGATTGTAAGATTTATGACTGCTGCTGAGAACCGTAATCGAGCATAAAGACATACAGATACATATGCGCTACTGAGCTCCACGGAGTTACTCCAGCTTACCACTGTAAGTTACTGAGATCGAAAGGGCCTGTCCCGTCAGGTTTGTTACCGAGAGTGTCGCAAATCAGTAAGAGTCACCCGATAGAAAGAGGAGCACGTGGCCAACCCAACCAGAGCAACGGCTAAGGTTTGTACTGGCCTGCAATGCCTGGTGTCATGGCCCCGAAACAGGGTTCCCTGGAGCTGCAGCAACTCACCGGAAAGGGAGGGACAGACTGGTACCCTCCGCCACGGAGAAATCAAAATAACGACTCGAACAGCTTTTGTGGTTGTTCGTCATGCTGCAAATCGCTAGGAATATTTAAATCAAGCTTCGGAGAATTACTCCTCCCCCTTCCCTCTCGAAATGACGGTTCTCTGGATAATGAAGCATGAGGTGATATCTGACTGCCGGAGAAAATTAGTTTGGCATAGTTTAAATGACGATTAATTTCATCGACCTTCTGAATATTAATCGGATCGATCCTTGTGACAGATAAAGTGATTCGTAAATTTGCGCAGAGTTTCAGTGTACCGTTAGAAAAGTGAAACGCATTTTGTTATGACACTCCCTCTTTCCCAGAAAGACTGAACAAGGTGGCAATCGTTCTTACGGCACACTCTGTGGTAGGCCAGAGAAAAGTATGTGCTCTGAAACAGCGTGAGGCAGCTACGACAGGTCAAACCCAAATATATTCAGAATCAATAAATACACTGAAGCGCCAAAGAAACTGGTATAGGTGTCCGTATTCAAGTGCAGAGATAACCAAACAAGCGGAATACGGCGCTGCGTACGGTGACGCCTATATAAGACAACGTGTGCCTGGCGCAGTTGTTATATCGGTCACTGCTGCTATAATGGCAAGTCATCAAGATTTAAGCGAGTCTGAACGTGGTGTTATAGTCGGCGCGCGAGCGATGGGACAAAGCATTTCCGACGTAGCGATGAAGTGGGAATTTTCCCGTGCGATCATTTCACAAGTGTATTGCGAATATCAGCAATCGGGTAAAACATCAAATGTCCGACGTCGTTGCGACCAAATAAAGGTCTTGCAACACGGGACCAACGGCGACTGAAGAGAATCGTTCAACGTGACAGAAGTGCAACCCTTCCGCTAATTGCTGCAGATTTCAATGCTGGGCCATCAACAAGTGTCAGCGTGCGAACCATTCAACGAAACTTTATCGATACTGGCTTCCAGACACGAAGGCCCCCTCGTGTACCCTTGATGACTGCACAATACAAAGCTTACGCATTGCCTGGGCTCGTCAACACCGACATTGGACTGTTGATGACTGGAGACATGTTGCCTGGTTGATCGACATGTATGAGGATGGAGACAACCTCATGAATCCACGGAGCCTGCATGTCGGCAGGGCACTGTTCACGCGCGTGGAGACTCTATATCAGTGTGGGGCGTGTCCAGTGGCAGTGATACGAGACCCCTGACACGTCTACATACGACTCTGACAGGTGACATGTACGTAAGCATCCTGTCTAACCACTTGCATCCATTCATGTCGCCGGCCGTTGTGGCCGAGCGGTTCTAGGCGCTTCAGTCTGGAACAGCGCGACCGCTACGGTCGCAGGTTCGAATCCTGTCTCGGACATGGATTGTGTGATGTCCTTAGGTTCGTTAGATTTGAGTATTTCTAAGGTCCAGGAGACTGATTGCCTCAGATGTTAAGTCCCATACTGCTCAGAGGCATTTGAACCATTTCCATTCATGTCCATTGCGCGTTCGAAGGACTTAGCCAATTCAAGCAGGACAATGCGATACCCTAAAACACTAGAATTGCTACAGAGTTGCTCGAGAAAAACTCTTCTGAGTTTAAACACTTCCACTGGCCACCAAACTCCCCAGACACGAACGTTATTGAGCATATCTGGGATGCCTTGCAACGTTGTGTTCGTCCACTCCCTCGAGTCCATGCCACCTCGTGTTGCGACACTACTGCATTCTTCCGGAGGCCCTACACGATATTAGACAGGTATAACAATTTCTTTGGCTCTTCATTTTTCTCCAAGGCGCGATTTTCGCTAAATTATAGCCGACAGTATGTCGAATATATCGACGTTCGCACGTAACTTTTACGATTTATAGTTGCCGAATTACGACGCTTTTTTTGTGGTACAACATACTTTCTTTTGTTGCATTTGAAAGAAGCTTCTAAGAAAACTTTAGCGTCATAACATACATGAAACTTAATGAAATAGTATCAAGATAATCACTGTCTCGCATTCGAGAGGAGTTTACACAAACATCTGCCCATTATACCAAATGTCAGCAAACACATAATTTAGATAAGGTTCTTGTGTTTACCTGTGTGCCTGAAGCCTATTAGTCTTTATGTTGTAACAGTGAGGTAACTTGCACTTTAAGCTACTGAAACATTCAACATGTACAATGAAGAGACAAAAACCATGGGATACCACTTAATATGGTGTCGGACTTCCTTTTTCCTGGGTAGTGTACCAACTCGACGTTTCATGGGCTCGATAGGTCGTTGCAGAAATATTAAGCCATGGTGCCTCTATCGCTGTGAAACGTCCCCTTTGAACAATTGTACATGTCTGTGCTTAAACTGACACACAATATTTTAGCGCAACGCAATCAGACTTTCAGTAATCGCTGCAAAGAATGGCCCTGACTAACATTTACCTATACATTTCACAAATCATTTACCTCATAAAAATCTTGGTTACTCGAACTACTGCAATACAGCGAGCGCCAATACTGCCAGCTAAATAAAATATTCAAACTACGGAAGGCACTAACTACTGATAGAGATAGTTAGCAAATGAAAGATTTTAATAGAGAACAAACAATGTATTTACCTTAATATCATCAAAAGTCATAGTTCATGACATCCAGTCTTACAAATTTCAAAACTCCGCCATTTTTCTCCCCACATCCACCACTGCTGGCGGCTCACCTCCAACAGCGCAACGCTACGCGCTGTTAACAGCCAACTGCCCAACGCTACAATGGCGAGTATTACAACAATGCCAACCAGCCACAGACTGCACACAGCACAGCCAGCGATTTTCATACAGAGGTGGTGTTACCAATAAAAAAAACCTAAACAGCCAACTTACATAGCCCCCATGCTCCCCACAAAAAATTTACAAATTGGTGGGGCACTGGCCAATACAGATATGAAAATTTTTTTCGTAATTATAATAACAAAGAAATCAAATGCACACACTTATCGATACAATGTTGGTGAAAAGCTAAAATTTTCTCACAGTCCATAAAGACAGTCCTGATAATTCATCACAGTAAAATTGCAGTGTTTTTCTCAAAGTCTGAGCACTAAAAGAAAATGCACACAGAGGTAGTGGATTTCCATGCAGTCGTGAAGAAGTAGTGTTGTCCTTCCAACAGAAAGACAGTGCTGACTCTTGACATGGAGACAGGTAATGGGCCACAACAGAGCAAACCCACAGCAGAGTCAGTCGAAGTTTTGAAGAATATTGGTAGGTAGGTCATCACAGAGTAGATCCACTGTAGTCCTGGTAGAGATTACGGTATTGGTGGGCCACCAGAGGTGCAGACCCAGTGCAGTCCTTGTAGAAATAATAGTATTGGTGGATCATCAAAGATGCAGACCCACTGTAGTCCTTGTAGAAACGGCCAGCAGCCATCTGTTGCGACTGTGCAGGTGCACAATCACCATCGAAGAGTCTTGCAGAGAATATAGCAAGTCCATGAACCACCACTAGTGCACTCACAATTTTTTTTTTGATATTTTCTTAGAACCAGCAATGCTGTTATCCAGTCCCTTGCTGAATTATTAACACATGTGCAAACACTATCAGTCCCTACTTCTCACATATTGTCTATGTACTATGACCAACAGAAATGTGTGCATTGAAATGAAACGTAGTTTGAAGAACTGGTTTCTATACAGTTATAAATTTACAACATAAGAATACAATTACAAAGGTACAAAATATATCATTAAAGAACATAAAAGTACAGACAACATTTGCAGTAATATAGGCTTTACAAAAGAATAGAAATAAAGATATACATCAGTGTTACAGGAATTATGACATAAGTAAATACATGAAATAATGAGAATAGTTTTAGAAACATTAATTTCACACATGAGCATTAAAACAAAACAGAATAAATAATGTCTAAACATCTTTACGAAGTAAAGAACATGTTATTAATGCTAATTGAGGATAACAGTATTCCTCATTATAGCGAATGTAGCTTAGTAGAGGAAGAGAAAAAAATTTATGAAACAGTGCACAGAGACAGGAAGAAAACAAATACACAAGGGTACACAAACCCACAGTGGGACAACAAAAGGAAAGGACAGGGTTTTGCAAACAAAACTTTCCTTACTTCTTGGAGATCTCCCTTCGATCTTCATTATTTCCAAAAAAGTCCTATCTGTACCTGATTTCTGTACTTTTTTCGTATAACTTCTCAATGCATTTCTTCCAGTTCATCGCAACTCATTCTCTTATATAGCCTACCCCATCTTAAGCTAACTTAAATCTACTGAGCTCAGATGCTAAACTAAGGGACGAGGCAATGCAGCAGCACGAAACAGTTACCACAAACAGCAATGACAAAAAAATGGAAATTGGCAAAGCAAGCAGTATAAATTAGCAAATGAAATGCAATATTACAACTAATATAAGGCAATGCGCAGCAAACAAGAAAAATAAATCCGTAGTAAAACTGGCTTAACAGAGTAATACAAAGTCAAATTCAGTACCATTATGCCTGGCAAACAGCAGTAGCAAATGCAATAACTTATATCTAAACATGACAAAGCTCAAGCAGAAAAAATATTATACTAAAGATGGCCATGTCTACTACCTATGTGACATCTTAACACTAGAGTGATGCATCACAATAACTTACTCTAGCAGACAAGTTACCAAACTGTTAAAAAATTATTTTTTGCAGTTCCTGTTAAGGGAAAAGTCTATTTGTGCTCACTTTTCTACGAATGTACATCATAAAATTATTCTTTACTGGGTCTGTAGACAGAAAATAGTGATATTAGTACATCTATTAAATTTTATTTTAACCAATGCTGCTGATGCTAGAAACTAGATGTTAAACAAAATGAGCAAATATGTACAAAGGAAGGCATGAAACATCATTCACTAGCCATATGGCATTTCATAAAGCAGTAAAAAAAATCTATCAACTAGAAAGACAGTAGTTATCAGGTGTATAGACATAAAATATTTGTCGTCATTTCAGTAGGCATTTCAGTAAACATCATAAATTAAGAGCTCCACAGAGTAATCATATGTTTTCAAGTTTGAGCGTGTCGAATTTGCGATGCTTTCTACAAAGAAATGTCAATAGCGAGAATAATGCCCCCACTTTATATATATATATATATATATATATATATATATATATATATATATATATATATATATATATATATAATTACCTAATGGCTTTTTCTCCAGGCGACCCGCACACCTGGGCACCACCTGGGTCACTTAGCTTCCTTGCCGAAATATTTGACAGCAGTTTGCACTACAGTGACAGTCTCATATAAAAATTTCTTAGGTCGAGAATTTGCATTACAAATGTGTAGAAACAAAATCCTATAAATATGTGTCCAAAAATTTTCGCCAACATTGTGATACATTCACGCATTTACACACGTTTCATAGTTCTTAAAGTACGATTCTTGGTTTCCAATATCCTTTTTTACAAAGCAGAGCCCCCAAACTACTACTCATTATTGCTTACCTTATTACACATATACATATTCGTCGACACGTCAATCTGGCATCGACACTTCAATATTTCATCATAATAAATACGTAGCATAATCAGATTCCTCATATAGCATCAGCTTATTGATAATAAACATACCTCAACAGCATAATACACATCGGCGTCGTAAAAAATAACATCATAACACCTCAGTCAAATCTCAAAAACGTCGTAGCTTTCTGCAATAATTTCAAAACCTAAAGAAAATTCTCTGCTCATTTCAATAGTGTCATCTACCTCAAACGTACTTTAAAAATCATGATTCCATACCAAATACACCATTCAAAGCTCTCATAGTATCACAATGGTTCCCAAAAAATATGAACAGTTCACAAAGTACAGACAAAATACAATTTCATAAGTGTGAAATTATCCAACTGTGTAATTGCGTAAACATCTGTCACAGACGTAGTAACAGAAACATGTTTGTCTGTATCAGTTAAATGATCAGATAGCTGCGTAATTCTGTGTTAGAGAAATATGGTACCGACGTATAAAGTTGTATAAGCAAATACCATATTAGTTAGGGCTCCTTGTGCTTGCCAAACACATGGTACACAAAGTAAGCGTGTACCCCCCTGAGGATCAATGTAATTATACCCTCAGGTGTTACAGATTACAGCAATGGAATGAAATGTATCATGGAAAAGTTCCTTGTAATTCAAAAATCTTGAGAAATAAATGTTTTAAGTACAAAATTAATCTCTCAAATGCGTGTCCTGTGGCGCTAAATGTGCGTCTTGCTGTAAGATAATTCTGTGGAAGTGTCGTAGTTATCGTCCTCTGTAACCAAAGTTCTGCAGAAGTCAATGTACTTACCTCATGATAAACGAAAGTGAAATGCTATGCGTATAGATATCGTGGTTATTGCGTACCTTACCGTGATCAAGAAAGTATAATGTAACGTGTTGTTGTGCTACGGAAAAGGCTATCTCACTGTAGCTATACCACAAAAGTTATTACTAAAACATGTTTTACTTTCCAGAATAATACAGAAAAACTGTGCAGATATAAAACAGATACACCGCAAAAGCAACAATGTTAATTGTCACATATTAGTAGCGTCGTGATATAATCGTGTAGCTGTCAAATCAACTAACCACTGTGTCGTCTGGTATCTCTCAGAAAGTACTTTAAATCTAGAACGTATTTTCAAGTAAACCAAAATGTAGCATTAAAATCTCATTAGCTGTACCAGTACATGTTCTAAGTATGTCAGCCTTATAGTCGTTACGTAATCGTGCAACTAACAAGCAAGAATGTACACACACAATAACACTGTCTCGTCTGTTCACTGTAATAGTTCATTCGTAATTTCTGTTTAAATGTGTTCCCTAGGTTCTAGACTGGATAGTTAACTTCAAAACATTGTTGCATGTTAAGTTTCTCAGTGTGACAAATTGTACTAGTAGCGAGAAGTGAAAAGTTTTATGGCAAAGACTAAGTTATAAAGATTATCTCTCAAGAAACGGTTTTACATGTGAAATGGAGTACAATCCTTTATTCCTCCTAGTGCTCAGAGTTAACTTCAACGCAATTATCATGCGGTATACGTCGGTAAAGAATACTGGAATTTTTCTAAAGGTTAGCGTCTATGTTATTTTTCTCTGAGCCAGCCGGCGCACGCGGCTGCCTGCGGTGCGAGTCATTGTCTGTTTCTTTGTTGGCGCGCGCCGTTATTGGGATTTGACGACCTAACTTCTACAAATTCACCTTGCCGAGAGGGTCCTGCTCTGTTTGAATCCCGCCAGTTCTGATGCAATTCAGGTCTGTCGTTACGATCATATCGTCTGTCGTCATGTCGGTATATTCCACGTTTCTTTCTTGTCGGTTAAGTGGTGGAAAATTTCTCCCTGAATTATCACTGCGCGGTGGACCGTTACGTCTTAAGTTATTCTGTTTCCCATGATAATAATAGTTCTGGTTCCCAAATTGTCTGTTTCTATGGTTATCTCTGTCATATTCATTACTATGGAAATGCGATCTTTCTCTGTAACTATTACTCTGCCAGTGGTTGTCATATGGGTGGTGTCTTGTTTTGGTCACGATTTGCGTTGTAAGAATAGACTTGTCGCGTATTATTTCTGTCATCGCGGAATTGTGAAGGATGTGACCTGTATTTGTTGTGTTCCTGTTTTCGCATTCCGCGATTGTCAGTGTCAATTTCTAATTCTTGTAAGAGTCCCTGAAAAGCTTCTATGTCGTTGTTACAACGTCCTGCCAAAATAATATGTCGTAAATGTTCAGGCAATTTGATTAAGCTAATGCGGATGAGGTCTGAGGGGATGTATGGGTTTGACAGGTCTTCAAAATATTTCACAAGACTGGAAAATTCAGATTGTTCGAAATGTTTCATCATTACGATGTTATGTTTAACTCGGTCTTGTGTAGCTTGAGACCAATATGCTGAGAGGAAGGCATGATAAAATTCTCCTTCACTGTGACAATCGTGAATGACCGATCGCATTCCTACAGCTGCTTCTTTCTCCAAGTAGCCACACACAAATTCTAATCTGTGCTGCAATGACCAGTTGGGAGGAAAACAATGAGAGAATTGATGAAGCCATGCTCGTGGATGAATGTCGTTGCCAGAATTCTTAAATGTTTTGAATTTACGTGTAGTAATGAACAGCTTATAGTCAAAATCATCATGTCGGCGAGTCGCATGTCGGTCACTGTTACATCGTTTCGGCGGTTCCATCTCAAAATTCAATGCGCCTTGATAATTTCTTTCATAATTTCCGAAGTGTCCTGTCTTATTATTTTGTGGTTGATGTGTATTTCTATGCCCCTCTTCCCGTACTAGAGTGCGAGTGCCCTCTGAAATATGTAATTCTTGTATTACTTGTGCCAACTGATCTAGTACTTCCCGGATTTCTCTTTTGTACTGTGTATTAATTTGATTCGGATTTCCTTTGAATTTCCTAATTTGTTCGCACTCCTCTGCGTCATTAAAGACTACCGGTTTTGTGTCATTCAGATTATCATCTACCTTCGCAGATAAATTATTTAGCTGATCCAAAAGTTCAACTACTTTCTCTAATAATGAACTAATTTCCTCCATGTGTCTTTCTGAACCAATTTTCAGAGTATCTACTGTGTCCTTTAAGTTTTCTTGAGTTTTTGCAAGTTGCGTAACCGAATCGGTAGATGCAGCTGAGTCAGTTTTAGCTTGCAAGGTCTCGTGATTTTCATGAACAATAGTTTGCAGCTCTTTTATGGCTGCTTCGTGATTCTGTAATGCATTTTCGTGCCGCGAAAAAATAGTTTGGAAATGCTCACAAATTTGTGTTTTTACGTCATTACAGACTTTTTGACATTTCGATTCGATTTTATCTATTTCAGTAGTTAAATCTTTATGTATTTGTTCAAGCGTATGTTCCACTGAGTCTAACTTTTGAAGCTTTTGTTCCATTGTGTCTAACGTTTGAAGCTTTTGCTGTGTTTGTCTCTGATTTTGTTCCATTGTGTCTAACTTTTGAAGCTTTTGCCCCATTTGTTGCATTAATTGTAATAACAACATGTTCTGAAACATGTTCCTCAGTGCTATTCGGCAATGCATTTGAACCGGCAATATTCGCAGTTTGAAAAACAGAAAATATGTCTTGACTTATTTGAGAAAACAGTGAGGACGCAAACCCTGAATCAACAGTATTTGCAAGATTGTGTCCTGTCATTTCGGATTCCTGAGGCAAGCTGTTGCTGACCGATCGATCGATAATGCTTCCCTGTTCACTAATTGTTTCACTGTCTACACCATTGTTTGCAGCCCGCTCCATTTCCCTATGTACAATTACCAGATTACTACCTTGAACATTAGTTAATTCATTACTCGGTGGCGCTAATACACTGCTTTCGTCTTCACTGCATTTCTCAGTTTACTTTGGAGCCTAGTATTACGTTTATCACACGCCATTATTGTCACAATATTTCACACGATAACACAGAACAGCACAATTTGAAGAGCAAAAATAGGAGAACACATTAACGTAGCACTGAAAATAATATCTCGTTAATTGCAAGCGCAGCTGCAAAATACTTGCAGCAAATCTAAATGCGTGCCACAACTGTTTTACTGTACAACAATGAAAAACTACAACTACAAAGGAAATTCTCTCTACAATTACGCGCTAGCAATAAAGAAAAGCTACACTAATTACACAAACTACAAGAAAAAAATCAGAAGATTCCAGTGAGGTACCCTGGCAGGGTTGCTATATCAAACGCCCCCTTTGAACAATTGTACTTGAGTGTGAGCGACTGCGACGGTCGCAGGTTCGAATCCTGCTTCGGGCATGGATGTGTGTGATGTCCTTAGGTTAGTTAGGTTTAAGTAGTTCTAAGTTCTAGGGGACTGATGACCACAGCAGTTGAGTCCCATAGTGCTCAGAGCCATACATGACTGTGCTTAAACTGACACACAATATTCTTAGTGCAACGCAATCAGACTTTCAGTAATCGCTACAAAGAATGGCCCTGACTGACATTAACCTATACATTTCACAAATCATTTACCTCACAAAAATCTTGGTTACTCGAACTACTGCAATACAGTGAGTGCCACTACTGCCAGGTAAATAAAAGATTCAAACTACGGAAGACACTAACTACTGATAGGGATAGTTAGCAAATGAAAGATTTTAATAGAGAACAAACAATGTATTAACCTTAAAAACATCAAAAGTCATAATATATATAGCAGTTCATGACATCCAGTCTTACAAATTTCAAAACTCCATTTCTCTCCCCACATCCAGCACTGCTGGCGGCTCACCTCCAACTGCGCAACGCTACGTGCTGTTAACAGCAAACGCTACAATGGCGAGTATTACAACAATGCCAACCAGCCACAGACTGCACGCAGCACAGCCAGTGATTTTCATACAGAGGTGGTGTTACCAATAAAAAGAACCTAAACAGCCTACTTACAGTTGTGCATAATTGCGAAAGTGTTACCGGTGCAAGATTTTGTGCACTAACAGCACTCATAAATGTTCGATGGGATTCAGGTCTTGCGACCTGTAATTTAGTGGATTGCTTCTACTACCTTTCTTGAATATCGGTGTGACCTGTGCAGCTTTGCAGTCTTTTGGTACGGATCTTTCGTCGAGCGAACGGTTGTACATTATTGTTACGTATGGAGCTAATGCATCAGCATACTCCGAAAGGAAGCTAATTGGTATACAGCCTGGACCAGAAGACATGCTTTTATTAAGTGATTTAAGTTGCTTCACTACTCCGAGAATATTTACTTCTACGTTACTCATGTTGGCAGCTGTTCTCGATTCGAATTCTGGAATATTTACTTCGTCTTCTTTTGTGAAAGCATTTCGGAAGGCTGTGTTTAGTAACTCTGCTTTGGCAGCACTGTATTCGATAGCATCTCCATTGGTATCGTGCAAAGAAGGCATTGATTGTGTCTTGCCGCTAACATACTTCACATACGACCAGAATCTCTTTGGATTTTCTGCCAGATTTCGAGACAAAGTTTCGTTGTGCAAACTGTTATAGGCATCTCACATTGAAGTCCGCACTAAAGTTCGAGCTTCTGTAAAAGATCGCCAATCTTGGGGAAGAAACTAACATTTCAGCAGCAGCAACACACAATACAAATGTTACTAAGTGGTATCTCAGAACTACGAGAGGAAGCAACTAAACTAGAATTTTGGGAACACTACATGCCATCGCATTTCACACTCTTGACATTTCGTTGCATCTACAACTTCATGGCAATGACTTCCAAAACTGGTTATGGTTGTCCGAATGTTGTCTACTAAAAAAAGTGCAAAGTCATGCGGCATATCTATGAAAACATTTTCTTCAGGATCGAGTATCGTTTACAAACTATAGACAAGTCAGTCTTCGCAGTATGCGCTAATCGTCAGTCGTAAATCAACACTGACTGACAGAAGTGAAGAAAAACAACGGTCTTGGTCTATCAATGTTTGGTGTGTGTTTTTCAAGACGCGTATCATTAGTTGCTGTTTTATTGGTACGAATGTAAATACAGTCAAGTTCCTCGATTTCCTAAGACGTGCTCCTGCCGCAGTTATTGCAAGATATCCCAGTGTACACAAGACAAGACAATGGTAGCTACATGACTGATGTCTCTCCCATTTCGCAGACTCTTACGGCAACATTTGGAGAGCATTGGAAATGTCGTTCAGCAAACGAAAGTGACCTTCATATTTGCCGTATTTAACACTTCTACACTGTCATCTCTGGAGAAAATTAAAACAAGAGGTCTTTTGGGTAACACCGACGACTTTCGAAGGTATGTAATGCCTTATAACACGGGCCTATGCTGCCGTTGACTCCAGATGATTCAACGTGAAATATTGTTTCTACAAAATCAATTTATAGCGTGTAACAACGCTCAGGGTCAACATTTTGAGCACTTGGTACGACAGCCGTGATAATAAACACACGAATCGTACCTGAGTTACGTGCTGGCTCACATTCGGTATAATAATTTTTTTGTTTTTGTTAAGTGTAAACATCAAACATTATGTTTCTCGTCAAATAATTCAGACTTTTTCACTGTTGAAATAATTTTCATTAAAACACATTTATCTATTTACATTCTTAACTACGCAGAGTGTAGGCTTTTTATACGTTAAAAAGTAAATACCTTTATGTTTTCAGATATTTCGTCCCTCTTAGAGGAGAACAGTTGGAGGAAAAGTACCATGGTCTGGTGGAAGCCGGCAGAGGTGGCCGAGCGGTTCTAGGTGCCACAGTCTGGATCCGCACGACCGCTACGGTCGCAGGTTCGAATTCTGCCTCGGGCAAGGGTGTGTGTGATGTCCTTAGGTTAGTTAGGTTTAAGTAGGTCTAAGTTCTAGGGGGCTGATGACCTCAGAAGTTAAGTACCATAGTGCTCAGATCCATTTGAACCATTTTTGAAGAAGGCGAACAACGCAAACAACATTGTGAATGAAAAGACACATGACGCGGGTATTATATTATACACTATTTATTATTTATTTTGCAAATAGCTTTTCGGCTATTACAGCAACATCTTGAATAAAGATAAAAATGTAGTGCTGTGAAATTTATGTGGATCAAAGACGTTAAAATACTGTATCTACAAAGTATACATTAAAAATTTTCTGTTTTGGGAACTGAGACACTCTGTAGATGCACCACTTCAACATATTTGGTACTGCAAAAGGTTTCATTGACCACATGTTCATCTTTGTACTTGATGATGGTGTAAATGCCGAAAACCGGTTTGTGTGATATACAATAAATATTGTAGAATATAACACCAGTGTCGTCTGTGTTTTCATTCACAATGTACAAAATATTCTTGCAAGAACCGACGGAACAGTCAAACAACGCAACGCATTAAATATTGAGAAGACACGAAAGCACAAAATCCATTTCCATAACGCGAGTGAGCTCGGCCACAACAGATTAACTTCCAGTGTCAGCAGACGTCACGACAGTCTCCCGTTCCTGTGTATGCGCAGTGTACAGCCTAACCGGACATTTGGAACTCCACACCTGCGCATATAGATCCCTGACGTCATACACACACTCGCCAAGTGGTTGGCTGCCGATTTATACGCGGCCCTTCGAGTACTGGATTTTGACCAGAGAGTCGTTCGTGTAAAACTTGCGTAAGAACGCTGATGCAGTCTGCTCTGACCGCTGGTGTCTAGTGCCCATCCAACACGGCACCGGTATCTTGCTGACGAGAGCCTGGCTGCCTGAAGGTGTAGAACGCATTCGAGACGGCGACTTCGACTGCTGTAAGGATCCTGTTGAACAAACTGTTTGTCACTCTCACCGTCTCGACGGCCGAGGAGCTGGTCCAACCTGCCTGATGCCCTGTCTTACACCTGCACCGCGGCCAGCAACACTCAGGCCCATTCTGATCCCGCTAAGGCTCGGTGACTTTGAACGTGGACCAGTCATTGGATGTCGCCGAAGCGACAAATCCGCGAGGGACATCACAACCCTTCTGAAGCCGTCAAAGCCGACTCTCGGTGACGTTACTGTGAAGTGGAATCGCGAAGCAGCAACCACAGCTGAACGGAGGACAGGAAAACCTCCTGACAGCGACCGTCGGCACTGTGGTTGGTGGCTGTAAAGAAACGCATGTAATCAGCGGAGGAAATCACTCATGAGTACCAAATTGCTACCCGCAGTCCAGGCAGTACAATGACTGAGTAGGGGGTTAAAAATAGTGGGGTACACTGTTCATAAGCAACACATTTCTGTAATCAATCCTAAGTGACGTTTGAGGTGTCGTAAAGAGCGACGACTTGCTACGTGCTTCCACTACTTTAAAAAACATGAAAAAAACCACACATTCAGTACATTGTTCCAGAAAATAGCGCTACTCAAATGACTTTTGTTCACGAGGAGCATCGCTATTCTACAGGATGTATAAACAAAAACGCTGACAACGCTGATTGTGTTGCGCGCGGGACGTCGGGATAATAACTTTTTCATGGGAGGAACGCATTGAGAGGTGCATTATACGGTCGATGTGTGGGAGTTTGAAGTCATAATGACGTATCTACAAAACTGGCCATTTTGACATGTTTACTTCACCGCCGTCTTGGAAAAATCAATCTACTGAATACATAAAGAGAAGAACTCCTATCTTTAACCGTTCTGGAAATAGAGTGTAGACTGTAGAGTGTAGACTATCCAAAAATCCACGTTGATATTTAATATCACACTAACGTTTTGCCTTTTACGTCATTGTGGCTCCCTTTGCAGGAATGTGACGTTAAAAGGCATGATAGCACAAGTGCAGATATGTCCTTTTTTTCCCTAAATAAAGGCTGTATGTTTTAAGATATATATCCAAAATGCGGAGCAGCCTTATACACACATTGTAGACGTAACACTTGCAATTTTAATTCGACTACATTCCATTATCCTCTTTTTGATTTTGTTGATGTTCATCTTATATCCTTTCAAGACACTGTCCATTCCGTTCAGGTGCTCTTCCATGTCCTTTGCTGTCTGTGACAAAATTACAATGTGATCGACGGACCTCAAATTTTTATTTCTTCTAAATGGGATTTAAATTCGTAGGCTCTAGTTTTCTTTTGTTTCCTTTACTGCTTGCTTAAACGTAATCATAAAAATTCATTTGTACATTCCATCCAATGAATCACGAATTATTGTAAGTGATGAATTTACCGGGTGGTTATAATTACACTTTCCCTATTTACAACGTTATAACACGGAAACTAATTACCGTGCGAGTACCAGACTTGGTAGCGTAGCGTTAATGTCCAGAGCATGCGGTGCATGATTTCCGTCCGTCACAGTATGCCCACCCGGTGCCGACTATGGCCACAAAATGGCGCCGTCAGTCATCGTGATTCGTAGTCTCGCACGCCTTTCCAGTCACAGCGCACCTGTTGACGTGTCAGCATGAGCTCGGACAAAACGAACGGGGCATTATTGGTGTACCTCTATTATCAAAACAACACTAATGTTGCAGATGCACTTCGAGAATATCGCCAACTGATAGGATTACGGAAGAGTCCTCTTTCTCCACCTGCTATTGCGGAACGTGATGAAGAAGTTCGAATCAACTGGAGAACAGGGCGTCGCTCCAGGAAGAGGCCGAGGACCGGTTGCACCACATGTGGTTGGTCAAATCGCTGTTGCTGTGGCAGGCAACGCTGCGGGCAGTTCCAGCCCTGCGCTTTCAGACTGTCCTGGACGCTGATGGGCGCCATATTGTGTCGCTTTTATGGCAGCAGTGGTACCGGTATGTAATGGAATGCTGTACCGCAGCAGCGCATTGAAAGTGTTTCAATTGAATTGATTTTGCATAACTTTCCCTCCCCATGTCCTTGACACTAGTGCTACCTAGTTTGGCACTCGTACGTAATTAGTTTCCGTGTTATAACGTGCTAAATAGGGAACGTTTAGTTATAACCACCCTGTACATTAAACGAAACTCAAATCTTTTCTTAGAAGTGGGAAAAACTGAGCTGTACTTTGGCTCTCAGCGGCTCGCATCGTCCCTCATTACCGTAAACACATCAAATAACTATGCGGTTTGCAAAGGTATTAAAATATAGAGTAGTAGCGCTAATAGCTGCACAGCTAAACGCCAAATAAACATAAGACGGTAAACAGAGGCGTGCGCCGTCTCCATAGGAAACCGCAGTCCGTGGCGACCTCGGCGCCTGGCACAGAACTGCTAGTGATTTAGGGGGGAGGGGGGAGGGGGAGGCGGAGGAAGGGGGGATGGGACAGGGAGGCGCCGCGGGAGGATAGTTCTGCCACGGAATGTGTCTGCGGGAGGTCACAGCCGAATCCCCACCCTGCTTCAGTGCAGTCGATGCATCAGCAGTTTATCTCCCAAGTATTGACCTTCCACGATTATTTAGCGACCACAATAGTGTCGCAGGCACCTGCATCAGATGTCCAATCAGACGACCGCTCAGTTAATTTTCTAGATTTCTGATCCTACCGCAAGCCCGACAGTCTTTTGGAAACCGAGGATCGATGAAAAGCAATCAACATGCGTAAGGGATTTATTCACTCTGATTATCTGTCACCCCTACCTTAAATACATTCTGAACACGGCTATACTAGCATTCGAGCATGTATGAAAAGAAGAACTACTGGTTGAGCATTGACAAGTGAAGTGCCCTTAGCAGCCGTACATCAATATATCAACCGCGACTTCCTGCACAAAATACATTCCTACACTGAATAATGCATGTTGTTGTGAAACGCATATGTTGATGTGTCCCTGTAGCTTTCAGTCCAAAGACTGGTCTGATGCACGTCTCCATGGTATTGTATTCTATACAGGCCCCTTCATCTATGCATAATTATTGCAACCTACATACACTCAACCTGCTTGCTGTACTGATGCCTCATCCCCTCTAGAATCGCTCCACCCCCCACCCCCCTCCCACTCCCTGACTCGCCCAAACTTCGGTCCATTACGACACTGGCAAAACCTTGATTCTTCAGAATTCAGAATGTATATTACCGACTGGTTCCTTCTTTTAGCCAAACTGGGCCTCATATTCCTTTGTTACCCCGTTCGATTCAGTCCCTCCTCAGTAGTTATTAGATTTCAGCTGCTGAGAATTATTCCGAGTTGTATGGCCGTGGTCCATGGAACTCTTCAATCCCTGACGTTTCGTCCAAGGCTACGTTGGACATCTTCGGAGGTGCTCCTGGTTGTGCTGAGTCTTGCCGACTGATGAGTTGCATGTCGAAGAGCGGCCTAATACTGTGGAAAGTGGGCGTGGTCTGCATTTCACGTGATAGCAGAGATAAACCTTGTCAAAGATAAAATCGGTTATAGTACGTCAAAGTTAAAAACTTCTCATCGATCTGTGGTGCCACAGTCCATACTCACTGAGTTTCATGGCTGCTTCTTTTCTGTTAAAATTATCCCACGTTTATTTCGATGGCTTCTCTATACAGCCGTGGATAATAGTTCGTCATAGTACATAAAACTTCAGTTTCCGAAAATTTCACTCCGTGATCACCTGCTTGAAGAGCATGTTCCGCCACGGCTGGCTTGTCTGTTTTCCCTGGTCGGCAAAGACTATTATGTTCCTCCAACCGTGTGTTCACACTTCTCTTTGTAGTTACATTGTAGACCTTAACTCACTCACTCACTCACTCACTGGTCATACCCGACTCGAGAGTCCATTACCGCAGCAGCGTATTTTCGCCATCTGTCCCTGTCTTGGGCTATTTCCTTCAATTCACCTTCAACACCTAGGCTCCTCAAATCAGCTTTCACATTGTCCTCCCATTTACGCTTCTGTCTCCCCCCAGGACGTTTTCCCTCTAGGTGCCCTACCAGTACTCTGCGCGCTGCCCGGCCCTCATCCATTCGAGCTACGTGACCCGCCCATCGCAGCCTATGTGATTTAATAATACGGATTATGTCAGGGTTTGAATACAGTTCGTGAAGCTCTTCGTTATGCTGTTTTCGGCACTCTCCGCTAATGTTATCCCTTTTGCTCCGAAAATTTTCCTCGAAATTTTGTTTTCAAATACTGGAAACGGCTTTTCATTTTGCACAGTGAGAGACCAAGTCTCACACCCATACAGCATAACTGGTAGAATAATAGTTTTGTATATTCTAATCTTGAAATTCCTATACAATATCCGTGATGAAAGTAATCTATTCAGTGAGAAGCACCACGCATTTCCCGTCCGTAATATCTCCTCCAGTTCGGATTCAAACTCATTTCTCGAAGACCTACATCTTCACTAGCCTTGATTAACGCATTCGCATTTGCTGTTACAGATTCTTTCCTATCGCTAATGATGTTTACATCATCTGCATACCCTAATATCTTAATATTTCCATTTAACTCCACACCCTCTGAATTATCTGCTGCCATTCGTACAATATATTCTAGGACTAAATTGAAAAGTGGTAGAGACAGGGCATCTCCCTGCTTAAGTCCGTTCTTTATTACAAATTCTTCTGACTCCAGTTTCCCCACGCGTACTCTACCTTTTGTGTTTTTCAAACTCGCTTCTATAAGTGTAACATACTTCTTTGGTATTCCAAGTTCCAAAAGAAATCTGTACAGTTTTGATTGCAATACTGAATCATATGCTTTTGTAAAATTTATGAAAAGATTATGACCTGGTTTATTGTATTCCCATTTCTTTTCCAAAATTTGAGACAGGGTGAATATTTGGTCTATAGTTGATCTTACCACACGTAAACGGAATCTTATAGACACCGTTTGCAGACAGAAGGGGATGTTTATCCTTAACGGAACTAAGTGCTTGGCTATTTTCTTAGTTGGTCTGAAAATCGGTCGAACGTCATGTTTCCTTAGAATCTTGCCAATTTGGCCCGTTACTTTTTTGATCAAGGGTAGAGAAACCGTGTTCTTCCATCGCTGTGTCCTATCGTTGTCCTTAGGCCTCCTGTTGTTCGGTCGCGAAACTCTATTTATTTCATTTTTAGAGTACGCATTCTTCTCAAAAGCCTACTTTAGATGTTTTGACACGGCGCCCAGGTGTTCCGGCGTACAAATCCTTTTAGCTCTGTCCACTAGACTTTTAATTACACCTCTTTTCTGTTGTGGATGATGATTGGAATCCTTACGCAATATCTGTCGGTATGTGTAATCTTCCGAAAGACTTTATATTTGAAGTTGCCATAGTCTGTCTCATAACGAAGACATCCAAGAAGGATATTGCATTGTCTTTCTCCATTTCCATGGTAAACTCGATTTTTTGATTTATACTGTTTCAATAACAAAAGAATTCCTCTAAAGCTTTTTTGCCATGTGACCAAACAACAAATGTATCATCCACGTATCGATACCATTGACATGTTTTCTTACTCGCTTTTTTCAGAGCTAATTGTTACATTTTTTCTATGTAAAAATTAGCAATCATAGGACTCAATGGGTTACCCACGGGCACACCATCAACCTGCTCATAAAACTCATCTTCCCACTGTAACTGACTAGAGGTAAGGCAGTGTCTGAAAAGAGCAGTCAAATCCGCTGGGAAAACATCCGCTATGTAAACCATAACCTCGTTAAGGGGAATCATCGTAAATAAAGACACTGTATCAAAACTGACAAGAATATCCTCAGGAGCCAAAGTTAGTCCCTCAAGTTTCTCAATGAAATGACGCGTCTCTTTTACATAAGAATCAGTTTTGCTAATATGTGATTGTAAACAAGTTGCCAGATATCTTGCTGTTTAGTACGTTGGGTAATTAATAGCACTCAGAGGAAGGTCGATATTATGAACTTTAGGTAGGCCATAAAGTCTGGGACATATAGCTTCACTCTTCAATAAAACCTTCTTATCTTTCTTTTGCATTGAACTAGATGACTTTATCAGCGTATTTGTTTTCCTCAGTATGCTAGCTGTATTTGGCTATGTCAACTGAAGAGCCGTTAGGGCATAATGTACAGTTGGGCCCCCATTCCGCCTCTTCCAGCAGAAAAATTCCGTGATCCACTTTGTAGCGGACGGCAACCAAGGTGATTCAAGAAGCCACAGTACGGCACTAGTACGGGGTGTTAACACAAGACGCTGTAAGCGGACTATGCTGTCACTATGAAACCCGTTACAGAAAGACTAAACTGCTACGTAGTGCGACCAGAGAAGCTACCGACACAACAGGAAAGCTAGGGCAATCTGATCATGTCTGCTTAATGGTCACGCCTTGCGTCCCGATACTGTTTTGACTTACAAGGCACAAGCTTTACTCTTTCAAAAACGATAGCAGGTCAGGCTTGCATATACACTGCCAATTTTAGACAAGTGTAATGCGTCACCACCAGGAGTCAGCTACCGCCGACAGATTATGTCTGAGGGCCTGCTGTCAGCACTAAGACTGGATGCTGCAGACTCGACACTTCTGAACCGACAGGCTGACTACTGGTCAACCTCCACCTGCTACTGGCTGCCTGCCATCGGAGACAATGGATGGAGCCTGGGCCACCTATCCGCCCAGCTGTCTGGGGAAACACTGTTGCTGATCATCACCTGTGCACGAAAATATTGTTCTCGACTTCCATCGCCCATTGGTGGCATAAGTCACTACTGCGAGCCGCTCTCAGCCATGCTGGGGAACACAGTTTGATTCTGCACGTTACAGTGTACCGTGCACAGAGCTGCATATTCGTGCCAGTCACCACGGCCTCCGGCGACCTGCACGAGGCCTGGGTCAGCATCACCACTGCAGTGGTGACAGCATCGCCTCGCTCAGCCACTGCTCACTGCGCACGGGGACATCACACGCCAAAATGACAGCACGCCATTGTTGAGCTAAGCACACTTCGTCGTCCGTGTCCAGCCTGCATTTTGGGGTAGTTGGACAACGTCTAATACCACCAGTATTGTTCTATTGTGACATGAAATCAAAAATTGCACATTGCTGTTTTCGTTCCTGCATGTCAGACATTCACAGGGTATCCACCTACCACACCACTGCAACCACGCTTAGGTTGGTGAGCTGCACTCCATCGTGGCCACTAGCAGACCAGTTCCTCCACCCACCATAGAACTTTGAGCACTATAGTATTTCACACACGCGAACCACTCAGAATACATAAATGTTGATTTCAAACCAGAGGGTCCATTCACATTAATGTGACCACCACCTATGTTCGACGTCAAGGTGCGACCACCACACACAGATGGCAGGTAGGAGAACTGTCACTGGAGGGTATGTAAAGCATGATGGGGGAGGGGGGGGGGGGGCGAGACACGGGAAACATTGCAGTCATCGTCGTAATGTGGAAACGGTTCTGTATATCTGGCGTCCATGATCATTCACTTTAGGGCCAAGGGTGGAAGCATCTCTGAAACGGCTATGTTTATTAACTGATGTCACCATGGTTAAAGATTACCGTGCATAGCAAAATGGCGCCGAGGGAAGTGTGCTGCACCACGGACCATAGATGAAACCGTGCTGGACCAGCAGAGACAGAGGAGACCGGTGGACAACGGCTGGGACATGTGCACGGGCCAACAGGGCGTTGAGCAAGAAGCTACCAACAGTGTATCCTCAATGATCATTCAGAAAACGTTGCTGCGTATGGGCCTCCACAGCAGGCGCCTGGATCATGCACCCATGCTGACTCCTGTTCATCAGCGATGAAGACTGGAATTTACGTGCCAATACGGCAGCTGGACGTCCACCTAGACTTCCACTGAATGGCGACAATGGGCCTTTTCAGATTACAGGTGGCCTTTGGCATGTGTGGCGTGAAATGTTTGTAAACAAACAACCTGCAACGATCGTCGGAAGCGTCTAGGACGGAGGGAGGAGCGTTATGGTCTGGGGAATGTTTTCGTGACCTTCCCTAGGTGTTCTTGTCGATCTATCAGGCACAAAGCATCAATCAGTAAACGAAACCGAGCTAAAATTTCGAGAGGGTTAAATTTGATGGAGAAGAAATTAAAAATTTGAGTCTGGGGGATGATAGTGTAACTCTTTCAGATACGGCAAAGGACTTGTAAAATTAAATAGAAGGGGTTGATAGCGTATTGAGAAGAAATTTTAAGGTAAATACCAATAAGAGTAAATTAAGGGTAGTGGAATGCAGTCAGATTAAACCGTGGGACATTAAGGGATTTATATTATGAAATAAGACACTAAAAGTGGCTGATGAATTTTGATGTTTGGACAGCAATATAGCGACGAAGGTCGAACTAGGCAGAATATTAAACGGTGACTGACAATAGCTAGGAACTCGTGTCCGAAAGACATAAATTTTGTATCGTCAACTATACATTTATATGTGAAGAAATCTTTTCATTTGTTCCGATGCTCGTCTGTGTTTTGAAAGCAATATATGAACACTTTCCCATGGCTTGCTAGGCCTAACGCAAGAAAGGATTTTCTGTTAGGGTTGTCTCCCTTAGCCTTTGTGGTTTCCCCTCCACCACAAGGCAGTTGTTCCCTTCTCATTTAATACCCAGAAAGAGGGGTTGCCTCGTCTGTCGGCTTCACCGTTCCCAAGTCTTTCCTCTCCACCGTCGCTGCCATTAAGGTCTACACCTGTAACTTTGGGCATGGTATCCGTGTTATACCCTATAAGATTGGGGTCTCTGCCTGAACTCAGCCATCCTAGCACTCCGGCCTACTGAAGTGTAGGATGCCCACCACTGCGACGTGGCCGTGCTAGACAGGAATTACCCCAGTGGAGGAATAGGGAAGGGGACCCTACGTCCCTGGAGCTGGGTTAATGATTTAGTATGGTGCCACAATCAAAGGAAATAATGAAAGGGTATGGATTAAAAATAAATAAAGATAAGAGTGAAGTAATGGTATTTGGAAGAGACAACTGGATCAGTGGGAATATTGCTTTGAATGGAGAACCCCTCAAAGAGGTAGACAGTTTCACTCATTTAGGGAGTGAAATATCTAGCGTTGGAAGAATAACCAACGAAATTAATAGGAGGTTACAGAAGGGAGGTAATTTCTACTAAACAATAAAAATAAAGAAGTTTCAGAAAAAGCAAAACTCCTTATGTATAAGAGTTATTACTTCCCTACCGTCACCTATGGAGGAGAAACATGGACAATGACGGAAAGGGACTGGAGCAGACTGCGAGCAGGGGAAATGAAATTTCTCAGAGCAGTTAAGGGAAAACAAGAATGGACAGAGTAAGGAATGTAGATATTAGAAAGGACCTTAAGCAAGAAAGTATGAGAGAAGAAATCGAAAAAAAAGAGATTAAGATGGTACGGGCATGTTAAGAGGATATGTGGGCAGAGACTCCTCAAAATTATGGAATAAGTAAAGATGGATGGAAAAAGACCTAGGCGGCGCCCAAGAACACGGTGAAAAACCTAGAGTGAGAATATCTGTGGAAAGGAGAGGTGTGACCTGGCAGCAAGTGGTGGAGGAAAAGTGATGGGAGGACCGAGCCAAATGGACAGGACTTGTCAGCACACAGACCCGGCAGTTGCTGGAGCGGTATCCGGATATAGATAGCTAGGAAATCTTTACTGAAGATATTTCTCTGAAGTGTAACGTTTGTGATAAGTAGTTCAGACAAGAAGCGAAATGCAGCTTCTGAAATGTGATGCTACAGGAGCAGTCCTGATCCACCAACGAACCGTAAATTTGGTAATGAGGAGAGGAGTGGGTTTAAAAAGTGAAGAGGCAGGCCTAGACTTGACTGCAGTGAGGAGGTTGACTGTTACGTGGGACGCGGTGCCTTGCGTACGACGAAGAGTTGTATCGAAGCAGTCTTCAGGCTGAAGACAGCAGCACTCGGTCCAAACAAATCCTTCTGTGCGGCACACTTAAGTTAAAACTGCTGCAATTACAAACATAGAACTGAGTAGATTATTTAAGAGTCTTTTATTGTTTCAATACAGTATGGATGTGCTGATGCGTTTCTGAGAGTGAATGTGTGTTCCCCCTCTCTACCTGTGCTGCATGCAAGTTGACGATATGAAACTGCTTTGCCTTTCCGGATCGTTTCATAGCGGCAATCATTTGATATTTATGTATACGGTGTGTCCTAACAACCGTTTATTGAGTTGATTTCAAACACAATAAATTCACAGATAAATTTCATATGGATTTAAAAGCGTTCATAGCGCTGTGGTTAATTCTAAAGTACTGAAGACAACAGCACACATTCTAAATAAGTCTTTCTGTGCCGAACACTTAAACAGAAATTGCTGCAGTTACAAACGTAGAATTGCGTAGATTGTATTAAGGGTATTTTATTGTTTCAAAACAGTATGAATGTGCTGATATGTTTCTGAGGGTGAATATATCTGTCCTCTCTCTACTGCTGCATTCAAGGTGACTTCATAGAACTGCATTGCTTTCAACGTCGTTTCACAGCAAGAGTCATTTGATATTTATGTCTATTGTGCGTGCAAACAACTGTTTATGCAACTGATTTAAAACATAATAAATTCAAAGATATACTTCATATGGACTTATAAACTTTCTTGGCGACGCGATTAATTCCAAAGTGTGTTTTTGTATTGTGAACCCTATTCCATAAACACACTAATGGCATAAACAGCTATTTACACAGTGAACTACGTACTGTGAGTATTATAAAAAGTCCCAAGCCAACTAGAGGTTATCCTGGGACACCTAGAGGTTACCACAAGCGGTAAAAATCCTGTCCGCGCCCATTTCGGCATTCGCGTTCACATCTGAAGTGCCACGCGGGGTAGACGCCCGGTCTCGGCCGCCTTGTCACAATTCGCGCGGCTGCCCCCCTCGGAGGTTCGAGTCCTCCCTCGGGCGTGTGTGTGTGTGTGTGTGTGTGTGTGTGTGTGTGTGTGTGTGTGTTGTACTTAGTGTAAGTTAGTTTAAGTTAGATTAAGTAATGTGTATGCCTAAGGACCGATGACCTCAGCAGTTTGGTCGCATGGGAACTTACCACAGATTTCCAAATTTTCCACATTTGAAGTGTTTCATCCTCATGGGTGGATAATAAGCTATTGTAAACTGGTTCAGTCTGTTTGATACACTGGAGTCGTCACAGTGGGCTTACAGGTGGTTAGAACTTGCTTCTTTTGAATTAGGATCTCGTAAATCATATTCCATAGACAAATAAAATTGAGGTCGAATGTGGTCACATTTTAATAAAACAGCTTGTCACATACTTGGTACCTTCCTTAAGTTACAACATTCTGTCATAAGTACTGAAAAGAATGTTAAAAAGTTTTCTGCAGATCATTCCATCAACATCGGCAAATCAAATCAAGTAGCAATATAATGTCCTATCTTTCATGCCGTTAAATATTACCTATACATGCTACGGTCGCAGGTTCGAATCCTGCCTCGCGCATGAATGTGTGTGTGATGTCATTAGGTTAGTTAGGTTCAAGTAGTTCTAAGCTCTAGGGGACTGATGACCACAGATGTTAAGTTCCATAGCGCTCAGAGCCATTTGAACCAATACCTGTACACTTCGCTGGTTCCAGTACCGCACTCATGGTTGCCGCATCGCGGTCGTCAGGTGGGGCGCTTCAGTTTTTTGTCTGGCTGTGTAGTAGCGTTCCTTTGCGTATTTGTAAATATTTTAAACGGAAACGTTGCTAGCATCACTGACCTTATACCGGACATTATTGGCGTCGTATGTGGTACATGAACAGGAGTCAGACCAAGAAGCGACGATTACAACGGATGGGGTGTTCTAGAACAGCCTTCATGTCGTTTTGTGGCAGTTTTCCGTAATTACGTAAGGGAACTCTGTTAAAGTAAACGAAACAGATATGGCCCAGGTGTAATGTAGCAGACAGTAGGACAGCAACAGGATGCATGTGTATTTGGCCACAAAATCAGGAAGATCGCCATGTCACCAGCTTTATCCCTTGCTAATGTCAACGACGCAATTACCGTCTCCGGGATACTGCTAATTCAAGCCACCATAGCGACATTCCCTCGCTAATGGACAATAATAATCACTTAAACAATAATAACTATACAGTTTTTGTAGGCTTCCACGCCCACTGTCATTTTGAATAAAACAATTTTGATTATTAGGCCACATCATTGTAAAACCCTAAAGTAACTAAATAGCCAACGTTCTTTAATATTCAACAGTAAACTGATCATTACTGCGGATATTCAGGTACGCCTGCAGGTTTTATAAAGGTCAACAGTACTGCAGATATGCAAAGAAAAATTCGGCAAGTATATCCGTACCCGTTCAGAACTTTAGCTACAATACATTCTACAATGTTTCCTTTTATTGATGTTTCTCACACTAATAAAAAAAAATCCCAGTAATCTCTGTTCAATTCGTGGCATTGAAATTAATTCAAATGTGGTGCAGTCTGCTTCAAAATAGTTTTTATTAAATATTAATTGACCAAGCGAACCGGGGGCCTGACCGTATTGGGAACAGACTTGGTGACGCACTAGGTACAGGCATATTCTAGCTCAAAGAAGTGTGTTTTGTTACCCCGGAGTGCAAAGACGGAACATAATTGGGGAAAATGCCTTCTCGGGCAGCTGTAGTGGCTTGTTGTTAACGTTATTCAATTTACTAATGGCGGAAGCAGAAAGAAGTGTCAGCGTTCATGGAAAACTTGATAGAGCGTGGAGGCAAATTGTTAAAGTTGAGTGAATCTAGAGATGGTGTACAAATTACAGAAGGAATGACACAATACCGAGCGGTAAAGGATTCAAGAAGAAGAATCCAAGCGCACAAAATAAATATCCCGTTGACAATACGGATAAATGTATAATGCAGCAATTCCTTTGATGTTATGAATAATAGAAATAAAAACCAACTTTGCGAGAACTTTGCAGCTATTGCCGTACAGCTGCGCCCTGTTTACATGCTCGATCTATATTCAGTTTTTGACGGGTTGTCCACTGGGTCGTCTTAGTACTAAATCTAGTGAGGGAGCGATCTACAGTTTCCCTTGTGAGTGAACTTTTCATCGAAGGACGTTGAGAGATGTCTTCGGAAGAGAAACGCCGACGAAATAAATAAAGAATGGAAACGGAAGTACAAAATGAAAAACACATGAGAAGTGGTTAATGTTGACTATACTTCTACTAGTTAAAATAATTTTGTTTTATTCCTGTATTTGCATTAAGACAAATACAATATACTGCCTCTGTATTAGTGACTCTCCGAACAATAAATTTCGTATTGGCACTGTGAATCAGTTAGTTCTCGGGTACGATACTCAGAACGTTCTTAATAAATCAGTCATTTTCTAATTTGTATCTTAATTTTTTGTGGTGGTGAAGGTGGGCGGCATAATTCTGTGATATCACGATACCCCCTCAGATTTTTGGGCAGAAACCAGTCACGTACAGTGTAACGTTGTTTCATTAATTTGTTATGAAAGCTGTGCTGGGCATTCATGACCATAAAAGTGGGTTAAAAGCTGTGAGCTGTCTGGGGAAGTTAACCTTGCATTACTGAGCAACTGTTTCACCAGGTATCCAGTCTAGCTTACCAAATTCCCTACCAGACTAACATTAATTATAATCTTTTAATAGTCATACGACAACCGGTGATATATAAAAGATAATTTAAATAAAAAGAAATAAATCAGTTCATATTTGGAAATTTATTTTAACATTGATCATTGAAATTTCAGCATATTAAACTTGAGTGATAACTTAGCTGGTGCCTTATTTAGGACTGTGAAAATGTGAGTTTGTAATCTTACAGAACACATCAAATATGGAGCCAAGATTGGCAGACTGCATACAACACTGCACTCATAAAATAACACACGAAGAACGTTGAAACATATGCAAGAGGAAATTAACCACAACCAACCGATTTAATTTTCACCCAAAGAAGTTACGTTCGTAGCGCAATCGTGTCCGTCATGTAATTACCACACACTGGTATACTAAATTCATACTAACTCTCTGTGAAATCTTCCCGAAAAGAATAGCTGAGGGCTACTTTGATGATTACACCACATGCTTCACGTGGTCAACTTGGTTTACACAAAGAGTGTAACTCCACAATAATTTTGATAATTAAAATAAATTAGATCGAAAAGCAATTTACAAAACAAAAATTCCTGAAACTGGTTACTATCGTCTTACTATTAACCTGATGGGTCAAACAATTGTATAAGCACGTGGTACTGGTCTCACAAAGGACATCCCGCGTAGGTTGAACATAAAGAAAAGTTGCTATATTGAAAAATATTGTCAAGACGACACGTTGTAATTTCACGCACATTCGCAATTAAGATTGATGATCTTAGTTACAGTTACTGATCAACACGTGGTTCCACTTTACTCACAAAGTAGTGACGAAGTAACTACTGGAAGATATTCTGAACTTCACACTCGAAATACACTACGTTGCAATTTAAGATAACATTAGATATTTTAGAGCTAAATCTGAAATAAAGGTGATTAAATCTCCAGTTAGGCTGAACGTAAGAAATCCATTGTCCTACGGACTTAGCAGAGACGCGCTTAGCCGGAGATCTTACCACTTGAGACGCTCGCCGCGGACAGACTGACCTGGGCCCCTACCGACCGTGCTTAACAGATACAAACGGAAGTGACCAGAGAGGCAGCTTCCTGTACCAACATGACAAGGGACGGACAGGACCATACTAAGAGTAGAAACCTCTCTGCTTTTAGAAACCGTAGCCACCTGTTCCGACGTTGGTCTTACTGTTCTCTAGCAGACAGGCTTGTCTGCTGCCATCCAGCGTGCAACTAGAAATATATTTGCTCATTCATCCTCTCAAACAGAAGGGAAGGGGAATGAAAGTATCTTATCATATACGGTATATAAAAGAAAGCGGATGTAGGTTCCGTATGAGACTGTGTGACATGAATTACATATAAACTGTGTTTTAAACTGTAGTAGTGTGACAGATCGTTCTTGTTTATGTGTAAAAATAACACGTTCCACTACTCAGTCTCCTCCCAGATAGTCAGAAACGCCACAGTAAATATAGAAGAGTAATTTATGCAGTAAATGACAACAGATTTAAGAAATTAACATGAAAGGAATCCAAGAGAGACCTTTGAACAGTAGACACAGATTGATTTTTGAGTCTCCTGACAAATGTGAGATCTGGAACTTCGATTGTTTCCACTTCCGTCCTTCAAATGGTTTGCGTCGCAGAGTCCAGATTGCAAGGTCCTAGGTTCAGTTCCCGCCCGGGTTGGAGATTTACTTCGCTCGTGGACAGGTCGTTTGTGTTTTGTCCTCATCATTTCATCTCATCTTCATCGATAGGCAAGTCGCAGAAGTTGCATCAGACAAGAAGACTAACATCAGGCGAGTCTCCCGCGAAATAGTAGCCATACGATCATATCATCTCACACCGCGGACAAAGCACGTTGGGGAGTGTTTCCGAACGTGCGTTCGAACATTGACCAATGAGCTGGAAGAACGCCACCTACGTCACAGGCACTTCATCTCTCTGCAGTGCAGATTCGCGAGATGCCATATTGGCTTTCAGTAGAAAACCGTATATAAATATGTCGTTTCTACGCATCAGAGAATGTAGTAGCTGTCGAAAATCCTTCCATAGTTGCATTACTTGTTGTAATAAGATGACGTGAAACGTTGTCATATTTGTGGTTGAAGAATTATTGTAACTTGTATATTATGAATGCATGCTACTTGTAAAGCAACGGCACACTGTGGGTGCATAAGAAAAGCAATGTTCTTGATACAATTTGTTATAATTAAATGTCAGTTAATAACAAATCTGCAATTAAAGCTTTGTGTGATCGCCATAACGGAAAGTATGGTCACTCAACAATCATGGTCGTTATAACTCAATGTGAAGCGTCACAGATAGGTAAGGTAAAGGGTGATGTGTAGGTGATTCGTACTTTACTAAATCCAAATATTTTTATTACTAGCCTTCGCGTTTCCTAACACGTTCTGATGCTTTATTATTAGTGTAATAAAAGTATAATATTCGATGTTATGTAAATATAAATGCAGTCTTTCTCAGGAGTGAGTCTGGTCTGTTGGTTTACTCTAAACAGCAGCTTGCACTACTAGGGGTGAGATATTTTCGTTGTTTTGAGCTTCTTATTTTAGGTACTGCAAAGAGTCTGCTGATGGACAGAATCAGTGATCCAGTAAGAGTTCTTATCGCACCACTTCTATCGAACATTTATAAGCGGATGTTCTTATTGACTTGATGTGGTACGTCTCTTTTTGCATTGTGATGTATCTACAGATATTGAAGTTTCTATTTATGTATGGTATAGACAGAACAATATAACTTGCGTGTGGACAAGGGAACAAATGTGCGTTTCAATAGAGCTAACGTAGAAATTTGATGCCTATACATTTCGCAAACGGTGTAATGTGCGAGCCACATACAGCCGACAACTGTCGCTGGAGAGCGCAGCGGTACGGTATATCACGTTGACGCCAACGCACTGTATGCTCAAGTCGCAATGTTTCTGAACGTCCAGCATCACGTTGACCTCTGCACGCTCAACACTGACGTTCGACAGCGCAGTCCGTGTGCCGGCGGCTTTACTACCGCCCCTACAGTCCCAGTTTCTCGGGTGTAAACACGACGGTGCTGCCGTCATGGTCAGGTCTTCACTTTGCCAGGTAGATACATGCACTTTGTTGCCGAAGCTGACCAGCGCCTTTACAGTGTCAGTTTGAATAGGAGTGTCTCACGTAGAACGTAGCACGCGAGGTCGTACCGACAGCGGCGCAGACACAGGCTACGCACGGCTAGCTAGGCCTCACTTGTTGCTGGCCATCAAGCTGGGGCGGCAGCGGCAGCGGCGCCGACACCCCGCCGCCTGTTTTCGGATCACGGCCCTCGCTGGACGCGCCCGCAAATTGCCAGCTAATCCGCGCTTCCTGCCGCTGTCGAGGGCCCCGCTTCGATCCCCCGCAGCAGCCATTAAGCACTGCCCGCGCCGCGCCGTAAAGCCTCGCATTCCCACTTCCTGTCACTCACCGTGGGCTAACCGCTTATCTGCCTGCACGGCAAACCCAGCCCGCAACCCTCCTCTCCCAACACGCTGCCCTAACGCGCTGCTGTAGTTGCGCCATTGTTTAATTACCCACTGTAGTGAAGGAGGCCGTGTATCGGATACTACAATACCGTTTTGTGCGCTGATATGTGGCAAATAACACCCGTACATGAAGGAACACATACAACATTACTCTCCTTGTATTCATGCTCATAGAATTTTCTAATGTTCTTCTAATATTTTCCCGTATTGCCAAATGAAAGAAAGTCGTCTGAAACGTAGTAATTATAAGCATCTTTCCGGCCACCTACACATCTGAGGATAATATCTCCAGAAGCGGTTTAGTAGTGGCTAACACTTCATATACTACAAGAATGAGCACGTCCCGAAAAAAAAAGTTAAGAACTCTTACGTTATTCACGTACTTATTCTTCGCCATGTAGCCTCTTTGCATAGAGAGAAATTTGAAGTATCAGAGCAACAATTCTTTGCTTCTTTTGCTACATAGCAGATTAATCTGGGAACGTAAAACTCTGGGTCGATTTGTTCACACAGAGAAATAACAAAAGAAAAGTTTCCTTCTTCTCGTGTTTTACTTCAAACACGTAAATTTTCGCAGCACCAGACATGTAACAATATTCAATATTAAATAAGTTGGACTTTGGAATGTTTTCCCGCAGTATTATTCAGGTTATAATGTCTCTTGTAACAGCTGCTGATCATATATGGCAGAGTTCGACAGAAAAGCGTGTAGTTCAATGAGCCGATGAACTGATCCTTCTCGGATTGTCTTTATCTCGTAACACAATTGTCCCTAGTGTATGTGTGACTTTGCTTTAAAACAAAAAAAAAGTCTTTACAACCTGTCTTACAATATTCCATCGAGATTTTTATGACATATCTCTAAAAGTTAATAGCTTTCGACAAAACTGCTATGAAGCACATTCACGAGTAAATTGTAATAACATGGACTCGTAAAAGATTTTAGTATAATATTTTTAAACAATTTATTTCAGAATAAGATAAACGAGTTAAAAGATATATTGTCAACTTGAAAATGGCTCATGTTGAGGGCATTACAGTCGCAAGGGTGAGATGTAAAGAAAATGCTAATTTCCATCTCAAACGGAATAGAAAGGCGGGAAGGCGAAAACGTGGGATTATTTGGCATGTCTACATCTACATCTACATTTATACTCCGCAAGCCACCCAACGGTGTGTGGCGCAGGGTACTTTACGTGCCACTGTCATTACCTCACTTTCCTGTTCCAGTCTCGTATGGTTCGCGGGAAGAACGACTGTCTGAAAGCCTCCGTGCGCGCTCTAATCTCTCTACTTTTACATTTGTGATCTCCTCGGGAGGTATAAGTCCATTTCCTAGCTACTCTACGGCTTTCAAACTTCTGATATTCCACGCCCAAACTCGTAGACCGATGTCCTCTCGTTGGTTATTCAGTCTTACTCTCACGGTCACCTCTCCCTTGGCAGTCCTCTCCCGGAGATCCGAAGAGGGTCTGGTCCGGAATCTTTTGCCGACGTAGAGATCATCATGACACTTTATCAATTACGGGCCACATGTCCGGCTCTTAATCCAGTGCTTCCCATTGCCTTGTGGACCCTCGTGCTGTTGGTCATTACTGATTCTTCAGCCTTTAGGGACTGTTTCCCACCCCTGGGACAAGAGAGAGCCATGAACCTCTGTCCGCTCCTCCGCCCTCTTGGACAAGGCCGTTGGCGGACTTATTATGCCGGAAATCTTCGGCCGCCATTTCTGATGATTTTTATTCAAAATTTAAGCAGCGGCGAGGTGCTAACCTGGGCCCGGGGGCGGTTTGATCATTAATCAAAGACGTTACCCCTAGACCACAGGTGCATCTCTCTAACCTATTTACTTGATTAAGAGAACTACCATTCCACGCTCCGACATGTGGAATGCCAGTTTTGATTTACACGATGATGCCATCCTCCTGAGTAGTCCTCGGTCGTAGATTCAATGGCGAGCTATTTCATTTACAGAATACTTAGTCAAAGAGGAAGTCAACCGTAGAAAGGAATTGCAGAAGAGTTATCACTGAAGTCATCAGGGACAAAATACGGGCAGCGAAACGTTATTTACAACTTCACAGAAACCAGACAGCAGTTCTAAGGGTCGATGGACATGAAATGTCGAGTGATTGATAAGAGAATGGCGGAGGACTGTAGCGAGTTGAAGTTCAAGTTGATAGTTCTTCTCCCTGGATGTGCCTCATTATCACTGTTGCCAACGTACGAAACTTTTGGTAGGAAGCGTGTTCTGTACCAGACAAAGGCAACCTTAGAAAAACTAAGCTCAGGCTGTACCATACAGGGAAAAAAAGAAAAAAAACGAATTGCTATACGGAAGTGAATAGAGTAGCAGGTCCTGGGTCGTTTGAACGCAAGAATTTTCGAAAAATACTGGGTTCTAAGATAACAGATGGACAGCATAGAGTACTAGGTAGATAGAAGTTACACAGGGATAATAAACGGCTGAAGAACTCCGCAAGGAGACGACAACTAAAGTTCTACGGACATCCCTTGGGATGAATGCCACCCGACTAACGAAGCAGTTTTTAATGCACAGTACGACAGTCGGTATGTTCTGCTCACTGCCCAACAGCTTTAAGAGCTTACACGAAGGGCAAATGCAGAAAAGGGGCTGGACAGAGGAGAGACAGTGGACGATCAGAGAAAGAATGCAAAGCTTTTGTGCCCCAAAAGGTTCTTTCAGAAATTTTACGACATGAGCATGTGACAGTTACATGAACAAGTGAATACACAGGATGATGCTTATTAATGTTTAAACACTCCAGGAGTGACCTAGATGAAGACGAGACAAGTAATTTAATATCAGGCACGTGGGGCCCCCAAATGTCGGGAAATACCCCAAAAGTGGAGGAGAAATGTTGAACATATGACGTTAGCAGATAACGCACTTCGCCGCATGTCCAGCGGTTGGCCTTCGGAGTGAAGGGATGATTGAGCGATGCAAAGAAAATGGTACAGGCATGTGTATTCAAATACACAGATATGTAAACAAGCAGAGTACGGCAATTGGGATATCTACATTATTTAAACACAAAAATTCATCAAATATGTGCTAATTAACACATCTAAGCAGAATTTTCATGAAAAGAGCACATCTTATCGTTTCTAATTAGATATTGCTCGCAAAAATCCAGTTATTCGTTGCAAATACAAATTCTTAAATATCGATGTTTTATAAAAGTTTGTTTAAATTAAGAAAACATCACAAATTAAATTTTTGGGATAAAAATTAAAGATCAGATACTCTATATTTCGACTATTTCTATTGTTTTATATCACAAATGTGGCCTTACACGAAGTGATAAGCGCCATAAAACCACAGAAAATAATTTTCACGACATCGAGCACACCGTATAAACTCTACACTTCCACTCGCCGCAGCACTGCAGCCTGAACCCGATAGAACTGACCCGGAGCGCAGTTACGGGAAAAAGACGTCCATACTGCCAGACGTACTGCAAGTAATGCACGAATCTCTGTCACACGACGCTGCCGGCCGCTAGCGGGATGCAGAAGTCATAAGAGACGAGCAGAAAATGTGGCGGTCGGTGGCTACGTGGATTCTGTTGTTGACCGCCTCGTCGTCAACGTAGAAGATGACGGTTCCAGTGCTGAAATGTATTTCTCGGATTTGGATGTGGAAGTAGTTCAGAGATTACCTGACTGTAAGCAACACCTTCAGTGGTTTCAATATACGAGGGCTGTCCAGAAAGTAAGTTCCGATTGATGGGGAAATGGAAACAACAGTGAAAATCAGAAATGTTTCATTTGTAACAGTTAGCTACACCTTCCAGCTACTTCTCTACGTAGTCGCCGCTCTGACTTACATATTTGTCGTAGCGCTGTACCAACTTTCCGCCAATTCTCTACGCTGTCCTACAGCTCGTTCTCTGTGCCAAAATGTTGTCTTCATAGCCAGCGGTTCATGTGAGCAGAGATGAAACTCAGAGGGACACAATTACGGGCTGTATTGTGGGTAACCAAACATTTCCAATTCAAAACGACGCAGGAACATCTTCACTGCCCCTGCAGAATGCGGCTGAGAATTGTCTTGAAGATGAAACTGCACAACAGTTATGTAATTTTGGCTGCATAGCTTCAGGCGAAATTTCTTACCGGGTCCTCGACTTGGCTGGAGACAATATTTGCTAGACATCTTTACGAGCTCACTGTGAGCTCAGAAATAAGAAGAGCGACGTGGTGTTATCTAGCGTCATCCTAGAGACACTGCCCAACACGTCTGAGCAAAGCTTTATCGGATTATCATAGTCGTTTCCATTTGGCGACCGATCGAGACATACTTTCTGGACAGCCCCTCGTAAAACTGTACGGTGAACTCCCTGATATACGCCTAATGTCACAAATAAGTCACGCAGAAAAACTACCTTGTGCTTCAGTTACCAATTTTCATCAGTGTTGTTTTTAATTAAAATACCGGGTGGTTATGTTATTCAATCTGTATACTGAGCAAGCAGCAAAGGAAACAAAAGAAAAATTCGGAGTAGGAAGTAAAATCCATGGTGAAGGAGTAAAAACTTTGAGGTCCGATGACATTGTAATTTTGTTAGAGACAGCAAAGGACTTGGAAGAGCAGTTGAACGGAATGGACATTGTCTTAAAAGTAGCACATAAGATAAACATAAAAAAAGTAAAACGACGATAATGGAATGTAGTCGAATTAAATCGGGTGATGCTGAGGTAACTAGAATATAAAATGAGACGCTTAAAGTAGTACATGAGTTTTGCTATTTGGGGAGCAAAATAACTGATGATGGTCGAACTAGAGAGGATATAAAATGTAGACCGGCAATGGCCAGGAAAGCGTTTCTGGAGAAGAGAAATTTGTTGACATCGAGTACAGAAATGTTTCAAACGGCTCTGAGCACTATGCGACTTAACTTCTGAGGTCACCAGTCGCCTAGAACTTAGAACTACTTAAACCTAAATAACCTAACGACATCACACACATCCATGCCCGAGGCAGGACTCGAATCTGCGACCGTAGCGGTCGCTCGGCTCCAGACTGTAGCGCCTAGAACCGCACGGCCACTCCGACCAGCGACATCGAGTACAGATTTGTCATGAAGTCGTTTCTGAAAGTATTTGTATAGAGTGTAGCCATGTATGGAAGTGAAACGTGGACGATAAATAGTTTAGGAATAGAAGGTTTCGAAATGTGGTGCTACAGAAGAATGCTTAAGATTAGATGGGTAGATCACATAACTGATGAGGAGATATTGAATAGAATTGGGGAGAAGAGGAATTTGTGGCACAACTTGGCTAGAAACGATCGCTTGGTAGGACATATTCTGAGGCATCAAGGGATCACCAATTTAGTATTGGAGTAGCATGGAGAGCTGCAGCAAATCAGTCTCTGAACTTAGGACTACAACAACAACCGGGTGGTTCTAATTAAAATTTCCCTGTTTAACACGTTATATCACGGATACCAATTACCGTACCAGTTCTGAACTTGCTAACATTAATGTCCAGAGTTGGGTGTGCATGATTTCCACGCGTCACAGCAGGCCGGAGTGGCCGAGATGTTCTAGGCGCTTCAGTCCTGAACCGCGCGACTGCTACGGTCCCAGGTTCAAATTCTGCCTCGGGTATGGATGTGTGTGATGTCCTTAGGTTAGTTACGTTTACGAAGTTCTAAGCCTAGGGGACTGATGACCTCAGATGTTAAGTCCCATAGCGCTCAGAGCCATTTGATTTTTGCACGCGCCACAGCACCACCATCCAGTTCCAACTATGGCCACCAGGTGCCGTGATCAGTCATCGTGATTCATAATAGTCTGACACACGTGTCCAGTCGCAGTACACTTGTTGACTTGTCAACATAAGCTTGGACTAAAGGAGCAGGGCATTATTCGTGAAGCTCTATTATCAAAACAACAGTAATGCTGCAGCTGCACTTCGAGAATATCGCCCGCCGAAAGGATTACGGAAGAGTTCTCTTTCTCCACCTGCTGTCCGGAGCATCGTGAAGAAGTTCGAATCAACTGGAGAACTGGGCGTCGCTCCGGGAAGAGGCCGACGCCTTTTCTCTGATGGATGAGGTGAACAAACAGAACTGCCGAGTATGGGGATCTTCACCTCCAGTCACTGTGCATAAAGTTCCTCTGTATGGTGAACGTGTCACCGTATGGTGTGGCTTGACGGCTACGTTCATCATTGGTCCATTCTATTTTGAACAGGTTGGCGCTCGACGATCAAAGACGGGCATCGTGACTGACCAGCGTTACTGCTATATCCTTCGCCAGCATGCCATACCCGCCCTACAGGAAAGAGACGCATTGAAATCAACAGTTTTCAGGCAAGATGGGTCCCCACCACACATCGATCGTTTAGTTCACATGCTTCTCCGAGACAAATTTGGAAACGATCTAATTTTCAATCGTTTCCAAATCCTTGTGCGGCACGATAACCTGTCCCCACTCTCTACTATTTCTGGTAGTGGGGCTACCCGGGGAACATTCACACACGTGCTGATTTGAAGAGCAGCATATCAAGAGAGGTAGCCAGTATACCTGCAGTATACATGTGATGTGTTACGGCAGCGAAAGGAACCTGTGACCACTGGCGGCAGTGCCACAAGTTCCTCCAAAATATCGTAACTGAACACACACGCAAATGTCATACTAACTAATGTAAATCCACCCTTTGAAACGCGTCGTGGAAATAAATAAAAAGGTGACTGGTAACAGTAAACTTGTTGTTTCATTTAATACCTACGGACATGCTTCGTTCTGCTGTGCGGAATGCATTCCTCGCTTTCAGACGCTTCTGGGCACTGACAGACGCCATATTGGGCCCCTTTTCTATCAGCAATGGTATCCTCATGTACTGATATGATGTACCGTAGCAGCACATTAAAAGTGATTCAACTGAATCGACTCCGCATTATTTCTCTTCCCCATGTCCTTAACACTAATGCTACCACGTTTGGTACTCGTACGGTAATTAGTTTCCGTGTTGTAACGTGTTAAATAGTGAAAGTTTAATTACAACCAGCCGACACTACGTTGACTAAGAGCGAGAACATATTATGCTTTCAGTCTGGTCACCTAAAAAGTGTATTGCCGGAATATTACCTCCTATTATTTCATTCTGTTTAAAAATTAAATGACAGTCGAAGCTATGTTTTTTCGCTGCTCTTCACTTTTTACGCCTTAACTGCAGTGGTTCACACCACTGCAGAGTAGCTACACCAGCTGGCCGGCCACTGCTGTCCAAGCTAAATGCACCGGTAAAGCTGGTGTATCTCCGATGGGTCGATCGATATGTGCGTAACGCACACCGTAAAATATATCCTGATTATCGTACTTGACTCTACTCCAGATAACTTGGCATCCATTCCACGTGAAACGAAACGCAACGAGATTCCAACAAACGTGAAAAACACATGGTATAGTGTTTACATCAGGTTTATTATTACGATGAACAGAGTATAGTGTTGGAAAGGTCAGGTGTGACAGGCCGATGGGCATAATGGCTGCACGTGCGGTGAGGTACGTCATTTGATGACGTCACATGTTGAACATTTCTCATGCACTTTGGGGCAATTCCCAAGATCTGTTGCCCCATGTGTCTTAATGAAATTACTTGTCTCAGCGTCATTTAGACCACTTCGGGGTTTTTAAACGTTAATACGAATTACCTTATAGGACGACTTGCGCACACATTACAAGATGACGATTGACAACAGTGGTGGGAAAAATTATGAATAAAATGTGATTTTTCTTTTAACGAAAAGTCAACGATGTATACCCACCTCATTCTACTGATACACTTGAGAATGAGCAGTCCCCGAAACTAGCAGCACAAACGAAACATTTCAAACACAGACAGGTGGAATAATGGCCTTCTTCAAATTTATTGAAGCTTCGGGGCGCACCTAGAAGAAAATAAACTTCCAAAAATGTTTTTAGCTACTTGGCGCAGCCTCTGCTAGACCCAAACAAAAATAAAGACAAACTGAAAAAAAACAGGGATGGCTTCCACTATTCCCTAATGTCAACGTTCGGAACCCCGCGACTGCTACGGTCGGAGGTTCGAATTTTGCCTCGGGCATGGATGTGTGTGATGTCCTTAGGTTAGTTGGGTTTAAGTAGTTCTAAGTTCTAGGGGACTGATGACCACAGTAGTTAAGTCCCATAGTGCTCAGAGCCATTTGAACCATTTCAACATTCAGATTGCTAGATGAATCAAAATCTGAAGAGTACAAATTTCCGTCCAGTGTAACTTGTTGTTACTGTTGCGGTCTTCAGTCCAGAGACTGGTTTGATGCAGCTCTCCGTGCTACGCTATCCTGTACAAGCTTCTTCATCTGCCATTATATGGCTCTGAGCACTAGGGGACTCAACTGAAGCGGTCATAAGTCCCCTAGAACTTAGAACTACTTAACCTAACTAACCTAAGGACATCACACACATCCATGCCCGAGGCAGGATTCGAACCTGCCATTATATACTGCAACCTACATCCTTCTGGATCTGCTTGGTGTATTCATCTCTTGGTCTCCCTCTACGATTTGTACCCTCCACCCTGCCCTCCAATACTAAATTGGCGGTCCCTTGATGCCTGACAACATGTCCTACCAACCGGTCCCTTCTTCTAGTCAAGTTCTGCCACAAATTTCTCTTCTCTCCAACTATGCCCAGTACCTCCTCATTAGTTATGTGATCTACCCTTCTAATCTTCAGCATTCTTCTGTAGCACCACATTTCGAGAGCTTCTATTCTCTTCTTGTTTAAACTATTTATCGTTCATGTTTCACTTCCATACATGGCTACACTCCATACAAATACTTTCAGAAACGACTTCCTGACACTTAAATCTATACTCTATGTTAACAAATTTCTCTTCTTCAGAAACGCTTTTCTTGCCATTGCCAATCTACACTTTATATCTTTAGTACTTCAAACATCGTCAGATATTTTTCTCCCCAAATAGCAAAACTCATCTACTTCTTTAAGTGTCTCATTTCCTAATTTAATTCCCTCAGCATCACCCGATTTAATTCGACTACATTCCATTATCCTCGTTTTGCTTTGTTGATATTCATCTTATATCCTCGTATTAAGACACTGTCCATTCTGTTCAACTCCTCTCCCAGTCCTTTGCTGTCTCTGATAGAATTACAATGTCATCGACAAGTCTCAAGGTTTTTATTCCTTCTCCATGGATTTTAATTCCTACTCCGAATTTTTCTTTTGTTTTCTTTACTGCTTGCTCAGTAAACAGATTGAATAACATCGGGGAGAGGCTACAACTCTGTCTAACATTCTGCGTGGTGTCTGTTTGTTTTACGTCGTGTCTCCCTACCACTTTCTCGCAACGACGCTCTGAGCGTGTTTTTTAGGGAATTGTCTAGTTTGAACCTGGGACCTGTTGCTGGTAACGAGACGCCAGACCACACATGACATGTAGAGTTCAGAAGAGTTCAGTGAGATTAGCGATGATATAACCAAATACTTAATGATTTCAGCTTCAGCTCCACTGCACACCCTGTAATAGAATCTTAATACTAACTAAACTTATTGGAAGGGGTTCAAGGCATTCCTATTTTCCGTTAGCTGATAAAATAACGTCGAAAAAGCAGTTAAGTTTACCACTGGGATTTTTATTCTACTCACGAAACATTGTATATAAATTGTACTATTGATAAAAGGAAATATTTTAATAAAGGATGATAAAAACCAACTGCGTTAAACAAAAATGTGAACGAATATTCCCTGAATGGGTTTCCAAGTTCTACACTCCTGGAAATTGAAATAAGAACACCGTGAATTCATTGTCCCAGGAAGGGGAAACTTTCTTGACACATTCCTGGGGTCAGATACATCACATGATCACACTGACAGAACCAGAGGCACATAGACACAGGCAACAGAGCATGCACAATGTCGGCACTAGTACAGTGTATATCCACCTTTCGGAGCAATGCAGGCTGCTATTCTCCCATGGAGACGATCGTAGAGATGCTGGATGTAGTCCTGTGGAACGGCTTGCCATGCCATTTCCACCTGGCGCCTCAATTGGACCAGCGTTCGTGCTGGACGTGCAGACCGCGTGAGACGACGCGGCATGCTACCAGTGTTAAAGACTGCGATGGAGCTCCGTATGCCACGGCAAACTGGCTGACACTGACGGCGGCGGTGCACAAATGCTGCGCAGCTAGCGCCATTCGACGGCCAACACCGCGGTTCCTGGTGTGTCCGCTGTGCCGTGCGTGTGATCATTGCTTGTACAGCCCTCTCGCAGTGTCCGGAGCAAGTATGGTGGGTCTGACACACCGGTGTCAATGTGTTCCATTTCCAGGAGTGTATGTTACACTGCCCTCCCCCGTCCCCCACCCATTTAGGTGCAACCACAACGGAGGGGTATCTTTTGAGAGGCCAGACAAAAGTGTGGTTCCTGAAGAGAGGCAACACTTTTTTCAGTAGTTGTAGGGGCATCAGTTTGGATCATTGACTGATCTGGCCATGTAACACTAACCAAAACGGCCTTGCTGTGCTGGTACTGCGAACGGCTGAAAGCAAGGGGAAACTACAGCCGTAATTTTTACCGAGGACATGCAGCTTTACTGTATGGTTAAATGATGATGGCGTCCTCTTGGGCAAAATATTCCGGAAATAAAATAGTTCCCCATTCGGATTTCCAGGCGGGGACTACTCAAAAGGATGTCGTTATCAGGAGAAAGAAAACTGGCGTTCTACAGATCGGAGCGTGGAATGTCAGATCCCTTAACCGGGCTGGTAGGTTATAAAATTTAAAAATGGAAATGGATTGGTTAAAGTGAGATATAGTGGGAATTAGTGACGTTTGGTGGCAGGAGGAATAAGACTTCTGGTCAGTTGAATATAGCGTTATAAATAGAAAATCAAATAGGGGTAATACAGGAGTAGGTAATAACGAATAAAAAATAGGAGTGAGGGTAAGCTACTACAAACAGAATAGTGAACACATTATTGTTGCCAAGATTGACACGAAGCCCACGCCTATGACAGTAGTACAAGTTTACAAGCCAACTAGCTCGGCAGATAACGAAGAGATAGATGAAATGTATGATGTGATAAAAGAAATTATTCAGATAGTGAAAGGAGACGAAAAATTATTCGGTAGTAGGAGAAGGAAGAGAAGGAGAAGTAGTAGGTAAATATGGAATGAGGGTAAGGAATGAAAGATGAAGCCGCCTGGTAGAAATTTGCACAGAGCATAACTCAAGCAAACACTTGGTTCAAGAATCATAAAAGAAGGTTGTATACATGGAAGAACCCTGGAGATACTGAAAGATTTCAGATAGATTATATAATGGTAAGACAGAGATTTAGGAACCACGTTTTAAACTTTAAGACATTTCCAGAGGCAGATGTGGACTATGACCACAATCTATTGGTTAAGAACTGTAATTAAAACTGACGAAACTGCAAAAAAGTGGGAAATTGAGGAGATGGGACCTGAATAAACTTAAAGAACCAGAGGTTGTAGAGAGCTTCAGGGATAGCATTACGGAATGATTGACAAGAAGACGATACTGCGTGAAGAGTCTGACAGAGCACTAGAAGACCTAAGTCGAAACAAGGCCCCGGCAGTAGACAACATTCCATTAGAACTACTGACGGCCTTGGGATAGCCAGTCCTGACAAAACTCTACCATCTGGAGAGCTAGATGTATGAGATAGGCGAAATACCCTCAGACTTCAAGAAGAATATAATAATTCCAATCCCAAAGGAAGGAAATGTTGACATATGTGAAAATTACCGAACTATCAGTTTAATTAGTCATGGCTGCAAAATACTAACACGAATTCTTTACAGACGAGTGGAAAAACTGGTAGAAGCTAACCTCAGGGATGATCAGTTTGGATTTCGTAGAAAAGTAGAAATACGTGAGGCAATACTGACCCTACAATTTTGAGAAAGCCTTTGACGGTCAACGAGTAAGCAAATGGAATACCACAGACTAAGACAAGAACGCCTAAATGCGTGTCATACCTTCCCACCGTGAAACGGACGCAGTTCTGAGGGGAGAAACGAGAACAGAAACCAAGAGTAGAATCGTGTAGGCTAGGAGGCCCTACGATATGGGATGGATACCCACGTCGCCAGCCGACCGCCAAAACCACCCCCAGCCCATGTTAAAAGATAGAACCCTCCAGAAGAGCAGTATAGATCTTAGGATAACACTAAAAGGGCCAAACCAGCTGTAAGTTTTAGCGTGAGACTATACGCGTCTCTGTTACGTTGCAGACTTTAAAAACATTGCCCCACCACGAAAAGTATAACGTTTCCCATTGGATAGACAGAATTTTTGGAGGTGGAGATTAAAGTTAACATTGAGACCCTGATTGGTCAGTTGAAAACACAGCCAGATACGTATTCTTAAACCAACCTCGGCAAATTGTAGTAAGGAGAAGTTAGAGAGGAGTTGCTTCTGAACGGCGAGGTGTGGAGCTGCGCCGCCCGCCGCCCCCTGACGCTGCCTAAACACCGACAAGGTAATGAACGCATGCGATACCGCATTTTTGAGCGCATAAGGCTTCATTCAGAACTGCAGAAGACTGATCTGTTACTACCCCTTTTTACGTAATACTAGTGTCGATAGTGAATTAAATCTCATGGTGTTCACATTTGCTACTTGAAGTAAAAATCTGAAATGCGATGATTTTTCTGTTATATAATTACTGAGAAGCCACATCAGGCCCTGTAATTTACGACAAGTTAGATAAGTAATTAAAGATAATTGAGGGTCACTGTAGACCACTTTCATAGTTTTCTCATTTATGAAACTTAACTTATTATAGATGTGATGTGGCATTGGTCATCTTTCGATCCATTATACACTCCTGGAAATGGAAAAAAGAACACATTGACACCGGTGTGTCAGACCCACCATACTTGCTCCGGACACTGCGAGAGGGCTGTACAAGCAATGATCACACGCACGGCACAGCGGACACACCAGGAACCGCGGTGTTGGCCGTCGAATGGCGCTAGCTGCACAGCATTTGTGCACTGCCGCCGTCAGTGTCAGCCAGTTTGCCGTGGCATACGGAGCTCCATCGTAGTTTTTAACACTGGTAGCATGCCGCGACAGCGTGGACGTGAACCGTATGTGCAGTTGACGGACTTTGAGCGAGGACGTATAGTGGGCATGCGGGAGGCCGGGTGGACGTACCGCCGAATTGCTCAACACGTGGGGCGTGAGGTCTCCACAGTACATCGATGTTGTCGCCAGTGGTCGGCGGAAGGTGCACGTGCCCGTCGACCTGGGACCGGACCGCAGTGACGCACGGATGCACGCCAAGACCGTAGGATCCTACGCAGTGCCGTAGGGGACCGCACCGCCACTTCCCAGCAAATTAGGGACACTGTTGCTCCTGGGGTATCGGCGAGGACCATTCGCAACCGTCTCCATGAAGCTGGGCTACGGTCCCGCACACCGTTAGGCCGTCTTCCGCTCACGCCCCAACATCGTGCAGCCCGCCTCCAGTGGTGTCGCGACAGGCGTGAATGGAGGGACGAATGGAGACGTGTCGTCTTCAGCGATGAGAGTCGCTTCTGCCTTGGTGCCAATGATGGTAGTATGCGTGTTTGGCGCCGTGCAGGTGAGCGCCAAAATCAGGACTGCATACGACCGAGGCACACAGGGCCAACACCCGGCATCATGGTGTGGGGAGCGATCTCCTACACTGGCCGTACACCTCTGGTGATCGTCGAGGGGACACTGAATAGTGCACGGTACATCCAAACCGTCATCGAACCCATTGTTCTACCATTCCTAGACCGGCAAGGGAACTTGCTGTTCCAACAGGACAATGCACGTCCGCATGTATCCCGTGCCACCCAACGTACTCTAGAAGGTGTAAGTCAACTACCCTGGCCAGCAATATCTCCGGATCTGTCCCCCATTGAGCATGTTTGGGACTGGATGAAGCGTCGTCTCACGCGGTCTGCACGTCCAGCACGAACGCTGGTCCAACTGAGGCGCCAGGTGGAAATGGCATGGCAAGCCGTTCCACAGGACTACATCCAGCATCTCTACGATCGTCTCCATGGGAGAACAGCAGCCTGCATTGCTCCGAAAGGTGGATATACACTGTACTAGTGCCGACATTGTGCATGCTCTGTTGCCTGTGTCTATGTGCCTCTGGTTCTGTCAGTGTGATCATGTGATGTATCTGACCCCAGGAATGTGTCAATAAAGTTTCCCCTTCCTGGGACAATGAATTCACGGTGTTCTTATTTCAATTTCCAGGAGTGTATATGCAACAAATACGTAACTAAGCTACAACCAATCTGCCTACGTTCTTCTGTGAAAGTAGACTCGGTAAGCAGCCTGATCTATCAGTAAACGGAATCTAGCCTGCATAACACTGTGTGCGTGTTGTATGACTGTCTGATTCACTGTCATTTAAGTCCTCAACAGATCATTATATGAAAAACTTAAAACTAACATTTGGTTATGCTATATGACTTCGTTATTGAACAAATATACAGAATCTGATGGGCAACGGAATTTATTGGATTTGTACATGGCATGTAGAGTAAAACTGAAGAAACTGCAAAAAGGTGAGAATTTAAGGAGATGGGATCTGGACAATCTGATTAAACCAGAGATTTGAACAGAGTTTCAGGGAGAGTATAAGGGAAAAATTGTCACAAATGGGGGAAAGAAATTCAGTAGAAGAAGAATGGGTAGCTCTGAGGGATGAAGTAGTAAAGGCAACAGAGGATCAAGTAGGTAAAAAGACGAGGGCTAGTAGAAATCCTTGGGTAACAGAAGAAATATTTAATTTAATTGATGAAAGGAGAAAATATAAAAATGCAGTAAATGAAGGAATACAAACGTCTCAAAAATGACATCGACAGGAAGTTCAAAATGGCTAAGTAGGGATGGCTAGAGGACAAATCTAAGGATGTAGAGAATTATCTCACTAGGGGTAAGATAGATAGTGCCTACAGGAAAATTAAAGAGACCTTTGGAGAAAAGAGAACCACTTTTACGAATATCGAGAACTCAGATGGAAACCCAGTTCCAAGCAAAGAAGGGAAACCAGAAAGGTGGAAAGAGTATTAGAGGGTCTATACAAGGGCGACGCACTTGAGGGTAATATTCTGGAAATGGAAGATAATGTAGATGAAGACGAAATGGGAGATACAATACTGCGTGAAGAGTTTGACAGAGCGTCGAAACAAGGCCCTGGGAGTTGACAACATTCCATTAGGACTACTGACGGCCTTGGGAGAGCCAGTCCTGACAAAACTCTACCATCTGGTGAGCAAGATGTATCAGACAGGCGAAATTCCTCAGACTTCAAGAAGAATACAATAATTCCAATCCCAGAGAAAGCAGGTGTTGACAGATGTGAAAATTACTGAACAATCAGTTCAATAAGCCACAGCTGCAAAATACTAAAGCGAATTCTTTACAGACGAATGGAAAAACTAGTAGAAGCCAAGCTTGGCGAAAATCTGTTTGGATTCCGTAGAAATATTGGAACACGTGAGGCAATACGGACCTTACGACTTATCTTAGAAGAAAGATTAAGGAAAGGCAAACCTACGTTTGTAGCATTTGTAGACTTAGAAAGCCTTTGACAATGTTGATTGGTATACGCTCTTTCAAATTCTAAAGGTGGCAGGGGTAAAATACAGGGAGCGAAAGGCTATTTACAGTTTGTACAGAAACCAGATGGCAGTTATAAGAGTCGAGGGACATGAAAGGGAAGTAGCGGTTGGGATAGGAGAGACAGGTTTGTAGCCTCTCCCCGATGTTATTCAATCTGTATATTGTGCCAGCAGTAATGAAAACAAAAGAAAAATTCGGAGCAGGTATTAAAATCCATGGAGAAGAAATAAAAACTTTGAGGTTCGCCAATGACATTGTAATTCTGTCAGAGACAGCAAAGAACTTGGAAGAGCAATTGAGCAGAATGGACAGTGTCTTGAAAGAAGGATATAAGATGAACATCAACAAAAACAAAACGAGGATAATGGAATGTAGTCAAATTATGTCCTGAGATGCTGACGGAATTAGGTTAGGAAATGAGATACTTAAAGTAGTAAAGGAGTTTTGTTATTTGGGGAGCAAAATAACTGATGATGGTCGAAGTAGAGAGAATATAAAATGTACACTGGCCATGGCAAAGAAAGCGTGTCTGTAGAAGAGAAATTTGTTAACATCGAGTATAGATTTAAGTGTCAGGAAGTCTTTTCTGAAAGTATTTGTATGGAGTGTAGCCATGTATGGAAGTGAAACATGGACGATAAATAGCTTAGACAAGAAGAGAATAGGAGCTTTCGAAATGTGGTGCTACAGAAGAATGCTGAAGATTAGATGGGTAGATCACATAACTAATGAGGAGGTGTTGAATAGGATTGGGGAGAAGAGGAGTTTGTGGCACAACTTGACAAGAAGAAGGGACCGGTTGGTAGGACATGTTCTGAGGCATCAAGGGATCACTAATTTAGCATTGGAGGGCAGGGTGGAGAGTAAAAATCGTAGAGGGTGACCAAGAGATGTATACACGAAACAGAATCAGAAGAATGTAGGCTGCAGTAGGTGCTGGGAGATGAAGAAGCTTGCACAGGATAGAGTAGCATGGAGAGCTGCATCAAACCAGTCTCAGGACTGAAGACCACAACAACAACAAGAACATGTTGCGGTGCGTCAGTTCTGTTTTGACCCTAAGTTTTGCACTCACCTCTTTTGATGACTGCCTTTTTCCATGTGGTTTACAGCAGTTCGCAGCGACATGCAGCAGCAGCGGCTAAATATTATTGTTACTAAGAATGAATTTAGTAAAAAAGAGTATGCTTGGGTCCTATTAGCTACTAAATAACTTGTAAGAATGGATTTCATAAATTAAGTCTCTTTAAAATTTCAGAAATAATCGTGATCAAGTATTAATAATGGCGAATTGCCTAACAATGGCCGTATAAGTTTCAGTAATGGCTCAGTGCCATATTAACAAAATTATTTCAATTTCAAGGTTGCATTAACATTTAATAAGGACAGCATATTTATTAATTAGATGTGGAGGATAATTATTATTATTGGGAGGATAATGGGGCTTCTTTAACTAACAAGCAAAACCTGGGATATTGCAATCACGGACTAACATTCACGAGCCTAACCCTGCAATTGCTTTTGCGCTATGCTTGCGAATTGCGATCTTGAATTCCATCTTCAAGCGTAGTTAAGCCATCGAAATAACTCTTAGCTATATAAATGAATCAGGCCTTGAGTGTGGTGAGATTTGCCATGAGGGTAGCACGACACATCTTCTGTCTCTGAGCTCTCGACTGGCAGACATACCTCGTCTCACAACATCTTTGGCCCTCCTCAGATTGTTACTATCAATACCTGAGTGCTTATTTATTTCCAGTTTTACACAATGCAAAGAATATCGTTGGGTATGTTGTTTTCAGTGTAATGGAGAAGTCTGACACACTCCTTACACGAGCTAGGATGAAGATCTTCGCGTTGAACGTGTTCGGAGGCCCTGGGCTGGAGATACCCTCCGGCGCGGCCAGCTGAGAGTCGGGTACGCTGGCTGTTGTTTACGGCGGTCGCGGACCGACATGGCTGGCTAGTTCGCCGTCGCGCGACGTGAATATGCGCGTGCTCGCACGCCGTGCAAGTGCGGTAAACAAAAACAAAGGAAGAGCTGCCGAGGCGGCCTGCAGCTGTCTGGCTCCGGACCCGAGCGGGCACGGAATCTGCCGATCTGGGACGCCGATCAGCGCGTCGTGTTGCAGCGGGAAAAAGAATGCGCAACTGCCGCCATCTAAATCTGCGAACACCAGTCGAGCGATGCCATCGACGCGATCGGAAGCGGCCAGGCAAACTTGCGACGAAACTAATTAGCATCGAAGCACTTTATTATGGTCAACGGGCGTTCTGTCTTTCCATTCCGAGCGGGATTTACGTCGGCTGTAATCAGATGGTTTCGGGGAACACCGCGCAGCGGCGATCTTAACGTACTGCGCCATTTTCGCGGCGAGAAGAAATTACGTCGTTAAGTTAGTGTGTTCCTCGCGAACGTGTCGGTGCAGGTGATGTTTCACGAAGATCATTAGCATTTACAAAGACTTTTTATTCGGTCGCGTTCGGCGCAAAATATTGCTGTGCATGTGGAGTCCCCGTCCGGAAAATATAAGGAACTATGGACGAGGGGGATGGAGGGATAACGCTGTAGATTTTCGTATTTTAAAAGAATGGATCGGGCAGCAGTTTAACAAGAAATGTATTCCTACATCTAAATGTATAATAACACTTGTACTCAGGAAGCGAGCAAGAGTGGTTTGTGGAGTGTAGTGTGAGTATTTATGTATCTTTTGTATCTGAGTGCAGTGTGACCGTGTATGGCGGTTTATCCAAGCAACACACGCCAAGGAGCTTGAATTGTCAGGAGCTCGTTGCTGTACTGCCTAGATTTTCTCTTTTAGACCTCTTGCCTTAAAACAGGCTCGATCGTAACATAATTCATTTCGTCAAGATAAAATATAGACACCATAATACCATTTGTGAATATTATTTCAATGTCTATGTGAAAATCAATCCACAAACGATATTGTCACGGTGTATGAAGTCCAGCTGTATGCACGCTGGACATTATGAAACGGTAAAAAATATGTCAGTACAGTACACATCACAGAGTCACATGCACTATCTGATCAAAACTATCTCGACAGTTTGTAATGCAGAACTGACCACTAGATGTCACGAGATGCAGACCCACCACTATAAAGCGAGGTGAAGAGTATTGTGTTGTCAGTAAATAGGTATCCCTTATTTGCAGATAGGAACGCCTTCTACATTATTTCCACTCTGCTATTCCACATACCTGAAGTGAATGTATCAGCACTGCAGCACATACGGAGTAAGAAGGGGCAGGTTCCCTCGCTGGCTGCTGGAGGCGGTCGGCCATCTGGCGCTTTCGGAGCTGCCGAGGCAGAAATCGCTCGTGACGTCAGCAATGCGATATGTAGGGAAAGTACATTTACTTTGGTGCGAATCAAGTAATTGTTCTTAAATATTTGCTCACAAAATTTGCTTTTTGCTCCTCGGACATTAGGAAGAGTCTATAGGTCAAAAATACTATCTTTCAGTAATTTTACAATGTCAGGGAACGTTGATATTAATAAATAAAGGAATAAATTGGCCATAACTGAAGATATACATTCTTATATGAACTATACGTTCAAGTTACAGACTGTGCGCCTAGTCGGCGGTCATCGATTGGATGCCTTTTGATCTGACCACGCTCTCGTACCGTTAATAGTTAGCTTATAATCAGTGTGAACAAGTTCGCTTTACGGTGTTCCCTGAATAAATGCACCATAATGGCATCCCGTGTACAAATTATTTGCACAAAAACTTCTTCCCACTTTTTGACGTAAAACAAAGACAGTATTATTCCACTTTCAAAATCCGATGGGACTGCTACGGCTCTGCAAGGGGACAAAAAACTACGAGAGCTTCTCCTCGTAAAACATAGGAAGATTTCCTGTGCGGTGGCTCACTAAGTCAGTTCAAAGATGGACGGGCTTAATTATCGCAAAACTCAGGTGGTAAAGCATGGATGGTTTTACTGTGCGCCCCTTATACGACCTCTATCAAATTTATTTCAATATTTTCAATTTTAATCTGATAATTATATATGTATTGTGTTTCATACTATAATGTCGGGGTTTCCAGTTTGGCGCAGCTTTGCCGCAGGAAACACGAAAGCGGCCGAAGACGTCCGTCTTCTGGTCGGTTCCTGATCCTTGTCAGAAGGAGGCTAGTTTTCGATTATGCAAAGGCTTCTATTATTTGGACAAGAAGAACGCGCATTTCTTTACGTAATCAGTATGAATTTTATAATTACCTAAGGGACCTTTAACAGTGAACAATAAAAATAATTGCATTTGCAAATGAAATCATTAATAAATGCGGCAGCTATGAGTTGTATAGAAGACAAGGGCGGCCTTGTGTCTACGACCAGGATGCCGCTGTGTTCTCTGCTGTAGTAAAGGCTGTTTGACATTTATAAAAATAATATGGCATGGAGGTAAAAAAATAAAAAGAATAGAATAAGAAATCTCGTAAACACTAAATATATTCAAATAATTCCCCCAAGCAAGTAGGGCATATTTATAAACAGTATAACTTAGAAAAGTAATTTTCTGACTGCGTTGGTGCGATCAGATTTCAGCCTGTCCTGTGCTCGCTTCATGGTTCACGTCTTTACCACAAATTACACTCATTACTCTTCTCCTTCCTTCGAGACAATTCTTGCACCGTTCAACACCCTCATTACAATAACTTGCCGATTTACAGTATCGAACATAAATTACTTAAATTTTATTAATTAATAACTGTTGTCTGCAAGACCGCTCACTTTTATGGCTTAAAGACGACCTTCTTTACGCTTTCACATTACAACAAGGAGTACTATAAAATCTGAAGACCTACAAAGGTTTTTACCGTCATATTTTTTTTATTTATATCGAAACGGAACGCTCAGTTTAGCTTCTGGAGGTTTAGTACGAGAAGGGTTTTGTTGCAAGTAGAAAAGCAGTAACAGCACAATGGGTTTGTCAGAAGAATTGACTTTCAACGTGGACTTGTCATTGGATGTCACCTGAGTAACAAAGACGTCAGAAATATTTCAACCCTTCTCAAATCTCCCAAACTGACTATTTCTCTGATATCACGTATCGATACCACCACACGGGCGTCATAATTAGCGGCGGAATTGCAAGTTTCCGTCAGACGCCGTTGGTTTTTCGTACAGGATGCGGTGGGGCCAATGGCGCACGCCCACTGCGTAATGCCTCCAGTGTCTCTAGACTACAGCACCGTCTGCTGCTGCTGTGTAGGATGGCAGCCAGGCAGCGCACTCGCACTTAGAACGTCTTCGCGTTCTCATGGGTCTGACACCAAGTGGCTGAAATATTTCCTAAGTAATAGAACCGAGTATGTTGTCCTCCACGGTGAGAGTTCATCAGAGACGAGGGTATCGTCAGGAGCGCCCCAGGGAAGTGTGATAGCACTGCTGTTGCTCTCTACGTGCGTAAATGATTTGGCGGACAGAGTGGGTAGCAATCTGCGGTTTTTTGTTAATGATGCTATGGTGTACGGTAAGGTGACGAAGTTGAGTGATTGTTGGAGGATACAAGACACTTAGACAACATTTCCAGTTGGTGTCATGAATGGCAGCTAGCCCTACATGTGGAAAAATGTAAGTTAATGCGGATGAGTAGGAAGACAAATCCTGTAACGTTCGGATACAGTATTACTGATCTCCTCCTTGTCACACTCACGTCGTTTAAACATCAGGGCGTGCCTTTGAAAAGCGGTATGAGGTGGTACGGGCATGTGAGAGCTGTGCTAGGGACATCGAATGGTCGACTTCGGTCTATTGGGAGAATTATAGGAATGAGTGGTTCACCAGTGAAGAAGGCTGCATGTAGGACAATGGTACGACCTGCTCTTGATTACTGCTCGAGTGTTTGGAATCTGTACCAGGCCGGATTGAAAGAAGGCATCGAAGCAATTCAGAGGCCGTCTACTAGATTTGTTATCGGTAGTTTCGAACAACACGTAAGCGTTACGGAGATGCTTGGGGAAGTCAAATGGGAAGCGTTGGTGGAAAGGTGACGTTCATTTTCAGAAACTTCCTGGCGGATTAAAACTGCTTGCCGGACCGAGACTCAAACTCGGGACCCTTGCCTTTCGCGGGCAAGTGCTCTACCAACTGAGCTACCCAAGAACGACTCACGCCCCGTCCTCACATCTTTACTTCTGCCAGTAGATTCTGGACTTCTGAGAAAGTTTGGAGAAGCGGCATTTGAAGCTGACTGCCGAATGACTTTACTGTCGCCAGCACACGATGCGCCAAAGGACCACGAAGATAAGATACGAGAAATTAGGGCTCATACGGAGGCATACACACTCGCTCTATTTGCGAGTGGAGCAGGGAAGGAAATGACTAGGAGTGCTACAGAGTGCCCTCCGCGGCGCACCGCACTATGTAAATGTAGATTGTTCGTGCTTTGTTCAGAGAGCCTAATGCTCGTTGACCTCGTGATAATGAGTCTACTCCCGCTTCGATAAATACAAGTTAAGTAGTTTTTCTGTTTGCTATGTTAGCTTGTTCGCTAATCATTTCTGCTCCTGTACAGCTTTCCTGCTACTCTGTAGTCCAGCTCTCATTACTGTTGTGTAGGAAGTGACACACAGCAGTTTCTCATGTGATTTTGAAGTTGAAACGCAAAAGAACAGCCACAGCTGAACGAATATCATGCAGACCTCATGTAATGACAGACGGGAACCCTTGAGCAATGTGGAGCTGCTCATAAAAAAAATCGCACATCAGATGAAGGAATCATTCGAGTCCCCAAAAGTGCTACTACACTACTGGCCATTAAAATTGCTAAACCACGAAGATGACGTGCCACAGATGCGAAAGTTAACCGACAGGAAGAAGATGCTGTGATATGCAAATGATTAGCATTTCAGAGCATTCACACAAGGTTGGCACCGGTGGCGACACGTATAACGTGCTGACATGAGGAAAGTTTCCAACCGATTTCTCGTACACAAACAGCAGTTGACTGGCGTTGCCTGCTGAAACGTTGTTGTGACGCCTCGTGTAAGGAGGAGAAATGCGTACCACCACGTTTCCGACTTTGATAAAGGTCGGATTGTAGCCTATCGCGATTGCGGTTTATCGTATCGCGACATTGCTGCTCGCGTTGGTCGAGATCCGATGACTGTTAGCAGAATATGGAATCGGTGGGTTCAGGAGGTTAATACGAAACGCCGTGCTGAATCCCAACGGCCTCGTATCACTAGCAGTCGAGATGACAGCCATCTTATTCGCATGGCTGTAACAGATCGTGCAGCCACGTCTCGATCCCTGAGTCAACAGATGGGGACGTTTCCAAGACAACAACCATCTGCACGAACAGTTCGACGACGTTTGCAGCAGCATGGGCTATCGGCTTGGAGACGACGAACCTGGGTGCACGAATGGCAGAACGTCATTTTTTCGGATGAATCCAGGTTCTGTTTACAGCATCATGATGGTCGCATCCGTGTTTGGCGACATAGCGGTGAACGCACATTGAAAGCGTGTATTCGTCATCGCCATACTGGCGTATCACACGGCGTGATGGTGTGAGGTGCCATTGATTTTACACGTCTCGGTCACCTCTTGTTCGCTTTGATGGAACTTTGAACAGTGGACGTTACATTTCAGACGTGTTACGACCCGTGGCTCTACCCTTCATTCGATCCCTGCGAAACCGTACATTTTAGCAGGATAATGCACGACCGCATGTTGTAGGTTCTATACGGGCCTTTCTGGATTCAGAAAATGTTCGACTGCTGCCCTGGCCAGCACATTGTCCAGATCTCTCACCAATTATAAACGTCTGGTCAATGGTGGCCGAGCAACTGGCTCGTCACAATACGCCAGTCACTACTCTTGATGAACTGTGGTATCGTGTTGAAGCTGCATGGGAACTGGATTGTGCATTGTGTTGGGCCCGTGATACATCCACTGGTCAGGATAGAATCCACTATAGCGTGCTGCGGCACCTCACAGGGAGAAATAAAGAAATTTACCTCCGACTTTTTAATCTTGTTTGGATGTCCGGTCACTTCCCCGACTCGTGGCGTGAAGCAATTTTAATTCCTCTTTTAAAACCTGGGAAAGACAGCACGTGCCCGGATAGTTACCGTAGTGTTTCCCTCACTAGCTGCGTGGGAAAGACCTTGGAGCGGATGGTCAACCGCCGCCTTGTCTGGATGCTAGAATCCAGACAACTCCTTAGTCGCTTTCAGTGTGGGTTCAGGAGGTATCGCTCCACCTTTGATAACCTGGCCCTCCTGGAGGCGGCCATACAACAGGCTTCCCTGCGCCAGCATCGCCTTTTGGGAATATTTTTTGACATTGAAAAGGCATACGACACTACTTGGAGGCATCTTATCATCAGGCAGCTCCACGAATGGGGTTTTCGTGGATGTTTTCCCAATTTTATTCGGTCCTTCCTGTCGCCACGTTATTTTCGGTACCGAGTCGGAGACATACTGTCTAGTCGCTTTGAACAAGAGAACGGTATCCCTCAAGGTAGTGTTTTAAGTGTGACGGTCTTTGCCATTGCTATTAATAGTATTACGTTTGTCGTGAAAAGTCCTGTGCAGTGTTCCTTGTTTGTGGACGATTTCTCTGTATTATGCTCTTCTTCAAGCCTTGCAACGACGACTCGTCAGTTGCAACTCACTCTCCGACGTTTGGATGAATGGGCACAGAAGAGTGGTTTTCAGTTCTCAACTGATAAGTCGGTGTGTGTTCTTTTTAACCGTTCTTGTTCCATTTTTGACTTGCCTGAGTTGAGGATGAGGGACACCGTTCTGAATTTTGAAGACACGGTGAAGTTTCTGGGCCTCACTTTTGATTCTAAGCTTACATGGCTGCACACATTAAGGAACTCAAAAAACGGTCTCTTAAGGCGCTGTCTATTTTAAAATGTCTTAGTCACCTCACATGGGGAGCAGACAGGACTTGTCTGCTCCGGTTTTACAGAGCCTTCGCGCGGTCCCGGCTTGATTACGGATGCACGGTGTGTTGGTCTTGCAAGACCGACTTATTTGAAGCTGTTGGATGTGGTGCACCATGAGGGGATTCGGCTGGCCATTGGGGCGTTCAGAACGAGCCCCATACCGAGCCTGTGTGCAGAGGCAGGTGAACCGCCACTTCACCTCCGGCGGCGTCTACTAATGGTGCGCCAGGCCTATCAAACATTATCCACGCCGTACACACCTGAATACCACACTGTTGCTCGGCCTCCACTGGAAAGGCTTTTTCGCAACCGGCAACGAGCAACAAGGCCCTATGGTATTCGTGAGAAGGATTGGAGTTTAGAGATGAGTGTGGCCAGTTTTGATCTTTCACGTCGAGGTTGGAGCAGATATCCACCTTGGCTCGTCCAGAGGCCCAGACTGATTTTGGATTTGGCAAATTTTAAGAAAGACAGTACATCAGATTTTACTTTCAAATCTTTGTTTTTTTAATATTTTACGTAGGCATCATTATTTTACAGTAGTCTACACTGATGGATCCCAACAGGGGGATTTTCTTGGCTGCTCAGCACTGTTCCCCGATTCAGGATTCGCCTTCCGCAGGAATACACTGTTTTTTCCGCAGAACTTCACGCGATCCTGAAGGCTTTGGAGCAGATACGGTGTACTCAGGGCAAACACTTTGTAATTTGCTCTGACTCACTGAGCGCATTACAGTCACTGCAGAACCTGTACCCAGCGGAAAGGTTGGAACAGCTGATTTACGACCAACGTTACATCCTACAACGATAGGGCAAGCAAGTGTCCTTTTTCTGGGTGCCAGGGCATGTGGGCATACGGGGAAATGAACAAGCTGATAGAGCTGCCAAGGACGCCTGTAGATTACCGCAGGTGATACAATGTTCTATTCCTTTGCAAGGTGTCGTTTCTGTGCTGCGGCGGAAGTCTATGCAATTGTGGGAGGAGGAATGGCTGGCGGTGAGGGAAAATAAGCTGCGGTTGGTGAAACCCACCACCCAGCCGTGGTGTTCCTCCTGCCGGTCACCTAGGCGTGACGAAGTGACCCTTACACGTCTTCGCATAGGGCACTGTCCTCTTAGGCACGCCTTCTTACTACGGCGAGAGGACCCCCCGCAGTGTGATGCCTGTGGCGTACGAATCACTGTACGCCACATTTTAGTTGAGTGTGATTTATATCGTTCTGTCAGGGCGGAAGTTAATATTAGTGGGGATCTGCCCTCGATTTCAGCCGATGACGAGGCGAGTGTCAAGAGAGTCCTAAGGTACTGTGATGTTTCTGGGCTTCAGTCTAACATTTTAGGTTGGAGCTTCTAGTGTGTTGCCGAGTGGCTGACCCCTCCTTTTTATTCTTGTAACAGGCCAGATCCAAACATGTGCTGTGTGTTTCATTTTAACCCTTTCCCCTACGTTCTCTTGCAGTTCTCCTCTTTATGTGCTGCTTTCCACTTTGCTACTGTTGACGTGCACGCTGCCTAGGTAGACTGTCACCTTTAATTTTAGTCTTATTTTTGCATTTGATGCATTTTAGTGACACTCGTCCGTCATTGTTTCCGTTCGGGCGCTATAGACTACACTGTTGAGCGCCCACAACACCATATCTATCCATCCATCCGAAGCTGTACATGCACACGCCATCCAAGTTCTGTTTGACTCAGTGCCCAGGCGTATCGAGGATGTTATCACGGCCAGAGGTGGTTGTTATGGGTACTGATTTCTCAGGATCTATGCACCCAAATTGCGTGATTTTCTCATGTCAGTTCTAGTATAATATATTTGTCCAATGAATATCCATTTATCATCTGCATTTCTTTGTGGTGTAGCAATTGTAATGGCCAGTGGCGTATATTCTGGAAATGAGCTGGCCTGCCCAGAGCCCCAGCGTGAACCTGGTGGAGGGCCTTTGATGTGAGTTAGAACGTCATCGTCGCTCCAGACCCCAGCCTCCGACATGACTACCTTTTTGGTTTCGCCTCTTGAGGAAGAATGCGCTGCCGTTCCTCCACTGACGTTTAGACACCCCACTGAAAGTGTCACCAGCACAGTTCAGGTGCTGGGAGAGATGAAGTGTGGCCACACCCCACACTAATATCCACTAACAGGTGGACGACTAGTTTTGGTCAAGTGGCGTATAGTGTCACAAAACGAAAAGGGTGAGAGATACTTCCCCGTTTTAGCCACTCTCGGTAAATGAAATAGGTTCTTTATCTGTATGCTTTTAGCATAAGACTTCATCTCTGGTACGTCGTTTCATGCTTCATTTTCAGCACGAGAGACTGAAGCCTAGCAACATGTTTCTACAGCAACCTTAAGCCAAAACGCAGAACTTCCCATTAGATGACAGCGTGCCGCGAGTCTGCCTTTGAGAGCAGATGGGAGTCCACTGACTGGGTCGTCGGCGGAAGCAGTTACGACAGCAAAAAATCAGAAGAACATTGTACAATTAAATTACACTAAAGAGCCAAAGAAACTGGTACACCTGCCTAATATCGTGTTGGACCCCTGCGAGCACGAATAAGTGCCATAACAAGACGTGACATGGCCTCGAATAATGTAGTGCTCGAGGGAACTGACAGCGCGAATCCTGCACGGCTGTCCACAAATCCGTAAGAGTACGAGGGAGTTGAGATCTCTTCCGAACAGCACGTTGCATGGTATCCCAGATATGCTCAATAACATACATTTCTGGGGAGTTTGGTGGGCAGCGGAAGTGTTTAAACCCAGACGAGTGTTCCTGGAGCCACTCTGCAGCAATTTTGGACGAGTGTGGTGTCACACTGTCTTGCTGGAATTGTCCAAGTCCATCGGAATCCACAATGAATGTAAGCAGGTTATCAGACAGGATGCTTAAGTACGTGTCACCTATCAGAGTCGTACGTGGACGTATCAGGGGTCCCATATCACTCCAACTGCACACCTTCCACACTGTTACAGAGCCTCAAACAGCTTGCAGAGTCCCCTGCTGACATGCAGCATCCATGGATTCACGAAGTTGTCTCCAAACCTGTACACGTCCATCCGCTCGCTACAATTGGAAACGAGACTCGTTCGACCAGGCAACATGTTTCCCGTCATAAACAATCCAAAGCTGTACGCCCAGGCTTCGTGCTGTCATCAGTGGTAAACAAGTGGACTTTCAGATCCGAAAGTCGATATCGATGAAGTTTCGTTGAATGCTGACAGTTGTTGATGGCCCAGCATGGAAATCTGCAGCGATTTGCGGAAGGGTTGCCCTTCTGTCACGTTGAACGATTCTCTTCAGTCCTCGTCTGCCCCGTTCTTGCAGGATCCTTTTCCGGCCGCAGTGATGTTGGAGATTTGATGTTTTACCGGATACCTGAGTTTCCCGGTACAGTCGTGAAATGGTCGTTCGTGAAAATCCCCACTCCACCACTACCTCGGAGATGCTGTGTTCCATCGCTCGTGCGCCGACGGCAACACCACGTTAAACTTTCTTAGATCTTGATAACCTGCCATTGTAGCAGCAGTAACCGCTCCAGCAATTGAGCCTGACTCCTGTTGTCTTATGTAGGCGTTTCCGACCGCAGCGTCGTATTCTGACTGTTTACTTACCTCAGTATTTGAATACGCACGCCTACGCCAGTTTATTTGGCGCTCCAGTGTAAGACTCCCCCCCCCCCCCATTGAACCATGGACCTTGCCGTTGGTGGGGAGGCTTGCGTGCCTCAGCGATACAGATGGCCGTACCGTAGGTGCAACCACAACGGAGGGGTATCTGTTGAGAGGCCAGACAAACGTGTGGTTCCTGAAGAGGGGCAGCAGCCTTTTCAGTAGTTGCAGGGGCAACAGTCTGGATGATTGACTGATCTGGCCTTGCAACATTAACCAAAACGGCCTTGCTGTGCTGGTACTGCGAACGGCTGAAAGCAAGGGGAAACTACGGCCGTAATTTTTCCCGAGGACATGCAGCTTTACTGTATGATTAAATGATGAAGGCATCCTCTTGGGTAAAATATTCCGGAGGTAAAATAGTCCCCCATTCGGATCTCCGGGCGGGGACTACTCAGGAGGATGTCGTTATCAGGAGAAAGAAAACTGGCGTTCTACGGATCGGAGCGTGGAATGTCAGATCCCTTAATCGGGCAGGTAGGTTAGAAAATTTTAAAAGGGAAATGGATAGGTTAAAGTTAGATATAGTGGGAATTAGTGAAGTTCGGTGGCAGGAGGAACAAGACTTCTGGTCAGGTGATTACAGGGTTATAAACACAAAATCAAATAGGGGTTATGCAGGAGTAGGTTTAATAATGAATAGGAAAATAGGAATGCGGGTAAGCTACTACAAACAGCATAGTGAACGCATTATTGTGGCCAAGATAGATACGAAGCCCACACCTACTACAGTAGTACAAGTTTATATGCCAACTAGCTCTGCAGATGACGAAGAAATTGAAGAAATGTACTATGAAATAAAAGAAATTATTCAGATAGTGAAGGGAGACGAAAATTTAATAGTAATGGGTGACTGGAATTCGAGTGTAGGAAAAGGGAGAGAAGGAAACATAGTAGGTGAATATGGATTGGGGCTAAGAAATGAAAGAGGAAGCCGCCTAGTAGAATTTTGTACAGAGCACAACTTAGTCATAGGTAACACTTGGTTTAAGAATCATGAAAGAAGGTTGTATACGTGGAAGAACCCTGGAGATACTAAAAGGTATCAGATAGATTATATAATGGTAAGACAGAGATTTAGGAACCAGGTTTTAAGTTGTAAGACATTTCCAGGGGCAGATGTGGACTCTGACCACAATCTATTGGTTATGACCTGTAGATTAAAACTGAAGAAACTGCAAAAATGTGGGAAATTAAGGAGATGGGACCTGGATAAACTGAAAGAACCAGAGGTTGTACAGAGTTTCAGGGAGAGCATAAGGGAACAATTGACAGGAATAGGGGAAAGAAATACAGTAGAAGAAGAATGGGTAGCTCTGAGGGATGAAGTAGTGAAGGCAGCAGAGGATAAAGTAGGTAAAAAGACGAGGGCTGCTAGAAATCCTTGGGTAACAGAAGAAATATTGAATTTAATTGATGAAAGTAGAAAATATAAAAATGCAATAAATGAAGCAGGCAAAAAGGAATACAAACGTCTCAAAAATGAGATCGACAGGAAGTGCAAAATGGCTAAACAGGGATGGCTAGAGGACAAATGTAAGGATGTAGAGGCTTATCTCACTAGGGGTAAGATAGATACTGCCTACAGGAAAATTAAAGAGACCCTTGGAGAGAAGAGAACCACGTGTATGAATATCAAGAGCTCAGATGGCAACCCAGTTCTAAGCAAAGAAGGGAAGGCAGAAAGGTGGAAGGAGTATATAGAAGGTTTATACAAGGGTGATGTACTTGAGGACAATATTATGGAAATGGAAGAGGATGTAGATGAAGACGAAATGGGTGATACGATACTGCATGAAGAGTTTGACAGAGCACTGAAAGACCTGAGTCGAAACAAGGCCCCCGGAGTAGACAACATTCCATTAGAACTACTGACGGCCTTGGGAGAGCCAGTCATGACAAAACTCTACCACCTGGTGAGCAAGATGTATGAGACAGGTGAAATACCCTCAGACTTCAAGAAGAATATAATAATTCCAATCCCAAAGAAAGCAGGTGCTGACAGATGTGAAAATTACCGAACTATCAGTTTAATAAGTCACAGCTGCAAAATACTAACGCGAATTCTTTACAGACGAATGGAAAAACTGGTAGATGCGGACCTCGGGGAGGATCAGTTTGGATTCCGTCGAAATGTTGGAACACGTGAGGCAATACTGACCTTACGACTTATCTTAGAAGAAAGATTAAGAAAAGGCAAACCTACGTTTCTAGCATTTGTAGACTTAGAGAAAGCTTTTGACAATGTTGACTGGAATACTCTTTCTCAAATTCTAAAGGTGGCAGGGGTAAAATACAGGGAGCGAAAGGCTATTTACAATTTGTACAGAAACCAGATGGCAGTCATAAGAGTCGAGGGGCATGAAAGGGAAGCAGTGGTTGGGAAAGGAGTGAGACAGGGTTGTAGCCTCTCCCCGATGTTATTCAATCTGTATATTGAGCAAGCAGTAAAGGAAACAAAAGAAAAATTTGGAGTAGGTATTAAAATTCATGGAGACGAAGTAAAAACTTTGAGGTTCGCCGATGACATTGTAATTCTGTCAGAGACGGCAAAGGACTTGGAAGAGCAGTTGAACGGAATGGACAGTGTCTTGAAAGGAGGATATAAGATGAACATCAACAAAAGCAAAACGAGGATAATGGAATGTAGTCAAATTAAATCGAGTGATGCTGAGGGAATTAGATTAGGAAATGAGACACTTAAAGTAGTAAAGGAGTTTTGCTATTTAGGAAGTAAAATAACTGATGATGGTCGAAGTAGAGAGGATATAAAATGTAGACTGGCAATGGCAAGGAAAGCGTTTCTGAAGAAGAGAAATTTGTTAACATCGAATATAGATTTAAGTGTCAGGAAGTCATTTCTGAAAATATTTGTTTGGAGTGTAGCCATGTATGGAAGTGAAACATGGACGATAACTAGTTTGGACAAGAAGAGAATAGAAGCTTTCGAAATGTGGTGCTACAGAAGAATACTGAAGATAAGATGGATAGATCATGTAACTAATGAGGAGGTATTGAATAGGATTGGGGAGAAGAGAAGTTTGTGGCACAACTTGACTAGAAGAAGGGATCGGTTTGTAGGACATGTTCTGAAGCATCAAGGGATCACAAATTTAGCATTGGAGGGCAGCGTGGAGCGTAAAAATCGTAGAGGGGGACCAAGATATGAATACACTAAGCAGATTCAGAAGGATGTAGGTTGCAGTAGGTACTGGGAGATGAAGAAGCTTGCACAGGATAGAGTAGCATGGAGAGCTGCATCAAACCAGTCTCAGGACTGAAGACCACAACAACAACAACAGTGTAAGACTAGCCATTTTCTTTGAAATTCCCCTTGATTTTGCTTCGAAGTAGCCATTTTTAGTTTTTGTCACTGCACGAAGGGCGTAGGACTGACTTATTACGCAGTAGGCTTTTCTTTTACAAAATTTGCTAACATGAGCATAAAACATTTTCCGAAGTTTGATTAACTGGATGCCTATAGTGGAAGTGAAGTCTTGAATATCATATTTTCTTCTCTTCAAAAAGCATATTTACTGACGGGTTCGTTTACCTCTTCTATACCAACTTTATATCATGCTTTGGAAGCACAGATTTATCAATATACTTCGACATATCCTCTCATAAAATGCTCAGAACAACCCGTCAAGGAAAATTTAACAATTTGGTACATTGTTAATTTGGTCTCTGGAGACTAGGTGAATGATAACAGGAGAGGTACAGTAAATGAAACAAAGTAAGAATCTGAAGACGGTTACATAAGTGTGGAGACGTAGTCAGTGGGAGTATTGAAGGAGATTAATTTTCTAGTATAGTAGATGCACCAGCAGACTCAGAAGAAGAGTTGAAATGCCTACAGATGAAACTGGAATTGTGCATAAAGGAGAAATGAGTGGCAAATGGCAATAATGTAGACCACTTTGTCACTGACATAAATGGGATGGTAGCACAATGGGCACGTTTTCCCGTAAATCCAACAGATATCATACTGTACGTTAACTAAATTAAAATTAGGACCACAACAACAAAGGCCACTATAACAAAGCTGAGCCTATACACAGAAGAAGGAAGCAAGTATATACAAAAGAAAGAACTGAAAGGTCCAAGCCTGATAAAATGAATAATGAGAAAACAACGACACAACAAGAAAACTATCCAGTAAAGTGCTAGATAAAGCTTTCTTGGAGAATACAGTGAAGAAGCAAGAACACAATGTATTGTGACGAAACTTTCTCGAACTCTAAGGACAAAGAAGGTCGGACCAGATGCTCTAACCGCAGGCACTGGACTCGCGTGTTGCTTGTAGTAGGGGTGATGACATCTTTTGTTCTCGATACTGTATTAATACTTAACTTTTGTTCGTAATTTGTCTTTGAAAATATGTGAAGCGTTACTGTGTAACTTGGAAACTGAAAATGTGTAAATGTTTTACATTATTTCGTAAATCATTAATATATTCTCTTTTTAGATTCAGATATCATTCATTCTAAAAATGTGTACCTTCTTCATTTCACAATCCCTTCCTATTCGCATTGTCCCAAAATCTTCATTTGGGTCTCTTTCTTCTTTTCAGTCCACAGCTCGTGGTCGTGCGGTGGCGTTCTCGCTTCCCGCGCCCGCGTTTCCGGGTTCGATTCCCGGCGGGGTCAGGGATTTTCTCTGCCTCGTGATGACTGGGCGTTGTGTGATGTCCTTATGTTAGTTAGGTTTAAGTAGTTCAAAGTTCTAAGGGACTGATGACCATAGATGTTAAGTCCCATAGTGCTCAGAGCCATTTGAACCATCTTCTTTTCACTATCTCTGGCGACATTGATCACCTACCGGGAAATGTAGCCATTTTGCATACTTTGACTGAAGCTCATATTTCTACTACAAAAGGGGGATTTGAATAACAATACAATTATTTGGTATTAACAAACCTGCACATTTTATACAGATATATTGCACATGCTTGTCTATGAAATGAGGTCAGGGAAAAACAATATTTTCCTTAGGGTTGCCACTTTACCCAGCTTTTACCTAACTGTTTACTAAAACTCTCAACATATCCTGTGGTTAAAGGCCCACAAGAGCCTGGTAAAAAAGTCACAGACTTTTCAAAAGCTTACCAAAGTCGTATGGTACAGAATTATGAAGCACGTTTCGATTCATCTGTGTTAGCAATACAAGCTCTGAATTATAGAAACCCTCGAGATTTACAAATAAAACAATTTTCTGCGTCCGAGGGACGCGACTAATGTATGTGTAGTGGGAGGTGGGAGGGCAGGGTGCATCATAGGCGAAGCAAGGCGAAAGACAGCGCATTCTATATGTTTTTGTTATCTGTATGCAGCTTTTTTTAAATAAAAGTTATCTCTAAAAGTATTGTTATTATAAGTTCATAATACATATAGATATCTTGTGTCTAAGCTGACACTGAGTGTTAAATTGTATAAAAATGTAAAACACCAATGCTAACAACATATAAAGGAACACATAAAAATCGCTTTAGTAACTTATTTTTGAAATTGTATGTTGTAGTTTTTATTTTTCTTATGCTTTGAGATATTACTTTTAAAAGTTGTGTATAAAAATGCATTTATTGTGCCCTCTTTTCCGTAAGCCCTATACATATGTCACCTTAATGTAAATTTTATTAACAATTTTGTACTGTTTCGATAGTGTTTAGAAGGCATACAACAAAAATTTACAGAAATCTGTTTTATATGCAGGACATTTGCAGCTACCGAAGGTCATGATGAATGAAAACATCGCTGACAGCTGGTAAAGCTTGGTTTTAATTGACAACACTAACGGTGTGACAGCTTACAGCCGCATCTTCAAGTGCGACGTACATATTTAAGAACTGAAATATAATTACAAACTGTATCGCAAAATTGTGCTGTTGTATAAAGATTACTCATATTTGAAAGCTTATACTAAAAAGATTAAGACGTTCATTCCATCATAGATGAAATCAGCTTTCGTAGTGAAGACATTGCTATTCAGGGAATATTTAAAGTATTTGAAAAATTAGATGAACGAAGACAAATTGATAAGGTTGAGAGATTGCAGGGACTCTCACTTCTAATACGTTATTGTGTGGCGCAATGTCCTTAGGGAAGTGGATCTTTATTACTTGGTTACTATACCTGGATACGATCTGACTTCATACATCATAATGATTGCGTGCAGTAGTAACGCTCTTGCTTGTGTGCTCTAGTGAAGGAATAGCAGTAAACTTTTGCTGCATTCAAAGAAATAGGGTGCCGACTTAAACGACTGCAGTGAAAGCGTACGGCAGCTGCGGGCCGAGGGGAGCATTTTTCTGCGAAACCTGGGTGAAAAGATTTGCGGACCACTGAGTTGCACAGTTTCACTGTGCAGACACGTTGGATGGCGCCGGTCGGTCGGCGGCCGCGTCCTGGTAGGCTGAGTGGCGCCAAAGAGTCGCCGCTGCAGTGGGCAGCGCACGGAGGGCCCGCAGTGGAGCAGAGGATGGGCCCGTGTTAGGAAGGAAGCCGATGAGGCGACTGTGAGCGTTCTGCGAGTTTCCGTGGGACGTGCCACTGGCGCCCAGACGTCCAGACTCTGCTACAAAACGTGTTCGCGAAGGCAGGCGGCTTTTAGAGAGTTTATGGCTCTTCTTTGGAAAGTTCGAAATGGACGCAAAAGGGAGGTAATGATCTTTTTATGGAGGACTGTGGTTCCATCCAGGTCATGTTGATAGCAAAGGACTTGGTGTAAACGTATGGGAAAGAGGCTGCAAACGTGAATCTATTATTTTTTCCTTTTCTCCCAATTAAATGGTTCAAATGGCTCTGACCTCTATGGGACAACATCTGAGGTCATCAGTCTCCTAGAACTTGGAACTACTTAAACCTAACTAACTTAAGGACATCACACACATCCACGTCCGAGGCAGGATTCGAACCTGCGACCGTAGCGGTCGCGCGGCTCCAGACTATAGCGCCTAGAACCGCTCGGCCACCTCGGCCGGCTTTTCTCCCAGTGAACTTTAAAGTCTTTGCTTGGTCAAATCTGTGTATGCAGAGCATCTTCGAATGCAGCGCTGCAGCTCGTGATTGGCTTGTGCTAGAGTGGAAGTAGTCTAAGATGCAAATGTGGTTTGCTACCGAGCTGGCGACGAAAGGTTAGATAAACGGAGGAGGACGCTCTTGTATTGGCGTTTCACTAGTAAAGGACTGCAGGCCCTTACCTAAGCTGTGAGACTTGTGTCCTTTGCTAGTGTGCCATTCAAATCCTGTGCCGGTCACCATGTGACCCGTCAAAGGTACAGCTTCATGCATCACGCACGCGAGTGATGCGTGGGTGTACTTATTTGTTTCGAGTCGGCCGTCTGAACATTTGACATCTTCTGTCACACATAGTCGTGGCACGGAGTCAAATTAGTTTAGCAGGCCAGCAAACGGGGCCACCTGCACACTGGAATCCACTGGTGTTTCAGAGGCTCAGAGGGAAGTACCTACATTCTGAATTAGCACGCGCGACACCGCGTACTTGCATTTTTCGGGCGCGTGCTATTAATAACAGGCTGCTGCCGTCCATGGCTTCAGTAATCGTTATGTGCCGCTCTGATCACCAGGAGGGTAAAGTATTCGTTGCTATGGCGTAGGGCTTCAATATATGCCTCTCAGCACCCTATTCTTCGGAAGCATTTTTGTCTTTATGGAATAGTAGAGTATAGGTGCTTGACTGTGGTGTAGTTTTACTCCGGATTCACGTGTATGAAGTCAGATGAAGCAATTAATGTCCTGGTTAGTGTTGTGTGTCGATGCCCAGCTGATCACTTTGCCCACCGTAGACCCCATATTAGTTAAATAGTTTGTCAAATAGAAAAGTTTGTGTGACGTTCATTTATTTTATTTGTCTTGTGATGTTAATACTGAATAAATCTATTGTTATTTAGATCACAGCTCCTCCCTGTGTTTTGATTACCTTGCCGTTTTTATTGAAGTCCTCATTACAAAAGAAAGTAGGAAGCTTGCAAGATGGTTCATGTAATATTCTCTAATAATGTTGGTGGATAGATCAAACTGGTATACTGTCCATTCACAGCATGTGGAATTATATATAAGCAGAAGAAACAGTGATGAAGGCTAAAATCGATTTCTGAGACATATCTAGGTAAGAAAGTGGCGTGCCTTTTTTCTTCTACTTCGTACCTTCGTTCTTGCACTATTTCCACCGTTAAATACGTTGTGGGCTATATCTTCGAAATCGGTTTTAGCCATCATCAATTTTTCTTATAGATCCTAGCACATGCTATGAATTGCTAATATATTGGCAACATTAATAGAGAATGTTACATGTACGACCTTCTCAGTTATCCTTCGTTATTCTATTTTTTTTTCTTTTTAATGCTGACAGTATTCTCAGAATGGCAATACCTTGATCAAGAACGTCGGATTCATCTATAGTGGACTAATGTAATAATTTTTGTGAGTATAAGACTTCAAATATGAATAATCTTTATATAACAGCACAAATTTGCTGTACAGTTTCTAATTACATTTCAGTCATTAAATATGTAGTTGCACCTGAAGATGCGGGTGTAAGACGTGAAACCGGTATTGTGGTCAATTAAAGCTAAGTTTCGCCAGCTGTCAGCCGGGTTTTCATTAGCCATAAAGTTTATACAGTACATCATGGCCAGACAGTTCGTTGATTAATTATCATACCTGGAGATGATAACATTATCTGAAACTGGTAATGTGAATATTTGTAGTTAATAGGCGATCTTGACGTAATATATTATTAGATTAACATTTATAACGTTCCACGTTTCCATTTGACGACATGTCAGTTCTTGAAAAACAGACCAAGTCTATCCAATAGTTCAACCAATGTGACCACGATGCTATTGCGGGAACTGTGATCATCGAAGGCAAAACTCCCCGGCTTTAAACCCAATTTAGAATTTGTGATACCACCTCTATCGGACTGTTTACACAATGGTTCCTCAGCCAAGAAACGGAGCAGAGATAGCCACGGCACTGAGTCGGAATTTCTGCACTGGCCTATCTGTACCTTCCAGAACGTCATTAACTCTCTTCCTGCACGTCAATAATGCAAAAGGTGGTCATTAATGCTTTTGATAGGTGGTCACATGAATTGCCAATATGTCGGAAAGATTGTTAGGGAATTTTACGTGGACCATCTTATGAATTATCCATGGCAGAAAAACAACATCTTTATTCTTCACGTCTGCATACTTGCAGCCCTCTGCCGCGAGAGGGATCCGAATGGTAGCGCGTAACGTGGTGGTGTGTAATGTAACTGTGGCGGCGCGTGAAAACGACGTGCTGTAAGCGAGTTCCGAGACCTCGCCCACTCTCTCCTGCAGTACGACAATGCCATCTCCGACAATGCCAGACAACACTCGAGCCCTGCGACATCTGCAACAATCCGAAAACTTGAGTTCACTGTCACCGATCATCCTCCATACAATTCCGACTCGGCCCCATCCGATTTTCATATTCTTCCGAAACTTATGGGACGCCTTCGTGGACATCACTTCCATAGCTATGAAGATACGCAAGTAGAGGTAAGGTTATGGCTCTGTCAACAAAATCAAACACTATGCAGTGACTCTATCAACAAACTGGGGGAGAAACGTGTTCGTCACCAGGGTAACTATGTAGAGAAATAAAAAAAAGTAGACTTGAAAAATAAAGATGTTGAATGTTAGTAAAGTTTGTTTTATTTAAAAAGCTTTTAGAGCTTTCACGTAAAAAATTCGGAGGTATTACTTTTCAGCACATCCTCGTGTTACATCCTTAAAGGGAAAGACGTTTTTCTCAAAGAATCAGCAGGGATTTACAAAAAAATCACTCCTGTGAAACACAGCTGTCTTCGGTCACGAATGATGTCTTGTAAACAGTAGGCACACATGAACAGGTACGTTCCCTCTTCCTAGACTTTCGAAAGCCGTTCAAACCATCGACCACTGCTCAAGAGACAAACAGATATTATCTTTTCAGATATGTGATGGACACTATGGCCGGCCGATGTGGCCGAGCAGTTCTAGGCCCTTTAGTCCGGAACCACACGGCTGCTACGGTCGCAGGTTCGAACCCTGCCTCGGGCATGGACGTGTGTGATGTCCTTAGCTTAGTTAGGTTTAAGTAGTTCTAAGTTCTAGGGGACTGATGACCTCAGATGTTAAGTCCTATAGTGCTCAGAGCCATTTGAACCATCTGATACTATGTATATTTGATCAATAGAACACTTATGTTATAGGGGACGGCGAATGTTTAGTAGAAAGGAAAGTAGCTTAGGTTCTGCGCCAAGGGAATGTAATATGACCAATGGTGCTCTCAATTGGCGTAAACGATTTATCTGATGGGTTCAGCAGATCAGAGTTTTCGCTTGAAGTTATGTTGTGTACAGAAAAGCACCATCGCTGGACGATTACAAGGAAATATGAGAAGACTTGGACAAAATTTTCACTTGGCGTAATGAAGGACAGCTGACTAAATATCGATCAATGCAGGGGCGGTGGCAAGAGGAGGTGGCTATGGGGGCCATATCCTCCCCCCCCCCCCCCCGCCCCCCCCCCGAATGGAGTATCATATTACACTGCATAAAATGTCTTCAGAAATATATATATATATATATTACTCCAACAGATTCACTCATTTTTTAAATAATTATGTAGCAATATAGGTTGCAATTCATTTCAACGACATTTTAACAAAAGAATAAGAGCTGAAAATAGCTTACTATCTAAACCAATAAATATCATTTAACTTAAAATGGGCGTCGTATTGTTTATTAATACACATTTTTTACCCCGAACTCCAAAACAGTCACCAAAAACTACTTTAAGCAATACCAAATTTTACCAGTTTGTCGGTGGAGGGCCCCAACTCTCCATTCCCCCAAACTCCCTCCCCACCCACCCCCCTATAGCCCTCCCTTGACCGACTTCTAGAATTGCCCCTTGATCAATGCAAGATTATGCCGACAACAAGCACAAATAACCGAGTAATATCCCATTACGAGATTAGTGGTGAACATCTGGAGAATGTTACATCGTAAAAGCATTTAAGGCTAAGTGGAAACAATGTAAGAGCGGACCACTATCGGTATGCCAATCAGACAAAACCGCCGTAAGCATTGAGGCAACCATCTCACCAAAGCACCATGTTGAAAATATCCATTTGGTGAAGCACTGAGCCGTGCTGCATGGGGAAGTCAGGATAATAGCATGGGAAGAGAGGGCGGGAGCTCAGGTGCCCCCCACATAACGCTGGCGTTAAGACATTTGCGATATGGGGACGCGCGTTATCGTGAAGTAGCAGCAACATTCTACAACAATGGTTTTCGACAGGCATGCTACCCCGAGACAGATTTTTCTCTCTGCGATACATGCCTACCGGTGTTTGTCTTTCGGCGGCTACCAAAAGACTGAAAGCACGTTGGTCCTGTTAGGAAGCATTTTGTAACAACGTCACCATAGTTAACGTTTCAGCATTTACTGCACCCACGTCTGAAAGACGCGAAAGCTACACTAATCCCTTGGCTGGGTGTCGGTGCTGATACACCCGCGTCGGAGCCGCGCTGCGTTGCATATACGCTGCAAAAACACCGTCAAACGGAAACTTCTTGTAAAACTGCCCCAGAAAATACTTTATACATCTTCATATAGGCAGCACAACTTACCCCACTTGCCCATTTAACCATGGTATTTGGGATGTCTATCTGAAGGTGTATAAAATGTTTTCTGGGATAGTTTTATTTTGCCCGCCCTGTTCTAAGAGGCGATATGAAATAGGGTGGACGCGTAAAATCAGTCTTAGAGAATGACAATGGGAGGTTTTTGAAAGGATTATGGGAAAAGGCAGAGTGATTCATTCTGCAGTACCGATCTAGCGTTCTGAATCTGTACCATGTAGACATAACACGCACCGAATAAATTCAGAAGTGCTCTAATAGGATCACATGAGGTCGGTGTAACACACACGAAAGTGAGACTCATGAGCTCGACAAGATTAAACAGGAAACCTCGAAAGGGAGACGACGCAGATCTCGCGAAAGCCAGCGGTGTAGATTTAGAGAATGTGCATTCGGGGGAGACCACTCTGCTGGCAACATCGTATATTTCACGCTGCTGTTCAGGAAAATGATACTGGAACCCCTGCAGGGCCATACATAAAGTAATTTTTTCCCTCAGTCAACATGTGAATGGTATAGAACAAAAGATTGATGAGAAGTAGCCTTGGGCGTGGACTGTACGGCAGAGGGTATGTAGACGCGGGTAGATTAAACGGTTTCTCTTTCCATGCCACGAATCTATGTTTGTAGTCCTTTTGAGGATTCTGATTAGACCATACACTGATCAGCCAGAACGTTATGACTACCTACCTAACAGCCGGTATGTCCACCTTTGGTACTGATAACAGCGGCGGCGCGTCTCGGTATGGAAGAAATCAGGCCTTGCTAGGTCGCTGGAGGGAGTTGGCACCATAAATGCACACACGGGTCACCTAATTCCCGTAAATTCCAAGGAGAGTGCCGATGAGCTCTGACGTCACGTTCAATCACATCCCAGATGTGTTCGATCGGCTTCAGGACTGGCGACTTGGGGTGTCCGTCACATCATTTGGAACTCGCCACTGTGTTCCTCAAACCACTCCGTGACACCCCTGGCCTCCTTGCTGAAAAATTCCACTGCCGTTGCGCAACGTGATCGTCATCAAGTGGTGTACGTGGTCGGCATCTGGTATACGATACACCTTGGCTGTCATGGTGCCTTGCCCGAACTCCACTGGACCCATGGGCGCCCACGTGAATGTTTTGCAGAGCATAATGGAGTCTCCACCAGCTTGTCTCCGTCCCACAGAGGAGGTGTGAAGGAGCTGTTTTCCTGTAATGCGAGGGATTCGGGCCCTACCACCGGCATGATGAAGACGGTATCGGGAATCATCAGGCCATTCATCGCTCTGTCCCTGAGAAAACGCCCAGGGCTGACGGTCAAATATCCATTTCATAGTTGCCGACATCGTGGTGTTAACATTGGAACACGCACTGGTCGTCGGTTGCGGGGGCCCATCGCTAGGAGCGTTCGGTGCACTGTGTCTTCAGACACACTTGTACCCAGATACTGAAACGTACACTTTCACGGCCGAAAACATCATGTCTATTATAATTATCCGGGCTGTTATGCCGTGGTCGGTTGATGATTTCTGCGTCGATTCCCAACGACACGTTGGGAGTTGAGACAAAATTCATCTACCGGCCACGGCATAACAGCCCGGATAATTATAATGGGCATGATGTTTTCGGCCGTGAAAGTCTACGTTTTAGTATCAGACGCCTCTACGGGGAGGAGATGTCAAGAGAAGTGCGACGCCTGGAAGGACTCCAGAAGAAGAGAGTGCAGCTTTTGTGTTCCCTCACATTCCTGTCTCGTTGCAGAGCCGTCGGCGTTATACCGAAGTTTCTGAACATAAAGTGTCTGCTCTATTCGGGAAAGGCACAATGCATTTTCAAACATACTGAGAAGGCCTTACTACGAGAGCGCATTCAGCAGACCCGATGGGACTTGGCAAGGACAAACTGTAAGTTAATGTCTCTCCATATTACGATCAGTAATAAACTGTGCAGCAGTGACTGGGATAAAATTGATAGTCTACTGCATGATACCATGGGGAAGCGTATGTTGGCAACGTCTAGTAGACAGAAGAAGACGTTTGATAATTTGCTGCCTAATCAGACTGTTCGTTATTTAGACGTTTCCCGGACCGTTATCAATTTGTCCAAACGTTCGTTATCTGACGATGAGACATCTGTGCTTGCCCAGGGAGGAAATTTTGCTGTTACTCCGCGTTTTGTGCCCACGGAAGAAATTATAGTCAGTGTAGAAGCAGGAATTCGCAGTGTGGATTCTGTAACAGCTGAAGAAATCCGTATAGAAACAGTGAGAATATTAGCCAATGCAAAACCGCCGAAAAGTAATATAACTGTGGTTGAGAGAATAGCTTTAAAACTCCTGAATGACGACGATAGTATTTTGGTTCTCCCAGCTGACAAAGGAAGCGCAACAGTGGTTATGGATGTGGCCGACTATCAGAGTAAAATTACTGATCTATTGGATCCGCAACCATATAGGAAGCTGAATAAAGACACCACTAACAACATTCTCAGAAATGTGTCGCGGTTAATAAAAATGTCCTCCATTGAAGGGAGTGTACAGAAAGGTCTCTGCAATTCGGTTGCGCTACCACCGAGGCTTTATCGATTGCCCAAAATTCATAAAGAAAATGTGCCGTTAAGACCGATACTAAGTGGCATTGGTTCGCCCACCTACTCGTTAGCCAAGTTTTTGACTACGCTATTGAAACCACATGTGGGCCGTTCGGACTCTCATATAAAGAATTCGACACATTTCATCAGCAGATTGAATGTCATAGTGGTCCAGCCGGAGGACATATTGGTCAGCTTCGATGTGGTATCGCTGTTTACCATGGTTCCACTTAATGATGTATTGGAACAGCTGGATCGAATTTTTCCTGCCGATATTTCAGAACTGTTTAAATGCTGGTTGACGACCACATACTTCAAGTGGAATGAACAGTTTTATGAGCAAACGGATGGCGTCGCTATGGGAACCCCCGAAGTCCCGTAATTGCAAACTTCTTTATGGAGAAATTCGAAGAACAGGCCTTAGGTAGTGCCAGCAAAAAACCAAATGTATGGTTCCGATACGTGGATGACACATTTGTGCTGTGGAGATAAGGTAGGGAGGAACTAAGCCGGTTCCACGAACATCTGAACAGCGTAAACCCGAGGATTCAGTTTACAATGGAGGGGGAGGTAGACGGCAAATTACATTTCCTCGATGTGATTGCTTTTAGAAACGAAAATGGTAGTTTGGGCCACTCATTATACCGCAAATCCACGCACACGGACCGTTATTTGCACCGGGATTCGAACCACGACCCACAACAGAAGCGGGGTGTTATCAAGACGTTAGTGGACAGAGCTAGAAATATTTGTGAAGCTGAGTTGCTCGACGCTGAGATGGAACGTCTCCACAATGCACTAATGAAGAACGGATATTCGTCCGCCGAGATAAACCGTGCGTTGAGGCAGCCACGCAGAAATCATACTGACGTACAGGCTACTGCAAAATCTAAGGTTTTCCTGCCGTTTGTTAAAAATGTAACGGAAAGAATAGGGAGGATCTTGACGAAGCGGAATATTACCGTAATTTACAAGCCCACCAGGAAGATACAAGAATACCTTAAGCCTGCCAAGGACGCTCGAAAACCTTTGGAAAAAGCTGGAGTGTATTGGATCCCATGCAGCTGTGGTGATGTTTATGTGGGTACAACTAAAAGAACTCTTTCTAAACGTTTGGAAGAGCACAAGGGAAATTGTAGAAGAGGAGAACCGGAACGATCAGTTGTTGCGAAGCATGCTTTCCAGCCAGGAAACCACAATATTCGTTTCGAGGAGACGCAAGTACTAACGGCCACAAGCGGATACTACGAAAGGCTCTACAGGGAGGCAATCGAAATCGCTCAACACCCAAATAATTTCAACCGAAAGGAGGAGGGCGTAAAATTAAACGGTATATGGATGCCGGTGTTAAAGAAGATGTGTACCACCCGTCCACTACTGGGTGATGGCAACAACGATTGACGGCGACGGACAGCGGCCAATTGCACTGACGTTTTCAAAACACGTGAAGTCACACAGCGGCGCGGGAGCTCGTGGATACGGAATTTAGCGGCAGTCAGACCCAGTGGGTGTGTTGGATCTTCTATCGACCTACGGACCCCCTTGAAGATGTCTCCCGCAGTCGGAGACGAAACGTTGGGAATTGAGACAGAATTCCTCAAGCGACCACGGCATAACAGCCCCGATAATTGTAATGGACATGACTTTGAGTTCATCAGCGCCAGCAACAGCATTGGCACCAGCAGAGTCCACACTTCCGACTCAGCAGTGGCAGCCAATGTGACTGAAGAGCTGAGTAGAGACACCGACAGTGTTTGGACACGAAGCGTTGCCACCAGTGATGGAGCTTGCAGCAGTTCATCAGTCACCCGGTCTGGGTGGTTCAGATGATGCTGGTGGGACAAACAGTCTTCAATCTGATTGCATTCGTATTGATACGGACAATATTAGTGAGGCAAAAAGTTCGAAATCAGAGAAAGAAAACTGCAGGTGATTCAGTGGTATGGTTAGGGGGAAGTTCCGATAAATCTAGTACAATGCAATTTAGTAAAGGGGCATTAGGTACAGAGCTAAGTTCTCTAAAAACAGGGTGTCGTTCAGTAAAAACAGAGCTATCTTGGTACCGCAAAATTAAGCTACGTTCAAATGGTTCAAATTGCTCTGAGCACTATAGGACTTAACTGCTGAGGGCATCAGTCCCCTGGAACGTAGAACTACTTAAACCTAAATAACCTAAGGACATCACACACATCCATGTCCGAGGCAGGATTCGAATCTGGCATCGTAGGGGTCGCTCGGTTCCAGACTGAAGCGCCTAGAACCGCTCGACCACACCGGCCAGCATTAAGCTAGGTTGAGTGGAAAAAGAGCATTATGAATGTAGAGGCTAATATAGAAAGTATAACGAGGTGGGAAAAATTGCATCAGATATTGAAGGGATAATTGAGACAAAATTAAAGATTGTAAGACAGATATGGGTAAAATTTCTGAGAAGGTTGGACTGGTTAACACGAGAGTCGACACAATGAAGAAACATTTCGCGGACAAGTTGGAAAAGATACAGGGTGAACTGGGCGGCTATGTATAGAATTGTGTGTAGAGGCGAAATACGCTTGAAGAAGTGACCAATAAAGTTGTCAACAAGTTGTCAGGTAGAGTGGTGGAGAGTGTGAAAAAGCGGGGGTTAAAATAGGTAACAGTCTGAATCAGGTGTAAATAATGAAGTTTTGCATAATGAACAGCAGATTCAAAAGTATGGGCAGAATTGTACATCTTTAGCAGAGAATCAGGCAACTACTGTGATAGGTGATACATGGGTTGGTTTAGGAATGACAAAGTGTTTTGCAAATGATCGAAAATACCAACCAGTTGATTTTACTGCTGAGTGTAGATACGGGTTTTGTGCGAGGAATATCGGAAAAGGCTAAAATTAAGTTCATGTGCAACACTCAACCATGGGCATATTTAATGGGTGCTTAATTGTACTACCCGTTAAGTGTTTGAGATTTGTTTCCAGAGCCAGTTATGGAGTAAAGCGAAGTAAACGCGACTTCAGAATGAATTTATAAACGAACAATGTTTCAAACACCGGTGTGGGTCGATGCAGGATATTTGTGTGAGTAAAATGGCTAATTTGATGCATATAAGTCGTTCCCTGGGAGTATTAACAGAAATCATGACGGTCAGGAGACGATTACCGGAATTCGATGGAATCTTGTCCACAGTCCGACTAATACCATCGGTGAATTTTTATGCTCGTATTTTACTGAAAAGCTAGCTAGAACATGCACAGAAATTCAAGCCGCACAGTGGGAGCAATAGAAAGGGAGACGGGTATCAGAATAGGAGCTATAATAATGGTCACGAGACTAACCAAAATAATTATTACCGTAATAATAATTTCCCAGAGGAGGTATGGAAATGGAAATTTCTACAGGGTAGGGGCCGGAACGAAACGCAACACCAGAATAAGAGGCCGGAAACTGGAGGTCGCTTCATTTCAGGTCCGGACATGGTGAAATAAACCGGCTATGAAAAGGAAACGTTATTATAAGAATACAGAGGTTGTCGGAAATTCGCCAGAGAAACCACAAATGTTGAAACTAGAGGTATAGAGACGTAAGTATGAAAATGGGGAATAATCTTAAGACGAACAAGCACAAGGAGCGCACAAGAAATATTATACAATTTATTAAAAAGAATGGTAGTGATGACATGGGGCTGAAAAATGTATTTTTTTTAAAAGGGAAGTGAAAGATGGAACGAATGGAAGTTTGGTGAGAAATTCTGTGATCAAAAGAGTGGTTGATATGGATCTGAATTTGTTGGAAGTAGATTGTGTGGTGAATTCTGATGAGGTACTAGTCAGCAGCAACAATTACATAGGTGAAAGTAATATGATGAAAGTACTATGGATGAATTTTTTTATCGATTGAAGCAGGTGAAGCTATCTGTGAAGGCAACGTAGTGGTAGTCTTATCAGATGAAGATAAATTTGTGGTATATCGATGGGAACATGTGAAGATACATTTGAGAGAGGAGAGTGGTAGTCTCGTCTGCTGGTGATGAATTTTATTATGTTTCGGAGGAAGCGGGTGATATGTTGTTAAAGGGAGGTAAAGGTGATGTTTTAAATGCTGAAGTTCGGAAGATCGAAGCTACCAGTTTAGGTATCTCAGAGGAAGCAATTTGTTTATTTATTTCTGTTGATGGAGGGCTCTTGATGATAAATTAATCGTGAGTGGATGTTGAATGATGAAAGTGAGAACAATGTGTTGGGTGGTAGGTTAAAATATGAAGTGGCTGAGGATTATTAGAGGAGCGAAAAGGTAATGAAGACAAAGACATATCCTAGTTGGGCGGAATCGAAGTGAATTGTGAATTCTGATTCACTGTGCTGGTTTATCAGACTGTGATGCATGCAGCTATTGGTGGTGATTTTTATAATGTATCGATGGATATGAAGGGAATTTTAAGTATTGCAGCTTACGGGATATCGGCGGATGTTAATGGAGTCAACTGTGATACTGTTTGTTTTGATTCAATTGAAATAAGAGAGTTTTTGCTTGAGGGAGATGAAGTTTTAAGCTGTGTAACTAACTGCGAGGAGGTTGTAGCTACTGGCATTGTTACTTCGGAGGAAGGGAAGAGTATTTCTCAAACTAAAGAGGACGATGAAACGACGGATTTAGAGCATGATTTGTGCTGCAGGTGATATGGACGTAGATTAGGGGAGTCTAGCTAGGGGTAACGGGGAACATATTAGTTTAGGAGACGATTTTAGTGCAGAGCGTATTGGCTGCAGATGACGCGGAAAAATATTGAAGTCGTTACTATGTCACTGGAGGGCACGAGAAAAATATGAGGTAGCAAGAGGCACTGAAGGGAGTAAAGACGAAATCTGGGCGAAGAAAGTGTTCAATTATTTGTTTGAAGACGATAATGAATTTCATGGTTGGTCTGAAGCTGCAATGTATACTAAAAATACAGAGATTAAAGAGAGGGTATTATAAATAATTTGTTAAATGAGAAATTTTGAAGGAGGCTGAAATTAAAAATGTATGGACAATAAGTGTAAACATCGAAGTTCATGAAGAAAGGAATTGTGCGATTCTATAGTCCAAAAATGGTATTTCAGCGATAGTCACAAATTTTGTGTGTAAATGCACGAGTCAGTTCGTGAAAGAGGAAGGAGGCGTCTAATTTGAGCAGATCAAAAAACCAAAAAAAATGAAATTGAATGGATACACTAGAGAGAAATATGTTATACGAGGCAACAGCGGCAGAGTTGCACCTTGTGAAGGAAGAACATTACCTGCGCATAACTATAACTAAGTATATGAGTGTTTTATTACGTGCTGTATTTAACAATTTTGAGGGTTACTTGTGTTTATGTAAGAGCTAATACTGATGAAATTAGTATGTATGTAACAGAGAAGGGAGGCGTAATTTAGTGCAAGGAGGGAGTATATACTGGTCGCACAAAGCTTGGTGCGTGGAGGTGGGTAGAAGGTAAATAATTCATCACTTATGAAAGTGAGATATCTAAATTGTATTGTACATAAGTTTCCAGGGGTTATTTAAACGTATTATTTGTAGTATTTTGAATGGGCTTCTAGTGTAATACATTATTGTCCGCACAACATCTGAAATTGAAATTTAATTGTATGTAGGGGTAAGGCATGTAATTTTGTGCAAAGTATGTACAGAGATTTTCTGAGTCTATTTTTCTGGGTTAATTCTATAATAGTGCTATTTTTGAAGGTCTTGAAGCGTTTATGAGCTTACATTCTGTGGATAACTGTTATTATAGTGCAAATGTGAATGAATATTTGATGAAGCCATTAAATCTCGGGCATGCAGCCGCGCAAATAAAATTTCCTCCTCTGACATTTCGGCCGCGTATCGTCCGGCCATCCTCAGAGCGAGTCACAAGACTGACGACAAGGTGGCAAGCGCGGCCTCATATGCTCTACCGCGGCTGTACTGCGCAGGCGAGTCACGGATGCTGGTCGGCGGCAGAGACGCACGTACGCCAACACATGCGCCGCCTGTGGCGAAGGCGTGCAGACATTCTACTCGCTTATCGATGTTTGATCGGCGGCGGTGACACGATGACGACTTCTCTGCAGTTTAATTACTCCAACAGCCGCATTACCTGCCTTGTCCAAATTAAAACCATTATCTCTGTTTATTACATTGTTGGCTAATCGAATTTCTATAGCTTCCTTGAATATAGATTCCGAAAAAGAAGAGGTGGATGTCAAAATCTTCACATCACTGTAATTCATGGAATGGCCCGTATCAATACAATGTTCGGCCACAGTTGGTTCACCAACATATTTTTCTGCCAAATATTTAGCTTCCTTATTAAAACCATTGGTAGGGAAATGTAGTCACCACATTCGTAATTCTATGGATTTTATTCAGAGACTTAGCAATGTCAGGCTAAATGGTATGGGTGTGCTTCTTAGTTTTGACGTGGTATCATTATACACCAAGGTACCTTTAAAGGACTCTTTATCTCTTATCGGCCAACATTTTGATAATAACAGCACGGCCTTATTTGAACATGTGCTTTTATCATCTTATTTTCAGTTTAATGGTGAATTTTATGAGCAAATTGACTGTGTTGCCGTGGGAAGCCCCCTCTCTCCTCTGGTAGCTAATTTATTCATGGAAGACTTGGAGCACAAGGCACTGGACTCAGCATGTTTTAAACCTACGGTCTTCTGGAGGTACGTGGACGACACATTCGTGGTATGGCCCCATGGTATGGATGAATTACATCGATTTCTTGAGCATTTGAATTCCATCCATGCTAGCATTAAATTTACTATGGAAATAGAAAAAGACGGCTGCCTCCCCTTTGTTGGATGTTGTCGTTCGCCGTAAAAGTGATGGCACGTTAGGACATGCCGTATACCGGAGACCAACGCGCACAAATCTATATCTTCATACCAGTAGCTGCCATCACCCTTCACAGGCCATAGGTGTCCTTCAGACCTCAGTGCATCGGGCACACTGTATATCCGATAAAGACAATCTGCAAGGAGAGCTAACATACCTTAAGAGCATTTTTAAATCGAATTGATATTCCTGGAACAAATTCGTAGAGCTTTCGATGTAAAACCTAAAAAGCAGGTATGTGATGGGGAAGAAGATAGTAATTTCTTCAGATCTAGTGCGTTTTTGCCGTATGTGGGTGCTCTTTCTTCAAAGATAGGCCGTATTCTTGAGAAACACTGTGTTAAGGTGATTTTCCGGCCCCCCACGAAGATTGCAGCTTTACTCGGCTCTGTGAAGGACGATTTACTGCTTCGTAAGGCGGGTGTGTACCAGATTCCTTGCTGAAATTGTGAGCAGTCATACATAGGTCAAACAACACGCACCGTTAATGAGAGGTGTCTGGAGCACCGAAGATATACACGCTTATTACAGCCAGACAAGTCAGCTGTGGCCGAACATTGTATTGATACGGGCCATTCCATGAATTACAGTGATGTGAAGATTTTGACATCCACCTCTTCTTTTTCGGAATCTATATTCAAGGAAGCTATAGAAATTCGATTAGCCAACAATGTAATAAACAGAGATAATGGTTTTAATTCGGACGAGGCATGGAATCCGGCTGTTGGAGTAATTAAACTGCAGAGAAGTCGTCACGGTGTCACCGCCGCCGATCAAACATCGATAAGCGAATAGAATGTCTGCACGCCTTCGCCACAGGCGGCGCATGTGTTGGCGTACGTGCGTCTCTGCCGCCTACCAGCATCCGTGACTCGCCTGCGCAGTACAGCCGCGGTAGAGCATATGAGGCCGCGCTTGCCACCTTGTCGTCAGTCTTGTGACTCGCTCTGAGGATGGCCGGACGATACGCGGCCGAAATGTCAGTGGAGGAAATTTTATTTGCGCGGCTGCATGCCCGAGATTTAATGGATTACTCATTACGCCGCGAGAAGTTGAAATGCGCAACAATATTTGATGAATTTATAGTGTAGCTTATTTTCTGAGAAAATAAAGAAAGTTAAATGGGAGGATTCTGGCCAGAGTAGTTTCAGTTTTTTTTCTTGAAGTTGCAGGTTAAATGAGATAAAACTGTGATAAAAGATAAATTTTTAATTGACTTATAATGTCGAACAAAATTTTGTAGCGTGAAATACATATTTTCCAGTGGGAATATGGACAGAGTGTTTGAAATGTCTAACTAAATTAGATTTGTTTTGCCAACGGCATAAATCAGTTTTGCTTTGCTGTCCTCTTTACGAGTGTATCGATTCTACTGGGGAAGGTGTTGGTTACCGAATCTATGGGGCTTCAGGAAGTCATATGATTAGTGGTATATACACGACAGTCGTATTTCGACAGCTATCGCCCTTCAGCACTGAGGGTGACTGTAGACTAACTCGTATTACTGCCGCCAATGGAGCCATGAGTTCCTGCAGAGGCGGCTGGACTACAAAAGGTCTAAATTTCGACGCCAGAAAACCGATCGTGTGCAATGTAAAACATCGTGATGGTGGAAGTGCAGCGATGAAATTGTCAAAGCAACGAAGTGCTATCAAATGAATGCATCAGCGCTAGAAACTTTTGTTAAAACTCGCGCTCAGTCGAAAATTACGATAAATTTATATTTTTCATTCCACTGGGCCCACAGCATAGAACACGTAATAATATGGCATTACGAACAGGAACGGTCCAGAGTAGCTGCAGTAAGTTTAATACTCTTTATTATGACACCTGTTTCATCTTTATCGGCATTCTCAGGTAATGTCTAGTATGATTTCATGTCTATATTGCGCCTATACTGCGCCTATAGTAAAGTGTCATTGTCTAATTCGTAGAGATTACGAGAAATATAGTAATTATAAACGTACAGGAGACGTTTTATCACTTACTTGATAGTCCATTTATATTATTTGATAATTAGTTTCCTCTGAAGCATTTCTGGAGTGACTTCTGTCCTTCGATTAAGCGGGCAACCGCCGTCCACATGCTCTGGGATTCCCCACAGCATGTCACACGTTCCTCGGGCTTCTGTATGTGCTGTAAAGAGGAACTATCAAAGAAGTGATAAAAACGTATTCTGTATGTTTATAATTACTACATCGCATGTTATCTCCGCTAGTTAGACAATAAAAAAATTACTACAGATGCAATATGGACGTCAAATGAAACTAGACGTTGCTTGGGAGTAGCAATAAACCCAACGCAGCTGTGGTGAAAATGAATATTAAACTTATTGCAACAACTCTGAAGCTTTCCATTTCAAAATTTTAGAATTATATTTTACGTGGTTATTTGGGCATTTATTCAATATGATATAATTTTATACTTTGTGTTAGATTTACAATAATTTTTATAGTATGGTAATGACATAATCTAGGAAGTACGTGCAGCTCCATATACCTTCACAAAGATACTCACACTATACTTCTGACCCACGGAAGTAGCGTATTCTATTTATTATGTTACGTATTTTATTGATTATGCTATGGAAGTATGTCAAATTTGGTGGAACTTAATGTGACAAGTTACGACGTTTATCTGCAACTTTAAATGGAGGTGTGTAACATTACATGCATGCAGTCGAATTATTCGGCCACCTATAATTGGTGAGAGGTGAAGAAAACTTGTTTACACAGCTTAGCTCCAGCTGACTGGCTCAGGTGATAGGGTGCAGCATGGCCGGCCCAGCCAAAGCCACTACTACTGGTCAGCCCAGATACAAAGGCAAGGAGCAAGTAGCAGGATGTAGGCAAATCCCAAAGTCTGAGGATGACAGTTGCCCACTTAGCTGGGGAAAGAACATACAGTATAAAGCAGTCTGAAATATGCTTGTAGAAATTCAATAGTAAGCCACAGCTACACAACAAAGTAAAGAAAATTGAGGCACATCCAATGAAAGAATAGTATTTTCAATATCTTAGAATCTGCAGAAGTTAATATTTTACAGTAATTAAATATTTTCACAATGACCCTTAGAATTAACAACTTTTCGATATTCATCAAACTAAATCTCTGATCATACCATTACACTATAGCTATCATCTATCAAAGCTTCATGTATGTATATTTTGTATTTATTGATTTATTACAGTTGATATATTTTTCATTATGCACATATTTGTCAGAACATTATATCCTCCACAATAACAAAACAACTGACTACAGCATTAGTACCTCACATCTTGACATCCTTGTGTAGTTATTTAAGGAATATATTACTATTTTAGCCAACAACTTTATTTAAATATGATTGCAATCAATATTAAAAAACAATGTGGTCAGTTGCATGTGTTTGCTGACACCACCATTGAAGAGAACCCCAATAGATTCTTCTACCAAATAAACATAAGTAACAGTTTGAACAATATTTAACAACATTTTGCTGTCATTGAACATAAGAGCGTGCATGTAAGAATGCTGGTTTGCTCTTTTATGAAAAAATTACGATTAAAATTTATTCTAAATAGTCTAGATGTGACCAAATGTTTGTGACATTCTTTTCTTTAAATATTATTCTAATATATTACCTTAGAGTGGAAAGCTGTCCAGTTAAGTCAAATCATGTCTGTACAATGTAAGAGCGATGTAGTTCTGATAGGATGTCCTTCGGTCAATGAAGAAACAGGCAGTGACGAAATGCTACTGGAGTCAAGTCGAGACAAGGAGTTTTTGGGTGGTGTGCTTATGGGAGTGATTCAAGACACTTGGACGTTAGGACTGGAAGAAGGCAGACCAGCCTGAGGTAGTATGTATATTCAGACACAACAATGGTAGATTCTGAGTTGTGAATGGCCGCTAAAATGCTTTAACTTTTGAAGAGACTTTAACTTTCTTGATGTCTGAATAGCTCCAGTGCAGAAGTTTAACTGTCCCACTTGCAATACCCTTTACGTGTCGTGTGTTAATGAGTAAATAATCATGCTAGATTCTGAGTTATTTTGAGCTGGCTAATATTTTGTGTATTGCTGTCTCGAAATGGATTTAGTTTTTCGTGATCTTGGATGACTGCTTAGCCTGAGGATTCTCCTGCTATTCTTACTATCCACTTAATGCAGCTTCGTTGCATGTTAATAATTATTTGATTGCAGGTGATTATTTCCAGTGAATTTGCTGCTGGGCATCGAAGCAGATGTGTACAGTTCAACCCTACAACTTCAGCGAACCATTCTTTTTAAACAGAGCCTTGCAATGCCCAGCGTAAGTAACAGTACGCGAAGTCGCAGCCTTTGGACTATTGTATAAGTGGTAATTGCAGACCCAATTTACGAATAAATATTATTCAACAGAACTGTCTAGTGTTGTCTACATCGATTTCAGACGATAGAACAGATCCCATTTAGTAATATTTAATTTATCTTTTATGTAATATTTTTGCGTGGTTCATGGTGTGGGTTCCTGTAGTCATGTCCTAGTTCATGAACCACGGGCAAAGTATCAGTGGCCAAGTAAGTGGTCCTGACAGTCGGGATACCAGTTACTTTGGAATAAGGCTGGGCATCTCGGTCATATTCTGAGTCGTGGTCACCTTTGTGCTCATACGGCGAAGACTACCAAATCCACCGGTTAGTCCCTCAACCATTAGGAGAAAAACCCAATGGGACTCGGGGCAAGTAAGGCTAGCAACCTGCTTCCCTGGTACTTTAAATATGATGCAGGCAACAATCAGAGCAAAATGCCTCGGACCTTTGGAGCTGACAGAGTCCCACCTCTAACTGACAAACCAGGGACTCCTAAGATACGACTTAGCAAACAAATGGTAATGAGATGGGGAGCTATTAATATCAATGGGGGCTACCCTGGGAAGAAGGTAGAGCTGGCAGAGGCTGCAAGTAAGATGGCGTTGGACGTTTTAACTGTTAGTGACATTCGGGTAAGGTGTGAGAAAGAAGAGGAAGTGGGAGAATACAAGGTCTACCTGTCAGGAATCAAAGCAGGAGTAGCACAATGGGGTGTAGGGCTTTACATCAGGAAAGAAATGGAACCCAGCGTTGTTGCAGTAAGGTATGTAAACGAACGACTGATGTGGATAGATTTGACAGTGTCTAGCAAGAAAATTAGGATTGTGTCAGTAAATTCGCATTGTGAAGGGACAGATCAAGATAAGATGGATAGTTTTTATGAGGCACTCAGTGATGTAGTTGTTAGAGTAAAGGCCAAGCACAGTGTTCTGCTCATGGGTGATTTTAATGCCAAGTTTGGAAATCGAACAGAAGGGTATGAAAAGGTTATGGGTAAATTTGGAGAGGATATGGAGACCAACAGGAACGGGAAACAACTCTTGGATTTCTGTGCCAGTATGGGCTTAGTAATCACAAACTCCTTTTTTAAACATAAGAACATTCACCGGTATACTTTGGAAGGCAGGGGAACCAGATCTGTCATTGACTATATAATAACAGATCAGGAATTCAGGAAGGCTGTGAGGGACACATGTGTATTCAGGGGATTCTTTGATGACGCTGATCATTATTTAATCTGCAGTGAAATTGGGATTGTGAGGCCGAAAGTGCAGGAGGTCAGGTCCATATGTAGGAGGATAAGAGTGGAGAAACTTCAGGATAAGGAAATCAGGCACAAGTACATGACAGCGATCTCAGAAAGGCACCAGTTAGTTGAATGTAGTCAATTACAGTCATTGGAAAAGGAATGGACAAGGTACAGGTACACAGTACTAGAAGTGGCTCAAGAATGTCTTGGAACAGTAGTGTGTAAAAGTAGGATGAAGCAAACAGCTTGGTGGAATGACACAGTCAAGGCAGCCTGTAAAAGAAAAAAGAAGGCGTATCAAAAATGTCTACATACTAGAACTCAGGTAGACAGAGAAAGTTATGTTGAAGAAAGAAACAAAGCCAAACAGATAATTGCAGCATCCAAGAAGAAATCTTGGGAAGACTTTGGAAACAGGTTGGAGACTGTGTGTCAAGCTGCTGGAAATCATTCTGGAGTGTAATTAGCAGTCTTCTAAAGGGAGGTAAGAAGGAAATGACAAGTATTTTGGACAGGTAGACAGAGAAAATTATGTTGAAGAAAGAAACAAAGCCAAACAGATAATTGCAGCATCCAAGAAGAAATCTTGGGAAGACTTTGGAAACAGGTTGGAGACTGTGTGTCAAGCTGCTGGAAATCATTCTGGAGTGTAATTAGCAGTCTTCTAAAGGGAGGTAAGAAGGAAATGACAAGTATTTTGGACAGGTCAGGGAAACTGCTGGTGAATCCTGTGGATGCCTTGGGCAGATGGAGCGAATCTTTTGAAGAGTTGCTCAATGTAGGTGAAAATACGATCAGCAATGTTTCAGATTTCGAGGTAGAATGGGATAGGAATGATGATGGAAATAGGATCACATTTGAGGAAGTGGAGAAAATGGTCAATAGATTGCAGTGCAATAAAGCAGCTGGGGTGGATGAAATTAAGTAGGAACTCATCAAATACAGTGGAATGGCAGGTCTTACATGGCTACATAGGATTAATGAAATGGCATGGGAGTTGGGACAGGTTCCATCAGACTGGACAAAAGCAGTAATCACACCAATCTTTAAACATGGAAACAGAAAATATTGTAACAACTACAGAGGTATCTCTTTAATCAGCGTTGTGGGCAAAGTCTTCTCAGGTATTGTTGAAAGGAAAGTGCGAGTATTAGTTGAGGACCAATTGGGTTAAAATCAGTGTGGGTTTAGGCCTCTTAGAGGTTGTCAGGACCAGATCTTTAGCTTACGGCAAGTAATGGAGAAGTGTTATGAGTGGAACAGGGAACTGTATCTATGCTTTATAGATCTGGGAAAGGCATATGACCGGGTTCCTAGGAGGAAGTTATTGTCTGTTCTACGAGATTATGGAATAGGAGGCAAACTTTTGCAAGCAATTAAAGGTCTTTACATGGATAGTCAGGCAGCTGTTAGAGTTGACGGTAAATTGAGTTCATGGTTCAGAGTAGTTTCAGGGGTAAGACAAGGCTGCAACCTGTCTCCACTATTGTTCATATTATTTATGGATCATATGTCGAAAACAATAGACTGGCTGGGTGAGATTAAGATATGTGAACACAAAATAAGCGGTCTTGCATATGCGGATGACTTAGTTGTGATGGCAGATTCGATTGAAAGTTTGCAAAGTAATATTTCAGAGCTAGATCAGAAATGTAAGGACTATGGTATGAAGATTACCATCTCCAAAACGAAAGTAATGTCAGTGGGAAAGAGATATAAAGGGATTGAGTGCCAAATAGGAGAAACAAAGTTAGAACAGGTGGACAGTTTGAAGTACTTAGGATGCATATTCTAACAGGATGGCAACATAGTGAAAGAACTGGAAGCGAGGTGTAGCAAAGCTAATGCAGTGAGCGGTCAGCTACGGTGTACTCTCTTCTGCAAGAAGGAAGTCAGTACCAAGACTAAGTTATCTGTGCATCGTTCAATCTTTCGGCCAACATTGTTGTATGGGAGCGAAAGCTGGGTGGATTCAGGTTACCTTATCAACATGGCTGAGGTTACGGATATGAAAGTAGCTAGGATGATTGCAGGTACTAGCAGATGGGAACAATGCCAGGAGGGTGTTCACAATGAGGAAATCAAAGAAAAACTGGGAATGAACTCTATAGATGTAGCAGTCAGGATGAACAGGCTTAGATGGTGGGGTCATGTTACACGCATGGGAGAAGCAAGGTTACCCAAGAGAGTCATGGGTTCAGCAGTAGAGGGTAGGAGGGGTCGGGGCAGACCAAGGAGAAGGTACCTGGATTCGATTAAAAATGATTTTGAAGTAATAGGTTTAACATCAGAAGAGGCACCAATGTTAGCACTGAATAGGGGAACATGGAGGAATTTTATCTACATCTACATCTACATCTACATGACTACTCTGCAATTCACATTTAAGTGCTTGGCAGAGGGTTCATCGAACCACAATCATACTATCTCTCTACTATTCCACTCCCGAACAGCGAGCGGGAAAAACGAACACCTAAACCTTTCTGTTCGAGCTCTGATTTCTCTTATTTTATTTTGATGATCATTCCTACCTGTGTAGGTTTGGCTCAACAAAATATTTTCGCATTCGGAAGAGAAAGTTGGTGACTGAAATTTCGTAAAAAGGTCTCGCCGCGACGAAAAACGTCTATGCTGTAATGACTTCCATCCCAACTCGTGTATCATATCTGCCACACTCTCTCCCCTATAACGTGATAATACAAAACGAGCTGCCCTTTTTTGCACCCTTTCGATGTCCCCAGTCAATCACACCTGGTAAGGTCCCACACCGCGCAGCAATATTCTAACAGGGGACGAACGAGTGTAGTGTAAGCTGTTTCTTTAGTGGACTTGTTGCATCTTCTAAGTGTCCTGCCAGTGAAACGCAACCTTTGGCTCGCGTTCCCGACAAGGGCTATGCTCCAGACTGAGCGCTGAAAGGCATAATCAGTCTTAAGTGATGATTATGTAATATTTTTGATTATTTTATCAATTTGCAACTGTACTCAACGCATAATTATTTGATTGCAGGTGATTATTTCCAGTGAATTTGCTGCTGGGCATCGAAGCAGATGTGTACAGTTCAACCCTACAAGTTCAGCGAACCATTCTTTTTAAACAGAGCCTGGCAATGCCCAGTGCAAGTAACAGTACGCAAAGTCGCAGTTGGAAGTCCAAAACGTAACCTTTCTAAATAAGACATTAAAACGAGACCTCCTACATTACGTGGACGAATTCACGTGGTTGCAAAAGGGTCAAATGACTGTGGAGCATATGTTTCAACACATAGAACAGTGTCGCAACACTTGTATTGACCACAAGCGACAGTGTTTCTGGCGGCTTGTTGGGTCTTGTTATTCTTTCTCTAGCCTAAATGTAGTGTAAGAATAAAACTGTATCCTCTTCTGAATCAGCAGTGCTCCAGATACCAGTAGTATGGTTTATTAATAAAAGTAAGAATAGATAAGAAAGATTTAGAGAAATGAATTACTGGTAAGGTATGGAAGAGCATATGTGAATTACAGCACGTATGTGCGTAGTATGTGGAAAACGATTGTTTTAGTGTATAAATATTTTTAGTTGAAATGTGTGCTTGTACGAATAGAAGTCTTCTGGATTGAGTTTAACAAATTAAGGTTATAGAATTAGGACCATAGCTCAGGAACTCTGAGGTTCGAACTAGACAGATTGAGTGGGGAAACAGAATCATAGCATAAATTGCATTCAGTGCATGTTTGTCAAGAATGTTTCAGAAACACACCAGAGAAAGCTGAGAATTTTTTAGACATTGGTGAAATGTTGCACAGCAGAGTAGTATACTGGTGCAGCTAGAAACAGTTCGAAGATCTTCCCTGGCAACACCAGAGGCCGATCAAAATGAGTCAATATCCAGGTGGAGTTCAACCAAGAAAGTATCACTGGTGGAACAGCAATGAACATAGAAGCTACTGCATCACTGTGAATGAGCTGAGCGACATATCAAGCACATAAAAGTGTAATATGACAACTGAGGGATGTTTTCATGATCGGTGGCTGTGTAAATCGTGTAATGAAAGCTAAAGCCAGATGCAAGAGAAACTCTTCAGCACACTGGCACAGAAGAAATAGCATTTGGAATGTGAAGCTGTGAAATCTTGAAGCTAGCAAGAGAGCTGACCAAACTAGAAAAGCAGGACGAATGATGCCATTGGCAGGCATCTACCCCACCACTGACATTGATGTGGCCTTAGGCATTCCATAAGTAGTCTTCCTACATAAGCTGACTCTCACATTGTATCCACTAGTGCTTAATCATTATATAGTGTTTCCTTCCCTTTAGTTTCATTGACAATGTTTTCATCTCATCAGCCATTTGGGATCACAAATATCCGCTTACAATGTCCCTCCTTTAATTCCTTTCACCTCAAACCAAATCTCAATGAATATTCTTAAATATTATTATACCATATAAATCTATTTTCTATAAATTTCTATTATCCATGAATTCATTTCCATTACTAATTCTAATTACCATCAGGAACATCTCTTTTTCAATTAGATACTTTTTGTAATCAGTACTCTTCAACTTATTGTTACATTACTCTCCTACTTACATTGTTACACTCTCATCTTAACAAATCTGAATATTTTTTTGAATAAAACAATCACCTCTTCATCAGTTTCTTCAGATTCATTACATAAGCCCATTATATGTAAAATCTCTTCCAGTTCTTTGTACAGCAGTCATTTCCTTCAATGTAGCTGTTAATCCATAACTTCCTTTAAAATTAAAAATGAGTTCTTTTAGTACTATACTATATAGTACCTTGAATCAAGCTGCCTCAAAATATGTATTCTACAGATACCTTTGCTCACCATTAATTATTGTCTCTGATACATACAAATATATTTACTCTTTATTAAATGACTCTTGATTAAATAATTTTTCTTGCATTTCTATTCTTTTTCGATATTACTTAAGCAAATGAAAATTTAGTTAACAATCCAAATTGTTAACACAGCTTCTCAATTTATCACTTAGTCACATACATATGTCTGAGTATACATTTATATAATGCTGAAGTGCGCTAATTTCAAGTCAAATATATCATTATCTCAAAACCTCACCTGCAGCTAATACAAAGTTGAGTTATGATACTATTCTCCATTTTATATAAATACTTAAATGACATAAAATCATGTTTTGATAATAGAAGTACATAAAAAAGTGCTAGGACTTTTTGTGCACCTGTAATCAATCAGCTTCAACCTTTATAAGAATACCACTGTTAGCATTGTTTAACTTGAATTAATATACGTTTTAAAATATCTAATCAACCTCAATGCACGTTCATGTCCATACATGCCTAACTCTGTATAAAATATTCTTTTAACATTCCATCTACACTATGACATTTCCCTTACGTAACTACATAACTCACTAATCCAAAATAAATCAGGATCTGTCAAAGATTAAACATTGTTAAACATATTTGTTGTCCATTTTGACTTAACACTGAGTTGTACAACTTCAGCAGCCAAGAAGTTGAATCGTCAGTAATATTTACAAATAACGTAACTGCTAGCCCTTCCTTCTCACCTTATCTTTCACTGAAAATTAAATAAATCAATAATTCAATGGCTATATCGCCTCAGGTAAGTAAAAACTTAAAGCAAAAAGGCAATAAAGTAACAGAATAGAGTTTTACAATATTCTTGGTATAAAAACATGCTTCATACTGTCTTGTACAAGATCACATGAGAGGTATTGCACCACTACTTCTTCATGACATCCTCTACAGTGCATTAAATACTATACCCTCGTCCTGGAAACTGAGCTAAGATGCATCATAAATTTCTTCCACCTATGTCTCTATGATATACTGCTTTCTTTATAAGTGATTCCATCTTCTCTGAAAACCATTGTGAGTGTGACACAGTATACAGTTTTCTATAACCAAACTTTAGATCTGATCATCAACAAGAAGATATCTTCCCATAGACATCAGTTCATATATTAGCTTACATACTATTCAGTCATGATTTAAGGCTTTCTTCCAATAACTCACATGGTGGACATACTCTCTGCCACAGAACTTCAAACATGAATACCCCTATATGCAGTCCTTTCAAAACTGAAATCTTCTGCAATGTACAGTTTATAACTAAATATTTTCCGTGTGTAGGTTTTCTGTTATTGTAGACTCAATATATTCATTAGGAAATGTGTATTGTCTTTTAAAAGTTACTTTGAACTCACACAAAATCTTAAAATTATTTCTGCAATTGGAACTCCTTTCTGCTGCTTCCCCAGCAGTTCCCTTTAGTCAGCCATAGTGCCAGTAGTGTCAGTGTCGCCCTAACCGCCGTCTGCTTCACATCTTCTGTGCAGCGAGCTACCTTAATCTAAGTATGATCTGTATTTTTCTTACTTGTCACTTCTTCTTCTGCGTGTTTTTGCTTTTAGGAAGCTTTAATAGTAGAGTGCTATTAAGTGTTCCATAGATCTCGTGTTTGTTTTGAATACAGTCAGAGAGTCCCTTTAGTCAGCCATAGTGCTAGTAGTGCTAGTGTTTGTTTTCAATACCGTCCAGAGACAGGTAGTGCTATTTTCCTTGTTTCTACAAGAAGTGGTTAGCAATCACAGTTTAGTCAATAATCAACCGCCTTTAGTGAATTAGCAGTCTAGTTAAAAGCTGATTAACACTCTATAGTAAATTGATTTCTTAGGATGGCTAGGATGTGTGGCTGCTGTGTACGGACGCAGGAGGAGCTGGCCACTCTTCGCGAACAGCTGAGAATGTTGATGGCCGCGGTCAGCCGTCTTCAGGCTGCTGCCTCGGAGTGTAGCGGCAGTGGAGAGTCTGGTGCGTCGCATGGTGCACCCCAGGTGTTAGATGCTTCACCCACTGTCCCTGCTGTCGAGACATCTTCGCGGGTACCGGGCGCGGTTGGGCCACCCTCTCCCCAAGGGGAGTGGCGGGTTCAGCGGCGTTCGTGGCGCACGAGGCGGAGGGTCAATGTGGAGGCTGGCCGTGTGGCATCGCCCACTCTGCCTGTGAGTGGACATGTGGCTGCTCCTTCAGCAAGGTCCGAGCAGGCACACGGGGGGAGGGGTTTATTAGTTATTGGGAGCTCCAACGTTAGGTGGGTGATGGAGCCCCTTAGGGAAATAGCGGAAAGGTCGGGGAAGAAGGCCAGTGTTCACTCTGTCTGCTTGCCGGGGGGTCTCATCCGAGATGTGGAGGAGGCCCTACCGGCGGCGATAGAGAGCACTGGGTGCACCCGACTGCAAATTGTTACTCATGTCGGCACCAATGACTCTTGCCGTCTGGGTTCAGAGGTCATCCTCAGTTCGTACAGGCGGTTGGCGGAGTTGGTGAAGGTGGAAAGCCTCGCTCGCGGGGTGGAATCAGAGCTAACTATTTGTAGTATCGTTCCGAGAACCGATCGCGGTCCTCTGGTTTGGAGCCGAGTGGAAGGCTTAAACCAGAGGCTCAGACGATTCTGCGGAGAGCTGGGGTGCAAATTTCTCGACCTCCTCTATCGGGTGGAGAAATGTAGGGTCCCCCTGAATAGGTCAGGCGTGCACTACACGCCGGAAGCGGCTACGAGGGTAGCGGAGTACGTGTGGAGTGCACATGGGGTTTTTTTAGGTTAGAGAATTCTCTCCCTAGGCCCGACAAGACGCCTCCTGAGACGCGGCAAGGTAGGAGTAGGCAAAATGCAACAAGGAATAACAATATTAATGTACTAATAGTAAACTGCAGGAGCGTCTATAGAAAGGCCCCAGAACTGCTCTCATTAATAAACGGTCACAACGCCCATATAGTACTAGGAACAGAAAGTTGGCTGAAACCAGACGTAAACAGTAATGAAATCCTAAACTCTGATTGGAATGTATACCGCAGAGATAGGCTGGACAGTGAAGGGGGAGGCGTGTTTATAGCGATAAGAAGTGCAATAGTATCGAAGGAAATTGACGGAGATTCGAATTGTGAAATGATTTGGGTGAAGGTCACGGTTAAAGCAGGCTCAGACATGGTAATTGGATGTCTCTATAGGCCCCCGGGCTCAGCAGCTGTTGTGGCTCAGCACCTGAAGAATAATTTGGAAAATATTTCGAGTAGATTTCCCCACCATGTTATAGTTCTGGGTGGAGATTTTAATTTGCCGGATGTAGACTGGGAGACTCAAACGTTCATAACGGGTGGCAGGGACAAAGAATCCAGTGAAATATTTTTAAGTGCTTTATCTGAAAACTACCTTGAGCAGTTAAACAGAAAACCGACTCGTGGCGATAATATATTAGACCTTCTGGTGACAAACAGACCCGAACTATTTGAATCAGTTAATGCAGAACAGGGAATCAGCGACCATAAAGCGGTTACTGCGTCGATGATTTCAGCCGTAAATAGAAATATTAAAAAAGGTAGGAAGATTTTTCTGTTTAGCAAAAGTGACAAAAAGCAGATTACAGAGTACCTGACGGCTCAACACAAAAGTTTTGTCTCAAGTGCAGATAGTGTTGAGGATCAGTGGACAAAGTTCAAAACCATGGTACAATATGCGTTAGATGAGTATGTGCCAAGCAAGATCGTAAGAGATGGAAAAGAGCCACCGTGGTACAACAACCGAGTTAGAAAACTGCTGCGGAAGCAAAGGGAACTTCACAGCAAACATAATCATAGCCAAAGCCTTGCAGACAAACAAAAATTACGCGAAGCGAAATGTAGTGTGAGGAGGGCTATGCGAGAGGCTTTCAATGAATTCGAAAGTAAAGTTCTATGTACTGACTTGGCAGAAAATCCTAAGAAATTTTGGTCCTATGTCAAAGCGGTAGGTGGATCAAAACAAAATGTCCAGACACTCTGTGACCAAAATGGTACTGAAACAGAGGATGACAGACTAAAGGCCGAATTACTAAATGTCTTCTTCCAAAGCTGTTTCACAGAGGAAGACTGCACTGTGCCAAGTAGACGACAGAGGGATAGAGAAACAATTAAAATCGCTCAAAAGAGGAAAGGCCGCTGGTCCTGATGGGATACCAGTTCGATTTTACACAGAGTACGCGAAGGAACTTGACCCCCTTCTTGCAGCGGTGTACCGTAGGTCTCTAGAAGAGCGAAGCGTTCCAAAGGATTGGAAAAGGGCACAGGTCATCCCCGTTCTCAAGAAGGGACGTCGAACAGATGTGCAGAACTATAGACCTATATCTCTAACGTCGATCAGTTGTAGAATTTTGGAACACGTATTATGTTCGAGTATAATGTCTTTTCTGGAGACTAGAAATCTACTCTGTAGGAATCAGCATGGGTTTCGAAAAAGACGATCGTGTGAAACCCAGCTCGCGATATTCGTCCACGAGACTCAGAGGGCCTTAGACACGGGTTCACGGGTAGAAGCCGTGTTTCTTGACTTCCGCAAGGCGTTTGACACAGTTCCCCACAGTCGTTTAATGAACAAAGTAAGAGCATACGGACTATCAGATCAATTGTGTGATTGGATTGAGGAGTTCCTAGATAACAGAACGCAGCACGTCATTCTCAATGGAGAGAAGTCTTCCGAAGTAAGAGTGATTTCAGGTGTGCCGCAGGGGAGTGTCATAGGACCGTTGCTATTCACAATATACATAAATGACCTGGTGGATGACATCGGAAGTTCACTGAGGTTTTTTGCAGATGATGCTGTGGTGTATCGAGAGGTTGCAACAATGGAAAATTGTACTGAAATGCAGGAGGATCTGCAGCGAATTGACGCATGGTGCACGGAATGGCAATTGAATCTCAATGTAGCGAAGTGTAATGTGATGCGAATACATAGAAAGATAGGTCCCTTATCATTTAGCTACAAAATAGCAGGTCAGCAACTGGAAGCAGTTAATTCCATAAATTATCTGGGAGTACGCATTAGGAGTGATTTAAAATGGAATGATCATATGAAGTTGATCGTCGGTAAAGCAGATGCCAGACTGAGATTCATTGGAAGAATCCTAAGGAAATGCAATCCGACAACAAAGGAAGTAGGTTACAGTACGCTTGTTCGCCCAATGCTTGAATACTGCTCAGCAGTGTGGGATCCGCACCAGGTAGGGTTGATAGAAGAGATAGAGAAGATCCAACGGAGAGCAGCGCGCTTCGTTACAGGATCATTTAGTAATTGCGAAAGCGTTACGGAGATGATAGATAAACTCCAGTGGAAGACTCTGCAGGAGAGACGCTCAGTAGCTCGGTACGGGCTTTTGTTAAAGTTTCGAGAACATACCTTCACCGAAGAGTCAAGCAGTATACTGCTCCCTCCTACGTATATCTCGCGAAGAGACCATGAGGATAAAATCAGAGAGATTAGAGCCCACACAGAAGCATACCGACAATCCTTCTTTCCACGTACAATACGAGACTGGAATAGAAGGGAGAACCGATTGAGGTACTCAGGGTACCCTCCGCCACACACCGTCAGGTGGTTTGCGGAGTACGGATGTAGATGTAGATGTAGATGTAGATGTAAATATTTAATGGTGAAGTCAGTTTGCATAGTCTCTACCCAAGCCTAGGGGAACACTTCCTTAAACTGCTTCATAGATGTAAATGAGTGCACAGAACCCACTGGATCATAAGTAATTCCACTTCATTGTTATTCGCTGTTCCTTATCAACTGCTGTATCTACTCATCATAAATCTCTTAAAATCGAATTCCTTTACTTGGTCCATTAATAACGTGTTGCCCTGTAATTTAGTTCCATGCCAATCTTATGGAATTGTAAGTAGTTGTCATTCTAACATAACCATAATACCATGCTTCAGGTTTCATATTAGCTGTAAGAACCTTTATGAAACTTACCCTTTTGACCTTGGCAAATATTTTACTCAATTCAAAAGTATGTGTCACAGGTGATATACTGATAATCCCAACGGCTCTACTATTATTAAAATCACATATCCACTTTTATTACTTATATTATTAACAGTCTTAGGTGCCAATCTCGACTTAACTGGTTATTCACTGTTATTACTTATCTACATGCTTAGGTACTGCTGATTGACCTTCCGTGTATATACAACCTTATGCTCTTTTACTATTTGCTGTGTAGACTCTTGAATATTCTTTATCAAGAGAGTGGTTTCTGCCCTTAGAAACTTCAAGTGACTACTCTCTGATCTTAATGCTCCCTTATATTTACTAACTATAGTTATAATATCAGCTATTAATTCTTCTTGTAAGCAGTCCACCTTTTCACATAATTTACCAAAGTTATTCACCAAGTCATATAATTTACCAAAGAAATATAATTCCATATTGAACCTTTGAAACTACACTCCTGGAAACTGAAATAAGAACACGGTGAATTCATTGTCCCAGGAAGGGGAAACTTTATTGACACATTCCTGGGGTCAGATACATCACATGATCACACTGACAGAACCACAGGCACATAGACACAGGCAACAGAGCAAGCACAATGTCGGCACTAGTACAGTGTATATCCACCTTTCGCAGCAATGCAGGCTGCTATTCTCCCATGGAGACGATCGTAGAGATGCTGGATGTAGTCCTGTGGAACGGCTTGCCATGCCATTTCCACCTGGCGCCTCAGTTGGACCAGCGTTCGTGCTGGACGTGCAGACCGCGTGAGATGACGCTTCATCCAGTCCCAAACATGCTCAATGGGGGACAGATCCGGAGATCTTGCTGGCCAGGGTAGTTGACTTACACCTTCTAGAGCACGTGGGGGGCACGGGATACATGCGGACGTGCATTGTCCTGTTGGAACAGCAAGTTCCCTTGCCGGTCTAGGAATGGTAGAACAATGGGTTCGATGACGGTTTGGATGTACCGTGCACTATTCAGTGTCCCCTCGACGATCACCAGAGGTGTACGGCCAGTGTAGGAGATAGGTCCCCACACTATGATGCCGGGTGTTGGCCCTGTGTGCCTCGGTCGTATGCAGTCCTGATTTTGGCGCTCACCTGCACGGCGCCAAACACGCATACTACCATCATTGGCACCAAGGCAGAAGCGACTCTCATCGCTGAAGACGACACGTCTCCATTCGTCCCTCCATTCACGCCTGTCGCGACACCACTGGAGGCGGTTTGCACGATGTTGGGGCGTGAGCGGAAGACGGCCTAACGGTGTGCTGGACCGTAGCCAAGCTTCATGGAGACGGTTGCGAATGGTCCTCGCCGATACCCCAGGAGTAACAGTGTCCCTAATTTGCTGGGAAGTGGCGGTGCGGTCCCCTACGGCACTGAGTAGGATCCTATGGTCTTGGCGTGCATCCGTGCGTCGCTGCGGTCCGGTCCCAGATCGACGGGCACGTGCACCTTCCGCCGACCACTGGCGACAACATCGATGTACTGTGGAGACCTCACGCCCCACGTGTTGAGCAATTCGGCGGTACGTCCACCCGGCCTCCCGCATGCCCACTATACGCCCTCGCTCAAAGACCGTCAACTGCACATACGGTTCACGTCCACGCTGTCGCGGCATGCTACCAGTGTTAAAGACTGCGATGGAGCTCCGTATGCCACGGCAAACTGGCTGACACTGACGGCGGCGGTGCACAAATGCTGCGCAGCTAGCGCCATTCGACGGCCAACACCGCGGTTCCTGGTGTGTCCGCTGTGCCGTGCGTGTGATCATTGCTTGTACAGCCCTCTCGCAGTGTCCGGAGCAAGTATGGTGGGTCTGACACACCAGTGTCAATGTGTTCTTTTTTCCATTTCCAGGAGTGTAGATTATATTTTAACCTCCAATCTGGGCCACAACCTTTGTTTATCTGATTTGAAACCCTTGTATAGACTCAACAAAAGGCTACATAAATTCCACTCCCTTTAATTACACAATCTGCGACTAACAGCTGCACTCTGTGCCTCAGACAAGTGCTTCTTATCAACATGGACTCCTTCCACATCAATATAGATTAATTATTAACAAATGTCTTCAACTTGTCTGGGCGTATTTTGCAAAAATGAAGGAAACAGCAGAATAGCTGCTTTACCCACAATCTTTCACTGGGTAGATGGCTGGTTTTGGAACAGTTACAGCTCAATTATCTGGTGCAAAAAGTAATAATAATAGAGGTCATCCTCACCTCAGTCTTGTCATGGAACCAAAAATTCCATGTCAAAAGAGTAAAAGGGACAAATAGTCCATAACAGCCGTTCCCTATACTGCACGACTGGAAACACATGTTCAAAGCCGGTGGTAGACAGAAAATATCTTTCGAAATTGTGCTGAATGCTTTCTCTGGGAATTACTTTGAACAATTAGTTTATGAGCCCACACGAATTAAAAATGGTTGTAAAAACACCCTTCTACATCTACATCTACATGAATACTAATCAAATCACATTTAAGTGCTTGGCACTTCACAATTCTCTATTATTCCAATCTCGAATAGAGCACGGGAAGAATGAACACCTATATCTTTCCGTACGAGCTCTGATTTCCCTTATTTTATCCTGGCGATCGTTCTTCCCTATGTAGGTCGGTGTCAACAAAAAATTTCACATTCAGAGGGGAAAGTTACTGATTGAAATTTTGTGAGAAGATTCCGTCGCAACGAAAAACGCCTTTCTTTTAATGATTTTCAGCCCAGATCCTCCCATATTTCGCGATAATACAAAACGTGCTGCCTTTCTTTGAGCTTTTTCGATGTACTCCATCAGTCTTATCTAGTAAGGATCCCACACCGCGCAGCAGTATTCTAAAAGAGGAAGGACAAGCGTAGTGAAGGCAGTCTCCTTAGTAGGTTACATTTTCTAAGTGTCCTGCCAATGAAACGTAGTGTTTGGTTAGCCTTCTCCACAACATTTTCTATGTGTTCCTTCCAATTTAAGTTGTTCGTAATTGTAGTACCTAGGTATTTAGTTGAATTTACAGCTTTTAGATTAGACTGATATACAGTGTAACCGAAATTTAACGAGTTCCTTTTAGCACTCATGTGGATGACCTCACACTTTTCGTTATTTATGGTCAACTGACACTTTTCGCACCATTCAGATGTTTTTTCTAAATCGTTTTGCAGTTTGTTTTGATCTTATGATGATTTTATTAGTCGATAAACGACAGCGTCATCTGCAAACAATCGAAGACGGCTGTTCAGATTGTCTCCCAGATCGTTTATATAGATAAGGAACAGCAAAGGGACTATAACACTACCTTGGGGAACGCCAGAAATCACTTCTGTTTTCAGTTACTAGGAACTGTGAGCTCTCTTACAGGAAATCACAAATCCAGTCACATAACTGAGATGATATTCCTTAAGCACGCAATTTCACTACAAGCTGCTGGTGTTGTACAGTGTCAAAAGCTTTCCGGAAAACCAGAAATACGGAATCGATCTGAAATCCCTTGTCAATAGCGCTCAACACTTCGTGTGAATAAAGAACTAGTTGTGTCTCACAGGAACGATGTTTCCTTAACCCATATTGACTTCGTGTCAATAGACCGTTTACTTCGATGTAATTCATAATGTCCGAACACAATATATGTTCCAAAATCCTGCTGCATATCGACGTTAACGACATGGGCGTGTAATTTAGTGTATTACTCCTACTACCTTTCTTGAATATAGATGTGACCTGTGCAACTTTCCAGTCCTTGGGTACGTATCTTTCCTCGAGCGAACGGTTGTATATGATTGCTAAGTATGGAGCTAATGCATCAGCATACTCCGAATGGAACCTAATTGGTATACAGTCTGGACCAGAACACTTGCTTTTATTGAGTGATTTAAGTTGCTTCACTACTCCGAGGATATTTATTTCTACGTTACTCATGTTGGTATCTGTCCTCGATTCGAATTCTGGAATATTTACTTCGCCTTTATTTGTGAAGGCATTTCGGAAGGCTGTGTTTAATAACTCTGCTTTAGCAACACTGTCTTCGATAGTATCTCCATTGTTATCGACCAGAAAAGGTATTGATGGTTTCTTGCCGCTAACATACTTAACATACGACCAGAACCTTTTTGGATTTTCTGCCAGGTTTCGAGACAAAGTTTCGTTGTGGAAAACTCTTAGCCACAGATAATCCTGATCTAATAGAGAGCCTCATGATGGATACAGGGATTAGTGAACGCAAGGTCATTGTAGCGAGGCTCAAAACCATATCAACCAAAGCACTAAAAATAAACGCAAAATATATCTATTTAAAACAGCAGATAAAAATTCGCTAGACGCCTTCCTAAGAGAGAGCCTCCATTCTTTCCAAGCTAATTATGTAAGTGTAGACCAGATATAGTATCGACAGCAATAGATAGATTCATACCACATAAGTTAATGACAGACAGGACTGATCCACCATGGTATACAAAACACTTTAGAACACTGTCGCAGGAGCAACGAAAAAAGCATGCCAAATTCAGAAGAACACAAAATCCCCAAGACTGGCTAAATTTCACGGAAGCTCGAAATTTAGTGTGCACGTCAATGTGAGATGCTGTTGCTAGTTTCCACAATTAAATATTGTCTCAAAATATGGTAGAAAACCTAAAGAGATTCTAGTTGTATGTAAAGTACACGAGTGGCAAAAAACAGTCGATAACGTCACTACGCGATATTACCGATGATGGTGCCACTAAAGCGGAGTTACTGAACACAGTTCCTCGTAAGTCCTTCACGAATGAACACGAAGTGAATATTCCAGAATTCGAAACCAGAGCTGTTAGCATGAGTGACGTAAAAGTAAATGTCTTAGGTGTTGCGAAACAACTCAAATCACTTCAGAAAGGCAAGTCTTCTGGTCCAGGTGGTATACCAATCAGGTTTCTTTCGGAGTAAGCAGACAAAATAGCGCCTTTCTTAGCAATCATATACAACCGCTCACTTGACGAAAGGTCCATTCCTGAAGGCTGGAAAGTAGCACAGGTCACACCAATATTTAAGAAAGGAAATAGGAGTAACCCATTGAATTACAGACCCATATCAATTTGCAGTAGGATTTTGGAGCATATACTGTACTGGAACATTATGAATCACTTTGACGAAAATGACTTATTGATACATAACCAACGCGGATTCAGAAAATACACTCCTGGAAATTGAAATAAGAACACCGTGAATTCATTGTCCCAGGAAGGGGAAACTTTATTGACACATTCCTGGGGTCAGATACATCACATGATCACACTGACAGAACCACAGGCACATAGACACAAGCAACAGAGCATGCACAATGTCCGCACTAGTACAGTGTATATACATCTTTCGCAGCAATGCAGGCTGCTATTCTCCCATGGAGACGATCGTAGAGATGCTGGATGTAGTCCTGTGGAACGGCTTGCCATGCCATTTCCACCTGGCGCCTCAGTTGGACCAGCGTTCGTGCTGGACGTGCAGGCCGCGTGAGACAACGCTTCATCCAGTCCCAAACATGCTCAATGGGGGACAGATCCGGAGATCTTGCTGGCCAGGGTAGTTGACTTACACCTTCTAGAGCACGTTGGGTGGCACGGGATACATGCGGACGTGCATTGTCCTGTTGGAACAGCAAGTTCCCTTGCCGGTCTAGGAATGGTAGAACGATGGGTTCGATGACGGTTTGGATGTACCGTGCACTATTCAGTGTCCCCTCGACGATCACCAGAGGTGTACGGCCAGTGTAGGAGATAGGTCCCCACACTATGATGCCGGGTGTTGGCCCTGTGTGCCTCGGTCGTATGCAGTCCTGATTGTGGCGCTCGCCTGCACGGCGCCAAACACGCATACGACCATCATTGGCACCAAGGGAGAAGCGACTCTCATCGCTGAAGACGACACGTCACCATTCGTCTCTCCATTCACGCCTGTCGCGACACCACTGGAGGCGGGCTGCACGATGTTGGGGCGTGAGCGGAAGACGGCCTAACGGTGTGCGGGACCGTAGCCAAGCTTCATGGAGACGGTTGCGAATGGTCCTCGCCGATACCCCAGGAGCAACAGTGTCCCTAATTTGCTGGGAAGTGGCGGTGCGGTCCCCTACGGCACTGCGTAGGATCCTACGGTCTTGGCGTGCATCCGTGCGTCGCTGCGGTCCGGTCCCAGGTCGACGGGCACGTGCAACTTCCGCCGACCACTGGCGACAACATCGATGTACTGTGGAGACCTCACGCCCCACGTGTTGAGCAATTCGGCGGTACGTCCACCCGGCCTCCCGCATGCCCACTATACGCCCTCGCTCAAAGACCGTCAACTGCACATACGGTTCACGTCCACGCTGTCGCGGCATGCTACCAGTGTTAAAGACTGCGATGGAGCTCCGTATGCCACGGCAAACTGGCTGACACTGACGGCGGCGGTGCACAAATGCTGCGCAGCTAGCGCCATTCGACGGCCAACACCGCGGTTCCTGGTGTGTCCGCTGTGCCGTGCGTGTGATCATTGCTTGTACAGCCCTCTCGCAGTGTCCGGAGCAAGTATGGTGGGTCTGACACACCGGTGTCAATGTGTTCTTTTTCTCATTTCCAGGAGTGTATAATTCTTGTGCAACAGAGCTAGCTCTTTATTCGAATAAAGTAATGAGTGCTGTCGACAAGGGATCTGAGATCTATTCCATATCCCTAAATTTCCAGAAGGCTTATGATACCGTTCCTCACAAGCGACTATTAATTAAACTGCGTGCATATGAAGTATAGTCTCATTTGTATGACTGGATTGGTTCAAATGGCTCTGAGCACTATGGGACTTAACATCTATGGTCATCAGTCCCCTAGAACTAAGAACTACTTAAACCTAACTAACCTAAGGACATCACACAACACCCAGGCATCACGAGGCAGAGAAAATCCCTGACCCCACCGGGAATCGAACCCGGGAACCCGGACCCAGGAAGCGAGAACGCTACCGCATGACCACGATCTGCGGCCATGACTGGATTCGTGATTTCCTCTCAGAGAGTTAACACTTCGTAGTGGTAGACGGTAAATCATCGAGTAGAACAGAAGTGATATCTGGTGTTCCGCAAGGTAGGGTCATAGGCCCTCTGCTGTTCCTGATTAACATAAATGATATAGGTGATATTCTGAGCAGCCCCCTTAAATTGTTTGTCGATGATGCTGTAATTTACCGTCTAGTAAAATCATCAAACGAACAATTCCAAGTACAAAATGATCTAGAGAGAATTTCTGTATGGTGCGAAACAAAGAACAGTGTGAGGTCATCCACATGGGTACTGAGAGAAACCCGATAAATTTTGGGTATAAGATAAATCGCGCAAATATAAGGGCTGTTAATTCGACTAAATACCTAGGAATTAGAATTACGACCAACTTTAATTGGAAATACAATAGATAATATTGCAGGGAAGGTGAAACAAAGAATGCGCTTTGTTAGCAGAACATTTAGAAGATGCTGTAAGTAGGATGTTTAGGTTTTTTTATTGGTATCGCCACATAGCGCTCTGTATGAAGATCACTGGCTGTGCTGTGTGCAGTGAGTGGCTGGTTGGCTTTGTTGTACTACTCGCCATTGTAGCGTTGGGCAGATGGATGTGAACAGCGCGTAGTGTTGTGCAGTTGGTGGTGAGCCACCAGCAGGGGTGGATGTGAGAAGAGAAATAGCGGTGTTTTGAAATTTGTAAGACTGGATGTCATGAACTGCTATATATATTATCACTTTTGAACACTATTGAGGTAAATACATTGTTTGTTCTCTATCAAAATCTTTCATTTGCTAACTATGCCTATCAGCAGTTAGTGCCTTCAGTAGTTTGAATCTTTTATTTAGCGGGCAGTAGTGGCGCTCGCTGTATTGCAGTAGTTGGAGTAACGAAGATTTTTGTGAGGTAAGTGATTTGTGAAATGTATAGGTTAATGTTAGTCATGGCCATTCTTTTGTAGAGATTTTTGAAAGTCAGATTGCGTTGCGCTAAAATTATTGTGTGTCAGTTTAACCACAGTCTTGTATAATTTTTCTCTAAGGGGACGTTTCATATGTCAACCCTTAGCCGAGGATAGCTCAATGCAATCTTCTTGTAGTTTGTGTAATTAGTGTAGATTTTGTTTATTGCTAGCGCGTTATTGTAGAGAGAATTTCCTTTGTAGTTGCAGTCTTTCATTGTTGTGCAGTAAAACAGGTGTGGCACGCATGTAAACTTGCACCAAGTATTTCGCATCTGCGCTTGCAATTAACTAGATATTATTATCAGTGCTATGTTAATGTGTTATCTTATTTTTACTCTTCAAATTGTGTTTTTCTGTGTTGTCGTGTGAAATATTGTGACAATAATGGCGTGTGGAAAACGTAACACTAGGCTCCAAAGTAAACTGAGAAATGACAGTGAAGACGAAAGCAGTGTGTTAGCGCCGCCATGTAATGAATTAACTAATGTACAAAGTAGTAATTTGGTAATTGCACGTAGGGAAATAGAGCGGGCTGCAAATAACGGTGTAGGCAGTGAAACAATTAGTAAACAGGGAAGCATTATCGGGCGATCGGTCGGTAACAGCTCGCCTCAGGAATCCGAAATGACATAACACAATATTGTAAATACTGTAGATTCAGATATTGGGTCCTCACCGTTTACTCAAATGAGTCAAGACACATTTTCTGCTTCTCAAAATGTGAATGTTTCCGGTGAAAATGCACTGCCAAAAAGCATAGAGAAACAGATTCCAGACACTAATAGATTATTATTGCAATTAATGCAACAAATGGAACAAAATCAGAGACAAACACAGCAAAAGCTTCAAAAGTTAGACACCACACTTGAACAAATACGTGAAGAATTAACTACCGAGTTACATAAAATTGAATCGAAATGTCTGTAATGGCGTAAAAACACAAATTTGTGAGCATTTCCAAACTATTTTTTCGCAGCATGAATATGCATTACATAATCACGAAGCAGCCATAAAAGAACTGCAAACTATTGTTCATGAAAATCATGAGACCTTGCAAGCTAAAATTGACTCAGTTGCATCTACCGATTCGGTTATGTAACTTGCAAAAACTAAAGAAAACTTAAAGGACACCGTAGATACTCTGAAAATTGGTTCAGAAAGACACACGGAGGAAATCAGTTCATTATCAGAGAAAGTAGTTGAACTTTCAGATCAGCTAAGTAATTTACCTACGAAGGTAGACGATAATCTGAATGACACAACACCGGTAGTCTTTAATGACACAAAAGAGTGCGAACAAATTAGGAAATTCAAACAAAATCAGAATCAAATTAATACGCAACACCAAAAAGAAATCCGGGAAGTACAAGATCAGCTGACACAGGTAATACAAGAATTACGTATTTCAGAGGACACTCGCGCTCCAATACGGGAAGAGGGACATGGAAATACGGAACAGCCACAAAATAATAACACAGGGCACTTCCAAAATTATGAAAGAAATGGGCAAGGTACACCGAATTTTGAGATGGAACCGCTTAAACGACGTAACAATGACCGACATGCGATTCGCCGACATGATGATTTTGACTATAAGCTGTTCATTACTACACGTAAATTCAAAACATTTAAGAATTTTGGCAACGACATTCATCCACAAGCGTGGCTCCATCAATTCTCTCGTTGTTTTCTTCCCAACTGGTCATTAGAGCGCAGATTAGAATTTATGTGTGGCTACTTAGAGAATGAACCAGCTGTAAGAATGCGATCGGTCATTCACGAGTGCCACAGTGAAGGAGAATTTTACCATGCCTTCCTCTCAGCATATTTGTTTCAAGCCACACAAGACCGAGTAAAACATAGCATCATAATGATGAAACATTTCGAACAATCTGAATTTTCCAGTCTCATGAAATATTTTGGACATGTTGCATAAGAATCAGTACCTGTCAAACCCATACAGCTCCTCAGAACTCATCCGCATTTGCTTATTCAAATTACCTGAACATTTACGACATATTATTTTGGCAGGACGTTTGCAAAGACGACATTGAAGCTTTCCAGGGACTCTTACAAGAATTAGAGATTGACACTGACAATCGCGGAATGCGAAAACAGGAATACAACAATTACAGGTCACATCCGTCTCAATTCCGCGATGAACGAAATAATAACTGGACACGACAAGGCTATTCTCACAACACAAATCGTGACCAAAACAGACACCACCGTATAACAACCGTTGGCAGAGTAGTAATAATTGCAGCGAAAGATCAGCTCTCCGTGGTAGTGACTATCAGAGAGACAATCAGAGAAACAGACAATATGGGAACCTAAATAAATATTATCAAGGGAGACAGAAAAACTTTAGGCGCAACGGATCAGCGCGCAGTTACGATTCAGGGAGAAATTCTCCACCACACGACCGACAAGAAAGTAACTATGGAATCTACCGACATGACGACAGACGATATGATCGTAACGACAGACCTGAATTGCAGCAGAACTGGCGGGGTTCAAACAGAGCAGGGCCCTCTCGACAAGGTGAATTTGTAGAAGTTAGGTCTCCAAATCCCAATAACGACGAGCGCCAACAAAGAGACAATAGGCAATGACTCATACCGCTGGCAGCCACAAAACGTACGTATAAAACTGACGACGCTGCTGCCGTAGCTACTAATTATGTAAAAATGGAAGACATTAGGGACATCTTACTCCAGAAACAAGACGCAAAACATAACAACATTGCATATCCTGTGATTCACATTACAGTAAATGTCGTAAAATTTACGGCAGTACTTGACTCCGGCAGTCCGATTTCAGTAATTAGTGAAACAGCCTTTAGCAAATGCAACAAATCGAAGGACTGCCCCACACTTCCGTTACGTAAGATTCAATTACAAGGTCCAGTCTTTGGAAAAAATGTAGATGTACGCCAACAAACCAACTTAGAATTCTTTTCTCAAAGCCACAGCTTCTCTATGAACTTTCTTATTCTTCCATTATTGTCGACGGAAATTATATTGGGACTAGACTTTTTGAATGAATACAAAGCAATCTGAAACTTTCACGATGCTGAAATAAGTTTAGAGAAAGAAGGTAAGTCAATAGCTTTGAAATTTGAAGATTGGCTCTCAAACCATGACGAGGAAATTAATCGGCATTACCTTCTGTTACACAACAGTTCGGAATTTTCTACGGAACTAGACACTTACCATTACTCTGCAAGTACTGACAGGGAGGATATCGACAGCATATTTGATACTAATGAGTTAATTCAGAATAAAATTCAAACAATTGAGAATTGTAGTGACACTGATAGGCAGGACCTTTTTGAGATTTTACAAGCACATTCCACAGTTTTTACTCACAAAACAGGAACAATCAAGGGTTTTCTATACCTATTTCGTGTTCGTGAGCATACTAAATTTTGTGTTAGACCATACGTAATTCCAGCACATTATATGGACCGTGTTAGATCAGAAATACAATCTATGCTTGACGAGGGCATTATTGAGCCTGCAGTAAGCTCATACAACAATACATTACGTGTTGCTGAGAAGAAAAATGGATCGATCAGGCTTGTCTTAGATTCGAGACAAAGCAATACTATCATCATTCCTGAAACAGACAGGCCGCAAACAATAGAAGAACTTCTTTAAATTTTTAATTTTGTAAAAGTGTTGTCTTCTATTGATCTCAAATCCAGCTTTTATCAGATCGAACTTCATCCAGAATGTAGAAAATACACAGCTTTTCTTTGTTTCGGCGTTTGTTATCAATTTCGGAAACTTTCTTTTGGTTTGAACATTTATTCGGCAGCATTCATTCGCAGGCTAAATTCCATATTACCTGATTTCTTAAAACGTCACATCACCTTATATTTGGATGATATTCTAATAGTAGAAGCCTCATGGGAACAACATAATCGCATCCTCAGCGGTTGTTAAGTATTTTTGCAGAATCTGGAATTACAGTTAACTAGGAAAAGTCTGAATTCGGTAGGTCAAAGGTGAGGTTCTTAAGACATATTATTTCTTCTGAAGGCATTCAGCCGGATCCTGAAAAGTTAGAAACAACTCCACAAAATGACAAGTCCGTAGTTTTCTAGGTCTCGTAAATTTTTACCGTCGTTTTCTGAATATGCAAATTCTAGTTACACCAAAACTTTGTTCTCTCACTGGAAAAAATACTATTTGGATCTGGGGCGAACAAGCACAGTTGTAATTCAATTGTTTGAAAGAATCGCTACTTAACGCGCCAATGCTAGCTCATCCAGATCTCTCACAAGATTTTTACCTTAGCACGGATTCTTCTAAAGTCGGTCTTGGTGCCCATTTATTTCAAGAAGCCATAGAAAATAACACTACTGTTCAGAAAATCATTGCTTTTGGTAGCCGAGTGCTAACAAAATCTGAAAAAAATTATTCCGTTACTGAATTAGAAGCTTTAGCTACCGTTTGGGCATTCAACAAATTCCATTTCTTTCTTTCTGGTAAGCACGTAAAAGTATACAGTGATCATCGTGCATTACAATTTCTTATGTCCTCAAAATTAAATCATGACAGGTTAAAACGTTGGTCATTGTTTCTGCAAGAATTCCACTTCACAATAGTCCCGGAATGGAGAACATTGTTGCGGACGCACTGTCACGCGCACCGGCTGGGCTTGAGAAAAGTAACACAGAAAGCAACCTCGAGAAAAATTTCAGTATTCTTTACATTCAGAAAGTCGCCTATGAAAACTTCGTCACCACATCTTTAGAGGACATTGCCCATGAACAAGATAAAGATTCGATTTGGAAAGACATCAAAAGTAAATGGCATGAAAAGACACACACACAGATTCGGCATAATTATCTGGTTAGAAACAACATACTCTTCAAACGCTGCACTGTTGATGACAAGCTATGGGTACTTTGCATTCCAGGCGATTTTGTTAATAAGATCATTTGGTACATTCCTTTCAGCTACGCACATTTTGGTCCACGAAAATGTTATCATATTCTTCGAACGACTTGTTATTTTAACAATATGGAAAAGAGAATTGGAAGAGTCTTGTCTATTTGTAAACTTTGTCAAAAGGCGAAACCATCTACTGTCTCACATCGTGCTCCATTGTTTCCTATCATTCCTTCCAAATTAAAAGAATTTGCTGCTGTAGATCTCTTGGGACCCCTTGTCACAACATCGAATGGATTTTCGTACGTTCTAGTCGCTGTTGAACTTACTTCAAAATTTGTTTCTTTCACTCAGTTACGTAAAGCCACTGGATGGTCTGTATCCAATGCCTTTGTAAAAATTTCTTACGTGAAGTTGGACACGTTAGTAAAGTCATTTTAGAAAACGGACCGCAATTCAGATCTGGTGTTTGGTCACGCATGCTTCGGAAACAAAAAATCAAACCTGTTTTTATTTCATTGTACTCACCTCATTGTAACCCGTCTGAACGGATTATGAAAGAAATAAATAAGCTTTGCAGACTTTAATGTCACAGAAAGCATCAGCATTGGGTCAGATATTTACACTTATTTCAAAACCTGCTGAGTGAAATGCCTCATGACTCCACTGCTTTACCACCTATTCTTGTACTGAAGAATGAAGAATCACCGAACAGAATCAGAGAGCTTGTACCTTTTCCGAATACACGTAAACTTCGACACAAAGACATAATTGATTTGGCTATTAAAAATATAAATTCTGCAGCAGACAAAAGGAGAAAATTACACGGTAAATCAAATGCAAAGAAATTATATATTGGTCAGAGAGTTCTCATTAAAGCTCATTCATTGTCACATAAAAAGAAACACTTGAGTCAAAAATTCTTTCTGATTTACAATGGACCTTACAGAATCCGACGTATACTACATGATAATTTCGTTGAAGTTGGAACTCTGTGTACTAGGAAGAGTAAAGGTTTACACCACATTTCACATGTAAAACCGTTTATTGAAAGGTAATCTGTTTTTTAACTGTGTCTTTGCCATAAAACTTTTCACTTCACGTTACTAGTATGCATTGTCACACATTGAAACAGTTATCATGCAACAACGTTTTGAAGTTAACTATCCAGTCTAGAACCTAGGGAACATATTTAAACAGAAAATTACGAATGAATTGTTATAGTGAACAGACGACACACTTAGAACATGTACTGGTACAGCTAATGAGATTTTAATGCAACATTTTGGTTTACTTGAAAATACGTTCTAGATTTAAAGTACTTTCTGAGAGATACCAGACGACACAATGGTTAGTTGATTTGACAGCTACACGATTATATCACGACGCTACTAATATGTGACACAATTTACATTGTTGCTTTTGCGGTGTATCTGTTTTATATCTGCACAGTTTTTCTGTATTATTCTGAAAAGTAAACCATGTTTTAGTAATAACTTTTGTGGTATAGCTACAGTGAGATAGCCTTTTCCGCAGCACAACAACACGTTACATTATACTACTTTCTTGATCATGGTAAGGTATGTAATAACTACGATAACTATACGCAAAGCATTTCACTTTCGTTTATGATAAGTACATTGACTTCTGCAGAACTTAGCTTTCGGAGGACGATAACTACGACACTTCCACAGAATTATCTTACAGCAAGACGCACATTTAGCGCTACAGGACACACATTTGAGTGATTAATTTTGTACTTAAACCACTTATTTTTCACGAATTTTGAATTACAAAGAAAGTTTTCCGTGATACATTGCATTCCATTGCAGCAATCTGTAACACCTGAGGGTATAGTTACAATAATCCTAAGGGGGGTACATGCTTACTTAGTGTACCATGTGTTTGGCAAGCACAAGGAGCCCTAGCTAATATGGTATTTGCTTATACAACTTTACACATCGGTACCATATTTCTCTAACACATAAATTACACAGCTATCAGATCATTTAACTGAGAGAGACAAACATTTATTTTACTACATCAGTGACAGATGTCACTTATGAAATTGTATTTTGTCTGTACTTTGTGAAATGTTCATATTTTTTCGAAACAATTGTGATACTATGAGAGCTCTGAATATCGTATTTGGTATGAGATAATGATTTTTAAAGTACGTTTGAGGTAGATGACACTATTGAAATGAGCAGAGAATTTTTTAGCTTTTGAAATTATTGGGGGAAGCTATTACGATTTTGAGATTTGGCTGAGGTTTTATGATGTTATGATGACAATGTGTATTACGCTGTTGCAGTATGTTTATGATCAATAAGCTGATGCTATATGAGGAATTTGATTATGCTACGAATTTATTATGATGAAATATTGAAAAAGTGTCTACAAATATGTATATGTGTAATAAAGCAAGGAATAATGAGTAGTGCTTAGGGACTCTGGTGTGTGAAAAAGGTTGTTGGAAACCGAGAATCGTACTTTAAGAGTTATGAAATGTGTGTATATGAGTGAATGTATCACTATGCTGGCGAAAAGTTTTTGGACACTGCAATATTTACAGGATTTTGTTTCTACAGATTTGAAACGCAAATTCTCAAACAGTGAAATTTTTATACGAGACGGTCACTGTGGAGGAAACTGCTGTCGTAAATATTTCAGTAAGATAGGTAAGTGACCACCTGCACGTAATGCATTGTGGACACCCAGCTGCGTACCTGTCGTCTCGAAAAAAGCATTAGTGTGTGCCTTTCAGAGGCACAGGTGGAGAGAAAAAAAAGAGGCCATTATCGTCGCTATTGACATTTCTTTGTCGAAAGCATCGCAAATACGACATGCTGAAACTTCAAAACATATGGTTACACTGTGGAGCTCTTAATTTATGATATTTACTAAAATGCCTAATGAAATAATGAGAAACATTTTACATCTATTGTCTTTGTAGTCAAAGAGAGTGCTCATTTTGTTTAATATCTAGTTTGTTGTTGCACCGCAGCATTGTTTAAATTTAAATTTAATAGATGTACTAATAGAAACGTTTTCTGTCTACAGAGCCAGTAAAGAATATTTTATGATGTACTTTCTTAGAAAAGAGAGCACAAATAGACATTTTCCTTCACAGGAATTGTATAAATAATTTTTGAACGACTTGGTAACTTTATTGCAGAGTACGTATTTGTGATGCATCACCCTAGTGTTAAGATGTGACATAGGTATTAAACATGGCCATTTTCACTGTAATATTTTTTCTGCTTCAGCTTTGTCATGTTTAGTTATAAGTTATTGCATTTGCTGCTGCTGTTTGCCAAGCATAATGTTACTGAATTTGACTTAGTATTACTCTGTTAAGCCAGTTTTACTACGGATTTATTTTTCTTGTTTGCTGCACATTGCCTTATATTAGTTGTAATATTGCAATTGCTTTGATGATTTAGATATTGCTGCTTGCTTTGGCAATTTGAATTTTTTTGTCATTGCTGTTTGTGTTAATTGTTTTGTGCTGCTGCATTGCCTCATCCCTTAGTTAAGCATCTGTTCTCAGTAGATTTAAGTTAGCTTAAGAGGGGGTTGACTATATAAGAGAATGAGTTGCGATGAATTGGAAGGAATGCATTGAGAAGCTATAAGAAAATGGTTTGGCCAAAAAAGTATTTTGAAAGAGGATAGGAACAAAAAAAATAAGGTTTAGGGACAACAGGTTTTGGTAGGATTTTCTTGGAAATAAATAATGAGTGAAGAAATATGTGAACATATAATTACAGAAAGCATACTTGCATAGGATTTTTTTTGGCTGGAGCAAATGTTGAAATAAGAGGAACGATCTATGGAATGAAGTTTTGGGTTGGGCTGCAGTACCAAGTGTTACACTGAAAACAAACCCTGCCCTTTCCTTTTGTGTTATCCCATTATGAGTTTGTGTACCCTTGTGTATTTGTTTTCTTTCTGTCTCTGTATACTGTTTCATAGAATTTTTTCTCTTCTAATACTAAACTACATTCACTATGATGAGGAATACTGTTATCCTCAAATATAATTTGCATTAATAGTATGTTATTTACTTCATAAAGATGTTCAGCGATTATTTGTTCTGTTTTGTTTTAATGCTCACATGTGAAGTTGATGTTTCAATAGTTATTCTGATGTTTTATGCATTTACTTATGTCATAATTCCTGTAACACCGATGTATATATTTATTTATATTCTTTTGTAAAGCCCCTATTACTACAAATGTTATATGTATTGTTATGTTCTTTAATTATTAATTTTGTACCTATATTATTGTATTCTTATGTTATAAAATTGTAATTGACATCAGTTCATCAAATTAAGTAACTTGTAAGTTACATTTCGCTGCCCGTGTTTCTGTTGGTCATAGTATATGGACAATATGTGAGAAGTAGGGACTGATAGTGTTTGCCCGTGTGTTAATAATTCAGCAAGGGACTGGATAACAGCATTGCTGGTTCTAAGGACAATTAAAAAACCAAAAAAAAATCTTTGTAAGTGCACAAGTGGTGCTTTATGGATTTGCTATATTGTCTACAAGACTCTTTGATGGTGATTGTGCACCTGCACAGTCGCAAAAGGTGGTTACTGGCCGTCTCTACAAGGACTACAGTGTGTCCGCATCTTTGATGGCCCACCAATACCATTATTTCTACAAGGACTACAGTGGGTCTGCATCTCTGGTGGCCCACCAATACCGTAATCTCTACTGGGACTACAGTGGGTCTGTTCTGTGATGACCTACCTACCAATAGTCTTCAAAATTTCGACTGACTCTGCTGTGGGTTTGCTCTGTTGTGGCCCATTACCTGTCTGCACGTCAAGAGTCAGCACTGTCTGTCTGTTGGAAGGACAACACTACTTCTTCAAGACAACATGGAAATCCACTACTACCGTGTTCATTTTCTTTTACTGCTCAGACTTTGAGAAACAAATGTGCAATTTTACTGTGATGAATGATCAGGACTGTCTTTATGGACTGTGAGAAAATTTTAGCTTTTGACCAACATTGTATCAATAAGTGTGTGCATTTGATATCTTTGTTATTGTAATTATGAAAAATTTTTGAAATCTGTATTGCCCACTGCCCAAAACAATTTGTAAAATTTTTTATGGGGAGCATGGGGCTATGTAAGTAGGCTGTTTAGGGTTTTTTTATTGGTAACGCCACGTAGCGCTCTGTATGAAGATCACTGGCTGTGCTGTGTGCAGTCTGTGGCTGGTTGGAATTGTTGTACTACTCGCCATTGTAGCGTTGGGCAGATGGATGTGAACAGCGCGTAGCGTTGTGCAGTTGGTGGTGAGCCGCCAGCAGTGGTGGATGTGGGGGGAGAAATAGTGGAGTTTTGAAATTTGTAAGACTGGATGTCATGAACTGCTATATATATTATCACTTTTGAACACTATTGAGGTAAATACATTGTTTGTACTCTATGAAAATCTTTCATTTGCTAACTATGCTTATCAGTAGTTAGTGCCTTCAGTAGTTTGAATCTTTTATTTAGCGGGAAGTAGTGGCGCTCGCTGTATTGCAGTAGTTGGAGTAACGAAGATTTTTGTGAGGTAAGTGATTTGTGAAACGTATAGGTTGATGTTAGTCAGGGCCATTCTTTTGTAGGGATGTTTGAAAGTCAGATTGCGTTGCGCTAAAATTATTGTGTGTCAGTTTAAGCACAGTCTTGTATAATTTTTCTAAGGGGACGATTCAATGAGTCAAACCCACTAAATGGACAGCCTACATTACACTTGTCCGCCCTCTGCTGGAATCACTCTGGCAAATGTAAAATGAGAGCTGCTGACCGCACGGAATACAAAACCTGTCCCAAAATGAAAAAGGATAAGCACTATACGGATTTTAGGCCAGACTGTGTATAGAATAATCGAATGAAAGGGCAAAGACAGCACAGAGTGCCTGTCATATTAATGGGGGTAAATAAAAAAGCCATGGTTTCCGACAGACACAGAGCGGGATTGATGAACTTTCTGCAAATAGTCCTGGAGGGGACGTTCAGCAGAGCCACTCAGCCCACATGGCGCCGCCGGCCACCATGCCCCTTCCAGACTCCACCTGCACAGTTGTCGCTCCTACAAAACATCTTGAATCCAATGACCGTGTAATGTCAGATTTGTTTCTGTGTTGTTGCCAACGAACGTCGCCATCAGTGGCAGTGAATAGTAAGTAGCAAATAAAGGAGAAAGTAAAACGAACAATTGATAATCTCTGACTGCTAAAAGTGTCAGTTCTCGCAGAAATTTTTTTTGCTTTATTAATTGCCACATACTTAAATTAGACCTCTACTAAAAGGTTTATTGTACTAAAGCACATCCATACGAAAAACTAAATTCTACTATGAACTCTCTTGCCTAATCGGTCCAAAAATGATGTGATTGATTTACATTTCCCCTCAATATGTGTTTCTTCGTATCCCTTTATTTAGGTCTCACTGTCCATCATGTTCCTCCTATCAACTTCTAAATAATGTTAAAATTGTAGGCGATAATTTAAAGTATTTTATTTGCACTGTCGCAATGACAAGTGTCTGTGTCACCTCTCCACATGAAATATTGACCTCTAAACTACGAAGTGAAGTCCTCGGAAGATCAAAATATACTAAATTTCACTGCAAACTAGCAACAGTGCACACGATAAACCTAACACGTTTGTATCCTATAAAAATTTGTACGCTAGTAACATAGAACTGCTTATTTTTATTTGTAAGTATACAATATAATAAATAAAGTTTTATGAATCTTAAAAAAGGAAAGCTGCATATGCAACGGGGGAGAGAGGAAATCGATTCTCGGCCGAATCGGCAGTTTTCTCTGCGCAGGACTGGTCTTTGTGTTCTCATCACAACTGCATCATCATCGACACGCAAGTCGTACAAATGGCAGCACTCAAAAAGACTTGTAACTCTGCCGCCGAACTTCTAAAATGTGAACACCCGGGCATCAATGCCATACGATCCACCAACGGGTTACACGAATCCGGATGTACTAAGTCCTCGACATCAATCCAGATCATATACTACACAACAGGAGTCTAAACTAGATTCCGTGATACTTGCTAACTGCAACAAGCCCCGAAATATCCTTCAGATTACTTGAATTCATACTGTCAGTGTTGAGAGACATCGTGATTACTGGGACTGCTAAACATTGCAATTTCTGGAGAATATGTAGTTTTTCCTAAAACTACATAAACTGTCACTTTTATGTATATATTTTCTCACACGATAAACAAACTAATCGATCAATATTAACTTCAAATCAAGGAGTAACACTAATAATCCAGTTCATTAAAGTCAAACTGATAATCACAAATCAGGAGACACTGTAAACCAGTGGCGACCTATTTCTTTTCATAGAGATATTGCGCCTGTGGTTTTAGCATTAAAGTTCAATTGCAATCTAACAAATGTGGCGTGGCGGACAAATGGTATACACGATTCATACATGAGAAGAGGAGACTTCTTACAAAACTGGTTCATAACAATATAATCATACACTACTGGTCATTAAAATGGCTACATCACGAATGTGACATGCTACAGACACGAAAGTTGACCGACAGTAAGAAGGTGCTGTGATATGCAAATGATTAGCTTTTCAGAGCATTCACAGAAGGTTGGCGACACCTACAACGTGCTGCCATGAGGAAAGTTTCCAACCGATTTCTCATACACAAACAGCAGTTGCCTGGTGAAACGTTGTTGTGATGCCTCGTGTAAGGAGGAGAAATGCGTACCATCACGTATCCGACTTTGATAAAGGTCGGATTGTAGGCTATCGCGATTGCGGTTTATCGTATAGCGACATTGCTGCTCGCGTTGGTCGAGATCCAATGACTGTTAGCAGCATATGGAATCGATGGGTTCAGGAGAGTAATAAGGTAAGGGCAGTTTACTGCCCGCCATCCATACGGAGCACGTGTTGGTCTTACCGCGGACTTCTAGACTGAGCCACACACAATTGATTTCATCAAAGTGTACGGGCCTGAAGATGGCTTTGATGCAACGTCGAAACTAGTAGCGAAGTAAATAACAAATCTTAAATACAGCTGGAGGAAAATCATTTTTAATAAAAATCATACCAGGTGTGTCCCACCTTCATCCAGTTTAAATATGGAAGTACGAAGACATTGAGATGTCGTAGTACAATAGATCGATTCCCTGATCCAACTGTGTTTCATTCCCTTTCGCCCTTCCCTCGGCCGCCTAACTGATTCCAGAATATCCATTGTCTTCGCGTACGGTCTGTCAGACTCCAGATAAATCTAGATTCATCAAGTGCAGACTGGCAACCAATACATTCGTGACAAAAACACCGCAACGCCCGCTGCTCGTCTGAAGCGAACAAGGGGCCAGGTAATAAAAAAAAAGAAAAGGAACGAAATAAAAACGTATCTCGTAGGAGCGCAACAGGGGCGCCGTATTGTGTTGGGCTGTATTGTATTGTACTGTGCTGTGCCGGCGGTGCTAATGAGCGATGTCGCGGCACGGCCGACAGACCGCCGCTGACGTATCGGTAGGAGAAAAGGCACAAAAGGAAGGGGGCGCGAAAAATGCCACGGGGTGGGGAGCAGCGGAGTGCAGCCAGCCAGCCAGCCAGAGTCACCTTGCGCGTGAAACGAAATTACGCGCCGGCTGTGAAAAACAGCGGCGCGCCGCGTCGAGAGGCGAGCCACGGGCCGTGACGGGGGCTGTGCGGCCGTGGCGCGGCGCGCCCGCTCGGTCGCGCACTTGCGCTCGCACCGCTGCCGCCCATAAGCAGAATTTGAGTAACACGCAAACAGAAACAAAATAAAAGAGAACAGCACGGTGGAGGAGGAGGAGGAGGCGGAGGGAGAGAGAGAGAGAGAGGGAGAGAGAGAGGGGGAGGGTGGGGCGTGAGAGGGTGGCTACGCGGGCGTAAAAAAAAAAAAATAAAAAAAGGAAAAGAAAAAAAAGCACCTGTTGTGAGTGCTAATGAAAGATCAATACGGCCGGCCAACGGCAAGGGGAAGAGGCGGCAGGGACCGGGCGCGGCGGAATTAATTTTCCAAACTGGAGGCTGGATGTAAATAGGTTATATACTGTTCGGCGTGATTCTCTACGGCCGTTTTTCCCCCTGTAATTCCGCTCTCGAATCGTAAATCAAATGAAATAAAAATGGGCCGCGCGCCGGCCGCTCTTCATGCATCACTGATAGCTGCGTGCCGACCGGCCGCCACGTCGCCACCCCTACGGACCGCCGCCCCCGCTCTTTTAGCCAGTAAACTTTTTTATTTTACTGTTTTAGTCACACGTGCTGGCTGCTTTTTTACGCGCTGATACCCCATCCGCCTCTGCAGCCTAGAGAATGGCCACCTGTGCTCCACGTGGGACCTCACGCAGGCCGATCGTTCTGGAAGACACCCCTCACTCGCCCCCAACTCCAATCGGCGCGGTACCCCACCCCTCCGGAGACATCTTTGAACATGTCGAATTTCCTCGAGCAACAGAGCGATTACGATTTTACGTGGGTTCTTACTGGCGGTTCTACATTCTCCACAATGATTTTTTTAAAAGCCAGTCTCACCCCCTAATACGCAAGAACAACCTGAAAATTTCCATAGACTGCTTTTTCAGTTTATAAAGAACAAAAGTCGACTTCGTTTACAACGATATACCAAATTTCATACGAGGTATAAAGACTTAAAAAAAAACATCTAACACTACTTCATCTCACTCGAATGTCAGGGTTAGATGGCTAGGCACCTAAGGGATAAATGGCCATCGGACAAAACGCTCTAAAATCAAAGAAACAATTACAAAAAAAAGGCTTCTAGCCCTTTCAAAATGTTTCATTGAATCTCACGATGTAAATAGTATTTCATAAAGATATTCACTGTATGTAAATCACAACTTAAAAATAACCTCATTTGAAAAAAGCAGTTTAAAACTCCTGAATTTTTTAAACATTTTTATTAACGCGTAGGAATATACTACTTGTATATAGAAAATAATGAGAAATCGTCTCAATTATGCCGTTAGTTGAATCTAGAACTAAGCCTCATTTACGAAGAGCAGTGTTTACTTTCTAGGGTTGGATTTACTCTTTTCAGATTGCGTTACCACTTTGATGCCGTACATCAACATACGATGTGCAGTATTGACAAAGCCAACGCTTACACCTGACACACTGGATTCAGTCGAGGGTTTTATCTGCTTCTGAGTAATCTTCGCCGCACCCACCGCAGGCGTCCTCTTCTTCAGGCAGTTCGTCACCTGATTCTTCCCAACTCTCACCTCACTGCCGCGAGCCTCTTTTCCCGATAGGCCCGGTTATTTTCTCTTTTGCATTAATTTTCAATTTTAATTTCTTAATATTTTCTTTTGACATCAAGTTTTTTGCTTTAATTTTTCTAGGCCTGCGTGTGTTAGTTTGACATTCGAGTCTGGTTGGTGAAGGTGAAATATTGTTCAGAATTTTTATAAGGATGACTAGGTTCGTTTCACTTGAAAGCACATGTCAAGTAGGTATATCGTCTGGAATTGTAGAAGATCCAGATAGAGGTGACGTTGCTCTTCTTTCAAGCGATTTTACGCATTTTTTTCATTATTAAATTTAGGGCAAGTTGCACAGTTGAATGATAAGGTAGGCTTCGTACACAGGCCCTTGTTACGGCAAAACCATAGGCTTTCATTCGTTTTTATGTGCTGCACAAGTCGCAACTCATCCAAACAAGGACTAGGACCCACTGAAAATTTGGAACCAATGCCGGGCTTTAATTTTCCTCAACAGTTTTTTTGGAAATATTACACTGCGTGGAAACTTTTTTTCCAAGAATAACCATCATTGTTTACTTCATTAATAGAATTCTGAACATCATCTTCTTTCCACGATCCCTTTTACACATTCTTTTGATGTACGAGATATTCTCGGTGAGGAGTTACTCAGTTACTCTTTTCTCTTGTAACTTGTGTCGGACGCGCATGTCTTGCCTTCCCTAGGTCCGACAAGACGCCTCCTGAGACGCGGCAAGGTAGGAGTAGGCAAAATGTAACAAGGAATAACAATATTAATGTGCTAATAGTAAACTGCAGGAGCGTCTATAGAAAGGCCCCAGAACTGCTCTCATTAATAAACGGTCACAACGCCCATATAGTACTAGGGACAGAAAGTTGGCTGAAATCAGACGTAAACAGTAATGAAGTCCTAAACTCAGATTGGAATGTATACCGCAGAGACAGGCTGGACAGTGAAGGGGAAGGCGTGTTTATAGCGATAAAAAGTACAATAGTATCGAAGGAAATTGACGGAGATCTGAAATGTGAAATGATTTGGGTGAAGGTCACGGTTAAAGCAGGCTCAGACGTGGTAATTGGATGTCTCTATAGGCCCCCTGGCTCAGCAGCTGTTGTGGCTGAGCACCTGAAGGATAGTTTAGAAAATATGTCGAGTAGATTTCCCCACCATGTTATAGTTCTGGATGGAGATTTTAATTTGCCGGATATAGACTGGGAGACTAAAATGTTCATAACGGGTGGCAGGGACAAAGAATCCAGCGAAATTTTTTAAAGTGCTTTATCTGAAAACTACCTTGAGCAGTTAAACACAGAACCGATTCGTGGCGATAACATATTAGACCTTCTGGTGACAAACAGACCCGAACTATTTGAAACAGTTAACGCAGAACAGGGAATCAGCGATCATAAAGCGGTTACGGCAACGATGATTTCAGCCGTAAATAGAAATATTAAAAACGGTAGGAAGATTTTTCTGTTTAGCAAAAGTGACAAAAAGCAAATTTCACAGTATCTGACGGCTCAACACAAAAGCTTTGTCTCAAGTACAGATAGTGTTGAGGATCAGTGGACAAAGTTCAAAACCATCGTACAATATGCGTTAGATGAGTATGTGCCAAGCAAGATCGTAAGAGATGGAAAACAGCCACCGTGGTACAACAACCGAGTTAGAAAACTGCTGCGGAAGCAAAGGGAACTTCACAGCAAACATAAACATAGCCAAAGCCTTGCAGACAAACAAAAATTACACGAAGCGAAATGTAGTGTGAGGAGGGCTATGCGAGAGGCGTTCAACCAATTCGAAAGTAAAGTTCTATATACTGACTTGGCAGAAAATCCTAAGAAATTTTGGTCTTATGTCAAAGCGGTAGGTGGATCAAAACAAAATGTCCAGACACTCTGTGACCAAAATGGTACTGAAACAGAGGATGACGGACTAAAGGCCGAAATACTGAATGTCTTTTTTCCAAAGTTGTTTCACAGAGGAAGACTGCACTGTAGTTCCTTCTCTAGATTGTCGCACAGATGACAAAATGGTAGATATCGAAATAGACGACAGAGGGATAGAGATACAATTAAAATCGCTCAAAAGAGGAAAGGCAGCTGGACCTGATGGGATACCAGTTCGATTTTACACAGAGTACGCGAAGGAACTTGACCCCCTGCTTGCAGCGGTGTACCGTAGGTCTCTAGAAGAGCGTAGCGTTCCAAACTATTGGAAAAGGGCACAGGTCATCCCCGTTTTCAAGATGGGACCTCGAACAGATGTGCAGAATTATAGACCTATATCTCTAACGCCCATCAGTTGTAGAATTTTGGAACACGTATTATGTTGGAGTATAATGACTTTTCTGGAGACTAGAAACCTACTCTGTAGGAATCAGCATGGGTTTCGAAAAAGACGGTCATGTCCACGCTATTCGTCCACGAGACTCAGAGGGCCATAGACACGGGTTCACAGGTAGATGCCGCGTTTCTTGACTTCCGCAAGGCGTTCGATACCGTTCCCCACAGTCGTTTAATGAACAAAGTAAGAGCATATGGACTATCAGACCAATTGTGTGATTGGATTGAGGAGTTCCTAGGTAACAGAACGCAGCATGTCATTCTCAATGGAGACAAGTCTTCCGAAGTAAGAGTGATTTCAGGTGTGCCGCAGGGGAGTGTCATAGGACCGTTGCTATTCACGATATACATAAATGACCTTGTGGATGACATCGGAAGTTCACTGAGGCTTTTTGCAGATGATGCTGTGGTGTATCGAGAGGTTGTAACAATGGAAAATTGTACTGAAATGCAGGAGGATCTGCAGCGAATTGACGCATGGTGCACGGAATGGCAATTGAATCTCAATGTAGACAAGTGTAATGTACTGCGAATACATAGAAAGATAGGTCCCTTATCATTTAGCTACAAAATACGTCAGCAACTGGAAGCAGTTAATTCCATAAATTATCTGGGAGTACGCATTAGGAGTGATTTAAAATGGAATTATCATATAAAGTTGATCGTCGGTAAAGCAGATGCCAGACAGATTCATTGGAAGAATCCTAAGGAAATGCAATACGAAAACAAAGGAAGTAGGTTACAGTACGCTTGTTCTCCCACTGCTTGAATACTGCTCATCAGTGTGTGATCCGTACCAGGTAGGGTTGATAGAAGAGATAGAGAAGATCCAACGGAGAACAGCGCGCTTCGTTACAGGATCATTTAGTAATCGCGAAAGCGTTACGGAGATGATAGATAAACTTCAGTGGAAGACTCTGCAGGAGAGACGCTCAGTAGCTCGGTACGGGCTTTTGTTAAAGCTTCGAGAACATACCTTCACCGAAGAGTCAAGCAGTATATTGCCCCCTCCTACATATATCTCGCGAAGAGACCATGAGGATAAAATCAGAGAGATTAGAGCCCACACAGAGGCGTACCGACAATCCTTCTTTCCACGAACAATATGAGACTGGAATAGAAGGGAGAACCGATAGAGGTACTGAAGGTACCCTCCGCCACACACCGTCAGGTGGCTTGCGGAGTATGGATGTAGATGTATTATTATTGTTAAAAATAATACTAATTTACTGTAAAGTAAGAGTGCAATACTAAAAGTGCAATACTGCATAGCAGTAGATTTATTGTGCGACTTGTATGTGAAAACGCAAATGAATTATTTTCATTACGAGAAGTGCCAGTCAAAACGGCATCCATGTTAAATCCTTCATTGCAGTGTAAGTTCATCTATTAATTGCCATAAATTCAGAGTTAAATGGAACTGGTGTATGGACTATATACTCAGTATAGAATCTATGTCTCCCTCCTTCATGAAGTTATTTAATTTTCTTAATGTTTCTGCCAAATAGAGAGTTCACAGTCACGAATTCTTTCGTCGAAATCGGACGGAAGTTTCATGCGGCGAAATATTTTCTCCACGCCGTATTCTACTGGTAAATGCGTGATAAACTACGGTCCCTTAGAAAATTCATGTTGAGGTAACCAAAAATAATTATATTTTGAATAGGCATTTACTCTCCTCTGCAATGCAACTTCCGACTGATCAGACGATCCAAGTAGAAACAGCCGCACACGGTCGGCGTTCGCAAATATATTTCCACCGCTGATTATAGCTATATGTTACAGCACAAAAGTAAACATATTGTTATAATTAGCGACTACGAACGGGGAGTTTATAACTGTATGTTTATGTATACGCATTACGTAAACATATCGTTATACACTTCTGTACAGTGAACCGTGGAAGAACAACAGGCGTTGGCCATCTCTACCTTATGGCCGTCTGTATCGCGTTTACCCTACACTACATGGTCAAATGTACCCAGACACCTATTCCTCGAGGTCAGAATGCAGTGGTCCGCCGTTCGCCTTCGTGTGGGATTCAACTCCGCTGGGCAGACGCTGAGTGAGGTTTCTGAGTGTCTATGGAGGCAGAGCAGCCCAGTCTTCCCCAAGAGCCGAAAGCAGAGAAGGTTGTGACGTTGGATGCTGCAGTCTGGAGAGAAGTCGACATTCTAACACATCCCAAAAGTGTTAAATTGGCTTCCGATCGGGACTCTGGTTAGCCCAGTACATTTCAGGGATGTTGCTGTTGTTCTTCTGCCAGTCGTAGCATGTTACGGTTCCTATGTTTTATTCGATCTGTCAGGATCTGTTTTCGCTTTCGGTTTAAAGTTCTTCATTTGAAGCGGTAGTCTCTGGGTCGATTCTTTACACATGTTCTGCATTTACATGTGCATCTACATGTACATGGATACTCTGCAAATCACACTGCAGAGCCTGGCAGGGGGTTCATCGAACCACCTTCACGGTGATTCTCTGTCATTCCAGTCTCGAACAGCGCACCGTAAAAACCATCACCTATATCCTTACGTGCAAGCTCTGATATCTCTTATTTTATTATGGTGATCGATTCTCCCTATGTACGTTGTCGTCAGCAAAATATTTTCGCATTCGGAGGAGAAAGTTAGTGACTCAAGTTTTGAGGAAGATTCCGCGGCAACGAAAAATGCCTTTGTTTTAATGATGTCCACCCAAAATCCTGTATCATCTCAGTGACAGTCTGGCCCCTATTTCGCTATAATACAAAACGTGCTGCCCTTCTTAGAACTTTTTCGATGTAGTCTGTTATTCATAGCTGGTAAGGATACCAGACCGCGCAGTAGTACTCCAAAAGAAGACGAACAAGTGTAGTGTAGGCAGCCTCTTTAGTAAATCTGTTACATCTTCTAAGTGTTCTGTTAATAAAACGCAATCTTTCGTTCGCTTCCCCAACAGCATTTTCTGTGTGTTCTTCCCAATTTAAGTTGTTCGGAATTGAAATTCCTACACTGTGAAACGTCCCCTTAGAAAAATTTGTGAATTACTGTGCTGATAAACCTCTTACGTTATTTGATTTTCAAACAGGTGAGCAAAACTGAACATACTCAGACATTTCTCTCTTTACTTATTCTGATCAACACTAAACTGACACACAATATTTTTAGCGCAACGCAATCTGACTTTCAATAGTCCCTACAATAGAATGGCCCTGACTAACAATAACTTATGCCTTTCATGAATCACTTACCTCACAAAAATCTTCGTTGCTCGAACTACTGCCATACAGCGAGCACCAATACTGCCAGCTAAATAAAAGATTCCAACTACTGAAGGCACTAACTACTGATAGGCATAGATAGCAAATGAAAGATTTTGATAGAGAACAAACAATGTATTTACCTTAATAATATTCAAAAATCATCATATATATATATCAGTTCATGATACACAGTATTACAAATTTACTCTTTCTGATGGACACATGTCCACATCGTCCGCTCTCAAAATTCTACCATATCTACGTGCTGTTCACATCCAACTGCCCAACACTACGATAGTGAATATTCCAACAATCCCAACCAGCCACAGACTGCACACAGCATAGCCAGTGATTTTCATACATTTTCGTGACGTTACCAACATAAAAACCTAAACAGTCTACTTGCAACTGAAGCGTTAGAGAAACTGTATAGCCATGCGTCTTCAACTATAGAGATATGTAAATAGGCAGAATACGGCGCTGCGATCGGCAACGCCTATATGTGTCAAGAAGTGTGTGACGCAGTTGTTAGATCGGTTACTGCTGCTATAATGGCAGGTTACCAAGGTGTAAGTGAGTTTGAACGTGGTGGGCCACAGAATCTCCGAAGTAGCGATTTTCACGTACGATCATTTCACGAGTGTACCGTGAATATCAAGAATCCGTTAAAACATCAAAACTCCGACATTGCTGCGGTCGGAAAAAGATCCTACAAGAACGGCTGAAGTGAATCGTTCAGCGCGACAGAAGTGCAACCCTCCCGCAAATTGCTGGAGCTTTGAAGGCTCGGCAATCAACAAGTGTCAGCGCGCGAACCGTTCAACGCAACATCATCGATACGTGCTTTCGATGCCCAAGGGCCCACTCGTCTGCCGTTGATGACTGCACGATACACAGTTTGACGCCTCGCCTGGGCCCCTCAACACCGACACTGGACTGTTGACGACTGGAAACATGTTGACTGGTCGGACGAGTCTCGTTTGAAATTGTACAGAGCGAATGGACATGTACGGGTATGGAGGCAACCCTGTGAATCCATAAACCTGCATGTCAGCAGGGGACTGTTCAAGCTGGTGGAGGCTCTGTAAACGTGTGGGGGGGGGGGGGGGGGGGGGAGTGTTACGGAACCCCTGATACGTCTGGATACGACTCTGACGGGTGACACGTACGTAAACATCCTGTCAGACCACCTGCATCCATTCATGTCCATTGTGAACTCCGAGGGACTGGGAAATTCCAGCAAGGCAATGCGACACCCCACATGTTCAGAATGGCGACAGAGCGGCTCCAGGAACACTTTCTTTTTAAACACTTCCACTGGCCGCGGAACTCTCCAGAGACGAACATTATTGGGCAGTGTTGTTCAGAAGAGGTGTCCACCCTCTCGTACTCTTACGGATTTAGGGACAGCATGGCAGGGTTCATGGTGTTAGTTCCCTGCAGAGAACAGTCGAGTTCATGCCATGGCGTGTTGCGGCATTTCTGCGTGCTCGCCAGGCCCCTATACGATATTAAGCGGGTGTACCAGTTTCTTTGTCTCTTCAGCGTAGTTGCATTTACGCCATTTAGATTTGACTAACCAGTCAATCTATTATGTCCATCTTATGGCAATGCGATTTAACACAAGTAACTCGAAGTGACTGACATCATCTACATACCAAACACTAGAAGACACTTCTTTCAAAGATGATCTACGGTGATGCGGAACCACAGTGGAAACAAACCAACGTGATCACAGCTGTTTAGCTTCATAGCCCTAATAAGCCGAAGCACTTTGCGATATCACCGTGTGTACTGCGTCCGGAGAGCCGAAGTGATGGTTCTCGTACTCGTCTGCGACGATGGAAAAACTCGAGCCACAAATAAACGCTTTCAAACACTAGGACGGCAGAAGGCGGTCCTCTGACTCAAATACTCTAATACTGTCTTCTCCTCTCTGTGTTCTACAGACGAGAAACGCGATCTCCCAGCCACAAGGACGGAGTTCAGATAACGTCTCATCATAAGTATAGGCAGAAGAAGTGCTCTCGATTACTGAACATTGCATAGTCAACGATAACGTCCAACCCATAGGTGAAAGTGCAGAATCGTGTAGGTTCGGAACAGTGCACTGCCTAACTGTTCTAACTATAAAACAAAGACAGCAAGTCCGTCTGTCCCAACAAAGCTGATACCGTGTGACCGTCACATACGGGAGCTCACAGCGGAAGACTTCGTCTCTCCATCGCTGGCTTCCCAGCAAGGTTCGGCCCCCACCCTCGTAATTCCGAAAACGAATCATATTCCCGAAACCACGGAATATTCTCTCTCTCTACAGATTCTTCCGAATGCCGAGCAACCGTATTTTAGTCTTTTGTCGTCCAGCGCGGAAATTTCGCGAGGAAAAACCTATACTCGTACAATGGTACGCTTCTGAGTAAAAATCCTTGTAAATAACCCAGGCTGACTGCATGGTTTCCGAGGTGCCGCTTCTTCGTTCCTCTCAGCTGCGTCCAAGAATTGCAGAGTTCCCGCTTATCCCTCCGGTCCTGCTGCAACAGCGGCCGGGTGTCACCCTGCTGTGCTCCAGAGCTCAGCTGCCACGACATCCGTCTGGCTGCTTCCTCGTCATCCTACTGTGTTCCAGAGCTCAGGTGCCACGACGTCCGTCCAGCTACTTCCTCTGTTGAAGCAGGACCAACACCTGTGCGGGCCTTCCACCCAGAGCTTGAGTTCTGCCTGCCGTTTCATCTCCACTGGCGTTCCAACCTCTACTAGTATAGCCAATCATTCATTACGCCGTTTTTTATAATAATGAGTTTTCATGCAATAAGCGTTAACAATTATTTACAAGGCATACGTGACAATGTCAGTCTCCTTTAAATATTCATGTATACGATGTGCAACGTATCAAATGATACCTAATTGTGGTTGTAGTTCACGGCAAAGTATGTGGATGAGTGCTTGTAAGGTGCGAAATTTTAGCCACCTTACAAGTGAAATGAGTGCTTGTACTTAGAGATATATACACTGATCCAGTTGTTATGGGTAGAATAAGACATTACCAGATAAATGGAATTTACCATAATATGACGATTATACAAGAAGGGAAACAAAGTAGAATGTCGTATCCATAGGGGCATTAGCTTGATGAGTATGACCTACAGGGTAGTGTCCATAATTATCCTCAGAAAATAACAAACATTGATAGACAACAACATACAGCGACACCAAGCTCGCTTTCTATCAAACCGATCGGCAATAGATCACATTTTCACCCTGTTTGAAAAACACTGGGAATATGGTAAAAGTATATATGTAGCCCGTTGTCGATTTTCAACGCGCATATGACTGCATCCACAGGAATTGACTGTACAATGCACTGTGTGAGTTCAGAATGCCTGAGAAGGTAGTGAGAATGGTATCTTGAGTGGATGGGGCAAGTTCAGCAGTGTGTTTCCGAGGCGAGACTGAGGTAGGTGCTCTGTTCAGTATCGTATTAGGGAAAGCAGTAAGGGAATGTAGGCAACAGAAGTGCGCTGGAGTGCAGATGGATGTAGCTTGAGTTGTTCACATATGCAGATGATACAATACTGCTAAATGAATCAAACCATGAGTTTAAAGGTATGAACCAGAGAATGGACAACTCCACAAAGAAGGTTGGGGTAAAGGTGAATAAGTCAAATTGGAGTTTATGCTTTTAGGAAGAAGACAAGAGCAGCGAGATAAGTGGCATGAGGCTGTAAGGTGGTGGTGTTTTCCCTGTTTACACGATCAATTCACGTTCAGGGCCCTCTGTCTCCTGTGGTGGCCTATTTTTTTTACGGAGGGCTTTGATCAAAAAGCACTACAGTCAGCCACTATCAAACCCTATTGTTTTTTGCGGTATGTGGTTGGTGGTGTGGCCACTCAACCTGCGATTCTTCAGCATCTGAATTCGCTCCATCTGAATATAAACTTCACAACTGAAGTGAGAAAAGATGGTACTTTACCTTTTATTGATGTCTTGGTACGAAGGAAAGCAGATGGAACATTGGGACACAGCGTCCACCGCAAGCCAACGCATACAGATCTATATCTGCAGGCCAAAAGCTGCCATCATCCTGCACAATGCGGTAGTGCATTACGTACTTTAGTTCATAGAGGACATGTGGTATCTGATCCTGAAAGCCTGTCCAGTGAATTACAACATTTAAAGACAGTGTTCCGACAAAACGGTTATTCTGAGAGACAGATACGTAATGCATTCAGGCCCAGGCGAGTTCAATCTATGGAGCAGAATGAAGATAGGAAGACACCCACCACTTCGGCCTTTTTTGCCGTATTTTGGCGCCACGTCGCCAAGAATCGGAAGAGTCTCGGGAGATACGGAATAAAGACTGTTTTTCAACCATCTGAGAAACTGAGAAACCTGTTGGACTCGGTTAAGGATGACCTTGGACTGAGGAAATGTGGTGTTTACAAGATTCCTTGTCAATGTGGAGCAGCGTATATAGGCCAGACATGCCGCACAGTAGAAGAACGCTGCGAGGAACATCGGCGTCATAAGCGCCGCCGTCAACCGGAAAAGTAGGCAACTGCGGGACGCTGCCTGAGTGCAGGGCTTCGTGTGATCTGTGAAAAGACGGAAGTCTTATCCCAGGCATCATCCTTCTGGGACTGCAATACATATCCGTACAGCCGATGATCTCATCAACAAAGATACGGGGTTTCAACTGAGCACAGCCTCGAACGCTGCACTGGCTCCCATTCAATCGCGACGCGAAAATCGAGATTCTTCGATGACAGGCCCGTGATAGCAGTGGCCTAGTACGGCCGTCGGTGAGTAGCGCCTGGCAGCAATGTTGACAAGCGCAGCGCACACCGCACGTGCGGAGGAGCCGCTCTGCGGTTTCCGGCAGATGGAGTGCGGGCAGGGCGAATCACTGCGCATGCGCGAGTTCCGCCGCTGCGCGACGTTCTGAAAACGGGGAGTGCCAGTTTAGTAACGATCAGCATAAGCAGAGAGAAAACTGTCAGTTTCACTCTGGAATTTGAAAATCAAGTAACGTACAAGTTTTACCAGCACAGTCAGTTTTTCCATTCAAAGGGGAAGTTTCAAAGGCCCCTGACGAAAAACGGATCTACTTTCAAACTGGTGGTGGGACGAAGAGGATTCGTTGGACCTGACGAACAGTAGCACGGCAAACTTCTGTCCTGACGTGTACAAGGTTTCAGCACTGTGGTTACAAACTTTCAGCAGAGATAGAGTACATCTAGGTGACGGAAATCACATAGCAATGAATGATCGGAAACGCTTTCCTGGTACGATAGTAACGACACAAAATATAATTCTGAAGGACGTGAACAGAGTGGGAAAACACGTGTATTATGCTCAGTACAGCTGGAATGCTGGGACGGGTTTGGCGGGAATACGAGGTAGATGACGTTACGTATACTGCAACGTCAGATGAGGGGGCACGCTCGCTGCGCAGCTTCGTTTGGCCTGTCGACAAAGTGGAAGTAGGGCGACTCGGTACACGAACTGGGAGCGCGCTGTTCGCTGTCATGCCTCTGACAGGTGGGGACGCCGTCTGCAGTGGCTGAGGTCCACAGCGGTTGTACGCCCTCTACCCCAAGAGGCAGACTCCCTCTCACACACCTGCACGCTTGCACTGGAGGTTGTCCGAAAGGGACCCTTCAGCGAGCAGTAACAACGACACGAACTAACAGTACGAAGAGCAGCCAACGAGCGGACTATGCTGGAGCTGGCACAGCACAAATCCGGTGCCCGCATCACACCCAGCGCGCGCAGCTACTGGACGAAAATGATTTTGTCCCAGGCGTGGCCTTTGACAGGTAGTGTTCACAGATGCGCACAACACATCCTCGCTCCCAGCCGCCTTCACGCAGGAGGGTATGTTCGACCCACTTCACACTCGTCTGTGGCTAGAGGAGAAACAACAAGCAACAAGAACCCGTACAGCGCAGAGATGGTTTTCGTGGCTATGTGCTCGCATCGTCGGGGACCCCCTTGTTGGACGTACTTGTTGCTCCAAAGTGTGACAACTGCATATTATCTCATCTGTCTTCAGCAAGTGTTGGAGCATCTACTGGGCGACACACAGGTACCCGCTGTGAAGCGCTCTGCCACGATGGGGCCCCCTCACATTATACCCTCGATGTGTGTCGCCGCTTGAATGCATTATACCAACAACTTTGGATGGGCCGGAGTGGTCCAGTGCATTGACCAAGGTCACATATCCAATTATCAACAATGTTGGCACGGGCACGAAGAACTCTTTTACGAAGTCTTTCTAACATTTCTTTGTAGTAATGTTGGTTAACTGTTTGTCCAGGACGTACCCACTCTATGTGAACAATTCCCTTGGAATCAAAGAAGCGCATAAGCATGCATTTCACTTTTGACTTTCACCTGCGAGCTGTTTTTTTGGTCTGGGTGACCCCTTTGAGCACCATTGCGAACTTTGTCGTTTTGTGTCTGAATCGTCACCGATTTTCATCACCAATGAAAACATTGCTTAACAATTCTCGATTGATTTCCGTTTGCTTTAACAGATCGGCTGCCACATTTTTCCGTTTTCTCGCTGTTGTGCTGTGAGATTTTTGGGGAACATTTTAGCACAAATCTTTCTCATACCAAGACCTTCGGTTATTATTAGACGAACCGTTTCTCGATTGATGTTCAGTTCTTTTGGTATCATTTTCACGGATAATCTTGCATCAGACCGTACGAGTTCACGCACCCTGGCCAAGTTGACATCCGCCTGTGAGGTTGATGGCCGTCCACTGCGGTCTTCATCTTCCATATTCGTTCTGCCTTCGCTAAACATTTTATGCCAACGAAAAACTTGAGCTCTTGACATAACCTCGTCTCCAAAAGCCTTCTGAAGCTTAACGGAAGTTGTCACACAATTTAACACAAAAAGAAATGGCATACCGTTGCGGAATATTATGCAATTCCATTTCCGTGACGAGAGACACAAACACATGTTAACTTACTTTTCAGCACAACTCACGACTGAGTAGTTGCATCGATGTGCCACTCGGACCAGAAGCAGGTGGTAGTCCGAGGTGAAAGATATTGTGCCTACACACGTCTGCAGGGTTGCCACATATTGCGAAGTAAATCAGTCTCATTACTTTATTGTCGCACCTCGTGTATATTTAAATTAATTACAATTATGCTAAAATTCTTTTACTGTATTTCGTATCCAACAGAAGTATGAAACCTTTACAAGAATCACTCTTACTTTTAGAGTTTTCCTTCTCGATAAAAGATATTTACGATTTGATTGTAGTATTTTTAAATTTTACTGCAGGTAAAATGTAGAATAATTAAACCCCAAAACTACGAGGGATGTAACGCAAACTTATTAGTTCTCTATCTGTCATATTTAAAGATAGCAGTAAATCACATAAAAATGCGAGTAGAGTGACATGAATTAAAAAGGCAAAGTGACTTTCTTTTATTTACTTCTCTGAGTGAATGGTGAGTGACGAGGCATGAAAATGATGTAGTTCATGCCAATGAGTGAACAGTTCTAGTCCGATCTATGAAAAGAATAATTTTGCCCATGTATTCTTATTATATGCCATTTTGACATCCATGCGATGATTGAGGGGAAGGACTGTTTTATTATATTTAGCGGTCAAACAGTTTCAGAAGAGCAAATCAAGTATTTTGTCGTTCTCCCTGTCATATTCTGTTTTGGTGCCAGTATAGTCACAGAGCGACTGAGTAGATCATTTCGATATGCATACTGAGTTTTTATAAGGACCAAACTTCTTAGCATCAGCTGGCAAAATTTCACTTCCACTGTGTCTTCTTTACATAACACCCCTCCCCCCCTTTCCGATGACAGTGCGTCTGCAGTCAGTCATTGTGACAGAGAGGACGTGTGTCACGAAGCATTTTCCGTGAACTAATGTTCAGTGTTATGTAAAGGCTCATGCCACGAAGAATAAAATCAAGGCGTTCCAAGGTTGATTGGAGCCACACAGCGGGTATCTAATTCAGGTTATGTAGGCAAGTCGAGACAAGATCAGTGGAAACGTGGTCTGGGACAGATAAAGTTTGTCAGAATAACGTCTGATGTTAATGTTTCACTTTCGAAGAGCGGTATTACTGTGTGAATGTGAAGTGGATATCAAGGAAGTAGGGCACAAGTGCAACATCACTGGCTGTGACAGGAGGTGCAGATTTTCTGCTCTCTGTTTTTCTACCTCCGCAACAGCTCCGGTGGAAGAGCTCGCGCTGTGGTTTTATTGCGGCGGTTTTAATGAAACGACGAGCAAACGCCGTGGTGCGTTTGCGAAATGTTTACAGTGGCCACAGCGGCTGAGTAGAGAATATGAAATGATAACATTCCGCTTATGCTAATAAATTACTTTACGCTGCGAACAGTAAATAAAGTAAGAAAAAAAAGTGTGCTTCCGATCGAGACTCAAGTTCAGTTTTAGGTGTACCACGTATCGCTGCCAACAACTTTATACGATGCTTTGCGTACTCTTTTATTGTTAAACAGCTCGCCGAAAATACGGAAGAAAAATAAAAAAGTGCCGAACAAAATTATTTTCCCGAGATCAACATCTCCCTCTAGACGATTACTCTGCGATTCAAACTGAAGCGTTTGGCAGAGAGTTTATCAATTATTTTCGGATTATTTCTCTTTCGTTCCTTTCTCGAATAGCAAAAAGAACATCTAAATATAACTGCAGAAGCTACGATTTCTTTGGTGATTAAAGTTTTGGTGAAAAGATCTGGCTGCAATGAAAAAGTCTTTCTTTTAAGGATTTCCACCCCAACTCACTTATGATATCCGTGACCCTTTATACACATACATAATACAAAATAATATGTCGTTCTCGGAAGTTTTTCGATGCCCTCCGTCAATTCTATTTGCTAAAGATCCCACACAGCGCAGAATACTTCGAACACTGACAAGTGTAGTGCGAACAATCTATTTAGCAGATTTGGTTCGTCTACTAAGTGTTCTGCCAATAAATGCTATGTTTTCGTCGCCTTCAACACAATATTTTCCGTGTGATGTTTCCGATGTAGACTGTTAGTAATAGTAAACTCTAGGTATTTAGTTGAAATAACAACTTTTAAATTTATTTGTTTCATCATACAACCGAAATTAAACGAAATTTTTTAGTAGTCGTGTGGAGAACCTTAAAAATTTTATTGTTCAATCTCTATTGCCACGTTTCCTACCATCCAGATATCTTCTACAAATCATTTTTTAATTCGTTTTGATATTATGACGAGTTAGCTAGACGGACGTCAGCATCATCTGCAGAGAATATAATAGGACTGTTCAAATAATATCTCAAATTGTTTATATAAACTGCTTAATTTCTCGTGGTTAGAGGCACCAGGCCTACATTGGACCAGGGTTTCACACACACGGCACCTATTTTACATCACAGTTTAGTTTGACAAATACAATTAAAATGATTTGAGTGTTTTAAGTGACTAATAATGGAACGGAACTTGTTGTACCATTCCATATTTTTTTCAATAAATCCCGGTACCGGAGAATTACAGCGAGAGTGTTTTTTACTCTGCAGAAATAAATCTGTGGGTAACAAGCAGGAGGGAATGGACCAAGCGTTGTTTATTAATTTATTCATTGATTTTTATTTCGTGTGTGCCACGTTTCCCTGCATCCTCTGCCTTATGCGACCTGGACGGTATGAATGAGAAATTATGTGAAGTAGCAGAAAGCTTTAGTCAGAGGTTGTAGCATTGCGTGTGTGGAGTGGTGCTGTGGTAGGATAGTACCAACCCCTAAACGCGAACAAGTTTGGCACAGAAGCGGCCAAGCCAGGTCAGAGAGGTTTCGAAGGCTCGAGTAGGTTGGCGAACCATCCCCTCCACCACCTTTTGTGGCCGCAGGTACACTTGTTCCTCGTTAGTGGCGTTGGACAGACGTCGAGACGTAGCTCTGGATTTTGTTAATGGTATCAACCCGATGATGAAGTCAGGTGTGAGATTAACACCAAACCCCCACAAGGCAGTTTATTTTCATAATTTAGTCAAATTTCAGTAAGAATGCGATTGTGCCTTGGTCAGGCCACGCACCATCGGCCTGTGGTCTTCCTTTACAGTAATATTTTAGGGATTTTTTTTCTATTTTTCATATTTTCTTTGTGTACTTGCTTTCAAGCCACGTGGTCTGTTGGAGCAACCGCCACATTGGTAAAGTGCAGTTTCGATGTGAAAATGTATAATAGACGAGTAGATAACCATATGGTAGTGGGTGAGCGTAAGATAGGGAAGGAATAATCTTGTGTGTTCGTATTTTTGCATTTCTTTTGGCTACCGCAACTTGGCCACGTGTGTGGAATAGTATTAATGTGATAATTAGTTAATGTTTCTTGTGCCCCCCGCCCCCCCCCCTCCATAACTATTTGATTTGCTGACAATTTTGCGCGTTACATAAAATATACGGGTTAAACACTTGTATCTGGGAAAGTTCAGATTTTAATGCCCATTGATGGAATAAAGACTTACAAAATTTTACGCCCATTTGATGGTAAATCTTCTTCCCACAGGTCAGTAACGTAGTGTTGTATCTGAACGCAAGATAGAGCCAAAATTGGCAGTCATAGTCAAGTGCACCGCTTGCTACCCCTTCTTCAGCTTACGTTTCAGCTTGTAGTGTCTTTGCTGAACTTGTTCTGCGTGACCTATAGTAACTGAATATAATAAGCATGGGCTTAAGTATAATTGTGTGCCTGCTTGAAATTCCATTGAAGCCAGGTCTGCGCTCCGCACTCCCTTTCCATAATCACGTGGCGAAAATGAATCATGTTAACTAGAGAGACCAGTTGTGATGTATATCCCAAACGACACAGGGCAAGTTGCTGAAATGACATCGGTACTGAATAAATATCAATTAATCTATACCCTCGACTGAAGTTAGTTACTACCACAGTCGATTGCTGGGTTTACAAATGAAAGTAAATAAAAGCTCTATGCTGCCTATTAAGCCCTGCATAGTGCCTCCTGTAGTGTTTATAAAAAAAATATTGCCTTATCCGTTGCGCTCTAATTTCTACCCGTTGGTTAAACCCAGCTACTAGAAATTATTTATTCTCCAGAAGTAACTCACAGGGTCCTGTAATTTCGTGGACCACACGAATTTGTTATACCATTACTACAGAGGGCAGCTTGCAGGAGCTGTAGGACATGATAAGCGACGGTAATTTTCCTACCAGTTCGAGTTCCGACATTACCTACACCACCGACAGCAGAAGGTTACGTTGCAATATGACTAAATAATACTGACTATTGACTAGTAACGCTAACATTGGCAGTACTTGGATTGCTGCTCCTGCTACTAGTAATGCTAATAATAATAATAATGACAATCAGGATAGTATCATATATAAAACGAATTTATACGTACTCACTCACTCACTGGTCATACCGGACTCGAGAATCCATGACCGCAGCAGCGTATTTTCGCCATCTGTCCCTGTCTTGGGCTATTTCCTTCCATTCACCTTCAACACCTAGGCTCCTCAAATCAGCTTTCACATTGTCCTCCCATCTACGCCTCTGTCTCCCCACAGGACGTTTTCCCTCTAGGTGCCCTACCAGTACTCTGCGCGCTGCCCTGCTCTCATCCATTCGAGCTACGTGACCCGCCCATCACAGCCTACGTGATTTAATAATACTGATTGTGTCAGGGCTTGAATAGAGTTCGTGAATCTCTTCGTTATGCAGTTTTCGCCACGTTCCGCTAATGTCATCCCTTTTTGCCCCTAAAAATTTTCCTCAAAATTTTGTTTTCAAATACTCGAAACGGCTTTTTATTTTGCACAGTGAGAGACCAAGTCTCACACCCATACAGCATAACTGGTAGAATAATAGTTTTATATATTCTAATCTTCAAATTACAAGACAATATCCGCGATGAAAGTAATGTATTCAGTGAGAAGCACCACGCATTTCCCGCCCGTAATCTCTTCTTCACTTCGGATTCAATCTCATTTCTCGAAGTGATGTCCACGCCTAGATACTTAAATGTGTTGACTTTTTCAAACTGCATGTCTCCAACTCTTAACATTTCCTGATCTACTGCTGTTGGCATTCTAGTAGTAACCAGATATTTAGTTTTGCCTTCACTTATCCTTAGACCTACATCTTCACTTGCCTTGATTAACGCATTCTCATTTGCTGTTACAGATTCTTTCCTATCGCTAATGATGTTTATATCATCTGCATACCCTAATATCTGAATATTTCCATTTAACTCCACACCCTTTGAATTATATGCTGCCATTCGTACAATATATTCTAGGACTAAATTGAAAAGTGGTAGAGACAGCACATCTCCCTGCTTAAGTCCGTTCTTTATTACAAATTCTTCTGACTCCAATTTCCCCACGCGTACACTACCTTTTGTGTTTTTGAAACTCGCTTCTATAAGTCTAACATACTTCTTTGGTATTCCAAGTTCCAAAAGAAATCTGTACAATTTTGATTGCAATACTGAATCATACGCTTTGGTAAAATCTACGAAAAGATTATGAACTGATTTATTGTATTCCCATTTCTTTTCCAAAATTTAACGCAGGGTGAATATTTGGTCTATAGTTGATCTGTTTCTCCGAAAGCCGGCTTGGTAATCCCACAATTTCATCTGCATGTGGTGTGTAAGTAGGCTGTTTAGGTTTTCTTATTGGTAACGCCACGTAGCGCTCTGTATGAAAAATCACTGGCTGTGCCGCGTGCAGTCTGTGGCTGATTTGCATTGTTGTCTGCCATTGTAGTGTTGGGCAGCGGCAGCTGGATGCTAACAGCGCGTAGCGTTGCGCAGTTGGAGGTGAGCCGCCAGCAGTGGTGGATGTGGGAAGAGAGATGGCGGAGTTTTGAAATTTGTAAGACTGGATGTCATGAACTGATACATATATTATGACTCTTAAGGTAAATACATTGTTTGTTCTGTATTAAAATCTTTCATTCGCTAACTATGATTATCAGTAGTTAGTGCCTTCTGTAGTTTGAATCTTTTATTTAGCTGGCAGTAGTGGCGCTCGCTGTATTGCAGTAGTTTGAGTAACGAAGATTTTCGTGAGGTAAGTGATTTGTGAAACGTATAGGTTAATTTAGTCAGGGCCATTCTCTTGTAGCGATTATTGAAAGTCAGATTGTGTTGCGCCAAAAATATTGTGTGTCAGTTTAAGCACAGTCGTGTACAATTTTTCTAAGGGGACGTTTCAGGTGTAAGCCTGCTTAGCAGAATATTCGAGAAATGAAGACACTTCCCAATCGCGAAATGCTGATTCTCAATCCCCCAAATGCCCCAATTTTGCTTACTGACAAATCCATCCAAATGAAAGTGGGCTTCGTCGCTAAACCAGATCTTCCATACGTATACTATTTCGCATCATCCCCGCTGACAGCTGTGCACTTTCAACGTCCTAACACAAACCGTTCAGAAGTTATGACGATTTTATTTCATATAATTCAATAATTTTCACCTGTACCTATGATGTTTCAGCATCCTACTCGCATGGTAGCACTGTTAACACCGCCAGTTTAATTATAACCACACGGTACTTATTTTGACGCGTCGATACTCGATACTTTGTATTTTCTATGCGAGAGATACAATGGATACTGCAGAATTGCCAGTCTTCCATCAATATCAGCTCCATACTTTTGCCTAATAGGAATTCTTGGATACCAGAAATCCTTGAATATATGATGCGTAATTCTTTCAGCAGCAGTAAGTATAAGTTGGTGCCATGTGCGGCTACAAGGTGTATGAACGCCACGTCGACACGACTTTAGCGTACAACAATAACTGGGGCACTAGTAAAAAAAACCATGGCGTGATAGGACCTCAGTACAGAGAATTGCTGCCCTACATACTGTGGCGTGTGGTAAGCAAGCATACGAGAGTCTGTTTCTACGCCTGTTTACCTAGTAAACAATGGTGACAGTACTAGCCTATTATGTTTAATGACACGAAACCAACACGGATACAGAGAAATCGATCTTGTGAAATTTAACTGGCTCTTTACTCACGCGAAATACCAGATGCTATCAGCACCGCATCCCTATCTTTCAATATTTCCAGAAGGTTTTGGCCCTGTTCCTCACAAACGCCGTCTAATCACATTTCGTGCCAACGAAGTATGAACTCAGCTGCGCGACTAGATTCGCGTTGTCCCTTCAGAAAGACCGCAGTTCGTGATAACTCGTGGGAACTCAGCTACTGGAAATGAAACTGTATCTAGAGCTCGCCAAGGAAGGTTATTAGGCCCTGAGGTGCTCGTAATACCTCCAGTTATCTATCACAGTGATGCCGTCCTGCAAGGCCATTCTCAGGAGAACTCATAGTGCTGGAAGTAGTTATGAATGCCTGTGTTCGTTATATGTGTGACGCTCACCTCTTCGACCATATTTAACCATCATATGCATAGGTATCCTGGCTGCGTGGAGACAAGTGCAGAGGCTTCCACACCCTCCGGGTTCTCAACCCTCTTACCTGCGTACTCTGTTCCCCATGTCCCTCGTCGAACTTAACACTCTTGTCTGGACAACGCTGCAGTAACACCTGTTCCCATCAGAGCAGAAGTCCTCTCTGTTCCACTGCACCGTTAAGCTACTTTATCTAAGTACAAGCAATGTATTCGCAGTTGCGAACATGGACGACCATCAGCTCTGGAATGGAATAATGACAATAAAAATTCGTGCCTGACCGGGTCTCGAACCAGTTCTCTCTTATAGCTAGTGTTCCCCTTATCATGGGGGTATCTGAGCACGACTCATCGAAAGACCCGAACTTCCATATGTCGTCAACGACGTGTCTACAACCTGTACTCGTTCATCCAATTTTACCGTTCTATTTCTCTTCCTCTAACCTATCTACCTCTTATATATCTCTTTCACCCCATTCTATCGTCTTATGTCTCTGCTCGATGAGAATAACTCACAAGCTGCAAGAACATAACGAGAAAATTCCCAACTAACAATGGGACTGACATTCAGAAAAGAAAAGTATGTTTACTTTCATATACATAGTCATTATTATTATTAGTATTACTATTATTATTATTATTATTACTATTATTATTATTATTATTATTATTATTATTGATTGTTATAATTATTTTTTATTGTTATAATTATCATTATACTACTGTTATAATATTTATTTTTTTTCTTTAACATCAATACTGCATAATAGGCTATATGTCCTTAATGTTAAGTAGAAACTGTAACTCGTTCAACCTGAGTATGCCTGGTTAGGTGTAAGAGAGGGCCTGAAGGCCCTAATCTTGCCAGGTAAAATAAATGCATAAATAAATAAATAAATAAATAAATAAATTCCCGTACAGGGGAGTCATTTTACTGGGAGGCCTCGTGCACAGTGTCTAGGGATGAATACGATATTGCAGGGCCTGTGTTATTCCGAATTACGATGCAAAGTACATTCGGACATCTCCGGGCGGAACCTACTTCGAAGAGATTCAGGCCGAAAGGAACTTTCAGGTTGGGAACATGGAACGTTAAAAGTGTGAACAGGCCAGTAACGTTCCAGACATTATTAGACGAATTAGATATATACGATGTAGACATTACAGCTATTCAAGAAACTCGGTGGCAGGGGGAGGTGCAGAAACTCACAGTTTCGGAACAGGTTTCGCAGTACAGAGAAAAGTGCTTCACGCAATCAGAGGTGTAAGGTTCATTAGTGACCGACTATCAGTTATAGAGTTGTCCGGCAGGCGGATTAGACTAGTAGTAATTAATGTATACGCACCAAATGAGGACACTGAAAAGGTTCTTAAAGACGGCTTTTATGAAGAACTAGATCAACTGTGGGATGAGGTCTCCTCGTATGATACAAAATTAACCATAGGTGATTTAAATGCGAAGATAGGGAAGGAGGAACCATTCCGGCCTAAAATTCGAAAAAGAAAGTTTGCGTAACATTTCGAATGATAATGGCACAAGGGTGGTTAATTTTGCTGTTTCAAAAGACATGATTGTTGAGAGCACATATTTCAAAAGGAAGGACATTCATAAAGCGACTTTATGTTGATTGCAGGTTCTTCTGTACACTTCCAGTTATCCCCGCCTGTTTTTACCCGATGTCTGATGATGCCCCTGTGAGAATGAAACGCATCACAAATAAAGAAAAAGCCATTTTGCAACAGAGATTGCTTATTCTTTCTTGAGTTAAAATACATTGCATCTTCCTTCATTCCCAATACTGGATATAATAAGGACGCTAGAGTGAAAAAAAAAAAAAAACATATCGGAGCTGTATGAGCATCCGACACCTAAATTACAGGAAGAAGTGAGGTCAGCCATTAACAATGAAAATTTCTTATAAAACCTTTCCAAATGAAACTACTCATTAATATGAACCCCCAGCCCCCTAAACTTCGGTCCCAGTTCAAAATTCACAAACCTAATCGTCCAATACGTCCAATTTCCAATAGCATGAATACCGCATATCACGATTTGGCCCGATTTCTACACGAAACTTTGAAAAAATCTTTCGTTTTCGAAAATAATTATTCCGTTCCCAACAGCTACGTTTTGGTCCAAAATATTAAAAACTTAGTAAGCAGTTCAGACACCAAGCTCTTTTCCTTAGATATTAAGAATCTTTTTACCAATGTCCCGGTACATGAGACGCTCATCATTGTGGAAAAAAATTTACGTAAATTTAAAAAAGATCCATCAGATGAACAGATTACCGATTTTATGAATCTCATTAATGTCGTTGTCAAGTACAACTACGTTGAATTCAACGGACAACTGTACCAGCAATCTGATGGACTCGCTATGGGCAACCTTTTAGCCGGTAGCCCTGCCGACATCTTTATCAATTCCGTGGAATAAAAGCTGTTTAACTGTTTCTCAGCCGCTTCACTTAAAATACGTTAATGATATTCTACTCATCTATAACGGACCCGCTGATAGCATTCATCATATATTTAAACTTTTTAACGACCTTCATGAAAAATTTCTTTCACTATTGAACTCGAAAACAAAAACCGCCAATTGCATTATTTAGACTTGACGCTTACAATAGAAGATAATAACGTCACTTTGAATATTTTTCGAAAATAAACGTATACTGACTAAATCGTGCCTGCTTCCTCTTTTCATCCACAGTCTCAAAAATGGCCTTCTTTTCCCTCTGACGTCCACCGAGCCAGCTCTATACCTCTTTTAACAGAAAAGTTTAATGAGGAGATTAATAGCAGTCAATAATGAATATGCGCCTAACATAGTGGACGATATCCTCAGAAAGGAAACTGCAAGAACTACTACACTCGACACCTCACGCCCTGAAGTTAACAAAAAAAAAGTTTTTTCTATTCCTTTCGTAGGACCCATTTCCTATCAGATTCAGCGCATGCTTCGCAACAAATACAACTGCAATGTTGCCTTCTCTACTAATAATATTCTGAAGAGAAACTTCATTCATAATTTGAAATCCACTCGCTCCCCTACAGGAAGTTCTGACGTTTATAAGATCGTCTGTGATACCTTCTCCTCCTATTATACAGGGCAAACTGGACGTTCTTTCACCATCAGATATAAAGAACATCTTTTGAGAAAAAACGGCACCACTCCCCTAAATTCATCCTTTGCCGATCATCTCTTAATTACTGGACACGTGCCTAAAGCCATTGGCCATAGCAATATTCTGCATACTGAAAAGAAGGGGTGTATGTTAGATGTTTTAGAGGAATTGGAGATTTTCAAACATGTATCTCGTCATGCTGGCCTCATTCTCAACGAACAGCTGCAGCTGCGAAATAAAAACTTTTTCGACTGTATAAAGCCGTTGCTTGAGTTTTCGTTCAGATTTCCTCATGTAGTTTGCCGAAATGTTTTTTTCCTGTTACGTCTTTGCTATTTTCTTGTATGTCATAACTGACGTTCTTTTACGTTACAAAATGTATCTCTGTATAAAGCAGATAAATATGTAACTTCATCTTGTTATTATTAGTGCTTACGTTATGCCTAAATCAGCTTCATTAAATTTCATGTGTCTAATTTTGAATGTACAGCAGCCTAGTTGTTTCTGCGGCTACTAGATGGCGGTCGTAGCAACGCCATGTTTACTTGCCCACACTTTCTAACGTGGGCACCTCAGTTTTGTTGCAACCCGTGTTCACTCAGGTATGAGCAGCCCTTAGCGGCTCGCCATCTTATCTTATTTACAACTTTTCATGAAGTCGCCTTTCCGGCTTAGATTTTTTTAGAATGTGACTTGTAAGTACTGCATCTCTTTCCAGTCATGTCTTATATACCTATTACGTTTTACAACTTAGTATAATTCTGAAGACGACGTTCATAGTAGCGTCGAAACCTGATCAATTTTGACTTAATATTTGTGACCGAGGGCTTATTTGATGTAATATAATTCTGACACGGTCACTGAACCTTAGCAGCGAAGTTCAAAGTTTTGCAAGTATGTAGTCCCGATACTTCACACTTGTCATCCTCCCACACAGTGGCACAACAGGTGTCCTGCTGCCACGTATGATTCTACCCCACAACATGACTAAACCGCCCTGATAACGGTGGTGGGCTACGATGCAGTGAAGCTGTCACTGTTGTACTCTTTGCCTCCACACACAACTATAGTATTGTCATTGTGGAGACTGATCCGTGTTCCATCTGGGCAGGCCGGAGTGGCCGAGCGGTTCTAGGCGCTACAATCTGGAACCGCGCGACCGGTACAGTCGCAGGTTCGAATCCTGCCTCGGGCATGGATGTGTGTGATGTCCTTAGGTTAGTTAGGTTTAATTAGTTCTAAGTTTTAGGGGACTGATGACCTCAGCAGTTAAGTCCCATAGTGGTCAGAGCCATTTGAACCATTTGTTCCATCCGAAACGAACGTTGTTTGCCACTGCTGCCAACTCCACAAAGAGTCGTTTCGTGTCCATGCGACACGAGCCTCTCCCCAATCCAGGTTCAGAAGAAGAGCTTTGAGAGGCTGCTGGGGCGTAGTCCCTGCTCATAGAGCCTACTTCGCGTCGGTTCTGTTGACATCTGCTCTCCCGTAGCCGTTTGGAACGGCCGCCACGCGCATGTACCACTGTGTTAACGGTTTGTGCTTGCTCTTGTATACAGATGTCGGTCCTGCATACCTGCTGTTCACCTTCTGCAGGCACTTCTGTAACGATCCTCAACTGATCCTGTCGCTACCAACTTGTTCCAGGTCCTAGTGAAATCTGAGTGAAAGCGACGTTCACTATCTCGTTCCTTGCGCCATTCGAGTGACTATATACAGCCTCTGTTCAGGCGTTAATGCGGACGATGATGATGATTGGTTTGTGGGGCGCTCAACTGCGCTCGTACAAATTCTAAACTTTTGCTGAGTGCAATCTCGCCACTCGTGAATGATGATGAAATGATGGGTACAACACAAACGTTCTAAGCGCTTCAGTCTGGATCCGCCTGACCGCTACGGTCGCAGGTTCGTATCCTGCCTCTGGCATGGATGTGTGTGTCGTCAAAAATGGTTCATATGACTCTGAGCACTACGGGACTTAACATCTATGGTCATCAGTCCCCTAGAACTTAGACCTACGTAAACCTAACTAACCGAAGGACATCACACAACACCCAGCCATCACGAGGCAGAGAAAATCCCTGACCCCGCCGGGAATCGAACCCGGGAACCCGGGCGTGGGAAGCGAGAACGCTACCGCACGACCACGAGATGCGGGCTGTGTGTCGTCCACAGATTAATTAGGTTTAAGTAGTTCTATGTTCTAGGGAACTGATGACCTCAGATGTTAAGTCCCATAGTGCTCAGAGCCATTTGAACCATCTGAACAACACAAAGATCCAATCATCTCGAGGCAGGTAAAAATTCCTTACCTCGCTTGGGATCGACCCGGCACCCCGTGCTCGGGAAAGCGAGACCACGAGCTGAGGACGGGCTGCTGCTGTGCGAGGATTTGTGTGTTCCGAGGCACTAAAACTGATAACGACACACAGCACAACTACTGTAATGTTTTCAGGTGAGACGGACTGCACATGCTGCCCCCGCAAGGTAGAAACATGTACTCTTACCGACAAAATTACATTACAAACAAACGGATGTATTGATACCACAAAGTATTTCTGGATCAGAACGTTCAGTATTGAAGCTTCGCCAATATGCGAAATTTATTTTGACCACTGTATTATTTTAATGTTGAGGGAGCAACACAAAGTGACGAAGTTAACGTGATACATTGTTGCAGGCTAAACGTATGTGAATATAGCTCACAACAGCCAAAAATGGTAATCACATGTTCTCATCGAAAGTGGCCGTGAATGGATGAAAAGTCACAACTCCAGTTCAAACTATAAACGCCAAGTAGCAATACTGTCGCTTACAGGAAGACTCGAACCTCCGGCCACTTGAGTGACGAAACACACATCGGCAAAACGCAATGCACCGGTTTTTCTGCAGCTTCCTGAGTTGATCCTCACAGATGCTGGGTGAACATTAATAAAACCTCCAAACTGCAGGGACGAATTCCTGACTGAAAATGGATTGAGAAAGCTCCTATGAACATGTGTCCGGAAATGCAGCACTGCGACGGTAGATGGCCCTGACGAAAGACAGTTCCTCTAACAACGTGCAACGTATTCCATGTGTGTTAGGGAACAAGCCAAGATGGTGTTTCTGTACGGCCAAGCAGATGGAAACGGTCGACAGGCAGCACGACTATACCACACCACGTACGCACACAGACACCAACCACATCACACATCTCAAGCCCTTTTTGGGTGTTTGTGTGACCATGACTCCTTTTAGACAGACGAACGTCCAGGGAGGTACACCAAATGTGGAGGACCGGGTTCTACAGGAATTGAGGCGAACCCTACTACAAGCTCCAAATTTGGTGTAAGCACAGTCCGCCGCCTCCCTGAACATTTGTCTGTGTGAAAGGATCCGTGATCACACAAACACCCAAACAACTGTTGTTGTGTGATGTGCCTGGTGTCCCTGAGGGTATTTCTCATTTGTTTCGGTGTAGCCGTGCTGCCTGTGGACCTTTTCCATCTGCTAGGCAGTACAGAAGCACCATCTCAGTTTGTTCCTGATATGAATGCCTGACCATTCTGCTGTTAACAGAATGCTGTGTCACTCACACAGCCCACAACACACTAGGAACACACGGCACCTCATCAGAGAAACTGACATTCGTCAGAGCCATCTTCCGTGGCGACGATGCATTTCCGGACACCTGTTCATAGGACCTGTTTTCCTCCATTTTTAGTCAGGAATCCGTCCTTACTGATTCTCGGTTTCATTTATGTTCACCCTGCTTAAGACAGTACTTTCGTTCATATCCTGTACGTCGAGAGACACCTCAGAGTACTTCGTGGTTCCTCAGAACAATGGCAGTTCATTTACCGTAAGATCACAAAGTTCGTCTGTTCGATTAAACACCACCTCCAGCATGCTGGTGGCCCCATAATCAAACTCAACCCTCCTGCTATCAAATGTACGTGCAAGGGGAAAGTCTGAGACGGCCAACCGAATCTGCTCATATTTAGCAGGTCGCTTGTGTACAACCTAAAACGAACGGTTTCAAGGTATTTTGGGACAACAACAGCCCGTTTTTGAGAAGACCACCCCTAAAGTTCACGACACCCAATGGACTCAGAATTAACATGACCAATACATAACTGAAAAGTAAACTTTTACTCTGCACTACATGGGGTACGTGAATTCATTTTTTCCTAGAAATCGAAGAAGGAAACTTTTTCGACTGCCTCTTGTATACCCATAAAGTATAGGGCCTACGTTGTTAAAAGAAAGCGACGATGGAGTAGCAAGAAAGGCATCCGGCTCGGAAACAAACAGAGTGTGTGAAAGAGCCGTCATAAAGCGACTAGAATTAAATTTTTATTCTATGCTAATCCCCCTATTTAACTGTATACTAATCCCATTCCTACCAATTCCAAAACAAAAATAAATACAAAATCCCTCGGAATGCATTTGGGAATCGACGGAAACGACTTCTCTGCTCCGCAGACAGATACTTTTTCTTTTTTTTAAGTTGAAAGTTTATGCCGGTCGGTGACTCGAATAAGGGTTTACTCCTTCTCATGAGCGGTTGCCTTCACTGCTCTTTCTGTTAATGAACATATGTTTTATAGATTTTATGTCTAAATTACACACATATTCGAATTTAAAGAAAAAAAGACCAAAAGGGAAATTCGAACCAGTGATCCATTGACTATCCTCTTAACATTCGTCTAACGCTACTGATTTTTTTCGCCTTACCACTTTTTCTTTTTCTTTCACTTTTTTATCCATCACAAATATAATAATCCATGGTAATGACAAGGTGGACTTGCGACACAAATATATTTTTTTAAACTTTTAATTTGCTCCATTGTTTTAAGTTAGTGGACTCACATGGTCCTAACAACAGTGTACGTAATAAAAGTACAGTACAAAATGAAACCTGGGTGACAGTTCTGAGTACCGTTTACATGCGCGTGTCTTTCCATGAATACAATACTGTAAATGTGGACTGACAACCTAAATGTGCTACTGTGCTCAAAGTCGCATCACTTACATGAAATTGAAAAGAATATTGTGTGTGTGAAACCGATCCAGACTGAAGCGCCTAGAACGGCTCGGCCACAACGGCCGGCAATAAATAAGCAAAGCAATAGCTTCTGCTCAGCAGACTTATTCAGTGCGAACTGTCTGAAAAAAAGTGTATAAAAAAAGCAAACCAGACTGTAGTGCCGACCTGTATAAGAATGTAACTTGAAACACACGAAAATTTCTGCACTGAGATATGGCCCTGTTAAAAGAAACTGAGACAATCTACATTGCTCAAAGGAAACAAATCAATCACGTACTATGAATCTCACATGCAAGACTCCACAACAGCTAAAAAAATATTGCTAAAAAGTAACTGCAGTTGGCCCAGTGAAACTGGGTTCATGATCTTGACACAGAATGCCAATGAAACACATGACTCAACCTTTAACTTCTGAAATTTCAGTAAGGAACGAACTTATAAAAAAAACATTACAGATTTTGTGAAAATCGATTTAAGTTAATAACTTGAATTTTCTGCGCTAGTATAAGTCTTAGTCGTAGGAAAGGGAATTTTGTTAAAAATTCAGTAAAGGCGCAGTTGGGCGATGAAGTCTGGCGCCGCTGGCAGTGTGTGGTAATAGCCGGCAGCCATTAGGCCAGACAGGGTAAACACGGCGCGGAGCTGCAGCCATAGCAGCTGCAGCCTGAGCAGCCATAGCGTACGGATCTCCGTGCCGGCACGTTCACAGGAGCTCAGTCCGTCAGTTCACCTGATGATGGCGACATGTTTGATCGCCGAAATATTGTGCCCGTTGGACACTATAGACCGGCAGTACACCCGTGGATATTTTGATTAGTTATACTTGTGCCTTGTTGTTTCGCAGCTTTTATAGTTGCTGGGCGCTTAATTAATTAATTGTGTTAACACAAAGTTCCTTTCATTCTTTGTTGTTATTCTATGCAGTCAGATTGCGGAGCAATACTAATATTATTCAGGGCTAACTGGTTAAGAGACTGCGTAATCGGACAAACAGCGACTAAAATTAAAATTATTAGCATTTTATTTAATTAAGGCTCCATGCACGTGGCGACCGCTGCTTCGGATCGTCCCTTGGAATTCTTTTGGTAGTAAAAATAGCAGACAGTAGGATTGTTGTAGTGATTTATAGTTTAGTAATTGTAGTTTATACTGCATGTATAGATTTTGTGATTGAACATTAGTAGTTGTCTTGTCATTCTTCTGATGGCATTTTTGTGGAATTTAATTTTTGATGAGTCGTACACGGGTTTGACAATTCTGTGCAATTGTGAAGGTTTTAAGTGTTCGTTAGGCGTGTTTGTCGGGAAGCATTTAGTGTGAATGGTATTGTTGGTGATAAAGTGTCATTCTGTGTGTAATTTTCGTATAGTGACGAGTTTTGTATGTTTTGTAAATGATTACGCGATCGATGAAAAAGGCAAAAATGCTGGATAGTGAGAATGACGAAATTGTTAACATGGCGAACTCGCCAACACAGGAGAACAGTATGACGAATAATGAAGTAGAAAACAATTTAATAAAAACAATTTAAAATTTTTTTTCACAATCATAAAATTTTCAGAATACGAGATTAATGACAGAAGATTCTGGAATAGTATCGAACACAGATAGCTTTACTGCTATGACGAAGGAAGTAAGTTTTACGAGAAATGTTAGGGGCGAAAAGAATTTCGAACAAGTTAATATGGAGCAGTTGATGAGTGCAATATTAAATTTGGGATCACTGTTAGACTCACAAATAGGAACAATTAAAACAGAAATGGGAACATTAGCAACACGGTTAAAAACTGATATGGGAACAATGGAAACACGGTTAGACTCACGAATAGGGACATGTTTTAAAAACATGAAAGATGAATTAAAGAAAGAAATTAGAGAAGAAGTGCAACCGATTTTGAATGCTCACAATAATAGTTTAATTTCAATAGAAATCAGACAAAAGGAACAGGATAGAGAACAGGAAGAAAGAGACCGAGTGATAGTACAAAAATTTTCAGAGTTAAATTTACAACGCGCACACGATAAGGAAGAAATATTTGAAAGAATCGAGGAATCTGTACCAAATGACAGAATAAATAACCTAACACAACAGTATGAACAGTTAACTACTAAAAGTGTCAATACTGAAACCCGAGTGGCGACACTTACGGAAGACGTAAATAAACAGAAAGAAAAAATAGGTGACTTATCGGAAAGAGTTGAGGAGATTTCAGATAATTTGACAAATCTTAGATTAAATGGGGACAGAGATTCAGATGATGCAGCTCCATTGCCATTTGTAGAAACCGAAGAGTACCAGAACATAAATAAACATGTTGAAAATCAGGGAAAATTTAGTGAAGGCGTTAAAAGGGAATTTGAGGCGTTACGAAAGCAAGTCAAACAAATTGAAAGCGAAATCGTAGGAAAAGGCAGCAGAAGAAATTCAGAATCACAGATACCAGAGGGCTTTGAAGAAGATAATTTATTTCATTTACGCGAAGCAACAAGAGAGCGCCAGGCGAGCGAACTTGACAATAATCGACATTGGGCCTGGGACAGACGCGGTAGGTCTTTGTCGCCACGAGGCGAAAACTTTGACTATAAACACTTCTTAACTGTTCGGAAATTTAAAATCTTCCGCAATTCTAAGAATGACATACATCCATGTTCATGGTTAGACCAATTTATGTACGCACTTCCACCAAATTGGCCACTAAATCACAAACTGGAATTTATGTGCGGCTATTTAAGTCATCAGGGGATTCGCTACACTAAGTGAATATGTGCCGTAGCGTGCACAGGGCCCCGAGCTGTAGTAGTGCTATTTCCCTTTTAGTTTTCTGCACCGCTGCCTACACTTTTACTATTCTTTGTATCTACCAAAACAACTCTTCAACTATCAATCTACACTCCTGGAAATGGAACAAAGAACACATTGACACCGGTGTGTCAGACCCACCATACTTGCTCCGGACACTGCGAGAGGGCTGTACAAGCAATGATCACACGCACGGCACAGCGGACACACCAGGAACCGCGGTGTTGGCCGTCGAATGGCGCTAGCTGCGCAGCATTTGTGCACCGCCGCCGTCAGTGTCAGCCAGTTTGCCGTGGCATACGGAGCTCCATCGCAGTCTTTAATACTGGTAGCATGCCGCGACAGCGTGGACGTGAACCGTATGTGCAGTTGACGGACTTTGAGCGAGGGCGTATAGTGGGCATGCGGGAGGCCGGGTGGACGTACCGCCGAATTGCTCAACACGTGGGGCGCGAGGTCTCCACAGTACATCGATGTTTTCGCCAGTGGTCGGCGGAAGGTGCACGTGCCCGTCGACCTGGGACCGTACCGCAGCGACGCACGGATGCACGCCAAGACCGTAGGATACTACGCAGTGCCGTAGGGGACCGCACCGCCACGGTCTGCACGTCCAGCACGAACGCTGGTCCAACTGAGGCGCCAGGTGGAAATGGCATGGCAAGCCGTTCCACAGGACTACATCCAGCATCTCTACGATCGTCTCCATGGGAGAATAGCAGCCTGCATTGCTGCGAAAGGTAGATATACACTGTACTAGTGCCGACATTGTGCGTGCTCTGTTGCCTGTGTCTATGTGCCTGTGGTTCTGTCAGTGTGATCATGTGATGTATCTGACCCCAGGAATGTGTCAATAAAGTTTCCCCTTCCTGGGACAATGAATTCACCGTGTTCTTATTTCAATTTCCAGGAGTGTATATAGAGAGTCGGTAAAAAATAACCGGATATGACTATTTTACCCAAAAGTGATTTCGGAAATTACCGTTTGGACTTAATATATTTCTGCAGCATTCATTCGTAGTTTAAACGAAATTTTACCTGTTTATCTTGGTGACAATATTACTTGATATGTTGACGATATTCTTATTGCTAAACGTTCTTGGAGTGAGCACAAAAATATTTTGGATTCATTATTACATATTTTTGCAAGAGTTTGCATTACAGTCAACTTGGAAAAATCTGAACTTGGTTGTTCTCAGGTGAAATTTCTTGGTCATATATTTCTACAGAAGGTATTCTTCCTGATCCAGAGAAACTAGACGCTACTCGTAATTATGCTGTTCCTAATACAAAACGTGATGTTCGTAGTTTCCTTGGTGTCTGTAATTTTCTTAGACGCTTTGTTAGATTGGACGACTTGGCCACACCTCGTTTATGTGAACTATCTGGAAAGAATTGTAATTGGTGTTGGGATGAGGAAGCTCAATCAGAATTTGAACAACTTCGTGATGCTTTAGTTGCTGCTCCACTTCTTTCACATCCGGATTTATCTAAAGATTTTTGTTTGGCGACGGACTCATCACACAAAGGCCTAGGTGCACACTTATTTCAAGAGATAAAAGAAAACGGCATTATAGTAAAGAAAACTATTGCATTTGGAAGTCGTGGTCTCTCTCAATTATTCGATTACGGAACTAGAAGCCTTGGCTGTTGTTTGGGCTTTCACAAAATTTCGCATATTTGTGTATGGGAGACATACTAAGGTTTACACCGATCATCGAGCTCTGCCATTTCTTATGTCAGCAAAATTAACACATGGAAGATTGTGACGATGGGCGCTGTATCCACAGGAATTTGATTTTAGTATTGTTTACATACAGGGTTCTTCAAATACTATTGCTGATGCTTTATCACGTGCACCTATGGGTTTGAAACAAAGTGCTGAGGAGGACTGCAAAGAAAACAATTATTGTTTGATGTATATTCAAGGTGTTACGTTTGAAAATTTTATTTCGTCTTCGCTCCAGGACATCGCTAAGGAGCAAAATAAGGATCCAATCGGCAAGGACATTAAGGAGAAGTGGAGGAGAAAGGAAAGCGTAGCGATTCGACAGTATTATTTAGTTCGCAATGATATTCTTTTTAAACGAAAATCGGTCGACAACTCTGGTTAATTTGCATTCCTGATGAGTGGGTTAATAAATTGATTTAATATACACATTTCAATTATGCACACTTTGGTTCCAGAAAATGCTTTCATAAATCACGAGAAAATTGCTACTTCAGTAGTATGGACAAACGTATTCGATCTGTTCTTTCCAAATGCAAATTATGTCAAAAGGCTAAGCCGCCAACTATTTCTCACAGAGCACCGTTTGTAAGGTGTCAGGTAAATCCAACACCTTCCATGAAAACCCTGACATAATAAGCAAATCTACTAGTATGTCACATAGCTCCGAATAAATCGTGACATTAAATTAACCAAAGTAATACAAGTAACGAGTGAGCAAATGGAATGCCACAGACTAACACAAGAATACCTAAATGCATGTCGTACCTTCCCACCTAGAGACCGACGCAGTTCCGAGGGGAGAAACGAGAACAGAAGCCGAGAGCAGAACCGTGTTAAGCTAGAAGACCCTACGATAAGGGAGGGGCTGGATACCCACGCTGCCAGCCTACCTGTACGACTACCACCCGCACGTTTTAGCGTGAGACTTTTTCGCGTCTCAGGTACGTCAAGGACCACCCTCCAGCCCATGTTAAAAGCTAGAGCCCTCCAGAAAAACAGTATAGATCTTACGATAACACAAAAAGGGCCACTACCACCCGCAAGTTTTAGCGTGAGACTTTTTCGCGTCTCAGGTATGTCAAGGACCACTCCCCAGCCCATGTTAAAAGATAGAGCCCTCCAGAGGAACAGTATAGATCTTATGATAACGCTAAAAGGACCACACTAGCTGCAGGTTTTAGCGTGAGACTTTTTAGTGTCTGTTACGTTGCAAACTTTAAAAACATTGCCCCACCACGAAAAGTATAACGTTTCTCATTGAATAGACAGAATTTTTGTAGGCGGAGCTTAAGGTTAACATTGATACCCTAATTGGTGAGATGAAAACACAGCCAAATAGTTTTTTTAAGCCAACTTCGGTAAATTGTAGTAAAGAAATGAGTTAGTTCCGAGTCGGCGAGCTGGATGGCTGGTACGCCGGCCGCTGTCGCCCTGGCGCTGCCTAAACACCGACAAGGTAATGAACGCACGCGATGCCGCATTTTTGAGCGCATAAGGCTTCACTCAGAACTGCAGAAGACTCATCTGTTACACCCCTTTTTTGCGTAATACTAGTGTCGATCGTTAATTAAAACTCATGGTGTTCACATTTGCCACTTGAAGAACAGATCTGAAACGCGATGATTTTTCTTTTATATAGCTATTGAGAAGCTACATCAGCCACTGTAATTTACGACAAGTTAGATAAATTATTAAAGATAATTGAGGGTCACTGTACACCATTTTGATAGTTTTCTCTTTTGTGAAACTTAAATTAAACCTAGATTATAGACGTGATATGGCATAGGTCATCCTTCGATCCATTGTAGAACTTGGAAACCCATTTAGGGAATATTCGCTCACATTTTTGTTGAGCGCAGTTGGTTTTTACCATCCAGTATTAAAACATTTCCTTTTATCAATAGTGCAATTTATAAACGATGTTTTTGTGAGTAGAATAAAATTTCCAATGATAAACTTAACTGCTTCTTTGACGTTATTTTACCAGCTAACTAAAAATAGGAAAGCCTTGAACCCTTCCACTAAATTTAGTTAGTATTAAGATTCTTTTACAGGGAGTGCAGTGGAGCTAACGCTGAGATCATTTAGTATTTGGTTATATCATCGCTAGTCTCACTGAACTCTTCTGAATTCTACATGTCATGTGTGGTCTGGCGTCTCATTACCAGCAACAGGTCCCAGGTTCAAACTAGTTAATTCCCTAAAAAACACGCTCAGAGCGTCGTTGCGCGAAAGTGGTAGGGAGACACGATATGGAAAAATCAGAAACCACCATGAATGTTTAGAAAATGGCGACCCTGCCAGGATGGTAAAATTCCGTGATTGAAGGTCGACCACATGCCTAACTAGGCCAGCAAAATATCCTGTAAAAAAATTTTCGTAGTAAAAAAAAATTTTTTCGTAGAGTTATACATAGTCGAAAACGGAACCTGCAGCGATAGATAGTAAGAAAGTATTAAAAAAAAAGAATTCTATCAGAGACAATAGCATAATTTAGTTCTGAATTTTAATATTGTTAGAATTAAGTTTTCTCTCCAATGCAAGCGCACAGGTGGCGGATACATCATTGACAAGTTGGTTCTGACCCAACAAGTAAGTGAATGGATTGTCAGTCTTGGTAGTGTCAAGTCTTGTGAACAAAAAATTTATGAAACGAGTGAGATCGTATGATCGCATTTTGACCCGAAGTAGGGCGCGTGAATTGCTTTTAAAACAGAAAATAAGGGATTCGGAAAGATTAGCTATGGCAGTTCGAAACCTTGACCGAATTGAGGTAGAGACCCAGCATGAAAATGGACAGAGAATAGAGAACAGTACAACAGACGATGCAGTATCGCGAGAAATAGGACAGATAACGCACCATTATGAGGATAATGTACGCCAAGGCATAGAAAATCTAGGTCAGCATATGACAGAGGAGCAGGAAAGTAGTGAGACAGTCGATGAGGATTCTAACTTGTGTCTTGAATATGTAGAACCCATAGTACAAGTAATCAGAGCTCCCTCACCACAGAGTACAAGAAATGCGAGCAGAAACGTGTCACAGCAGAGGTCAATGCAATCGGTTGCGAACCAACACTTGGGCGAAAGCACAGAACGTAGGACGTCGGAAGAAAACGCAATAGGACCCACCAATCTGGCAGAATTATTACAACAAATTACGGAAACCATGACAAGGCAAAATAAAGACATAACGAACCAAATTCAAATTCAGAATGCAGAAACCACAAGACAAATGCGTGAGATTAAAGAACAAAATAAAAAAATTCAGTTACACCTAAGTCATATTGAAGAATCTCGAGAAGTGATAGGAAACTTAATAATAGGTCACAATAAATTGAGAACAGACATTGACAAAGTAAAAGCGGACGTACAAACATTGCGTAATGACAGTGAGGACGAGATCAAAACATTACGTAACTACATCCATGGAGAAGTCAAGAAAGTAGAAAAACAGATAAACGTAATCACTAGACAAGCAGCAGGTACATAGCGTAAAATTGTTGAAAAAAGTGTGTTACACAAACGTATCACAATAGCAGCGCTGAAAAGATATGACAACCGCATAGTCAAAATAGAAGCGCAAACGAAGCGACAATCTCAGAAGTTACGAACAGAGTTGTTGCAAACCATTGAAGAGCGTAGTGAACAGGATCGAACAAGCACAGAGTCTGCAAACACATCCGTATCTGTAACAGCACCGGAAAAACAAGCAATTAACGAAGATATTACGCATTTAGATTCCAATTACAGGCGGAAAGTAACATACGTGAAATCAGACAGCCTGCACAGCAACAAACACGTTTCAAAATTTTTGATGAACAAACGTCATCACAAACACACGCGGAACCACAAATGTATGTTTCAAGACAGTTTGGATCGTACAATGAAGCGGCAAGGTTAGCCAAACAAGACATCAAACCAATGCGTGACAATGGAAAGCCAGGTCGCGAAGAGTACGATGCAATGCATTCAGCTACACGTTCACAACCGATGGAAGAAAATTATTGCGTACCACTACAACGATACTACGCAAGGGTACGCGAAAGTTACAGTGGACAATATCCAATGGATCTACCACAACAGGGAAGAACGACGGGAGAAATGATCAGAAACAAAAGTGGCGAAGAATCGCGAATTTCATATGGAACTATGACGAAGTACGACTACGATTATTTCCTCACAGTCAGAAAATTTCAATACTTTCAAGAAGGAAACTCATTACATCCACGAACTTTTATTGATCAATTCCGAGTAGGATCAGTAGAACACTGGACGCTAGCACACAAATTAGACTTTATATGTGCACACATGTCAGGAACAGTCGTAGAAACTATGCAGAATGTTGCAGTGACATGCCGATCGTACGAAGATTTCAGAGAGAAGTTTCTCTCACGATATTGGTCCAGCGAAGCACAGAACGCAGTGAAGTACGAATTATTACAGAACCCATATTTTGAAAATTCAGGAGAGAAGAGTCCCGTGAAATTTTTCGAAGTAATGGCAAACAAAAATCAATGCTTAGATGTACCATACATTGACGGAGAGTTGATTAAATTATGCGCGATGAAGCTACCATTGAAATAGCAGCAATCATTAGTAGGTCGCGGAGGCAATGACGTCGAAGCATTTAAAGGTATTCTAAGGGAACTAGAGTTCATATTTTCGGAAGATGACGCAAGGAAAAGACGAAGCGCACGTGAAAACGAAAGCAAAAAGCAGTGGAATCCACAAGACACAGTGCGAAGAAACAATAATTACGAACCATGTGATAACTTCGCACCTTGAAACAACAATAGATTTAAACAAAGTACCGGTTATGGATTTAGAACAGAATATGGCAATAACTATAATTCGCCCAGGAACGGCAACAACTATTAGAGAGGGAATAACGACAACCGGAACGGATACTGGAGAACCAATAGACTGACAAATTATCAACAAAGAAACCACTATCAACAAGCTGAACAAGAAAAGCGAATACAGATAGAAGAGGTGGAGGTAAGCCCACCAAACCCCGATAAACGTTCGAATTAACAGCTAAGTGCCCATGGCAAAGAGAATGACGCACCGACCCAGGACAATTGCTGCACCTTGAATGGAGAAATAAAACACTTATCACGAGAAGAGAAGAAGGAAGAAACAAATCCGCAGGGACCAGATGAAAACGAAGACAAGAAAATAACAATATCGTGTTGGGACGAAATTAATTGCGAAAATACTGACGAGGAAGATGAATTACCAGACGCATGCACAACGAATTTAGGAGGAAAGGACGAAGTAATGGGTATTGCAGAGCTATTTGAGATGGAAACCAGGGAAAGCGAATTCAATGAGGATAATGCACAGTCGACAGAAGTTGAAAATAAGTTACAAGTGGGCACACAACCCAACATATATAATGAAGGAAGTTATGAAGCGATAATTAGTGCATTTAGATGCGATTATGTGGAAGTAGCGACGAAGAAGGAGAAGATAGACGAGGATGAGGAAATAGTAGAGGATGCAGAAGAAAGCGTAAATGAAGGAAGAAATAGAGAAGAGAAAATAAAAGAGAAGTAGCAGTCGAAACTTATCCTACAGAAAGTTCGAATTCACAAGAGAATTTCCTAAAAAGACTCATGTATGATTCAGTGGAGGATTCGTTGATGCAAGAAGAAGAAGAACAGAACCAACCCTTTCAAATTCAACCAATTGTGAAGGCCATGGTAAAGCATATCCCAGTCAATATTGTAATTGATAGTGGAAGTGAACTGACTGCGATCTCAGAAAATTTATTCATGCAGTGTATTGCCAATGAGGAATTGCCAGTTCTGAAAAGACGTAAGATTAAAGTAAGAGGTCCTATTAGAAACAATGCTGCGGAAGTTACGAGACAAACAAGGTTAACTCTTTCTTGCCAAGGTCAAAAGATTGAAATCAACTTCGTGATTATACCTAAACTAACTGTAGATTTGATTATAGGTGCAGATTTTTTAAATGAGAGACGAGTGATAATAGATATGGCGAAAGGTAGCGTAACATTCGGGAATGTCACTCTTCTCTTTGAGCAAAAGTTAAAATTAGAAGAAATACCAGTTATAAACAAACAATTAAGAATGATGCGAGATAAAGAGGATGAAGAATTAGAATGGTATGCACAAAAGGGGGAATCGCCTCAACTAATGTTAGAAGTCCGTAAAGAAATCGACAAAAAATTGCAAGAAGTTCAAGGTATTTCGGAACATTGTAAAAGAGAATTAGGAGATATTTTACGAGATAAAGCAGAGGTATTTTTACCTAAAGCTGGCAGTATTAAACACTTTCAGTACAAGTTTGAAGATTAATTTTATTACTCGTAAAGAATCAGCACAATATTTCAAGATTATGTTGCAGATAGGATCGTCAGGAGAAAGAAGAATGAAGAGAGAGGAAGGTGGGAAAAAGAAAGTAGTTTCAATAATAACACCAATAGTACCATAGATTAATGTGAAGGGATAAAGCGTAGATAGTCTAACAGCATGAAATACTAATATGCTATACACCACGACACTACACAAAAATAAAAAAACGAATTTGAGGATTCTTGAGTAGACTTTAAGACTCCAAATATCTTAGAATTCTAACAAGGAAAGGGCGCCGAAATTTGTAAAGCTTTTTAAGGAGGCGTAAGACAAGTAGATACTAGACATATGTTAGATTATTATACCTGTAAGTAAAACTGTTTTAAGAACCATTGTAAAATCTCCAGCAAGGAAGAGATGCAACGACCCACATGTTGCAATGCGAGATGTATCAAGAAAGAAAAGGACGTAATTAGCAAGATACGATTCCTACATAGCAGGAGCGTCGAGAGAAGGGAAAGGACAGCGAAACAAACAGAAGGCCCTTGTAGCGAAAGTGGGCAATAAATATGCCCGCTAGGAGGATTACTGGTGGGATGGAACACCGAGCCGCACAGTGACAGACCCCTGCTGAGACGCGGCGGGTCGGAGCTGGGACAGCAAACGCCGCAAGGGTCTCTGAGCCCCGACATAGCGGAGCAAGCAAAAAACGGCCCGACGAGAAGACCTCTTGGGCAAGCCACCACTGGCAAAAAATATGCGTAAAAGTCACACTACTGATATTAAACAGCACGCTGATGCACGAAACTGAAGAAAACTTCCACAAAGTATAAATGACATGCCCAAACAATTTATCAAACTGCTACTAGGAGGAGAACTTCAAAGCGACTAGTTATTAATAAATATTTCCATATCCTGCCCAGAGAAGAACCAAGAAGCAAATAAGAAGCAGAGAAAAAGCAGGAAGAACAGAAGCTGAAGATTTGCAAGATTGAGACCAAGAAAGAAGATGGGTGAAGAATAGACGACATACCTTCCCAAATCCCTACCCTATTGTAAACTAGTCGTCTGTGAAGTATTACAACGAAAAACGACCGCATTCAGCGACATAAAATGATGACTTTCATGCATACAAAGCCAGTAAACCACGAGATTCTGCACACCACAACTCCATTGCATTACGGGACCTCCACAACAGCAACACACACTTGCAAAGCCAACAAGGAACGACAAACGAAGCTGTATATCAAATATTTGCCCACATCCTTACCGCTCAAGTCCATCACCTTTGTGCAAAAACATTTGCCAACCTCACGCTTAAACATTCATAGGATTGTGTGAATGTGTGAAATCAAATTATGTGATGTAGGAATTGTACGAAAGAAACGTGTGAAAAACTAAATATGTTAAGCACACCATACAGCTAATAAACTACAAAATAACAGTCACTGACTATGGACATAAGTAAAAAATAGACTGTCGATAAAAACAAGTCATTAGTTCTGAAATGGACAGTATATAAGGAACACAAAGTAAGGCAATATAAACGCTAAAACTATATACCACTTATTTTCTCCTCATAAAAATAAAAGAATAACTATATTTTACTTATTTTCTCCTTATAAAAACAAAGAACAAAAAATATCTTGTTGGATGTTTTCCCTTTTTTTAACATTTGTGCCATTTATTAGGATGATATCTCAATACTTGTGGATGTATATTTCTTTGTCAAAGCAATTCTTGGAAATAATTGTTATTTGTTAGTGTAACAATGTTGAAATGATTGTCTAGAAACAAAAACATTTTTACTTGTACATGATATTTAGAAAATATGTTAGGAATAGATTTTACTTAATTAATACATTTATAAAAACAATATTTCTAAGAAAACCGATGTGAAAGACACCTCACTTTCGATAACAAACTTCTTAAAAAACAAACTTCACACTTAAATAAAGAAAGAAAATAATTAAAAATTAATAATAGTATAAAAATATTCTTCTCTTGTCATTTTAATTATAATGTGGAAGAATATAAAAATATACATTAGTAATACAAACTAGCATAGAACAGAATAATGTGGCTGAACAATATGCAACAAAATTTAGATAAATTAGAAAATTTTTGACTGACTTAGACAACGATTCTATCATTGCCTAAATTCAGTGCAAAAATTAAGTTCGAAGGGTGGTGATATGTAAGGTGTCAGGCAAATCCAACACCTTACATGAAAACCCTGACATAATAAGGAAATCTACTAGTATGTCACATAGCTCCGAATAAATCGTGACATTAAATTAACCAAAGTAATACAAGTAACGAGTGAGCAAATGGAATGCCACAGACTAACACAAGAATGCCTAAATGCATGTCGTACCTTCCCACCTAGAGACCGACGCAGTTCCGAGGGGAGAAACGAGAACAGAAGCCGAGAGCAGAACCGTGTTAAGCTAGAAGACCCTACGATAAGGGAGGGGCTGGATACCCACGCTGCCAGCCTACCTGTACGACTACCACCCGCACGTTTTAGCGTGAGACTTTTTCGCGTCTCAGGTACGTCAAGGACCACCCTACAGCCCATGTTAAAAGCTAGAGCCCTCCGGAAAAACAGTATAGATCTTACGATAACACAAAAAGGGCCACTACCACCCGCAAGTTTTAGCGTGAGACTTTTTCGCGTCTCAGGTATGTCAAGGACCACTCCCCAGCCCATGTTAAAAGATAGAGCCCTCCAGAGGAACAGTATAGATCTTATGATAACGCTAAAAGGACCACACTAGCTGCAGGTTTTAGCGTGAGACTTTTTAGTGTCTGTTACGTTGCAAACTTTAAAAACATTGCCCCACCACGAAAAGTATAACGTTTCTCATTGAATAGACAGAATTTTTGTAGGCGGAGCTTAAGGTTAACATTGATACCCTAATTGGTGAGATGAAAACACAGCCAAATAGTTTTTTAAACCAACTTCGGTAAATTGTAGTAAAGAAATGAGTTAGTTCCGAGTCGGCGAGCTGGATGGCTGGTACGCCGGCCGCTGTCGCCCTGGCGCTGCCTAAACACCGACAAGGTAATGAACGCACGCGATGCCGCATTTTTGAGCGCATAAGGCTTCACTCAGAACTGCAGAAGACTCATCTGTTACACCCCTTTTTTGCGTAATACTAGTGTCGATCGTTAATTAAAACTCATGGTGTTCACATTTGCCACTTGAAGAACAGATCTGAAACGCGATGATTTTTCTTTTATATAGCTATTGAGAAGCTACATCAGCCACTGTAATTTACGACAAGTTAGATAAATTATTAAAGATAATTGAGGGTCACTGTACACCATTTTGATAGTTTTCTCTTTTGTGAAACTTAAATTAAACCTAGATTATAGACGTGATATGGCATAGGTCATCCTTCGATCCATTGTAGAACTTGGAAACCCATTTAGGGAATATTCGCTCACATTTTTGTTGAGCGCAGTTGGTTTTTACCATCCAGTATTAAAACATTTCCTTTTATCAATAGTGCAATTTATAAACGATGTTTTTGTGAGTAGAATAAAATTTCCAATGATAAACTTAACTGCTTCTTTGACGTTATTTTACCAGCTAACTAAAAATAGGAAAGCCTTGAACCCTTCCACTAAATTTAGTTAGTATTAAGATTCTTTTACAGGGAGTGCAGTGGAGCTAACGCTGAGATCATTTAGTATTTGGTTATATCATCGCTAGTCTCACTGAACTCTTCTGAATTCTACATGTCATGTGTGGTCTGGCGTCTCCTTACCAGCAACAGGTCCCAGGTTCAAACTAGTTAATTCCCTAAAAAACACGCTCAGAGCGTCGTTGCGCGAAAGTGGTAGGGAGACACGATCTAGAACAATCAGACACCACTATGAATGTTTAGACGTTGTGTCCTATCATTCCAGGGAAATTAAAGGACATTGCTGCAGTCGATTTGTTCGGTCCAGTGGTTCGTTCTACTAATGGTTTTCCGTACATTTTGGTAGCAGTGGAACTGACATCAAAATATGTGTGTTTTACACCTTTACGCAAAGAATCAGCTCGTTCAGTATCTAATGCTTTCATCAAACATTTTCTTAAAGAAGTGGGTAATGTTGATAAGGTTATATCAGATAATGGATCACAGCTCTAAAATTTGGCTTCGTACTCTACGGCGTCGTAAGATTACACTAATTTTCATTTCACTTTTTCACCCTCAATCAACCGCTTCAGAGAGATGGATGAAGGAAATCAATAAATTGTGTCGACTTTATTGTCATCAGAATCACAGAACTTGGGATCAGTATCAATCATTCTGAATGAACTCCCTAATGATTCAACTTCTTTACCGCCTATATTGATATTAAAAAATAAAGCACCGACAAATCGCATTTCTGAAATAGTTCCTTTTCCGCCTTCACGGAAACTGCGGCATTCTGACGTTGTGAATCTCTGCAAAATATTGCATCTGCGGCTGCTAGAAGAGAGAAATCAGCTAAATGTCCTGGTCGTTTAAAAACCTTGTCAGTTGGTCAAAAGGTGTTAATTAAGTCTCACCGTTTGTCTCACAAAGGAAAAGGCTTGTGACGCAAATTTTTTCTGCTTTATAACGGTCCATATAGGATTCGCAAAATTATTCATGGTACCACGGTCGAAGTAGAAACTCTTGAATCACGGCGCTCTAAGGGAATACATCATATATCGAACGTTAAAATTTTTGTGTAATGACAAACTTTTGAGAAACTAACAGTTATACGTAAACACGCAGAGAATACAAGGATACCGCGCCGTGTTCCGGCGGCGGCACGTACTCAAAGCAACAGTCAAGTCTGCGCGCCGCACAAGGCAGTCGTTGACCGCAAACAATTACTTCCTACGTCACGCGTACCTACAGCTGATCGAGCGCTCAGTGTGAATGCACTGACAGCCGTAGACAAATACACAGTCTAATTTCTCCGAATAAACTCAGTATAAAGCTATAGTGACTTGATGAATTATGTCATTAACCTTCAGTATTTTTCAGGATACGGTTGTATAGAATATTTAAGAACTTCAGGTAAATTTTGTGTGTGTCCGATGTTAAGAGGACTTGCGATCGAGAAAATTTCAGGAAGAATGTAATTTCGAAGAAGAAAGTAATAAACTAAAAAGGTAACTATTAACTGAGTTTATTTTTCAGGAAACATATTTCCGCTTAGGCACGTACTTCAGACGTAATTTGCTGCTCGCGATTACGTGATTTATACTTTGTGTTAACTGATTTTGACAATGATTGATTTATGAACAGGGTTGTTAATTATGCATATCATGCATCGCTTGGATGCACTGTTTTTTCACTGATGTCATATTTTTTGTTATGTGCCTGCTGTGCTTATTTATTTAAATTATAATTGTCACCTGATTAGTTGTGCTGATATGGTTATGTATGTAAGTCATACTTTGTGATTTATCTGCTTGCGCCTCCATGTTTACTTATTAAGATTACATATGAACATTTATTTGCTTATGCTGATATGAGGCTAATGACCTGTTTATTACGTACGATATATATTTGCTGCATTGCGTATGGATTGCATATTTACACATTTCTACAGTGTTGTCATAACTATTCTTTAATTTGGTATATAGAACTGCTGATGTACGGTGTACGAACATGCAGTTTGGGTCACACTATGGTATTAATTATAGATTGTTCGCTTGGCAGGGCCTCGTTATAGGGATTGTGCTGCATCCACTTGTTGACATTCTGTTCTCTACTGGTATATTTACTCGCTATTGCATATTTTGCTTACGCTCAGTGCCTTATATATTAAGATAAGAAAATGAACTGCTATAATTCTACTAACGACATTAGTACAAGAAACTTCATAGAAGTCACATGAGGTGGAGGTTTTATGGAAGCTGTATAAATTTAAGCTAATAGGAAGGAAGCTAACGACACGACATACCAACACTAGGTTTAGACAATTGACAGTTATTACACTGCATTCTTCGTGAGCAATTGAAATAGCAAGTGACACTTGACACAAGAAATATTCCACACGTTTGCTTCTGTTTTGCCATGATTCTTAAAGTGGTCTACACACTGTGAAATATTGCGATCATTCACACTCCGTACTCTTCCTTACTTACTGAAAGTTATTCAAACTAAAGGCTGTTGGAGGTCATGCATGCATTTCTTTTATTTAATGATGGACAAGGTAACCAAAATGTATTTTATAATTCATAATGAGTAGAAGATTTGGGTCAGATGGATCACACAGAGGTTGTGTGTGGACATTGTTTCTTCGGATTGTATATGATGATGAATTGAAGTTTGCACTAGGATTTTATCTGTACTTGTTCGAGGAGACTGACTAGAGGAAAGAGTTGTTATGGAGGTGAAATAATATTGGCGATAAGGTTTATATGTATCGACGTATTAAAGATGTATTATTGAAGTATTGAGATTGTGTAATGTTGATGATTATTGGAGTTTTGGTGGATAAGAGATAAGTTAAATGATATTGGTGATAAGGTTTATATGTATCGACGGATTGAAGAGTTATGATTGAGGTATTAAGATTATGTGATGCTGATGATTATTGGAGTTTTGATGGATAAGAGATAAAGTAAGACAGGAGCATAATTTTTTTTGGTTGGTTTATATTGAACATAGAGGATGAAGATGGCAGACTAGAACACTCAAGTAGAAGGAAGATTGTCTACATACACACTTTGTTAAATGAATAAGCAGTATATACTTCTTTTGGAGAAAGGAAGTATTTGCATATCATGGCACACTGACAGTTGTTCAGAAAAAGTTGGCTTGGCTAACTTTGGTTTTGACATGATGACTATGACGTTGACTAACTATTATTGACTGTTATGCACTGTACCACTACTACTTGATACACATATTTTGACAGAATTGCATTTACACAGTTAACACTATTCAATTACCCTGTAGTACTTAAATGTGGATGAAAGATGAGTGTGTTTTGTGTGTTTTCCTTTCCTAATCCCAAATAATTGGTACCGACCTATCACCTAAATATTATTTTACTTGTTTGTTGTGGCTTGCACTGACACCCATAAATTTTATAGGTTTACTGTTATTTGTGTATTGTAATAGTTAATATGACAATTATCTGATATCATTTGTGTGTTTGCTATAATTTGTATGTATAGTGTTAGAGGATTGATAATGATTTTGTAAAAGCAATTGTGTGTGCATTCAAACTGTTGTTCGTGCTTACTCATATTAACATTGCTGGGTGCCACTGATGGAACTGCTTCTACTGAGATAATGTCACTTGTTGGTGTCTGCAACTGTTCAGCATTGCTGGTTACCACTGATGGAACTGCTTCTGCTGAGATGTCACTTGTTGGTGTCTGCACCTGCTCAACATTGCTGGTTACCACTGATGGAACTGCTTCTGCTCAGATGATGTCACTTGTTGCTGTCTGCACCTGTTCAACATTACTGGGTGCCACTGATGGAATTGCTTCTACTGGAATGATGTCACTTGTTGGTGTCTGCGCCTGCTCAACATTGCTGGGTGCCACTGATGGAACTGCTTCTACTGAGATGATGTCACTTGTTGCTGTCTGCACCTGTCAGCATTCCTGGGTGCCACTGATGGAAGTGCTTCTACTGAGATGATGTCACTTGTTGCTGTCTGCACCTGTTCAACATTACTGGGTGCCACTGATGGAACTGCTTCTACTGGAATGATGTCACTTGTTGCTGTCTGCACCTGTTCAACATTACTGGGTGCCACTGATGGAATTGCTTCTACTGGAATGATGTCACTTGTTGGTGTCTGCGCCTGCTCAACATTGCTGGGTGCCACTGATGGAACTGCTTCTACTGAGATGATGTCACTTGTTGCTGTCTGCACCTGTCAGCATTCCTGGGTGCCACTGATGGAAGTGCTTCTACTGAGATGATGTCACTTGTTGCTGTCTGCACCTGTTCAACATTACTGGGTGCCACTGATGGAACTGCTTCTACTGGAATGATGTCACTTGTTGCTGTCTGCACCTGTTCAACATTACTGGGTGCCACTGATGGAACTGCTTCTACTGGAATGATGTCACTTGTTGGTGTCTGCACCTGCTCAACATTGCTGGATGCCACTAATGGAACTACTTCTACTGGAATGATGTCACTTGTTGGTTTCTGCACCTGCTCGCCATTTTTGGGTGCCACTGTTGGAGCTGTTTAAATACTGCTGATGAAATGTTATCAGACTGCTATTTGCACCTGTTGACCATTGCTGGGTGCTACTGTTGGAACTGTCAACTACTCTGAGGAGTCCTACTTGTTTATTGAACTATTGAAAGGATTTTATGTGAATATTTGCATAAACTGTTTTTTTTTGTGTTTTTACTGTTTATGAAATGTTATGAGACTCTTACCTGCACCTGTTCGTCATTGATGACGCTATTGATTCAATTGTTTAACCACATGATACTTGTGTAAACTATTATGTAAAATCATATGTATGCAAGCATTTGTATTCCTTACTGTATTTTATATATTAGGTTATTGAAGGGTCAGTGCAAAGCGAAAATGTATTTAGTTATGTGATATTTACTTATTAATATCATCTTTTATTTTTGTCTGTATTTTTTTGGACGAATTTGGTGGTATTTTCATCACCAATGCTGGCAAAAATACCATCAAATTCTAGCCCGTGGAGGAGAAGCATATGAAAGGTGGCTACACTGAGCCACAGCGCCAGAGATTGCGCCAAAGCGTATTATTCAGCCGCCTCCACTTGCAGCTGAGAAGTTGCTGTGGGCAGTAGTAGTTCTGAGGTAGCCATGATTTGTGCTTGTTGAGACGTCGATAGAGTACTAGTTGTTCCGTTGGACAAAACACCATATGTTATTCGATTGGGGATGTTGTAATGATTAGAGTGTATTTTTCGTCAATATATATGAAGGTAAAGAAATTTTTTATTTTAAACGTTCTAAATAACAACGCCTCTTGGTCACAGGTTCAGTCAACAAAGCATCTGGCTATTGTTCTTGTATTTGACTGTAATTCTGGTTTCTATGTGCAACATAGTACTTCTTGTTTTTTTAATTACTTCTTTGTAGATAGCGTTTAAAGCATCTTGTCGTATTGAGGAAGAACCGTGCCAGATGAGCACGTTGAATCACACTTTCACACACAGAACAGTTATACTTGTGCGTTGTTGTTTCGTAGCTTTTATTGTTGCTGGGGACTTAATTAATTAATTGCGTTAACACAAAGTTCCTTTCATTCTTTGTTGTTATCCTATGCAGTCAGATTGCGGAGCAATACTAATATTATTCAGGGCCAAGAGACTACGTAAAAGGACAAACAGCGACTAAAATTAAAATTATTAGCATTTTATTTAATTAAGCCCCCATGCAGTGCACAAATGGATTGCTGCTTATTAGGCTTGGTGAACGGAAGGGCGTGGAGGTTTCTGATTGACAGAGGGGCACATGTGTCTGTTATTAGTCTAGACGTGGTTAGCAGGGGAAGGCTTGAGCTGCCAAGTTACAGGTTACGTGGGGTGGGGGATAATAAAGAGTCATTGGGTACTATGGTACTTCAATTTGTGATCGCAGGAACACAGTGAGAAGGTAGAGGTGGTACCATGTGTGGATGGGGGTATTCGGTGATTCTCGGACTGGACTTCCTTGACAAACATCATGCGAAGATCGATCTTTGGCAACAAACAGTGGAACTCAGTGGAACAATGTTTTGCATGGTGGACGAATGTCGCAAGGCGCACTTAATGCGAAGGTGGTGCCAGCTAAACTGCGAACGGATTCATTATATGTCGATCAGCAGGATAAAATACCAGCAGCTACAGGGAAGGTAACCTGGGTTTCGATAAATAGGGACTTACCGAAGGAGACCATGTACTAACCTCGAATTGTGAGTGTTGGATAATGTGCACTCTCTTGTGCGGAGTAGTTAGGTCGCGCAAGTTATGTGGAAGGAGATTATAGGGTTCCTGTAAGTATAGATAACTTCGGAAGAGTGGAATTTAGCTTGTCGAAACGGTTGTTATTGGCCTCATGGTTTTTGTTGTTGTTGGTGAAAATGACTTCGAAAGAGACGATTTAGAGGCAAGTCATAAGCAAAACGTCGATGCAGTGACATTGAAGTGAAATTGAGGGGAAAATTACAGCATTTGCCGCGAGACGACAGAGTCGAGTTGGAGGAATTGTTATTGACATTTAGTGATTTATTCAGAACGGAGGGTAGGTTACCGACAACACCGATTACGAAGCATCACATACCAGCGGAGGCGGCTCGGCAGCACATCAGCAGCGCCAGAGAAGGCAGGTGTTGGCACCTGGCAAGCATCACTAGCACCAAGTTGCGCATCGCATCCAGGAGGGCACAGGTTCAAGTCCGGTCCTGTCCTGTCCTGGGAGCAGCGGCGGCCTGAGGGTCACGGGTGACCAGTACATCCACCTTCATGCCATGGTCTAAAAGAGCAGGCCAAATGGGGTGGAGAGTGGCGAGGACCAGGGACTGTAGCAGTCTCCGGAATTGCGTGCAGCTATGCGGCGCAAGACGCTCCTCCTAGGTTGGTGGCGACCGGGCGAGTGCGGCTGACTTCCATCGTCGGACGGCCTTGATGACCTCAGCAGTAGTGCACGCAGTCCAGGAGTGCTGAGACGGCTGGACACGCCGCCAACATTATGCTTCTGTAAACTACCTGAATAAAGGAATACTTCCAAATACCGCTGTATCACTCTGTACTGCCCCTTGACGCTACTGAACTTGCTTGGCCTCCTGACAAGAAATGGTGCGGTAGGCCCCAGCTTCAGCTCTGCCAAGTGGAGTCCCAGGTTCGACCATTGACAGCCCACAACACATTGTACAGCAAATTAACTGAGAAGATCAATCAAGAGAATAATTATGGAAAAGTCGACTGTGATGAGGATGAAGTGGCCCAGCAATAGAAATCTACAAAAATAAAAATAAACTTTTTACCTCATCAACTACTACCTTGTTGATTTATAAACCTTTTTGATGTCCATATGCTATCCAGCCGTTGTTCTGAGTAATCATTCCTCCCCATAATACATCTGCAGCTCACATACTTCCAAAAGTACGTCCATGCATTACACACTACACCCAATGAACCCCACCTGCTGCACACCGGAGCTGTCCACTACTGACTGACAAAGCTTCTATGACTCCACAGTGCTGCCAGCGCAGGCACTGATACTGTTGCCTAATAACTGTTCTCTGACCACAGTTCTTCAAATATATCATTTTCCTTTACAAATATTAACACATCCAATATCATCAAAACACAGCCATCTTGCACAGTGTTGTATTTTATTATTAAACGATATAAGCAGAATACAACCAAACTGAGGATACCATTCTGGTAATATAAGGGGCGTTCAAAAAGAAGCGAGCTGGAGTCTGGAATGCGCAAACCGATAACAGGAGCGTAATATCAAGGCACATGTAACGAGGTGTGGTTCTGACCAGAGCGTGGAAGTTCACAGCCCGTCGCAATAGGGCACATACGCAGCAGCTTGCATCAATCGTCCAACGCTGCCAGTTGCATTGCAGTCAGTGACGTGGAGTCGCCAAAAGAAGAGCAAAGAATTGTTGTTCGTTTTCTGACAGCGGAAGGAGTAGGAGGAATGGACATTCATTGATGAATGTCACAAGTGTACAGAGACCGATGCATGTCCTTTGCAAGGGTCACGGCGTGGCACAAGCGCTTGAGGGAAGGACGGGTGTCGTTAGCAGATGATGCACGGTCTGGAGCAGCACACTGCATCACCGACGGCATCGTCCAGCTGGTGGATGCTCTCATTGCCCACGACCACCCAACGGCAGTGCAAGCCACAGCCGCCATGGTCGGATTGAGGGAAGGACGGGTGTCGTTAGCAGGTGATGCACGGTCTGGAGCACCACACTGCATCACCGACGGCATCGTCCAGCTGGTGGATGCACTCATTACCCACGACCACCCAACGGCAGTGCAAGTCGCAGCCGCCATGGTCGGATTGAGGGAAGGACGGGTGTCGTTAGCAGATGATGCACGGTCTGGAGCAGCACACTGCATCACCGACGGCATCGTCCAGCTGGTGGATGCACTCATTACCCACGACCACCCAACGGCAGTGCAAGCCACAGCCGCCATGGTCGGATTGAGCGTCGGAAGGGCGAAGGAACCACTGCACATGGATGAAGTGTCTACAAAATGGGTGCCCACAGTCCTCAACCACACCAGGAAGCATGTCTTTGTAATCTCCCCCCACTTATCGACCTTAATGACAGTGAAAAATTAAGCTGCATGCACCTAATGGAAATTTGGGAAAAGCAATCGTCACCGAAGTTAATTTGTCAGTAAAGAGGGCGGAAAGGGTTACATGTAAATGAAAGGAAACATGCAAATGAAATTGGTGAAAATTAATTTTGAGAAAAGGGTAAAATTAATAAAGAAAGTAAAGAAAGTCGTTACATTAAAAATTAATTGGCGTTAATTATATATTTGAGATTTGGGGAAAATTACGTCGCCAGTCCTATGGAAAACTACTATAATAACTGAAAATGAAAGATTAATGCACATATAATTAGCATTAAAAGCGTGGCAACTGAAGGTTGACACGTGCTGTGTGAAAACCGAATATTTGTCAGAAGTAATAAATTTCGCTACACTCTGACTTAATTTAGCAAAAGAATTAATAAAACCGGAAAATTGAAAGTTAATTTAGTGACTGGAATAATTAGTGAACTTTATTTCTGAAGCACTACGAAATTCAATAAAATAAGGTTAGTCTTGGGGTACCTCAACAATCATTTCAAAAGCTACTTGAATCTACGCAATTTAGAAGTAAGAGATTTAACTTTGAACTTCAATTAAATGATTCTGAACAATTAACAATAGTAAAATGTACTACGTACCGAGCTGAGCTGCAGTCACAGGTAAGCTAAAATATGGTAACAAAACTCTTAATTTCTGCTTGTGTAATCTAAATTTTGTAACCAGCTATGAATACTTTAACTGAACTTTGAAGTTAAAGCAATGAAATGGTATGATATTACTTTAATGCTGGCGTCAATTTCAACGACACTGGGGTTCATTCCAGAAAAGGAAGGGACCCTGCTTGGTAATGCAATTGGGACAATCAGCAACAAAGGTTCATGCTAAGTTGCTGTATTTTTGTAATCCAACAGCTTGAAAAGCTGAGGTCTGCCATACAGTTCTAAAACTTTACGTGCTTTTAGTCTTCCTTGTTGGTTGATTAAAGGTTTGAAGCCGTCGATCAGGGAGGTGGCGACAGTCACTCATTGTCGGCTGTCTCAGTTGCAGAAGCTGTATGTTGGCGCGCCTTCTTCTCGACATGGTAACCGGGCGAAACGGGCTCCTGATGTGCGCCAGCTAATGCTTCCCGTCCACGACACCGTGCCAGAAACTATCATAGCAAGTCGTGCTCAATTACCTGCTGCCAAACCCAGAAAGCGCGGCAACTCGCGGGAGCGTCACTCAAAACACCTGCTCCACCGCTCTACTCCAGCCGGACTCTCTCTGCCCACGCTCCATGAGGCAGAGTGAACACTACCAAAGATCCTAAACACTTTGGTTCTCCACACGACCTATCGATGTAATCCTTCGATAGCATAGTTTTCCCTAGGCCAGACTCAACGTAAAAATACAAATAATATTTACAAAAAAACCAATTATACATCGACATAAATGCATATAGTAGAACAATTACAATATATGAAGACACAGAAATGTCATATCTTCAGGTAACAAAATAAGGAAAAAAATTTGTAGTACAATAGATGGAAATAGGAGGACATGCATTTCCGGCGTTACATCTTGATCATCTGCAGCTCTATATTTGGTCTCACTCCACTATTTATAGCAGAGTTGGATTCCCGACATCCCCACCACGATACTGGTCTCATCATTTTTCATTTCGTAACTGTATTCCAGGCAAGTCCGGTGACAGCTGGTTTTCTTGGTTGTCTTAGTCGTGTGTGTCACTGATGATCATTACATCTCTGCTCGACTGTTCTGATAGTCTGCCCAACTTAAGACATGCCACATTGGCATGGAATGCGATACGCATCCTGCTTGTGGGTACCAATATCGTCTTTAACATTACAAAGAAAACTTTTCATCTTAGTTGGAATAGAAGTTCCGAAGGAGTGTTCCGATCTTCCCGCGTACTGGGCCACCACAAGGCAGGTAAGCGTGGTCCAAACCCCAAGTTTCTGGGACAGCATTATTAAGGAGTCTGTCGAAATAAAGATGTAAGAAAAGCCAATAAACATGAATGGAGGTTTCAATTTAAGTAACGCTTCGAGTCTGGCGCTGAATTTACTCAAATCCCACCGACCTTCACATCCATCAGAACTGGAAAACGCAGAGGAAATTTGCGTTCCACGGAGTATCAGTGCGTGCTCTGTAAAACAAAAGAGCATCAAAGGGCGCAGTGGACGTAGGAAATCGAACCCAGCTACAAATAGCGGCGTGACACCGACAATAGTCAACAGTTAGGCTGCAGTCCACTTAGCGAGTACACAAAACAGGCAAAACTCGCAGCACCTGAAAATGGCTGGCTGCTGGCTTGGTCGTCGAAATATTCTGCAAGAAATGGAAAGAAATACTCTGCTGAACACCCAGAAGCTCACTATTAATTTCGGAAGAATGACACACACACACACACACAAACACACACACACACACACACACACACACACACACACACACAAGTACACTGAAGAGCCAAAGAAGCTGGTACGCCTGTCTAATAGCGTGTACAGCCCCCGCGAACACTCAGAAGTGCTGCAACACGACTTGGCATGGACTCGACTAATGTCTGGGGTAGTGCCGGAGGGAATTGACACCATGAATGCTGTATCTCTGTCCGTAAGAGTACGAGGAGGTGGATATCTCTTCTGAATAGCACGTTGCAAGGCAACCCAGATATGCTGAATAATGTTCATGTCTGGGCAGCTTGGCGGACAACGGAAGTGCTTAAATTCGCGAGAAAGTTCCTGGAGCCATTCTGTATCAATTATGAACGTGTGGAGTGTCGCATTGTCCTGCTGGAATTGCCCAAGTATGTCGGAATGCACAATGGACATGAATCGATGCAGATGATAAGACAGGATGCTTACGTATGTCACCTGTCAGAGTCGTATCTAGACTTATCAGGAGTCCGATACCAATCAAACTGCACACGCCCTACACCATTATACAGTTTTCATGCAGTTTGACATGCAGGGTCCATGGATTCATGAGGTTCTCTCCATAACTGTACACGTCCATCCGCTCGATATGATTTGAAACAAGACTCGTCCGACCAGGAAACAGGTTTCGTCTCATCATCAGTCCAAGGTTGACAGGCGCAGGCGACGCGTAAAGCTTTGTGTCGTGCAGTCATCAAGGGTACACGAGTGGGCCTTCGGGTGAGAAAGCCCAGATCGATGATGTTTTGTTGAATGGTTCGCCCGCTGACACTTGTTGATGGTCCAGAATAGAAATCTGCAGCAATTTGCGGAATGGTTGTACTTCTGTCATGGTGATCGATTCTCTTCAGTTGGCGTTAGTCCCGTTCTTGTAGGATCTTTTTCCGGCCGCAGTTATATCGCAGATTTGGTATTCACGGTACACTCGCGAAATGGTCTTACGGGAAATTGCTCGCTTCATCGCTACCTCGGAGATGTGTCCCACAGCTCCTGCACAGACTATAACAACACGTTGAAACTCACTTAAATCTTGATAACCCGCCATTGTAGCAGCAGTAACCGATCTGACAACTGATCCAGAGAGTTGTTGTCTTCTATGGGCGTTGCCGACTGCAGCGCCGTATTCTGCCTGTTTACTTATCTTTATATATGCTTGCCTATACCAGTTTCTTTGGCGCTTCAGTGTATATTTGACTGTGCGGTGATAATATAATCAAAAAGGTAAAAATCTGAACAATGTATAAGTATAAAGGTTGGCAAACCAGGAAAAACATAAACACTAAACTCGAAAAAACAGTACCTGTATGACGTTAAAAATTAAATCAACAATTCGAATAAAATAAATCAGGACTTGACAAGACTGATTGATTGATTTGGGGTAGCGGACCAAATAGCGAGGTCTTCGGTCCCATCGGATTGTGTCAAGGATGGAGAAAGAATTTGGCTGTGCTTTTTCAAAAGGAAACTTCCCGAGATTTGCCTGAAGCGATTTAGGTAAATCTAAATCAGCATGGCCGGACGAAGAGATCTTAGGCGTGTAAAAATGATACGTAAACGGAGTAGAAGATAGAATTGGCAGTTACTAACAACGGAATGGAGCGCATAGGCAAACGGAGTAAAATAAAAATACCAAATCAAAAAGGCTCTGCACCGGGGCTGGTAGATGGCGTCCTTCACAGAGCACCATTGAAGGAAATCTAAGTAGTCTATGTGTGGGACCGTAGGGTGCCAGGAAATGTCCTCCTCTGCCAACTCAGTGACGCAGAACTGTGACGTACAAAGCATTCCTAACGATTGAGGCTCAGTGAGCAAGGGCACCATGTTGCTGGTGCATGAAAGCCACGTTGAGGTTCCCCGACCTGAGGAAACGCAAACTGTTCCCGCATGTCCAGATTAACAGTCGATGTTATTGATGCCTCTGCGAAGAAAAACGGTCCCAACACACGGCCATGAAGCAGAACACATCGCACGTTTAACTTTGAACTGTCACTCACAATTTGCATGTTACAATGGCGTTTCTCAGAGTCTAAGATCCTTGTGTCGGTTTACCTTCTCGGACACACTTCGTCTGTGAACATGATCTTCTCCAAAATATCTGGGTCATCGTCGACGCTGCTCCGAATCTCAATTGCGAATGCTTTGCATATTGGCCTGCCATCAGGTTGTAGCGCTTGCAGCAACTGCCCCTTGTAGGCATCAAGTTTGTCTCTTGTGTTGCACCAGCTTAAACTGCGAAGACGCGTAACGGACTCATGTAGTAGGCATTCAGATAAATGCCTGTTGCAATCCTTTTGCACATCTGCAAGGAAGGCGGCCATTTTCGCCAATTATGCAACAAATTGTAGCCTTCTACGTATTCCCATTTATGAAATATACGCAACCAAAGTTACGAAGATCATTTTGAAACCGACAAGTTCAACCATGCAGCGACAGAAGAATCTATTAACACATTTAGGAGATTCATTGAAGCATTGCCTGAATATACGCGAGTGTGTTCTTGACTTGCGGTAAAGTTATTCGACGTTTGTTGTGCTGCCGAAGTACGGTAAGCAGGTAGCACTTTGAGCCAGGTTCTGTTGCAGTATGCAAAGGCGTAGCCGTGAGGGGCAGGGGACAGCAGCTGCCTCTGCTCTTCACCCCTCCAGTCCCTTCTCCAAAGATAGATTCTCTCTGGAAGTCGGACTTATATCTTGCCCCACGTAACAGAATATCCGTCTGAGGCAAGTCAGAACATCAATACACACTTATCAGCCAGAACATCAGGACCACTTACCCAATAGCCGGTATGTCCACCTTTGGCACGAGTAACAGCGGCGACGCGTCAGGGCATGGAAGCAATGAGTCCTTGGCAGGTTGCTGAAGGGAGATGGCACCTCATCTGCACACACAAGTTACCTAATCCCCGTGAATTCCGGACAGGGAGGCGATGAGCTCTCATGCTACATTCAGTCATATCGGATTCAGATCTGACGAGCTGCGGGCCAGCACATCGATTGGGGCTCGCCACTGTGTTCCTCGGAGCACTGTATCACACTGATAGCGTTGTGACATGGCGCATTATCTTGTTGGAAAATGCCACTGCTATAGGGAATCATGGTTGTCATGGTCTGCAGCCATCCTACAGTACCCCTTGGCCGCCATGGTGCCTTTCACGAGCTCCACTGGGTCCATGGATGCCCACGTGATGTTTTCCAGAGCACAGTGGAGCCGCCGCCAGCTTGTCTCCGTCCCACAGTAAACGTGTCAAGGAGGCGGCGGGTTGGCGCAGTCCCACCGGCAGGGTGGAGAACGTGTCGGGATTCATGAGGTCACGCAACGCTCCGCCACTGCGCCAACGTCCAGTGCCGATGGTGAAGTGCCCGTCTCTGCCGCAGTCGGCGATGCGGCGGTGTTGGCGCGTGCGTGCATCGTCGGCTGCGGAGCCACGTCGCTAGGAGTGTTTCGTTCGCTGCATGTTCAGACTGACCTGTTCCCTGCCCAGCATTGAGGTCTGACGTTAGTTCCGCCACAGTTCGCCACCTGTCCTGTTTCACCAGTCTGCCCAGCCCACGACGTCCGACGTGCGAAATGAGGGATGGCCGCCCAACCCCGCGGCGCCCGGAATTGGTTTCACCTTGGTTTCCACCACGTGTTGACGACACTCACCAATGCACAGTTTTCGAAATACTCGAGCCAAGCGTCCAGGGCATCACAATCTGCCCTCCGATACATCGTGCACCTTCCCCATTCTACACACGGCAGCACTCTCACTTATACTGCACGTACCATACGTGTGCCTGACTAGCAGTCATTCATCTCCAGGTGACGCTGCTATCGACTGGACGGATTTATATCGATAGCAGGTCGAGATCATAATGTTCAGGCTGATCAGTGCATATGGGCTGACAGCAAGTGCACACACAGCCATTCATCATAAAATCTCAAAACTATTTTACTGGTGCTTCTAACCAGGAGAATTCTATTGTCTGTACGGCGTTATTTCCCGAATGTACATTTAAGGCCCGTTTCACATTGGGACACTGGTGACGGTCACCGACAAAGATACATTCGTTTCAACTGGAGCGTTCACACCGGGACACCACACCGCCCACCGGGCCAACGTGACCCAGCAGTGACTCCACCCTGGCCACACGTGACAGACAGGGTCACTCTGTGTCCACAGCAGGCACCGCCGCACACGCATTGGTTTGCATTGGAGTGTTAGCATTGGGACGCAGATCACAGACACAGCGCTGCAGATTTGCCAACAGACACGCAGTCATTTCTGAGACAGTGCCGCGAAACATTCATTGTACATTATACTGTACACATTGTAGCCGCGCGCTTAGATTTGACTAACGGGGAAGACTTTATAAGTGCACTAGAACGTCGTCCTGTTATTTCAGATGTCAAAAGCGATACCTCTAGCAACAAAGTGGTCAAAACGATTGCGTGGCAAGAATTTATAACGAAGTTACACTACTGGCCATTAAAATTGTTACAGCAATAAGAAATGCAGATGATAAACAGGTATTCATTGGACAAATATACTATACTAGAACTGACATGTGAGTACATTCTCACGTAATTTGGGTGCATAGATCCTGAGAAATCAGTACCCCGAACAACCACCTCTATCCGTAATAACGGCCTTGATACGCCTGGCCATTGAGTCAAACAGAGCTTAGATGGCGTGTACAGGTACAGCTGCCCATGCAGCTTCAACGCGATACCACTCTTCAACAAGAGTAGTGAATGGCGTATTGTGACGAGCCAGTTGCTCTGCCACCATTGACCAGACGTTTTCGTGAGAGATCTGGAGAATGTGCTGGCCAGGCAGCAGTTGAACATTTTCTGTATCCAGAAAGACCTGTACAGGACCTGCAACATGCGGTCGTGCATTATCCTGCTGAAATGTAGAGTTTCGCAGGGATCGAACGAGGGTAGAGCCACGGAACGTAACATATCTCAAATGTAACGTCCATTGTTCAAAGTGTCCTCAATGCGAAAAAGAGATGACCGAGACGTCTAACCAATGCCACCCCATAGCATCACGCCACGTGATACGCCAGTATGGCGATGACGAATACATGCTTCCAATGTGCGTTCACCGCGATGTCGCCAAACACGGGTGAGACCATTATGATGCTGAAAACAGAACACGGATTCATCCGAAAAAGTGATGTTTTGCCATTCGTGCACCCAGGTGCGTCGTTGAGTACAGCATCGCAGGCGCTCCTGTCTGTAATGCAGCGTCAAGGGTAACCGCAGCCACGGTCTCCGAGCTGATAGTCCATGCTGCTGCAAACGTCGTCGAACTGTTCGTGCAGATGGTTGTTGTCTTGCAAACGTCCCCATCTGTTGACTCAGGGATCGATACGTGGCTGCACGATGCGTTACAGCCATGAGGATAAGATGCCTGTCATCTCGACTGCTAGTGATACGAGGCTGTTGGGATCCAGCACGGCATTACGTATTACCCTCCTGAACCCACCGATTCCATATTCTGCTAACAGTCAGTGGATCTCGACCAAGGCGAGCAGCAATGTCGCGATACGATGAACCGCAATCGCGACAGGCTTCACTCCGACCTCTATTGAAGTCGGAAACGTGATGGTACGCACTTCTCCTCCTTACACGAGGCATCACAACAACGTTTCACCAGGCAACGCCAGTCAACTGCTGTTTGTGTATAAGAAATCGGTTGGAAACTTTCCTCATATCAGCACATTGTAGGTGTCGCCATCGGCGCCAACCTTGTGTGACTGCTCTGAAAAACTACTCATTTGCGTATCACAGCATCTTCTTCCTGTCGATTAAATTTCGCGTCTGTTGCACGTCATCTTCGTGGTGTAGCAATTTTAATGGCCAGTAGTGTAGTTTCTGATTTCAATGAGAAGATAATGGTCGAAAAAAAACAAAATTGGTAAGTTGTTTCTTGTTTTTTCAAATTTAATACCTTATTTTTCGGACCATAAAAGAGTAGCGAAATTTAGTTGCTATGCCTGTAAAGGCTATGAGGGCAGTAACCTTCAAGCACATTTGCATCCCTTAGCCCTTTTATTTGCATTTACCACTATTAAGTGCACCTTTACACAGTTTTAATGCGATAAGAAGAGACAAAATTAATGAGCGTGGAAACCATGAACTCAGCACTACAGGTCGAATGAAGAAGGAATCCAAAAACATACTTATATTTCAAAATTTTCGTAACAAAATAAAGTGTGCGTCTTACCGTCGTCCGAAAAATACATTTAAAATGTTATTGTCCATTCTTTCACTTATCGTAGCAGTTCATCAAACGAAGTTTGCGACATTCGAAAGTACTGAAAAAACTTCTCATCTTGTCTCAGATCGACATAAGGAATGTTGTTGTGGTCTTCAGTCCCGAGACTGGTTTGATGCAGCTCTCCATGCTACTCTATCCTGTGCAAGCTTCTTCATGTCCCAGTACCTACTGCAACCTACATCCTTCTGAATCTGCTTCGTGTATTCTTCTCTTGGTCTCCCTCTACGATTTTTACCCTCCACGCTGCCCTCCAATACTAAATTGGTGATCCCTTGATGCCTCAGAACATGTCCTACCAACCTATCAATTCTTCGGGTCAAGTTGTGCCACAAACTCCTCTTCTCCCCAATCCTATTCAATACGTCCTCATTAGTTACGTGAGCTACCCATCTAATTTTCAGCATTCTTCTCTAGCACCACATTTCGAAAGCTTCTATTCTCTTCTTGTCTAAACTTTTTATCGTCCATGTTTTACTTCCATACACGGCTACACTCCATATAAATACTTTCAGAAAAGACTTCCTGACACTTAAATCTATACTCGATGTTAACAAATTTCTCTTCTTCAGAAACGCTTTCCTTGCCATTACCAGTCTACATTTTATATCCTCTCTTCTTCGACCATCATCAGTTATTTTGATCCCCAAATAGCAAAACTCCTTTAATACTTTAAGTGTCTCATTTCCTAATCTAATTCCATCAGCATCATACCACTTAATTCGACTACATTCCATTATCCTCGTTTTGCTTTTGTTGATGTTCATCTTATATACTCCTCTCAAGACACTGTCCATTCCATTCAACTGCTCTTCCAAGTCCCTTGCTGTCTCTAACAGAATTACAATGTCATCGGTGAACCTCAAAGTTTTTATTTCTTCTCCATGGATTTTAATATCTACTCCGAATTTTTCTTTCGTTTCCTTTACTGCTTACTCAATACTCAGATTGAATAACATCGGGGAGAGGCTACAACCCTGTCTCACTCCCTTCCCAACCGCTGCTTCCCTTTCATGCCCCTCGACTCTTATAACTGCCATCTGGTTTCTGTACAAATTGTAAATAGCCTTTCGCTCCCTGTATTTTGCCCCCACCACCTTTAGAATTTGAAAGAGAGCATTCCAGTCAACATTGTCACAAGCTTTCTCTAAGTCAACAAATGCTAGAAACATAGGTTTGTCTTTCCTTAATCTTTCTTCTAAGATAAGTCGTAAGGTCAGTATTGCCTCACGTGTTCCAGTATTTCTACGGAATCCAAACTGATCTTCCCCGAGGTCTGCTTCTACTAGTTTTTCCATTTCTCTGTAGAGAATTCGTGTTAGTATTTTCCAGCTATGGCTTATTAAACTGATAGTTCGGTAATTTTCACATCTGTCAACACCTGCTTTCTTTGGGATTGGAATTATTATATTCTTCTTGAAGTCTGAGGGTATTTCGCCTGTCTCATACATCTTGCTCACCAGCTGGTAGAGTTTTGTCAGGACTGGTTGTCCCAAGGCCGTCAGTAGTTCTAATGGAATGTTGTCTACTCCGGGGGCCTTGTTTCGACTCAGGTCTTTCAGTGCTCTGTCAAACTCTTCACGCAGTATCGTATCTCCCATTTCGTCTTCATCTACATCCTCTTCCATTTCCATAATATTGTCCTCAAGTACATCACCCTTGTATAAACCTTCTATATACTCCTTCCACCTTTCTGCCTTCCCTTCTTTGCTTAGAACTGGGCTGCCATCTGAGCTCTTGATATTCATACACGTGGTTCTCTTTTCTCCAAAGGTCTCTTTAATTTTCCTGTAGGCAGTATCTATCTTACCACTAGTGAGATGTGCCTCTACATCCTTACATTTGTCCTCTAGCCATCCCTGCTTAGCCATTTTGAACTTCCTGTCGATCTCATTTTTGAGACGTTTCTATTCCTTTTTGCCTGCTTCATTTATTGCATTTTTATATTTTCTACTTTCATCAATTAAATTTAATATTCCTTCTGTTACCCAAGGATTTCTACTAGCCCTTGTCTTTTTACCTACTTGATCCTCTGCTGCCTTGACTACTTCATCCCTCAAAGCTACCCATTCTTCTTCTACTTGTTTCCCCCATTCCTGACAATTGTTCGATTATGATCTCCCTGAAACTGTACAACCCCTGGTTCTTTTAGTTTATCCAGGTCCCATCTCCTTAAATTCCCACTTTTTTGCAGTTTCTTCAGTTTTAATCTACAGGTCATAACCAATAGATTGTGGTCAGAGTCCACATCTGCCCCTGGAAATGTCTTACAATTTAAAACCTGGTTCCTAAATCTCTGTCTTACCATTATATAATCTATCTGATACCTTTTAGTATCCCCAGGGTTCTTCCATGTATACAACCTTCATTCATGATTCTTAAACCAAGTGTTAGCTATGACTAAGTTGTGCTCTGTCCAAAATTCTACCAGGCGGCTTCCTCTTTCATGTCTTAGCCCCAATCCATATTCACCTACTACGTTTCCTTCTCTCGCTTTTCCTACACTCGAATTCCAGTCACCCATGACTATTAAATTTTCATCTCCCTTCACTATCTGAATAATTTCTTGTATTTCATCATACATTTCATCAATTTCTTCGTCATCTGCAGAGCTAGTTGGCATATAAACTTGTACTACTGTAGCAGGTGTGGGCTTCGTATCTATCTTGGCCACAATAATGCGTTCACTATGCCGTTTGTAGTAGCTTACCTGCATTCCTATTTTCCTATTCTTTATCAAACCTACTCCTGCATTACCCCTATTTGATGTTGTGTTTATAAGCCTGTAGTCACCTGACCAGAGGTCTTGTTCCTCCTGCCACCGAACTTCACTAATTCCCACTATATCTAACTTTAACCTGTCCATTTCCCTTTTTAAATTTTCTAACCTACCTGCCCGATTAAGGGATCTGACATTCCACGCTCCGATCCGTAGAACGCCAGTTTTCTTTCTCCTGATAACGACATCCTCTTGAGTAGTCCCCGCCTGGAGATCCGTATGGGGGACTATTTTACCTCCGGAATATTTTACCCAAGAGGTCGCCATCATCATTTAATCATACAGTAGAGGTGCATGCCCTCGGGAAAAATTACGGCCGTCGTTTCCCCTTGCTTTCAGCCGTTCGCAGTACCAGCACAGCAAGGCCGTTTTGGTTATTGTTACAAGGCCAGATCAGTCAATCATCCAGACTGTTGCCCTTGCAACTACTGAAGAGGCTCCTGCCCCTCTTGAGGAACCAAACGTTTGTCTGGCCTCTCAACAATACCCCTCCGTTGTGGTTGTACCTACGGTACGGCTATCTGTATCGCTGAGGCACGCAAGCCTCCCCACCAACGGCAAGGTCCATGGTTGGGGGGAATATAAAACAATACTTTCTCTAGCCGATGTCGTAGCAGTGAATGTAAGTGTAACGAACGTTTTGTCTTCATTCTCCTCCTACTCCTCTTGCTTAAAAGTACTAACAAAAGTTCCATCTCGATCGAGTTGGTTTCACTAACTAATCAGATGGTAAACCTGCGGTTTCGGACACCAGTGATCCAGGAGTGTTCATCACAATTACCGGTGACCGTCAATGGCGACCATCACCAGTGTCCCAAAGTGAAATGGGCTTAAGATTCGCTTATCTAATTCACTCAGAGACTATGATGTTTGAAATTTTCTCGGCAATCCGAGGTATTGTATTCCCTTGCACAGCACTTACTTGCTGCAGTTTTGACTTGAAAATATAAGGTTGTGCTTCTGACGAAAGATCGGCGGCTATAGACATCGTCACCCGTCTGCATTGCCAGAAGTTGTCTGTTCATTGTATGCGCCAAGAAAAACTCATGTCTGATACTGCCTAAGCTGTTAAGAGTAACAACTGTGATTACAGGCTGTGTGTCATCGAAAGGTGTGTGACTGACATAAATCGTGTCTTGTGCTACGGCTTTGCGTTAAGGAACACATAAAACACCGCAGACAATTTTCGATTCGTAGTGTGCCAAAAATGTGTTTAGGCAGCAGGGTTGAATATTCCAAGATAACAGCACGCACAACACCTACCAAACAGGTGGTTACAGAGTATTCGAGCTTGAGTTTGTTTATGAGCTGTAAATGAATTCATTAACGCCCAGCTCCGAGTGTTTCTTCAATGGAAAAAAAACTGAGATTTCATCGCTCTTACATATCTGTGTCGCATTGGTACATTCGCGTTGCAGGATCTGTCAATCTGGAAGACGTAGAATTCATGTTGCTCTCTCTCTTTCCGCTGTTTCTCTCCAACCACCTCCCCTCCCCTCTCCGTTTTCCGCCGCCCTCCTTCCAGTAAAACGCCGTTGCTATTCCATTTGCCTCGGGTGAGACAACCGTTCAGCGCCGCGGTCGATGGGCCCCGGAAGCAAAACAAAAAAAGAGAGAGAGTCGCGGGGTTTCCCCTGCGGCGCGGGGGCGGCGACAACCGCAACCCAGTGCAGCCACCCGGCGCCGGCCGCGCTTTATTGCGGTCGCGCCGGCGGCGGAAGTTGGTAGCCCTGCGCGGCGCCCCGCCCTGTCCGCCCGGAAAATAAATGTCCAGAGTTGGCAACGTAATTTCTGGCCGCTACACGTGCACGGCCACTTGGCAAACAAACAACTGTACTCTTGCAACTCGCCAAAACACACGCACACACAGAGAGGATGTAAAAAGCGGCCTGCGCCGCCGCGGGCCGCAGTAATTATTCACTTAAACATGCTCGCGGGCCCCTTGCAGTAATTGCTCCCATTCCGCAGCGCGAGAAAACTCGCCCCGCCGCTTATCGAGATAACTAAATCTGGCGCCCGCCGCCCTTCCGGGCTTTATTTCGGCTGATGGCGTTCGCATTGCGCCGGCGGCCGTTAGTTAAATGCCGGGCTTATCTGCCGTCGCTGGCGGCGTCCATCACGCTTCGCGATCCGACACTGACCGCGCCCGCGTTCTACGGCGGGCAGGTCCCAAACTCATTAACTGCCCCTCTCCGTTGCTCTCGTAATACGCGACAACAACCTCAAAACGGAATTCTTTGCGTCTGATCAGCTAATCTTTGGCAGTACCGACGTTGCTCATTTTCAGGGTACCCTACCTCAATTGGTAAAAACGAAACCATTGTAGAATCACTTTGTTGTCCGTTTGTTTGTTAAGCCCCCCTTTTTTTAGGAGTAGGTAGAGGTGTCCAGTTGAAATTCGCGTCAAAGACCGAGGTATAATAAAAAAATTAATCTTCTCAGTTAACCCAATCAAAAGATATGATCATCTGCTAAGACACTTCTTTCTCAAGAAACAGTAGACCTGTCAAGTTGAAATATGTGCATTAAATACTAACTCTACTGTTCCTTGGCGGTGCAAAAATTTAAACTTCTAAGTCAAACGCAGTCATCAAATGATACGGCCATTTATGCCACACATTCTGATGCTCACAAACTCCATCATCACAACTTAAATAAACGATCTATATACATAATTAAGTATGTACAGAACTCTCAGGGCGGGAGGGCGGTTATAATTAAACTAACGGTGCTCCATAGTGCTGCAGTACGGGCTGTATACATCACAGGACGTCACAGCCTTGATGACAGCTTTCTCTCTCGAGGGCATACGTTCAATCAGGTGCTGGAAGGTTTCTTGGAGAACTGTAGCCCATTCTTCACGGAGTGCTGCACTGAGGAGAGGTATCGATGTCGGTCGGTGAGGCCTGGCACGAAATCTGGGTCCCAAAACATCCCAAACCTGTTCTATACGATTCAGGTCAGGATTCTGTGAAGGGCGAGTCCATTACAGGGATGTTCTTCTCGTGTAACCGCTTTGTCACAGGCCGTGCATTACGAACAGGTGCTCGATCGTGTTGAAAGATGCCATCGCCATTGCCGAACTGCTCTTCAACAGTGGGAAGCCAGAAGGTGCTTCAAACATCAATGTAGGGCTGTGCTGTGATAGTGCCACGCAAAACAACAAGGGGTGGAAGCCCACTCCATGAAAAACACGACCACACCATAACACGCACTCGTTCACTGACGTTCACTGGGCGCTCGCTACGCCCACACCCTGCCATCGGACCGCCACATTGTGTACTGTAATTCGTCACTCCACACATCGTTTTTCCACTCTTCAATCGTCCAATATTTACTCTCTTTACACCAAGAGAGGCGCCGTCTGGCATTTACCGGGATGGGAAACCGCTCGACCATGAAATCCAAGTTTTCTCACCTCCCACCTGTCATAGTACTTGCAGTGGATGCTGATGCAGTTTGGAATTCCTGTGTGATGGTCTGGATAGATGTGTGCCTATTACACATTACTACCCTCTTCAATTGTCGGCGGCCTCGCAGTCAACAGACAAGTTTGGCCTGTACGCTTTTGTGCTGTACGCGTCCTTTCTCGTTTCCACTTCACCATCACATCGGAACAGTGGACCTAGGAATGTTCAGGAGTGTGCAAAACTTGCGTACAGACGTATGACACAAGTAACAACCAATCACCTGACCACATTCAAAGTCCGTGAGTTCCACGGAGCGCCCCATTCTGCTCTCTCACGATGTCTAATGACTACTGAGGTCGCTGATATGGAATAGCTGGCAGTAGTTGGCAGAAAAACACCTAATATGAAAAACGTGTATTTTTGGGGGTGTCCGGATACTTTTGATAGTGTAATTGCACGGACTGCTCTAACGTCCTTCCTAAAATGGAATGTAGGCATGAATTGAGATTTGTGGTAGGGCGGTCATTGGACTAAGTCTGTGCAGATATTCCGCCATAGTGCCATTGTGGTATGGTGTTCAGCACATTCGTATAATAAGCAAGAGACCCAGGTTCAAGCCCTCCTGTTGGCACAAATTTTAATTCGTTACTTCAGCTTCTATACTTATCGAAGATAAAGCAATGTCTCATATGTCTCCAGGAAAACGTACTTCCATCATTGTTGGTATGTTCGTTAAGCAATACGACCACAAAGCATACCGAAAAAAAGAATAGTTCGCCTTTCTGCCACCAGGCGAAAATGTCGCACTCTATGCAGTCAGAATGTGAAATGTATCCTGATTCGGCGCCAGTATGGTGTTTTCACTTGCCGATGCATGTTCATATCTTTTGCGGTGTGATTGTTGGTGTAAAGGGTTAAGAAGTTTGAAGTTTTCCATACGAACCACAAGGGCTCTCGAGAAGAAAGACCCAGCATTGCTAATAACGTCGTTTTATCAGAACGGCAGCAACAGCGGCGCTGGATTGCGGGAATATCACCGACAGAAACAGCTGGGAAGAGGGTCCACTGTCAGTAAATGGTTTAAAGTAAACGACCAAGAAATTTGAAGAAACCGATGAAATAGGTGGTGCAGTAGGGAGAGGAAGGTGATAATTTATGAAATTGCTGTAGCTTTAGCCGACCGTGCAGCACATGCCTCAAATTCTGGAGACAGTGCTCGAGCTGTGTCACAGGAATTCTCTCTCCCGTGGTCTACAAATCAAGAGAATTAAAAAAAGTTAAACCGGCACTGCTACAAGATTCAGAAGGCGCCCCAAATGAAGCCAAATGAACGCTACAACGCCGTGACTTCGCCCCTTTGTTTTCTGGCACGCATATTATTGGATGACGGCCAAGGAATGTTCTTCGGAAGGACGACGCACATTCTATTCTGCACCGTGCGTTAAGGCACAGAACTGTCGCTTATGGGGTTCTACCCTGCCATATATTGTGCACGACCACCCGCTGCATTCAACTTATGTGACTGTGTGGTTTCGCGAGCTCCATCATCGTCGGTCCGTGTTTCTTCTAGGAGGTGACACCCCACGGGCCTGTTAGGTGTACAGTGATACCTGCACGTTAAGAGGCCCTCCCTTGCAACAAGTGATCCCAGATTTGCGAGAATGCAACTGTGTCCCCACCACTGTTTTCATGCAAGATAAAGCAACACCTCATGTCGCTTGACAGCTGAAAGATTTGCTTCGAAATACCTTCGGTAATGAGCGCATCATCTCTATGAAATTTCAAGATGCGTGTCCCTCCATGTCCTCCGATCTAAATTCCCAAACAGAGTACTTCGTATATGTCAAATATCTGCACCTGGCACGTCTGCCCATGACCTAACTGTGACGACGTACACGCTAGAATGTCCCAGACAGAAACCGCAACTGACTGCACAACAAGACTTCAGACGCATTAATTTTATCTGAACTTTTAACTGAGGGGCTAGAAATATTTTGGGGGACGTCTCCTATTCCCTTCTCCAAAGTAACCGAAAAACAGCAAGGATTAATTACAGATTTACTCAACTAAATGACGAATATATTTTCCTAAGGACCAGAAAAATATGAAGGAAACGTAAACCTTGACTAACTGAAACAGCTCATCAATCTCAAGAAATGCACATCGGGAATACACACTGCACACCAAGCCTGAAAATCATATTGCTTACAAACGTAACAGTAAGTCAAGTTGTGAGAAATGCAGAATTCAGGCATGCCCTCACTTTTAAATGACAACAGAAGTAGACCAGCTGTCTTATGGAAAAAGCCATGTGGTTTTGGTACAGACAAAGTAAAAGCTGCAGCTGATCCCATTGTCCCATCTGAAGAACTACACCAGTATTTCACATTGCCTATAACCACAATTGAACCAGAAACGAAGCATAGTCTCATTGATTATATTATGGAGGTAACTGTGGCAACGAAAAATACTATCTGAAGCACATTGCTTGAAATACCATCGGGAGGGGGGGGGGGGGGGGGCGGCAGTAGATCATAGATCATTATCTGCTGGACACGATGGCATCACTGTGGAAATGGTGAAGCTTATTATTAACCCACTGCTATAGCAGGTATCTTCAATCACTACTTAAGCAAAATGTTTGGAAACAGGGACTATTTAAACCACCACCTAAAAAGGATGTTGCCACAACACACACTGATTATAGACCTATTTGCGCTCTTCCTAAACTGCACAATATCTTAGAAAATATAGTCCATTACCATCTAACGAACTACCTAACTACAGTCAACCTACTAGAGCACTACGAATCAGGTTTCCCTAAACATCGCCTTAATAAAGGTAGCAGGTGGCCTGAAAATTGTCACGGACGCACAAGAGGCGACGATTATGTATTTATTAGTCTGCAGCAATGGCTTTGACACTGTCGACTTCTACATTTTATTTGCTAAACTGAATAGCCTAAATTTCTCGCCAAGTGCAGTGCAACGGTTAAGTTATAGCCGGCACCATGAAGGCATCATGGTGACAAGAGGTATCAGGTGTCCCCCACGGTTCGGTATTACGTCTTATGCTATTTTCGTCAATGGCGTGTCATCAGTTTTGTCCTACTGCAAATACCCCATGTACGCTTATGACCTCCCATTGTAAGCGTAAAACCAATAAACCTGAAGTCAGCTGTGGGGGATCTCAGTACCGACCTGTGTGCTCAATCAATATGGGCTCAGCGTATAGAGTTAATGAGCACCCGATACAAAACCCAAGCGGTACTAGTTAGTCATTGTAGGCTGATTAGTCTAATATATCGGGAATCTTTAATCCTAACTGGGATCAGCTCATGTTCTTCAGGAAAGAGTCAAAGAGCAATAACAGATGAAAATCTGAATTGGACTGCGCACTTAACTGCAGTGTGTAAGAAGGCATCAGCATCTCTGTATCCCCTACGAAAATATAATAATCTCTTCCCTCCTGACCTGAAAAAGACACTTGTACAAACATTTACACTTCAGATTATTGATTACGACGATGTTATCCTACAGGGCCTTTCTCAGAAGCTTACGGGGCATGTAGCTGCTTATGGATAACTGTGTTTGTTAGACCTCTAACGTTAGACTCTTTGATGATATTTCACCATAATATTCACAGCTGCCATGCCTGCGTGTAGACAAGTGCAAGTATTTCCATGCCTACTCACTTCTCTACTGTCTTATCAACGTACACTCTCCCTCATGACTCTCCTCGATCTTAACGCTCTTCTGTCCCGCCCCATTGTTCAGCTGCTTTCTCGAAGTCCTTATCAGTAGCCGGTACTCGACTCTGGAGTAATCTCCCACGTAATATTAAAGAACTGAATAACATCTTCAGCTTCAGAGAGTTAATGACATATCTATTAAAGCAACAATAAGGACTACCATTGCCCCTTTATTTGTTACCCTTGTACATCCTTCTTTCCAATCAGATCTTCATTTCCCAGTATATTTAGATGGTGACGTTCCTTAAATTTCCATTCCCAGAACTCGATGTATCAGGAAATATTTACTTTGTAGACATATAAAGCCTTTTTACCTGATACCTGTCACTATAATTCTTTTTTATTTCGTATTTTAATAAAAAAAATTATTTTGTATTTTAATATATTTTTTTTTCTTCTCTCTACCCACATCCACCACTGCTGGAGGCTCACCTCCAACTGCGCAACGCTACGCGCTGTTCACATCCAGCCGTCCAACACTACAATAGCAAACAACAATGAAAACCAGCCACAGTCTGCACACAGCACAGCCAGTGATTTTCATACCGAGCGCTACGTGGCGTTACCAATATAAAAACCTAAACAGCCTACTTACAAAGGGTGGTGCTAGTAGAGTGGACTATAACGATGAAAATCAGGTTTGCTTTAAATACGAGCTGTAACGGTTGTGGACGGACTTGTCTCGCCCGGTATGAAAATCACTGGCTGTGCTGTGTGCAGTCTGTGGCTGGTTTGCATTGTTGTTTGCTATTGTAGTGTTGGACGACTGGATGTGAACAGCGCGTAGCGTTGCGCAGTTGGAGGTGAGCCGCCAGCAGTGGAGTCTGTCAGACTACAATACCTTTAAAGCGACATAGATGCCATTATGAAATCTCACTGAGTTTGAATGGGGCCGTATAATAGGAATACGAGAAGCTGGATGATCCTTCTGTGATATTACAGAAAGACATGGCACAAATGTAGCCAATGTGTGACAACAAAGACATAACCCCACATTGTGAGGTGTGTGCATCTGGGGCAGGTCTGCACCCAGGGGCAAACCTTTCGGTTGGGTTGGGTTGACTTGAGAGAAAGAACCAAACAAAGAAGTCATCGGTCTCATCGAATTAGGGAAGGATGGGGAAGGAAGTCGGCCGTGCCCTGTCAAATGAACCACCCCACCATTTGCCTGAAGTGATTTAAGGAAATCACGGAAAACGTAAGTCAGGGTGGTCGAATGAGGGATTGAACCGTCGTCCTCCCAAATGCGAATCCAGTTTGCTAACCACTGCGCCACCTATTGTTCTCCTTTGATTGGTAGGTCATTAACATATTGTTCTCCTTTGATTGACAGGCCCTTAACCTATTGTCCTGCTAAAAGGATCCTTCCTTTTGAGTGACAGGTCCTTAACCTATTTTTCCCCTGTCCCTCAGAAAACCTTCAGCCAACCCCCTCCCTGTGACTGCTACAGGTACACTTTCAGGTCTGGGTTATTGGAATAGCCCCTCTCACTCTTATCAATTTGACTGACTACTTAATTAAATTGACCAAATAATTAACCTCTCCACCTCTCTCCACCCTGCCAGAAATTGGTGGAAAAAAGACTCAGTTGACTGGTCATTTGGAGGTAATTTGATAGTAGTTCATGGAATATTGTTTGAACAATTGAGACAATGTATAGAATATTGCTTTGAACAATTTGTCAGGAAATCGATTGCAGTGTATGGAATATTGTATTAACAGTTTCGACAGTTTGTGGAATATTGTTTATTTCAACAATGTATGGGATTCAAGGCAGTGGAAATTGATGGACAGCAAGGATCTCAGAACAAGAAATTCAAGGGTATGTTGTTTATTTATAAAACATTCAGCTTCCAGGGGATGGATTTCTCTTGCTCATCATTCTCAGCTCTTTGGAAAAATGTAGGCCTTGTAAAAATTAATTACATTGGGCAAAAATGTGGCATATCCTAGTGTTGACACTGTATTATGGGTGTCTTAACATAATGTTTGGTCCTTTGTTGGCACTTAACCTATTGTTCTGTTAAGTGGTTTTCCATGTCACCCCCATCCACTTGAACTATTATACCGCCATTGGTACTAAATTAAGTAATTAGTTATGTCCATCCACCTTTTCCTGGTACACTTTTCGAATTTCACACGCTTTTGAACGCCATTTCTGGCGCTCTATTCTTTGTCCCCCACCCACACTCCCCTTAAACTACTGTATTGATCTTAACTTGCTGTTCTGCTACATTTCACCCACCCACGCACATGCTGTCCTTAACTACTGTACCGCTAACACCATGTACATATAAAAAATTCATGCAAATTAATTAAATCGACATCCTCCAGATGTATGGGGTAGCTTTTTAATTCCCAGCATCCTATTGTTGTTGAAATCGATGGAATATAGTTTAAATAAAAGATCGCTAGTGAAAAGTACATCCTGACACCCAACACCCTACCCAGATGACGCCAACTCCGCACACCTCCAGGAGAAGCAAAGTGACGACGAATCCACATGCGGGTGTCAGTTGGGGTCACGTAAGGATGTGGCAGTGGCGTCGCTTTCATACTGAGAAAAACCTATCAGAACGCGTGTTCACTAGGCACCGTTGCTGGCGTGATGTCACACAGCTTTCGTGCCTTCGCGTCCAGTGAGATGGTTACCCAGTGGCTGTCCCTCTCATGCGCAGCTAAAAGGTTGTCAGTGTTAGACTGACATCACATGTCAATGTAAATAACAGCCAAGTCTCCCTCTGGATGCACTATAGAAATCTGTTGCAATGCTTCCCAGAATAACATACACTCCTGGAAATTGAAATAAGAACACCGTGAATTCATTGTCCCAGGAAGGGGAAACTTTATTGACACATTCCTGGGGTCAGATACATCACATTATCACACTGACAGAACCACAGGCACATAGACACAGGCAACAGAGCATGCACAATGTCGGCACTAGTACAGTGTATATCCACCTTTCGCAGCAATGCAGGCTGCTATTCTCCCATGGAGACGATCGTAGAGATGCTGGATGTAGTCCTGTGGAACGGCTTGCCATGCCATTTCCACCTGGCTCCTCAGTTGGACCAGCGTTCGTGCTGGACGTGCAGACCGCGTGAGACGACGCTTCATCCAGTCCCAAACATGCTCAATGGGGGACAGATCCGGAGATCTTGCTGGCCAGGGTAGTTGACTTACACCTTCTAGAGCACGTTGGATGGCACGGGATACATGCGGACGTGCATTGTCCTGTTGGAACAGCAAGTTCCCTTGCCGGTCTAGGAATGGTAGGACGATGGGTTCGATGACGGTTTGGATGTACCGTGCACTATTCAGTGTCCCCTCGACGATCACCAGAGGTGTACGGCCAGTGTAGGAGATCGCTCCCCACACCATGATACCGGGTGTTGGCCCTGTGTGCCTCGGTCGTATGCAGTCCTGATTGTGGCGCTCACCTGCACGGCACCAAACACGCATACGACCATCATTGGCACCAAGGCAGAAGCGACTCTCATCGCTGAAGACGACACGTCTCCATTCGTCCCTCCATTCACGCCTGTCGCGACACCACTGGAGGCGGGCTGCACGATGTTGGGGCGTGAGCGGAAGACGGCCTAACGGTGTGCGGGACCGTAGCCGAGCTTCATGGAGACGGTTGCGAATGGTCCTCGCCGATACCCCAGGAGCAACAGTGTCCCTAATTTGCTGCGAAGTGGCGGTGCGGTCCCCTACGGCACTGCGTAGGATCCTACGGTCTTGGCGTGCATCCGTGCGTCGCTGCGGTCCGGTCCCAGGTCGACGGGCACGTGCACCTTCCGCCGACCACTGGCGAAAACATCGATGGACTGTGGAGACCTCACGCCCCACGTGTTGAGCAATTCGGCGGTACGTCCACCCCTCCTCCCGCATGCCCACTATACGCCCTCGCTCAAAGTCCGTCAACTGCACATACGGTTCATGTCCACGCTGTCGCGGCATGCTACCAGTGTTAAAGACTGCGATGGAGCTCCGTATGCCACGGCAAACTGGCTGACACTGACGGCGGCGGTGCACAAATGCTGCGCAGCTAGCGCCATTCGACGGCCAACGCCGCGGTTCCTGGTGTGTCCGCTGTGCCGTGCGTGTGATCATTGCTTGTACAGCCCTCTCGCAGTGTCCGGAGAAAGTATGGTGGGTCTGACACACCGGTGTCAATGTGTTCTTTTTTCCATTTCCAGGAGTGTAGAATGCATTCTTCCTAGCGACCTTAACAGGACAGTCCCTCTGTCACGTGTAACGTCCTGCATTCGACATATGTCTTAGAAATGGTAATCGTTCGCCCTTGTTCTCATCGCTAAAAGTTTTCATCATTTCTGTGCATGCTTGTGAAAATTCCCTTGATCATAAAAGCATTCTTGTTGTTTTGAAAGAGAGCACTGTCCAGTCACAAAGGGGAAAATCAGAACAATTACCCAAACAGAATTCGCATGCTGTCAGAAATGGTCTGTACAGGCTCCTGTTTCCCAACACAAAGGATGTCTTGTGAACGAATGGAGCATTCTGATTGGCTCTTACTGAATTTACCTGCGAAACTGCTGCTGCTGCCTATGTGGGAAAATTGTCGCTATTTCTTTGTGGACAAGACATCAGTGGCAGAACTATTTTGTACAGATCATCATATTGCACTGACAGTTAAACGCTGCAACACTGCTCTACAGATGATCAAATGCATCGCATGTACTCACCATGTTGCAGTGCAGTGCCAACGGAGGATACTGCCACCGTAAACGTGGCTCATGATGGCAGCTGCAGAAACTGCCAGCCAGAGAGGCCAACCAGCTGTGGACGACCTCCCACCCCAGGACGACCTGAGTGGCACGAGTTTGAATACTATCAACACCCCCAGCGAAAACATCTGTCATATTCAATCTTCTCAAATTCCCACAGAGTACACATCCAACACACGCAGTCCTGAAGGTGAAGCAACGCTAACGGTATTAGTTCACTATTCACCGATGCAGGGAGAGACTTGAGCCACATTGTGATAAGCTGAAGGCTTTCTCAGTGTCTCTGAACTGGTGTACAAACGCTGGCTCGGTTCTGTTTCTGTTTCTGTTTCTGTTTCTGGCCTCTACCGGCTTGCTTCCTTGCTTTCTACACCCATCACCAGACTCGAATTACAAGAACATGTGTGTTTTCACATGGTTTGCCACAATATCATACCATTTTCGCGACAGTTCTTGATATCAAGCACTTAGCAGTAAGCTACCGATAGCTTGCACGCTGTAATTCCGAAGTCAGAGACTGGAAATTATTTCTTCAAAAACCTGAACTGTAGGTAAGTGGAGCGTACTGAAAATACCACCGACACAGTACCGAAATTGTTACGTGAATTATGGCCACTGCTTTTAGTTTGTCTTATAAGCTAAGATTCAGACCTGAATATTACTCGTTTGCTCTGCGTTTACTTATTTACTTATTTGCAACAGCAATGGCGAATTACTGTTGCTGTGATGAATGCAAATGAAAACGCATAAATGGAAGAAATGTTCCTTTCAGTAGGTGAGCACCACAGAGGTCTAATTGCAGTGGAATGACCAGAAAAAGCCGCCGTGTGTGTCGAAACATTGAGGCACGGAGTGCCCAGGCAGTTAATCTATTCAATGTATAGATATAGCTGTGTTGAAAGCTTTACGAATTGTAGATGACCTCAGAATATACAGATCATCAAAACCAGTTTGCTTACTTCCTTTTAAAATGAAATCATTCCCCTTTGAGCCGTTAAAACATTATTTATTGTGGAACTTACTGGCAGATTAAAACTGTGTGCTGCACCGAGATTCGAACTCGGGACCTTTACCTTTCGTGGGCATGTCCTCTACCATTTTTTAGTTTTGTTTTTTCTTTTATACGTCATTTTGTTCTATATTGTTCGTTGAACGTGTTCGGGGCGGACGTCCCGATGACATCCATTTAGGTGGTTCCTTGATTCATTCGCTCAGTTTTTTTGTTACAGTGAGTAGCTAACCCTCTGGCCGAACGTGCTTAGCTACCGTTCCGGTATTTTTTGTTCGCTGCGGACATCCCAAGGCATCTGTTCAAGTTCATTGTTGACCTGTTCACTCGTTTTTTTTTATCCCTCCAACATGTTACCTGTCATAATTTATACTGCCAACGCTGAAGTACGGAACAGGTGGTATTACAGTATGGGGATGTTTTATGTGGTTATGGGTAGTTCTCTTTATTCTTCTAAGACAGCATTCAATTGGGAAGGATATGAACTCATTTTATAGCATTATTTACTGTGTTCAGTGGAGGAACAATGCAGAGGCGATGATTGTCTCCATCAGCCCGACAATGCACCCCGCCGTAAAGCAGAATCCGTGGAGCAATGGTACGTGGACCTACCATTCAGACCCCTGACTTAGTGTCGCCAGCAGAGTACAAACCAACACAGAGGCGATTTGTGTGCACACCTCGTATTGATGTCCCTTGATAGATGTCCGCGTACGTATAGTCAGATAATGTATTGATGTCGATGGATACCTTACAATGGCTCTTCAGTTGACACTTGCTCTTTTTCTGGTTTATTCAGTGCTCGAATTACTGATATTTTTGTGCGTTGGTATTGACGCAGACAACACTATATAGTAAAAGAGGCAAACCTCTAGCCACGAGAAGTGGAGCTCTCTGAGCAGAAAACGGAAGCGCCGGAGGCAACGAAACGACAGGCCGTATTCAGAAAGTACACATTTGTTTCATGCGGATTCGAGTAAATGCAGATGTACCACACAACAGTTAGAATGGCGACTGATTGAACCGTCACCCGAAAAACTGCAAATTACCGACGCTGCCGCTCTGCTTTGCATGCCCTCTGTTAATCGTTTACAAATCACTCGAATCTTTTCGGTCTTCGCGCGTTTGCTATGCATTGATGCAGTCCAGTATGCATTAACTTGCTGTACGGCTGTACGGTTGTGCGCTGTTACCACTATTTATGAGCCACATTCATATGCAACGCGTTCTGTGCCGGGGTGCCGCTGGAACTGAAGCTTCACTGGAGAATGACTCGTTGCCTTCTGGACTATTGGTCAGGCTGACTTCCTAAGGTTGTACGGTTACTTGTTAACCTCAATCTCTTATTGTACTGGAGAAGAGATGACATCTATCTCTAATGTGATATCAAATTATTTTGTTTCTGTGTTTTAAAAATCTCGTTGCCGGCGGGGGTGTGCCAGTTTGGCTTTTTATCTTATGTGGGAGCTTCTCAGTTACCAATACAGGCTGAGTAGAATCCGTTCTAGATCTTTTCTCAGTTAAAAAAATCTGAGAAGATCACTGGTAATCGAACCATGGACTTCAGAGTCAGTACGCAATGGCGCTACTCAGTAAACCACTACATTTTTATAGTATTACAAAGGGTGACCATTAATAAAAGAGACAAGCTACAGGGACGGGTACCTGACTGGAAAGTGAGGAATAAAGGGCTCATGAAAATGTGTCCGGAAGTGAACGCTGTGCGTTCAACGACAGCGAATCGTCCCGGAACACAGTACAGAGCTGCATCGCATCCACGTCACAACAGATCTTCAAAGGGACCTCCTTGGGATTGCAGGTGATACAGATAGTAGCGGTTGTCATGCAGGATACACATAATCCTATTTTGGCTTACACGATGTTGGCGGGCCACTTGCCTGAAACTTGTGCTAGGGCTCATCTCAATATCCTGTAGGACACGATCCTCCAGACCTGGTGTACGCGCGGTCTGCCGCCTCCGTGTCTGACAGGAACCATGGTCACACAAACGCCCAAAGGCTTGAAATGTTGTGTGAAGTGGTTCATGCCTGTGAGGATACACAGACGTCATCTCTGCTCGTTCCCGACGTGAACACCGGACCATCCTGCTGCCTGCAGTACGCTGCGTCAGTCAGACAGCCTGCAACACACACGGGACACACGGCACGTGCTCAGAATAAGTGCTCTTTGTCAGCGCCCTCTACCGTGGCAGTCATGTATTTCCGGACGCATCTTCTTAGGACCTTCCTTCCTCCAATTCCAGTCAGGAATCCGTCCCTACAGCTTTCCGGTTTTATTAATTTTCCTCATATGAGTTTTTACAGCCTGATTAAAGCAGAAGAATTGCTGACAAAGAATATGATTTTCGTAAGACAATCTATCTATCTATATCCGAATCCCGCTCCAGCTACTGCCGGTGTCGAGTCCTATCCGCTAGGCTCGGTCCTCCCACCACTTTTCTTCCTCCACTTGCTGCCAGCTCTCACATCTCCTTTCCACAGATATTCCCACTCCCATTTTCCACCGTGTTCTTGGGCGCCCTCTACGTCTTTTCCCATCCATCTTTAGTCCTTCCATAATTTTGGGGAGTCTCTGCCCATGCATCCTCTTAACATGCCCATACCATCTTAATCTCTTGTTTCAATTTCTGCTCTCATACTTTCTTGTTTAAGGTCCTTTGTAATCTCTACATTCCTTACTCTATCCATTCTTGTTTTTCCCTTAACTGCTCTGAGAAATTTCATTTCCCCTGCTTGCAGTCTGCTCCAGTCCCTTTCTGTCATTTTCCATGTTTCTCCACCATAGGTGACAATAGGGAAGTATTAATTCTTATACATAAGGAGTTTTGCTTTTCCTGAAACTTCCTTATTCCAATTCAGGTGTTTTATTGTTTGATAGAAATTGCCTCCCTTCTGTAGCATCCTATTAATTTCGTTAGTTATTCTTCCACCCCCAGATATTTCACTCCCAAAATAAGTGAAACTTTCTACCACTTTGAGGGGTTCTCCATTCAAGGTAATATTTCCGTTGATCCCTTTCTCTCTTCAAAATAACATTACTTCACTCTTATCTTTATTTATTTTTAATCCATACCTTTTCATTATTTCCTTCCACGATTCAACCTGTAACTGTACATCTACTTCTTTATCATCCCATTCGTAAGACTATTGGCGTGAAATTACAAATGTTCCGGAATTTTTTGAACAGATCTCGTATTTCGGTCTATAATGACAATGTTCAGATCTGAACAAAACAGAAGCAGCTTTATATTATACAAATGTGATTAAGGCAAAGTCAACAGATAGTCCAAAAACACCTTGTTTTTATCACTAATAGAAAAACTTATTTTCTTCCGTTCTCCTCTTAGCCAAGCTGTGCAATCATCAAATTGACCTTCCTCAGTCCAGGTTGTAATATCTCTTTATATTCGATGAATTATTCTCATACAGTTCTACCCTTGAATGACGTTTACAAAACTCCTATCTTCATACTCGCCGAATCCATGCGCAAAATAGTTTCATACAATAGCTATGCCATGAGCGCATAATTATTCTTTGTAGTACTCTCTCTCTGGTGGTTGTTAGAAGAAAAAAAGCTTCCGGGATTGTCTTCGTGCCGATTAACCTCAGCTTTGTTTGAAGAACTGTAATCTGATTATTGAGATTTATGACGGAAGATAACTGATACGAAATTGTACGCTTAAAAGGGAAATATATATATGTATATTGCTCCTTCACACAAAAGGTGTCTATTTAACATTTGATAATTAATGATATTCATCGATATATTGCGTATTTGTTAATCAGAAGGGAACTTCCGAAAGACTGGATACGAACCTGCATTTAATAATTCAAGAGCTCCATTACTTCTTCAGAAGATTAAACTTCATCAAAGCCAAATATCCGCTTGATCTGAGGTTTCCCGACTGATTATACAACGCTCCCAAAATTACGAGGCATTTTCTTTGTACAGATTAGCAGACTGCCGCTAAGCACGAGCCTGCAGAGAAGAAGAATCATCTTCTAACAAGTAAAATTTCTGAATCATTTTGAGTGACTGAGCTATGACTGTGTTTCATATTATGAATGATTGATTGCTCGAACGAATTGAGAACTAAATAGATAGGAGGAAAAATTATAAGGTGATATATTGAGGACAAGGTATGCTGACGTTCTTCATTCTTGAATTTACATACAAGAAGTCATCTTGTAGGTTAACAAAAGTCTTCCTCGAAAAAAAAGGCCCTCTTCCATAGACTGTTAAGTCTTCGTCCAGGCATCAATAATAAATACCGTACAGCGTCTAGAATCCACCATCGAAGAACCAAAGTTGTCCTTCAGAAAATTAAACTTCTTCTTTTGAATGATAACAACTCTTTTTTAATAAATTGAAAAAATATTATTTCAATGAACTGAGCCTCTTCTTCTGAAAACGCAAAAACTCTTATATAAGAAAATCTAAAAACATCTCTTTGGAAACAATTTAAAACACTTCTTTGAGAAAAAACTAAAACTTCTTCATTGAGGAAGATAAAAATAGGTTTTCTTCAGAAAAAACTGAATTCCCTTGGTCAGAAGAAACCTAAAGTTTTTGCACTGGAAATGTGAGATATTTTTTCAACTAATCAAACTCTGAGAAATGATTGTCCTACACACATGCCACAGCAAGTGAATATAATATTCTTTATCAAAACTAGACATGATTGTCTCAATGGGATTTCCGCGATCGTTCTTTCAATGACACGTTTGAGGCTAGCTGCCCATCTTCAGATTATATATTGCAGGCACAGAACTATCGGTTCACTCTCATAATTGTTATGACATTGAACCGATAGTTCTGCACTGGTAAGTTACTCTGTAACTGCAATATATGATCTGAAAATGGGCAGCTAGCCTGAAACCGGTCAATGAAAATTTAAAAAAAAGCGATAAAAGACTGAAATGCCATATTTTTATAATATTCTTTAACGAGAACAAAGTTCCATACAGAGTTCTCAGATATTATCTTCAACTTGTGTAGGTGTTATTTTCAGTACATTTTATTTTTAATTGGTTGAATGAGAGATTCCAGAAAATTATCTGCAATTTACTTACAGTGAACTATACAATTTTTGTACACTCCACAAAAGTAGACAAAGGATGCGATGACCATGTAGAAGATGGTACGATCAGGTTTAAATTTATTAGTTTCGGAAATTGCAAAGATATTTAGCCCTAAAACGTACGTTCTGATAATGACTGATAGAAACAAATTATGATTTACAGTATTTGTCCATCTCTACTTTACACACGCGTACTCAAGAAGTATCCAGTAAACACAACAATTTCGCATGTGATAATGCTTCTAGTTTAGTGGATTGTTTCACCGGATAAAAAAGAAAGGTGTGTGTAAACTATACGTTAGTTGCAAACATAAATGTTGCAAGACTCTGAATCAACGTGTGACACAGTTTATTTTGCTCGCTTCTGCTATCAAAACTTTGGAGTTTTCAATTTAGATTATATTCGGGTGATATGACGAGGTGGTTTCCAGGAACGCAGAGCTTATTGGTCCGCTGCGTGTGTGTCCAATCTTTTGTTTGGGCGTGCGGTGGAATTGTGGCTGATGCACAAACCTGAATGTCACCGATCCCGTACACATTAATCTCGTGCGGCTGCGAGAGCTAAAACATGCCGACACACACATAAGCTACGATATGCAATCTGAGATGCTGGTGGCGGACTGGGCAACCGGGAGTAAGTGCGTGACAATGCGAGCCATCCCTACACATTAAGCTTCCTGAAAATCACTAACCGAACATGGTCGAAGATACGCAGGTGCAAGCCAACAGCCGATCCGTCAGCTGGTGACTAGGAAGATGTCATGAATCACGAAAACGATCACTCAGGCTCACCTTGAGAAGGCTGTTCAAAGGTGTTTCATATCTAAGGGTTAGCGTAGAACGCCAGTAGAGCACTTGAACGCCTCGCAAAAATTATACATTATCGTTGCCTAGCGCGTGTGAAGCTAACTGTGACTGATCTCATATTACATGCTTTGTTGCTGTGGCAGAGATTTTGAAGTTTTGTTACCTTGTTCTCTTGTATGTACGAGGGTTGGAACTTTAATAGTGGAAACTACTTATCTACGACTCGTAAAAAATAGATACGTGTTTCAAAGCTTTAGAGACCTTCAAAGTAGTCACCAGCATTGTGTAATACCTGTTTCCAGCGATGTGGAAGTCGTAGGATACTCTTAGCAGCGCCAGTTGTGTTGACATTTCGAGCGGCGCCGTTATTGTCCGACGAATTTGTAGCAGTCCTGAAACGGATGCCGTGAAGTGTTTCCTTCAGTTTAGAAATCGAGTTGAACGCACGAGAGTTTAAGTCAGGGGAGTGCAGTAGGTGGTATAGCACTTAGCAGTCCCATCAAAGAAATCAGTAACAGCTTGCACTGTACGTGCTTGAGCATTGTCCTGCAAAATGATGGTCAGGTCCTACAGAAAGTGTAATTACTTTTGTCCCTAGCCATTTTTCGAACACAACCTACGACCAGCTTAGAAGCGGAAGTGATGACACTTTCTGGACGATCTGACCATCATTTTGCAGGACAATGCTCAAGCACGCGCAGTGCAAGCTGTTACTGATTTCTTTGACTGATGGGGCTGCTATGTGCTATACCACCTGCTCCACTCCCCTGACTTACGCCCTCATGAGTTCAACGCGATTTCTAAACTGAAGGAAACAATCCACGGCATTCGCTTCAGAACTGCTAGAAATTCGTCGGAGAATAGACGGCTCCGCTAGAACTGTCAACACAACTGGCACTGCTAAGAGTGTCCTACGACTTTCACATCGCTGGCAACCGGCTACACACAATGCTGGTGACTACTTTGAAGGTCAGTACAACTTTGAAACACGTATCTATTTTTTACGACTCGTTGATAAGTAGTTGCCACTATTAAAGTCCCAACCTTCGTATATCTTAGTTTTAAGAACTTATGTCTTTCTTACTTGTTGCTTCCATAGCAACAGAAAAAACGGGGGCATTTCAAATGTTCGAATGTGTGTGAATTCCTAATGGACCAAACTGTTTAGGTCATCGGTCCCTAGACTTATACACTACTTACACTCACTTAAGCTAACTTATGCTAAGAACAACACACACCCATGCCCGAGGGAGGACTCGAACCTCCGGCGGGAGCGGGGCAATTCAATACGAAAAATATCAGTATTTATTTCTTTTTTAAATATAAGGAGCAGCCAAATGGAAACGAGACAGACCACATAACGAGCATGACGCGGTCGTTGGTAACGCAGGAAAGTGTGTGTATGGAAATGCCCTCAGGAAGGAACAGAGCGAACGATCACCACTGAGCCGTTTGTCTGTTAGACGTTCTCGACGTGAGGTCAGCGAGTCACGTCTACGCCCAATAGGGCTGTGTGTCAACACGACTCGAGCTGTACGAACAGCTTACGTGACAGTTCGTTAAATCTCGAGTCCTGTTCGATCTTTCGATTGGTCTACGATTTAGTAACATTTTGTTGGTACTATGAAATCGATCTGTCTTAACGTTTTTAATGCATTATGGGTTTCAGTAATACAACTGTGAAACACGGACTGATATATCATCTAAGGTGCAGGTCATGTGTGAGAACTATAACTAACATAAAATGTAAGTTTTCAATCATGGTTCTGTCCAGTTCTCGAGCTTTCACTCGTTCCATGATCTAGTGACGTATGATGGTACTGTCTCCAAAATCAAGCGCTTTATTACGATGTATTTTGTTTGTCCGACATTTAATTCTTCATCAAAATGTTGCTTCCTTGTTTCCCAATTGATTAATATCTTTTATTCTGATATGTGAACAGGGATTGAATTGTTTATTTGCTACCCTGTATCATAAGCAAATAAAGTACTACGCTGGGTTCAGTCAAGTAATATTGTTTGGAGGACAAAATTTTCGTTTTCGTCTGTTACCTTTATTTACAAATCAGCGTAAATGTTTACATATGCATACATACCGCTGCCGTAGGAGAAATATTACTGTCAACTTTTACAAAAACAACAGACGTTTGTGCAGCGGTACGGATTAATGCTATTTCCTCCAGCGTTTCACTAAATTGTGAAATTTTATGCAGAGCCAAAACTTACTGTTGTGGCTAGCTTGTAGATTCTTGCGTAACCGTTGCACTCGCACCGCGCGAGTCTAACGTCACATGATCGTTCGAACAACCTCGATACTGTATCGAACACTGGATCGTATTGGGAAATCTCGAGCCCCTTCGAACGCGACGAATCTTTGCTCATCCCTAACGCCCAAAATTACTGTGGATAGTCGGGAAAGAGGATCAGCGAGGCGTTGTGCAATTTGGCGACGGAAGATGCAGCATCTGAGGTAACAGAGACAGTATGTGAACGATTTTCCTCAATCTGCTTTCATTGAGAAGAACCTATAAACAAGAACATCGCTGATGTAGGCAAAGTAGTTGAAACAAAACACAATTCAAGCAAGAAACTAAGTGTGGATCCAACACCGGAGAACAGCAAAATAAAATGTTTTTCTGGCTCGAGAAAGTTCACCAAAGAAAAGATGGAAACAAAACTACTAGAGTGGTCGAGACGGCATTGCTACAAAGCTGTCCAGGGAGGCCAGTCCACCGTTAGACGAAACTCATTGTCTGAACCTACCACTCTTAACGATTCGGGACTACCAGCCGACAAAGCATGTGGATGTTGCGCCCGGGATTTCTGGTCCCTACAACTCCTGGCGGCGTTGCGCCGGCTTATAATGCCTTGGTCGAGATCTCTGACGCTCGGGTACCGCGCCCTGGCGCTCATTGGCTGCGACAGGAGGTCGAGTTTTCGTCTCCGGCAGCGGCCTCGGTCGTATTGTAGAAGCCCGCTCTGGTTGCACTGTTTGTGATGTAGGCATCCCGCATCTCTGTTATGTCATGCAGGGTGCCGCTATCGCAGGCGGACTGTGGGGCCGCTGCAGAAGGAGTGTCGAAAAGTGGAGTTCGTACCTGAATGTGTGCCGTGTATGGCGATGCAGTATGTCACTTGCGCGTGTGTTTACGTGGGGTAAATAATTTGAAGAAGGCCGGGTGTCGCTGAGAGACAGCAGTCGGCCAGCACAGGATCATGGTCATTACCGCTCCTGTCATTGCTCCTGCGGACGCTGTCGCCGGCGGACGGTGGAAGACATTCCGCTCAAGCTGGACATCGGTCACGGTACCAAATCGGCCGTTGTGACGGAACACCTGAGCACAGCGTGTTCCCCACAGTCCGACAGAGCAGCAGAAATTGAACAGAATCTGGATATCATTGTTGCACCTGAAGAAAATCGCTTCCTGTTCCACTTGGTACGCGGGTGATAAAACACGGTGTCATCATTTTGAACCGGAGAGCGGTCGTCAGAGCTAACAGTAGAAGCTCGTGGATTCATCCCCCACGGAAAAAATCTAAAGCCATACATGCCAGTTCTGGGAAGGTGGTGACCCTTTTCTTTGACCACAAGCACTCGCTTCTCACCGACTTCCTGGAACACGGCGCCACAATTAACGCGCAGCGGTACGGGCACGCTTTGCAACAATTGAAATGCACCGTCATGTCCAAATGTCCAGGTATGTTGACGAACGGCATCGTTCTGTTGCAGAAAGGTGACGGCCGCGTGTTGGCAAGGTTGTTAGAACTATGCTGCAGAAGTTTCGCTCGTAAACCATTTTTCAGTTATTTTCAAATTCAACTTTGCTGCCTGTTAGACATTTTAGATCAAAAAATGCCACTTAATGACTGTAGCACGAATGGAAAAATGCGACCTATCCTCAAGATCGACCAAGGTATTGTTCAAGTAAAATCCAAAAAGTTTTCTGCAGACACTGTATGACGTCCGTTCATTTCTTTCTTTCTCTGTTTTCCTCTTGCATCATTACCTAACTTTTCTTCATGTGTGTGAATTTCTGTTATTCTATTGCGCGCATAATAGCTGCCGCAGTTGTTCTTGTGTTTATAATTAATTAATTACGCACTCTTTTCACCCTTTTTATTGGTGTTATTCAGTCAGTAATATAAACTTTTTTCAAGTCTTCTCTGACTAGTTTTTATAAAGCAGGTTTCCTTTGCTATATATTTTTAAAATGTATATCTGATTACGTCAGATGAGCTCGATCGGAAATATTGGGCATAAATTCATCCAGCCAGTGGGAAAACAAATGTGGTATTTCGCTGTACCATGGCCATCACAGTAATTGTTCGTCCAACTACTACTCCAGCTTGTTTAGGAGTAAAGGGTACTTTTAGATTGCTGCCTCATCTGAATGGAGGCTTCGCCCTCGCCTCTCTTGTCCCTTGGTCACCATCGAATACGGTAACAAATCTTAATCACAGAGAGTCACCATCACATACAGTATTACAAGATTTATAGTAGAAGTTACACGTCCGACCTTTGTGGACTTGTTTTAACCAATACCGTGATTATAAACTGTAATTTAGGTACGTTATATCATTTTTCATATTTTCAATAGTTATATTATTAGTTACTGCACTAGTAGTATATTTCGTAGTCACACCACTAACAGCAGTAGGTATTAAAGTAAGTATAGAATTGGTCAGATCAGTTGAAATATTGAAAACCCTTGGCTCTTTCTCTGTCACAGTAAAGGAAGAGCCAGCTGAGGGTGCAAATAGTGGCCTAGGTAAATTACATGTATCTTGCTTATAGGCAGCCATTTGAATGTTAGAACGATAGTAATACAAAGAAATACAGATGAAGAAAAAATAGGATTAGAGGCACTCTAAAATTAATTCCGTATTCAGAATTGAAAAAAAAATAATCAAGGGACAGCAAAATAAACAGATTATCATGGGAATTCACTTACATGTAATTCAGTATGAAACAGTTCATTGTTGTCATCAACGAAGTGGATTATAAACAAATAAAAAATATATAAATACTGCATGTTCTCTTCCCGTCTGTTTCGCTGGAATTATTCTCCTTTGTTTTTTTATCCTCCGGTATAGCTTCACTGCTATAGCTGGCCCAGTTTCGCTACTGACGTCTTTTTTCAAAATCTTCGAAAAAGTAATGTACTCAGGAGCACTCTCACGTTTAAGTGGAAACAATTTACTTAACACAAGACATTCTGAATTCCAGAAGAGCTCCTCTGCTGGGAATGGTGTTTATACATTCTCTCATCAAATAATACAGACCTTAAATGGTGAAAGATTGCCAGATTGTATTTTTTGTGATCTTTTCAAGGTAGACCATGTTAGATTCCAATAAGAACCTCAATTTGTAATTGATGGCTTCACACACAATTGGTTTCAACCATACTTAACAAACAGAATGCAAATAGCTGCGCTGAATAATTCTAACATGGTTGGAAGGGTAAAAAATTTTAGGAGCTGGGGAGAAATTATAAAGGGAATGTGAATGACTTTCAATTTAACACTCAACAAGCAGAATTGGTACTTTTGCAGACAAGACTGAAGAAAGCCACAGAAGAAATTTTTAATGACGTTTTCAAAGAAGTATTAAATGATTCACCGAAAATGGACGCCTCTCACTATATTCAGTTGTTCAGAACAAATAGAGTAATACCAATAATCGATCTAGCAATTGAACTGGAGTCATTAAATAGATCAGAAGGCTCCAAATTTTTGTGTGTACATGTTGACGAAAACTTTGAGTGCAACAAGCATATTAGCTTCTCTAGTAATTACGATCTGTAACTTTTGCTGTTCATTTTGCACATTTCCACTCAATAATGTCCTAAGGAATAATTTTCTGGTGTAATTTAGCGCTCAGAAAGAAAATACTGAGTGCAAAATGCGAAGAGTGTTAATAGCATGTGTTGTTCATCGGCAGTCATCGTGCTGGTAACTCTTCAAGGAGCTACGCATCTTAACTACACCGTCACACTACATATATTCACTAAGAAAATTCGTCCTAGATAACTTATCACAATTAGAGAACAATGATGTGCATACCTATAACACTAGAGAAAAAATGGACTTTATTATACATTTTAAAGCTGTCAGTAACTTGGAAAGGGGTTCAATATGCAGTAACATAATTTTTTGATGATTTGCCGAATAACATAAAATATATACGAGGAAGCAAATCAAGTGCTAAGTTTTACCTAAAATCATTTCTCTTTGACAACTCCTTCTATTCCACGACAGAATTTCCCTTTAAAACTAGTTTATAAGTGTAATTACATGAGTAAATTGGTTAGTTTCAGGTGTTCCATGGATCATTTGCGTAATAAGCCGTAATGATATTGAACGAGTAATTATACATTCGCATTGCAAATTAATCTGTAAATATGGCCACATGATGAATATTTAGGAGATTTGTTTTTATTAAATCTGCAGATATGAGTAAGTAATTTGTGTCCATGACCTTTTGTTCATTACAATAACAGAAACTCTCCTATGCAATTGGAGTTGTGAAGGAGAAATTTTCAGTTTTTAAAATTTTACTTTGTTGTCAGTGACTTTTATATCACTGAGCAAGTCATCGAAAATCTAAGACAAACTTAATAAAGAGTATTTAATGCCATTTTCCTTCTGGTATTGTAATTATGTACCTTTTGAACTGTGGTGTATAATTTACAAGAGGGAATAAATAGAATATTATAAACTCTCGTCAGAATATCCAACTCCTTAAACAGGTGTCTACAAGATGATCGTGGGTGAGCATCACATATTATTCTTAGAACACGTTTTTGCGCAATGAGGACTTTCTTTATTAAAGATGAGATACCCGAACATTATTCCATTTGACATAATTGAATCAAAATAAGTAATATACGGTAACTTACTGATTCGTCTCTCCCCAAGTTTTGCAATGGTTCTAAGGCCAAATGTGGCTGAACTAAGTTGTTTTAGGAGTTTCGAAATGTGCTTTTCCCAGATCAAACGCTCATAAATATGGATAGCTAAGAATTTTCAATTTTGCACCCAAATTATTATTTCCATACTTTGAGTTGCATTTATCATCGGTGTAGTATCCCTAGGTATGCAGAACTGAATGTGTCTTTTTAAAGTTGAGAATGAGAATACCAATCAGTGATACTTCTAAGAACGTGGTTTATATATATATATATATATATATATATATATATATATATATATATACTGATAACAATACTAGTGTAATCAGCAAAGAGTACTACTCTGCTTGTATATTGGGCAGAAGATCGTTCACATATATAAAGAACAATAGTGGACCTAAGATTAAGCATTCAGGAACCGCATACGTGAATTGACCCTAGTCAAAACTATGTCCCCAGACTATATTTGTTGAATTACTAAGTACAACTTCCTATATTCTTTTGGTTAGACATGACATTAAGTGCTGATTGGCTATACCATCAAACCTATAAAACCTCGCTTCATCTAGCAGAATACTGTGATTCAGCCTTAGATAGGTCGCAGAAAATACCAACCACCGCTGTTTTTCTTATTTAACACTTGTAAAATCTAGTGAATTAACATGTAAATGGTGTTCTCAGTAGAGCAGCTCTTCTAGATTCAGACTGTAAGACTAAAAGGTAATGTGTTCATTAATATCAACATAATTATATATACATATCCTGGAAAGTGACTCGTGCCAAATCATTTCGATAAAAGGATCCTGCAGACAATCTACGTAACATGTAACTAACTGTCTTATGCGAAGGGAGGTATCAGGCTAGACACCAAGGCAAACAAGTCGTGGGTCGATTCAGCACGGCGGATAAACGACCGTTAGTCTGCTACTTGAACAGCCTGTGTGGTGTTTAGGTGATTTTCGAAGCCCTTTTAGACGAGTGCTGGGTTGGTCCCCAATACACAAATAGTTAAAACGCGGTAACACACAGAGCGAAATTTGCACAATTTATAGACGGATGGAGCACACGTATGCCCTCCTTAAGCCGTCCTTTCACGAGACATGTTTCTCAACGTGAAGCATGACAGATATAGTGCTGGTCCGTCGAGGTTGCTGTACCCTCTCAAACGACCTATTACATCTCACGGAACGTGCTCCTCATCTTGATTTACGACCTCAACGCTGTCCAGCGGCAGTTCCCTGAGGCATGCGTCGCGTAAATCGCAGAGTTTATTGACGAAAATGGAAACGCCTATAATAGCTTTGTTGACAGTGTTAGTGATTTTCGAAGAAGAGTGGCCAAAATAGCGAAGACGATGCTGGACTAGACGATGTCCTCAACGGCGAATTTCTGTTAGGGGAACACAATGTAACGCTGAACAGCGATCTGACATATGTACTAGTAGAAGTTATTCCTTACCACAGTTGAGTCTTCATCGTATTTTCGGCTTTAAACTGTATGTAGTTAGGGTATAATGCCAGTTTAGATATGTTTATACCAGTCTTCTCGATGCTGGATTGACTACTATCACTCATAAGTTCTGGACTTCATCAGGTATATTTCAAGATCAAGATTCGTTTCGTAATTTTATTTAAATGCAAGAGGAAATTTTTTCGAAGCTGCTCAATAACATTGAAGAAAGTGTTTACCGGCAAGATACAAACATGAGCCAATCCATAAGACCAAGAGATAGGTATATACATTTCACAGAAAGTTTCGTAATAGCAGGGACTTCTAGTGTGTCACTTGTGTTTACTTTCTGACAGAGACTGGCAGTCACGTTCATATTTCCTGACACGGGCTTTCGCAACAAGAATTGAAGTATACATTATTTATAATGGATAAAATTGCCTTTTTAAATGCTTATATTAAACTGATGACAAAAACCCGAAAGGTATAAAATACAAATAGCAAGTTCGTGTCTACTTCCCCCCAAGTTTGTGTTCACAACTCACAGCTCAATACGCTGTCAACTACGCTACGCCTTCGACACGCAGCCTGGTCTCCACATGTCTAACACACTCTCAAAAGATTGTATTAATAACTGTCATTATTTGATATTTAATATGCAAATTATAACAAAGAGACGAGCTTTTGATAAACCACCGTTGTGACTTTGCACTGAAGCGATATAACTTAATATTAATGTCCCTTCTGTTGCCAAGCCAGTGGTTATTTGCTTAACTTTCTTCGCCGTTACCTTTCTCAGCGTTCTGGACATTCATTGGCCTAGCGGGCTGGCGTCCGTTTAATTATCCTTTTTCAGTTAATCAGTATTTTCTTTGTGTTATCAGTGATTTTTGTAGTAAATATTACGTGAGGGAATATTACGTGAGGGAATTAGATTAGGAAATGAGACACTTAAAGTAGTAAAGGAGTTTTGCTATTTGGGGAGCAAAATAACTGATGATGGTCGAAGTAGAAAGGATATAAAATGTAGACTGGCAATGGCAAGGAAAGTGTTTCTGAAGAAGAGAAATTTGTTAACATCGAGTATAGATTTAAGTGTCAGGAAGTCGTTTCTGAAAGTATTTGTTTGGAGTGCAGCCATTTATGGAAGTGAAACATGAACGATACATAGTTTGGACAAGAAGAGAATAGAAGCTTTCGAAACGTGGTGCTACAGAAGAATGCTGAAGATTAGATGGGTAGATCACATAACTAATGAGGAGGTATTGAACAGAATTGGGGAGAAGAGGAGTTTGTGGCACAACTTGACTAGAAGAAGGGACCGGTTGGTAGGACATGTTCTGAGGCAGCAAGAGACCACTAATTTAGCATTGGAGGGCAGCGTGGAGGGTAAAAATCGCAGAGGGAGACCAAGAGATGAATACACTAAGCAGATTCAGAAGGATGTAGGTTGCAGTATGTACTGGGAGATGAAGAAGATTGCACAAGATAGAGTAGCATGGAGAGCTGCATCAAACCAGTCTCAGGACTGAAGACAACAACAACAACAATTATTTGATACCCTTTCTACACCTGTGTGTTTCGTGATCGATTGCACTATGCTCCACCCATTTCAAAATTATCAGTATTTACTTAAAATTTAGAATAGACTCTCCAACAAACCGGTGTCATTTTCTTCGGTGCTCATACGGCAAGGACTATTAAATCCATCTGTTAGTCCCTCAACCGTTAGGGGTAAAACCCAATGGGACTCGGGGCAAGTAAGGCTAGCAACCTGCTTCCCTGGTACTTTAAATATGATGCTGGCAACAATCAGAGCAAAATGCCTCGGACCTTTGGAGGTGACGGAGTCCCACCTCTGACTGACAAACCAGGGACTCCTAAGATACGACTTAGCAAACAAATGGTAATGAGATGGGGAGCTATTAATATCAATAGGGGCTATTCTGGGAAGAAGGTAGAGCTGGCAGAGGCTGCAAGTAAGACCTTTTAACTGTTAGTGACATTCGGGTAAGGTGTGAGAAAGAAGAGGAAGTGGGAGAATACAAGGTCTACCTGTCAGGAGTCAAAGCAGGAATAGCACAATGGGGTGTAGGGCTTTACATCAGGAAAGAAATGGAACCCAGCGTAGTTGCAACAAAGTACGTAAACGAACGACTGATGTGGATAGATTTGACAGTGCCTAGCAAGAAAATTAGGGTTGTGTCAGTATATTCGCATTGTGAAGGGACAGATCAAGATAAGATGGATAGTTTTTTAGAGGCACTCAGTGATGTAGTTGTTAAAGTAAAGGACAAGGACAGTTTCCTGCTCATGGGTGATTTTAATGCCAGGATTGGAAATCGAACAGAAGGGTATGAAAAGGTTATGGATAAATTTGGAGAGGATATGAAGGCCAACAGGATCGAGAAACAAACTCTTGGATTTCTGTGCCAGTATGGGCTTAGTAATCACAAACTCCATTTTTAAACATAAAAACATTCACCAGTATACTTGGGAAATCAGGGGAACCAGATCTGTCATTGACAACATAATAACAGATCAGGAATTAAGGAAGGCTGTGAGGGACACACGTGTATTCAGAGGATTCTTTGATGACACTGATCATTATTTAATCTGCAGTGAAATTGGGATTGTGAGACAGAAAGCGCAGGAGGTCAGGTCCATATGTAGGAGGATAAGAGTGGAGAAACTTCAGGATAAGGAAATCAGGTACAAGTACATGACAGCGATCTCAGAAAGGTACCAGTTAGTTGAATGTAGTCAATTACAGTCATTGGAAAAGGAATGGACAAGATACAGGGCACAGTACTAGAAGTGGCTAAAGAATGTCTTGGAACGGTAGTGTGTAAAAGTAGAATGAAGCAAACAGCATGGTGGAATGACACAGTCAAGGAAGCCTGTAAAAGGAAAAAGAAGGCGTATCAAAAATGTCTACATGCTAGAACTCAGGTAGACAGAGAAAGTTATGTTGAAGAAAGAAACAAAGCCAAACAGATAATTGCAGCATCCAAGAAGAAATCTTGGGAAGACTTTGGAAACAGGTTGGAGACATTGGGTCAAGCTGCTGGAAAACCATTCTGGAGTGCAATTAGCAGTCTTCGAAAGGGAGGTAAGAAGGAAATGACAAGTATTTTGGACAGGACAGGAAAACTGCTGGTGAATTCTGTAGATGCCTTGGGCAGATGGAGGGAATATTTTGAAGAGTTGCTCAATGTAGGTGAAAATACGAACAGCAATGTTTCAGATTTCGAGGTAGAATGGGATAGGAATGATGATGGAAATAGGGTCACATTTGAGGAAGTGGAGAAAATAGTCAATAGATTGCAGTGCAATAAAGCAGCTGGGGTGGATGAAATTAAGTCAGAACTCATCAAATACAGTGGAATGGCAGGTCTTAAATGGCTACACAGGATAATTGAAATGGCCTGGGAGTTGGGACAGGTTCCATCAGACTGGACAAACGCAGTAATCACACCAATCTTTAAACATGGAAACAGAAAAGATTGTAACAACTACTGAGGTATTTCTTTAATCAGCGTTGTGGGTAAAATCTTCTCAGGTATTGTTGAAAGGAAAGTGCGAGTATTAGTTGAGGACCAATTGGATGGAACTCAGTGTGGGTATAGGCCTCTTAGAGGTTGTCAGGACCAGATCTTTAGCTTACGGCAAATAATGGAGAAGTGTTATGAATGGAACAGGGAATTGTATCTATGCTTTATAGATCTAGAAAAGGCATATGACCGGGTTCCTAGGAGGAAGTTATTGTCTGTTCTACGAGATTATGGAATAGGAGGCAAACGTTTGGAAGCAATTAAAGGTCTTTACATGGATAGTCAGGCAGCAGTTAGAGTTGACGGTAAATTGAGTTCATGGTTCAGAGTAGTTTCAGGGGTAAGACAAGGCTGCAACCTTGAAACGTCCCCTTAGAAAAATTATACAAGACTGTGCTTAAGCTGACACACAATAGTTTTTAGCGCAACGCAATCTGACTTCCAAAAGTCCCTACGAAAGAATGGCCCTGACTAGCATTAAGCTATACGTTTCACAAATCACTTACCTCGCAAAAATCTTCGTTACTCAAGCTACTGCAATACAGCGAGCGCCACTACTGCCAGCTAAATAAAAGATTCAAACTACTGAAGGTACTAACTACTGATAGGCATAGTTAGCAAATGAAAGATTTTAATAGAGAACAAACAATGTATTTACCTTAATAATCATAATATATATATCAGTTCGTGACACCAATTCTTACAAATTTCAAAACTCCGCCATCTCTCTCCCCACGTCCACCACTGCTGGCGGCTCACCTCCAACTGCGCAACGCTACGCGCTGTTAGCATCCAGCTGCCGCTGCCCAACACTACAATAGCGAGTATTACAACAATGCCAACCAGCCACAGACTGCACACGGCACAGACAGTGATTTTCATACAGAGCGCTATGTGGCGACGGCGTTACCAATAAAAAAACCTAAACAGCCTACTTACATAGCCCCCATGCACCCCACAAAAAAATTTACAAGTTGTTTTGGGCAATGGCCAATACAGATTTGAAATTTTTTTTCATAATTACAATAACAAATGCACACACTTATTGATACAATGTTGGTCAAAAGCTAAAATTTTCTCACAGTCCATAAAGACAGTCATCATCATTCATCAAAGTAAAATTGCAGTATTTTTCCCAAAGTCTGAGTAGTAAAAGAAAATGCACACGGAAGTAGTGGATTTCCATGCAGTCTTGAAGAAGTAGTGTTGTCCTTTCAATGGAAAGACAGTGCTGACTCTTGACATGCAGACAGCTAATGGGCCACAGCAGAGTCAGTCGACGTTGAAGACTATCGGTAGGTAGGTCATCACAGAGCAGACCCACTGTAGTCCTCGTAGAGATTACTATTGGTGGGCCACCAGAGGGCAGATCCACTGCAGTCCTTGTAGAAATAATGGTATTGGTTTCTCAAAGTCTGAGTAGTAAAAGAAAATGCACACGGAATTAGTGGATTTCCATGCAGTCTTGAAGAAGTAGGGTTGTCCTTTCAATGGAAAGACAGTGCTGACTCTTGACATGCAGACAGGTAATGGGCCACAGCAGAGTCAATCAACGTTGAAGACTATCGGTAGGTAGGTCATCACAGAGCAGACCCACTGTAGTCCTGGTAGAGATTACTATTGGTGGGCCACCAGAGGGCAGACTCACTGCAGTCCTTGTAGAAATAATGGTATTGGTGGGTCATCAAAGGTGTAGACCCACTGTAGTCCTTGTAGAGATGGCCAGTAGCCATCTGTTTGACTGTGGAGGCGCACAATCACCATTGAAGAGTCTTATGGATAATATAGCAAGTCCATAACCACCACTTGTGCACTCAGAAAAATTGTTTTTGAAATGTCCTTAGAACCAGAAATGCTGTTATCCAGTCCCTTACTGAGTTATTAACACACGTGCAAACACTATCAGTCCCTACTTCTCACATATTGTCCATATACTATGACCAACAGAAACGTGTGCAGTGAAATGTAATTTACAAGTTACTTAATTTGATGAACTGGTGTCAATTACAATTTTATAACATAAGAATACAATAACAAAGGTATAAAATACATTATTAAAGAACATAATAGTACAGATAACATTTGCAGTAATACAGGCTTTACAAAAGAATCGAAACAACAAATACATCAGTGTTACAAAAATTACGACATAAGTACATACATAAAAGATCAGAATAACTCTTGAAACATCAACTTCACACATGAGCAGTAAAACAAAACACAATAAATAATGTCTGAACATATTTACAAAGAAAATAACATAGTATTTGAAAAATTCTACAACATAAATCTTATTAGCTAAACACATAAAGACAGGAAAAAGACAAATACACAAGGGTACATAAACACATAGAGGGATAATACGAAAGGAAAGGACAGGGTTTGTTTTACTGCAGTATTTTGCATAGAGATCTCCCTTAGTTCATCATTATTCCCAAAAAGTCCTATCTAAACCTGCTTTCTGTACTTTTCTCATATAACCTCTCAGTGCATTTCTTCAAATCCATCGCAACTCATTCTCTTATATAGGCTACTCCCTCTTAAGCTAACTTAAATCTACTGAGCTCAGATGCTTAACTAAGGGACGAGGCAATGCAGCAGCACAAAACAATTTACACAAACAGCAATGATAAAAAAATGGAAACTGGCAAAAAAAAGGCACCAATATTACAACTAATAAAAGGCAATGCGCAGCAAACAAGAGATATAAATCATTTATAAAATTGGCTTAACCTAGTAATACAAAGTGACATTCAGTAGCACTATGAATGGTGAACGGCCGCAGCAAATGCTATAACTTATACCTAAACATGACAAAGGTCAATCAGAAAAATATTACACTAAAGACAACAATGCAGATAAGGGAAAGTTATAATCACATCTTAATGTCTATGTAATTAAAGTGGTGCACCACAAAACTTTATTGTAAAAAAATATTACCATGTACTTGAAAAGACAATTCTGTATATGCAATTTCTGTGAAGGGAAATGTCTTGCGGCGACACATCAATATTTCATCATAATAAATACATAGCATAATCAAATAACACTTATACCATCAGCTTATTGATCATAAACATACCGCAACAGCATAATACACATCGTCGTCGTAATAATATCATAACATTTCAGTCAATTCTCAAAAACGTTGTAGCTTCCTCCAATAATTTCAAAACCTAAAAAAAAATTCTATGCTCATGTCAAAAGTGTCATATACCTCAACCGTACTTTAAAAAACATGATCTCATACCCAATTATTTCATTTAAAGCTCTCATAGTATCACAATGGTTCAGAAAATGTATGAACAGATCACAAAGTACAGACAAAATACAATTTCGTAAGTGTGAAGTTATCCAACTATGTAATTACGTAAACATCTGTCCGTGATGTAGTATAATAAATGTTTGTTTCTCTCAGTTAAATGATCAGATAGCTGTGTAATTTATGTGTTAGAGAAATATGGTACCGATGTGTAAAGTTGTATAAGCAAATACCATATTAGCTAGGGCTCCTTGTGCTTGCCATACACATGGTACACAAAGTAAGTGTGTACCCCTCTGAGGATTAATGTAATTATATCCTCAGGTGTTACAGATTACTGCAATGGAATGAAATGTATCACGGAAAACCTTTGTATCATTGTATTTCAAATATCTTTAAAAATAAATGTTTTAAGTACAAAATTAATCACTCAAATACGTGTACTGTAGCACTAAACTGTGCATCTTGTTGTAAGATAATCTCTGTGAAAGTGTCGCAGTTATCGTCCTCCGAAAGCTAAGCTCTGCAGAAGTCAATGTACTTACCTCATGATAAACAAAAGTGAAATGCTTTGCGTATAGATTTCGTAGTTACTACGCTTATTGCTGTGATGAAGTAAGTACTGTACTATAACGTATTGCTGTGCTACAGAAAAGGCTGTCTCATTGTAGCTATACCACAAAGTTGTTACTAAAACATGTTTTACTTTCCAGAAGAATTCAGAAAAACTGCGCAGATATAAAACAGATACACCACAAAAGCACAATGTAAATTGTGATACACATTAGTAGCGTAGTGATATAATCGTGTAGCTATCAAAGAAACCAAATGCTAACTCATCTTCAATCTCACAGAAAGTACTTCAAATAAAGAATGTCTTTTCAACTAAACCAAAATGTTGCATTAAAACCTCATTAACAGTATATGTTCTAAGTATGTAAGCCTTATAGTCGTTACGTAATCGTGCAACTAACAAGCAAGAATGTACAAATAACAACACTGTGTCGTCTGTTCACTATAACAATGCATTCGTAATTTCTGCTTAAATATGTTCCCTAGGTTCTAGACTGGATAGTTAACTTCAAAACATTGTTACATGTTAATAGTTTCTCAGTGTGACAAATTGTTCTAGTAGCGTGAAGCGAAAAATTTTATGGCAAAGACAAAGTTAAAAAGCAGATTATCCTTCAATAAACGGATTTACGTGTGAAATGTAGTACAATCCTTTACTTTTCCTAGAGCTCAGTGTTAACTTGAAGGCAATTATCATGCGGTATACGTCGGTAAAGAATACTGGAATTTTTCTCAAGGTTAGCGTCTATGTTATTTTTCTCTGAGCCAGCCGGCGCACGTGGCTGCCTGCGGTGCGAGTCATTGTCTGTTACCTCTTCGTTGGCGCGCGTCGTTATTGGGATTAGGAGACCTAAATTCTACAAATTCACTTTGCCGAGAGGGCCCAGCTCTGTTTGAATCCCGCCAGTTTTGACGCAATTCCTGTCTGTCGTTATGATTATATCGTCTGTCGTCATGTCTGTAGTTCCTGTAGTTTCTTTCTTGTCGGTTAAGTGGTGGAGAATTTCTCCCTGAATTATCACTGCATGGTGGACCGTTGCGTCTTAAGTTATTCTGTCTCCCTTGATAATAATTATTTTGGTTCCCATATTGTCTGTTTCTCTGATTGTCTCTGTGATAGTAACTACTGCGGAGAGGTGATCTTGCCCTGTAATTATTACTACTCTGCCAACGGTTGTCATATGGGTGGTGTCTGTTTTGGTCACGATTTGTGTTGTGAGAATAGCCTTGTCGTGTCCAGTTATTATTTCTTTCATGGCGGAATTGCGACGGATGTGACCTGTAATTGTTGTGTTCCTGTTTTCGCGTTCCGCGATTGTCAGCGTCAATTTCTAATTCTTGTAAGAGTCCCTGAAAAGCTTCAATGTCGTCGTTGCATCGTCCTGCCAAAATAATATGCCGTAAATGTTCAGACAATTTGATTAAGCAAATGCGGATGAGTTCTGACGGGCTGTATGGGTTTGACAGGTACTGATTCTTGTGAAACATGTCTTCAAAATATTTCACAAGACTGGAAAATTCAGATTGTTCGAAATGTTTCATCATTATGATGCTATGTTTTACTCGGTCTTGTGTAGCTTGAGACCAATATGCTGAGAGGAAGGCATTATAAAATTCTCCTTCACTATGACAATCGTGAATGACCGATCGCATTCTTACAGCTGGTTCATTCTCCAAGTAGCCACACATAAATTCTAATCTGTGCTCTAATGACCAGTTGGGAGGAAAACAATGAGAGAATTGATGAAGCCACGCTTGTGGATGAATGTCGTTGCCAGAATTCTTAAATGTTTTGAATTTACGTGTAGTAATGAACAGCTTATACTCAAAATCATCATGTCGGCGAGTCGCATGTCAGTCATTGTTACATCGTTTCGGCGGTTCCATCTCAAAATTCAGTGTACCTTGCCAATTTCTTTCATGATTTCCGAAATGCCCTGTGTTATTATTTTGTGGTTGTTCTGTATTGCTATGTCCCTCTTCTTGTACTGGGCGCGAGTGTCCTCTGAAATATGTAATTCTTGTATTACTTGAGCCAATTTATCTTGTACTTCCCGCATTTCTCTTTTGTACTGTGTGTTGATTTGATTTTGATTCTGTTTGAATTTTCTAATTTGTTCATACTCTTCAGTGTCAGTGAAGGCTACAGGTTTTGTGTCATTCAGATCATCATCTACCTTTGTAGATAAGTTAGTGAACTGATCTGAAAGTTCGGCTACTTTATCCGATAGTGAAATTATTTCCTCTGTGTGTCTTTCTGAACCAATTTTCAGGGTATCTACTGTGTTCTTTAAGTTCGCTTGAGTTTTTGCAAGTTGCGTAACCGAATCGGTAGATGCAACTGAGTCAGTTTTAGCTTGCAAGGTGTCCTGATTTTCATGAACAATAGTTTGCAGTTCTTTTATGGCTGCTTCGTGATTCTGTAATGCATTTTCATGCCGCGAAAAAATAGGTTGGAAATGCTCACAAATTTGTGTTTTTACGTTATTACAGACTTTTTGACATTTCTACTCGATGTTATGTAACTCATTAGCTAAATCTTCACGTGTTTGTTCAAGTGTGGTGTCTAACTTTTGAAGCTTTTGTTCCATTGTGTCTAACTTTTGAAGCTTTTGCTGTGTTTGGCTCTGATTTTGTTCCATTGTGTATAACTTTTGAAGATTTTGCCCCATTTGTTTCTGATTTTGGCCCATTTGTTACCTTAATTGCAATAATAATGAATTAGTGTCTGGAATCTGTTTTTCTATGCTTTTTGGCAGTGCATTTTCACCGGCAACATTTACATTTTGACCGGCAGAAAATGTGTCTTGACTCATTTGAGAAAACGGTGAGGACCCATAACCTAAGTCTACAGTATTTGCAATATTGTGTTCTGTCATTTAGGATTCCTGAGGCGAGCTGTTGCCGACTGATCGATCGATAATTGTTCCCTGTTCACTACTTGTTTCATTGTCTACACCATTATTTGCCGTCCGCTTCATTTCCCTATGCACAATTACCAAAATACTACTTCGAATGTCTGTTAATTCACTACACAATGGTGCTGATAAGCGACGCACGTCGTCACTATTATTTCTCAGTTTACTTTGGAGCCTAGTGTTACGTTTTTCACACGCCATTATTGTCACAATATTTCATACAATCACATAAAAGCACAATTTGAAGAGCAAAAATAAGAGAACACATTAACATAGCACTGAAAACAATATCTAGTTAATTGCAAGCGCAGCTGCGAAATACTTCGTGCAAAACTACATGCATGCCACAACTATTTTACTGTACAACAATGAAAGACTGCAACTACAAAGGAAATTCTCTCTATGATAAGGCGCTAGCAATAAACAAAGGCTACACTAACTACACAAACTACAAGAAAAAATCAGAAGATTCCAGTGAGGTATCCTCGGCTAAGGGTCGACATATGAAACGTCCCCTTAGAAAAATTGTACAAGACTGTGCTTAAACTGACACACAATAGTTTTTAGCGCAACGCAATCTGACTTCCAAAAGTCCCTACGAAAGAATGGCTCTGACTAGCATTAAGCTATACGTTTCACAAATCACTTACCTCACAAAAATCTTCGTTACTCAAGCTACTGCAATACAGCGAGCGCCACTACTGCCAGCTAAATAAAAGATTCAAACTACTGAAGGCACTAACTACTGATAGGCATAGTTAGCAAATGAAAGATTTTAATAGAGAACAAACAATGTATTTACCTTAATAGTCATAATATATATATCAGTTCATGACATCCATTCTTACCAATTTCAAAACTCCGCCATCTCTCTCCCCACGTCCACCACTGCTGGCAGCTCACCTCCAACTGCGCAACGCCACGCGCTGTTAGCATCCAGCTGCCGCTGCCCAACACTACAATGGCGAGTATTACAACAATGCCAACCAGCCACAGACTGCACACGGCACAGACAGTGATTTTCATACAGAGCGCTATGTGGCGGCGGCGTTACCAATAAAAAAACCTAAACAGCCTACTTACAACCTGTCTCCACTATTGTTCATATTATTTATGGATCATATGTTGAAAACAATAGACTGGCTGGGTGAGATTAAGATATGTGAACACAAAATAAGCTGTCTTGCATATGCGGATGACTTAGTTGTGATGACAGATTCGATTGAAAGTTGGCAAAGTAATATTTCACAGCTAGATCAGAAATGTAAGGACTATGGTATGAAGATTAGCATCTCCAAAACGAAAGTAATATCAGTGGGAAAGAAATATAAACGGATTGAGTGCCAAATAGGGGGAACAAAGTTAGAACAGGTGGACGGTTTCAAGTAATTAGGACGCATATTCTCACAGGATAGCAACATAGTGAAAGAACTGGAAGCAAGGTGTAGCAAAGCCAATGAAGTGAGCGCTCAGCTATGATCTACTCTCTTCTGCAAGAAGGAAGTCAGTACCAAGACTAAGTTATCTGTGCACCGTTCAATCTTTCGACCAATTTTGTTGTATGGGAGCGAAAGCTGGGTGGATTCAGGTTAACTTATCAACAAGGTTGAGGTTACGGATATGAAAGTAGCTAGGATGATTGTAGGTACTAGTAGATAAGAACAATGGCAGGAGGGTGTCAACAATGAGGAAATCAAAGAAAAACTGGGAATGAACTCTATAGATGTAGCAGTCAGGGCGAACAGGCTTAGATGGTGGGGTCATGTTACACGCATTGGAGAAGCAAGGTCACCCAAGAGACTCATGTAAGGTAGGAGGAGTCGGGGCAGACCAAGGAGAAGGTACCTGGATTCGGTTAAGAATGATTTTGAAGTAATAGGTGTAACATCAGAAGAGGCACCAATGTTAGCACTGAATAGGGGAACATGGAGGAATTTTATAAGGGGGCTATGCTCCAGACTGAACGCTGAAAGGCATAATCAGTCTTAAATGATGATGATGATGATGATACTTTACTAACTGTAAAATTTCGTTAGGCATATGGGACCGTGGTCAGTTGTATCGCAATTCAGTGAGCCGATTAGGAAGGAGAAGGCTACAAGGTCACTCCTGTTTTCAAGAAGGGTCATGGGACAGATGCACAAAGTCGTAGAGCCACATCCTTGAAGTCAGTCTGTTATACAATGGTGAATTATCTTTTACACTTACGCGTACGAAAATGTCGTCTACAAAAATCAGCATGGATTCCGCAAACAGAGATATTGCGAAACTCAGTTCGCTCTGTTCCTTCGTGAGGTTATCCTCCTACAGTACAGGTGATGAAAATTTAAACTGGTCTGTGCCGTCCATCAATAGCTGTGTATTTAATAGGATCGCCACATGTGATCGGTACCAGCATTCATATGGTATTTGTTTTCGACGTATGGGAGGAGAGAAATGCAGTAAAAATCTTAATGAGCTCTCTATCGTGCGAAGTTAGTGGAGTTTTCATAGTTCGTAATTTTATCTGTTGGATGCCACAGAAGAACAATGATAGAATGTTGTGGGATGATAGACGTTAATTGGCCCTGAAGGACGTGAATCTGCTTCAGACTGCAGTATCTATATGTAGTTTGGAGAAGCACCACAATGCAGTAGCAATATCTTTGTTCTTCTCCCAGTTCTCACACTGTCTTTTATACTATCTCGAGTTGCAGAAGTGGGATTCATTTGGCGCTGACCTTACACATCAGTCACAGTTGGCAGAGGTACGACAACATATTCCTGTTTCAACCGAATGATCAAAACACAGTCCTGTCACAGGAACACAGCTTAGCCTATTTCTACATGGGTTGCAGAAGGTGGTAGATATAGCTTTCTCCGACTCCTACTGAGTTTCGATTTACATTGGAACGATCACATGCACAATGCTGCAGGGATGGTAGCGCAGAGTCTGAGGGGCAGTTACAAGATGCATAGGGACAACCTAAAGCCACATCGGAATTTTACTGTAGCAGATAGGTTCGAGAAAGGTGACTTGTTTCAAGACATGAGAGGCCAGAAATATGGTTCACTAGTGTCTTCTAATCATTAAAGGACTTCCCCATCCGATGCAATGCAGGTATGTGCTTGAAAGGAAAGACTTGATTCGAAATCATAGACATCATTTCTATCAAAAGTGTAGCGCTAGAGATCTGAAAAGCTAGTGTACATTTCTTAAGACCTATAACTCAGTGGATATATCACAGAACCTCTGACATGGCATCGAGACTGAATGCGTTACAATTACTGGTGAAATACCTAGCAGCAGCATGAGGGAGTTGCAAATATCTGTTTCATACCACATTCCGTCGCCAAATCACTTTCAAATTTCGGCTATTATACTATGAGGGCGCACCGTCGGCGACTCGTAACTGCACTGTTGGTCTGATAATATACACTATTACGATCACAGTCTATTTTCAGCGTCGAGGTATTTGTCTGGAAAAACCATGTCATTTGGAGGTAATTCCATACCTCGATTTATAAGGCCAGTATAGATTTTAACATGGATACTTGTGTGCATCTGTAGGACCAAGACAGCTTCTGATAGTAATATGGTCGTGTTTTTTAACATCTGGCAGTTTATAAGACGATTACGTCTCTCTTTCTAAGACACAGTGATATCACTCGTTCCAAAAACTTATGGGACATGTCCACCCATAGTTGATTTAAGGTCAGATTATTTCGTATCGCCATCAATCAGCTATTGATGGAGTATTATACTTAGCAGTGGGGGGTGTATGATAGGTTAGCCATGAGCATCAGGCTTATAAAATATGTGTGTGTGTGTGTGTGCTGAGATGTGCAGAGGAAATGACTACATCCAGTTCTAAGGAAGGTATGGATGTGACATGCAATACTGTGACAGGAAATGGAAAAGTTTGTCAAGTCATAAGAATGGTACAGACCTATTTCCAGAGCCACAGACATCAGAAGGATGTATTTCCGATACTTTCCTAATTGTCAAATGTCGTCCAATTGAGAGCGTAATCGTAACATTTAATTGTAAGTATAGCGATCAATATGTTTCTGACTGTTTTCCTAGGATAATTCTGTCTAGGGGTGCGTGTCGCGCCGTTGGTGGCCTGTGGTGGGAATGATTCACATTTCCAGCTAACGGTAGGAGCTGTCCAAATGGAGAGAGCTGCTGGGATGCAGGATTGTACATGACTTACCATGTCGTCCTCTAGACAGCCGAATAGGGAACTAATCCTTAGTATGTATTGGATAGAGTTCGTGATCGCGTGGAAATTTGAGAAGACTCAGTATGGACGTTTGTTTGCACTGGACCATTATTCCCTCCCATGCATATTGTCTGCACTGTGCTGTGGCACAGTAACTACATGGGATTTATTTGATGATCTGTAGGTCATTTTTGTTGGGTTTAACTGTCAGTACAATATGGCGACCTGTACGTAATAGATTTTTGCCGCTGGAAATCTCATCTGCAGAGAGAAAAAGGCAGACAGTGCTTCTACACTGGCAGCATCAGTAATTTGGTGGGTATATTCAGTAAAGGCCGATCATAACGCTTCATTCATTCGCAAGACATGCTTTGTGCTGGGTCACAACTGCATTATTTCGGTGATATACGAGTAGTTTGCAGGTACATAGACTGTTTACTGCGACCTCAAGCACGCCAGGGTGAGTGTTTTCTATCAGTGTAATAAATAACTACATGAAATCCGTCGCTAAATCAATTGTTCCAAAAATAAATAAAGTTCACTCCTTCCTCCCTCCAGCAGTCCAGCACAGGCTGAGTCCTTTTTCCTTCTATTCCTAGGAAGAGGTGGCGATCAGGTGACTTAGGCTAGTGGAGGTAGCCCATGTGACATATTTCCCCCCCACTTTCTTAGGTAACTGGAGGTAGCCCAATTGACCTCCCCCCCCCCCCCCAGATTTTAACTTCCCGCCATTTTCTGGGGGAGGGGAGGGGGGAGAGAGGAGTTAGGTTAGTGGCGGTAGCGTAAATAACTTATTTTCCCGTTAAAATGTGAACTTCCCGCTATGATGTCATTGCAACGTTGCCACATCTATTGACACCATAATGGGTCTGCCATCTTGAATAAATTTGGCAACAACGGAGAGTGGTGTGACGTCCTTGTTGCCCTGCTACCCTTAGCATCGAATGTCAGTGGGGGATCCATACTGAAACTCAGGTGCAGGTACTTATACAAATGAAACGACACAGTTTTGGAGACCTTCCTGGTCTCATGCATATATGATTTTATGTATACACACTGATGCGATGAGTGAAAATTTGTACCAAGTGGCTATCGTAGGCTTCCTAGAAAGCAAGAGACTTGTATCCGATTCCCAGCCTTCATACAAATTTTGACTCGTGTCTTCAGTCTATATACACTCCTGGAAATTGAAATAAGAACACCGTGAATTCATTGTCCCAGGAAGGGGAAACTTTATTGACACATTCCTGGGGTCAGATACATCACATGATCACAATGACAGAACCACAGGCACATAGACACAGGCAACAGAGCATGCACAATGTCGGCACTAGTACAGTGTATATCCACCTTTCGCAGCAATGCAGGCTGCTATTCTCCCATGGAGACGATCGTACAGATGCTGGATGTAGTCCTGTGGAACGGCTTGCCATGCCATTTCCACCTGGCGCCTCAGTTGGACCAGCGTTCGTGCTGGACGTGCAGACCGCGTGAGACGACGCTTCATCCAGTCCCAAACATGCTCAATGGAGGACAGATCCGGAGATCTTGCTGGCCAGGGTAGTTGACTTACACCTTCTAGAGCACGTTGGGTGGCACGGGATACATGCGGACGTGCATTGTCCTGTTGGAACAGCAAGTTCCCTTACGGTCTAGGAATGGTAGAACGATGGGTTCGATGACGGTTTGGATGTACCGTGCACTATTCAGTGTCCCCTCGACGATCACCAGAGGTGTACGGCCAGTGTAGGAGATCGCTCCCCACACAATGATGCCGGGTGTTGGCCCTGTGTACCTCGGTCGTATGCAGTCCTGATTGTGGCGCTCACCTGCACGGCGCCAAACACGCATACGACCATCATTGGCACCAAGGCAGAAGCGACTCTCATCGCTCATTCGTCCCTCCATTCACGCCTGTCGCGACACCACTGGAGGCGGGCTGCACGATGTTGGGGCGTGAGCGGAAGACGGCCTAACGGTGTGCGGGATCGTAGCCCAGCTTCATGGAGACGGTTGCGAATGGTCCTCGCCGATACCCCAGGAGCAACAGTGTCCCTAATTTGCTGGGAAGTGGCGGTGCGGTCCCCTACGGCACTGCGTAGTATCCTACGGTCTTGGCGTGCATCCGTGCGTCGCTGCGGTCCGGTCCCAGGTCGACGGGCACGTGCACCTTCCGCCGACCACTGGCGACAACGTCGACGTACTGTGGAGACCTCACGCCCCACGTGTTGAGCAATTCGGCGGTACGTCCACCAGGCCTCCCGCATGCCCACTATACGCCCTCGCTCAAAGTCCGTCAACTGCACATACGGTTCACGTCCACGCTGTCGCGGCATGCTACCAGTGTTAAAGACTGCGATGGAGCTCCGTATGCCACGGCAAACTGGCTGACACTGACGGCGGCGGTGCACAAATGCTGTGCAGCTAGCGCCATTCGACGGCCAACACCGCGGTTCCTGGTGTGTCCGCTGTGCCGTGCGTGTGATCATTGCTTGTACAGCCCTCTCGCAGTGTCCGGAGCGAGTATGGTGGGTCTGACACACCGGTGTCAATGTGTTCTTTTTTCCATTTCCAGGAGTGTACATAAAATCATCTGTATGAGACGAGAAGTCTCTGTAATTGTGACATTTCGTTATTTAGTGGTGTTTCTTTCTGATTCTTCCTTCATTGGTCGATCTGTTGTGCCCTCTGTTCGAATTCATACCTCTTATTTGTAATTGCAAAGTTCTGGAATCACGATTGAAATCGAAATTTATCGTTTACGTGTCTGGGTGCCACATGGAAAAGTAACTGGGTAGCGTCATGCTGGTGGTGAATTCAGTTTCACATTGATTTACGACCTCAAAGTTTATGTGTCCTGAGTAATTTGTGCACACAGTTTGAGTAAATACTATTTTATCAGATCAAACTCTATCATTCAGCAAGCATTAGAGTAAATTATTCAACAATTTGTCCAGATCTTCCAAGGATAAGCAAACGGAAGGGCTCCTGATGATCTTAGTAGCTCATAAATATTTTTTTCTGATGTGCTTGACAGTTTATTTTTCAAGTGGCCTATTAACTTCACGGGTTATCTATCATTTTATTTGATCTGGGGTGGTAGATCATTCGAACTGCAATCCCAAGAGTACTTGATAAGCAAGACGTCATGTTCACAACACAGCCAGCTTCTGGCAACAGCAGGAAATAACTGCTGTCGTACAAGAACAAATCTAAAGGAATTATTGGTAGCCAACTCCTTGTACTCCATTGATGAATTTCTTTGTAGCTGAGCAGAAAATTCAACATTTTATAGGACAAGAATTACAATGAAATAAAAGTTAAAAAAAGAAAATTCATTTTATTAATAATATAAAGTAACAACAAAATTACATAAAATCTAACTCCTATACATTTTGAACATAGTAATATGATCAATGTAAGTAAGTGCTGTAAACTGATTCCTTTTTTTTTTATGGATGGATACAGTAGCGTAAGAACTACCACAAATTGCCGTACAATTAAAAGTTTTGTGACAAATTTTTCTTTCGCACCTCTTCAACTGTAGTACGTTTAACAGTTCTTTGACTGGTTCTATGCTTATGAGGATCATTTCATTTAGGATCTGTGGAAAACACACTCACATATCTCATTTTATTTGTAAACTGGTACGTATTCTTTTCTTCTTTTGTGTTATTCATGGTTAAGAATCTCCTCACTGTGCATCAAAGTAACGAAAAGTAAGTCTAATCCTCAGAAGGTTAAAACTGCTGGGGAAGGCAGATATCGTAGTACACTATCGGAAAACAACATTAGTACACCGATTTAGAGGCTTCCCATTCACTCGAGATTTAATGGTGCAACATTTCTTATGGAGTATGAAACGTTCCCTTAGAAAAATTATACACGACTGCGCTTTAACTGACACACAATATTTTTGGCGCAACGCAATCTGACTTTCAAAAATCCCTACAAAAAATGGCCCTGACTAAATTAACCTATATGTTTCACAAATCACTTACCTCACAAAAATCTTCGTACTCGAACTACTGCAATACAGCGAGCGCCACTACTACCAGCTAACTAAAAGATTCAAACCACAGAAGTCACTAAATACTGATAGGCACAGTTAGCAAATGAAAGATTTTAATAGAGAACAAACAATGTATTTACCTTTATAGTCATAATATAGATACCAGTTCATGACACCAATTCTTACAAATTTCAAAACTCCGCCATCTCTCTCCTCACGTCCACCACTGCTGGCTGCTCACCTCCAACTGCGCAACGCTACATGCTGTTAGCATCCAGCTGCCGCTGCCCAACACTACAATGGCAGACAACAATGCAAACCAGCCACAGACTGCAGACGGCGCAGCCAGTGATTTTTATACAGAGCGCTACGTGGTGGCGACGTTACCAATAAAAAAACCTAAAGAGCCTACTTACAAGTACATGACATGATTACATTTACAGATCTGACACACCAGGTATCAGAATGGTTCAAATGGCTCTGAGCACTATGGGACTTAACATCTATGGTCATCAGTCCCCTAGAACGTAGACCTACTTAAACCTAACTAACCTAAGGACAGCACACAACACCCAGTCATCACGAGGCAGGGAAAATTCCTGACCCCGGTGGGAATCGAACCCGGGAAACCGGGCGTGGTAAGCGAGAAAGCTACCGCACGACCACGAGCTGCGGACCGCACCAGGTATCAACCGATGCTGACACACCCATATGACAATGTGGCGTAGCCTTCAGGGGCGGCAGTGCAGGAGCTGACTCCGGCACGCAGCCGTACATACTATGGTGAACTCTGTCCTGGGACATGCTATGCCACGCCTGCTTGACCTGTTCACGCAGTTCTGTAACAGTTGTTGGTTGATGGGACGAACGAGTCATACAATACGACGATCCTGGTGAGCGTGTGTGCTGCGCGGCCGTCCAGAACCTCGTCTACAGGTGTGTGAGAAACCTTACGGAACCACTGATACCAGCATAGTTGCATAACTGACACGGCACGTCCGACTTGTATGGCGATTCTCCGAAAGGACCATCCCGCCACTCGAAGAGAGACAATTTGATCCCTTTCAAACTCGCTCAATTGGCTGCAGGAAGCACGAGTGCGTCTCCTTAGTATGGCTGCCTGCTTGCTTCAAAAATTTACGCAACACCGAGTCTTTTGCCCGTGAGCATTGCCTATTGAAGGGAAAACGCAGGTGTCACACTCGTAGCTATGCCACTGCGCTATCTGTTGCTGGCCGACTTTGAAACCGTTGTCAGTACATTAAGAAACCACCAGGTGGAGTACGGCGGGATCAAAACAGGCGTCGTCTTTCCAGGGGTAACAGCAGTTTTTGCCGGCAGCGCATGTATTTAGTATTATTTTTCTCTGGAATGAAAATAATGTCTACTCTTTAGCGGGCAAAAATTGTGGAAGAAGAAAGAGATCGTACTGTACGTCCCACAAATAACTGCAGGACTTTTGTCTAAGTGTTATTCTGAGATGGAAAGTTTGGGATAGGAGAAAACATGAAGCTTCGTGGCAGATTTAACTGTGTGACGCACCGAGACTCGAACTCGGGACCTCTGTCTTTCGAGGGCAAGCGCTCTACCGACTGAGCTATCCAAGCACAACACATCACCCTTCCTCACAGCTTTAATGCTGCCAGTACCTCGTCTCCTACATTCAAAATTTCACAGAAGCTCATCTGCGAACCTTGCAGAACTAGCACTCCTAGAAGAAAGGATAATGCTGAGACATGGCTTAGCCACAGCCTCGGAGATGTTTCCAGAATGAGACTTTCACTCTGCTGCGGACTGTGCGCTGATGTGAACCATTCTGGAAGATTAATAATGCGGCGGACCGAGACTCAAATTCGGGATCTTCACCTTTCGCGGGCAAGTGCTCTACCAACTGAGCTATCTAAGCACGACTCACGACCAGTCCTCACAGCTTTAATTCTACCGGAGCAATTAGCAGCGAAAGGCACAGCTACATCTACATTTATACTCCGAAAGCCACCTAAGTGTGTGTGGCGGAGGGCACTTTACGTGCCGCTGTCATTACCTGCCTCGGTGCGCGCTCGAATCTCTCTCGTTTTACATTCGTGATCTCGTCGAGAGGTATAAGTAGGGGGAAGAAACGCACCCTCTCGAGACCTGGACAGCAAGCTACACCGCGATGCAGACCGCCTCTCTTGCAGAGTCTGCCACTTGAGTTTGCTAAACATCTCCGTAACGCTATCACGCTTACCAAATAACCCTGTGACGAAACGCGCCGCTCTTATTTGGATCGTCTCTATCTCCTCTGTCAACCCGACCTGTTATGGATCCCACAGTCAGGAGCAATACTCAAGTATAGGTGGAACGAGTGTTTCGTAAGCCACCTCCTTTGTTGATGGACTACATTTTCTAAGGACTCTCCCAATGAATCTCAACTCGTCGCCCGCCTTACCAACAATTAACGTTCAATCTGCCAGGAAGCTTCATGTCAGCGCACACTCCGCTGCAGAGTGAAAATCGCAGTCTAGAAAAAGCCGTGGCGGTGAGGACCAAGTTAGTCAGACGACTAATGGGCCTCCTCCTCCTCCTCACTTCCTCTCATCGCAAAAATTAAAATAAAGTCGATCTTCATGGTCACACTGACAGAAAAAAGCCGTAACGGCAAAGTATAAATAATGTAGCGCAATGAAATTTTGGGAAAACATTTGTTTAGGTAACATATTTAAGTGATTAACATTGCAAGTTCACATGTTAATATAAGAGCGAGATAAGCCTTTGCAAATGTGAAATCCTGCTACATTAACAACCGGTGCAACTACGAGGATGTTGAATGCAAGCATGGAAACGCGCATGCATTGTGCCGTACAGGTGCCGGGTGTCAGTCTGTGGGAGGCAGTCCCATACCTGTTGCACCTGACTGGACAATACGGAGACGGTAAATGCTGTTCGTCGATGACAATGAAGTTTTCGGCCGATGACGACCTATATGTGCTGGAATGGAGATCTGGTGATCGGGCAGGCAAAGACAACATTGACATTCTGCAGAGCATGCAACAACAGTATGTGGGCCAGCGCTGTACTCAATTATTAAAAAACAGTCTTAATCGCATTTATTGTTGTTATACCACAAACTGGTTTCAACCCTACGTAGAGGTCATCTCCTGGGCGTTTGCGCCACTGGTCGACTGCTGGTGGTGTCACTCCTGTCTACATAGCGGCAGGAAACTGTCATGTTACGTAGACAGGAGTGACACCACCAGCAGTCGACCAGTGGCGCAAACGCCCAGGAGATAACCTCTACGTCGGGTTGAAACCGGTTGGTGGTATAACAACAATAAATGCGATTAAGACTGTTTTTGAATAATCGACTAATCATACTACTCGCTGTTTCATCTCCACAACGATGTTATCCAAAAATGTAGCGCTGTACTGTTCGAAAACAGGCCCTGTAGTGCTGTTCTTATATGGCACAACCACAGGTGGGCTCACCAAACTGACGTACAGATTGCATGAGATAACGACAAGAGTACTCCTGCTCTCATGCGATATCACTCCCCAGACCATAACTGAAGGTGTAGGTCTAGTCTAGACACGCAGGCGGGTTGTTTACAGGCACTCAACCGGCTCTTTCCAAAGAGCACACAGTCGTCACTTTCACCGAGACATAACCGGCTTTCAGCAGAACACACAACATACTGCTCTCTTTCTCTCTAATCAGCTCTCTAACACAAATGGCGGTGGTTTCGGGTCAGTGGGATGCAAGCTATAGGGCGTCCGGCTCGGAGCTGTCCTTCAAGTAACAGATTTGTAACATTTCATTGTGTCACTGTGGTGCCAACTGCTGCTCAAATTGCCTGCGGATGCACGCAGATCCATACGCCGAAGACGATGGTCTTCCCTCTCAGCAGTGCCAGGTGGTCGTTCAGAGCTCGATCTTCTTGAGACTGTACATTCTCGTGACCACCGTACAGTGGCTACATTCCTGCCAAGTCTTCTCGTCGACCGTTACAGCGTTTGTTTGGAACAAACCTTATCTGCATCATCATCATGAACCTACTAGCGCCATTCTTAAGCGACTTGGGCGACATTTAAACAGACATCATCTTTGAGATGTAGAATTGCGGCTACCAACCTTCATTTATGCCTCAAGACTCCATCTTGGTGTTGCGATTTTTCATCCGTCAGCGTGTATGGTTGGTCTGTAAGGTGTACCGCTTCGGGTACTCGGAGCTCGCTCAATTTTTTTGACCCTTTCTGCGTCTGCGACTCCAAATGGCATCATCAAGTATACCTGGCGTTTTTGAGCTTCCCAATGCTTCAATGATACCGTTTGGCATCGCTTCGCGTAGTTCCAAGTTTGGCCAACAGGTCACAGTGGCGTCTGCTTTCGGGGCTCGCCGTTTGTTTGAAGTCCAGAACAGAGGAGTGTCCTGAGTTGTGATACTGCATTTGTGAGTGAACGACAACTGTTGTGTTTAGTTTTATTCTGTGTATACTGAAATTCTTGGTTATGGAACCAACTTTACATAGTCCCTCAAGGGCAAGGGAAAGAAATACGGTAAGTTTACTATGAATTGCATTTTTGACTAATTATTATGTAATTTCTAATGATACCATTTGGAATCATTATTTTATTTATTAAGCAAAAGTTTCAAGAGAACTTTTGCAATGCATATGGAATATGTGCAACATATACAGTAAATATTCATCACAAACATTTTTTTCCCAATTGTTTTCTAAATGTGACGTACAGTGGTTTAAGCACAGGTAAACAGTGTCTCACTTTCGAGACTAGAGTCTAACCGTAATACGATTAGAAAAATACATAAAGAGACAAGCAAATAAGTAAGTAGAAGGAGGTTAACACGCTGAGAGAGCAGGATAAGGGGTCGTTCCGCTCCATTCTCCTCTATAACGAATGGCTGCGGTTCCGTCCGGCTGGCGCGCGGGCCGTAAAACAGCGATTTGTCTGGCAGCAAAGCAAAGCGGCTTTTCCGCGCGGAGCCCGCAGCAAAAAGCGACCGCCGTCGTCAGCCGGTGGCGGCTCTAGGGCCGGCTAGGTCCGGGCGCTCCTAGATCCTGCTCCAGTAACTCAGCAGCCGCTGGCGCGCTCATTAAATTTTCAAGAGCGGCCGCGGCCGCCATAATCAGGGCTCGGCTCGGCGCGACACGGGCGCAAACAAAGCGCGCCGGCGCCGGGTTCGATTCCGCCGCAACAACGGGCGCGCGCTGTTTTAATGATGATGACGGCCGTGTCGGCGCCGAAACGCGCCGGCAATCACAGAGGAGGAGCAGGAGGTGGAGTGGGAGGAGGAGGAGGAGGAGGGGGGGGCGCGGGAGGGGGGGCGGCGCTGGGGCGGGCGGGGGCGGCGGGGGCGGCGTGTTAAACTGCCGCCGCTACAGCCCTCCAACAGGCAATTAACAGGGTGTCGCGTTGATGTAACCCACCCTGCAACACGGTAATTATCACGCGTGCGGCCTCACCCCTCGAGAGCGACCGCGCGGCCGCTGCAGCCCCGGCTGCACTCCGAGCGGGCTGTGAAGACGATGCCCCCAGCACCTGCGGCACTTCTACGAGGCGTGTTTTTTAAGCAACTACCGTTTCGAAATTAAAAAAAGAGGTGCTAAGATACCTCAATAATTCTATTTTCACGTGAAAGCCTGTACCTTAATCTATCTACTTCTCTACATAATTTCCTTCAATATTGAGGCACTTGTCATAACGTTGTACCATGTGAATACCCTCCTCATAGAAGTCTGCCGCCTGACTTGTTAACCACTGCACCACCACTGTTTTGACTTCGTCATCGTCTTGAAGGCGCTGACCGCCCAGATGTTTCTTCAAGTGCAGGAACAGATGGTAGTCACTGGGCGCAAGATCGGGGCTGTACGGAGGATGATCGAGAGTTTCCCAACGAAAAGATGTGATGAAATCTTTGGTCTGATTCGCCACATGCGGACGGGCATTGCCCTGCAGCAAAACGATGCCCTTGCTCAACTTGCCACGTCTTTTGTTCTGAATTGAACGGCGCAGATTGTGCACTGTCTTACAGTAAGCTGCTGCACTGATTGTCTCATTACTAGGCAGAAATTCCACAAACAATACTGCTTTTCTGTCCAAAAAACTGTGCACGTTATTTCCTGGGCAGAAATTGTTTGCCTAAACTTCACTTTTCTGGGTGAATCTGAATGCAGACATTCCATGGACTGTTGCTTTCACCCTGGTGTGACGTAGGCCACCCACGTTCCATCGCCCGAAACAATTTGGCTTCAGAAATCATCACCGTCGTTGTGGTACCACTCAAGGAAAGTCAATGCACTGCCTGAACGTTTGCTTTTGTGCATATCCGTCAACATTTTCGGTCCCAACCTGTGCATAATTTCCTGTAATTCAAGTGCTCCGTCACAGTGCCATACAAAACACTACGAGAAACATTAGGGAAGTCATCCTACAAGGAGGAAATCGTAAAACGTCTGTTTTCTCTCACCTTATTGTCCACTTCCTGCATCAAACTTTCATTAACGACCGAATGACGCCGGTTCCGTTGTTCATCATGCACATTTCTGCGACCATCTTTAAATGCTCTCACGCACTTTCTTACCATTGCATCACTCATAACGTTTTCTCCGTAAACTGCACAGATCTCACGTTAAATATCGATCGCTTTTAGGCCTTTAGCACTAGTAAATCTTACAACAGTCCGTACTTCACAGTCGGCGGGACTCACTGTTATCGGAGGCATCTTAAACAGCACACAACGTAAACAGGGAAGAATAAGACTGTAATGGCGTCAGTGTGCAGACAACAGATGTAGGTACCCAGTGCGCATGACCAGAACACCGACCGCAGCGCTGCAGCCGCTCTCTGGCAAATCCGAATTACTTAAAAAACACGCCTCGTATTTCCCTATTACTGTAAGTCAAAAATACAGTCGACGTCTTTGGTTTCTGTTTCTTAACAACTGTCAATCACTTCTCTCGATGCAGAAATACACTACCAGGAGAAAACAAAGTGCACCTGGACGGAAGACATCGATTTTGACTCGATGAAGGCACATGCCAACTGTGGGAAAGTAAATATACTGATAATAGTTTTATCGTCGTCCGCGTAGAGTCAGAGCTACCAGAGCGCCATCTGTGTCACCATTTAGTAGGGAGAGCTCATAGCCAGACGGCTGGCCGCACGTGGGGTCTGCACCCCTCCACCATCCTCCACAACTGTAAGTCCCTCATCCGCCCTATCCTGTGCTACGTTCATCCCGCCTGGATCTCCGCCCCTCCTACCTTTTACAAATCCCTTAAGATCCTAGAACGTCATGCGCTCCGCCTTGCCTATCGCATCCGCCTCCCATCACCATTGCAGATCCTATATGACCTCATCCCGTTCCCGCACCACCTCCTTTTCCTCGAACAGATGCGGATCCTCTATTCCTCCTGCAAACTTGATCCCCCTCGCCCTCTCCCACCCCCGTCCGCTGCCGCGCCTGCATTCCCACATCCCACCTGCTCTCCATACCATCGCCCAAGGTGGCTTCCACCAAATCCTCTTCGCTGCTGATGCCCTCATCTCCTCCATCTACCCCTCCTACCAATTTTGATGCTCCTCTACCACACCCTGTGTCTTTTCCCAAGGGCACCCTCTCTTCCTTCTCTCCCTCCGCCCTTCCTCTCTCCCTCCTCCCCCCCGGCTTCCCCTACCTCCCCTACCTTCTTTCCTCCCTCTCCCGTCTGCTCTGCCACTGGCACCTACACCCTCCCCTCTCCCTCCTCCCCCCCCCCCTTTTCCCCTTTTCGCACGTCCCCGGACTTGTACACGTACAGTGAACATTCGCGCGCCGGTGATCGTCGCCAGTGTTTTTGTGTGTGTGCCATCTTGTTAGTGATTCAGTGTTTCGTCATTTGTGCTCCTTCATTCACGTGTGCCGTTTCTGTCGTCTGTGTTAGTGCCCGAGTGATGAACGTTATTCTTTGGACGTCGCACTTCTGAATGGCTTCATGTATTTTTAAATTTGTGTGTCTACTGTTGTCTATCCACCGTGTTGATCGTTTTTCGATGTCTCCACTTGTAATAAATGTATTATCTGTGGCCGAAGAGCGGCGTAGTATTGCCGCTGGCGGCCTACCTTTGTATAAGTTGTCAAAATAACAACAAAGGAAAAAAACCAGAAGGCTCAGTGTGGTGCAAACGTGCGAGGCAACCACACAACCAAATGGCGGAGTCGCACTGGAGCTTCCTACATCCAACTGAGCGACTTCGGAAGATGTCAGTTTGTGGACGTCCGAATGGCACGATGGTCCTTTCGGAGAACTGCCACGCAGCTTGGACTCGCAGCGTCAGTTGTGCAACGATGCTGGTATCAGTGGTCACGTGAACGCTCTCACACCCGTAGACGAGGTTCTGGACGAAACATCCTGGCGGATTAAAACTGTGTGCCGGACCGACACTCGAACTCGGGACCTTCGCCTTTCGCGGGCAAGTGCTCTACCAACTGAGATACCGAAGAACGACTCACACCCGTACTCACAGCTTTACTTCTGCCAGTACCTCGTCTCCTACTTTCCAAACTTTACACAAGCTCTCCTGCGAACCTTGCATAACTAGCACTCATGAAAGAAAGGATATTGCGGAGACCTGGTTGAGCCACAGCCTGGGGGATGTTTCCAGAATGTCAGTTTCACTCTGCAGCGGAGTGTGCGCTGATATGAAACTTCCTGGCAGATTAAAACTGTGTGCCCGACCGAGACTCGAACAGGGGACCTTTGCCTTTCGCGCGCAAAGTGAAAAGTTTGGAAGGTAGGAGACGAGGTACTGGTAGAAGTAAAGCTGCGAGGACGGGGCGTGAGTCGTGCTTGGATAGCTGAGATGGTAGAGCACTTACCCGAGAAAGGCAAAGGTCCCCAGTTCGAGTCTCGGTCCGGCGTACAGTTTTAATCTGCCAGGAAGTTTCATATCGGCGCACTTTCCGCTACAGAGTGAAATTGACATTCTGAGGTTCTGGACGTTCACGTGCCACAGACGACCGCCAGGATCCTCGTCTTGTTAGGGCAGGATTGGCAGGCAGATCGTACAGCTGCCACAGCATAGTTAAGGGGGATTGTGAGCTCAGACGTGTCGACGTGAACTGCTGCGAACCAGTTATTAGCAGTGGGACTATGGGCAGGCTGACCTCTAGCCTGTATTCCACTTATACCACAGCACTGACCTTCACGACTCGACTGGTGCCATCAGAGGATCACGGAATGGTGCGCCCTGCTCTTCAGCGATGAAAGCAGATCCTGCCTGCACGAAAGTGATGGTCGTTTGCGCGTACCATGTGGAAATGGTGATGTGCTGCTCCGACGAAGTTACGCCCGCCCACACACTGCCCGTGAAACTGAGCGTGCTCTGCAAGGAGTGCAGCAACTTGCCCACCAGCTCTGTCTTCGGACTCGTCCCCAATCGGGCACGGGACGAGAACTGACTCGTTCGACTCAGCACCGAACAACTCTTACAGAACTACGCAAACAGCTGAAGCAGGCGTGGCAAAACGCATCCCAGGAGAGTATTCGCTAACTGTATTACCGACTGTATGCAAGAGTCAGCGCCTACATTGCCGCCCGTAGAGGCTACCCCACTAACACCAGTGTTCAGGCATGGGTCGATACCTCGTGTCTTAGAACCGCTAGTGTGATTGATCTCTAAATGTAATTACTTCGCGTACCCGTATGCACTGTTGGAACAACAAATCCTGAGTGAATTGGAAACCTCTAACACGGGGCACTAGTTTTTTTCTGGCACTGTATTTTTTTGTGCACGTAGAATGATGTTCTGCTCTGCTGGTCGTTCAAAGTGAAATACGAGGATGGACGGAAGACAGAGTTGTTCTGTGTATACAGCACAGCACGAGGCACATTCCTCGGTCCAACATGTGTCCCCATCTCTCACCATACGATGGTACATCCAACGTTGTGAAAGATGATCGTTCTTGTGAATGTTACTGTTACACTCTAGTCCTTTCCCATGTGCCGCCTTTCAAGTGTGCTTTCGGCCCTGACTTAACGTTTATGGGTGACAACGAGCAACGGCACCAAATAATGCAGGTGGAAGAGCTCTTACAACGAGCGGATATTCGGCGAATGGACAGTACGGCGTGCGAAGTATTGTGGTTTCATTGCGTGTTGTACAATTTCAGCAAGATTACAATGAAACTAATTACTTATTATCAACGTAACATGAGGTTTTATTTAAACACAGCTTTTCCCGGCTAATGAACGTTATTTTCTTAAAGAAATCTCCACCTGGGATGGAGTGTAAATGGCACTAACTTGCTGATCGTTTATCGAATTTAACGCTACTGTTATTCGAGGTGGCAGCACTTTTCTGTAAGCAATTTGAACAGTTTTTTCACACAATACTACACGGGCACAACACTGATGTATTTTTCCTACCAAAATATTTCATAAAAGTTGTTACGAAATAACCAGGCTTCATACATCAGCAGATGAGAATTTATATCACGTAAGATGCTATTTGCACTATATTTAAAGATTCTTCACAATCTAAGTCGAATTTATTTCCTCAAAGGGGGTTCTGGGCCACCAATACACAATTATCAATTATGACGAACAACATTTATCTCCGTATAGAAAATCAATTTAAAACTGCCACTCCAATATTTCACTAAGATGGCGGCTAACATTAGACAATCACTTATCGATCCTGCTTCATGCCCTGTTTTACCACTAACAAACGATAAATATATATTTAATCCTTTTGTACCTTCATTATATGCATTAACATTTTAAAATTTTCTCAGTGTTAATCGTTTATTATTTAGCATTTACGAATAAACCGCGCTGTAGATCAATAGCAATAGTGGCTGCGCTCCTTTGCAGCTGAGTAGGAAACTTAACATTTACATAGGACAAGAATTACAATGAAATAAAAGTTTAAAAAAGAAAATTCATTTTAATGACATAGAAACTCTATTGTTCAAATATTAATTAACAACATTATACAGCCTTCTACAGACCTCAGTGTTACGAGACATCAACCACGACCGATCATTACATCAGTTCGAACAAGAAGAAGTATTATTCTAGAAGAATCACAGATGACAAAAGGTGGAGATTTTCATTATCTTTTTCCATGAGTATTGTCTGAGATATGCTTTTCACTGAAAATTAAATTATGTCACTGACAATAATGATTTATTAGTATGTCAGTATCGATCAAGTCCTTTTTTTTATTAATATCGCGAGAATGTTCGCTCAAATTTCACACTCAGTGTTGTTGTGAAAATTGTTCTGAAGAAAATATGGTCGTGGATATTAAAACGGTCCTGCTCATAGCTGTGACTTGAATCTCATCGAGCATGTGTCGGGGATTCGTTGGGGAGACTTATTAACAGCACGATCTCATGCACCATCGGCCATCCAGCTGTTTACATTATGTAAATTAGAGGAGGAATGGGGGAGAAAGGAAAGGAAAGGAAAGGGGAGGACGTGATGGCATCGTTTGCACTGGGACTTTATCAGCAAGCAGCGGTGACGAGCGAAAATGTTTGCCAGACTGGGACTCGAACCTCGTATCTGGTGCTCACTAGGAAGTTGCGTTAACCACTGCGCCACCCGCACGCAGGATTAGTCGCAAATGCGCGGACCGCCCCTGCGACTCACATCCCCACCTGGCACCATTACCTGTCCACAGTCCCTGTCCATGTGCTCCATGCTCGCTGACTTTAAATTTCCACTGGAGGTCGACCGTAAATGTGCGCCTGCGCTGATGGCGGTGGATTCGTAGCCTATCGGGACCTGTCAATGATACGAATTCGTGGAGTTATACTCAAAACTCCCGCCCAGAACACAGTCGATTGTTCAACTGACCCCATCTTGTTTGCGTAGCTTCCAAACAGTGGCAGTGAAATTAAAATAGTGAAGTTTTTCACAATGAAGGTAATGGGGAAAACTTAAAAACTAAGTGAAACATACTGCTTACACACACAATCTACATGCTCAATAATTAACGTTAGGCCCAACCCCAACGTTCGCAGTCGTAAAATTTCGACGCAAATAACTTACCTACATTTAAGTTCTATCCAGCTGCAGCTGATAAACTGTGAAAGGAAAACAACTGTAATGTAAACCACAAAAATCCAGGAAAACTATGAGCATGTGATAAGAGCGTATATACACAAAACATTGTCTGTTTATCGATACTAGTACTGCTGTAACTTCTTTGGTCCCATGTCATAGTGTGCGAGTTGTTGGTCGGTTGCGGCGGAGCAGCCAGCAAGTCTGCGGTGTGTGATCAAGCCGGAGCCGCTGGCGGAGTGCACGCGTGGCCGGATGTTTGTGGCACTAGCAGCGAGAACTGCTGAGTCGTCGCCCATCGCACTTGCGTACTGGAGTTGAGTAATCAGTGAGCCTGTCATGAAAGCTCAACTGTTGTGACATCTCTTCATTGATTGCTGGTTGTTGCATCCTGGGCTGTCCCCGCAAGCAGCAACCTGATGGTGTGCTGGAGTCGGCAGAATTTTGCAGCCGTCTCCCTGTATGGTGCTTAACCTTTGAAATGATTATACTTTATTAGTGAAATGCACCAGTGATACCTTCTGCCTTGTGGCCGTTGACGTTCCGGTTACCTGCCCTGGCCGTTAGACTAGTGTCGTGGCAGTGTGTTTTCCTCGCCGTGTTGATGTTGTCTGGCAAGGCGTGCAGTGCGACAGCTTGGTGGTGTGCTCCTTTTCTCTTTGAGTGTTTATCGTGCCTTGGCTGCCTTTATACGCCAATTATTAAGGCATAATCCTGCTGTGATCCTCGTCTTCGCTGGTACTTTTGGTTGTCGTGCTGTTGGTCGGGTGGAAGGGTATTGATTAGGCGGTTGGTTGGTTCGTCAACCGTCCGTAGGTTGTGCTGCAACCCGATTGTTTAGTGTTACGCTTGGCTGTGTGTCTCACCAAACTGTGGTTTGAGATTTCTCTCCAGGCCGATCCTTGGAACACTTCTGAGCACCACTGTTTGTCGTTCGTGATTGTCATTTTATTTGGTCGCAGGTGCTGTGCCAGGCCTTCAGCGGTGTATTAATATTGTCTGTTTTATGTATAGTATATGGCGTTAAGATTAGGCCTTCAGCCGTGTTTCATTTAAAATTGTTGTTGCTCTGCATTTAGGCCTCCAGCTGCATTTGTTTCACAATCTGTGGCTTTAATATGTAAATTCTTGTCTCTTAGGTTTCTCTTTAATTATCTCGAATTCTTGAAACGGACTTGAGCCGTGTTCTGTAAATGATTATCTTAAAGTTGTCTTTAATTAGAGTAGTTGCTTTGGCCTGAAGCTGACAAGATACTTCAATTTTTCTTAAGATGTTTTTCTGTTGTACAGTGTAAAGCCTTGTCTTTTAAGTCCATCTTTTATTATGTAACGAATTTTTTTTTAAATTGGGCTTTCAGCCGAAGTATTGACTAGAATTTTCCTCAACGGAATTTGTAAATGCTTGGCTTTTAAAGAAAAACTGTAGCTGATCTGAAATATTAATTCGGCCTTTAGCCTTGAAGATATTGTAATTTTACTTAAGTGAGGCCTTCAGCCGTTACTCTACACCTTGGTGTTTTAAAAGCAATTATTTAATCTTATTCTGGAGAAGTTACTTGGGCCCTCCGCTGTGAATTGATCTTCGTTGTAAAGAGAAAATTGTGTATTGGTTTGAGGAATAAAGTTGTGTGTGTTCTTTTATAACCAACAGTAATTGAACTTGGCTGCTTTCCACAACCTGATCCTCTCCGTCCTGCGAAAACAGATTTCAAAATGCTTTCTTAAGAACTGTACAAATAGTCTATAGCTTTTTGCTGTTTTTTAATACAAAAGCCCACTGATGATGCTGAAACTTCAGCAAAACCTGTCTGGACGATAAAAGAAAGGAAAAAAACCTGTGATTTTCTCGAGGCGCACCCCTTCCGAAAACAAATTTATTTGTAAAAAAAAGGAAAAGGAAAGAAAAACACGGACAGGAGAGCTTCATCCACGAGATGACGTGTCCGCCCTTCTTCGATGACCGCAAGCCGCCGCCAAGCCGCAAGGCCGCACCCTCTGCGCTTGCCGCTTTTCGACCTCGACCTGAGAAATTCCTGTAACGTTCGTGGTGTGAGATACTCATTATGTGCGCACACCGCTCATCTGTAGGAGTAGCTTCCTTCTGTACTAATAAAAGGAAAAGTGAAAATAACCGCGTAAACCATGTTATCGTACATTTCATGATCACTGTACCAAATGTCATAATACTGCACGATAATTCTAGATTGCACATTGCAATCCAAACCCGAAATTACTTGAGGACTATACTGATATTTGATTTATCTCTCCGCGTTTTAAGCGTTTTCCATATTTTTAACTGTTGGTCGAGCTAGATTCCAGAGGCGTTCCCGCGCGTCATTCAAACATTGTTGTAGTCGTGTAACTATTAGAAAAAATAAAAGGCACAGTCAGCATTTTATGGACTTCACTTCAACGACAGATTTTGCCTGGACCCTACTTTAGAATCAGAGCTTACTGAATAAGAAGTATCTTAAGAATTACTTCAAGTTGCAAACTTAATTTATCTTTGCGATGTAGTTATCTGGAACGCATACTAAGCAGACGTAAGTTTTACTGTGAATAAAATCGTAGATAATTATAATTAAATATTCGTGTGATTCATTTAATTATCTTCCTCATTGAAATATTTAAGACAGGAAAGAAATAATCTGTAAAAATTGTATAAACGTGAATTTAATGTGCATTTTGATAGTCTTATCTGGAATACAGAATTTAATAGTTGAATATTAAAGCGACGATAATTACAAGCTTTTTCAACGCGAATTTCCGCGATATAAGACGAGTGATCCTGGCGGCCGAATACCAGCACTCGGAAACTAAGCACTAGTTTCGCTACTTCCGTGACAGACAAAACTATATAACAGTCCTTAGCAAGTCTTGTTATAGCGTGAAATCTTTAATTGCCGTCTGTAGCAAGACTGGATGCTGCGCCGATGAAAGATACAGGAAAGTAGTTGCTACACTTTTTTTACACAACATAATAATATTATTAAATGTAATTTAGTTCAACAAGCTAACCTTAATATAGTGAAGAGCCAAAGAAACTGGTACACCTGCCTATTATCGTGCAAGGTCCCCGCGAGCACGCAGGAGTGCCGCAACACGACGTGGCGTGGACTCGACTAATGTCTGAAGTAGTGCTGGAGGGAACTGACGCCACGAATCCTGCAGGGCTGTCCATGAATTCGTAAGAGTACGAGGGCGTGGAGATCTCTTCTGAACAACACATTGCACGCCATCCCATATCTCCTCAGTAATGTCTCGGGAGTTTGGTCCCCAGCGTAAGTCTTTAAACTCAGAAGAGTGTTCCCGGAGCCCCTCTGTACCAATTCTGGATGTGTGGAGTGTCGCATTGTCGTGCTGGATTTGTCTTAGTCCTTGGGAATGCACAGTGGGCCTGAATGTATGGAGGTGATCAGACTGGATGCTTGCGTGCGTGTCACCTGTCAGAGCAGTACCTACACGTATCAGGGGTCCCATACACGCCCCATACCATTACAAAGCCACCACCAGCTTGGACAGTCCCCTGCTGACATGCAGGGTCCATGGATTCATCAGGTTCTCTCCATACCCTACACGTCCATCCGCTCGATACAATTTGAAACTAGACTCGTCCGACCAGGCAACATATTTCATATCAACAGAACAATGTCGGTGTTGAAGGGCCCATGCGAGGCGACAAGCTTTGTGTCGTGCACTCATCAACGGTACACGAGTGGGCCTTTCGTTGAACGGTTCCCAAGCTGACACTTGTTGATGGTCCAGCAGCGGGACGGTTTCACTTCTGTCACTTTGAACGATTCTCTTCAGTCGTCGTTGGTCCCGTTCTTGCAGGAACTCTTTCCAGCCGTAGCGATGTCGGAGATATGATGTTTTACCTGATTCCCAATATTCACGGTGCACTCGTGAAATCGTCATACCGTAAAATCCCGTCATCGCTACCTCGGTGAAGCTGTGTCCCATCGCTCGTGCGCTACTATAACAATAGGTTCAGACTCACTCAAATTTTCATCACCTGCCATTGTAGCAGCAGTAGCCGATCTAACAACTGCACCAGGAACTTGACTTATAGATGGGTCGCCGACCCCAGCGCCGTATTCTGCCTGTTTACACATCTCTATATTTGAATACGCATACCTATACCAGTTTCTTTGGCGTTTAGGTGTATATGTGATGCCTGTATTCCGAATACGTCCCAATGAATTACATTTTTTGTTTGAGTTTGATACTGGTCGATACATGACATTTATGGCTCGCGGACTTAAAACAAGCTTTCTCTGGAGGTCTGACGTCAGTACAACATAATTAAATGGTTTTCCTTGGCTAGACGTCGGGCCTGACATTAATTCTGCATACCTTCCCAGGCTAGACAAATGGCTGATGTTAAAGTAAGCAGCAGCACACGAAACACCTCTTTATCGTTCTTAACGTCTCTGCTGCAGACCTAGTCTCCTGCCGCAGATACAATAATTAGCCAGTATGAATTTCACCTCACGCAGCTAGCACGAATGTTCGCCAATAACACAGGTTGCTGGGAGCGCAGTCATTCCTCCTACGTCTCACCTACGCGGCCTGCTAGTTTTCTTAGCGACTAAAACACACATCTGGTTGTCCGTTTGCATAATGCATGAGCCTAACCGATCTTTATTTCCAGCGACATGTGTTGCTTCTTCTATGAATCGAGAAACACTGCCGAGAGAGCGTAGGTATTCCTGTATTAACGCGCTCCGCAGCAACTAGGCATTTTTATTTTTTACTTTTTGTCCGCGTCCACTTACCACAAGTTTTTGTTAAGCGTTATATATCCTGTCCTAGAGACTGTTACATGGCCATTTAAATCATGCGACTCCCGGCAGTAAACGTATCCAGGCTGCGTCTGTCTAGAGCCTCATTAAATATTTATAAAGACCAGTATGTCTGCTGCCCGATCTGGTCTTGCGGGCGGAGAAAGCTCGGTCGACTTCGTAACTTACCTGCAGTCGACGATAAATGTCAGGCAGTCGCCTTCTAAGGAAGCTGTGCAAATCGCTGTGATTTCCGTCTCCGGCCCGGAGTTAATTTCCCACAAGCGTGCGGGACACTAATTATAAGAGATTCCTTGCGGGTTTGCTCACTTCCTCCTCTATTAGGGTGTTGATTAATTTTGGAATTGCAGAGATGGAAGCGACTTTTCAGAAGTACGGAGTCTATAAAGCTTCTAAACCTGAAGCCGTCTTCACACGGGAGGAGGCAGCTAACGTTGACGTGGACGCCGGCGGGACACCCGAACTCGGTAGAAACAGCGCAGCGGGCTCACGGTAAGAGCTGGTTAACGTGCTTCTGCGCTTTTAGCGCTCTCCAACATCACTTATCGGCTCTATTTGGCTCGCGGGCCACACAGTGCCTTTACGAAAACGGACCCGCGTAAAACAGCTGCGTTCACTCCTTCGGTGATTTTCCGAGCTGCGCCATGGTCACGAATAAAGCAGTGAGGCGAATACGGAATAAATTTTCGTTACTTTACGTCTCTTGTGAAGAGCGGAGAAAATAACGAAGATGATTCTCAACTCTTTGATGACTTGAACAGCGAAATGCTGGCAGAGGAACGCAACATAATGTTGTACAACGATCTTAAATACATACCAACAGAAGTAATTTGTTGACTTGAATTTTCATCCTATTTCCGGTTATAAATTGAATACAGTTAAGGTATAGTTTCTAATGCCAGTTTCCGCATGCATGGTATCCATACTTTCACTGTTGCATCGACTACCAACTCTCTGAAATGATGTACTTCACCACATAGGGTCGAAGAGCGAGATTCATTTCGTAATTTCATTCGAATGGAAGAGGAGATTTCTTCGAAGTTGCTCACCATCACTGAAAAAAAAACCTTAACCGGCAAAATACAAACGTGAACCAGTCCACAAGTCCAGAGATAGGTGTATATAGGTTACAGAAAGTTTCATACTAGCAAAAACTTCCAGTGTGTAACTTGTATTTATTTTAAGCCAAAGACTTAAGATTTCTGGCCACTGGGAATATACTTCAATCCAGTTGTTCGCCTCTTCAACAGGAATTGCAGCAAACACATTACTTATAATAAATAACATACACTTTTGAGATACTACTTCTATTAAAGGAATAAGAAAGACCCAGAGTCTCTTAGAACGCAAAAGACGAAAAATAAACACTGGGAGAAGTGGACACAAGCCGACAATCTTTCTGTTCACCGCTCACGTGCTGTCAACTATGCTACAGCTTCGAAATAGCAATAGGAACTTAGTATTTGGAATACAGTGTCTAAAAACTGTATCTGCAGTGTCACTACTTGATATTTGTAACAGAAAGGTGCCCTTTTGACACATTATCATTGTGCACTAACACTGAAGTGCTGTACAATCGTTACACGCAAGTTATAACACTAAAAACATCAATTACAGTAAGCCTTTACCTACCATGTATGTAGTTTCCTGTCCTTTAATTGCTGACAGTTTGAAATACCTTATATTTGTACCAGGTACTCCATGAGAAAGAAAACCCACCAAATGCGTTGTTTAGTGTCACGTACACATATCAAAAAAAAGTTTTGCATCACCTCGTTTCCGAGAGTTCCAGAACATGTACAGAAAATTGGAGTAGAAAGTAACATAAACATCAATTCCACCTCTTTTTATTGCTCATGAAAACCACTCATTACGTGTTGTACCACCATACAGCGAGACCTTCAGAGGTGGTGCTCCAGATTGCTGTACACCCGGTACCTCTAATACCCAGTAGCACGTCCTCTTGCATTGATGCGTGCCTGCATTCGTCATGCCATACTATCCACAAGTTCATCAAGGCACTGTTGGTCCAGATTGTCCCACTCCTCAGTGGCGATACGGCGCAGATCCCTCACCGTGGTTGGTGGGTCACGTCGTCCACAAACAGCCCTTTTCGATCTATCCCAGGCATGTTCGATAGGATTCATGTCTAGAGAACATGCTGGCCACTCTAGTCGAGCGATGTCGCTATCCTGAATTAATAGGGACGCGAATTGTCGTCCATGAAGATGAATGCCTCGCCAATATGCTGCCAATATGGTTGCACTATCGATCGGAGGATGGCATTCACGTATCGTACAGCCGTTACGGCGCCTTCCATGACCGCCCCAAACATCAGGAAACCTCCACCTTGCTGCGTTCAGTCTAATCGGGTTGCCTCCAAACACGTTTCCAACGATTGTCTGGATGAAAGCATATGTGACGCTCGTCGGTGAAGAGGACGTGATGCCAATCTTGAGCGGTCCATTCTCCGTGTCGTTGGGCCCATCTGTACCGCGCTTTATGGTGTTGTGGTTGCAAAGGTGGACCTCGCCATGGATGTCGGGAGTGAAGTTGCGCGTCATGCAACCTATTGTGCACAGTTTGAGTCGTAACACGACGTTCTGTGGCTGCACGAAAAGCATTATCAACATGGTGGCGTTGGTGTCAGGGTTCCTCCGAGCCATAATCCGTAGGTAGCGGTCATTCACTGTAGTAGTAGCCCTTGGGTGACCTGAGCGAGGCATGTCATCGACAGTTCCTCTCTCTCTGTGTCTCCTCCATGTCCGTACAACATCGCTTTATTCCGAGACGCCTGGACGCTTCCCCTGCTGAGAGCCCTTTCTGCACAAAGTAACAACGCGGACATGATCGAACTGAGGTATGGTCGAACTACAGGCAACACGAGCAGTGTACCTCCTTCCTGGTGGAATGACTGCAACTGATCGGCTGTCGGACGCCCTCCGTCCAATAACCGCTGCTCGTGCAAGGTTGTTACATTTTTGGCCGGGTTTAGTGACATCTCTGAACTATCAAAGGGGCTGTGTATGTGATACAATATCCACAGTCAATGACTATTTCCAGGTGTCAGGGAACCGGGGTGATTCAAAACTTTTTTGGGCGTGTGCAATATGGCGGCTCCCATGTGACGTAAAACGATGTCGTTTATCACTGTCCATGTTCTCTATATAGCGTCACATGCGTCGTGGACACGCTGTTGTAAGGTCTGCATATCAGGAACTAGTTCAAAATACATAACGCTATTCAGATGCACCCAGTGGTAAAAATCCAGGGAGCTTAAGCCCTGTGATCTGGCATGTCATTCTACAGGGCTTAAGCGTCTCTTCCAACGTGCGAGGAAGATGTTGCTGATGTGCTGGCAAACTGTGATGCGGAAGCGGTATCGTGCTCCATCATGCAGAAACCATATAACCTGTCGTACTGCCAACGGCATATTCTCAAGCAGCCCAATCCTCTGTCTAGGTGTTGTGGGATAATAAGTGGTCCAAGTGTGTGGTCGCCAAGAATCCCTGCCTACATATTGATGTGGAACCGATGCTGATGAGACGCCTCAACCATTCCCTGAGGATTGTGTGTAGTCCACAGATGACGATTATGCAGATTGATAATGCCAGTTGTGGTAAAGGTTGCTTCGTCGGTAAAAAGGACTAATGACAGAAATCCCAGAATTGTGATGGTCTGGTGCAAAGACCGTCGACAAAATGCTTCCTGCATAGGGAAATCCGCTGCTGAAAATCCTTGCACTCGTCGCAAGTGCCACACATACGGGATACATATGCAAGATACAAATAATCGTACTTTCGCTTACACTGTGTTGGAGGACTGTCTAACATTCTGCGTGGTGTCTGTTTGTTCTAAGTCGTGTCTCCCTACCACTTTCGCGCAACGGCGCTCTGAGCGTGTTTTTTAGGGAACTGACTAGATTGAACCTGGGACCTGTTGCTGGTAAGGAGACGCCAGACCACACATGACATGTAGAGTTCAGAAGAGTTCAGTAAGACTAGCGATGATATAACCAAATACTTAATGATTTCAGCGTCACCTCCACTGCACTCGAAAAAGCAGTTAAGTTTACCACTGAAATTTTTATTCTACTCACAAAACATTGTTTATAAATTGTACTATTGATAAAAGGAAATATTTTAATATAGGATGATAAAAACCAACTGCGTTCAACAAAAATGTGAACGAAAATTCCCTGAATGGGTTTCCAAGTTCTGTAATGGATCGAAGGATGACCTATGCCATATCACATCTATAATCTAGGTTTAAATTAAGTTTCATAAAAGAGAAAACTATCAAAAATGGTCTACAGTGACCCTCAATTATCTTTAATTACTTATTTAACTTGTAAATTACAGTGGCTGATGTTTCTTCTCAATAATTATATAACAGAAAAATCATCGCGTTTCAGATTTTTACTTTAAGTGGCAAATGTGAATACCATGAGCTTTAATTGACGATCGACACTAGTATTACGTAGAAAGGGGATGTAACAGATGAGACTTCTGCAGTTCTGAGTGAAGCCTTATGCGCTGTTATGCGGCATCGCGTGCGTTCATTACCTTGTCATTGGTTAGGTAGCATCAGGGATGGCTGGCGGCACAAATCCACGCACATCGCCGTCTCGGTAACAACTCTCTCGAACTAATCATTACTACTGTTTACCGAAGTTGGTTTAAGAAAAAGTTATCTGGCTGTGTTGTCAACTGACCAATCAGCGCCTCAATGTTAACCTTAAGCTCCGCCTACAAAAATTCTGTCTATCCAATGAGAAATGTTGTACGTTTCGTGGTGGAGTAATGTTTTTAATGTTCGCTACGTAACAGAGATGCGTATAGTCTCACATTAAAACTTGCAACTGGTGTGGCCCTTTTAGTGTTATCGTAAGATCTATACTGTTTTTCTGCAGGGCTCTATCTTTTAACATGGGCTGGGGGTGGTCCTGGCGGTCGGCTGGATACGTGGGTGTCCGTCCCTTACCGTAGGACCTCCTAGCTCTCGGCTTCTGTTCTCGTTTCTCCTCTCGGAGCTACTTCACAGTGGGAAGGTATGACATGCATTTAGGCGATCTTGTGTTACTCTGTGGCATTCCATTTGCTCACTCGTTGATCATATTACTTTGGTTAATTTAATGTCACGATTTATTCTGAGCTATGTCACATATTGCCGGATTTGCTATCATTTCAGGGTTTTCATGGAAGGTGTTTGATTTGCCTGACACCTTACAACTGCTTGTCTGGAGCTTTTACTATAGTTCGTCTCAATATCTCCATATCTGATGTATGCACAGTCAGCCGCCTCTCTGCACATTCGTTTGCCTGATAGGACCCAAGAACACGCAAATGCCCAAAACGGGTGGTTGGTGTCGGTGAGGGTACTTATTTCGGTATAGCCGTGATGCCTCTCGACCGTTTCCATGTGCTTGGCCGTACACAAACACCATCTCGGGTTGTTCCCGACACGAATACTGGCCCATTCTGCTGCTTACAATACGCTGCGTCAATCACGCAACCTGAAACACACAAGGAAGACACGGCCTGTTGGCAGAGGGCCTGTCACTCATCAGTGGCATCCATCGTGGTGAAGATGCATTTCTGGACACATTTTCATAGGACCTTTTATCCTCCATTTCCAGTCAGGAATCCGTCCCTGCAGTTTGCCAGTTTTATTCTTTAATTGTTTTTTATTATGGGACTTAACTGCTAAGGTCATCAGTCCCTAAGCTTACACACTGCCTAACGTAAACTATGCTGACGACAAAGACACACACCAATGCAGAAGGAGGACTCGGGCCTCCGCCAGCACCAGCCGCACAGTCCGTGACTGCAGCGCCCTGCCGGATTTATTAATGTTTGCCCTGAGCTTCACCTTAAAGCGAAAACGGCGTCTCGCGACTCTGTATTGAAAAGAGATGGCGTCGTCTGACGTAGATGGCGCTGCTCCATCTCATTGGTCTGCGTTCAAACGCGCGCCCTGATTGTCTGACACGTTAGATGCTGCCCTGCACGTTCGCAAAGCCTCCCCAGTGTGCTTCACCCTCGCCGTGACGTCAGAAGCTCGCCACGCTCGACGCTCCATGCGCTGTCCACGTGGCGACGACTTTCGCTGGAGCTCGCCACAGGCGAAGAGGCCCCCAGCTGCTGGCAGTGTGGGCGGCCGCTGTGGAGGAGCGCGGTCGTCCTGCCGGCGGGCTGTGTTTCAGCCGCCCGGGGGCGGAATTAATCGGGGCGCACGCAAGTTAAATATTTCAGTTATGAAACGGGCGCGTATCGCGGCGCGTAAATCACAGTAATTGAATTGGGAGCCGAGAGAGGGCGCGTCGGGCGGCTGCAGGCTCGCCCCATTAGGCGGAGAGCCCGGCTCTTCCTGTTTATGCTGATTTTATTGCCCGCCGACATTTCCAGCACCGCCTTCCCTCCTCCTCCTCCTCCTCCTCCTCCCCCTCCTCCCCCTCCTCCCTCCAGACGAGGCGACGGAGGGGGGGCGGCAGGCAGGAAGTACCATCCGTAAAAAGCGATAAAATGAAGCGCGCTCCCCTAGCGGAAGGTGCCACCTCACCTAACGACCCCGCGGCTACTCACTCGGAATATGTTAGCACCCCTCGCTTTCCCCTCCACCGCCGGAGCCAAAATACTCCCAGGAAGTTACTCCGCGGAATCGAGTCGTCTTCTCATTACCAGCTGACAACCACGGGCGGCATCAGATGAAAATATGGAGAAGGTCTGACGATAATTTCCTGCACCGACGTGTTAAAAGGAAGTACAACACCTCCTTAAAACCCAGCCCCACCTCTTACCCCACCTCCTTCCCCACAGTACCTGTTGCGCTACACTTCACTTAACACTTTAATTGACAAATCGTTTTCTCTAGGATAACAATGAAACGCGTATTACTATGTACTCTTCGTGAAGAGTAATCACAAAAACGCACAATTTATGTTTTTGCGAAAGATTTTTTCCCCCGACACCTATACATCGCGAAATAAAAACAAGAGTGAAAATCAAAATTTTTTTGTGCCACTAGAGGGTGTGGTAGAACTGGGATGAGTGTGGGACGTGTTGGCTCCTCGCTAAAATAAATTTTTATTTTATTCAAATAAGCCTTAAATATTTATTGCCTATACGTACAGTAAATTTAAATAAATTTTAAGCCATTTACACCTTAAAATTTTGTTTCTGTGGGGTACACAGCCTCAGAGTGTTTTGAGAATGAGAACATGGTCCGGGTAGGGTGTATTCTTTTTAGCCGGCCGAGGTAGATGAGCGGTTCTAGGCGCTACAGTCTGGAACCACTCGACCGCTACGGTCGCAGGTTCGAATCCTGCCTCGGGCATGGATCTGTGTGATGTCCTTAGGTTAGTTAGGTTTAAGTTCAAAAAAATGGTTCAAATGGCTCTGAGCACTATGGGACTCAACTGCTGTGGTCATTAGTCCCCTAGAACTTAGAACTACTTAAACCTAACTAACCTAAGGACATCACACACATCCATGCCCGCGGCAGGATTCGAACCTGCGACCGTAGCGGTCGCGTGGTTCCAGACTGAAGCGTCTAGAACCGCTGGGCCACACAGGCCGGCGACCATGTTTTCATTAAACGAAAAAAACCACTTGCGGAAAGAGAAATAGCTCACCATTAAATAACAAGTCATTCTGAAGCAGATTATTAGAACAATCCAGTAACACAACCTGGTACTGGTGAAACCGTTTAAAAACTTTTAATAGACGATACATGAACTATCAATGGTGCTCCACTATTAGCATCAATTTAAATTGAATCCACACTTAGAAATAATTCAGATGATTAGAAACAACCCATTAAAACTCAGAAAACTGTCCAGGGCTGAGGTGTGTGAACTCGTTGACTTGCTACAACTAGCCCCATCACTCAATTATTTTACTTTTAATAACAAAATTTATAACCACATAGAAAATAAATTTTTCAGATCAGGTATATACTGCGAAAGGTATGTGGATGATACTATTATCTTGTACAATGGTACAACTGAGGAGATTGAGAAACTTGCTAAAGGCCCCAGCACCATGCACTGCAACATCAACTTCACAGTAGAACATCAAGTAGATAAAGGCATCAATTTTCTTCACCTTCCAATATCTAATGTAAACAACAAACATGCCTTCCAGATTTACAGAAAACCTACCACAAGTGACTTTGTCATTAACAACTCGTCATGTCGTCCAGTACAACACAAAATGGCATTCTTCAGATCCACACTTAATCGTATACATAAAATCCCAGTCAGCCCCCATGATGAACAAAAAGAAATTAACATTACAAAAGAAATTGCACGGAGAAATAAATACAACCCAGATGTAATTGATAAACTTAACAACAGAATCAAAAAGAAACAATGCACACCTACTAAATCAGATTCACAAGAAGGAAAAAACACATTCACCCGCATGCCATTTATAGGTAAAATTTCATACCAAATTGCCAACCTTTTTCGGAAAACTGGTATTCAAATTTCTTTCAGCACTAACAACAAGCTACAACAGCACATCATCCACAACAGTAAGACAAACAACCAATGCCACCACAAATCAGGTATTTACAAACTTTCATGTGACAGTTGCCCACAGTTCTACATAGGCTAAACTGGAAGGACTTTCACTATAAGACCCCGTGAGCGTATGGGTGCCTTCTGGCTAAATAATTTTGATAAATCCACCTTTGCAATGCATCTAACAGACCATGGTCACTCAGCCACAGCCATTACAGAAAACCTACAAATACTCCAGACTGTGAACAAAGGAAAGAGAATGAATCTGCTTGAAGAGCTAGAAATTTATCTCCACAGCTCTAACTCACCATACCTTATTCTCAACGAACAAGTGGAGCTTGCAAACAAATCCTATCTTCACATATTTGATGAACTATTCAAAAACAGAACCTAATTATCGTCTGATATAATAACAAAGTAATAATTTATGGAAATCGGCGTAGCAGTCATACAACAGACCAAGTGTCATTATCGTAATTTGTAATAGTCATATTGTAAACACAAGCTGTAACTGTCATTGTATAATGTGTAGCAGCTTTCAAAATTTCATGTGTGTAACATTATTGTACCTCCTAGATCTAAGTTCTATGACAACAGTGTGGCTCAAAACAGTTCTAGCTGTTATTTTTGAATTTTTAATACTTTTGAGTAATTTCATATATATCATCACTGTACTTCCTAGATCCAAGTTTTCTGACAAAAATGTGAATTAAAATATTTCAAAATGTGTGTCAAAAACGTCGCAGTCTATAATAGCTTCTTAAATTTATATATATGCAACACCCATGCACTTCCTGTGGCTACGTTCTCTGATCATAACCTACAAGTTTCTGTATGAGCAACATCTTTACACCTGCTACATCTAAGTTCTTTGACCACAGCCCACATGTTTGTATGTAAACATAGTGGATTTCACGAGTGCACATCATAATAGTGAAATATGAAGCTATGCTTGGTAAAACTGAAATATGCACGTGAAAACGACAATAAGTGTGTAGATAAGTGGCAAAACTGTCACCACAGCATAACTGTGATAATGGTGCTTCATCTTCATGCAAGTACAGATATATTTTCGTCAAATGCTGCCTTACCACTTACAATTGTACCACTTGTACCTGTGTAGTCACCAGCATATATTTTTTTGTATTTATACAGTGACCTCCAACAGTATAAACATGTAAATGAATGTATAAACACCTGAGGATGGGCTCAAACCCGAAACCGGTCGTGTGACAAATTAATAACCTTTTATTGTGCCTGGTAGCGAATATATTTCTACACCCGAGTTTCGTTGTTGTATGTCTGTTAGTTATTGTTCAGTGCTGTGTTGAATAGAACGTTGTGTGGCACAGTTTGCGAACATCGCTACAGCAGAGTCAGAAGAGCAACGTGTCTGCATTAAATTTTCTGTGAAACTCACGAAAACTTTACAGAGACAAACCAAACGACCCAGGAAGCCTACGGCGTTGAATGCTTAAAGTGTACTGGGTGTTACAAATGGTTTACACAGTTTAAAAACGGCCGGAAGGAAGTTAAAGACGACTCTCGTTCAGGACGCGTTTCGACGTCAACCGACGATGCTCATGTCAGGATTGTCAACGAAATTGCGCTTGCCAATCGAACACTGACTGTCAGAGAAATTGCAGAAGAATGTAACGTCACAGTTGCATCATGTCATGAAGTCCTGACACAGCACCTTGGAATGCGTCGTGTTGCCTCCAAGTTTGTCCCAAGGCTCACGAGTGAAGACCAGAAAGACCTTCGCCTCGCAATCTGTGAAGAGCTTTTGGATGGCGCAAATGAGAACTAGATGTTCCTTAAGAAAATCATAACTGGTGATAAGACGTGGGCCTACGACTATGATGTTGAGACCAAGGTTCAACCTTCACAATGAGTCGGGACAGGTTCTCCAAGACCAAAAAGGGATCGTGAGGTCAGGTCAGACGTGAAAGCCATGCTGACAGTTTTCTTTGACTCTGAAGGATTATTTCATCATGAATTCATGCCACAGGCACTAACTGCTAATCGATGGTACTAGGGGACGTGTTCCGACGCCTGCGAGAGAATGTGAGGAGGAAACGGCCTGGAATGTGCCGAGACAATTCGTGGCTTTTGCATCACGATAAGGCACCCGCACAAAAGACGAAACCACTGTGCTGCCTCATTCTCTGCACTCTCCAGACCTGGCCCCTGCGGACATTTTTATTTTTAATTTCCAAAGCTGAAAATCCAGTTGAGGGGACGAAGATTTGCAAAGATAGACGAGATAAAAGAAAACTGAAATACGGCGCTTCACACGACCCAGCAGAATGCGTACCAACACGGCTTCCGAAAGTGGAAACGGCGTTGGGAGCCGTGTAGCAGTTGCGGAGGAGAATATTTCGAAGGAGACAGCGCGCAATAAGTAAAAGGTAAGTATAGAAAAACTTTGTGAAGAAATCTCCGGAAAGAGAGGAGAGGAGAGATGACGCGAATGTTGCATCGGCTGCCTGCAGCAGTGCTGACACCATAACCCTCATCTTGTGCTTAACACGAAATCGGAGGCGGCAGCACTCGCGGGAATGTTATCCGCTGAAGTGACACTTCCATCGGATCGGAAATCACCTAATCTGATTAATATTCATGCTCGAAGTTTTACCTACAAGTGAAAGTAATTGTGTAAAACTTAAAATCGGGTTTCTATTTATGGAAAATCGTGTTTGTAATTGTCTGGTGCGTAAAAGCAATCAGTTTTCAATAAAATTTACGTATACCATCCAAATCCAAAACAGTACAATTAAGATTAAAATACTGGCTTTGAATATTGCTAATCTTTATCTAAATCTTGCAAATAATCACTGTATCAAAGCTGTTATTACACAGCAATTGAACACAAAATTTACGAATTTGACTTTGTGGTATGCTGCTTGAAAATTCACAATAGCATATTACTGAAATTATCTTATCATATCAAGCCTCTAAACTTATATGAGATTATTTTCACAAATACACTCTGACAGCCACTGTACCTTACGATGGACATGAACCTTGACGGTTATTAAATTCATTGGCCTACCTTTGCGCACGGAGCACTCGTCTGTTCTGCAACCTGTGTCTATCAAGATAATGATGAGACTTCAAAAATCAAATTTCATTTACCGTGCTTGCGATGCGCGGTGCAAGACGGTATCTTACCAATTTTCACAAAATGCTTCTCAGTACGCAACTCGCGATGTGCAATGCGTGTATACAAACACAGTCATAAAGTAACGAATGAAAAATAAGGAATAAACTTAACGACTGATAAATGATACCAAAGACTCCGATTATAACTATGCCCCATTTAGCCATGACAAAAATTCACATTTGTACAAAGTTTACACATCTAGACAAGTTAGAAAAATATTTCTTAATAACTTTGCTCTGTAAAATTACTTTCCTTGACGCTTGTTTCAATTATCAGACAAAACCATATGTTGCATTGTAAAATTTCTGCTACGAACTTCAGCCATACGCAATGTTGTAACTATGTGAAGCTATACAGTGTCAGAAGTATAAAAAGAAAAAAATAATATACTGCCTTTTGTCATTCATGATATGAATTCAAATTCATATCATCTCATTTCCTTAAAATATTTCTTCGGTACATGTTATTACAAAATCCCTTTTAAATATTTCTGTCTCCATTACGCAGCAAGCTAGTTTCCATCCTTTTCAAACCAAGTACGTTACCAGACTGACTAACACACAGTATTGCTACCCTCTTCAAAAGCGGTAACGCCTCTGACCAACATCTGTGGTCTCAAGAACAGATATACAAAGAATATGCTTATATCGATATTCAGAGGTTGAGTACAGGTGTCATAGTCACAATTTCCTTTTTACCTATATGGTCAAAACTTCTTAAAAATCGTAACAACAAATTAGACAGCTACCTTTCAACCTCAGCGTGTATTTACCAATGTCAGTTACAGAGTTAAGTTCCAGTAATAAGAGTAAAAGTAAGTATGACACTAGCTCCGCGTTCTGCCCCTGATGGGTCCGTCGGACCGCCGTGTCATCCTCTGCGACATGGCGGGGCATGAGGTCAGCACACCGCTCTGCTGGCTGCTGTTGAGTGTCTTCGCCTTGCAGCCATTGCCTCTCCTCAGCTGGCCTCATGAGTCCTCCCATCATAGAACAATTCCTGGCGGTAGGAGCAATCGAATCCACTCGTCCGCATAGTAGCCACACACTCGCTGACCACTGAGCTATGGAGGCAGAATGGATGACGTTAAAACGAGGGAAAATTCAGAAGGTATAGTTTCTTATTATACTAACGTCGTTCCAAAAGAAACGCGTCCTATTTTTATTCGTGGAAACTACAGGAGATGCGTAAATCACAACAGCACTGCTAAACACAGCAATATTTTGACTACAGACTGTCATTTTTCCACATAGTCAAGACCATTAGTTATGCACTTTAGCGAACGATGAACTAAAAATTGGAACAACCTGAAGCTAGCCACTTTCTTACGGCTTTGACAACAGCAGCCGAGTCTTGAAAATGTTCGCCACGTAATCCATCGCTCAAAAGAAGAAATTAATGTTTTTAAGCTGGTAATATTAAACTCGTTGTCATTGAACTTGTGTGTGTTGTGTCTCTGTTTGTATGCCCGTGAAGGACAACATCCCGAGCGGCGTCGACTACTCCCACAGCGTACGTAATTTCGTTCGTGCAGACAGGTTACTCTCGTGGAGTGGAAGCAGCTGCCGATTCCGAAGGGTGTAAAATTGTTGAAATGTAAAAGAAAGAAAACGTCTATAGGACATTAGTATTTGGTCATTCAATGATTGTCTGAGAGTGAAATGAGCTCGTTTTAGCACATAAAACTTTCTCTATGCTTTCGACCGTGTTATTGAAGCAGGTTCTACAGCAAACATCGACCACAAAATGTTCGAAGTCCTATACAAGCTTGTCGTACATAACAGTTCATCACAGGATCCTTTGATCAAAATAAATACGCGAATTAACTTTGAAATGCAACAGACTGTATTACGGTTGTTACTAAACTGCACATAAACGTTACATATCGCTTGTGAATCACAAAAACCACAAATTATACAATATGGCGGCTAACAATGACTGTTTCATTGCACATGCTTCATACACGTCCTCTCGATATCCTGCCTTGCACGAAAATTCCGTCACATCCCGATTTTCTTACTTTTCTTCGCTCGCCATGGAGCAACGCTAAGCCATGGAATAAATATTTCGCTCCCGCGAGCAGTATATATTACATTTAAACCAATCACTATTCTAGATTATCCGCTTGAACCACAAGATTATTAGATACGTGGCTCTCATCAGCTAGAATGGGACAAGGGATGTTATGAGAAGCCCAAAGAGACAGGTCCGAAGGTGCCGACTCAGGACTATGCGGTACGGTGAATGTGGTAAGGCCGGTATTACACTACCGACAAAGATCACATATTTGATCAAAAGATATAATCAACTATTTGTCTAATTTGTTTGAGAAAGATATTTGATGTAGCGCTAAACAGGGGTATTACACTGTTTTCATATTTTTCATGAAATTTCATGATGGCGTACAACAACCTCTTATTGTGAGTTGCAGTTGCCAGTACCACATGTGCACCGTGTGTGTATTTGGAAGAACAGCGGCGCAAAAAAAGGAAACATACTTTGATGAAGCCATAGGTACTACGTTGACACAGTAAAAGCATTCAACAACATATGTTAAGAGAGCTAGTAGTGGAGGACGTAAGTTACTTAAGAATGGATGAGAGTGTATTTCAGTATTCGCTCAGTAAAGTGACTTCTCATATTACAAAAGAGAATACTCATTTTAGAAATGCTATATGTGCAGCGAACTGTGACACTGGGATTGCTTGACAGGAGAGAACTACTCTAGTTTACAACACAATACTGGAATATTGCACATTAACCAAAATAATTCCAGAAAGGTTTGAAGCGATTTATAAAGCACTGAAGGGGGAATATGTGAATGTAAATAAACATTTGGTAGACTATATGGGAAATAAGAACTATTTTTATTTTTGAATAAAATAATTAATGGAATTAGTGTTCCAAACAGATGAGGCGCTTTTTAACTTGTGGCATATAGAGTTCAAGAACAAACAAAGTAGAATGGAGAGCTAAGAAAGAATTTTTGATTTTCTATTCTTTATTCCGGCTGGCTGAAAAGCTGCCTGGATGTTTCCAGATGCAGAGGTGGATGGCTGTAGGTGTGATTGAGGACATGAAGTCGCCTGCAGCATATTCCACTTGCCCATCAACACACAATTAATAGCATGCGCTGTTCCCCTTGCTCACCCGCACCCTTGCCGAGGCAAGTTTATTTAAAAAAATTAAAGAAAGACTCGAAAGAACATGCCAAGTTTGAAGGCATGTTTACAAACACACTACAAGACGTCAAATTGCCGTAGCGACGTCAGTGCTCCAAACGGTTACATTTCACAGCGCAGTGAACAGAAGACGAACGACTTTTATGATCAAATCTACGGCGAGGCCCTAGATTTAATCATATTTATTTGACGACAGGAGACATTTGACAAAGTTCCCTATTACACCAAAAAATTTCTTTGACATAAATATTTGACATATCAGTTTTGACAAAGAAATATGATAGTGTAATACCGGCCTAAGAGAGTCCATCAGAATTCTGCAATGAGCTGAGTGCTCACAAAACTCGTGTGGGACCTGACGTTATCACGCTGCAGCCGGAAGTTGGTCTTCCTCTCTGGCCTTACTCCGGAAATTCGATCATCCGGTCGATCACGACTCCTCCCCGCTACTACAGGCCAAGGGATATTCTCAGAGGCCGAAGGAGAGAAGTGTAAATCAGGACTCTACGGTGAATGTGGTGAGACAGTCCAAAAGGAGAATGAGATTTTCATTCTGCAGCGGAGTGTGAGCTGATATTAAACTTCCTGGCAGATTAAAACTGTGTGCCCGACCGAGACTCGAACTCGGGACCTTAGGCTGTGGCTAAGCCATGTCTCCGCAATATCCTTTCTTTCAGGAGTGCTAGTTCTGCAAGTTTCGCAGGAGAGCTTCTGTAAAGTTTGGAAGGTAGGAGACGGATACTGGCAGAAGTAAAGCTGTGAGTACCGGACGTGGGTCGTGCTTCGGTAGCTCAGATGGTAGAGCTCTTGCCCGCGAAAGGCAAAGGTCCCGAGTTCGAGTCTCGGTCGGGCACACAGTTTTAATCTGCCAAGAAGTTTCAGTCCAAAAGTATTTTGCAGCGAGTTGTGTGGTCGCGGCACCGGCGCGGGGCCTGGCGTTGTCACGCTGCAGGTGAAGGTCGGTCCTCTTCCCTGGCCTCACCCCGGAAATTCCGGCTTTCAGCTTAGTCAGTGTCCCTTGCTGAACTGGCAGCTCCTCAGGCTACAGGACGTCCAAAAGAACCACAGCCTGGCGATCCCACAAGACTGTGCACATACTTTGTCTGCAGACGGCTTATAACGTTACCGTCCGCTACTGTTATACCATAACCTCAATGCTGGAGGCAATTTGTATCACGTAATTATTAGTCAAAGGAATTATAATATAAAGAAGCAGAGCAGTGTTACCTCTGGAAGGAATTTTGCTATGTTGACCGTGATGTACCTGACGGAAGTGTCTTATCGGAAGGGAAGGTCAGAATTACGTAAATTTTTAAACGGTATCAAACAAAATTTACCTATCCACAGTGTACAAATGATAAAAGAAAACAGTCGCCAGCATAATTAGGCATAATAATGAGTAACATTCATGTTCAACAAAACGGATATGAGTAACTTTAATGGACAAACACAACCTATACTTTGCCACACGTAGTGGAATGAACTCTAGCACAAGCATATGTTAACGTTAAGGTTGGAGCTGATACAGCAGAACAAACTATTTGCCTATACATAACAGATACTGACACACACTATTGTCTTCAGAGCTTAGTCAAACAAGATGGTCTCAACAATATTACTATTAATATTCACCATAGAATCATAAATTGGACGTAGGTTAAGTCTCTCTCAGCTAAATACCTTTCTACTTAGAATAAAAGTTAAATGAAATGCACTGACAAACACTTTCTCACTGATCTATGATTGAGAACGGTTACTGTATTCATAAGAAATGGACTGTCCGTCAGATGTTTCCTACTAGTGGCCACAATAAACAAACTGTAGGTCCTGCTGCACTAATGATGCGCACTTTCTTATGCACATGGGACCCTTATTTTAGCAAACATAACCATGAAGCTTTCATTAGTAATTTGACCTGTTACTGCAGTAAAACACAAGTTAACATAAAACACCAGGCGTTGGCTCACCTATTACAGTGGACAACAAGCTTTATTATTTATTTACTGAACAAAATTTTGTAGCCTCAGTATGAGTGAGTATTCTGTTAGCTTTGAAATAACAGCATATTGTTTTAAGACCTTATTGAATTTATCCGCTTCTATATTTTCGATAATTCTTTGAAAACCCATAGATTTTTTAAGCAACAACTTTGATTGCAAAATTTAATTCAAGAAACAGTTACCATGGCACATTCTTTATCCATATTAATTTTAACCAAAACTTTCAATATTTTAAAGAAGCCTTTTAATATAACACACTGGGCTTTGATATTATTTCAGTTAGGATATTCGGTAAGCACTTTAACATGAGAAGGACCCTGATTGGATAAGTGACTGAGGATAAAAAAAATCGGGGTAGGTACAAGAGTTCAGATATAATTTATCTTATATTTGAGCACACTGAAAAATCCAATGAGCTGATCCTTCACTGTACAATTCTACTGTTTCCTGGCCCTTTTCAGTGACTGCGCAATGTGGGGAGTGCATGTTGCTGGATTGAGATGCAGATAGACAAGCTGGACTCTGTCATTTCTTGGTGGCAAAGATAGATATTAATTTCAGAGGATTGCCAGCATATTAGTCCATTCGTCCGATGCTTTGACGCGTGTTAAAACGGCACAAAAGGCCCCTCTCGGCACCATCACAAATCACAACCTTTACATGAGCTGTTAGCGGTTCAGTAGCTCGTCTCCGACTGACCCTTTGTTCCACCTTTCTATCCATGCCAACGACATTTTGCGCGCGCTACACAGTTCCGCTCCCGAGGGGAACCACACCACCTTTCATATGCGAATAACTAAGAACCCTAAGTGAGGGCTGCAGTTTACAGAACAGCAAACAATCACTTTAAACAAAACGTATCGTTCGCACATATTAGTAGTTCTACAAAAAATTATTTGCACAGAAATTACAATTATATACAGTAAGTTATATCCCCCTCCAGATGAGGCAAAGAATTTAAATAACAGAGACACTACACCGTATAGGAATAAACCGTGACATCAAAGTTCTTACAAAGGAAAAAGCGAACACTCTTGTGATATCAGTACAATCAAACAATATTTACAATATCTTAATGACAGAAGGTAGAACAGACAAAAAAGAAAAAAATTATGTCAGTAGAACTATGGCGCTCTGGTTTTACGGGCTGTGTCTTGAATATCTTTTCTGACGGAGTATTCCCATGTCGCATTACATGGACTGTCTTTTGGACTCCGGCTCGTAGTTCCGACATCACGTCGCATCTCCCGTGACGGTGCTATTCAGGAAGTTGTCGCCTTCAGCTTCATATTGGTCCAGCAGGTCCCGACAAATTTCCATTATGTACGGATCCGCGGCCCCCACTCTCACAGACTTTGCGATAACCAAGACGTTCCCATATTGTTTCCAAGACATTGCAGCCGACATTCAGCTCTGCACGCAATTCTCCGGTCGTCTACCGCCGATGAGCACGGCTGAGTTGATCAAGACTCTCTTCACTGCGAGGGATGACAGCTGTGCAGCGTCGACTGACCCGCCGCTTGTCATGCGCCCTCTTCACCGCCTTGAAAGTGCCGCCCGTCGCCTCACATTGACCACGTCTACTGTATCGTCTCCATACACCTTTAGCAAGCGCTGATGGATTTCAGTGGGCGCAATTTCTTCGACAGTGGGGAATTCAATCACACATCGCTGTTTTATTCGCGCGTCCATATCAGACTCCATTCCTCTGCTGGCGCCAGCTACCGCAGAGCAGCGGAACCACCTGCAAATGAAAGAGGAAAGTTCAAGGATTAGCATTATACCAACGACATCCGGTGGGGACATCCAAAGTCACCACAAAAAATACGCGACATTACATTCGGAACGACCCCCGTACCTAGCAGAACAGGCAGAAACCAGCCCGCAGAAAGAAAAGCTTTGGGAGCTCTAATAAAAAACATGAGTCTAGCAAACAAATTGACTGTGACATTTACAATAAGATTAATGCTAAATCTAGGTGTACGTATATACACAGACTGAAGTGACGAATGAAAATTTGTGCGGAGACCGGCATTCGAATCAGGTGTCCTGCTCACAAGGCAGATACGCTACCTTGGCACATTAGCGTTGCACAGGCTGACATAGCACGTCTCCAGATTCCTGTTCACACCTCAGCCCACTTGGTATTCTCCCAAAACTCGAACAGCGTTGAAGAGGGTCTCCAACTGCATTGGAACAGCACCTCCGCATCGAAGGAAACGGAGGATCCTGCCTGAAACCCAAGCATAGATGCTGTAATCACGTATGTCTCGGTTTCAAACAGGTTCTACCGTTTCCACCGTTTCCTTTGATGCCGATGTGCTGTTCCAATACAGTTGGAAAGCACCAGCATTGTGAAGCCTAATGCGGGATTGGCTCAGGTGACTGTTAACATAGGGGGGTTATGTAGGGATTTTACTAAAGAGGACCAGGTAGTGATTGTGGGTGGGGCTGGTAATAGTATTGATAGGGATGGGGAGTATGATATAGATGGTGACCTGGAAAAGATAGCCACTCAGACTGGCAACACGAATGTGCATTTCGTGGAACTGTTTCAGCGTCTCGATCGGCCTCATCTTAATACAGCCGTCAGGCGTAATAACATGAGACTTGGGGGTGCGCTGATGACAGAAAGCATGGGTCACATTTCAGTGGTGTCGGTGGAGTCTATCAGCAGGACGGGTTTCACTAGACATGGCCTGCGCCTCAACATGTATGGGAAGGGGAGGTTGGCAAAGCTTATCGGTGACAGCATGGGTGGGGTTGGTGGGATCACTCATGGGAAAATTCCTGCAGTAGTGGGTGTTAGAGCTGCACCTTTTTTAGATTGAAGTCAGCTGATAGGTATTCCTGCTTAAGCGAAGTCTCTCTAAAAGGGGAACCACTTTTGACAAAGCTTAGGTATCCGAGTAATGCGGGAATTAGTAATATTTCATCAAAATATACAAGGTATTAGAGATAAAGTTAGTGAACTGCTTATAGATGTTGGCTCTGAAATTATTGGTGTATCTGAACACTTCTTAAATAAGGAGATAATTCAGAGGCTTCCTTTACCAGGATACAGGTTGGCTGGCAGCTTTTCTAGGAGCTCTTTGCTGTGTGGGGGAGTAGCCACGTATGTGAAAAACGGCATCCCATTTGAGTCAATTGATGTTTCAAAGTACTGCACTGAAAAGGTGTTTGAATGTTGTGCAGGTGTGGTTAAATTTAATGGAGCTAAACTTCTAACTGTTGTTATTTATAAATCACCAGACTCCGATTTCACAACATTTTTACTAAAGCTAGAGGAGGTTCTTGGTTCACTTTATAGGAAATACAAAAAGTTAGTTATATGTGGTGACTACAACATTAATTGCATAAGTGATTGTGCAAGGAAAAGGATGCTGGTAGACCTCTTTAATTCATATAATCTGATGCAAACCGTATTCTTTCCAACGAGAGTCCAAGGGAACAGTAGAACAACCATAGACAACATTTTTGTTCATTCCTCATTACTAGAAGGGCATTCTGTTGGCAAAAAGGTGAATGGACTTTCAGATCAAGGTGCACAAATTTTAACTCTAAAATATATTTGTGCTGCAACACATTTTAAATATAGTTATCAACTGTTTAGGAAAGCTGATCCAGATGCTATAGAGACCTTTGTAAACCTTATAAAGGAACAAGAGTGGCAAGATGTTTATAGCGCTGATACAGTAGATATAAATATAATGCTTTCCTCAAGACTTTTTTCGTGCTCTTTGAAAATTGCTTTCCGTTAGAATGTTCAAAACAGGGTACTAGCACAAACAGGCAGCCTGGGTGGCTGACTAGAGGGATAAGAATATCTTGTAGAACAAAGTGGCAATTATATCAAAACGTTGGAAACAGGCAAAATCTAAATGCAGCAGCCCATTACCAACAGTATTGTAAGGTGCTTAAAAATGTTATTAGGAAGGCAAAAAGTATGCTGTATGCAGATAGAATAGCTAAGTCTCAGGATAAAATTAAAACCATATGGTCAGTCGTAAAGGAAGTGGCTGGTCTGCAGAGACAGGTCGCAGATATAGAATCAGTGCGTAGTAGGAATGTTCGTGTTACTGATAAGTCGCATATATGTACAGTATTTAATAATCACTTTCTGAATATAGCAGGTGAACCAAATAGAAACCTAGACCCAACAGGGAATCACATAGCGCTTTTAGAAAAAAGCGTTCCGGGACTGTTACCTGAAATGCTCCTCCATGGTACTGACAAGAGGGAGATTGAGTTAATAATCAAATCACTAAAGAACAAGAACTCTCATGGATATGACGGGGTATCTAGCAGAATACTGAAGTATTGTTCTATGCATGTTAGCCCAGTACTTAGCCATATCTGTAACTTTTGCTTTAGGAGTGGTCCGTTTCCTGACCGATTAAAGTACTTGGTAGTGAAGCCCGTTTATAACAAGGGAGACAGGGATAATGTTGACAATTTTAGACCTATTTCTATGCCATCGGTGTTTGCTAAAGTTATCGAGAAGGTTGTATATACAAGGTTACTGGAGCATTTAAATTCACATAATTTGCTGTCAAATGTAGAGTTTGGTTTTAGAAATGGTTTAACAACTGAAAATGCTATATTCTCTATTCACTGTGAGGTTTTGGACGGATTAAATAAAAGGTTGCGAACGCTAGGCGTTTTCTTTGATTTAACGGAGGCTTTTGACTGTGGTGACCACAAATTATTACTGCACAAGTTGGACCATTATGGAGTAAGGGGAGTAGCTTACAATTGGTTCGCCTCTTACTTTAAGAACAGAAAGCAGAAGGTAATTCTCCGCAATATTGAGAGTGGTAGTGATGTTCAGTCCCAATGGGGCACTGTTAAGTGGGGCGTTCCCCAAGGACCGGTGCTGGGGCCACTGCTGTTTCTTATTTATATAAATGATATGCCTTCTAGTATTCCAGGTGATTCAAAAATATTTCTGTTTCCTGATGACACCAGCTTGGTAGTGAAGGATCTTGTGTGTAATATTGAAACAGTATCAAATAATGTAGTTCATGAAATACGTTCGTGGCTTGTGGAAAATAATTTGATGCTAAATCACAGTAAGACTCAGTTTTTACAGTTTCTTACTCACAGTTCAACAGGAACCGATATTTTGATCGGACAGAATGGGCATATTATAAGCGAGACGGAACAGTTCAAGTCCCTAGGCGTTCGGATAGACAGTGAGCTGTTGTGGAAAGCCCATGTACAGGATCTTGGTCAGAAACTAAATGCTGCTTTATTTACCATTAGAACAGTATCTGAAATAAGTGACAGTTTAACACGAAAAGTAGTCTACTTCGCATGTTTTCATTCGCTTATGTCACATGGCATTATATTTTGGGGTAATTCTTCTGATTCAAAAAGGGTATTTTTGGTTCAAAAACGGGCTGTTCGAGCTATATGTGGTGTAAGTTCGAGAACCTTTTGTCGACCCCTATTCAATAGTCTGGGAATCCTGACATTGCCCTCACAGTATATATTTTCTTTAATGTCGTTTGTTGTTAGCAATATTAGCTCATTCCCAAGAGTTATCAGCTTTCACTCAGTTAATACTAGGCAGAAATCAAATCTGCATGTGGAATGCACTTCCTTGACTCTTGTGCAGAAGTGAGTGAACTATTCTGCTGCATCCATTTTCAATAAGCTACCACAAGAACTCAAAAATCTTAGCAGTAGTCCAAACACTTTTAAGTCCAAACTGAAGAGTTTCCTCATGGCTCAGTCCCTCTATTCTGTCGAGGAGCTCCTGGAAGAGCTAAAATATAAAGCAAATTCCAGTGTTACATTGTTGATTTTCTTTATTTAAACATACGTCTTGTCACCTGAATATGTTTTTTATATTTCATTTTATCTGTTTCTACTATCGTGTTATAATTTCATGTAGTGACTCGTTCCGTGACCATGGAGACTTCTCCTTAATTTGGTCCCACGGAACAATAAATAAATAAATAAATAAATAAAGTAAGAGCCTCTTCAACGCTATTCGAATTTAGGGGGAACATAAAGTGGTCTGAGGTATGAATGGGAATTTGGACTGAGGAGGAAGGCGTGCTATGTTAGTCTGTGCAGCTGTGCAAGGGTGGCGTAGTGCTTAGCGCATCTGCCTAGTGAGTAGCAGTCCTGGGTTCCAATGCCGGTCTTTACATAAACTTTCGTTCGTCGCTCACTCTGCAGATATACGTCACAGATGTCTGAGCCCTGAGAAGGTCCCTGGAACCATGTAATTTCAATTGGCTAAATTAATGCGTTACCAAGAAGTATTCAACTCTGAAGCCTTATATAGAGCTGAAAGCCTGACTTTAGTAATAACTACTTAGCGGAATAGGACCTTTTGAACGAAGGTGTGCCTTACGTGAGTGACATCTTAGATGCTTTAGTACCGATTGTATCTGCCCTGTTTTTGTCCCTGGCCCGTTGCAACTATTTAATAACATGCTACCTACGAGTACACTATTTGTACAGTCCGTCTTTCTTAGCTCTTATCGCGCGGTATGGTGTTCACTGTTTCCATGATTTGGAAAATTTACTGTATTTAACTCTGTAGTCAAGGTCGTTACTTACCTTAAGGGAAGGGAGTCGCGTATACTATCTGTCTAAGAATCGTGTAACTTGTGTTATGAATGTTATCGTATTGTTGCAGTCTGTGTGTCGTATTTTCTGTGTCGGGAATTGGGTAACAACGCAGTGTTTCCCTTAACAAGCAGGAAAAACTACGTAAAAAACACAATCAAGGTGTATCTAACCAGTACTCATAAATACATAATGCTGAAACGTTACGAAACATGCTCATCTCCGTCTCGCAAGCGTTAGCGCCACTGTTTAAGCTATAACAACAGGTTACACGTTGTTTTTACGCGAAATGATACTAATAAAACTGAAAAAATAACGTTATCTTCTTTCTCATAAAAGTCAGTGCAATTAATCGGATTTAGCATTATTGCGTGTCTAAAATTCTCTCGATCCCTTGACGCATGAAATTTGAGTCAAAACTCTATTTTTGTCGGTTACCTCCTGCTCCAGGAGACAACTGACTTGTAACTTCGATAGTCTTGTATAACGAACCCTGACGCGTAACTTCTGCTATGGTGGGCTTATGTATAAAAAAAAACCTGCCCACCACTGACCTGACTCTGTCATCGTGACGTCGTAAAGATTATTACAATGAAGCGGCGCTACTAGGGTCGGCGATCCTGTTGACACGTAGGCAGCTGCGCCAGTGTCTCATTAATCTCTCAGGATCGAGGGCCAGCATCCGTGCAGCGCTAAGATTGCAGCTGTTATCTCAATTACAGTTGCTGTAGGCAGCTGCGCCAGTTTCTCATTAATCTCTCAGCATCGAGGGCCAGCATCCGTGCAGCGCTAAGATTGCAGCTGTTATCTCAATTACAGTTGCTGTAGGCAGCTGCGCCAGTTTCTCATTAATCTCTCAGGATCGAGGGCCAGCATCCGTGCAGCGCTAAGATTGCAGCTGTTATCTCAATTACAGTTGCTGTAGGCAGCTGCGCCAGTTTCTCATTAATCTCTCAGCATCGAGGGCCAGAATCCGTGCAGCGCTAAGATTGCAGCTGTTATCTCAATTACAGTTGCTGTAGGCAGCTGGGCCAGTTTCTCATTAATCTCTCAGCATCGAGGGCCAGCATCCGTGCAGCGCTAAGATTGCAGCTGTTATCTCAATTACAGTTGCTGTAGGCAGCTGCGCCAGTTTCTCATTAATCTCTCAGGATCGAGGGCCAGCATCCGTGCAGCGCTAAGATTGCAGCTGTTATCTCAATTACAGTTGCTGTAGGCAGCTGCGCCAGTTTCTCATTAATCTCTCAGGATCGAGGGCCAGCATCCGTGCAGCGCTAAGATTGCAGCTGTTATCTCAATTACAGTTGCTGTAGGCAGCTGCGCCAGTTTCTCATTAATCTCTCAGCATCGAGGGCCAGCATCCGTGCAGCGCTAAGATTGCAGCTGTTATCTCAATTACAGTTGCTGTAGGCAGCTGCGCCAGTTTCTCATTAATCTCTCAGCATCGAGGGCCAGCATCCGTGCAGCGCTAAGATTGCAGCTGTTATCTCAATTACAGTTGCTGTAGGCAGCTGCGCCAGTTTCTCATTAATCTCTCAGGATCGAGGGCCAGCATCCGTGCAGCGCTAAGATTGCAGCTGTTATCTCAATTACAGTTGCTGTAGGCAGCTGCGCCAGTTTCTCATTAATCTCTCAGCATCGAGGGCCAGCATCCGTGCAGCGCTAAGATTGCAGCTGTTATCTCAATTACAGTTGCTGTAGGCAGCTGCGCCAGTTTCTCATTAATCTCTCAGGATCGAGGGCCAGCATCCGTGCAGCGCTAAGATTGCAGCTGTTATCTCAATTACAGTTGCTGTAGGCAGCTGCGCCAGTTTCTCATTAATCTCTCAGCATCGAGGGCCAGCATCCGTGCAGCGCTAAGATTGCAGCTGTTATCTCAATTACAGTTGCTGTAGGCAGCTGCGCCAGTTTCTCATTAATCTCTCAGGATCGAGGGCCAGCATCCGTGCAGCGCTAAGATTGCAGCTGTTATCTCAATTACAGTTGCTGTAGGCAGCTGCGCCAGTTTCTCATTAATCTCTCAGGATCGAGGGCCAGCATCCGTGCAGCGCTAAGATTGCAGCTGTTATCTCAATTACAGTTGCTGTAGGCAGCTGCGCCAGTTTCTCATTAATCTCTCAGCATCGAGGGCCAGCATCCGTGCAGCGCTAAGATTGCAGCTGTTATCTCAATTACAGTTGCTGTAGGCAGCTGCGCCAGTTTCTCATTAATCTCTCAGCATCGAGGGCCAGCATCCGTGCAGCGCTAAGATTGCAGCTGTTATCTCAATTACAGTTGCTGTAGGCAGCTGCGCCAGTTTCTCATTAATCTCTCAGGATCGAGGGCCAGCATCCGTGCAGCGCTAAGATTGCAGCTGTTATCTCAATTACAGTTGCTGTAGGCAGCTGCGCCAGTTTCTCATTAATCTCTCAGCATCGAGGGCCAGCATCCGTGCAGCGCTAAGATTGCAGCTGTTATCTCAATTACAGTTGCTGTAGGCAGCTGCGCCAGTTTCTCATTAATCTCTCAGCATCGAGGGCCAGCATCCGTGCAGCGCTAAGATTGCAGCTGTTATCTCAATTACAGTTGCTGTAGGCAGCTGCGCCAGTTTCTCATTAATCTCTCAGCATCGAGGGCCAGCATCCGTGCAGCGCTAAGATTGCAGCTGTTATCTCAATTACAGTTGCTGTAGGCAGCTGCGCCAGTTTCTCATTAATCTCTCAGGATCGAGGGCCAGCATCCGTGCAGCGCTAAGATTGCAGCTGTTATCTCAATTACAGTTGCTGTAGGCAGCTGCGCCAGTTTCTCATTAATCTCTCAGCATCGAGGGCCAGCATCCGTGCAGCGCTAAGATTGCAGCTGTTATCTCAATTACAGTTGCTGTAGGCAGCTGCGCCAGTTTCTCATTAATCTCTCAGCATCGAGGGCCAGCATCCGTGCAGCGCTAAGATTGCAGCTGTTATCTCAATTACAGTTGCTGTAGGCAGCTGCGCCAGTTTCTCATTAATCTCTCAGCATCGAGGGCCAGCATCCGTGCAGCGCTAAGATTGCAGCTGTTATCTCAATTACAGTTGCTGTAGGCAGCTGCGCCAGTTTCTCATTAATCTCTCAGGATCGAGGGCCAGCATCCGTGCAGCGCTAAGATTGCAGCTGTTATCTCAATTACAGTTGCTGTAGGCAGCTGCGCCAGTTTCTCATTAATCTCTCAGGATCGAGGGCCAGCATCCGTGCAGCGCTAAGATTGCAGCTGTTATCTCAATTACAGTTGCTGTAGGCAGCTGCGCCAGTTTCTCATTAATCTCTCAGGATCGAGGGCCAGCATCCGTGCAGCGCTAAGATTGCAGCTGTCATCTCAATTACAGTTGCTGTCGCATGTTTTGATCTCTACCGACGGTTTAAAGACAAAGTGATAACAGGCGCTACGAGATTTTTTCTTTCAATAAACCGAATTTTACTCTTATTCGTGAGACTGTGCTCAGCAACTGATAATACTTCTTACTCTCGATTTTTAATACGCCACTGATAATCTGCATACTTCGGAAACTGTACGCCTTGAGTTGACCGATAGAATGACTTTCGCACTTTCCGACAGTTCCCTTCACAACGTGCCGGACGTTTAGCTCATTTTTATCGTTTTATTCGAATAATATTAAATTTAAAAACGAGTCTTAAGGTGTGGCTCTTTGCGCCGATAGCAGGGCCCGCTCTAGAGGCTGGAAAACCGGACATTCGCCCGGAGCGTCAAAACTTTGGGACGTCACTTTGGCTGTACGTCCGAGGAAAAGCCGCCCGATGTGAACGAGCGGTTCTAGGCGCTTCAGTTTTTGGAGACAATTTCTGTCTACCGCTCCACTGTAAGAGAATACGAGCAGTATTGGTTAATAAGAAATTTCGTTAGGTAAATAAGAATTCTCCCAATTGTTATGAACTTTTTATTGGTTCGAACTTGGAAGGTTTACTGCTAATGGCTGCTGAGATTCTGATGCTGGCGGAACCAGCTAGATTTTGTGCAGGAGAGGAGAAAGACTCTTCATCTCACTACATGATACATTACACCTCTTAGACGTAGATCTCCAGGGAGAGATGACTTGGCATTATTATTGTACAGGGCGATGTCTTCACTGAGCTGATTAGAGATACCGGGGCTGAAATTAGTTTTCTCGGCCACTATTGCAACCATCCTCTGCATCTGAGTATCAGCAAAGTCACAAGCATGAGCCACATTGTTTTTTTGTTTTTTTCTTTTTTTTTGTTGATAAGGGGACTGTGAAATTATTTATGTCACACGATATTGCAATGCTGGTGTTATTCTGATGGTGATGCACTGCGGCGACAACAGCCGTTACTAAACACATCAGATGAATTCGCAATTGCGCATAAAGACTACCATCAGTTGCAGAACGGAATGACGACAATTTCCCAGTTGTCGCGAGCGGTCGTCTTACCATTCGGCTATCCGTGCACGACTCCCCGCCAGACCCAAGGCATGTGGAGGTTTAGGTTCTTGCAGTCTTGTATCCTTTTGTAACTCCTTGTATTGTTCCCTCAGAGGCTAGACTCACATTAATGCCTCTATCAGAAACGCAGCAGCTTGGTGGAAACCTTTATCAGTGTATCTGTGTGCGTTGCGACACCCATGTTTCATGTTTAACTGAGCCACCCCTGTTTCATTCAGATATTTAGTTAGTTATTCATTGCGTGCCTTTGCTTTGATCTCATGGAAAGCGATCTGTTATTCCATATCAGCCCAGGACTCTACCTATTTTACTTAATTTATGTGACAGTGCTCAACAAGTGCCAGGCCTGCCAGTTCTGCACCACAGATAGGGCGTTGAGACCTACCCTGTGACCACCCATCCTCAGCAGAGGCTGGCACTCTTCATTCGGATAAAGAGTGCTACCGAGGAGGTAGCTCTGCTTGAATTAAAAGTTACAGTTACCAGGTCTCCAAAGCCGCAACGGCCAGTAGAGGGGTTTAATCATCACATATTCCTCCTTTTCGTGGGTCGTTAGCCGTCTGACGGGTTTAATCAGATCCTCATGACTTTGTCTTTTGTGTCAATTTCATCTCAGACTAGTACTTCCATTCAGTATCATCAAGTATATACACTACTGGAAATGGAAAAAAGAACACATTGACACCGGTGTGTCAGACCCACCATACTTGCTCCGGACACTGCGACAGGGCTGTACAAGCAATGATCACACGCACGGCACAGCGGACACACCAGGAACCGCGATATTGGCCGTCGAATGGCGCTAGCTGCGCAGCATTTGTGCACCGCCGCCGTAAGTGTCAGCCAGTTTGCCGTGGCATACGGAGCTCCATCGCAGACTTTAACACTGGTAGCATGCCGCGACAGCGTGGACGTGAACCGTATGTGCAGTTGACGGACTTTGAGCGAGGGCATATAGTGGGCATGCGGGAGGCCGGGTGGACGTACCGCCGAATTCCTCAGCACGTGGGGCGTGAGGTCTCCACAGTACATCGATGTTGTCGCCAGTGGTCGGCGGAAGGTGCACGTGCCCGTCGACCTGGGACCGGACCGCAGCGACGCACGGATGCACGCCAAGACCGTAGGATCCTACGCAGTGCCGTAGGGGACCGCACCGCCACTTCCCAGCAAATTAGGGACACTGTTGCTCCTGGGGTATCGGCGAGGACCATTCGCAACCGTCTCCATGAAGCTGAGCTACGGTCCCGCACACCGTTAGGCCGTCTTCCGCTCACGCCCCAACATCGTGCAGCCCGCCTCCAGTGGTGTCGCGACAGGCGTGAATGGAGGGACGAATGAGCGATGAGAGTCGCTTCTGCCTTGGTGCCAATGATGGTCGTATGCGTGTTTGGCGCCGTGCAGGTGAGCGCCACAATCAGGACTGCATACGACCGAGGCACACAGGGCCAACACCCGGCATCATGGTGTGGGGAGCAATCTCCTACACTGGCCGTACACCTCTGGTGATCGTCGAGGGGACACTGAATAGTGCACGGTACATCCAAACCGTCATCGAACCCATCGTTCTACCATTCCTAGACCGGCAAGGGATCTTGCTGTTCCAACAGGACAATGCACGTCCGCATGTATCCCGTGCCACCCAACGTGCTCTAGAAGGTGTAAGTCAACTACCCTGGCCAGCAAGATCTCCGGATCTGTCCCCCATTGAGCATGTTTGGGACTGGATGAAGCGTCGTCTCACGCGGTCTGCACGTCCAGCACGAACGCTGGTCCAACTGAGGCGCCAGGTGGAAATGGCATGGCAAGCCGTTCCACCGGACTACATCCAGCGTCTCTACGATCATCTCCATGGGAGAATTGCAGCCTGCATTGCTGCGAAAGGTGGATATACACTGTACTAGTGCCGACGTTGTGCATGCTCTGTTGCCTGTGTCTATGTGCCTGTGGTTCTGTCAGTGTGATCATGTGATGTATCTGACCCCAGGAATGTGTCAATAAAGTTTCCCCTTCCTGGGACAATGAATTCACGGTGTTCTTATTTCAATTTCCAGGAGTGTAGATGCCAATCTCTGCGTTCCTCTGCAGTTTTTACCCTCTGCAAGCATCCTGTACTACTATGGAGATTATTCTCTGCTGTCTACCATCCTCTCTCTTCACCTTCTCAGTATTTTCCATATGTTACCTTCCTCGCTGATTCTGCAGAGCACCTCATCACTTCTCGTCTTACGAGTAAATTTAATGTTCGACAAACATCTGCAACATCACATCTCAAATGCTTCGATTCGCTCCTTTTCTGTTTTCCCGCACAATGCTGCTATTCAGGCACACTTCCTAAGAAACTACTTTCACAAATTAAGGACCATGTTTCACACTAGCAGATTTCGTTGACGAAGAAACGTCTGTTTTCCTGTGCTAGTGTGGATTAGCAGAAATGAGACAGACATATATTAAGATAAAAATTGGAGACCACTAAGAACAAGAACTGAAGGAATTGTGTTACCCTGCCGGCCGGGGTGGCCGAGCGGTTCTAGGCGCTACAGTCTGGAACAGCGCGACCGCTACCGTCGCAGGTTCGAATCCTGCCTCGGGCATGGATGTGTGTGATGTCCTTAGGTTAGTTAGGTTTAAGTAGTTCTAAGTTCTAGGGGACTGATGACCTCAGAAGTTAAGTCCCATAGTGGTCAGAGCCATTTTTTGTGTTACACTGGAAGCAACATAACACATCATGGATACATCAAGTAGATTAGCAAAGACAAAGAGAGCATTCCCGGCCAAGATAAGTCAACTAGTATTTAAAAATTGACCTTAATTCAGGATATATTGGAGAAAATCTACATCTGGAGCATAGGATTTTATGAAAGTAAATCACGGATTGTGGGGAAATCGGAAAAGGAGAGAATCGACGGATTTGACATGCATTGCTAAAGAATATTGAAAGTTAGGTGGAGTGATATGGTGAGAAGATGTGTTAATTTTAACCCCGCTATCAGTGTTTCTTCCCTGAGGGTATTACTTTCGTAAAATAAAGAACAACCGTCTTCCGTCACAGTCGTGATTTTATTTCAATACACGATGCATTTCGAACCCTGGGATTCATCTTCAGGAGTTTTGAAAGTCTATATCAATCTTTTTGCTCTCCAGATTTAGCTTACTTCTGGTCCTCTTAAGATTACATTGGTAAGTTACAAAGTGGCACATTATGAATTTAAGTGCATAAAACGAAGAGAAACAGGAAAAATTTGCTACTTTTAGTAGTGGGGACATTGTTTTGAAGTACAATATGAATAGACATGTTTATGTGCTTATATACAGTTTCCATTATACAGCGAAAGTCAAAGAATTTCAAATACAAAGATGCTGCATTTCTACAAATGCATAGGTGTTATTAACTCAAAGAAGATCTAAAGCTCTTATATTATTAACTATACAGAGATATCCTTTATAAAACAAATATCTTGAATGTGTGAAATGTGACTGTATGCTATCGAACAGTTGCACTGTTAAATATTTGTTTATTTAGGAAAAAGATAAACTTTTATTATTTCTGAAAAACTGTAGCTGCTAAACTCTTTTTCTTCATTCAACATGTTTTTAGAAGACTTCCTTTGTGTAAGACTATTTCTTGTTGTTCTTGTAGAGCAAGTATTTTTACCATAGATTTCTGTGTGGAGTGCAGTTAGGCTGTTGTGGATGTCGATTTGTGTCGATTAAGGTACATGGGGGTAGTATTGGGGATTTGTCAAAGATTAAGTCCAAAGCATCGGTATTTTCTTTGTTACGTGTACGGAAAGTTTTTGCTGTTTTTCCTATGTAAAATGCAGGGCATCTGTGACATTGTAATTTATATATTTCACTATATTCTGTTATTGGCGTGATAATGCTTACTGTTTGAGGAAAGTGATGTCCAAATTTGTTGTTTGTAGAGAAGTACATTTTAATACCGGTGCTTTTAAAAACGTTAGAAACTTTTTATGATGCTGTGCCTAAATAGGAAAGCAGTTGATACTGGTGCGATGTTTCTATTACTGATGTTGACCAGTAATTTGTTGGATAGTTTGTCAATTGACCTTTCGGGATACACATTATTTATTGCAATTGCTTTAATGGTATCTATTTTTTGTGTTATGCTTTGGCTGTTAAAGCTAATGTGTTTGACATATGCAGCATAGCTCTAAATGGGACGTATGTGTGTATATTTGGATGGGGTGATGATTCGCGTATTGTGATGTCTGTGTTGCTTTCACGTAAATGTAAAAGCTATGTTCTTGCTAGAATGAGAATTTCACTCTGCAGCGGGGTGTGCGCTGATATAAAACTTCCTGGCAGATTAAAACTGTGGGCATACCATGGAATTACTTAAGCGCTTAAAAAAGGTCTGTTTTTGCAATGAGAATGATGTCAGATGTAGGAGATACAAATAGAAAAAAAACTTGCATACTTTGCTTACTTTCGTTCTGTTATGTCATACAGGATCTTATTCTGGGGTAAGTCATCTAACACAGTAAAAGTTTTTAGGGTCCAAAAGCGTCTGATAAAAATCATTTCTGGTGTAAATTCAGGGACATCATGTAGAAACCTGTTCCAGGACTTTGTATTCTAACAACTGCTTCTCAGCACATTTATTCCTTAATGAAATTTGTTGCCAGTAATATATCTCTATTTTAAGCGAATAGCTCAATACATAGTATCAGTACTAGGATTAAAAGCAGTCTATACAAAGACGTAAAATCACTTACCTTGGCCCAAAAAGTGGTTCAATATTCAGGAACACCCATTTTCAATAAATTGCCAGAAACCATTAAAAACTTGGTTTCAGATTAAGTACGGTTTAAACAGAGTTTGAAAGACTTTTTGATAGGTAACGCCTTCTACTCTGTAGATGAATATCATATCAGAGACCGTTAAGCCAGCTTAAGTAAAACTGTCAGTTGGATTTCAGTTTTGACAGAACTTGGTCACAACAGTCAAGATTAGGTATTTCGTGCATGATAACTTTATTAATAGTGCGTAACAGTGTTTCATTCTGACATTGTGTTACTTCTGTAAATATTAGCTGTTCCAGTTTACGGCACTGTATTCACCTATTTGGACAATCTCCTACAAATGATTTGGGTAGTAAGTGTTATATTCAAATGTTTTATGTTTTTATGTTTTACTTTTTGACATTTTCCACACCCACCAGAATCATCTCATTTTTGGAGTCTATAGATCGAAAACTGAATCTAATCTAATCTAATCTGTCTTCTGTAGTAAATTTTTTTTATAAAGTCTGTATTTCCCTTCAGAAAATTTATTTCTTAAAAGGTTTATGAATATGTCAAGCAGGCATTTTAGATTTGTTTTCGCTTTCTAAACTTACATTCACAATGTGTCACTTCTTAATGGACCAATGTACTCTTACCAGGACCGGAATTAATCTAAATTTGGAAAGAAAAAAACCATGTAGACTGTCATAGCACCTGAGGATGAGTCCCCAGGTCTCTAAATGCATCTTGCATTGAAATGAAATCATAATTGTGACTGAAGGCTGTTGTTATTTATTTTATGGAAGGAGACGTGTCACTCATTAAAAAATCCCTAATTTCTGTTGTTCTTCAGTACTTCCGTCTCTCTTCGATGTACTGTCAAATTATTTTCTGCCCTCAATAGACCCACTTTGATTCAGCGGACATACACGTGCAGGCGTACAGAGTTGAATACACTAAGCAGATTCAGAAGGTTGTAGGCTGTGGTAGGTACTGGTAGATGAAGAGGCTTGCAGAGAATAGAGTAGCGTGGAGAGCTGCATCAAACCAGTCTCAGGACTGAAGACCACAACAACAGCATCGCTACCTCGGAGATGGTGAGTCCCATAGCTCGTGCGCCGACTGTAACCCCACGCTTAAACTCATTTAAATCTTGATAAGCTGCCATTGTAGCAGCAGTAAACGATCTAAAAACTGTGTCAGACCCTTGTTGTCTTATATAGGCGTTGCCGACCGCAGCGCCGTGTTCTGCCTGTTTACCTATCTCTGTATTTGAATGCGCATGCCTATACAATTTCTTTGGCGCTTGAGTGTATTAGTTTACAGTAATATGTGTTAAGCTAAAAGTGTGTATCTACACCTGAGCAGGTTCTTCCGTATTACGTCACAACGGGACGGAAGCAGGTGAATGGAATTGAAGAAAGTGCTGTAATTATAGTACTGCATCAGGACGGCTATTGTAGAACGACATTAGCAACAAAAGTTGGCGTTGTCAGATCTAAACTGGTGTTCTTGCAGTGGTTCAAGCAAACTGGTGCCCACGCAAGTCTTTCGAGATTCGGAAGACGCCGAGTAACATCCTACAGGCACGATCAGTCTATATGTGTGCAGAATAATGTCACGGGACTCGTACTGCACCTGAAACTCGAAAGGAAGCAAATAGTATGCGAGCAGCTCCAAACTCTGTGTCATATCACAAAAAACCATTATTATGCAAACAAAATAGTGTGAAAAGATTGCAATGGGCACAGCATCGTAACAGCTGGAGCGTGCAGCGGTAGCCCAAGATATTATTCAAGGACGAATGCAAGTTTGAAGCCATTCTAAGTAGCCTGTTTGTATGTTAGCAGCGCTCTTCACCATCGGTAAGAGACTCTGTGGACGGACTTGCAGTTAGCAGTTTTGCGGTAGCAGTCAGCGCGCGGTTGGTTTGAACGTGTGTTCTTTATGGAGATTCAGTGTGGTAGGACTTCCATTGTAAAATGATGATTGATGTAATTGCTAATGTTTAGGTAGTGGAATGATTGACCATTATACAGGGTGTTACAAAAAAGTACGGCCAAACTTTCAGGAAACATTCCTCACACACAAATAAAGAAAAGCTGTTATGTGGACATGTGTCCGGAAACGCTTAATTTCCATGTTACAGCTCATTTTAGTTTCGTCGGTATGTACTGTACTTCCTCGATTCACCGCCATGATTTCATACGGGATACTCTACCTGTGCTGCTAGAACATGTGCCTTTACAAGTACGACAGAACATGTGGTTCATGCACGATTGAGCTCCTGCACATTTCAGTCGAAGTGTTCGTACGCTTCTCAACAACAGATTCGGTGACCGATGGATTGGTAGAGGCGGACCAATTCCATGGCCTCCACGATCTCCGGACCTCAACCCTCTTGACTTTCATTTATGGGGGCATTTGAAAACTCTTGTCTACGCAACCCCGGTACCAAATGTAGAGACTCTTCGTGCCCGTATTGTGGACGGCTGTGATACAATACGCCATTCTCCAGAGCTGCATCAGCGCATCAGGTATTCCATGCGACGGAGGATGGATGCATGTATCATCGCTAACGGAGGACACTTTGAACATTTCCTGTAACAAAATGTTTGAAGTCACGCTGGTACGTTCTGTTGCTGTGTGTTTCCATTCCATGATTAATGTGATGTGAAGAGAAGTAATAAAATGAGCTATAAGATGGAAAGTAAGTGTTTCCGGACACATGTCCACATAACACATTTTCTTTCTTTGTGTGTGAGGAATGTTTCCTGAAAGTTTGGCCGTACCTTTTTGTAACACCCTGTATAATTTTCGGAACTGAATGTCACATGATTAAGGTTGTATCTGCTAAACACATTGTTTGCTTTACAACAAAATCTTTCTTGAGCTAGCCATATGCCCACTAGTAGTAGAGCCTATAGCAGCTAGAATCCTTTTATTCAGCTGGCTGTAGTTGCTGCTTGCTGTAATTGCTGTAGTTCGTGTTACGAAGATTTTCTGTGAGGTAAGTGAGTTACGAAAAAGTGTGGGTTATTGTTAGGATTTCTTCTAATTTAGAGCCATTCTTTTATGTTAATTATTTTAAGTCAGGATGTCATTTTACAGCAGTCAGATTGCGTTGCCCTTGTATATTGTGGGTAATAAATGAACAGGTTAAGTTTGAGTCGTCTTTGCCAGGGAAAATTCTGTAGGTCAATGTTGAAATGATAAAAAATAAGTAACGAGACAGTAGGTTCAGTTGCATTCAGCAGTTTCAGTACAAACAAAGAAGTTTCACTATCATCGAATGTTTGTTGGTCGACTTCGAGGAGAACCTATGAGTAGCCAGTGTTTGACGCCAACGAGGAAGAGTTTTGGATGGTCGGTCATGTCACTGTGTGGCGGTGTTTCTCAGGTTATAATGTGGGTGATCTAGTGTGAATTAATAGAACATTAAAGAAGTGAGGATATCACAGGGTACTGATCAACAATTCAGCTTCATCTGGAAGGAGAGTTACCTGTCGTGGGTTTATTGTGCTGTAGGACGATGATGCCAAACGTGTTACTAAACTATGCGGATGGTATGTCAGTATAAAAGGGTAATGTGTGGAACTCAAGAATACGTTTTGGCCACGTTACCCACCTGACTTAAATCCCTTCGAACTCTTATGGGATAATATGGAGGTCAGAAAACTGATGTTGAAGATCTATGGAATAATTTACAGACGTGTTGGTCTGCAGTATCTGCAAAGACACTACAAAATCGTATCTACAGAATGCCAAGAGCTTGTGCAGTTGTTCTGAGGGCAAAGGGTGGATTATTTGAAGAGTCTAAAATCTAAATCACATTGTATTGTACTTAATGAAAGAAAGAGAAAATACTTATTTTGTTGCTCTGTTTAGTTTGTATTATGTATCTGTGCATTCAAATAAAGTACGTAGTTTTAACATGCGTGATCGAAAACTTCTGACCAGTAGTGTACATTGAGCATCAACAATAGAAACGCCATGAGTTTCTCTTTGAAGAGGGAAAATGGCAAGGTTAAATTAAATGTAGATGACACCTCTAGAGACTGCAGAAAATGACTCAAAATTTCTGGAAATGAATATTGATTCTCAGTTGAAGTGCCGTGAACACACAAAGATATTTTCGAATAGAATTTCGTGAGCATGTTATGTCGTTCGCGCCTTGTCATCAGCATGTAACAGCCAGTGTCTTTTAGTTACATATTACTCGTACGTACACTCAGTTCTTCTACATTTACATCTACATCTACATTTATACTCCGCAAGCCACCCAACGGTGTGTGGCGGAGGGAACTTTACGTGTCACTGTCATTACCTCTCTTTCCTGTTCCAGTCGCATATGTTTCCGGGAAGAACGACTGTCTGAAAGCTTCCGTGAGCTCTCTAATCTCTCTAATTTTACATTCGTGATCTCCACGAGAGGTATAAGTAGGGGTAAGCAATATATTCGATACCTCATCCAAAAACGCACCCTCTCGACACCTGGAGAGCAAGCTACACCGCGATGCAGAGCGCCTCTCTTGCAGAGTCTGCCACTTGAGTTTGTTAAACATCTCCGTAACGCTATCACGGTTACCAAATAACCCTGTGACGAAACGCGCCGCTCTTCTTTGGATCTTCTCTTTCTCCTCCGTCAACCAGATCTGGTACAGATCCCACACTGATGAGCAATACTCAAGTATAGGTCGAACGAGTATTTTGCAAGCCACCTCCTTTGTTGATGGACTACATTTTCTAAGGACTCTCGCAATGAATCTCAACCTGGTACCCGCCTTACCAACAATTAATTTTATATGATCATTCCACTTCAAATCGTTCCGCACGCATACTCCCAGATGTTTTACAGAAGTAACTGCTACCAGTGTTTGTTCCGCTATCATATAATCATACAATAAAGGATCCTTCTTTCTATGTATTCGCAATACATTACATTTGTCTATGTTAAGGGTCAGTTGCCACTCCCTGCACCAAGTGCCTATCCGCTGCAGATCTGCCTGCATTTCGCTACAATTTTCTAATGCTGCAACTTCTCTGTATAATACAGCATCATCCTCGAAAAGCCGCTTGGAACTTCCGACACTATCTACTAGGTCATTTATATATGTTGTGAATTAGCGATTCTTTTCTTTTCTTGGAAACAAATTCACAAAATAACAAAACAGGTTCCAAACTACAGAAAAGGGCCATAACAATAATAACGAGAAATAGTATTCGATCTCATTGTTAAGCTCTACTAAAAGCACTACGGACTTTCACCTCCCAGTTTGAATACATTCACAAATCAGTTGTATACTTAAAAAATGACATTGATAATTACTGCACAAACAGCTCTCTCCACAACCGTGAAACAAGATCTAGACTGAACTTATATTTACAAAGAATGTGTAAACATAACACTCAGAACTGCATTGTTTACCATGAAATAAAACTGTTCAATTAACTACCGAAGGAGATTAAAGAAATTGCTAAAACAGACTTATTTTAAAAAGTCGCCAGTACATATCATACACTGAAGGATTACTTAGATACCACAGACTAGAGGCTTGGCAAAAAATGTAATGCAGATAGGTGCCAATAATAAAAACTAAAAGTCTGTCAATACACATAACATGTTGACTCTATATTTTCCCTTCTTGTTTTGTTTACTCAAAGAACGTACCCCCAGAACAATGCAGTGTATAATACTAATACATTATACTCTTTGTGAGCTCAATATTCTCACTCCTTATAGAGGAATGCTGGCTCAGTTTTTTACGCTAGCAAATAGGAAACAGCAATTCTCAAAATGATCCTAACTTCTGCTTGTATTGCAGGTACTACTGTGAAACACTGTTCGCGTATTGTGTGTAACGCATGGACGCAATAAATGAACGAAGAGTGTTGCGTAAGCCTTTTACATTATTAAATGATTTATCTGTAAAACAGCATTGTACATTAGGGATAAACCGGATGAGGCAGCACTGTTTTAAACAGAATGGCCTTGCATTCTGGATAGTGGAGGCTCCAGTTTTTATCCAGCAGTCCTTATTTAGATTTCCTGTGATTTCCCTAAATTACTTCAGGCAAGTTCGGTGATGGTGCCTGCTATAAGGCTACGACCTACTATCTGCTCCACCCTTGTCATACTCGACCAGTGAGTACGTAAATGTCTGTATATGTGAGATACTTTATTTTCGTTTTCTTAAGTTGTAATACTAACACACGTGCAATATCTTCAGAGAACTCACTGTCTTGTGCAGACTTTTTATTTTTTGAAAAAAACACTTTATTTCACGCTTTTGCGTTTTAACTGATTCCGCCCAAATGGGTATTTTCTCGCTGTCTCCGTCACAGTGGAAAACTACGAGGGTTGCCCAGAGAGTGGTGCACAGCATTTTTTTCTCTGTCGAAAACAACGCTACGAAAGCGAAAAGTTACGTATTTATTATCTGAAGTCTCCTGACTGAGCTCGCCAAGTTTCCGTCACTTCCGACACATAGCGTAGCTGCAGGACAGTTTCAAAATGGAGTGTGTAGGAGATGTACGTTGCAAGCAACGTTTCGTCATTGAACTTCTCGCAGCAGATAAAGAAACTGTGTTGAATATTCACAAACGCTGGTGCAAAGTCTGTGGAGCATCTGCTGTCGACAGAAGTACAGTTAGCCGCTGGGCACGGAGGGTGAGGTCACCAGGAAGCGGTCCGGCGGAGCTCCACGATTTGCAGCAGCTGTCACACCTCAACTAGCCCCGTCGGACTTCCACTTGTTTGGGCCACTGAAGGATGCCATTCGTGGAAAATATTTTGAGGACTATGAGGAGGTGATTCACGCAGTGAAGCACTGGCTGCTCCAGCAGGACAGGGATTGGTACCGGCAGGCCGTACACGCCCTCGTTTCGCGCTGGAAGAATTCCGCATAACTGAATGGATATTACGTGGAAAAATAAGGTGTGTAAATAGAACATCGTTGTTTCGTACGTGCAATTCTCATTATGTTCAATAAAGAACTGTTGAAGAAAAAAAAATGCAGTGCATTACTTTCTGGGCAACCCTCGTATAATCACATATCTTATTTTCCACACATATCTGAGTACCGTTTTTCTCTGTACGGAGGCAGTTTGAAATGCACAAGGGGTGAATTTAGCTAAAAACCTAAAAGCACGGAATAAAGTTAAAGCTTTTAAATAAAAATAGTCTAGGATCGCATGTAAGTTTTTAAAAAGTATTAATCAGGTGACCAGTTTCGACTTTGGTACGATCATTAAAGTTCATTAAAGTTCTGTGTAAAGAGTAATATAAAGTTTCAAAGGACATGACTTAGGTATAAACAATTTTAAGTAATGTACCTAATTTAGAGTACACTTCCATATCTATCCATGACGACGGCAGGAGGGAGAGTGACGTGGAGCAGCGCTCTATGTAGCGCCCGTAAAAGCACTGCCGAGCAACGCTTGCTGCAATACATCAGCGAAGACTTCTTTTTTGTCCTCAGTGGATATAAAGTATTAGCATTTCTGCTTCACCTTCCAACATGGAAATATATACATAAATTTTATGATTGAGTCGTTTCATTTGTTACTATAGAATTTTTTGTGTTGCGGCTATACGTAGCGGTATCATTACTCTGTGTTCTCTGTCGCAAAGCTTTTATAAATTTATTTTTGTTTATGTAATATGGTAGCGAGCAGTGATAATGAAATGTTTGTGCCCTTTATCCCAAGTGGTAAAGTGAGTGTGGACCTAAGGCTAAGGTGTGCCTGAGGTGTCCCTCATAACTTAACAATTTTCGGCCGGTCTACGGCGGACAGTTTCGCTGCTTTTACTGTGCGATGGGTGTGAGTGATTCTGAGATTGGCTGAGAGTTGTTAAACTAATTAAGAGCTAGGGGATTTGTTACGTTATTTACAAGATAAGTATATATCTACGTACAAAAATTGCCACATACACACACACACACGTTCATGCCTTTTACTTCACATTCATTGCTGCCAGTCAAGCAAGAGGTCTGGCCGTCTAGCTGTGACCGGGCGGTGGATCCTTCTTGCGAGCTGTATTACGAGATTGTGCGGTGACTCCCGCGTCTTCTCGCAGAAGTTCCTCGCTGACAGCCCGTGTCCTCACGCCAGTAGAGGTACGTGTGGCATGCGGTGGAGTTATTGCGTGCGGAATCGTTGTGAGAGGTGCGGGGTTCGTTTTAGTGCGCAGATCTGCACGGTCTGTAGCCTCTTGAGTTGGGTCGGTGCAGCGCCGGTTAAGTAACGGAGGTTCCACCGGCTGTCTTCCTCAAGACGTCATTTACAGCCAGAGGTAACAGAGTGTGACATGATTTGATAATAATATTGCAATGAGGTGTAATTAATATAGGTGTAGTAGGAAAAAAATGAGGATATATAAATAATGTAAGGAAAAGAAATTTTATTTGCCATAGATAATCGAAAGAAAGTAATATTCCGCAATATACGGTATTTTAAAATGGCCTTCACTCTGCATGTGGATGCAATAGCGACACGTAGTCCTAAGACGGCTGACAGACTACCAAGAGGTTATCTTGGAGATGAAATCTGAATCGATACATACTGTTATCGATCAGCGATGTCGTAGAATTAGTGACAGCTAAACGCAATATAAAATAAACAGGTAATGAGCCGCCTTCATTTATGATAGTAAGCCATTACTAATAACAAACTTTAAGCTTAAATTACACGTAAAAATACGTGATAAGTCCTAAAATGAAAGTGAAGTTACAAAAGGTAAATGTTAACTGTAACGTTATAAGCAAAAGTACGGGTTACATATTCCTATCCCAGCTAAATAAAAAATGCATGACGCAGTGTACATTAATATTTGCCATTTTACATTTATGCATAAAGTAGCAATGACATCATTCACCTTGACGTCAACAGCTATTACATGTATAATAATTAAACTTTACTGCAATCTTATTACGAAACTGTTTCCTGCCACGCGTTACAGTGGGCTCCATCTGGTAAAAATGGAAATGTAAGGAAAGAGGAAGCACATGTTTCTAGCCTGTATGGGAATTGGATATACGTGCTCTTCTCCTTCTGCCCCCCTGCCTCAGTCTTTCTCCCCTTCTCCCTCCTTCTTTACGCTTTTCTTCCTCCTTCTCCCTCCCTGTGTCGATCATCTCCTCCCCTCTTTCTGGCCATCTTCTCCTCCCCTACTGCTCTCCATCTCCTCCTGCCCCCTCTCCGTGGCCTTCTTATGTCAATTTCCTCCCAGTCCATACCCATCTCGTATGCCTTCCCTCTCTGATCTACAGCCTTGTTTATTGGAAGTGCAAATGCAGATTCTGTAGAAGTATGCTAATCATAAGCCGATAAGCCATAAATAGAACTTTCTTCTTGAAACGTCCCCTTAGAAAAATTTATACTCGACTGTCCTTAAACTGACACACAATATTTTTTTGCGCAACGCAATCTGACTTTCAAAAATCCCTACAAAAGAATAGCCCTGAATAACATTAACCTATACGTTTCACAAATCACTTAACTCACAAAAATCTTCGTTACTCAAGCTACTGCAATACAGCGAGCGCCACTACTGCCAGCTAAATAAAAGATTCAAACATCTGAAGTCACTAACTACTGATAGGCATAGTTAGCAAATGAAAGATTTTAATACAGAACAAACAATGTATTTACCTTAATAGTCATATATATCAGTTCATGACACCAATTCTTACAAATTTCAAAACTCCGCCATCTCTCTCCCCACGTCCACCACTGATGGCGGCTCACCTCCAACTGCGCAACGCTACGCGCTGTTAAGATCCAGCTGTCGCTGCCCAACACTACAATGGAAGACAACAATGCAAACGAGCCACTGACTGCACACGGCACAGCCAGTGATTTTCTTACAGAGCGCTACGTGGCGGCGGCGTTACCAATATAAGAACCTAAACAGCCTACTTACATAGCCCCCATGCTCCCTATCAAAAATTTTACAAATTGTTTTGGGCAGTGGCCAATCCAGATTTGAAAAAAATTTTCATCATTACAATAACAAATGCACACACTTATTGATACAATATTGGTCAAAAGCTAAAATTTTCTCACAGTCCATAAAGACAGTCCTGATCGTTCATCACAGCAAAATTGCAGTGTTTTTCTCAAAGTCTGAGCAATAAAAGAAATTGCACTTGGAAGTAGTGGATTTCTAAGCAGTCTTGAAGAAGTAGTGTTGTCCTTCCAATGGAAAGACAGTGCTGACTCTTGACATGCAGACAGGTAATGGGCCACAACAGAGCAAACCCACAGCAGAGTAAATCGAAGTTGAAGACTATTGGTAGGTAGGTCATCACAGAGCAGTAGTCCTGGTAGAGGTTACTATTGGTGGGCCACCAGAGGATGCAGACCCACTGTAGTCCTTGTAGAAATAATGGTATTGGTGGGTCATCAAAGGTGTAGACCCACTGTAGTCCTTGTAGAGATGGCCAACAGCCATCTGTTGCGACTGTGCAGGTGCACAATCACCCTCGAAGAGTCTTGCAGAGAATATAGCAAGTCCATAAACCACCACATGTCCAAGCACAAAGAATTTGTTTGAAATGTCCTTAGAACCAGCAATGCTGTTATCCAGTCCCTTGCTGAATTATTAACACACGTGCAAACACTATCAGTCCCTACTTCTCACATATTGTCCATATACTATGACCAACAGAAACGTGAGCAATGAAATGTAATTTACAACTCACTTAATTTGATGGACTGGTGTCAATTACAATTTTAAAACATGAGAATACAATAACAAAGGCACAAAATATATCATTAAAGAACATAATAGTACAGATAACATTTGCAGTAATACATGCTTTACAAAAGAATCGAAATAACAAATACATCAGTGTTACAAAAAATTATGACATAAGTACATACATAAAAGATCAGAATAACTATTGGAACCTGAACGTCACAGATGAGCATTAGAACATAACAGAATAAATAATGTGTAAACATCTTTCTGAAGTAAATAACATGTTTTTAATGCAAATTATATTTGAGGATAACAGTATTCCCATCATAGTGAATGTAGCTTAGTATTATAAGAGAAAAAATTCTATGAAACAGCACACAGAGACAGGAAGAAAACAAATACACAAGGGTACACAAAAACATCGTGGGATAACACAAAGAAAGGACAGGGTTTGTTTTACTGCAGTATTTTGCAAACAAAACTTTCTTTACTTCTTGAAGATCTCCCTTCATTCTTCATTATTTCCAAAAAGTCATATCGAAGCCTGCTTTCTGTATTATGCTCACATCCTCTTTCAACAATAGTTTTTCTCCGCTATACACAACTTTTTTGGCCAAACCATTTTCTTATAGCTTCTCAATGCATTTCTTTCAATTCATCATAGTTATTTTCTTATATAGTCTACCCCCTCTTAAGCTAACTTAAAACCTACTGAGCTCAAATGCTAAACTAAGGGACGAGGCAATGCAGCGGCATAAAACAATTAATACAAACAGCAATGACAAAAAAAAATGCAAGTAAGCATAGCGAGCAGCAATAAATGTAATAATTTATATCTAAACATGACAAAGCTGAAGCAGAAAAAATATTACAGTAAAAATGTTTAATACCTATGTCACATCTTAACACTAAAGTGATGCATCACGAGAACATACGCTAGCAGACAAGTTACCAAATTGTAAAAAAAAAATATTTATGCAGTTCCTGTGAAGGGAAATGCCTATTTATGTTCCCTCGCTTTCTTGGAAGTAGATCATTATTTTTTTTACTGGGTCTGTAGGCATAAAATAACTATATTAGTACATCTATTAAATTTTATTTTAACCAATGCTGCAGTGGAGCTAGAAACTAGATATTAAACAAAATAGGCAAAGCAAGGCGTGAAACGTCATTCACTAGCCATAAGGCATTTCATAATGCAGTAAACAATCTTCCAACTAGCAAAACAGTAGACATGAAACGTTGCTCATCATTTCATTTCAGTAAATATCATAAATTAAGAACTCTACAGTGTAATCATGTTTTCAAGTTTGAGGGTGTCGTATTTACTATGCTTTCTACAAAGGAATGTCAATAGCGAGGATAATGGCTTCCCTTTTTTTTTTACCTGTGCCTCTGAAAGGCACACACTAATGGCTTTTTTCCCAGGCGTCTGTCGCACAGCTGGGTGCCCACGACGCATTATGTGCAGGTGGTCACTTACCTTTCTTACTGAAAAAATTACGACAGCAGTTTCCGCTACAGTGACAGTCTCATATAAAAATATTTTCACAAGTTGAGAATTTGCGTTACAAATCTGTAGAAACAAAATCCTTTAAATATAATAGTGTCCAAGAAATTTTCGCCAGCAAAGTGATACATTCACGCATATGCACACATTTCATAACTCTTGAAGTACGATTCTCGGTTTCCAACATCCTTTTTCACAAACCAGAGTCCCTAACCACTACTCTTTATTCCTTACCTTATTCGTCGACACTTCTTCAATATTTCATCATAACAGATACATAGCATAATCAAATAACTCATATAGCATCAGCTTATTGACCATGAACATGCCACAACAGCGTAATACACATCGTCATTATAATAATAACATCATAACACCTCAGTCAAATTTCAAAAACGTCATAGATTTCTGCAGTAATTTCAAAATCTAAAAAAAATATTCTCTGCTCATTTCAATAGTGTCATCTACCTCAAATGTACTTTAAAAATCATGATCTCATACCAAATATGACATTCAAAGCTCTCATAGTATCACAATGGTTCTGAAAAAATATGAACAGTTCACAAAGTACAGACAAAACACAATTTCATAAGTGTGAAGTTATGCACCTGCGTAATTGCGTAAACATCTGTCAATGACGTAGTAAAAATATGTTTGTTTCTTTGTCAACTTATCAGATAGCTGTGTAATTCTGTGTTAGAGAAATATGGTACCGATGTGTAAAATTGTATAAGCAAATGCCATATTAGCTAGGGCTCCTTGTGCTTGCCATACACATGGTACACAAAGTAAGCGTGTACCCCCCCTGAGGATTAATGTAATTATATCCTCAGGTGTTACAGATTACAGCAATGAAATGTATCACGGAAAAACTTTGTATCATTGTACTTCAAATATCTTTAAAAATAAATGTTTTAAGTACAAAATTAATCACTCAAATACGTGTACTGTAGCGATAAACTGTGCGTCGTGTTGTAAGATAATCTCTGTGGAAGTGTCGTAGTTATCGTCCTCCGAAAGCTACGTTCTGCAGAAGTCAATGTACTTACCTCATGATAAACAAGAGTGAATTGCTTTGCGTATAAATATCTTAGTTATTACGCTTATTGCCGTGATGAAGAAAGTACTGTGTTGTAACGTATTGCTGTGCTATGGAAAAGGCTGTCTAATTGTAGGTATACCACAAAAGTTACCACTAAAACATGTTTTACTTTCCAGAATAATTCAGAAAAACTGTGCAGATATAAAACAGATACAGTGCAAAAGCACAATGTAAATTGTGCCACGCATTAGTAGCGTCGTGATATAATCGTGTAGCTATCAAAGAAACCAAACGCTAAGTCATCTATAATCTCACAGAAAGTACTTCAAATAAAGAATGTCTTTTCAACTGAACCAAAATGTTGCATTAAAATCTCATTAGCAGTACTGGTAACTGTTCTAAGTATGTCAGCCTTATAGTCGTTACGTAATCGTGCAACTAACAAGCAAGAATGTACACGCACAATAACACTGTAACGTCTGTTCACTATAACAATGCATTCGTAATTTCTGTTTAAATAAGTTCTCTTGGTTCTTGACTGGATATTTAACTTCCAACATGGTTGCATGTTAACAGATTCTAGAAATGTGAAGTGAAATGTTTTATGGCAAAGACAAAGTTAAAAAGCAGATTATATTTCAATAAACGGTTTTACATGTGAAATGTGGTGTAAACCTTTACTCTTCCTGAGTATGCAGCAAATCAACTTGAAGTCAATCATCATGTGGTATACGGCAGTAAAGAACACTGGAATTTTGCTCAAGGTTTACTTATGTTATTTTTCTCTGAGCCAGCCGGCGCACGCGGCTGCCTGCGGTGCGAGTCATTGTCTGTTTCTTTGTTGGCGCGCGTCGTTATTGGGATTAGGAGACCTAACTTCTACAAATTCACCTTGCCGAGAGGGCCCTGCTCTGTTTGAATCCCGCCAGTTCTGATGCAATTCAGGTCTGTCGTTACGATCATATCGTCTGTCGTCATGTCGGTAATTTCTGTAATTAATTTCTTGTCGGTCACGTGCTGGAGAATTTCTCCCTGAATCGTAACTGCGCGCTGGACCGTTGCGTCTGAAGTTATTCCGTCTCCCGTGATGATAGTAGTTCTGGTTGCCATATTGTCTGTTTCTATGATTGTCTCTGTGATAGTCATTACTACGGAAATGCGATCTTTCTCTGTAACTATTATTATTCCGCCAGTGGTTGTCATATGGGTGGTGTCTGTTTTGGTCACGATTTGCGTTGTAAGAATAGACTTGTCGTGTCCAGTTATTGTTTCTGTCGTCACGGAATTGTGACGGATGTGAACTGTAGTGCTTGTTTTCCTGTTTTCCCATCCCGCGACTGTCTGTGTCAATTTCTAATTCTTGTAACAGTCCCTGAATGTCGTCTTTGCAACGCCCTGCCAAAATAATATTCCTTAAATGTTCAGGCAATTTGATTAAGCAAATGCGGATGAGTTCTGACCGGCTATATGGGTTTGAAAGATACTGGTCCATATGCAACATGTCTTCAAAATATTTGACAAGACTGGAAAATTCAGATTGTTCAAAGTGTTTCATCATCATGATGCTATGTTTTACTCGGTCTTGTGTAGCTTGAGACCAATATGCTGAGAGGAAGGCATGATAAAATTCTCCTTCCTGTGACAATCGTGAATGACCGATCGCATTCTTACAGCTGGTTCATTCTCTAAGTAGCCACACATAAATTCTAATCTGTGTTCTAGTGACCAGTTGGGAGGAAAACAATGAGAGAATTGATGGAGCCACGCTTGTGGATGAATGTCGTTGCCAGAATTTACGTGTAGTAATGAACAGCTTATAGTCAAAATCATAATGTCGGCGAGTAACATATCGGTCATTGTTACGTCGTGTCGGCGGTTCCATCTCAAAATTCGGTGCACCTTGCCAATTTCTTTCATGATTTCCGAAATGCCCTGTGTTATTATTTTGTGGCTTTTCTGTATTTCTAAGTTCCTCTTCCTGTGTTGAAGCGCGAGTGTCCTCTGAAATATGTAATTTTTGTATTACCTGCGTCAACTGATCTTGTACTTCCCGCATTTCTCTTTTGTATTGCGTATTAATTTGATTCTGATTTTGTTTGAATTTCTTAATTTGTTCATACTCCTCTGTGTCAGTGATGGCTACAAGCCTTGTGTCATTCAGATCATCATCTACCTTTGCAGATAAATTAGTGAACTGATCCGAAAGTTCGGCTACTTTCTCCGATATTGAACACATTCCCTCAGTGTGTTTTTCTGAACCAAGTTTCAGAGTGTCCATTTGTGTTGAAATCGAATCTACTGTGTCCTTTAAGTTTTCCTGAGTTCTTGCAAGTTGCGTAACCGAATCGGTGGATGCAACTGAGTCCATTTTAGCTTGCAAGGTGTCGTGATTTTCACGAACAATAGTTTGCAATTCTTTTATGGCTGCTTCGTGATTCTGTAATGCGTTTTCATGCCGCGAAAAAATAGCTTGAAAATGCTCACAAATTTGTGTTTTTACATCATTACAGATTTTTTGACATTTCGATTCAATGTTATGTAACTCAGTAGTTAAATCTTATGTGTTTGTTCAAGTGTGGTGTCTAACTGTTGCTGTGTTTGTCTCTGGTGTTGTTCCATTGTGTCTAACTTTCGAAGATTTTGTTCCATTGTGTCTAACTTTTGAAGCTTTTGTTCCATTGTGTCTAACTTTAGAAGCTTTTGCTATGTTTGTCTCTGATTTTGTTCCATTGTGTCTAACTTTTGAAGCTTTTGTCCCATTTGTCGCATTCATTGTAATAACAGTGCACTGGTGTCTGAAACATGTTCCTTAGTGCTATTCGGCAATGCATTTGAACCGGCAATATTCGCACTTTGAAAAACAGAAAATGTGTCTTGACTTATTTGAGAAAACGGTGAGGACGCAAAACCTGAATCTACAGTATTTCCAATAATGTGTCCTGTCATTTCGGAATCCTGAGGCGAACTGTTACCGACCGATCGATCGATAATGCTTTCTTGTTCACTAATTGTTTCACTGTCTACACCATTAATTGCAGCTCGCTCCATTTCCCTATGTACAATTACCAAATTACTACTTTGAACATCAGTTAATTCATTACACGGTGGTGCTAACACACTGCTTTCGTCTTCACTGTCATTTCTCAGTTTACTTTGGAGCCTAGTATTACGTTTTTCACACGCTGTTATAGTCACAATATTTCACACGACAACACAGAAAAGCACAATTTGAAGAGCAAAATAATAAAACACATAAACATAGCACTGGAAATAATAACTAGTTAATTGCAAGCGCAGCTGCGAAATACTTGGTGCAAATTTACATGCGTGCGACACCTGTTTTAATGTACAACAATGAAAGACTGCAACTACAAAGGAGATTCTCTCTGCAATTACGCGCTAGCAATAAACAAAATCTACACTAATTACACAAACTACAAGAAAAAATAAGAAGATTCCAATGAGGTATCCTTGGCTAAGGGTAGATATATGAAACGTTCCCTTAGAAAAATTTATACTCGACTGTGCTTAAACTGACACACATATTTTTTTGCGCAACGCAGTCTGACTTTCAAAAATCCCTACAAAAGAATGGCCCTGAATAACATTAACCTATACGTTTCACAAATCACTTAACTCACAAAAATCTTCGTTACTCAAGCTACTGCAATACAGCGAGCGCCACTACTGCCAGCTAAATAAAAGATTCAAACTACTGAAGGCACTAACTACTGATAGGCATACTTAGCAAATGAAAGATTTTAATACAGAACAAACAATGCATTTACCTTAATAGTCATAATATATATATCAGTTCGTGACACCAATTCTTACAAATTTCAAAACTCCGCCATCTCTCTCCCCACGTCCCCCACTGCTGGCGGCTCACCTCCAACTGAGCAACGCTACGCGCTGTTAACATCCAGCTGCCGCTGCCCAACACTACAATGGCAGACAACAATGCAAACGAGCCACAGACTGCACACAGCACAGCCAGTGATTTTTCATACAGTGCGCTATGTGGCGTTACCAATAAAAAAACCTAAACAGCCTACTTACACTCTTTCCTGTCAACATTTCGCTATTATATAGATTTAAGATATAACGCCTTTACGTGTCTGTACAAATATTATAGCAACATTTAAAAATTAGAAGTGAATCGGTCGACTTTTTGAGATTTTTGGGAAGATCGTTTCTCTCTTAGATGTTACATAAACAGGGTGTTTCAGAAGTAATGGGTAATAATTCGCACATTGAAAGTGCAGACCAAAAGTAGCTGAAAAGCTCCAACAAACATGGGTCCGCAAACCAACCGTTGCTGAGGTATCGCATTAATTCGAGATGGGAAACAACTATAAACTGCCCTGGATACCGCTGTATTTACGTTGGCATATCAACGCTTCCGATCGACTATCCGTTTATTTACGCATGCCCAACTACTTCCCTTCCACCTTCCGGGCACTGTGCCGTGTCGGTCTCACAATCAGTTTCGAACGTGAAGCAACCATGGACAGACCAATGAAGAGCACGCTGACATCTATTTCGTGTATGGAAAGGCGAATGGAGTGCCCTGCAAGCTGTATCATTGTATGAAGAAGCTTTTCCTCTCGGAAGGCAGCCCGACAGATATATATTTAGCCGCTTACATCATCGCCTTAGAGAAAACGGGAGTTTCGGACACCATGTACGACAAGCTCGAACCAGGTCCATAACACCTGACACTGAGAAAAGGGCGTTGCGCACTGTACACGAACGTCCGGTACTTCAACAAGGATGATTGCCACGGAAGAGCGTGTCCTGAGCCATAGCAGTGTGTGGCCGATTTTACCTCTGCATGTAATCTGTCCATATCATCTCCAGCGAGTGCAAGCCCTCAACAATGCAGAATTTCCTCCTAGAGAGAGCCGGCGGATGTGGCCGAGCGGTTCTAGGAGCTTCCGTCTGGAACGGCACGACCGCTACGGTCGCAGGTTCGAATCCTGCCTCGGGCAAGGATGTGTGTGATGTCCTTAGGTTAGTTAGGTTTAAGTAGTTCTACATCTAGGGGACCGATGACCTCAGATGTTAAGTCCCATAGTGCTCAGAGCCATTTGAACCAAGCCTCCTAGAGAGAATTTCTGCTAGTGGGTGGAACAACAGTGTACCCAGAATGCCCTGTTTATAAGCAGTATTTTGTTCACTGATGAGGCTGGATTTACTCGTGACGGTGTTTCTAACTACCACAACTGTAACATTTGGGCCGATGTCAATCCTAATGCAACACACGTATCGCATCAGCAGTGTTACAATTTGAATGTCTGAGCAGGACTGCTCGGAGACTGCATAATTGGACCACACTTCCTACCACAGAGACTTAGTAGACTGCAGTACATGCGGTTTCTGCGGACTGTACTTACAGGTGTACTTGATGATGTCCCACTGAACCAACGCCTGAACGTGTGGTACATGCAAGGCAGTGCGTATTGTATATTGTGTGTGTATTATACCGGGGACCTAGAAATGACGGAGAGGCTTCGTGCCGCCCTAGCCCTCAGTGGTTCACAACCCCACAACAGGCCACAGCAGTCCACCCACCCCACTGCCGCCCCACACCGAACGCAGGGTGCGGTTCTGCCACCAGTGGAACCCCCCCCCCCCCCCCCAGCCCCAACCCTTCCCGGGAACGTCTCATGCCCGACGAGTGTAGCTCTTTATTCGCACGAAGTAATGGCCACTATCGACAGGGGATCTCAAGTTGATTCTGTATTTCTACATTTCCGGAAAGCTTTTGACACCGTTCCTCACCAGCGACTTCCAATCAAGCTGCGGAGCTATGGGGTATCGTCTCAGTTGGGCGACTGGATTCGTGATTTCCTGTCAGGAAGGTCGCAGTTCGTAGTAATAGACGGCAAATCATCGAGTAAAACTGAAGTGATATCAGGTGTTCCCCAGGGAAGCGTGCTGGGACCTCTGCTGTTCCTGATCTATATAAATGACCTGGGTGACAATCTGAACAGTTCTCTTAGATTGTTCGCAGATGATGCTGTAATTTACCGTCATCCGAAGACCAGTATCAGTTGCAAAGCGATTTAGAAAAGATTGCTGTATGGTGTGTCAGGTGGCAGTTGACGCTAAATAACGAAAAGTGTGAGATGATCCACATGAGTTCCAAAAGAAATCCGTTGGAATTCCATTACTCGATAAATAGTACAATTCTCAAGGCTGTCAATTCAACTAAGTACCTGGGTGTTAAAATTACGAACAACTTCAGTTGGAAGGACCACATAGATAATATTGTCGGGAATGCGAGCCAAAGGTTGCGTTTCATTGGCAGGACAATTAGAAGATGCAACAAGTCTACTAAAGAGACAGCTTACACTACACTCGTTCGTCCTCTGTTAGAATATTGATGTGCGGTGTGGGATCCTTACCAGGTGGGATTGACGGAGGACATCGAAAGGGCAGCTTGTTTTGTATTATCACGTTATAGGGGAGAGAGTGTGGCAGATATGATACGCGAGTTGGGATGGAAGTCATTAAAGCAAAGACGTTTTTCGTCGCTGCTAGATCTATTTACGAAATTTCAGTCACCAACTTTCTCTTCCAAATGCGAAAATATTTTGTTGAGCCCAACATACATAGATAGGAATGATCATCAAAATAAAATAAGAGAAATCAGAGCTCGAACAGAAAGGTTTAGGTGTTCGTTTTTCCCGCTCGCTGTTCGGGAGTGGAATAGTAGAGAGATAGTATGATTGTGGTTCGATGAACCCTCTGCCAAGCACTTAAATGTGAATTGCAGAGTAGTCATGTAGATGTAGATGTAACCCCAAATGTTTGCGTGGTACAGTAATTGTGGTGTACGCGCAGGAATGGCCGACATAGTGTAACTGAGACGGAATAAGGGGAACCAGCCCGCATTCGCCGAGGCAGATGGAAAACCATCCACAGACTGGTCGGCACACCGGACCTCGACACCAAACCGCCGTGAGGGTTCGTGCCGGGGACCGGCACGCCTTCCCGCTCGGGAAGCAGCGCGTTAGACCGCGCGGCTAGCCGGGCGAGCATGCATGACGGTTGTAGAGCACATTATCATTTGCGAGTGCACCGGCATCTAACTCGGACGTATGGTCAACATTAGATAGGCAGAGGAGGGACTGTGCCATGGCCTCCGAGGATCCCGGATTTCTGAGTGTGAGGTCATGTCAAAAGCCTGGTCTACGCGGCTGGGGTCAACTCTCTTGAGGGATTAAGTTTGCGAATTGAAGCACCCTTCCAGTATTTACAGAATTCCCCAGCACTTCCTGAGAGGATTCGTAACTCATTTCAGAGACGAGTTCAATGTTACATTCAGTCGCATCGACAACACTTCGTACACCTACTTTACCGTATATAGGTGCCATGTGTTCTCAGACACTGATGAACTAAAACAGAAAATATGTTGTATCTCAGCAACGGTTGATTTGTGGATCCATGTTTACTTGAGTTTTTAGCTACTTTTCACCTGTACTTGCCACGTTTGGATTATTGACCACCATTTACGAAACACCCTGTATATTTCTGTTTTACATATATTAAAAATATACAGCCAGTTTCCGTCCGAATGTTCATCAGAGTATTGTGTAAAAATTTGAAGATAATTGGTCAAGGACCTTGAAACGTCTCTGTGAAGTCGTTTGGTTGGACGCTTGACGAATTCGGTACAGCCTGTTTACTTTACTACCTGATGTTGGCTCAATTCATGAACTCTTCCAGAAGGACTGAGCACTCAAATAAGGCCTATTGATTATTATATGTGTGTTTTAATGTGGGTTTCGGTTTTGTTTTGTGGGAATCGCTGGGTTGGTCATCCTCTGATGGGAGCAGACGATGTTGCTTCTAGTTCGAAGGAGAGCACAGGATGACCAACTTACGTTTCCAGTACCTGAACAGAGAGGTTTACCCATCTTAGTCGAAGGCTGTTTTTGAGTGTCAGGTTCGTGACGGAGGGCTACCCCTCTGGTGGCTTCCGCTGCACGGGGAGCTAGGTAAGCTCGAAAGAGAAAGGGGCACTCTTCGGTGAACGCTTGGTGAGTACGGATCGTAGCTCTTAAGGGGGGTTTCAGGTGATAGGAATCAGGTTAAGTTAGGAGTTCGTTATGTTTAACTGGTGAAATACTTAAGAACTTCAGCTTAACTGAAGCGTGTGAAGCGAGTTATTCTTTTAATGATTCTTAATCTTATATTTTGTGGAAATTGCTTTTGTCTTTGTGTGTCGATTTTGTGCCACGTGTTTGGTAATCAAAGACCCTTCTGGTCCCCCACGGCAATAGGCTTTGTTTTAACAGTTTGCTTGTTTAATGAGCTACAATTTCTGCAAGACTATCTGTTCTTTCTGGCGCTTCCTACAAAGCAGCACAACAGTTTGAGTCAGAATGCACCACGTGCTCTAGTTGGGCCGTTTGCAAGCAGCAGACGCAGTTAGTGTGTTAAATAATTATCGTACAGCATTGTGTATTGGTTAAACCTCTGTCCAGAATAGTGCATGCGTAGAATCGAAATGCAAACCTCATTTAGATATTTTTATGGTGTTAATGCAAAGGAGAAGATAGTATAATTCTCTCAAACCAAAGTCTTCTGTGTTTCTTCTTGCGGTAGTTAAATTGTGCTCTGTTTCATTCTCACGTAATTCTTACTTAAATATCTCTAGTCAGGCACCAGTTATGTGTAGTTAGGATGTGCAACCAAATATTTAGTTACAATAAATAATTTACGTGAAAGATAAATTCTTTGGTGTCGATCTTACCCCCTTACTCTGATTTCCATTCCTGAATTAATCAAGTTGCTTCATGCACGACATTGAGTGCTATTTAAGTAAATTATTAAACTTATTAAACTTATAATTTTGCAGCTCAGTTTTTTCTAAATGCTTAGGATGGGCTTGGGCTGCTGGCGACCCTGAATTCCTGAATTTTTATCATTATTTGTGTGAGAGAAGCAACTAGAAATGCGAGATAACGCATATGGCTCGATGAGAAACGTCGTAAACATAGTAATACGTTACAACTTTTCACGATTTTTAGTAATAACCTTTCCCCTTCATATACTACGTGTTTATTTATATATTGTATACATTTAAAAAATAGGTATATAAAACACATGCAATTTCGACTGCAACTTTGTGTCAAAATTTTAAAACAATCTGTGAATAACCTTCAGAGACATACGATTTTGAACAAATGAGGATTTAGATTCTTATTTTTATAAATTGTCATATGTAACCATCAGCTGTAAATGACGATATGCAGGAGACAGTGGGTGAAAAAAGTCTAAAAAATGAGACCGACAGGAACTGCAAAATGTCTAAGCAGGAATTGTTACGGTACAAATGTAAGGATGTAGGAGCGTATAGCACCTAGGGTGAGAAAGTAGCCGCCTACAGGAAAATTAAAGAGACTTTTGGAGAAAAGGTAGGAATATCAAGAGCTCATATGGAAAACCAGTCCTAAGCAAAGAAGGGAAGGCAGAAAAGTGGAGGTTCTATTCAAGGGAGATGTATTTGAGGGTAATGTTATGAAAATGGAAGAGGACGGAGAGTACGATGAGAAAGGAGATATGACACAGCATGAAGAACTTGACAACTCACTATAAGACTTAAGTCTAAACAAGGCCCAGGGAGAAGCAAACAATCCGTTAGAGCCCTGATAGCCTTAGGAGAGCCAGCCATGACCAAACTCTTGCATGTGGTGAGCAAGATAATGAGACAGGCGAAATACCCTGACTCCAAGAAAAATGTAATCATTCCAATTCCAAAGAAAGCAAGTGCTGGTAGATGTGAAAATTACCGAACAATCAGTTTAATAAATCCCCAAAATACTAACACAAATCCTTTACAGACGAATGGAAAAACTAACGCCGACCTCGGGAAAGATCAAAAAATGGTTAAAATGGCTCTGAGCACAATGGGACTTAACTTCTGAGATCATCAGTCCCCTAGAACTTAGAACTACTTAAACCTAACGAACCTAAGGACATCACACATATCCATGCCCGAGGCAGGATTCGAACCTGCGACCTTAGCGATCGCGCGGTTCCAGACTGTAGCGCCTAGAACCGCTCGCCACTCTGGCCGGTTCGGGGAAGATCAGTTTGGATTCCGCAGAAATGTAGGAACACGCGAGGCAATTTGACCCTATAACTTATCACAGAAGACAGGTTAAGGAATGGCAAACTAACGTTTGTAGACTTAGAGAAAGCTTTTAACAATGTTGAATGGTCTACTCTCTTTCAAATTGTAAAGTTAGCATGGGTAAAATACAGGAAGCGGAAGCTTAATTACAATTTGTACAGGAACCAGGTGGCAGTTATAAGAGTCGTTGGGCACTAAAGAGAAGCACTGATGCAGAAGGGAGTGAGACAGGATTGTAGCCTATCACCGATGTTATTCAATCCGTATACTGAGCGAGCAGCAGGGGAAACAAAAGAAAAATTTGGAGTAGGAATTAAAGTGAGGGAGAAGAAATAAAAACTTTGAAGTTTGCTGATGACATTGTAATTCTGTCACAGACAGCAAAGGACGTGGAAGAGGAGGTGAATGGGATGGACAGTGTCTTGAAAGGAAGATATAAGACGATCATCAACAAAAGCAAAACGAGGATAATGGAATGTGGTCGAATGAAGTCAGATGATGCTAAGGCAATTAGATTGGGAAACGAGACACTTTAAGTAGTAGATGAATTTTGCTATTAGGGAAGCAAGATAACTGATGATGGTCGAAGTAGGATGGATATAAGACCTAGACTAGCGATGGCAAGAAAAACGTTCATGTAGAAGAGGAATTTGTTAACATCGAGTATAGATTTCAGCGTCAGGAAGTATTTGTACGGAGTGTAGCCATGTATGGAAGTGAAACATGGACGATAGACGGTTCAGACAAGAAGAGAATAGAAGCTTTTAAAATGTGGTGCTGCAGAAGAATGGGCAAGATTAGATCGGTAGATCAAGTAACTACTGAAGAGGTATTCAATAGAATTGGGGAGAAGAGGAATTAGCACAACCGGACTAGAAGTAGGTGTTGGTTGGTAGGACACATTGTGAGGCATCAAGAGATCACCAATTTAGTACTGGAGGCAAGCGTGGGGGGTAAAAATTGTAGAGGGAGACCAAGAGATGAATTCAGTGAGAAAATTTAGATGTAGACTGTAGTAGTTTCTCGGACATGAAGAGGCTCGCGAAGTATAGACTTACGTGGAGAGCCGCATCAAATCAGTCTTCGGACTGAAGACCACAACAACACGCAGAATAATGACTACCATTAAGCACTTTGCGGCGGATGTGGAGCCACATATGAAGGCCTTATTTCAATGGTGGTACAAGTCCATTACCTCCACTTTTCTGTCTATAATGCTTCTGACGTTAATGGTCCAAAAAAACTGAAAGAAAGGTTCTTCTCTAGCAAGAAGCCATATGCTTGAATACTTCTGGTATCTCAACTGCAGATTTTTCAGCGTTCATTTAACTTTAGGACTTTGTATCTCAGAATGAACAAAAATGGAGTTGTACCACTAATGAAATAAGCCCTTCATATACAGGGTGTTACAAAAAGGTACGGCCAAACTTTCAGAAAATATCTCACATACGAATAAAGAAAAGATGTTATGTGGACATGTGTCCGGAAACGCTTAATTTCCATGTAAGAGCTCATTTTAGTTTCGTCAGTATATACTGTACTTCCTCGATTCACCGCCAGTTGGCCCAATTGAAGGAAGGTCATGTTGACTTCGGTGCTTGTGTTGACATGCAACTCGTTGCCCTACAGTACTAGCATCAAGCACATCAGTACGTAGCATCGTGATTGGGCCCCATGTTCTTCCACCTACGCTCAGTGGAGGACGTTATCATGATTTCATACGGGATACTCTACCTTTGCTGCTAGAACATGTGCATTTACAAGTACGACACAACATGTGGTTCATGCACGATGGAGCTCCTGCACATTTCAGTCGAAGTGTTCGTACGCTTCCCAACAACAGATTCGGTGACCGATGGATTGGTAGAGGCGGACCAATTCCATGGCCTCCACGATCTCCGGACCTCAACCCTCTTGACTTTCATTTATGGGGGCATTTGAAAACTCTTGTCTGCGCAACCCCGGTACCAAATGTAGAGACTCTTCGTGCTCGTATCGTGGACGGCTGTGATATAATACGCCATTCTCCAGGGCTGCATCAGCGCATCAGGGATTCCATGCGACGGAGGATGGATGCATGTAGCATCGCTAACGGAGGAAATTTTGAACATTTCCTGTAACAAAATGTTTGAAGTCACGCTGGTACATTCTGTTGACGTGTGTTTTCATTCCATGATTAATGTGATTTGAAGAGAAGTAATAAAATGAGCTCTAACATGGAAAGTAATCGTATCCGGACACATGTCCACGTAACATATTTTCTTTCTTTGTGTGTGAGGAATGTTTCCTGAAAGTTTGGCCGTACCTTTTTGTAACACCCTGTATAGAAGACACGTTCACTATCTTTATGAAAGTGAGCTATGGATGAACAAAACTACTAGTACCAGTTTATATTTTACTATCATAATTTCATCTTAGTGCTACGGATTAGATAGCAGGAGGAAGGTAGTGCTTTCGGCTGTTTCCCACATGACGGATTAGGAAACGCGTGCCGGTAAGAACCACCCTGTTTGGAGATCCACATCTTCCCACTCGCTGAGCAGGTGTGCTCGGCGTCGGCTAGGCGCGCTCCACTACACCTCGTCACGACTGACGCACTCGGCGGAATGCTGTGGAGAGGGTAAGCCGTTCCTCCATCTGCGTCACTGCGCTTTTCCCAGTGGCGGCACGGAAAAAAGAGAGCTTACGTGATGCGTGGGAGAGGGGAATAGGTGAGGTGGGGCGCGATGGAAGCGGGGATGTGAGAGGGACTGAAAAGCGAGACCTGGGCTGACACACCTGCCTCCCCGCGTCGTGGCAGCGAAAGGGCGCCTCCCACAGCCCCCCCCCCCCTCCCCTCCCGCCCCTGTGTGTAGCGCAGCCTAGTGCGGGGTAGTTTAATGCGGGAACCGCAAACACGGCTGCGCCAGCAGTTTATGACGCGCCGAGCTGCGTGTGCTCGCCGCCTCGGGCCGTGTTATTTTCGAGTGGATCCCCGGCTAATTGAAAGTAAATAGGCGCCACCCGACACTTTGCCAGCGCCGCTCCGCCGCCACGCTTTTTGCGCCCTACCTCGTCGCCCACACAAGTTTTTCATTTTTCCGCTCTCAGCTCTTGTCTCTCTTTCTCTCCCTCCCCTCACTCATCCCCGTCTCCCTCTCTCCCCCATCTCTCTCACTATCGGTCTCTGTGTTTAGCTGTTGCGTTCTGAGCTTCTACACATCTATGGGATGTGTGTACTGTACTTCTAACCATCTCGATAACACTTGTGACCTTTTTTTTTTTTTGCCTATCGTGGCTCCGAAATACGAGTTTACAGCTGCAGCGAAAGTTACAGATATTACGATTGCCTGTCGCACACTTATGATGGTCCATTCATTGGACCTTACTCGTATGATATGTTTGAATTGAGTGCCTATCATTCTTGGGTTAAATCCAATGGGGAGAAGCGGCTATGGATGACGGCTGCAAATCACCAACAGAGAGAGCAACGTTGCCAGGCCAGTGGTCGCCTGTGAAAGAGGTATGTAGGATTGTGCAGCGGTGTGGGGGACTGGGGAGGCAGGTTTACCTACCCGTTCTGTTACAAGACCCTAACGAACGCTGGGAACATCAAAGTTTCCTCGTCCACGGTAATGTTTGCTACGAGGCTTATGAGATAAATGGAGTAGTTAATGGAACCATAGCGGCTCCGAATCTCTGAGGCTGGTTGTGAATACGATATGGACATGGACCGGCTATATTTGTGGTTTCCGGGTTACAGCTGTATCGGGAAAAAACTAAAGAAGTCTGATCCCAAAATGCAGGGTCAGCCGGTAACTGGAAACGGCGTTCTTGCCCCCTTTCCTTGTGGATATGTGAATGATGTGTCTTATATTCTTAAGTGTGTTTTTGAAGTGCAGCTAAATCCAGTAGTGATGTGTGTGGTGTGGCGTTATACACGGAGATTCACAAAGATATGCAAATATTTTAACATGTTACTCTACGAGAACGAGTAAAACTACAGTAAAAAGTTCATATAAACATAGGTCCGCAAATGTTTAGTTACGGAGTTACGCTTAATACAAGATTTTGCTTGAAATTTAGCAACTTTGCTAATATGAAGTCATCACAAAACTGTACTAGGTTAAAGTTAAGCACGATTTCCCTTTATTTTGTTGTTATGGGTCTGTGAATCTAATAAAACATGTCCCAGACGTGCATCTACAGTAGTTTTCCAGAACATCCAGAAGAGCAAAGATTATTATGTAAGTAAAGTTGTTTACTTTCCATTAAGAATGTAGAAAAGTTTATGTCATTATTGGCAACCGTTAGTGAGTTGTTTCAGTCGTTTTCTAACCTTGAAACGAGTTACTTTTTTGTGGTGTACAATGAAACAACATAATAACATCAATGTATTTTAGTGACACGACATATTCACTGTTGTAGTTTATAGATCATTTATCAAGTAGGGATGTTTTTGATATTTATGACAGTGGAATAATCCGATATGGTGTTTATTTATGGCAAATGTGACGGTAATGCTACGCCTGCAGTTAACGAATATCGCGTACGTTATCCAACTTGGAGGATTTCGATTGCACGAACCATTAGTGGAGTATTTCGAATTTTACGGGAGACAGGTTCTCTACTTAGCGCTCACAATCAGTATCAGTGTTCGATACTTTAAGACGATGATGAGGATATTATAGATGCCGTTCAACGTAGCCCGGGTACATGACGTATCTCTCAACGATTAGGCATTTCGCAATCTAATGTGAAGCATACACCGAAGTACAATAATCTATATCCTTACCAAAACAAAAAGTGCTTCATTTACATCCGCTAGATCCTGCCATTCACTTGCAGTTGTGCAAGTGCTTGTATACTAATCAGCAATTACACCAATACATTTTATTTACAAATTAGGCACAGTTTACTCGAGATGATATAAACAGTTTACATAACGAGCACGTATGCTCTTATACAAACCCACATGCAGTAGTGCAGCGCAATTTCCATCAGCGATTTAGCATGAATGTGTGCTGTGGTATAATCAACACACACTTTATTGCATCATTCATTTTCCCAGGATGTCTAACTGTCGAGACGTACTTACAGTTCCTTCAAGAAGAAATGCCCCCCTTGCTCAAAGATGTTCCACTTGCTACGCGATTGCAAATGTATTGTCAACATGAAACTTCCTGGCAGATTAAAACTGTGTGCCCGACCGAGACTCGAACTCGGGACCTTTGCCTTTCGCGGGAAAGTGCTCTAACGAACTGAGCTACCGAAGCACGACTCGCGACCGGTACTCACAGCTTTACTTCTGCCAGTATCCGTCTCGGTCGGGCACACAGTTTTAATCTGCCAGGAAGTTTCATATCAGCGCACACTCCGCTGCAGAGTGAAAATCTCATTTTATTTTCAACATGACGGCGCGCCTCCACATTCCACCAACGCCGTCACCACACATTTAAACGAGCATTTTCCCCACAAATAGACTGGTCTTGATGCTACACGTTTGTGGCCACCCAGATCGCCAGATTTAACACCAATGGATTTTTGTGTATAGGGATGGATGAAAGAGATAGTTTATGAGGACAAAGTCAATACACGTGAGGCATTACTTGCTCACATTATGAATGCAACAGACGAAATTAAGAACAACCCTTGAAACAGAAACGAGCAACATAATCTGTTCAGACGTGCAGCTAAGTGCATTGAAGTCAGTGGAGACATTTTTGGACATTATTGTGAATGTATTGTGAAATTGTAAGTACACTGTACAACTTCCTTAACACTGGGTTTGTTTTTTCCTGTTTGACATGAATTCACATGTGCTTTGATATAAATAAAAGCAGATTATCTGACACATCCATGCAGTTTCAGTTAACGTTATTGCCATCATTTTTCCAAAATTAAATTCTGTAGACTTCTGCTGAAAACTTTTTGCAATTGTCTGGAATTTGAAAAACAAATTAGGCTAAGTAGTTAATAAATTAAAAACTTTACAAAATTGCTTCTTTGCTTCTCTGGATGTTCTGGAAAACTACTGCAGATACAAGTCTGGGACAAGTTTTATTAGATTCACAATATCAATAACAACAAAATAAATAGACATCGTGCTTTACTTTAACAACGTACAGTTTTGCGATGGTTTCATATTAGCGAAGTCACTAAATTTCAAGCAAAATCTCTTATTAACCGTACGTCCGTAACTAAACATTTACGGACCTATGTTTGTATGAAGTTTTCTCTTTAGTTTTACTTGTAGAATAACATATTAAAATATTTGCACATCTTCGTGAATACACCTGTACTTGCCTTGTATGATGATTTATTGATTTATCATATGACCTACATCGCTATTCTTATACACAGTATATGCAATATAATTAAAAATTGACATCCAGTTATTGAATATAATTGACAGCCTCCTCTGTTGCAGCTAGGAATTCGATGAAGGTTCTCTTGTAAGCTCGAACTGGGCACTCTTCTACTATGTGCTGAACTGTTTGTTTTTCAGCACCGCAGTCGCAATTTTTTGTTGGTATCTTTCCCTATTTTCAGAGGACGTCAGTGTATCTTCCGTGGCCACTGCGTATGCGGTTTAAAGTTGTCCACACTTTGCCTGACTGTTTCAATACGGGCTGATACTCACTTTTCATGAAGCTTTGGCGTTTGGCGGACAGTGATCTCGCCAGTGTTGTTTCCTGAAATTGTGCATGTCGAAGTTTGAGGTCGTAATCTCTTTAGCAATGAGTAGCGGTGGCCTTCTCGATGTAAGTCTTCCGCGCTCCAGGTCAGCTGTATCAATCTGCATGGGCAGCTAAATGTTATTAATTACCTTGTTGTATTCTCTGAGGAGAGCATTTTTTCGCCGTATGTCTGGTGAAGGTATATGGCTCAGGGTTGTCATACATACAGTAGGGGTAGATTTTATTGTGTCGCCAATAATACGGATGGTGTCGTTTAACACATGACGATGTAGGAAGGGAGAAGGTGAAACCTGGTGCTGACACATAGCCTATACCTCTCGTTTGATATCAAGGGATCAACCACCTTCTGCATCCACATGACCACTCTGCAGTTCACACTTAGGTGCCTGGCATAGGGTTCATCGAAGCACATTCGCACTGCTTCTCTATCGTTCCTCTCTCGAAGAGTGCGTGCAAAAACTGAATACTTAAATCTTTCCATGGGAGCTCTGATATACCCTATTTTATTGAAATACTCGTTTCTCCCTGAGTAGATGGGTTGTTGTTGTTGTTGTTGTGGTCTTCAGTCCAGAGACTGATTTGACGCAGCTCTCCATGCTACTCTATCCTGTGCAAGCTTCTTCATCTCCGAGTAACTACTGCAAACTACATCTTTCCGACCCTAACTAGTGTATGCATCTCTTGGTCTAGCTCTACAATTTTTACTCTCCTGCCAACCTGTCCCTTCTTTTAGTCACGTTGTACCACAATTTCCTCTTCTGCCCAGTTCTATTCACTACCTCCTCATTAGTTACGTGATCTAACTTTCTAATCTTCAGCATTCTTCTGTAGCACCACATTTCGAAAGCATCTATTCTCTTCTTGTCAAAATTATTTATCGTCCATGTTTCACTTCCATACATGCCTACACTCCATACAAATACTTTCAGAAAATACTTCCTGACACATAAATCTGTACTCGATATTACCAAATTTCTCTTCTTCAGAAACGCTTTCCTTGACATAGCCAGTCTACATTTTATATTCTCTCTACTTCGACTATCATCAGTTATTTTGCTCCCCAAATAGCAAAATACATCTACTACTTTAAGGGGCTCATTTCCTAATCTAATTCCCTCACCATCACATGACTTCATTCGACCACATTCCATTATCCTCGGTTTGCTTTTATCTATGTTCATCTTATATCCTCCATTTAAGACACTTTCCATCTCGTACAACTGTTCTTCCAGGTCCTTTGCTGTCTCTGACATCGGAAGCTCACTGAGGCTTTTTGCAGATGATGCTGTGGTGTATCGAGAGGTTGCAACAATGGAAAATTGTACTGAAATGCAGGAGGATCTGCAGCGAATTGACGCATGGTGTAGGGAATGGCAATTGAATCTCAATGTAGACAAGTGTAATGTGATGCGAATACATAGAAAGATAGGTCCCTTATCATTTAGCTACAAAATAGCAGGTCAGCAACTGGAAGCAGTTAATTCCATAAATTATCTGGGAGTACTCATTAGGAGTGATTTAAAATGGAATGATCATATAAAGTTGATCGTCGGTAAAGCAGATGCCAGACTGAGATTCATTGGAAGAATCCTAAGGAAATGCAATCCGACAACAAAGGAAGTAGGTTACAGTACGCTTGTTCGCCCAATGCTTGAATACTGCTCAGCAGTGTGGGATCCGCACCAGGTAGGGTTGATAGAAGAGATAGAGAAGATCCAACGGAGAGCAGCGCGCTTCGTTACAGGATCATTTAGTAATTGCGAAAGCGTTACGGAGATGATAGATAAACTCCAGTGGAAGACTCTGCAGGAGAGACGCTCAGTAGCTCGGTACGGGCTTTTGTTAAAGTTTCGAGAACATACCTTCACCGAAGAGTCAAGCAGTATATTGCTCCCTCCTACGTATATCTCGCGAAGAGACCATGAGGATAAAATCAGAGAGATTAGAGCCCACACAGAAGCATACCGACAATCCTTCTTTCCACGTACAATTCGAGACTGGAATAGAAGGGAGAACCGATAGAGGTACTCAGGGTACCCTCCGCCACACACCGTCAGGTGGCTTGCGGAGTATGGATGTAGATGTAGATGTAGATTACAATGTCATCGGCGAACCTCACAGTTTTTATTTCTTCTCCATGGATTTTAATAGCCACTCCGAACTTTTGTTTTGTTTCCTTTACTGCTTACTCAATATACAGATTGAATAGCATCGGGGAGAGGCTACAACCCTGTCTCACTCCCTTCCCAACCACTGCTTCCCTTTCATGCCCTTCGACTCTTATAACTGCCATCTGGTTTCTGTACAGATTGTAAATAGCCTTTCGCTCCCTGTATTTTACCCCATCCGCCTTCAGAATTTGAAAGAGAGTATTCCAGTCAACATTGTCAAAAGCTTTCTCCAAGTCTACAAATGCTAGAAATGTAGTATTGCCTTTCTCTAACCTATCTTCTAAGATAAGTCGTAGGGTCAATATTGCCTCGCATGCTCCAACATTTCTACGGAATCCAAACTGATCTTCCCCATGTTGGGCTTCTACCAGTTTTTCCATTCTTTTTAGAGGATTCGTGTTAGTATTTTGCAGCCATGTTTTATTAAACTGATAGTTAGGTGATTTTCACACCTGTCGACACCTGCATCTTTGGGATGGGTATCAACAAGATATTTTCGCATTCGGAGTGGAACATTACAGAGAAATTTCATGCTCTTGTTTCAGTAACTGCCACCACAACTCGTGTGTCATATCTGTGACACTCTGTCACCTGCTTAGGCCGCGGAGGGTAGCCGCGTGGTCTAAGGCGCCTTGCACGGTTCGCGCGATCCTCCCCGTCGGAGGTTCGAGTCCTTCCTCAGGCATGGGTGTGTGCGTTGTCCTTAGCGTAAGTTAATTTAAGTTAGATGAAGTAGTGTGTAAGCCTAGGCACCTCAGCAGTTTGGTTCCATAGGAACGTCCCACAAGATTCGAAATTTTCCCATATTTCGCGACAATGCAAAACGAGCTGTACTTCTTTGAACTTTTCCGATGCCCTGCATCAGTCTGATCTGGCAAGGATCGCATATTACACAACAGTACTCTCGGAGAAGATGGAGAAGCATAGTGTACGCTGTCTCTCTACTAGACCTGAAGCATCTTCTTAGTGTTCTGCCAAACAAAGGCAGCCTTTGGTTCGCCTTCCCCACAACATTATTTATGTGACATTTCAAGTGGTTCCAATGGCTCTGAGCACTATGGGACTCAACATCTGAGGTCATCAGTCCCCTAGAACTTAGAACTACTTAAACCTAACTAAGGACATCACACACATCCATGCACGAGGCAGGATTCGAACCTGCGACCGTAGTGGTCACGTGGTTCCAGACTGTAGCGCCTAGAACCGCTCGGCCACTGCGGCCGGCTTGTGACCATTCCAGTTTAAGTTATTCGTAATTGTAATTGCTAGGTTGAGTTAACAGCCTTTGGGTTTGTGTCGTTTTATCTTATAACCGAAAATTAGCGGATTCCTTTTAGTACTCATGTATAGACTTCATACGTTTCATTATTTAGGGTTGGATGCCAGTTTTTTCTACATACTCTCTGAATCATTTTGCAGTTGATTTTGATTTTCTGATGATTTTACTGGACGGTAAATCACAGCATCATCTGCCAGCAATCTAAGGTCGCTGCTCATTTTTTTCCTAAATCGTTTATATAGATTACAAACAGCAGAGGACCTATAACACTTACCTGGGATAAGAGAAGTATCACTTGTATTTTACTCGATGATTTCCCGTCATTAACTACGAAATGTGATCTTCCCGACAATGTATCACCAATCCAGTCGCACAAATTAGACGGTACGCCAGAGGCATGCAGTTTGATTAGGAGCGGTGTGAAAACCCGTCTGGATATGTAGAAATGCGAAATCAGTTTGAGATCACTGGTCGATGGCACTAACTATTTCGTGAGGATAAAGAGCTACTTGTGTTACACAAGAACGATATTTTCTGGACCCGTGCCGACTGTATGTCAACAGATCGTTTTCCTCGAGGTAATCCATAAGATTTGGACACAGAACCGTACACAGTAAATCGACGGCCGCATCCGACGAACGGATCACCATAGACAGTGTCACGTACCCTCACTCCATGAGACACTGCGGAGAGGTTTTGAATATAATTCAGGATACTGTACGAAGTGCGGTGGTCAGGATCTTTGAAGCACCATCTGGTGACAAAATATTGGCAATGAAAATTTCATCCACCACCAGGATTCAAAGCGACATACCTCCGACTCGAGTAGTACCGCACATGTGTCCCTCAAGGATCTCGGCCATGGAGGTGGTTTTTATCCGACAATTCAGCTGGCATGGCAGCAATAGAGAAGGGAGCCGAGTGACCATTGGTGACTTGTTTTTATGGATCTCCATGAGGCAGCCAATCAAATGAGAAAAAAGCTAAAAAGTTTTTTGTGTCTGCAGTTGCTGTTAGGCTGGCGTGGAAGGTGTAGTTATGGATGATTAGAGTGGAGTGCAGCATTAGAGAGGTGATTTGCTGCGTAAGCAGCAAGAAGGAAGAGGTTCGCAAGTTTTTATTTGGAGAGGCGAAGAAGTGGAGAATCTTCGCAGCGCAACGTGAAGTGGGAGGAAGGAAAAAATGAAATGATCGCCGGCAGCGGTGTCCGAGCGGTTCTAGGCGCTTCAGTCTGGAACCGCGTGACTGTTACGGGCACAGGTTCGAATCCTGACTCGGGCATGGATCTGTGTGATGTCCTTATCTTAGTTAGGCTTAAGTAGTTCTACGTTCTACCCCTAGAACCTCAGACGTTAACTCCCATAGTGCTCAGAGCCAGTTGCATCATTTTTTTAATGATCGTATAGCAGTGATGGGTGAAAGGAAGGATTTCCATTCGATGACGTTCTAGAGAGTCGTAATTTTACTTCAAAGTGACTTGTTTCAAGGATGGTTCAGAACTTGGAGGAGGAGGAGGAGGAGGAGTAGATAGTGTTTAACGTCCCGTCGACATTGAGGTTATCAGAGACAGAGCACAAGCTCGGATTTGGGAAGATGGAAAAGGAAAACGGCAGCGCCCTTTCGAAGGAACCATCCCGGCATTTGCCTTAAGCGATTTAGCTAAATCACGGAAAACGTAAATCTGGGTGGCCGGACACGGGTATGAACCGTCCTCCTCCGGAATGCGAGTCCAGTATGCTAACCAGCGCGCCACCTAGCTCGGTCAGAGCTTAGGAGGGTGGTACAGAAGCTTAGATAAGTCTTTCCTACCAATGTGGGTGAAGGTGGAAACCAATAAAAGGGCTTGTCATTTAATTAACATTGGCGTGTTCCTCTCAGTAGCCACCATTTTCCTCTTTAAGTGTTCTCAGGTATTTTGCATTGTTGCTGTAATCCACTGTGCACCGTAATCATATGTGAGGTAGGTACATATGAAGAGAAGAGGGTATACAGGCTTACCATTCCAAGTTAGTTATTAACGGTGTTACTCTGCTAGACTTATTACTGTCAATCTCCCAACGTTGACATCGCTGCCGGTCATCGATCACGTGACCGGATACTGGGTCTTCAGTAACTGTACGGTCGGGGCGGCCTGATGATTCGTACTTCAGAAATTAGCTTGCAACTTTTATTTTCAGGGTAACGACACTATTAATGTAAGTATACAGTATTGGTAGATGGTTTTACAGGAATCTTTATTTAGGTAACTGAATAAGGACATGGAACGTCATGGACTATTCTCGCTAAACGACAACCTTCTAACATATCACCGCCCTTCGAACTTACTTTTTGCACTGAAGTTAGGCTATGATTGAATCGTTGTCTAAGTCAGTCAAAAATTATTTTTTTATCCAACATTTGTTGCCTACTGTTCAGCCACGTTATTCTGGTTCTATGCTACTTTGTACTACTAATTTATATTTTTATATTCTTCCACATTATTCTCAAAAATATGTTTATATTGACAAGAGAAGAATATATTTATATTATTATTATTAATTTTTAATTATTTTCTTTATTTATTTAAGTGTGTAGTTTGTGTTTTAAGAAGTTTGTTATCGAAAGTGAGTAGTCTTTCTCATCGATTTTCTTAGAAATATTTTTTTATAAATGTAGTAATTAAGTAAAATCTATTCCTAACACATTTTCTAAATATCATGTACAAGTAAAATGTTTTTGTTTCTAGACACTCATTTCAACATTATTACACTAACAAATAAGTATTATTTCCAAGAATTGCTTTGACAAAGAAGTATACATACACAAGTATTGAGATATTATCCTAACAAATGGCACAAATGTTAAAAAAAAGGAAAACATCCAACAAGATAATTTTTATTCTTTGTTTTTATAAGGAGAAAATAAGTAAAATATAGTTATTCTTTTATTTTTATGAGGAGAAAGTAAGTGGCTTCTAGTTTTAGTGTTTATTATGCCTTACTTTTGTTCTTTATATACTGTCCATTTCAGAACTAATGAATTATTTTTATCGATGGTCTATTTTTTACCTTAGTCCATAGTCAATGACTGTTATTTTGTAGTTTATTAGCTGCCTGGTGTGCTTAACTTATTTAGTTTTTCATGCGTTTCCTTTGCACAATTCCTACATCACATAATTTGATTTCACCCATTCATACAATCCTATGAATGTTTAAGCACGAAGGTGATGGACTTGAGCGAGATGGATGTCGGCAAGTATTTGATGTACAGCTTCATTCGTCGTTCCTTGTTGGCTTTGCAAGTGTTTGTTGCTGTTGTGGAGGTCGCACAATAGAATGGTGCTTTGAGTGCAGAATCTCGTTGTTTACTGGCTTTGTATGTGTGAAAGTCATCGTTATGTGTCGCTGAAAGCGGTCGTTTTTCGTTGTTACTTCGCAGACGACTAGTTTACAATAGGATAGGGAATTGGGAAGGTATGTCGTCTATTCTTCTCCCATCTTCTTTCTTCATCTCAATCTCGTGAATCTTCAACTTCTGTTCTTCTTGCTTTTTCTCTGCTTCTTAGTTAATTGTTGGTTCTCCTCTGTGCATTATGTGGAAATATTAATTGATAACTAATGGAATTGAAGTTCTCCTCTTAGTAACAGTTTGATAAATTGTTTGGGCGTGTCATTTTTACTTTGTGGAAGTTTTATTCAGTTTCATGCATCAGCGTGCTGTTTAATAGCAGTATTGTGACTTTTAAACACACACACACACACACATATATATATATATATATATATATATATATATATATATATATATATATATATATATATATGACAGTGGTGACTTCCTCAAGCAGTCTTCTCGTTGGGCCGTTTTTTGCTTGCTCCTCTGAGTCGGGGCGTCCGAAGACCCTCTTGGCTTTCCATGTTTTATCACAGCAGGGTTCCACCACCCTGTGGTTCAGCAGATTTACCGCCCACTTCGGCTACCCTCTGTTGGTCTCGCTGTCCTTTTCCTTCTCTCCATGCTTCTGCCTTATAGGAATCATGTCTTGCTAATTATGTCCTTTTCTTTCTTGATACTTCTCGCATTGCCACTTGTGGGTCGTTGCATCTGTTCTTTGCTGCAGTTTGTACAATAGTTCTTACAAAAAGTTTTACTTATAATCATCTAACGTATGTCTAGTACCTACATTGCTTTACGCCTTTTTAAAAAGCTTTAAAAATTTTGGCACCCTTTCCATACTACAATTCTGCGATACTTGTACAGGAATCCTCAACTTCGCTTTTATTTTTGTGTAGTGTCGTGGTGTATAGCATTTTAGTATTTCATACTGTTAGACTAACTACGTTTTATCCCTTCACCTTAATCTATGATACTTCTTCTTTCTCCTGACGATGTTATCTGCAACATAACCTTGAAATATTGTGCTGATTATTTACCAGTAATAAAATTAATCTACAAACTTATTTAATAGCTCAAATGGCGAAGTCCTAAGGTTTTGCCTGTTTTACTTCAACCTTGTACTGAAAGTGTTTAATACTGTCAGTCTTAGGCAAAAATACCTCTGCTTTATCTCGTAAAATACCCTCTAATTCTCTTTTACTATGTTCTGAAATACCTTGAACTTCTTGCAATTTTTAGTCGATTTCGTTATGGACTTCTAACATGAGTTGAGGCGATTCCCCCTTTTGTGCATACCATTCTAATTCTTCATCCTCTTTATCTCGCATCGTTCTTAATTGTTTGTTTATAACTGGTATTTCTTCTAATTTTAGCTTTTGCTCAAAGAGAAGTGTGACATTCCCGAATGTTACGCTACCTATCCCCATATCTATTATCGATCGTCTCTCATTCAAATATCTGCACCTATAATCACATCGACAGTTAGTTTAGGTATAATCACGAAGTTGGCTTCGATCTTTTGACCTTGACACGAAAGAGCTAACCTTGTTTGTCTCGTAACTTCCACAGCATTGTTTCTAATAGGACCTCTTACTTTAATCTTACGTGTTATCAGAACTGGCAATTCCTCATTGGCATTACACTGCATGAATAAATTTTCTGAGATCGCAGTCAGTTCACTTCCGCTATCAATTACAATACTGACTGGGATATGCTTTACCATGGCCTTCACAATTGGTTGAATTTGAAAGGGTTGGTTCTGTTCTTCTTCCTCTTGCATCAACTAATCCTCCACTGAATCATACATGAGTCTTTTCAGGAATTTCCCTTTTAATTCGAACTTTCTGTAGGATAAGCTTCGACTGCTACGTCTCTCTCTTTTATTTTCTCTTCTCTGTTTCTTCCTTCATTTACGCTTTCTTCAACATCCTCTACTTTTTCCTCATCCTCGTCTATCTTCTCCTTCTTCGTCGCTACTTCCACATAATCGCATCTAAATGCTCTAATTATCGCTTCATAGCTTCCTTCATTATATGCGTGTGCCCACTTGTAACTTATTTTCAACATCTGTCGACTGCGCATTGTCCTCATTGAATTCGCTTTCCCTGGTTTACATCTCAAATAGCTCTGCAATACTCATTACTTCGTCCTTTCTTCTTACTTTCGTTGTGCATGCCTCTGGTAATTCATCTTCCTCGCCAGTATACTCCCAATTAATTTTGTCCCAACATGATATTGTTATTTTCCTGTCTTTGTTTTCATCTGGTCCCTGCGGATTTGTTTCTTCCTTCTTCTTGTGATAAGGTATTTACTTCTCTGTTCAAGGTTCTGCAATTGTCCTGGATCGGTGCGTCATTCTCTTTGGCATGGGCACTTAGCTGTCAATTCGAACGTTTATCGGGGTTTGGTGGTCTTACCTGCACCTCTTCTATCTGTATTCTCGTTTCTTCCTCCGCTTGTTGATATTGGTTTCTTTGTTGATAATTTGTCGGTCTATTGGTGCTCCAATACCCGTTCCGGTTGTCGTTATTCCCTCTGTAATAGCTGTTGCCGTTCCTGGGTGAATTATAGTTACTGCCATATTCTCTTTTAAATCCATAACCGGTTCTTTATTGAAATCTATTGTCGTTTCTTGGTGCGAAGTTATCACATGGTTCGTAATTATTGTTTCTTCGTACTGTGTCTTGTGGATTCCACTGCTTTTTGTTTTCGTTTTCACTTGCGCTTCGTCGTTTTCTTGCGTCATCTTCCGAAAATATGAACTCTAGTTCCCTTAGAATACCTTTAAATGCTTCGACGTCATTGCCTCTGCGACATACTAATGATTCCTGGTATTTCAATGGTAGCTTCATCGCGCATAATTTAATCAACTCTCCATCACTGTATGGTATATCTAAGCATTGATTTTTCTTTGCCATTAATTCGAAAATTTCACGGGACTCTTCTCTCCTGAATTTTCAAAATATAGGTTCTGTAATAATTCGTACTTCACTCTGCCCTGTGCTTTGCTGGACCAGTATCGTGAGAGAAACTTCTCTCTGAAATCTTCGTACGATCGGCATGTCGCTGCAACATTCTGCATAGTTTCTGCGACTGTTCCTGACATGTGTGCACATATAAAGTCTAATTTGTGTGCTAGCGTCCAGTGTTCTGGTAATCCTACTCGGAACTGATCAATAAAAGTTCGTGAATGTAATGAGTTTCCTTCTCGAAAGTGTTGAAATTTTCTGACTGTGAGGAAAAGATCGTTGTCGTACTTCGTCATAGTTCCATATGAAATTCGCGATTCTTCGCCACTTTTGTTTCTGATCATTTCTCCCGTCATTCTCTCCGTTTGCGGTAGATCCATTGGATATTGTCCACTGTAACTTTCACCTACCCTTGCGTAGTATGGTTGGAGTGGTACGCAATAATTTTCTTCCATCGGTTGTGAACGTGTAGCTGAATGCATTGCACTGCACTCTTCGCGACCTGGGTTTCCATTGTCATGTATTGGTTGGGTATCTTGTCTGGCTAACCTTGCTACTTCATTGCACGATCCAAACTGTCTTGAAACATACATTTGTGGTTCTGCATGTGTTTGTGATTACGTTTGTTCATCAAGAATTTCGAAACGTGTTTGTTGCTGTGCAGGCTGTCTAATTTCACGTATGTTATTTTCCGCCTGTGTTTGGAATCGCAAATGCGTAATATCTTCGTTAATTGCTTGTTTTTCCGGTGCTGTTACAGATACGGATGTGTTTGCAGACTTAGTGCTTGTTCGATCCTATTCACTACGCTCTTCAATGGTTTGCAACAACTGTGTTAGCAATTTCTGAAATTGTTGCTTTGTTTGCGCTTCTATTTTGACTATGCTGTTATCATATATTTTCAGCGCTGCTTTTGTAATTCGTTTGTGTAACATACTGTTTTCAACCATTTCAGGCACGGTACCTGCTGCTTGTCTAGTAATTACGTTTATTTGTTTCTCTAGTTCTTGATTTCTCCCTGGGTGTGGTTACGTACGGTTTTGATCTCGTCCTCAGTGTCATTACGCCATTTTTGTACGTCAGCTTATACCTTGTCAATGTCTGTTCTCAATTGATTGTGGCCTGTTACTAAGTTTCCTATCACTTCTCGAGATTCTTTTGCCTCGTCTTCAATATGACTTAGGTGTGACTGAATTTTTGTGTTTTGTTCTTTAATCTCACGCATTTGTCTCGTGGTATCTGCATTCTGAATTTCAATTTGGTTCGCAATTTCTTTATTTTGTCTTGTCATGTTTTCCGTCATCAATTGTAATAATTCTGCCAGATTGGTGGGTCCTATTGCGTTCTCTTCCGACGTCCTATGCTCTGTGTTTTCGCCCAAGTGTTGGTTCGCAACCGACTCCATTGAACTGTGCGGTGACACGTTTCTGCTCGAATTCCTTGTACTCTGTGGTGAGGGAGCTCTGATTACTTGTACTGTGGGTTCTACGTATTCAAGACGCAGGTTAAAATCGTCATTGGCTGTCTCTCTACTTTCCTGCTCCTCTATCATAGGCTGACCTAGGTTTTCTGTGCCTTGGCGTATATTATCCTCGTTATGGTGCGTTATCTGTCCTATTTCTCGCGATACTGCATTGTCTGTTGTACTGTCCGCTATTCTCTCTCTGTTCATCTTCATGCTGGGTCTCTACCTCAGTTCGGTCAAGGTCTCGATCTGCCATTGCTAATCTTTCCGAATCCCTTATTTTCTGTTTTAAAAGCAATTCACACGCCCTCCTTGCGTCAACATGCGCTCATACGATCTCACGCGTTTCATAAACTTTGTGTACACACGACTTGAAAATCAATTCACTTACTTGTTGGGTCAGAACCAACTTTTCAACAATGTATCCGCACCTGTGTGCTTGTATTGGAGAAAAAACTTAATTCTAACAATATTAAAATTCATCGCTTAATTATAGTATTGTCTCTGCTAGAATGTTTCACTTTCTAGTGAATACTTTCTTACTATCTATCGCTGCAGCAACTGTTTTCGATGATGTGTAACTTTTAAAACAAAATTTTGTTACATAAATTTTTCAACAATATATTTTTCTGACCTAGTTAGGCATGTAGTCGACCTTCAATTGTGGTATTTTACAATCCTGGCAGGGTCGCCATTCTCTAACATTCTGTGTGTTGTCTGTTTGTTCTAAGTCATGTCTCCCTACCACTCTCGCGCAACGACGCTCAGAGCGTGTTTTTTAGGGAATTGACTAGTGTGAACGTGGGACCTGTTGCTAGTAAGGAGGCGCCAGACCACACATGACATGTAGAGTTCAGAAGAGTTCAGTGAGACTAGCGATGATATAACCAACTGAAACATCCCCTTTGAACAATTGTACAAGGCTGTGCTTAAACTGACACACAATAGTTTTTAGCGCAACGAAATCTGACTTTCAAAAATCCCTACGAAAGAATGGCCCTCACTAACATTAACCTATATGTTTCACAAATCACTTACCTCACAAAAATCTTCTTTAATCGAACTACTGCAATACAGGGAGCGCCACTACTGCCAGCTAACTAAAAGATTCAAACTACGGAAGTCACTAACTACTGATAGGCACAGTTAGCAAATGAAAGATTTTAATCGAGAACAAACAATGTATTTAGGTTTATAGTCATAATATATATATCAGTTCATGACACCAATTCTTACAAATTTCAAAACTCCGCCATCTCTCTCCCCACGTCCACCACTGCTGGCGGCTCACCTCCAACTGCGCAACGCTACGGGCTGTTAGCATCCAGCTGCCGCTGCCCAACACTACAATGGCAGACAACAATGCAAACCAGCCACAGACTGCACACGGCACAGCCAGTGATTTTTATACAGAGCGCTACGTGGCGGCGGCGTTACCAATAAAAGAACCTAAACAGCCTACTTACACAACTACTTAATGATCTCAGCGTCAGCTCCACTGCACTCCCTGTAAAAGAACCTTAATACTAACTAAATTTAGTGCAAGGGGTTCAAGGCTGTCCTATTTTTAGTTAGCTGGTAAAATAAGGTCGAAAAAGAAGTTAAGTTTACCACTGGAAATTTTATTCTACTCACAAAACTGTGTTTATAAATAGCACTATTGATAGAAGAACATATTTTAATACAGGATGATAAAAACCAATTGCGTTCAACAAAAATGTGAACGAATAATGGCGACCCTGCCAGGATGGTAAAATATCATGATTGAAGGTCGACCACATGCCTAACCAGGTCAGAAAAATAACTGCTGAAAAATTTTCGTAGTAAAAATTTGTTTTCTAAAGTTATACATAGTCGAAAAGAGTAGCTGCAGCGATAGATAGTAAGAAAGTATTCAACAAATAGTGAGACATTGTAGCAGAGGCAATAGCATAATCAAGTTATGAATTTTAATATTGTTAGAATTAAGTTTTCTCTCCAATGCAAGTGCGCAGGTGGCGGATACATCGTTGACAAGTTGGTTCTGACCCAACAAGTAAGTGAATGGTTTGTCAAGTCGTGTGAACAAAAAGTTTATGAAACGTGTGTGATCGTATGAGCGCATGTTAACGCGAAGTAGGGCGTATGAATTGCTTTTAAAATAGAAAATAAGGGATCGGGAAAGATTAGCAATGGCAGATCCAGACCTTTACCGAAATGAGGTAGAGACCCAGCATAAAAATGAACAGAGAATAGAGGACAGTACAACAGACGATGCAGTATCGCGAGAAATAGGACAGATAACGCACCATAACGAGGATAATGGACGCCAAGGCATAGAAAACATAAGTCAGCATACGACAGAGGAGCAGGAAAGTAGAGCGACAGGCGATGAGGATTCTAAATTGCGTCTTGAATACGTAGAACCCATAGTACAAGTAATCAGAGCTCCCTCACCACAGAGTGCAAGGAATTAGAGTAGAAACGTGTCACAGCACAGCTCACAGCTCAATGCAATCGGTTGCGAACCAACACTTGGGCGAAAACACAGAGCGTAGGACGTCGGAACAAAACGCAATAGGGAGCGCCAATCTGGCCGAATTATTACAACAAATTACGGAAACCATGACAAGGCAAAATAAAGAAATTGCGAACCAAATTCAAATTCAGGATGCAGAAACCACGAGGCAAATGCGTGAGATTAAAGAACAAAACAAAAATATTCATTTACACCTAAGTCATATTGAGGACGAGGCAAAAGAATCTCGAGAAGTGATAGGAAACTTAATAACACGTTACAATCAATGGAGAACAGACATTGACAAGGTACAAGCGGACGTACAAACATTGAGTAATGACACTGAGGACGAGATCAAAACATTACGTAACAACACCCAGAGAGAAGACAAGAAACTAAAGAAACAGATAAACGTAATTACTAGAGAAGCAGCAGGTACAGCGCATGAAATTGTTGAAAACAGTGTGTTACACAAACGTATTACAAAAGCAGCGCTGAAAAGATATGATAACCGCATAGTCAAAATAGAAGCGCAAACGAAGCGACAATTTCAGAAATTGTGAACAGAGTTGTTGCAAACCATTGAAGAGCGTAGTGAACAGGATCCAACAAGCACAGAGTCTGCACCACATCCGTATCTGTAACAGCACCGGAAAAACAAGCAATTGACGAAGATATTACGCATTTGCGATTCCAAACACAGGCGGAAAGTAGCATATGTGAAATCAGACAGCCTGCGCCGCGGGTACGCGAAAGTTACAGTGGACAATATCCAATGGATCTACCGCAACCGGAAAGAATGACGGGAGAAATGATCAGAAACAAAAGTGGCGAAGAATCGCGAATTTCATATGGAACTATGATGAAGTACGACAACGATCATTTCCTCAGAATCAGAAAATTTCAACACTTTCGAGAAGGAAACTCATTACATCCACGAACTTTTATTGATCAATTCCGAGTAGGATTACCAGAAAACTGGACGCTAGCACACAAATTAGACTTTATATGAGCACACATGTCAGGAACAGTCGCAGAAACCATGAAGAACGTTGCAGCAAATTGCCGATCGTAAGAAGATTTCAGAGAGAAGCTTCTCTCACGATATTGGTCAGGGGAAGCACAGGACACAGTGAAGTACGAATTATTACAGAACACATATTTTGAAAATTCAGGAGAGAAGAGTCCCGTGAAGCTTTTCGAAGTAATGGCAAACAAAAATCAAAGCTTAGATGTACCATACTGTGACGGAGAGCTGATTAAATTATGCGCGATGAAGCTACCATTGAAATACCATAAATTATTTGTAGGTCGAGGAGGCAATGACGTCGAAGCATTTAAAGGTATTCTAAGGGAACTAGAGTTCATATTTTCGGAAGATGATGCAAGAAAAAGACTAAGTGCACGTGAAAACGAAAGCAAAAAGCAGTGGAATCCACAAGACACAGTATGAAGAAACAATAATTACGAACCATGTGATAACTTCGCACCAAGAAACGACAATAGATTTCAGCAAAGAACCGGTTATGGATTTAGAAGAGAATATGGCAATGAATATAATTCACCCAGGAACGGCAACAACTGTTACAGAGGGAATAACGACAACCGGAATGGGTACTGAAGAACCAATAGACCGACAAATTATCAACAAAGAAACCACTATCAACAAGCTGAACAAGAAAAGCGAATACAGATAGAAGACGTGGAGGTAAAACCACCAAACCGCGATAAACGTTCGAGTTGACAGATAAGCGCCCATGCCAAAGAGAATGACGCACCGATCCAGGACAATAGCAGCACCTTCAACAGAGAAGTAAACATCTTATCACAAGAAGAGAAGAAGGAAGAAACAAATCCGCAGGGACCAGATGAAAACGAAGACAAGAAAATAACAATATCGTGTTGGGACGAAATTAATTGGGAGAATACTGACGAGGAAGATGAATTACCAAAGGCATGCACAACAAATGTAGGAGGAAAGGAGGAAGTAATGAGTATTGCAGAGCTATTTGAGATGAGAACCAGGGAAAGCGAATTCAATGAGGATAATGAGCGGTCGATAGAAGTTGATAATAAGTTACTAGTGGGCACACAACCCAACGTATATAATGAAGGAAGTTATGAAGCGATAATTAGAGCATTTAGATGCGATTAAGTGGCAGTAGCGACGAAGAAGGAGAATATAGACGAGCATGAGGAAAAAGTAGAGGATGTTGAAGAAAGCATAAATGAAGGAAGAAATAGAGAAGAGGAAATAAAAAAGAGAGAAGTAGCAGTCAAAGCTTATCCTACAGAAAGTTCGAATTCACAAGGGAAATTCCTAAAAAGACTCATGTATGATTCAGTGGAGGATTCATTGATTCAAGAAAAAGAAGAACAGAACCAACCCTTTCAAATTCAACCAATTGTGAAGGCCATGGTAAAGCATATCCCAGTCAATATTGTAATTGAAAGCGGAAGTGAACTGACTGCGGTCTCAGAAAATTTATTCATGCAGTGTATTGCCAATGAGGAATTGCCAGTTCTGAAAACACGTAAGATTAAAGTAATAGGTCCTATTAGAAGCAATGCTGCGGAAGTTACGAGACAAACAACGTTAACTCTTTCGTACCAAGGTCAAAAGATCGAAGCCAACTTCGTGATTATACCTAAACTAACTGTAGATTGGATTATAGATGCAGATTTTTTGAATAAGAGATGAGCGATAATAGATATGGGGAAAGGTAGCGTTACATTCGGGAATGTCACACTTTTCTTTGAGCAAAAGCTAAAATTAGAAGAAATACCAGGTATAAACAAACAATTAAGAATGACATTAGATAAAGAGGATGAAGAATTAGAATGGTATGCACAAAAGATTGAATCGCCTCAACTCATGTTAGCAGTCCATTAAGAAATCGGCGAAAAATTGCAAGAAGTTCAAGGTATTTCGGAATACAGTAAAAGAGAATTAGAGGGTATTTTACGAGATAAAGCAGAGGTACATTTACCTAAGGCTGGCAGTATTAAACACTTTCAGTACAAGTTTGAACATTAATTTTATTACTGGTAAATAATCAGCAGATAATCTTGCAGATAAGATCGTCAGGAGAAAGAAGAGTGAGGAGAGAGGAAGGTGTGAAAAAGAAAATAGTTTCAATAATAACACCAATAGTACTATAGACTAAGGTGAAGGTATAAAGTGTAGATAGTCTAACGGCATGAAATACTATAATGCTATACACCACAACACTACACAAAAAAAAACGAATTTCAGGATTCTTGAGTAGACGTTAAGACTCCAACTATCTTAGAATTGTAACATGGAAAGGGCGCCGAAATTTGTAAGGCTTTTTAAGAAGACGTAACACAAGTAGATACTAGACTTCGGTAGCAAATGTTTTGCAGCGCTTGGAGTTTGTTGTAGTAGGAGAAGCACATAGTTCCCCACGAGGTGGAGTCATAAAAAATCGTGGATTCCACCGTTGCCTTATACGGTTGAAGTTTAGTCTCAGACTTGAGATCCTTACTCTTCAGGAACGGAATCAATGTGAAACGTCCCCTTAGAAAAATTATACAAGACTGTGCTTAAACTGACACACAATATTTTTAGTGCAACGCAGTCTGACTTTCAAAAATCCCTACAAAAGAATGGCCCTGACTAACATTAACCTATACGTTCCACAAATCACTTACCTCACAAAAATCTTGGTTACTCGAACTACTGCAATACAGCGAGCGCCACTACTGCCAGCTAACTAAAAGATTCAAACTACAGAAGGCACTAACTACTGATAGGGATAGTTACCAAATGAAAGAATTTAATAGAGAATATATGTAGCAGTTCATGACATCGAGTCTTACAAATTTCAAAACTCCGCCATCTGTCTCCCCACGTCCGACACTGCTGGCAGCTCACCTCCAACTGCGCAACACTACGCGCTGTTAGCATCCAGCTGCCGCTGCCCAACACTACAATGGCAGACAACAATGCAAACCAGCCACAGACTGCACACGGCACAACCAGTGATTTTCAGAGCGCTACGTGGCGTTCCCAATAAAAAAACCTAAACAGCCTACTTACATAGCCCCCATGCTCCCCACAAAAAAATTTACAATTTTTTTTGGGCAGTGGCCAATACAGATTTGAAATTTTTTCATAATTACAATAACAAAGAAATGAAATGCACACACTTATCGATACAATGTTGGTCAAAAACTAAAATTTTCTCAGTCCGTAAATACAGACCTAATCATTCATCACAGTTAAATTAAAGTGATTTTTTTTTTTAAGTCTGAGCAGTAAAAGAAAATGCACATGGAAGTAGTGGATTTCCATGCAGTCTTGAAGAAGTAGTATTGTCCTTCCAACGGAACCCTTGACATGCAGACAGGTAATGGGCCACAACAGAGCAAACCCACAGCACAGTCAGTCGAAGTTTTGCAGAATATTGGTAGGTAGGCCATCACAGAGCAGACCCACTGTAGTCCTGGTAGAGATTACTATTGGTGGGCCACCAGAGGTGCACACCCACTGTAGTCCTTGTAGAAATAATGGTATTCGTGGGCTATCAAAGGTGTAAACCCACTGCAGTCCATGTAGAGACGGCCAGAAGCCATCTGTTGCGACTGTGCAGGTGCACAATCACCATCAAAGAGTCTTGCAGAGAATATAGCAAGTCCATAAACCACCACTTTTGCACTCACAAAGTTTTGGAATTATCTTTAGAACCAGCAATGCTGTTAACCAGTCCCTTGCTGAATTGTCAACACACGTGCAAACACTATTAGTTCCTACTTCTCACATATTGTCCATATACTATGACCTACAGAAATGTGTGCAGTGAAATGTAACTTACAAGTTACTTAATTTGATGAACTGGTGTCAATTACAATTTTACAACATAAGAATACAATAGCAAAGGTACAAAATACATCATTAAAGAACATAACAATACAGATAACATTTGTAGTAATAGGGGCTTTACAAAAGAATAGAAATAAACATGTACATCAGTGTTACAGGAATTATGACATAAGTAAGTACATAAAAGATCAGAATAATTATTGAAACATCAACTTCACACATGAGCATTAAAACAAAATGGAACAAATAATGGCTAAACATCTTTATGAAGTAAAAAAACATGTTATTAATGCAAATTATATTTGAGGATAACAGTATTCCTCATCATAGTGAATGTAGGTTAGTATTAGAAGAGAAAAAATTCTATGAAACAGTACACAGAGACAGGAAGAAAATAAATACACACGGGTACACAAACACATAGTGGGATAACACAGGAGGAAAGGACAGGATTTGTTTTCAGGGTAATATTTGGTAATGCAGTCGAACCCAAAACTTCATTCCATAGATCTTTCGTCTTATTTCAACATTCGTTTCCGCCAAAAAAAATCCTATCCAATAATGCTTTTTGTATTCTGTTCACATCCTCTTTCGAAAATAATTTTTCTCCACTATACACTACTTTTTTTGGCCAAACCATTTTCTTATAGCTTCTCAATGCTTTTCTTCCAATTCATCATAGTTAGTTTCTTATATAGTCTACCCCGTCTTAAGCTAACTTAAACCTCCTGAGCTCAGATGCTAAACTAAGGGACGACGCAATGCAGCTGCACAAAACAAATTAACACAAATAGCAATGACCCAAAAAATGGAAATTGGTAAGGCAATTGCAATATTACAACTAATATAAGGTACTGTGCAGCAAACAAGAAAAATAAATCGCTAGTAAAACTGGCTTAACAGTGTAATACAAAGTGAAATTCAGTAACACTATCCCTGGTAAACAGCAGCAGCAAATGCAATAACTTATATCTAAACATGACAAAGCTGAAGCAGAAAAAATATTACAGTAAAAATGTTTAATAGCTGTGTCACATCTTAACACTAGAGTGATGCATCACGAGAACATACACTAGCAGATAAGTTACCAAAATAGTAAAAAAAATATTTTGCAATTCCTGTGAAGGGAAATGTCTATTTGTGCTCTCTTTTCTAAGAAAGTACATCATAAAATGATTCTTTACTGGGTCTGTAGACAGAAAATAGTAATATTAGTACATCTATTAAATTTTATTTTAATCAATGCTGCAGTGCAGATAGAAACTGGATATTAAACAAAATGAGCAATCTCTCAGCTAGAAAGACAATAGATATAAAATGTTTCTCATCATTTCATTTCAGTAAATATCATAAATTAAGAACTCTACAGTGTAATCATGTTTTCAAGTTTGGGCGTGTCCTATTTCCGATGCTTTCTACAAAGGAATGACAATAGCAAGGTTAATGGCCTCCTTTTTTTCTCCACCTGTGCCTCTGAAAGGCACACACTAATGACTTTTTTTCAAGGCGGCTGGCACACCTGGCCGCTCACAACACATTACGTCACGTTCACTTACCTTTCTTACCGAAATATTTACGACAGCAGTTTCCGTTACAGTGACAGTCGCATGTAAAAATATTTTCACATGTTGCGAATTTGCGTTATAAACGTGTAGAAAACAAAATCTTATAAATATAACAGTGTCCACAAAATTTTCGGCAGCATTGTAATACATTCACGTATGTACCCACATTTCATAACTCTTAAAGTACGATTCTTGGTTTCCAACATCCTTTTCATAAATCAGAGTCCCTAACCACTACTCATTATTCCTTACCTTATTCGTCGACACTTCTTAAATATTTAATCTTAACAGATATGTAGCATAATCAAATAACTCATATAGCAACAGCTTATTCATCATAAACATACTGCATCAGCATAATACACAGTCAGCGTAATAATAACATCATAACATCTCAGTCAAATTCTCAAAATCGTCGTAGCTTCCTCCAATAATATCAAAATCTAAAAATAATCCTCTGCTCATATCAAAAGTGTCATCTACCTCAAACGTACTTTAAAAATCATGATTCCATACCAAATACATCATTCAAAGCTCTCATAGTATCACAATGGTTCCGAAAAAATATGAACAGTTCACAAAGTACAGACAAAATACAATTTCGTAAGTGTGAAGTTATCCAACTGTGTAATTGCGTAAACATCTGTCACTGATGTAGTAAAAAAAAATGTTTGTTTCTGTGTTAAATAACCAGGTAGCTGTGTAATTCTGTGTTGGAGAAATATGGTACCGATGTGTAAAGTTGTATAAGCAAATACCATATTAGCTAGGGCTCCTTGTGCTTTCCACACACATGGTACACAAAGTAAGCGTGTACCCCCCTGAGGATTAATGTAATTATATCCTCTCGTGTTGCAGATTACAGCAATGAAATGAAATGTATCACGGAAAACCTTTGTATCATTGTACTTCAAATATCTTTAAGAATAAATGTTTTCAGTACAAAATTAATCACTCAACTACATGTACTGTAGTGCTAAACTGTGCGTCGTGTTGTAAGATAATCTCTGTGAAAGTGTCGTAGTTATCGTCCTCCGAAAGCCAACTTCTGCATAAGTCAATGTACTCACCTCATGATAAACAAAAGTGAAATGCTATGCGTATAGATAACCTAGTTATTACGTACCTTATCGTGATCAAGGAAGTACTATACTGTAACGTATTGTTGTGCTTTGGAAAAGGCTGTCTCATTGTAGCTATACCACAAAAGTTACTAGTAAAACATGTTTTACTTTCCAGAATAATTCAGAAAGAGTGTGCAGATATAAAACAGATACACTGCAAAAGCACAATGTAAATTTTGTCACACATTAGTAGCGTCGTGATATAATAGTGCAGCTTCAAAGAAACCAAATGCTAAGTCATCTTTAATCTCACAGAAAGTACTTCAAATAAAGAATGTCTTTTCAACTAATCCAAAATGTTGCATTAAAACCTCATTATCAGTATATGTTCTAAGTATGTAAGCCTTATAGTCGTTACGTAATCGTGCAACTAACCAGCAAGAATGTACAAATAACAACACTGTGTCGTCTGTTCACTTTAAAAATGCATTCGTAATTTCTGTTTAAAAATTTTCCCTATGTTCTAGACTGGATAGTTAACTTCAAAACATTGTTGCATGTTAACAGCTTCTCAGTGTGACAAAGCATACTAGAAATGTGAAGTGAAATGTTTTATGGCAAAGACAAAGTTAAAAATGAGATTATATTTCAATAAACGCTTTTACATGTGAAATGTGGTGTAAATGTTTACTCTTCCTAGTACGCAGAGTTTCAACTTCAACGCAATTATCATGTGGTATACGTCGGATTCTGTAAGGTCCATTGTAAACTAGAAAGAATTTGTGACTCAAGTGTTCCTTCCTAAGTGACAATGAATGAGCTTTAATGAGAACTTTCTGACCAATATATAATTTCTTTGCATTTGCTTTACCGTGTAATTTTCTCCTTTTGTCTGCAGCAGAACTCATATTTTTAATAGCCAAATCAATTATGTCCTTGTGTCGAAGTTTACGTGTATTCGGAAAAGGTACAAGCTCTCTGATTCTGTTCGGTGGTTCTTTATTCTTCAGTGCAAGAACAGGTGGTAAAGCAGTGGAGTCATGAGGCATTTCATTCAGCACGTTTTGAAATAAGTGTAAATATCTGTCCCAATGCTGATGCTTTCTGTGACAATAAAGTCTGCAAAGCTTATTGATTTCTTTCATAATCCGTTCAGACGGGTTCAATGTGGTGAGTACAATGAAATAAAAACAAATTTGATTTTATGGTTAAGAAGCATGCGTGACCAAACAGCAGATCTGAATTGCGGTCCGTTATCTGAAATTACTTTACTAACGTGTCCAACGTCACGTAAGAAATTTTTAACAAATGCGTTGGATACAGACCGTCCATTGGCTTTACGTAACGGAGTGAAAGAAACAAATTTTGAAGTAAGTTCAACAGCGACTAGAACGTACGAAAATCCATTAGATGTTCTAACAAGCGGTCCCAAGAGATCAACAGCAGCAAATTCTTTTAATTTATTAGGAATGATAGGAAACAATGGAGCACGATGCGAGACAGTAGATGGTTTCGCCTTTTGACAAGTTTACAAATAGACAAGACTCTTCGAATTCTCTTTTCCATATTGTTAAAATAACAAGTCGTTCGAAGAATATGATAACATTTCCGTGCACCAAAATGTGCATAGCTGAAATGAATGTACCAAATGAGCTTATTAACAAAATCGTCTGGAATGCAAAGTAGCCATAGCTTGTCATCAACAGTGCATCGTTTGAACAATATGTTGTTTCTAACCAGATAATAATGCCGAATCTGAGTGTGTGTCTTTTCATGCCATTTACTTTTGATGTCTTTCCAAACCGGATCTTTATCTTGTTCATGAGCAATGTCCTTTAAAGATGTTGTGATGAAGTTTTCAAAGGCCACTTTCTGAATGTAAAGAATACTGAAATTTTTCTGGAGGTTGCCTTCTGTGTTACTTTTCTCAAGCCCAGCCTGTGCGCGTGACAGTGCGTCCGCAACAATGTTCTCCTTGCCGGGAATGTAGACTATTGTGAAGTGGAATTCTGCAGAAACAATGCCCAACGTTTTAACCTGTCATGATTTAGTTTTGAAGACATAAGAAATTGTAATGCACGATGATCACTGTATACCTTTACTTACTTACCATAAAGAAAGAAACGGAATTTGTTAAATGCCCAAACGATAGCTAAAGCTTCTAATTCAGTAACGGAATGATTTTTTTCAGATTTTGTTAGCACTCGGCTAGCAAAAGCAATGGCTTTCTGAACTGTAGTGTCATTTTCTATGCCTTCTTGAAATAAATGGGCACCAAGACCGACTTTAGAAGAATCTGTGCTAAGGCAAAAATCTTGTGAGAGATCTGGATGAGCTAGTATTGGCGCGTTAAGTAGCGATTCTTTCAAAGAATTGAATTCCAACTGTGCTTGTTCGTCCCAGTTCCAAATAGTATTTTTTCCAGTGAGAGAACAAAGTTTTGGTGTAACTATAATTTGCGTATTCAGAAAACGAAGGTAAAAATTTACGAGACCTAGAAAACTGCGGAATTGTTTTTATGTGGATGGAACTGGAATGTCTCTGATTGCTTCTAACTTTACTGGATCCGGCTGAATGTCTTCAGAAGAAATAATATGTCCCAAAAACTTCACCTTTGTCCTACCGAATTCAGACTTTTCCAAGTTAACTGTAATTCCAGATTCTGCAAAAATATGTAACACACTGTTGAGGATGCGATTATGTTGTTCCCATAAGGCTTCTGCTATCAGAATATCGTCCACATATAAGGTAATGTGACGTTTTAAGAACTCAGGTAATATGGAATTTAGCCCGCGAATGAATGCTGCTGAAGAAATGTTCAAACCAAAAGGAAGTTTCCGAAACTGATAACAAACGCCGAAACAAAGAAAAGCTGTGTATTTTCTACATTCTGGATGAAGTTATATCTGATAAAAGCTGGATTTGAGATCAATGGAAGACAACACTTTTGCACCATTAAAATTTTGAAGAAGTTCTTCCAACGTTTGCGGCCTGTCTGTTTCAGGAATAATGATAGTATTGATTTGCCTCGAATCTAAGACAAGCCTGATCGATCCATTTTTCTTCTCAACAACATGTAATGGATTGTTGTATGAGCTTACTGCAGGCTCAATAATGCCCTCGTCAAGCATAGATTGTATTTCTGATCTAACACGGTCCATATAATGTGCTGGAATTACGTATGGTCTAACACAAAATTTAGTATGCTCACGAACACGAAATAGGTATAGAAAACCCTTGATTGTTCCTGTTTTGTGAGTAAAAACTGTGGAATGTGCTTGTAAAATCTCAAAAAGGTCCTGCCTATCAGTGTCATTAAAATTCTCAATTGTTTGAATTTTATTCTGAATTAACCCATTAGTTTCAAATATGCCGTCGATATCATCCCTGTCAGTACTTGCAGAGTGATTGTTAGGGTCTAGTTCCGTAGAAAATTCCGAACCGTTGTCTAACAGAAGGTAAAGACGATTAATTTTCTCGTCATGGTTTGAGAGCCAATCTTCAAATTTCAAAGCTATTGACTTACCTTCTTTCTCTAAACTTATTTCAGCATCGTAAAAGTTTAAGATTGCTTTGTATTCATTGAAAAAGTCTACTCCCAATATAATTTCCGTCGACAACAATGGAACAATAAGAAAGTTCATAGAGAAGCTGTGGCTTTGACAAGAGAATTCTAAGTTGGTTTGTTGGCGTACATGTACAATTTTCCCAAAGATTGCGCCTTGTAATTTAATCTTACGTAACGGAAGTGTGGGGCAATCGTTCGATTTGTTGCATTTGCTACAGGCTGTTTCACTAATGACTGAAATGGGACTGCCAGAGTCAAGTACTGCCGTAAATTTTACGTCATTCACTGTAATGTGAATCACAGGATATGCAATGTTGTTATGTTTTACGTCGTGTTCCTGGAGTAAGATGTCACTGATGTCTTCCATTTTTACGTAATTACTAGCTACGGCAGCTGCGTCGTCAGTTTCATAAGTACGTTTTGTGACTGCCAGCGGTATGAGTCATTGCCTATTGTGTCTTTGTTGGCGCGAGTCGTTACTGGGATTTGGAGACCTAACTTCTACAAATTCACCTTGTCGAGAGGGCCCTACTCTGTTTGAACCCCGCCAGTTCTGCTGCTATTCAGGTCTGTCGTTACGATCATATCGTCTGTCGTCATGTCGGTAGATTCCATAGTTTCTTTCTTGTCGGTCATGTGCTGGAGAATTTCTCTCTGAATTGTAACTCCGCGCTGGACCGTTGCGTCTAAAGTTATTCTGTCTCCCTTGATAGTAATTATTTTGGTTCCCATATTGCTTGTTTCTCTGATTGTTTCTGTGATAGTCACTACCGCGGAGAGGTGATCTTTCCCTGTAATTATTACTACTCTGCCAACGGTTGTCATACGGGTGGTGTCTGTTTTGGTCACGATTTGTATTGTGAGAATAGCCTTGTCGTGTCCAGTTATTATTTCTTTCATCGCAGAATTGCGACGGATGTGACCTGTAATTGTTGCGTTCCTGTTTTCGCGTACCGCGATTGTCAGCGTCAATTTCTAATTCTTGTAAGAGCCAATGAAAAGCTTCAATGTCGTCTTTGCAACGTCCTGCCAAAATAATATGCCGTAAATGTTCAGGTAATTTGATTAAGCAAATGCGGATGAGTTCTGAGGGGCTCTATGGGTTTGACAGGTACTGATTTTTGTACAACAAGTCTTCAAAATATTTCACAAGACTGGAAAATTCAGATTGTTCGAAATGTTTCATCATTATGATGCCATGTTTTACTCGGTCTTGTGTAGCTTGAGACCAATATGCTGAGAGGAAGGCATGATAAAATTCTCCTTCACTGTGGCAATCGTGAATGACCGATCGCATTCTTACAGCTGGTTCATCCTCCAAGTAGCCACACATAAATTCTAATCTGTGTTCTAATGACTAGTTGGGAGGAAAACAATGAGAGAATTGATGAAGTCACGCTTGTGGATGAATGTCGTTGCCAGAATAATTAAATGTTTTGAATTTACGTGTAGTAATGAACAGCTTATAGTCAAAATCATCATGTCGGCGAGTCGCATATCGGTCATTGTTACGTCGTTTAGGCGGTTCCACCTCAAAATTCGGTGTACCTTGCCAATTTCTTTCATGATTTCCGAAATGTCCTGTGTCATTATTTTGTGGTTGTTCTGTATTTCTATGTCCCTCTTCCCGTACTGGGGCGCAAGTGTCCTCTGAAGTATGTAATTCTTGTATTACTTGAGCAAACTGATCTTGTACTTCCCGCATTTCTCTTTTGTACTGTGTGTTGATTTGATTTTGATTCTATTTGAATTTTCTAATTTGTTCATACTCTTAAGTGTCAGTGAAGGCTACAGGTTTTGTGTCATTCAGATCATCCATTGTAGATAAGTTAGTGAACTTATCTGAAAGTTCGGCTACTTTATCAGATAGTGAACTAATTTCCTCCATGTGTCTTTCTGAACTAATTTTCAGAGTATCTACTGTGTCCTTTGAGTTCTCTTGAGGTTCTGCAAGTTGCGTAACCGAATCGGTAGATGCAACTGAGTCAATTTTAGCTTGCAAGGTCTCATGATTTTCATAAACAATAGTTTGCAGTTCTTTTATGGCTGCTTCGTGATTCTGTAATGCATTTTCATGCCGCAAAAAAACAGGTTGGAAATGCTCACAAATTTGTGTTTTTACGTCATTACAGTCTTTTTGACATTTCGATTCGATTTTATGTATTTCAGTAGTTAAATCTTCACGTGTTTGTTCAAGGGTATGTCCCACTGAGTCTAACTTTTGAAGCTTTTGTTCCATTGCGTCTAACTTTTGAAGATTTTGTTCCATTGTGTCTAACTTTTGAAGCTTTTGTCCCATTTGTCGCATTCATTGTAATAACAAAGCACTGGTGTCTGAAACATGTTCCTTAGTGCTATTCGGCAATGCATTTGAACCGGCAATATTCGCAGTTTGAAAAACAGAAAATGTGTCTTGACTTATTTGAGAAAACGGTGAGGACGCAAAACCTGAATCTACAGTATTTGCAAGATTGTGTACTGTCATTTCGGAATCCTGAGGCGAGCTGTTACCGACCGATCGATCGATAATGTTTCCCTGTTCACTAATTGTTTCACTGCCTACACCATTATTTGCAATCCGCTCCATTTCCCTATGCACAATTACCAAATCACTACTTTGAACATTAGTTAATTCATTACATGGTGCCGCTAACACACTGCTTTCGTCTTCACTGTCATTTCTCAGTTTACTTTGGAGCCTAGTATTACGTTTTATCACACGCCATTATTGTCACAATATTTCACACGACAACACAGAAAAAAACAATTTGAAGAGCAAAAATAAGAGAACACATTAACATATCACTGAAAATAATATCTAGTTAATTGCAAGCGCAGCTGCGAAATACTTCGTGCAAAACTACATGCATGCCACAACTATTTTACTGTACAACAATGAAAGACTGCAACTACAAAGGAAATTCTCCCTATGATTACGCACAAGCAATAAACAAAAGCTACACTAATTACACAAACTACAAGGAAAAAATCAGAAGATTCCAGTGAGGTATCCTCGGCTAAGGGTCGACATATGAAACGTCCCCTTAGAGAAATTGGCGAGCTGTTGCCGACCGATCGATCGATAATGCTTCCCTGTTCACTAAATGTTTCACTGTCTACACCAGTATGTAAATGCGTGAATGTATTACAATGCCGACTAAAATTTTTTTTACACTATTATACACTCCTGGAAATGAAAAAAGAACACATTGACACCAGTGTGTCAGACCCACCATACTTGCTCCGGACACTGCGAGAGGGCTGTACAAGCAATGATCACACGCACGGCACAGCGGACACACCAGGAACCGCGATTTTGGCCGTCGAATGGCGCTAGCTGCGCAGCACTTGTGCACCGCCGCCGTCAGTGTCAGCCAGTTTGCCGTGGCATACGGAGCTCCATCGCAGTCTTTAACACTGGTAGCATGCCGCGACAGCGTGGACGTGAACCGTATGTGCACTTGACGGACTTTGAGCGAGGGCGTATAGTGGGCATGCCGGAGGCCGGGTGGACGTACTGCCGAATTGCTCAACATGTGGGGCGTGAGGTCTCCACAGTACATCGATGTTGTCGCCAGTGGTCGGCGGAAGGTGCACGTGCCCGTCGACCTGGGACCCGACCGCAGCGACGCACGGATGCACGCCAAGACCGTAGGATCCTACGCAGTGCCGTAGGGGACCGCACCACCACTTCCCAGCAAATTAGGGACACTGTTGCTCCTGGGGTATCGGCGAGGACCATTTGCAACCGCCTCCATGAAGCTCGGCTACGGTCCCGCACACCGTTAGGCCGTCTTCCGCTCACGCCCCAACATCGTGCAGCCCGCCTCCAGTGGTGTCGCGACAGGCGTGAATGGAGGGACGAATGGAGACGTGTCGTCTTCAGCGATGAGAGTCGCTTCTGCCTTGGTGCCAATGATGGTCGTATGCATGTTTGGCGCCGTGCAGATGAGCGCCACAATCAGGACTGCATAAGACCGAGGCACACAGGGCCAACACCCGGCATCATGGTGTGGGAAGCGATCTCCTACACTGGCCGTATACCTCTGGTGATCGTCGAGGGGACACTGAATAGTGCACGGTACATCCAAACCGTCATCGAACCCATCGTTCAACCATTCCTAGACTGGCAAGGGAACTTGCTGTTCCAACAGGACAATGCACCTCCGCATGTATCCCGTGCCACCCAACGTGCTCTAGAAGGTGTAAGTCAACTACCCTGGCCAGCAAGATCTCCGGATCTGTCCCCCATTGACCATGTTTGGGACTGGATGAAGCGTCGTCTCACGCGGTCTGCACGTCCAGCACGAACGCTGGTCCAACTGAGGCGCCAGGTGGAAATGGCATGGCAAGCCGTTCCACCGGACTACATCCAGCATCTCTATGATCGTCTCCATGGGAGAATAGCAGCCTGCATTGCTGCGAAAGGTGGATATACACTGTACTAGTGCCGACATTGTGCATGCTCTGTTGCCTGTGTCTATGTGCCTGTGGTTCTGTCAGTGTGATCATGTGATGTATCTGACCCCAGGAATGTGTCAATAAAGTTTCCCCTTCCTGGGACAATGAATTCACGGTGTTCTTATTTCAATTTCCAGGAGTGTATTTAAATGATTTTATTTCTACAGATTTTAACGCAAATTGTTGACCTGTGATTTTTTTTATATGAGACTGTCACTGTAGCGGAATCTGCTGTCGTAAAGATTTATGTAAGAAAGTTAAGTGACCACCTGCACATAATGCGTCGTGGGCACCCAGCTGCGCGACAGCCACCTGGAAACAAGCCATTAGTGTGTGCCTTTCAGAGGCACAGGTGGAGAAAGAAATAAAGAGACCATTATCCTCGCTATTGACATTCCTTTGTAGAAAGCATCGCAAAAACGACACGCTCATTACTTGGAAAGATACTTTCCTACATCTGCACACCTGATAATGACAAGCGTCGTTCTACGAGAGTTGAGAGAATTTCTACTAACTTATGAAATGTCACATGACTATTGAATGATATTTTTATGCTTTGCCTTTCATAGTTGCTTGTTTCATTTGATATCTGTTTTTCAGCTGTGTTACCACATTGGTTTTATAAAATAAAACTAAATGCGTTTGCTAATGTGATAAATTTCTGTCAACAGATAAGTTAAATAATAATTTTATGATCCACATTATTTAAAAAAAAAAGGAGCACTTGGAAAGGAAAGAACAATAAAAAGGGACTAGTAACAGTAGCTGCATACATATAATTTTCTTTTCCAGTACTTGGTAATTTTTTTTAGAATTAGATTTGGTAGTGCGCCACTTTAATTTCGTAGACATTAAGATGTGAATATACATTTCCCATATCTGCATTGTTGTCTTTAGTGTACTATTTTTTTCTGCTTGTGCGTTTGTCATGTTTAGATATAAGTTATTACATTTACTGCTGCTTGCTTTGCCAATTTCTATTGTTTTTGTTATTGCTGTTTGTATTAATTGTTTTGTGCTGCTGCATTGCCTCGTCCCTTAGTTTAGCATCTGAGCTCAGTGGCTTTAAGTTAGCTTAAGATGGGGTAGGTTATAAAAGAGAACGAGTTGTGATGAATTGGAAGAAATGCATTGAGAAGCTATAAGAAATGATTTGGCCAAAAAAAAAGTAGTGTGCAGTGGATAAAAACAATTTTTGAAAGAGGATGTGAACAAAATACAGGAAGCATGCTTGGATAGGATATTTTCGGTGGAAACAAATGTTGAGATATGACGAAAGATCTACAGAATGAAGTTTTGAGTTGGACTGCAGTACCAAATGTTACACTGAAAACAAACCTGTCCTTTCCTTCTGTTATCCCACTATGTGTTTGTGTACCCTTGTGTATTTATGTTGTACCGGTCTTTAAATATTTATCTGATAAGACTTATGTTGCAAAATTTTTCTAATACCAAGCTACATTTACTATGATGAGGAATACTATTATCCTCAAATATAATTTGCATTAATAACACGTTATTTACTTTGTAAAGATGTTTACACATTATTTATTCTGTTTTGTTCTAATGCTCATGTGTGAAATTGATGTTTCAAAAGTTATTCTGATCTTTTATGTATTTACTTATGTCATAATTCCTGTAACACTGATGTACATGTTTATTTCTATTCTTTTGTAAAGCCCCTATTACTACAAATGTTATCTGTATTATTATGTTCTTTAATGATGTGTTTTGTACCTTTGCTATTGTATTCTTATGTTGTAAAATTGTAATTGACACCAGTTCATCAAATTAAGTAACTTGTAAGTTACACTTCACTGCACACATTTCTGTTGGTCATAGTATATGGACAATATGTGAGAAGTAGGATCTGATAGTGTTTGCACGTGTGTTGACAATTCAGCAAGGGACTGGTTAACTGCATTGCTGGTTCTAAGGATAATTCCAAAACTTTGTGAGTGCACAAGTGGTGGTTTATGGACTTGCTATATTCTCTGCAAGACTCTTCGATGGTGATTGTGCACCTGCACAGTCGCAACAGTTGGCTGCTAGCCATCTCTACAAGTACTACAGTGGGTCTACACGTTTGATGACTCACCAATACCATTATTTCTACATGGACTGCAGTGGGTCTGTACCTCTGGTGGCCCACCAATACCCTAATCTCTACCAGGACTACAGTGGGTCAGCTGTGAGATGACCTACCTACCATTATTCTTCAAAACTTCGACTGACTCTGCTGTGGGTTTGCTCTGTTGTGGCCCATTACCTGTCTGCATGTCAAGAGTCAGCACTGTCTTTCTGTTGGAAGGACAACATTACTTCTTCAAGACTGCATGGAAATCCACTACTTCCGTGTGCATTTTCTTTTACTACTCGGACTTTGAGAGAAACACTGCAATTTTACTTTGATGAATGATCAGGACTGTCTTTATGGACTGTGAGAAAATTTTAGCTTATGACCAACATTGTATCGATAAGTGTGTGCATTTCATTTCTTTGTCATTGTAATTATGAAAAAAATTTCAAATCTGTATTGGCCACTGCCCAAAAAAATTTGTAAATTTTTTTGTGGGGAGCATGGGGGCTATGTAAGTAGGCTGTTTAGGTTTTTTTATTGGTAACGCCGCCGCCACGTAGCACTCTGTATGAAAATCACTGGCTGTGCCGTGTTCAGTCTGTGGCTGATTTGCATTGTTGTCTGCCATTGTAGTGTTGGGCAGCGGCAGCTGGATGCTAACAGCGTGTAGCGTTGCGCAGTTGGAGGTGAGCAGCCAGCAGTGGTGGATGTGGGGAGCGAGATGGCGGAGTTTTGAAATTTGTAAGACTGGATGTCATGAACTGATATATATATATTATGACTATTAAGGTAAATACATTGTTTGTTCTCTATTAAAATCTTTCATTTGCTAACTATGCCATTCAGTAGTTAGTGCCTTCAGTAGTTTGAATCTTTTATTTAGATGGCAGTAGTGGCGCTCGCTGTATTGCAGTAGCTTGAGTAACGAAGATTTTTGTGAGGTAAGTGATTTGTGAAACGTATTGGTTAACGTTAGTCAGGGCCATTCTTTTGTAGGGATTTTTGGAAGTCAGATTGCGTTGCGCTAAAAAGATATTGTGTGTCAGTTTAAGCACAGTCGTGTATAATTTTTCTAAGGGGACGTTTCAAATGACGTGGCCATCTTCTGCGCTGCTGTCTTCTTGTCGTCAATATGCTGCGTAAAGAGCAATTTTTTGTCAAGGTAGATATCGAGGTACTTCACTCCCGGCGACCATGCAATAAATTGATCAGTTATTTGGAGTCTGTCATTCAGAACTGGTTTTCTCCATGGGAAGATAATGGCTGCCGTCTTCGTAGGGTTGGTCATTATCTTATTTTGCAGCGCCCAGCGTTCCATTTATATCAAGTTGCAGTTGCTTCCTAGCGCTTAGCTGGTCCAAGTGTCATCCAGTCGTCAGGGAGGACGTATCGTCCGCAGAAAAACTCGCCGTAACAAGGGGGACTGTTGGGATGTCATTTATATATATAAGTTGAAAAGCAGAGGCGAAAAGACAGAGCCCTGCAGGGATCAGTTTTATTTCGGAGTTTTTATCGTCGACTGGAACATACATTTTCCTGTCCTGCAGAAAGTTGTCTATGAGTCCAATGTAACAATCCGCAATAGGGGCAGTACGACGTAGTTTGACTATAAGGTTGGGCTGCCACACCTTATCTTATGCTTTTTCGATGTCAAGGAATACACCAGTTGTGAAGTGCTGCTTGTTGCATCCTTCTTGTATCCGTTCGGTGATATGTAGAAGTTGAAGTTCGGCAGATAACTTGTCCTTGAAACCGAATTGTTCGGGTCGTATAATATCATGCACTGTATGCGTGTCATGGAGCCTCTTCAACAGCACCCTCTCGAGCACCTTGCCCAGGGTCGGCAAGAGCCTAATTGGCCGGTAACTGCTGGGTTCTGCTAGGTCTTTACCTGGCTTTGGGATTGGAACTATTCGAGCCGTCTTCCATGCTGTAGGAAAATATCCCTGCAGGAGACAGCTGTTGAAAATTCGGGTAAGGAGCAGAGTTGGCTTCCTGGGCAACTGTTTCAAATCGGTGTTGCTTATGAAGTCGTTGCCTGGTGCGTTGGTTGACTTAACGATCTTTGCTGAAGCAACATGCAGCCCTCTGCCGCTAGAGGACTCCGAATCGTAGCGTGTAACATGGCGATGTGTAAAGTAACCATGTTGGTGCGTGAAAAACAGCGTGCTGTAATCTGGTTTCTAATATCAGAAAACGTGCCTTCAATTCAAACTCTTGGATTTATAGAAGCCGTGTCCGTTGGTGGTTGTACTGACATTATTGACATGCGAAATTGGGTTGTCCGGACCCATGATGAAGGCAGCGGGTGTGCCAACCTCAGCACTGCGACGGGCCTCGGACGACCGCGTACGGCAAGTTCACGCCACCAGCAAGAAAATTCATGCTCACAGTGTTCTGGCGTGTTCAACGTGTCTCGCATTTGAAATTCATGCCTAAAGGCACCGCCATAAGGTCTGCAAGGTGCTGCGAGAACCTCAGCAAAACTGAAATCACCAATTCGAAGAATTTCATGCACAGATAGAGCACCCTCTCCTTCAACATGACAACGCTAGGCCACACACGAGTGATGGGACATCCGCAACAATCTGACGCGTCGGATTCACTGTCGTCGATCATCCTCCACACAGCCCCCTCGTAGCCACATTTGATTTTCACCTGTTTCAGAAACTTAAAGAAAACGAATGAGGCAGTTCTCCAAAGAATCGACAAGGAAAGGAATGTATGGAAAACACTGGCTACAAGAAATGACAAGATGATAGGACATCTGTTAAGACATCAGGGAGTAACTTCTATGTCACTAGAGGGAGATGTTGAGGTTGTTGTTGTTGTGGTCTTCAGTCCTGAGATTGGTTTGATGCAGCTCTCCATGCTACTCTATCCTGTGCAAGCTTCTTCATCTCCCAGAACCCACTGGAACCCACATCCTTCTGAATCTGCTTAGTGTAGTCATCTCTTGGTCTCCCTCTACGATTTTTACCCTCTATGCTGCCCTCCAATACTAAATTGGTGATCCCTTGATGCCTCAGAACATGTCCTACCAACCGATCCCTTCTTCTGGTCAAGTTGTGCCACAAACTTCTCTTCTCGCCAATCCTATTCAATACTTCCTCATTAGTTATGTGATCTACCCATCTAATCTTCAGCATTCTTCTGTAGCACCACATTTCAAAAGCTTCTATTCTCTTCTTGTCCAAACTATTTATCGTCCATGTTTCACTTCCATACATGGCTACACTCCATACAAATACTTTCAGAAATGACTTCCTGACACTTAAATCTATACTCGATGTTAACAAATTTCTCTTCTTCAGAAACACTTTCCTTGCCATTGCCAGTCTACATTTTATATCCTCTCTACTTCGAACATCATCAGTTATTTTGTTCCCCAAATAGCAAAACTCCTTTACTACTATAAGTGTATCATTTCCTAATCTAATTCCCTCAGCATCACCCGACTTAATTCGACTACATTCCATTATCCTCGATTTGCTCTTGTTGATGTTCACCTTATATCCTCCTTTCAAGACACTATCCATTCCATTCAACTGCTCTTCCAAGTCCTTTGCTGTCTCTGACAGAATTACGATGTCATCGGCGAACCTCAAAGTTTTTATTTCTTCTCCATGGATTTTAATACCTGCTCCAAATTTTTCTTTTGTTTCCTTTACTGCTTGCTCAATATACAGATTGAATAACATTGGGGATAGGCTACAACCCTGTCTCACTCCCTTCCCAACCACTGCTTCCCTTTCATGTCCCTCAACTCTTATAACTGCCATCTGGTTTCTGTACAAATTGTAAATAGCCTTTCGCCCCCTGAATTTTACCCCTGCCACCTTCAGAATTTGAAAGAGAGTATTCCAGTCAACATTGTCAAAAGCTTTCTCTAAGTCTACAAATGCTAGAAACGTAGGTTTGCCCTCCTTAATCTAGCTTCTAAGATAAATCGTAGGGTCAGTATTGCCTCACGTGTTCCAACATTTCTACAGAATCCAAACTGATCTTCCCCGAGGTCAGCTTCCACCAGTTTGTTGAGGTTAAAAGTACAAAAAATTACGAAGACTGGAGCAGATCCAGGAGATAACTGAGAATACAGGTTGCAAGTGCTACTCTCACAAGGGAACCTCCCCATCGCACTCCCCTCAGGTATAGATATAAGTTGTCACAGTGGATAGGCCTTGAAAAACTGAACACAGATCAATCGAGAAAACAGGAAGAAGTTGTGTGGAACTATGAAAAAATAAGCATTATATACTGAGTAGTCCATCTGCAACATAGGCAACAAGATGGATAATGTCAGGTCAGGAGCGCCGTGGTCCCATGGTTGGCGTGAACAGCTGTGGAACGAGAGGTCCTCGGTTCAAGTATTCCCTCGAGTGAAATGTTTACTTTTTTTGGCAAAGTTATGATCTGTCCGTTCATTATTTGACGTCTCTTTTCACTGTAGTAAGTGTAGTGTCTGTGTTTTGCGACCGTACCGTAAAACCGTGCGATTCGTAGGCGAAAGGACGTGGCTCTCCAATGGGAACCAAAAACATTTGATCGCAAGGTCATAGGTCAACCGATCCCTCCACTGGAAAACACGTCTGATATATTTATACGACACTGGTGACAGTATGTGCGTCACATGACGGGAATATGTTGTCGACCCACCTATCTTCTACACTTCGCGAATGTGTAAAAAGATTCTTCTGCCTTGCCCGATTTAGGTTTTCTTGTGGATGTGATAATCACTCCAAAAAAGTGATGAAAAGAGTTTGTCACATAAACTGCAACAAATGAATGCAACAGTTTCACAGTCGCACGGTTTTCCCTGTACTCTGTCAAAACATATGTTTTTAACGTTTTCAAATATTTCCGTGTGTTTCGATGTTTGTTTAGATGTAACGCCCCCATACTACGGCGCAGTTACCTCGCATCGGACGGACGGACGGACAGATAATAATTGTCTGAAAATAAAAATTAAACCTTTCACTCTAGGTATGTGACGCACATACTGTCACCAGAGTCGTATAAATATATCAGACGTGTTTTCCAGTGGAGGGATCGGTTGACCTATGACCTTGCGATCAAATCTTTTTGGTTCCCATTGGAGAGCCACGTCCTTTCGCCTACGAATCGCACGGTTTTACGGTACGGTCGCAAAACACAGACACTACACTTACTACAGTGAAAAGAGACGTTAAATAATGAACGGACAGATCATAACTTTGCCAAAAAAAAGTAAACATTTCACTCGAGGGAATACTTGAACCGAGGACCTCTCGTTCCACAGCTGTTCACGCCAACCACGGGACCACGGCGCTCCTGACCTGACATTATCCATCTTGTTGCCTATGTTGCAGATGGACTACTCAGTATATAATGCTTATTTTTTCATAGTTCCACACAACTTCTTCCTGTTTTCTCGATTGATCTGTGTTCAGTTTTTCAAGGTCTATCCACTGTGCCAACTTATAACTAAACCTGAGAGGGGTGCGATGGGGAGGTTCCCTTGTGAGATGAAATGGCTGTAACAGGAGAGGAAATCGTGGCATTCCTCAGTCAGTAGATTCACCAACATTCCACAGTGATGGTATCAGCAAATCGATGTCTCATTGGGAGAAATGGGTTCGTCGCCAGCGTGGATAAGTTGAGGAATGAAGACGTAGACTGTTAATATAGTTTATTTTATGTAAAAAATCTTAAGAGTCTCCGCATCATAATCTGGAGGCACTACTTTTCGGTACGCCCTCGTAAGTAGGACAGCAGTGTATGTTTATCTATCCTAGAACATTTACTGCTATCCTGCTTATGGGTTCGTTGCCAATCTCCATTGTGAACCGATTGTTTTTAATTAACTAAGTTGGTTCAAAATGGTTCAGATGGCTCTAAGCACTATGCGACTTAACATCTGAGGTCATCAGTCTCCTTAGAACTACTTAAAACTAACATCACACACATCCATGCCTGAGGCAGGATTCGAACTTGCGACCGTAGCAGCAGTGCGGTTCCCGACTGAAGCGCCTAGAACCACTCGGCCACAGCGAAAAAATGTTTAAAGTTGTCTTGTAGTTCTTCAGTGCAGTTGTTCAGAAGGACAATTGTGTTACCTTTCACTGATTTTGTCCCAGGGATATCTTGCTAATGTAATTTCTTTTTAAATATCTCGAAGGTGTAAAAACCATAGTCTGTGGTCAGTTACACTTTAAAGTTGGGCCTTTCATTAATGCATGTGTAGTGTCACTGGCTACACTGTATTCAATATCTACCTTCATTTCATTCACTTGTTTCTCTGGTGGCCTGTGGGAAGACTGTATTTTCCCCGGTACATTTTCTTCATTTGTCGAAATGACTTGGTCCGTTAGGTTCATGCGAAAACTTTAATTTGCAATTCTGCTTTAGAGGCGAACACACATTACTAATCATTGTTAATTTCTTGTTCTGTCGCACGAATATATCGTGTAGAATAATTTATTTTACTGTGATTGTCATCAAGCTAATCTTCAGTATCCTTGTATTAATTTTATTTTACTGTGACTCCTAATTTGGTTTAAATTGTTACATAGGCACTGTTTTCTGCCGAGGTTTAGTGTTGATGTTTTTTTGTCTTTTTTCCCTTTATATTTAGTTACTGATAACTATAACATTTGAATCACTTTGTAGCTGCCCTGACAAAGACGACATTTACTGTGTTCATTCCTCGCTCTTCATGTGTAACATCTTTTTGAATGTCATATCTTCTGGTAAACCTTGCGGGATGTAAGGACGTGGTCCATGAAACTCTTCAGCTCGTAACGTTTCGTCCAGAGCTGCGCTGGACATCTTCAAAGGGGTGTTTCTCCTCCGGTGAGTCTTGCCGACTGACGGGTCGGACGTCTGAGAGCACGATATTAGACCTGTTTTTAGACCAAAGAAGAAAATTTGTCATGTTCTCCGGTCTGTAAAAGATAAACGCGCTCCTCTATCAGCCAGTGGAGTATATAAAATTCCGTGTATATGTGGTAAAGTTTGTATTGGAACTACGAAGAGAAGCGTAAATACACGGTTAAAAGAACACAGAAGTCTTTGCCGATTAGGGGTAGCAGAACACGATTTCAGTCAGGAAATCATGAAGTGAAGTTTTCCGAAACAAAAATTTTATCTCCGATGACGAACTATTACCCACAGCTTTGTAGAGAAGCAATTGAAATATATAAACATAGGGATAATTTTAATCGGAAAGAAGAGACCATGAAACATATTGATATTTGGGCAGTAGTACTACAGAATTGCTAGACAGTTTTATCTGTGACGAGATAACGATCGATAGTTAAGTTTTATCTCTGGCAAAGATTATCTCAGCAAATCACTTGTAACTCTGGCCACGCCCACTTTCTACGATATATAAGTCGCTCTCAGACGTCCGATCAGTCATCTCCGGCGGTATTCCGCAAGGTTACCGCCCTTCGATTGTGCAATTTCTGCACTAATCGAAACGCTACGGTTTCAGGTGCCAGCCAGCCGAGCAGCAGCGGTCCAGCTGTGCAGCAGCAGCAGCAGCAGCGGTCTCGGCCAGCAGCAGCATCCAGCGAGCCAGCCAGCTAGGCAGCCAGCCAGCCCTGCAGCAGCAGCAGCAGCAGCGGCGGCGGCGGCATTCCTGCCAGCCGTCATCGGCGCCAGCGCCAGCATCTTGGGGCTCTGGGCCTCATCCGTCTTCATCTTCATCCGTCTTCGTCTTCTTCCGTCTACGTCTTCGTCTCCGACTGTTATAGTTTTTTTTTTCGTCATGTCAGCCCCTACCACCACTACGACCACTACCACCACAGCCATAGTTTCTTCCCCCTCTGCCGCCACCACCATCATTACATGGTGTGCCCAGTCACACCCCCGTCTTTCCATCCCTCCTCTTCTTACTCTTCGCCCTCGCTCTTTGTCGCCCCCTCTCCAGCTTCTCCTCCCGCTCCTCTCCCTCTGATCCTTTCCCCCCACTCCCCCAGCCTGTCACTGCAGCTCCAGCTAGGGTGGTGGCCCGACGGGCCACTGACCATGCCCCACTCTCCCCATCACCTTCGCCATCACCGCCGCCGCCGTCACCATCTCCGGTGCCGACTGCTGCGTCCACCCCGGGAGCTGCCCCTTCCCGCCCCCTCCCTACAGCTTCCGTCCCTCATATCACCACCCACCCTTCTGCCACCATTAAGCGCCCTAGCGGCACCACCACTTCCTCCGCTCCCAAAAAGGCCCCACCCCATCCTCCTTCCCCCCCCCCCCCCAGGATGCCATGGATGTCTCCCTGCATGGCCCTGCACCCTCCGCCTCCTACTCCACTTCCTCCCACTCTTTATACAAATACCTCCTCTCCCGTCCCGATCCTTCCCTTCTTGAGGCCCAGAATCTCTCCCTCCTCCTCCGCCAACACTTCCCTGGTGCTCCCATCTCTCTCTTCACTCACAGACGGGATTCCGTTCTCATTTCCTCCCCCAGCGCTACCCTCCATACTGACATCCTCTCCCGCCTCTCCATCACCCGTTTTGGCCCCCATGCATCCCTCACCCCTGCTCCTTCTCCATCTCCAACCCCCACGTCACCCGCCGACCCTCACTGCCGCGATCACTCGGCTCAGTCAGTCGATCACGGAGGAGGAGGTGTTGGCGGAGCTCGAGGCCCATCCCACGCTGGAGGTGCGGGTGGTCCGCCGCATTTTCAACTTGGCCGGCCCCACCTGCCTTATGCGGAGGTTTTCTCCTGAAGGAGGGTGCCCTCCTCTTCAATCAGCGCTACAACGTCGACCCCTCCTGTTCCCCTCCTCAATCCCTGCGCTGCCAGTGATGTCTGCACTATAATGCACACCCAACAGCCGAGTGCTGTGAGGCCCCCACCTGCCCGCATTGTAGACAAGTGCACTTCCTCCAGCAGTGCCCTTACCTCCAATCCCCTCCCTCCTGCAATACCTGCAATCTCCCCCATCCCACGTACTTCCAAAAGTGTAAAGCCCGACCCCCTCTGACCACTCCTGAACTCACTGTACCTGTCTATCCTCTGGACGCCCCCATCCCTCCTGGCAATTTCCTTCGTCCCCCCCCCCCCCCCCACTGAGGACATCATCAGGTTCCTCACCATTGTCCTACAAAACGTCCACCCTTTCCAGCGCCCTCACACAGGTCTCCCTCGCCGCCCGTTCTATTTTCCACTTGAAAATGTATGTCACCTACTCCAACAACCAGTCCCATTTCACCTTCTCCCGTCTTGACACCCTTGTCTAAATCCCTGTCATGGCGCGACAGCACCATATCCTTTTCAACAACATCCGCTCGCTTCCCGCCAACAAGAACCTCTTCCTGCACACCCTTGCCACCCACCTATTGGATGCCTTCCTCCTCAATGAAACTTTCCTCCAACCCCACCACACCATCCACACGTCGCCTTACCTCCTTCACCGATCCGATAATCCCCTCCCGATTGCGCGTGGCGGAGTTGCCATTGGTCACCACCATCAGATCCCAGTTCGGCTCCAACCTCTCCTTCCCAACCCCACTGAACACCTATTACTTAGTCTCTTCTTCTCCGGCCTTACTGTCATCTGCGCCACCATCTACGTCCGCCCTAAAGTCCCTATTCCCTTTGACTTCCTCTCCCACATTGACTGTACCTTCTCCTCCTAAGTGATCGCCGCCGACCTCAACATCCATAGTCGTTCCGCCGCCCAGTTACGGCGGTGGCATCGGTTTCTCTCCTCCCTTCAAGGCGACCTCATTCCCATCCCCCAGCACACCCGTCCTGAATCCAACTCCACTCCCAATGTTATCCTTTCCACCCCTAACCTCCTTGGCTGGATAGCGGTGGATGTCCTGGAGTCTACTGGTAGCGACCATCTCCCTGTCCTCCTCACAATTTCAGATGGTCGTCGACCCCACCCCGACACTCGTAATGACCCTCCCCCAAAGTATGTCCATGACTATTCCCATGCCGACTGGAATGCCTACTGGGATACCCTTTCTACCCAGGTCGATAGCCACCCGTTCACCTACCACCACCCTGATGATGTAACCCATGCCGCCTCCTTTCTCCAGCAGACCTTGTCTGAGGCCCCCTACTGTAGCCATCCACCCCCACCGTGCTACCTTACCCACACAGGCTGTCCTCCTCCTCCGTGAATCCCGCCGTCTCTACCGTGCCTTCCTCCATACGCGTGACCCGGACACACTCCGACGCCACCGGCAACTCCAGTGACACATTCGAAATTTACTCGCGGCTAAGAAATGCTGGGACTGGCGACAGACATGCACCCATTTAAATGCTACCCTGCCTATAAACTCGTCCAAGTTCTGGTCAGCTTTCTGTCGCCTTACTGGAACTAAACCCTCCCCCTACTATCCTCTTCTCCATGATGGTCACCCATTCACTGACACCCTTAGTAAGGCCACTCACTTTGCCTCTTACCTCTCCAATGTCTTTTCCATCCCTGATGATCCCCTGTTCGATTACTCCCTCTTCCCAGATGTCCACAATCGGACTGACACCTCTGTCCCTCCACTCGTACCTGGTTTCCAGTACTTGGACAACATTGCACACACGGAACTCAATACCCCTATCACTACACAGGATCTCATTGCTACACTCCGCATGAAACGCAACACCGCTCCTGGTCATGATCGTGTCACCTACCGTCACCTTAGTGAAGCTCCTGTCTCTTTCCTCTCCACCCTGGCCAGGCTCTATAATTTAGTCCTGTCCACTGGTTACTACCCTGACCTGTGGAAAACCTCCCGTATCCTGATGTTCCTTAAATCACCTACCGTCACCTTCGTGAAGCTCCTGTCTCTTTCCCCTCCACCCTGGCCAGGCTCTACAATGTAGTCCTGTCCGCCGGTTACTACCCTGACCTGTGGAAAACCTCCCGTATCCTGATTTTCCTTAAACCTGGTAAACCGCCATCCACCGTTTCCTCCTACCGTCCCATCAGCCTTACCTCGGTCTTCAGCAAGGTCCTGGAATCTATCCTCACCCCCCGCTTCCACCAGCATCTCCGCCAGCACCCCTCCTTTCTGTTACCCAGTGTGGCTTTCGGCCATCCTTCTCTTCTGACGACCTTCTCCTTCACCTCACTCATCTCCTTTCCAAACAGCTTAATTCCCGTCGATCCATCCTCTCCCTGGACCTTGAACGAGCTTATGACCGCGTATGGCATTCCTGTCTTCTCTTCAAGCTCCGAACCTTCGCCCTCCCCATTAACTAAACTACGTCCATCTGATAGGTTCCTTTCTCTCCCACCGTCCTTCCTACATCACCATCCACAACATGGATACCTACACCTTTTTTCCCTCCATCGATGTGCCCCAAGGCTCCGTCCTCTCCCGCCTTCTCTACCTTTTGTATACGGCAGACCTGCCGCCCCCGTCACCCCCCCCCCCCCCCCCGTCCACCTTCTGCAGTTTGCCGATGACACCGCCTTCCTTGCCCTTGCTCCCACCTTGCAGCGCTCTCAACACCTTCTCCAATCCAATCTTGACTGGTTCACTACTTGGTGCAACCAGTGATTGCTCAAGGTCAATCCCTCCAAAACCCAGGCGATCATTGTAGGCAAAACCACCCCTTACTTCCGCCTCCTTGATTTCTATCTCACCGTCTATGGCCGTCCTACCGCCCTCACCCCCTCCCTCAAGTATCTTGGCGTCACCCTCGACAGTCGCCTCTCCTGGACCCCCCAATCTCCGGACAATCCAAGCCAAGGCACACTCCCGAATCCATCTCCTCAAGCTCCTTTCGGGCCGTACGTGGGGTCTGGACCCATCCACCATCCTCCACACCTGTAAGTCTCTCATCCACCCTATCGTTTGTTACGCCCATCCGGCCTCGATCTCCGCCCCTCCTACCTTTTATAAATCCCTTCAAATCCTGGAACGCCATGCTCTCCGCCTCGCCTTTCGTATCTGTCTCCCCTTCCCCACACGGATCCTGTACGATCTCATTCCGTTCCCCCACCTCCTCCTTTTCCTTGAAAGGATACAGATCCTGTACACCTCTCCATCGCTCCAACCTCCTTACCCTCTCCCAAGGTGGCTTCCACCAGCTCCCCCTCCCTGATGATGCCCTCCTCCCCTCCATCTATCCCTCCTATCAACTTTGATCCTTTCCGCCCCCACTTCCTGTGTCCTTTCCTTTTGGCACCCTCCCTCCTTCTCTTTCCTTTTCCCCCCATCCCCCTTCCTCCACCCCTCTTCCCCTGGGTTTCCCCTCCCCCTATCTCCCCTGCCCACGGCATCTTTGCCCTCCACCCTCCCTCTCACTTTCCCTTTCCTCCTCCTCCTCCCTTGGCAAGTCCCTGGACTCGTACACGGTTAGTGAACATTCGCGCGCCGGAGATTGACGCCTCGTGTTTCTGTGTGTGCCGTCGTTTTGTGCTTCAGTGGTTCAGTGTTATTCGTTTTATGCACGTGTCACTATTTTTCGTCTCTGTCTGTGTCCAAGTGTCTGAACAACTTTTATCTTGGACTCTACGCCCGTAAACGGCTCCATGTATTTTAACAAGTGTTTGTCTCCGTTTATATGTCCACCATCTTACATCTCACACTGTCATCGTTTCTGTCTTGTATGTTTCTCTAAGGCTGAAGAGCGGCGTAGTATGTTTAAAATAACAATAAAGAAAAAAAAAGGTGTGACCCGTCGGTCGGCAAGACTCACCGGAGGAGAAACACCCCTCTGAAGATTTCCAGCGCAGCTCTGGACGAAACGTTAGGAGCTGAAGAGTTTCATGGACCACGACCTTACATCCCTGAAGGTTTACCAGAAGATGTCATCCGGTCGTGAAAGCCTTCATACTATTTTTGAATGTTGTTCACGAGTAGTGCACCATCTCTGACGACGATAGTCAATTAAAGTCTAATGTTTCCTTGTTTGTATAAAAGACCTTTTAAATAACGTTCTTTCTTGCTTAAGGGTAGGCCACTGGATACACAAGCTCTTTCTCAGTTCTTTGTATACGTTGATCTCGACTCACTTTTAACTGCGGTCCATACATGTGATTAATTTTTAACGTCTTCTGTTGCAACTTATTTCTTTCTGAACATGTCACCAGCCAGTCTCATAAACCCCATTATTCGTGTCTCGCGCAACACTGTCCATCATCTGACTATGCTCATTCCATCCCACACTGCACACCGGTGCCTAGTTCTTAGTGTCCTTCACTGCAACTTCTTATGTCTCTCTCGTACCGAACCAACAATCAGTCCAGCAATCGCTACAGCACATCCCACTCGTAACTCTCCGCTCCTTCAACTGTATCCGTCTCCCTCTTCTTCCGAATTTTACACTGATGTTAATTCCTCTGCGCATAGTGCCTGAATTACAACATTTACACACACACAGAATTTACATATTTCCGATAACCTAAATAATTTTAAGCTAAAAATAAGTAAATAAATAAACACCGAAAAAATTGCCGCAGGTAGTACTAAAAAAATTGTTCAAATGGCTCTGAGCACTTTGGGACTTAACTTCTGAGGTCATCAGTTCCCTAGAACTAAGAAGTAATGAAACCTAACTAACGTAAGAAGATCACGCACGTCCATGCCCGAGGCAGGATTCGAACCTGCGACCGTAGCGGTCGTACGCTTGCAGGCAGTAGCGCCCAGAACCGCTCGGCCACTGCGGCCGGCAGGTAGTGCTAGTCTTCCTGTTTGTGTTGCGAGGAAACCCCACTGGTCTCACAAGTAGTTCAGATACCTCTAATAATACTTCTTGTACGCCTGGAAGTACGAATTAGAAAACGTGTTCAGTCACAACGTGTCGTGTTTATTAAGCACACGTTGCATTTCGGACCCTTTGGGTCCATCATCAGGTGTGAAAAGATGAACAATGCAAAGATATCGCACAATCCAAGAAAAGCATTTTATCGTTTTAGCACCATCAAACATTCTTTTCTGCATGATGTTGGTGCTAAAACATTATAAACGCTTTTGTTGAATTATTTGATAAGTTTACACTTCATCTTTTCCACTATTTCGCACATACTTTCCGCGTTTGACTTATGAAATTCATGACCTGAGACAAAATCATTTCATGACAGGAATACGCATTTCACCTCATTCCACAGAAAAAAAAATGAAGCATGTATTAAGACAAATTACACATGATGATGGATCCACAGGGTCCGAAATGCATCGTGTACTTAATAAAACATGAAAAGTTGGGGCTATAGGAGTTTTTAAAGCTATACTTCCAGTGTGTTGAATACAGTCACGTTTTAACCTGCAAAATATGGATAAAAATATTTCCTGCCAGTGTTTTCTACGAAAGCTTATTGAAACGCCCGCTAAACCTGCTGGGCAGAACAGGTAATTAGGATTGTGGAAAGGGCCAAATAAGGTTGGGGTCAGTGTCAACTTCTAATTGTAATTTATTGTAATCTAATAACACATTTACAAACAAAGCGGCACGTAGCCGAACCTTTACCAAATGTAACTCTTTCACGCCTAAAGGCCTCCAAACAAGAAATCTTAAAAATCAAGAAGATACAAATGTAGTTAAAATAGCATATAAAATAATAAAAAAACATATATCACAGCTATGTGGAAAGCCTCAAGGCAAAGGTAGATAGAACAAACATATGCAAGGTGCAATACAAATGGCTGAAGGCCACAATTAAATTTCAAAATTTTAATATATATTACCATAATCTTTTAAAGGCAGAAGGCCGCAATGTTTAAGCCTGAAAGATAATTTTAAGAATAAAATGGCAAGTCTGAAGGCCCACTATAAATTTTCCAAAATTTTTAAAACATATAACCATAAGCCGTAAATTTTAAATAGCTGAAAACAGACAATGAAACACCGGTGGGAAAGACAATAAAGACAACGGCACTCAGAAGCCTCCAGGGAGGTCGGTCTGCCCTTGTCCACTTAGGTGAGACAGGTGGTGAGCTCATCTACATTTGATCCGTCGGAACCCAACCAGGGGACAGCCACGGACCGGCCGACACAACGACTTGGTTCCCATCAATCAGTACATGAGAACTAAAACACAAAAGGTTAACGACGTGATAATCCACAATGATGTATGTATTAGCTGTCAAAATTACACAGCATGTTGGATAGTGACAACAGGTGAGGAAAGGACGGTGTCTGAAATTAGGTTAGTGTCCAGGGCAGGTAACCGAAACACTAACGGCTACAAGGCAGAAAATTTCTCTGGTACGCTTGAATTTGAAATACCTTAATATAGTTAACTTCAGCCAAAGGAAACACTGCCTGAATTTACGTCAGTGTCCAGGGCAGGTAACCAGAAGACAATGCAGAAGCCAGAAAATTCCGCTGGTGCATCGAATTGTAGTCAACCAATATAGTTAATTGCACCGCATGACGGTTAAATTTCAGCAATAGGAACGCTCGGTGTTGCTCACAGGGAAACCTCCCCAACAGGGAACCACCGAAACGAACACCACAACGTGAATGTACGTGGCTGGGGTAGTTAAAACCACTACTCAACTTTGACGTCCTGGGTCGGTGAACCAAGAAGCTCGTAGCGATCGGACAGCTCCACACACCCTCCGACACTTCACAGGGACCGCCAGTGGACCCAGCCGACTGCACCGAGAGGAGATAACTTCCCTGGTCCGCAGCAACCGACCGACTCCTTTCAGAATGCCGAGAACATCTGAAATGGTCGTCAGTGGGACAAAACCAACTACACGCACAACCAGAGAGACACTTGCACGAAGACCTGCACCGTCGAACAGCAACTAAGTACGCACAAAGACAAACCGGGAGTCGATGCCCACCCACACAGCCGACTCACGAACGAACGGCGATCCAAAACGCGTCGTCCGACAGGTCGACCGACCGGCGGTCCACCAAGGCCGTGGCCCGGCTCAGGTGACGCGTGGCGGCAGTGGTCGGGCGAGCCGCGTCGGCGCAGACCTCACTGCTGCTCCAACCCGACTGCACCAGAGCCGCACTGCAACTCCCCGACTGGCAGGTCCAGAGTGCGCTCCAGACGCGTTCCGACTGACTGGCAGCCCGAACTCACGACCCGAGCCGAGCTGGTTTACAACAGAAAATGACCGACAAGTCGAGCAAAGATACTGCGAGAGGTGGAATATATCGATACGCGCTGCTAGCGCCGGTCACGGTCAGGCAAAGCAGCAACTCACTGACAGTAATTTAAACTAACTTAGTGAGGTGGAAGTTCGTTGAAAACAAGGTGCAAAATACATGATGACGGGAACAGGAGCCACGCACGGCTCACTTATAGTTTTCTACTGTCTCGTTTTCGTTTATTTTCTTTTGTAGCTAATTTATCTATCACAGAGGTGAAAACATAATTTTTTGTCCTTACCGACGTTATAACTCTTTCTTCAAGAAACAAAGTAAAGAACGATGTCTCTCCAGGTCTACTTCCCAAGAGCTCTTCACAGAATTATTTGCACGTCTGTAACACGTTCTACTGAGCACTCTAGCAGCTTCAAAACGTTCAGATACTGCTAAGGAAACAATTTCTTGCCAGGGAGGTGTAAAAATAAACCTTTTGCTGCTGCGTGACGTGGAATATTTCCACTAACGCGTTCTTGCGACCTGTGACGTTCAAAAGGTACACAACCATCCGTCCAAACACGGAAACTTTCCCCTTCCCACACGGTGTCACTGTCGAAATGTCGAAACAAAGCCAGCTGCGTTGTTTTACTATTTGCGAGTATGCGAATAGTTTGTTACGAGGAAGTCGTCCACGTCCGTCCACTGCACACAGAGGTGTCGTTCAGATACGCCACAGGAACATTAACCGCTGCGTCTGAAACGTTTACTTGACTTGAGTTTATAGGACCAGTGTGTTACCTCCTATGACCCTACGTGTTTGCCTGACTCTCGACGCTGTTAGTCTTCAAACACTGGGCAGTGCTGCTGTGCCATGTTTCTTTGCGAGCTCTGTTAGCAGTTCCGTTTGCAGCGAGCACAGAAAACATCGCGAACTTTGCAGTACATTTCTGAATTTCACTCGTTACGGCATATAATGTGTAAACACGTAGCAACCTGTTGTGAACCGACAAATACTCTGGGTGGCGCAGTAACGTGTTAGCGCTGGATTTCATAATGCTGTGATGGAGAGCGTCATGTTGACGTATCTGATTTTGTTCTCGTGAACACGTAGGCGTATAGTGTAAATCACTGCATGCCCCAACGGTACGTGAGAGACCTGCATATCATTACTTCTGCTCGCGTCTGTGTAGTGAAAATAGACCGTTGCACCCAACCCCAGGTACGGTAAGCCGTGGAAAGGTCAACTGAGTGCATGTAACAGGCGGAAGATGGCTCATCACATCACGCGTGGCCCAGGGGCAAACGTAATTTCCACTGCAGCGGCAACACGCTCGGTGGGAAGGAACACAATGTACAGCCTTTCCGCATAATAAAGGCAGTTCAGGCGACGCCATCATCAGCATCAGCGTTATCGGCGTCACCGCCCTCTGTGCAGTCATTTACGTTCAAATCGTTAATCCGAAGTCATCCTCTTTCCTTTATGGTATAGGAAAGCCATTATCGCTAGCCCTTTTTCTTCCATGTGTAAGAAGATAATTGCTTTTGCTTTCTTGGTCCACGGTTTGCCCGGATGCATTAAATACCTTCGATTCTGTCTAATGTTTTAATTTCCCCATCTGTACTTTCCAGGGATTACATAGTCACTTTTATGATACAGAATTTGTGCTGTATCGCCGAGAACGTTATCGTCTATACGTTAACTGGTATGGTACGATGTTAACTTAGTGCTTATATCATAGTAGGATTGAGTTTATAGAAAACTTTTCTTTCTTGCGAACTTCTGGCCGCGCTAAAGGCTATTTTCAGCGCGGCAAAAGGCTATAACGTCGCCGGATTCAAGCCGTCGACAACCGTCTATAGCAACAAAAAGTCTGAATCTGTACCACAAGCCCTGTGGCGATTATGCTTATACAACAAAAATAAGTTATTGGAATCAAGTAGCAAGAGTTGCACTGGGCACCAAGGTCATTTTCATGTAGGTATCTGAACAATATTGAAAATAAGGCACAAAGAAATAAGTTGTATGAAAAAGAAATTAACAAGAAACATCGTCAAAACAAGCAGAGTAAAATAAATAATACTGTATAGCAACTCGGCAGCACACAGCACAAAACGGCACACCAGCAGTAAAACATATAATGTTGTATACCAATTAGTCCCCCCCCATGAACCATGGACTTTGCCGTTGGTGGGGAGGTTTGCGTGTCTCTGTGATACAGATAGCCGTACCGTAGGTGCAACCACAACGGAGGGGTATCTGTTGAGACGCCAGACAAACGTCTGGTTCCTGAAGAGGGGCAGCAGCCTTTTCAGTAGTTGCAAGGGCAACACTCTGCATGATTGACTGATCTGGCCTTGTAACAATAACCAAAACGGCCTTTCTGTGCTGGTACTGCGAACGGCTGAAGCGTGCAGCTTTATTGTACGATTAAATTATGATGGCGTCCTCTTGGGTAAAATATTCCGGAGGTAAAATAGTCCCCCATTCGGATCTCCGGGCGGAGACTACTCAAGAGGATGTCGTTATCAGGAGAAAGAAAACTGGTGTTCTACGTATCGGAGCTTGGAATGTCAGATCCCTTAATCGGGCAGGTAGGTTAGAAAATTTAAAAAGGGAAATGGATAGGTTATAGTTAGATATAGTGGGAATTAGTAAAGTTCGGTGGCAGGAGGAAACAGACTTTTGCTCAGGTGACTACAGGGTTATAAACCCAAAATCAAATAGGAGTAATGCAAGAGTAGGTTTAATAATGAGTAGGAAAATAGGAATGCGGGTAAGCTACTACAAACAGCATAGTGAACGCATTATTGTGGCCAAGATAGATACGAAGCCCACACCTACTACAGTAGTACAAGTTTATATGCCAACTAGCTCTGCATATGACGAAGAAATTGAAGAAATGTATGATCAAATAAAAGAAATTATTCAGATAGTGAAGGGAGGTGAAAATTTAATAGCCATGGGTGACTGGAATTCGAGTGTAGGAAAAGGGAGAGAAGGAAACGTAGTAGGTGAATATGGATTGGGGCTAAGAAATGAAAGAGGAAGCCGTCTGGTAGAATTTTGCGCACAGCAGAACTTAATCATAGCTAACACTTGGTTCAAGAATCATGAAAGAAGGTTGTATACATGGAAGAACCCTGGAGATACTAAAAGGTATCAGATAGATTGTATAATGGTAAGACAGAGATTCAGGAGCCAGGTTTTAAATTGTAAGACATTTCCAGGGGCAGATGTTGACTCTGACCACAATCTATTGGTTATGACCTGTAGATTAAAACTGAAGAAACTGCAAAAAGGCGGGAATTTAAGGAGATGGGACCTGGATAAACTGAAAGAACCAGAGGTTGTACAGAGTTTGAGGGAGAGCATAAGGGAACAATTGACAGAAATGGGGGAAAGAAATACAGTAGAAGAAGAATGGGTAGCTTTGAGGAATGAAATAGTGAAGGCAGCAGAGGATCAAATAGGTAAAAAGACGAGGGCTAGTAGAAATCCTTGGGTAACAGAAGAAATATTGAGTTTAATTGATGAAAGGAGAAAATATAAAAATGCAATAACTGAAGCAGGCAAAAAGGAATACAAACGTCTCAGTAATGAGATCGACAGGAAGTGCAAAACGGCTAAGCAGGGATGGCTAGAGGACAAATGTAAGGATGTAGAGGCTTATCTCACCAGGAGTAAGATAGATACTGCCTACAGGAAAATTAAAGAGGCCTTTGGAGAGAAGAGAACCACTTGTATGAATATTAAGAGCTCAGAGGGAAACCCAGTTCTAAGCAAAGAAGGGAAAGCAGAAAGGTAGAAGGAGTATATAGAGGGTCTATACAAGGGCGATGTAATTGAGGACAATATTATTGAAATCGAAGAGGATGTAGATGAAGATGAAATGGGAGATATGATACTGCGTGAAGAGTTTTTACAGAGCACTGAAAGACCTGAGTCGAAACAATCCCAAAGAAAGCAGGTGTTGACAGATGTGAAAATTACCGAACAATCAGTTTAATAAGCCGCAGCTGCAAAATACTAACACGAATTCTTTACAAACGAATGGAAAAACTAGTAGAAGCTGACCTCGGGGAAGATCAGTTTGGATTTCGTAGATATACTGGAACACGTGAGGCAATACTGACCTTACGACTTATCTTAGAAGAAAGATTAAGGAAAGGCAAACCTACGTTTCTAGCATTTGTAGACTTAGAGAAAGCTTTTGACAATGTTGATTGGAATACTCTCTTTCAAATTCTAAAGGTGGCAGGGATAAAATACAGGGAGCGAAAGGCCATTTGCAATTTGTACAGAAACCAGATGGCAGTTATAAGAGTCGAGGGACATGAAAGGGAAGCAGTGGTTGGGAAGTGAGTGAGACAGGGTTGTAGCCCCTCAGCGATGTTATTCAACCTGTATATTGAGCAAGCAGTAAAGGAAACAAAAAAAAAAATTCGGAGTAGGTATTAAAGTCCATCGAGAAGAAATAAAAACTTTGAGGTGCGCTGATGACATTGTAATTCTGTCAGAGACAGCAAAGGACTTGGAAGAGCAGTTGAATGCAATGGACAGTGTCTTGCGAGGAGTATATAAGATGAACATCAACAAAAGCAAAACGAGGATAATGGAATGTAGTCGGATTAAGTCGGGTGATGCTGAGGGAATTACACTCCTGGAAATGGAAAAAAGACCACATTGACACCGGTGTGTCAGACCCACCATACTTGCTCCGGACACTGCGAGAGGGCTGTACAAGCAATGATCACACGCACGGCACAGCGGACACACCAGGAACCGCGGTGTTGGCCGTCGAATGGCGCTAGCTACGCAGCATTTGTGCACCGCCGCCGTCAGTGTCAGCCAGTTTGCCGTGGCATACGGAGCTCCATCGCAGTCTTTAACACTGGTAGCATGCCGCGACAGCGTGGACGTGAACCGTATGTGCAGTTGACGGACTTTGAGCGAGGGCGTATAGTGGGCATGCGGGAGGCCGGGTGGACGTACCGCCGAATTGCTCAACACGTGGGGCGTGAGGTCTCCACAGTACATCGATGTTGTCGCCAGTGGTCGGCGGAAGGTGCACGTGCCCGTCGACCTGGGACCGGACCGCAGCGACGCACGGATGCACGCCAAGACCGAAGGATCCTACGCAGTGCCGTAGGGGACCGCACCGCCACTTCCCAGCAAATTAGGGACACTGTTGCTCCTGGGGTATCGGCGAGGACCATTCGCAACCGTCTCCATGAAGCTGGGCTACGGTCCCACACACCGTTAGGCCGTCTTCCGCTCACGCCCCAACATCGTGCAGCCCGCCTCCAGTGGTGTCGCGACAGGCGTGAATGGAGGGACAAATGGAGACGTGTCGTCTTCAGCATTGAGAGTCGCTTCTGCCTTGGTGCCAATGATGGTCGTATGCGTGTTTGGCGCCGTGCAGGTGAGCGCCACAATCAGGACTGCATACGACCGAGGCACACAGGGCCAACACCCGGCATCATGGTGTGGGGAGCGATCTCCTACACTGGCCGTACACCTCTGGTGATCGTCGAGGGGACACTGAATAGTGCACGGTACATCCAAACCGTCATCGCACCCATCGTTCTACCATTCCTAGACCGGCAAGGGAACTTGCTGTTCCAACAGGACAATGCACGTCCGCATGTATCCCGTGCCACCCAACGTGCTCTAGAAAGTGTAAGTCAACTACCCTGCCCAGCAAGATCTCCGGATCTGTCACCCATTGAGCATGTTTGGGACTGGATGAAGCGTCGTCTCACGCGGTCTGCACGTCCAGCACGAACGCTGGTCCAACTGAGGCGCCAGGTGGAAATAGCATGGTAAGCCGTTCCACAGGACTACATCCAGCATCTCTACAATCGTCTCCATGGGAGAATAGCAGCCTGCATTGCTGCAAAAGGTGGATGTACACTGTACTAGTGCCGACATTGTGCATGCTGTGTTGCCTGTGTCTATGTGCCTGTGGTTCTGTCAGTGTGATCATGTGATGTATCTGACCCCAGGAATGTGTCAATAAAGTTTCCCCTTCCTGGGACAATGAATTCACGGTGTTCTTATTTCAGTTTCCAGGAGTGTAGATTAGGAAATGATACACTTATAGTAGTAAAGGAGTTTTGCTATTTGGGGAACTGATGATGGTCGAAGTAGAGAGGTTATAAAATGTATACTGGCAATGGCAAGGAAAGTGTTTCTGAAGAAGAGAAATTTGTTAACATCGAGTTTAGATTTAAGTGTCAGGACGACGTTTATGAAAGTATTTGTATAGAGTGTAGCCATGTATGGAAGTGAAACATGGACGATAAATAGTTTGGACAAGAAGAGAATAGAAGCTTTTGAAATGTGGTGCTACAGAAGAATGCTGATGATTAGATGGGTAGATCACATAACTAATGAGGAAGTATTGAATAGGATTGGGGAGAAGAGAAGTTTGTGTCACAACTTGACCAGAAGAAGGGATCGGTTGGTAGGACATGTTCTGAGGCATCAAGGGATCACCAATTTAGTATTGGAGAGCAGCTTGGAGGGTAAAAATCGTAGAGGGAGACCAAGAGATGAATGCACCAAGCAGATTCAGAAGGATGTAGGTTGAAGTAGGTACTGGGAGATGAAGAAGCTTGCACAGGATAGAGTAGCATGGAGAGCTGCATCAAACCAGTCTCAGGACTGAAGACCACAACAACAACAACAACAACAACCAGTTAGCCCATAATTTAAAAAGGTAACATATACAACATAGACTTACGAGTGTATCATCGTGGGAACTCAGAGATACACTACTGCCACATTTGAACACTCGGTGCTTAAATGGAGGTGGGCTATAGGAAGGGCCTGTAGAGGGCACGGAAGACGGACAAGGAGAAGACAATCATAATGACATAATTATAAACTTTAAAAGGAAATAAAATGAAGTACAAAAGTACATGGCATTTAAATGATTTACATAGACGTAGATAGTAGTACCTCTATATAAGAGAAAAAAATGAATTCGGCTCATTTGCGGCTCTAATTTATTACGTGTGTATTTAATTCATTTCTGTAGTTTGCTTTTTCCTTGCGTCACAGATTACACTCTCCGCTTTTTTGTTAGTTGGTATGCAATGGCTGTGTTTCATTACGCAATAAGTACATCTATGCTAACTGTAATGTAGAGTGTACGCTATAAAAACATTTGATTCACACTTCAACGTTTAATTGGAAGAATCTCATACAACACATAATAATAAGATAGAATTAGTAACTACGGTGCTAGCTTGAACTAACAATTGTAAGCAAGAGATGTGTATTTGACCAGTCAGTTGTAAGTAGGCAGAGCTAAGCAGTGGGCGTGCGAGCGTAGTGTGTCATTGTTGTTGCGTCACAAGTCACAATGGAGCAACAACTCTAATCGAGTATTCAGGACATTCTCCAGAATGTTTTGAAAAAGCGAAAACTGTTTGAAAAGTTCGTCCCGCACACATTGGCTCCCGAAAGAAAGCAACGATGCACGGTCAGATGCCACAACTTAATTGGAATGCACGTCATTGACAACTCTTTTCTGAAAAAAAAAAAGAAATCGTCAGAGGTGGTGAGCCTTGCTGTTATTAATCCTAATCTAGGGCAGGACGGGAGACTGCAGTAATTCACATGACAGGTTTGTGAATCCAGTCTCGTATCTTTTTGAACTGACACGGTATAACTAACGGCCCACCCCGGCTACGGATGGCTGCACTTATTATCTAGCGCTGCACAACTTACGTGGCGTAGTGGTAATAAATTGTATACACAAACCTTCCTAGTGAATCAGTGTATCTATTAGTGAAAACTGTTTCAAAACCATTTTTGTAGTTCGTGAGATTAGCCTTTACATACATACAGAAGAATTCAGCAGCATGGGGGGGAGGGGTTAAGTTACATATACGGATGGATATCCAATGTACGGGGTTGTGCTCGAAAGCAACGCCTCCGAGTATTTTACGTGAAAACTCTAGAAGCCTTTTAAATAAAACAAGCTTTGTAAGCATTCTACATCTTTATTCTTCATATCAAAATATCTGCAGCTCTCTGCTGCTTGAATGTTCGAACTATAGCGTCTAACATGGGGATGCGTAACTCAACTGGGTCGTGGCTTGAGAAACAGATAATAAGTTCCAAATTCGAAGAGGAGTTCCACCACACTTGTAGCCTCCTCTCCTTCCATGACAATACCAGAACACACACGAGCCTGCGAAATGTGCAACAATCCGACGCCTTGGGTTCACTGTTAGCGATTAGGCTCGAAACAGTCCCGACTTGGGTCCTTTAGATGTCCATCCGTTTCCAAAACTTAAACAACGTCTTCGAGCAATCACTTTGAGAGTGATGAAGAGATGGAAGCAGAGGTGAGGTTTGTAACGACACTGTTATGTCATGACATTAATATACACTTAAAGTCATTCACTTGGGAAATGTTGAAGCACAGCGTAATTTTTGTTTGTGAGTTTATTAATTTTAGTTTATTATCCGTCTGGGATATCTACATCTACAGCCATACTCCGCAAGCCACCTGTCGGTGTGTGGCGGAGGGTACCCTGAGTACCTCTATCGGTTCTCCCTTCTATTCCAGTCTCGTATTGTACGTGGAAAGAAGGATTGTCGGTATGCTTCTGTGTGGGCTCTGATCTCTCTGATTTTATCCTCATGGTCTCTTCGCGAGATATACGTAGGAGGGAGCAATATACTGCTTGACTCTGCGGTGAAGGTATGTTCTCGAAACTTTAACAAAAGCCCGTACCGAGCTACTGAGCGTCTCTCCTGCAGAGTCTTCCACTGGAGTTTATCTATCATCTCCGTAACGCTTTCGCGATTACTAAATGGTCGTGTAACGAAGCGCGCTGCTCTCCGTTGGATCTTCTCTATCTCTTCTATCAACCCTACCTGGTGCGGATCCCACACTGCTGAGCAGTATTCAAGCATTGGGCGAACAAGCGTACTGTAACCTACTTCCTTTGTTGTCGGATTGCGTTTCCTTAGGATTCTTCCAATGAATCTCAGTCTGGCATCTGCTTTACCGACGATCAACTTTATATGATCATTCCATTTTAAATCACTCCTAATGAGTACTGCCAGATAATTTATGGAATTAACTGCTTCCAGTTGCTGACCTGCTATTTTGTAGCTAAATGATAAGGGACCTACCTTTCTATGTATTCGCATTACATTACACTTGTCTACATTGAGATTCAATTGCCATTCCGTGCACCATGCGTCAATTCGCTGCAAATCCTCCTGCATTTCAGTACAATTTTCCATTGTTGCAACCTCTCGATACACCACAGCATCATCTGCAAAAAGCCTCAGTGAACTTCCGATGTCATCCACCAGGTCATTTCGAAGTATATGTCACAATTCTATAACTCTAACCAGTACCGCCATCTGTTAGTGACGTACGAAACTGTTTGCATAAATATTGTCATTCCGTGTGTGCGCTAGTATTTGCGAATAATGTTATTTGTGTAATGAGTTACTGAAAAATTAAGTTACACTGAAATGTACAATGTGTGTTAACAAGAAACCAAGCATGTAAATCGTTTCTTGTACTTGAACGAGAGCTGCATTATTAAGAAGAGACTTTCTTTACCGTAATACTTTGAACTTAGTAGTCTGTGGAAGTCGGTTCGTTGTGGCAATGGCGTGTGCTCTGTGTGCAGCTATGAGTTTTTTGCCATGACCGATGAAACACGTATGGAGGAATATTTATCACGTGGCTATGTGTGAAGAAATCACAAGATAAGCCGCTATGTAATAATTATCGTAACACGGCAAAAAAGAAACGATGAAGAATATCGAAATTATGTATCTGCCACTAATCAGGGACGTCGTAGCAACTATCACCTAAGTGATTGTCACTCGTAAATGGCAGTTCTTACTAACAGTTTGCATCTCTTTCTGAAACTAAACGGTTTAAATGCTGTGCAAACAACTGATTTCTTTAATCAACTGTTTTCTCAACCCTTAATTACAAATTATTTTGGCACTCAAGTGCGAACTTTTATTGCACGCGTGGTGTATCAGCCAGTGCAGTAAATCGTTCAGTTAGTAACTGCACTGATTTATACGCACATGCAGGTACTCATATGGGTGGGTATTTTGATTAGTCCACGAATGCTATTACAATGTGATTTCTTGACAGTATGAATGACTATTCTGGGTCTTAGGCCGTTAAATTATTATGTGATCTAGTGATGGACTTTAACCAGTGCTGCCTCGGAGTAAGGCCTCTTCACTGTCTGTGGAATCGCTCGCTCGTGACACAAGCGGTGATTTGCATAACATACAGAGCGACATAAGTACTGACGATTGTTGTTTCTCTGTCGTGGTGTGAAGTTTTTGAACCTGAATATCAAGGAGAAATTTTTAATTTTTTTAGTTAATACTACTCTGACATTTAGCTATACCAAGTAGATGCTATATTCCTGCTTGTAGAAGCAATTATAATACTCAATAAAGAGTCAGTATATTCCATTTCCCACGTGATGAAAATGCAAGGAGAGAATGGATAAGAGCGGTTTACCGAGACAATTTTACACCTACAGACGATTCTGTGGTAAATAAATATAATTAGTGAATGAATTTATTGCCTTTGTGATTTATAGCATAAGATACTGCCAATTAGTATGTTTTCTATAGGCGCAGTACTATCACTATTACCTCGATGTCCTGGATATTTATCCGCATCTTCAACATCAAGAGAACCTCCTGAGGATCGAAGACAGTGTTTGGAAAATGCTTTATCAGTTCTGCTCTGAAGGAAAGTTTGACAGACATGAAGAACGTACGAAGTCAATAGCATTCCCTTCCCTGAAAAAAATATATGATAAAATTAATACTTGTGATTTGAGTGAATGGATTTTGTTACAAAGAAGACTAGTGCGAATTTTCTTTTAATTAGTTAAGTGTCACTTATGGAAGTTCTGTATCATGTCACAATTAGTGAAAACCTAAGCCTCACTGTTCCTGTAAATTAACTGCAGATTGGCCAGATAGAAAATTTTAAATTTCCAATAACTGTAAATAGTACGACATATTTAACTAATATGCTTAATATTGTGAACTTGAAATTTAGTAATAGAGAAGAACGGAATGCTACTTAGAGTATTTAATTTATATTCACTATTCTGAATAATTTATCTGAAAAGTTGACAGATAAACAAGAAACGATTACATTTTTGAAAGAACAGGTTTCACTGTTACAGTGTAAAAAGAATAGGGCAAGATGTTAATGGGATATTTGAGTGTTATGATCATTTGTTCATTCCATTTCTCCTCACTGTTACGAGTTTTTAAGAAGTGATGCCCAGCCTCGGTACTGTGACTAGAAAAAGTTGTGGATTTTCTTGTAATTCTGTTCTTGAACAAATTTCAACACATTTACTAGGATACATAGCTAAGAAAGTGTCATTTTTAACTGACAAAGACGGAGCTATTGTTCTCTTGATGGATGAAATCCATTTAAACTCTCACATGGATCTCAAAGGGGTGAATATTTTGAGTCAGTCGTGTAGTAGTACCGAATGTGCATCTACAGCCTACATATTCATGGCGCATAGTTTGAATACTCTCTACACTGATATAGCTCGTATTCTGCCTGTCAAAGTCATGCAGGCACCTGCTATTTTTACCTTCCTGAAAGATACTATACTGAAATTGGAGAGCATGTGGTCTGAACTTGTTGGTACTGTATCTGATGATAATGCCAGCAATACGAAAGCTGTTTCATACTTCAGTGATCGACCAGAATCTATACACATCAAAAAAAGTTTGCGTCACCTCAGTTCTGAGAGTTCCGGAACCTGTACAGAAAATTGGAATAGAGATCGATATAAGCATCATTTCCACCCTTTTTATTGCTCATGAAAGCCACACATTGCATGTTGTAACACTGTACAGCGAGACATTGAGAGGTGGTGGTCCAGATTGCTGTACACGCCGGTTCTTCTAAACCCAGTAGCACGTCCTCCTGCATTGTTGCATGCCTGTAATTGTCGTGACGTATTATCCGATAGTTCATCAAGGCACAGTTGGTCGAGATTGTCCCACCCCTCAACGGTGATTTGGCGTAGATCCCTCAGAGTGGTTAGTGGGTCACGTCGTCCATAAACAGGATTTTTCAACCTATCCTAGGCATTGTCGATAGGGTTCATGTCTGGAGAACATGCTGGCCACTCTAGTCGAGAGATGTAGTTGTCCCGCAGGAAGTCATTCACACGATGCGCACAATGGGGGCGCGAATTGTCGTCCATGAAGACGAATGCCTCGCCAATATGCTGCCGTTACGGCGCCTTCCATGACCAGCAGCGGCCTACGTCGGCCACACATATTACCACCTCGAAACAGCAGGGAACCGCCATCTCGCTGCACTCGCTGGACAGTGTGTCTTAGACGTTCTGCCTCACCGGGTTGCATCCAAACACGTCTCCGACGATTGTCAGGTTGAAGGCATATGCGACTCTCATCGGTGAAGAGAACGTGATGCTAGTCCTGAGCGGTCCATTCGCCATGTTGTTGGGCCCATTTGTACAGCGCTGCATGGTGTCGTGGTCGCAAAGATGGACCTCGCCATAGACGTCGAGAGTGAAGTTGCGCATCATGCGGCGTATTGCGCACAGTTTGAGTCGTAACACGACGTCCTGTGGCTGCACGAAAAGTATTATTCCACATGGTGGCGTTGCTGTCAGCATTCCTCCTAACCGTAATCCGTAGGTAACGGTCATCCACTGCAGTAGTAGCCGTTGGGCGACCTAAGCGAGGCATGTCATCGACATTTACTGTCTCTCTGTATCTCCTCGATGTCCGAAGAACATCGCTGTGGTTCACTCCGAGATGCCTGGACACTTCCCTTGTTGAGAACCCGTCCTGAGAAAAAGTAACAATGCGGACACGATCGAACTGGGGTATGGACCGTCTAGGCATTGTTCAACTACAGACAACACGAGCCGTGTACCTCCTTCCTGGTGGAATGACTGGAAGTGTCTGGCAGTCGGACCCCCTACATCTAATAGGCTCTGCTCATGCATGGTTGTCTAGATCTTCGGGCAGGTTTCGTGACTTCTCTCAACAGTCAGAGGGACTGTGTCTGTGGTACGATATCCACAGTCAACGTCTGGCTTCAGGAGTTCTGGGAACGGGGCTCGCGCCAACTATTTTTGATGTGTGTAAAATTAAATACCCAAACCCTTCTGCGGGTGCTGAATGTAGACCTTCGTATTTGCTGTTTGAATGTGTGCACATACAGAAATGTATGCATAACAGTTGGCTAAATTAGAGAGAAGAGATTATAGAGTTTTCAGATTTTAGCAATGAGGATGATGTTGGTTTTGCATTTTTAATTGGTTTGAAATCTCTTCATTCCCTTGATAAAATAAATTTATTGAAATCTGCCAACAAACTGGGTCTTATATCACAGTACCCATCAACCATTCAAAAGCAGAATATAAAACTTGATCTTAATATTTCTGATCATATAACAGCTATTGCTCTCAAAGAATTAGGCTGTAGACATGATATTGAATACTGAAATGACATCTTAAATTTCGTTGAGATAATTAGCAAGTAGTGGGGTGTAGTTAATGTTCAAACTATGTTAAGAGGTCAGAGGTTATTAAGTAAGTTTCAAGAACCAATAACTAAGAGTTCTAAAAACATGCTAGATTTCCTACATCAGTTTCCAAATTGGTTAATGGTGGAAAATTCTGAGAGCAGGCCTATAATTGATCCTAGCAAATAGGCTCATTTAGCTCTTAGACATACCAATCTTCCCTTGGTGGATCGGACGAGATATTGGCTCAGTGACAAAGAAAGATAATACTTCCTAACATGCAAGTTTCAAACTGATGACTTCGAAAGCAGGTCTGGGAAGTATCATCAGCTAAATGGTGGTAATTATCATGTATCAATAAGACGGATTTTTTTAAACAGACAGTAAATTGAGGGTATAAAGCTACGTGTCATTAATACTAAAGTCACTGAAAATGGGTCATGTTGTGGTTTCAAAGGATGAAATTTTTTTAATGAGATAAATGACCTTTCACAAGCGACATTTTAATTTAGTTATTGATGATGCTGACATAAAGGAGGTAGATGAAGACTTGTGGCCTTCTCCATTTCATAAGTGGCTACTATTCATATCAAGTCATTAAGAAAAATAAATGTAATAATTGTGAAATGTATCTAACAGCAGAACATAAGAATGTGATAGATGACCAAAAACACTTAACTGCTGTTACCAGTAGAGGTGGGCTGCAATCCTAATCAGGATGTTGTAACATGTGTAGCATATGTACATGTTACTGCACAGAAATCGCTTACTGAAAGGGATGAGTTATTTCTTTGGGAAAGAAGCCAAATAAATGTATTGTTTTGTGTAGGTGGTAGCAACGTGCCTGGTGATATATTTGTTGGGCTTGATTGTATTGTACATCACACTGTACATAAAATCATTGACTGTATCCTTGGTCTTACAATCAATACTCTTTTGGATAATTACACCAAAAGAGTCAATGACATTGTAAACACAAATAGTATTTCAACACCTAGAGAAAGAGATAAGTATATTGAAAATTTGCTTCAGTGAGGATGTTTGTATTTTTAACCACAAATAAAAAATAAGTAATTATGTAAATATAAATACTAATTCATTGCTTACTGAATTTCCCAACCTTTCCTCGTTTCACCAAAATAGGCATTTGTACAGATGATTCAAAATCTAACTTTACTTCAAATTAAGTTTAAATGTGATTTTACGATAAAACAGCCAGTGGATCATAAAAATAACAGGACAAAGACTCATTATTTAAAGTACCAGATTTTCCTTTTTATTTTAGATAAGAATTTGATTAAAGTTAAGTTCAGTATAGACTATCAGCTTGAAAGGTCTCGTGTAGTAGTATGACCCCTACCAACGACGTCATGCGGGGAGTGTTGAGACCTTAATTCCCAGGGGCACTGGTTTAACACATCGTTAGCTATTCCATGTCAACCTTCCATCTGTCATAACTCTATTGTTTTATTCTAATTACCGGTTGTCAATAAATGATCAGAAAAGTGGAATAATTTTACCGCACATTCTGCAATTTTGTTACAACTCTGTGTCAGGCAGTCCAGTGTCTTCACGGTCTTAGTTTTCAATAATTTAATATGTTTTCTAGTAAACCCTGACGTCCTCATTATACGTGGTGATCGTATGGACAGGACTGTAACTAACTTTCTATTGGGCATTGAAATCAATAAGTGATAAATTGGAAGTGTTGTACACAATCAGAAAATTTGAACTGGTAGCGAAAATAGTATCTAGCATATACTAATTTGGAAACGAAAGTGTTTTAATTAAACCGAAAATTATAAAGAGGTAAATTACGGAGCAAGTGCGCCTGCACATGTAAAACAGGAACAGGACAATAACGATTTTCACCAAGGGGAACTAAACATGTAAGTGAGGGATCAAAGTCGTAAAGTTAAATGTAAAAATAGAATTGAAAGCTAGTTAAAACAGTGAGATCAGCATACTGATGGAAGTTATGTTGGCGGTAAAATCTCAGGAAAGTAATAAAATAGAAGCACAGAGATAGAAAAAAATAGTAAAAACGACGCACAGGGAATGGAAGTGCAATCAGTAAGTTAGTATCTTTATTAAATAAAAACAGTGAACGAAAGGCCGGATTCGTTAGAGAACAGGGTCGATAGCGATCCTAATGAAAAGTGTGCACAATATAGAAAGACTGATAGAGTCGCTAACACTCGTCACCTTTGATTATTTTGATCTTATTCTTCAAGGACTTTTGTACGACATCTCACGTTGGCTCCAACCGACATGAGCTGTCATATGGAAGTCCGTGGAGATGGTGAAGAATGCTTGTGTGGGATATGTCTGTGATGTACGCTATCTCGTCCATATCACTCCTATGAACAATTGTCTTGGCTGTGTGCTGATAAGTGTTGAGATTATCATACCCTGTGTTTGTTGTATCGTCTTCTCAGTCATTGCCCACGTTCCTATTTATCTTCAACTCTTACACTACTATCTGAACAACACAACAGAAATACTCATTCTTAACAAAGTAAAATGCTCTCTGTACCACTACACAAGGCTACCATGTTCTCTAAACCATTTTTTGTATCAGGAATCTGGCTTTGGAAAAATCTTTCTCAGAGTATTAGAAAAATTAATATCCTTTCAAAGTTCAAGAAGGAGCTGATGGAACACCCTATATGTAGTAGCTATCTCTTCTTGCAACTCACTCTCATCAACCCCCCTTCTCCCATCACTTTTCTCTCCCTTTGTCTACAGAATTCTCTACTAAAATTCTCTTCTTTCCTAGCAGCCATTGTAACTTTCATTTCAATCATTTCCTATTTCATTACCCCTTATACTTCTTCTAAAACCAAACAAGGCTTTAAAAGCAGTAAACTAATCAATATCACGATAAATGCCTCCATTATTTTATTATTATTGTCAGTATTATTGATATTGTTACTATTATTATTATTATTGCAAATTATGACTTCTGTCAATAATACAATTATTATGGTTGAAAAATTTTTAATCTCCCATTATTTTATCATAATTAATAATGTTATCATTATTATTGCCAATTATTACTGTATTAATAATGCAAATTCTCGTTATTGTGACTGTTATGTAATATTTTTGTATGAGTGTTTCGTGGTGAGATGTAAGAGGATGCCTTAGGCCTCTAATCTAGTCAGGATAGAAAAGCAATTAATACTTTTTGTTAATAAATTTTTATGGTGGAGTATATAGAATTCCATTAGGCAGCGTACTCTGTGACCAACATTTTTCTAAAAACTTTAATAGTTCTTCCAGGGTAATACATCGTACAACAACTTCAGTCACCCAACTTCATACATTTCCTGTAAGGCTCTGTTCTGCAATTCATATTTTGTCAGTTTCGGTATCTGCCTCTGGAATCATCTTCCTATATGAATCCATGAAAATTACTGGATGAAAGGTTTCCTTAAGATCAATTTTTGCTGTATCGATTCCTGTATTCCCAAAACATGCTCCTGTAAACGGAATAATATTTTTCACCTGATGACACTTCTCTAACATTTCTACTTTCTCTGACGTTTATGAAGTAATGGTTTTTGATATCTCCAGTTCTTGTCTGTCCAGTTCGGAAAGTTTCTTGTTGATGGAAACGTCCAATGATTTAGTTCTTACATCAGCATCTGTTCTAACTTCAGGGCCCTTAGTATCAATTTCATTATATCACGTTCTAGGTAATTGTTTATTAAGGGTACCTTTTTGATTGCCAGTACTTCTGAAGAGCTCTCTGCGTCTGTGAGTGGTGACTGTAGCATTATGTAAAAGCTGAATGTAAATATGTTTTTTTGTGCTGGACTGGGTGATTTGAATTATTCCCACTAATTGCACCTGAGTATTTAGGCTTCCTGTTAACTTTAAAAATATGTCTCTCATTTGTTCTACTAATTGACAAGTCGAGAACATTGATGCTACTATCAATGTCAGGTTCAACTGTGAACTTAATATTTGGATGCATTTGGTTTAGTTCATCTGTTACTTCATTAAATCTCACTTGGTTCTTTTAATGATACTTTGCGCACCATAAATTGTGAAGCCCCAAGTCATATACACAAGTTCAAGTCATATACGCAGTTTATCATTGTAATACTTGTGTTACAGTGTTAAACGTTTAACCCTAGTACACTAAAGGTGCGAAAATGTTGCTTTGCTACTAAACCATCGTAAATATTACAACTCCGCATGTTATTCAAAGGAACGCATAATGTATAGGTTATACATTAGTAAATTACAATTATTTGATCTCCAATGGTATGTTAATACCAAATTAGGCATAAAATGTCCTATTTTGTAGCCTACAGCATTCGTAAATTTTATGACGATTTATTAATCTAGGATGAATATAAAATTACAACGTGTAGAGTACAAAAGTATTTTAAATTTTGAAATTCGGTCAGTAATTAGATTAAATATTAAAAAGGGAATTTTTGTCGTCCCTGGAAGAATGTGCAGCATGAAACACGAACTCAGTAAGTTGTTTCATTACGTAGATAACTTTCACAACAGTGAATGTCGTGACTTTATATCTTCGACTAGTTTCATGTTTTGAGACTGTGCGGAAAACTATTTTCCGCAGATTTTCTTATTGAAATCCTTAAGGGTTTTTACCTAAATCAAAGATTATTAACGTACTACATCTTTATTCTCTCATGTCCACATATTTATTTCTCAACATAGTCTCTCAGATAACGACAACATTTCTCCCCAATGATAGATTGTCACTGCAGAATATCTGACTTTGTTGGCGTAGCCACAACCTCACGTCTGCTATCCATCTAAACCTCTCCTGGCTATATAAATGAAATCAGGCCTTGAGTGTGGTAATATTTGCCGTCACCGACGTGAGGGCAGCGTGGCACGTCTTCTGTCTCCGAAGCTCTCGATCAACACTACTGAAATTTTACTTTCACAGACAGACCTCGTCTCACAACAATACTTCGAATCACGCTCGCATGTTTCGCCCTCACATTGTTACTATCGATATCTGAGTGCTCATTTATTTCCATAAATAACCACAGAATTTTACGCAATGCAAATAATAGCCTCAATTTGGCTATATTGTTTTCGACACTCATCGTAATATTTAATCAATGTAATGGAGAGTTCTGAGACACTCCCTACAGCATGTCTCTGCCTGCTGATGGCATGGTGTTCAGCTGTTTTGGTGTCGCTGACCCTTTGTGGCGACACTCCATTGACGCTCTCTTCATTTCAGGGCCAAAGTACTGAACCCAGCTTTCGTCACCTGCGACAATGTTGTTAAGGAACCTCCCATCTTCACTGTCGCAGCTATTGACGGAGGTCCAATCTCCACTGTACCATATCAGATGTGAGCATTCAAGGCACTCAACATGCATACAGTTTTCTGTAGTGCGTCTCACAGGTCGCCTTAAGCTGTCTTCCACTTCAAGCTTTGTCACACACGCTGAGGTCTGCACACTGTTTTCTTCATTACGAACAAGAGCAACCGTTCGTCGCACGTTACTGATGTCGATGCAATCATCACTGTACACATCTTTCACTCTTCTACGGACTTCATTTGCAGGCACGTTTTTAAGCTTAGAAACTCGAATACATCACGCTCTTCCTCACGTACCGACATAGTTAAGTCACACACCGAAAGTTACATGATACAGTTCGGAGCCCTTTAGTGGCATAGGGTTGCAGCTTGCCTCAGCGAAGTCGGAGAGTCAATAGAATAATAGATATGACATATAATACCTGAAACGATATAGAGAATACAATAAAAAATTCCCGAACATACCCTCGCATATTCGTTACTGTTCACGTTTTTCCATGTCTGCCCAAATCGCTTTACACGATTCGCGAAAGTGTTCCTTGATTCAGTACACGAGCGATATTCTCTGTCCGATTATGTACTTGGTCTCTGATGACGTCGTCGTGAGCGGGATGGCGAACCCTCACCTTCTTCAATCACCTGTTGCTGTCTATTCTAATGTAACCACAAACTGTGCGATCCGGCCGGAAAGAGGACAGGTAAACAAAACGGGTCGGGTGCCGCGAGGTGTAGCCGCTGCTCGGTGAGCAGGCGGCGGGTAGTGTAGGCGGAGAGACCGTGGCCAGTAAGTCTGGCCGCTGTCCTCAGGCGCCGACTCGGGGCGCTGAGGGCTTACCTCGCTGCGACGGCACCTCCCTCAGCGTCGGCGGCCACGCTCTAATGGCCGCAGAGCCCTGTGCCTCAGCAGCGCTAGTAACGCCCTGCTCGAAAAGTTCCCCACAGACGAAAATCAAGAACTGTTGCCACAGTTCAATAGCCACAAACCCTGTAGCACTTCGCTTCCAAAAGCAGTGTGACAGACTGCAGCTGCCATCCTATCCACAAAAAGATACAACTTGAATAGTTACAGTAATACGAACTTTCCGCTTGATGTCGGCTTTCACCAGTTTTTCCATTTTTCTGTAAAGAATTCGTCCTAGTTCTTTGCAGCCATGACATGTTAAACTGCTAGTTCGTTAATATCCATACTCGTCAACCCCTGCTTTCTTTGAAATTTGTATTATTGAATTCTTATTGAAGTCTGAAGGTATATCACTTACCGCATACATCTTGCACACCGGATGGAAGAATTCTACCACGGCTGGCTCTCGCAGGGTCAGCAGTAGTTCTGACAGTATGCCGTCTGCTCCTTGGGCCTTGTTTCAAGTTACGTAGGTGTGTCGGTATCTATCAAATTGTTCTAGCAGTATCATATCTCCCATCTCACCTTCATCTACGTTCTCTTCCACTTCTATAATATTTCTTTCAAGTTCAGCTACCTTGTATACACCCTCTGGGCCAAATATATCACGAAACAAGCATCAAACTAAAAAACTACAAAGAACGAAAGTCGTCTAGCTTCAAGGGGGAAACCAACTGGCGCTATGGTTGGCCTGCTAGATGGTGCTGCCATAGGTCAAACGGATATCAATTGCGTTTTTTATATAGGAACCCCCATTTTTTATTACATATTCGTGTAGTACGTAAAGTAATATGAATGTTTTAGTTGGACCACTTTTTTTGCATGGCGCTGTAATAGTCACGAACATATGGCTCACAATTTTAGATGAACAGTTGGTAACAGGTAGGTTTTTTAAATTAAAATACAGAACGTAGGTACGTTTGAGCATTTTATTTCGGTTGTTCCAATGTGATACATGTACCTTTGCGAACTTATCGTTTCTGAGAACGAATGCTGTTACAGCGTGATTACCTGTAAATACCATCTAGAGGGCCAACCATAGCGCCATCTGGTTTCCCCCTTCAAGCTAGACAAGTTTCGTTCTTTGTAGTTTTTTCGTTTGACGCTTATTTCGTGAGATGTTTGGCACGGTCACGATCAATGGACCACCCTGTATACACCTTCCACATTTCAGCTTCCCCTTCTTTGCTCAGGACTGGTTTTCCTTCAGATATCTTGATATTCATACAGTTGCTTCTCATTTCTCCAGAGACCTCTTTAATTTTCCTATAGGTGGTATATATCATGCCCTTAGTGATACATGCTTCTAAGTCCGCTCCATTATTTCTCCATTACAGTATATAATCTCTGTGAATTGCCGTCTACCCTTTAAATATGTTTCTAGCAATTGCATTATGTTTTTTGCAGCGAAAATCGGTTCCGTATTAACGCATTCAATACCTACCAAGTTTCACTGCTATACAATAACTACGGTCCATGCCGGACCTCAGTGAACACCTGTACTTCAATTATAACCACCCAATAATTGCACTGGCAGAAGATACTAACAGTACAGTTGATTCCGATGTGAAAGGCACTTCGCTGTGGTTGCCATCCGAGATGTGCTCATATCAGGATGTGGCAGAACATTGTTTGATGGACGACAAGTCGGAGGGTAATACTGCAGAAACTAGTTGCTTGTACCAAGGGAGGTAGAGGTAACCACAGTGAAGGCTGTAAGTAGGCTGTTTAGGATCTTATATTGGTAACGCCGCCACCACGTAGCGCTCTGTATGAAAATCACTGGCTGTGTTGTGTGCAGTCTGTGGCTGGTTGGTATTGTTGTGATACTCGCCATTGTAGCGTTGGGCAGGTGGATGTGAACTGCGCGTAGCGTTGCGCAGTTGGAGGTGAGGGAGAGAAATGGCGGAGTTTTGAAATTTTGTAAGACTGGATGTCATGAACTGATATATATATATTATGACTATTAAGGTAAATGCATTGTTTGTTCTCTATGAAAATCTTTCATTTGCTAACTAATCCCTATCAGTAGTTAGGGCCTTCTGTAGTTTGAATCTTTTATTCAGCTGGCAGCAGTGGCGCTCGCTGAATTGCAGTAGTTCGAGTAACGAAGATTTTTGTGAGGTAAGTGATTTGTGAAAGGTATAGGGCCATTCTTTTGTAGGGATTATTGAAAGTCAGATTGCGTTGCGCTAAAAAAATAGAGTGTGTCAGTTTAAGCACAGTCACGTATAATTGTTGTAAGAGGACGTTTCAAGGCGTCCTGAGCGAAAGGCATTTGAACGTCCCCGTCACCCTGTGTGCGTCCATGTGATGCTTACACCTTCTGTGTTGGAGAGAGGACTAGAAAATCTACAACTCCAGAGATAGAAGAGGAGACTTTGGATTCCAGGCACGCGACTCCTTCATCATCACAGGAATATTAGCGTTATAAGTGAATGTTCCTCATACGACTATTTGGAAACTGTACCCGTTTCATTTGAAATGTTTGCAAGTTCTGACACCATCAATTAGTTACGTGTTCCGTAGATCATTTGAACCGTTGTTCTATCCGGGAAGATTACAACAATGCTGACATATTAGGTGCTTTCCAGGATGGTTTCAGAAGAGGTCGAAGTACCACGTCAGCAGCACGTAAATGAAAAATGTCAAGCAATAGGAGTATTCGTGGACCTCTGAAGGGCCACCAGGTGTACATCTGGCACCGAACGCTGTATAAAGGTATGTCGTGCACGCTGTTATTTCCCAAGCCATAACGTGACTGAACAGCACGGCTATCGAGAAGACACGGCATGTGCTCTTAGTGAAACTGCTTTATGTGAACGGCAGCAATTACAGTGCTGCATTGAGAGAGTACCGCCGACTGGAAGGTCTGAAGACAGACTCGATGTACACTACTGGCCATTAAAATTGCTACACCAAGAAGAAATTCATATGATAAACGGGTATTCATTGGACAAATATACTAGAACTGGCATGTGACTACATTTTCACGCAATTTGGGTGGATATATCCTGAGAAATCAGTACCCAGAACAACCACCTCTGGCCGTAATAATGGCCTTGATACGCCTGGGCATTGAGTCAAACAGAGCTTGGATGGCGTGTACAGGTACAGCTGCCCATGTAGTTTCAACAAGATACCACAGTTCATCAAGAGTAGTGACCAGACGTTTTCAATTGGTGAGAGATCTGGAGAATGTGCTGGTGAGGGCAGCAGTCGAATATTTTCTGTATCCATAAAGGCCCGTACAGGACCAGGAACATGCAGTCGTGCATTATCCTGCTGAAATGTAGGGTATCGCAGGGATCGACTGAAGGGTAGAGCCACGGGTCGTAACACATCTGAAATGTTACGTCCACTGTTCAATGTGCTGTCAGTGCGAACAAGAAGTGACCGGGACGTGTAACCAACGGCACCCCATACCATCACGCAGGATGATACGACAGTATGGTGATGACGAATACACGCTTCCAATGTCCGTTCACCGCGATGTCGCCAAACACTGGTACGACCATCATGATGCTGTAAACACAACCTGGATTCATCCGAAGAAATGACGTTTTGCCATTCGTGCACCCAGGTTCGTCGTTGAGTACACGATCGCAGGCGCTCCTGTCTGTGACGCAGCGTCAAGGGTAAGCGCAGCCACGGTCTCCGAGCTGATAGTCCATGCTGCTGCAAACGTCGTCGAACTGTTCGTGAAGATGGTTGTTGCCTTGCAAACGTCCCCATCTGTAGACTCAGGGATCGAGACGTGGCTGCACGATCCGTTACAACCATGAGGATAAGATGCCTGTCATCTCGACTGCTGGTGATACGAGGCCGTTGGGATCCAGCACGGCGTTCCGTATTACCCTCCGGAATCCACAGATTCCATTTTCTGCTAACAGTCATTGGATCTCGACCAACGCGAGCAGCAATGTCGCGATACGATAAACCGCAATCGCGACAGGCTACAATCCGACATTTATCAAAGTCGGGAACGTGATGGTACGTATTTCTCCTCCTTACACGAGTCATCACAACAACGCTTCACCAGGCAACGCCGGTCAGCTGCTGTTTGTGTATGAGAAATCGTTTGGAAGCTTTCCTCATGTAAGAACGCTGTAGGTGAACAAAGTTGTGTGAATGCTCCGAAAAGCCAATCGTTTGCATATCACAGCACCTTCTTCCTGTCGGTTAAATTTCGCGTCTGCAGCACGCCATCTTCGTGGTGTAGCAATTTTAATGGCCAGTTGTGTAATTAAACGGTTTAATGAAGTCGATGATGAAATTAGGAAACAGTGATGAGCTGGTTGTGGCACGTGGAAGAGGAAGAGGAAGGCGTGGCAGCCCGGTGGCAGCTGCTGGCGAGCCGACCGCGCCGCTCGCTCCAGGGACAGTGTCAGTGCTCGCACAGTGTCACCAGACTTGTGCATGCCCTGCTCAACGGTATCAAAGGTTTTGCCGTCTGTTCTTTGCATTCGTAGCCGTACAAGAAACAGACGATACAGCAATTGAAACCCCATGTGCAACAACATTCTAAATTTGCTCTTCGATTTCTGCCAGGAATCGAACTTGACGATATGTGGCCGGCCAATATTCTACAGAGTGACGGGGTATATTTTATACTACAGGGAGCAGTGAATGCATAGAACTGCCGAATCTAGAGTACTGTTAAACCGCGTATTGTGCACGAAGAGCCATGGCACTCGACCATGTGGGTGTGTGGTGCGGATTCTCGAGCACCTTCATTCTCGGTCCGTTCTACTTTGAAGAGATATACCCAGATGGCCTGTCAAGTGAATCGTGATGTCTGCATGCTGTAAAGAAGTTCTTACAGAGCATGTGATTCCTACTTTGGAAGAGCGCAACTGTATGTAAACCACTGTTTTCATGCAAGATGGGGCAACACCTCATGTAGGTCACCGAGAGAGTGATCTGCTTAATGCAATCTTCTCCAGATGTTTACCGAATGCGTCACCTGCAAGATCACCTTATCTGAATGCATGTGACTTTTGGCTCTGGCAGTATCAAAAGAACGCGGTTACCAGCCATACGTTCGGTCTCTGTCTAATGTGAAGGCCAGCATACAGTAACACGTTGCTCAGTTTCCACCAGAACTGCTACGAGTAACTATTGATCACATCGTTTTACGGATGTAACAGCTCGCCGCCGTCTCCGATGCTCATATTAAACAAATTGTGTGAGCGGCGGATAACACAAATAAAATCGACATAATGCCTTTCTCACTTGCGTCACCTTCTCTGCCCATGTACCTTCCTATTCCACTACACATCGAAGCGGTTTCCATACGACTTCCTTGCATTCACAGTGCCAGATTTGAACCTGGTGGGCAAAATTCGAACTAATTTTTTTCCGTCGTTAATCAGTTCCGCACTAAAGCATTAGAATGTTTCCAGTTTCGCTGCCACGCGATAATTACAGCCCACACTGGACGTCTGTGACTAGCTGCCGGCCGCTGTGGCCGAGCGGTTTTAGGCACAGCAGTCTGGAACCGCGCGACCGCTACGGTCGCAGGTTCGAATTCTACTTCGGGCATGGATGTGTGTGATGTCCTTAGGTAATAATAATATTAATGTCGTGTGACGAGGGCCTCCCGTCGGGTAGACCGTTCGCCTGGTGCAAGGACCATCGGCGACTTGCGCGTATACGGGGATGAAATGATGACGATTCTGACAACACAACACCCAGTCCCTGAGCGGAAAAAATCTCCGAATCAGCCGGGAATCTAACCCGGGCTCTTTGGAGTGACATTCTGTAGCGCTGACCACTCCTTTTTTTATGTCATTTTGTTCGCTTTTGTTCGTTGAATCTGCTCGGGGCGGACGTAGTAAGACATCCGTTTAAGTTAGCTGTTGATCGACTAACTCAGTTTGTTTTTACAGAGGGCAGCTAACCCTCTGACCGAACACGCTGATCTACCGTGCACCGTGCACACCACTCAGCTACCGGGGCGCGGACATGTCCTTGGGTTAGTCAGGTTTAAGTAGTTCTAAGTTCTAGGGGACTGATGACCTCGGATGTTGTACCATAGTGCTCAGAGCCATTTGAACCATTTTTGTGACTAGCTGCGCTCTAATTATAAACACGTGGTACCTACAGCGAGAATAACGCTCTGGTGAATGTCACTGTTTTGAAGTATGCAACTTGGAAACTAAACTGTTCCGGGCACATGTTGTGATGAATCTTTTATTCTCTACACATGGCGAAATAGCACCTGGAAGCGCGTCGCCTAATTCTGAAACACTCTGCAGAGGATAATGTGCTTACACTGAGGTGAAAGAATTCACTGGATACCTCTTGATACCGTGTCGAACCTCCTTTAGCCCTGCTTAGTGCCGCGGCTTGATATGGCACGGACTCCACAAGTCGTTGGATGTTCCCTGCAAAAACACTGAGCCATGCTGCCTCTACAGCCGTCCATAGCTGTGGAAGCCTTGCCGGTGCAGGATGGCGAGCACGCACTGGGCTCTCTATGATGTCCCATAAATGTTCGGTGGGATTCAAGGCGGGCGATCTGCGCGGCCAAATCACTCGCTCCAATTGACCATAATGTTCTTCAAACTAATCGCTATCGCGAACAACTGTGGCCCAGTAGCATGACGCATTATCATCTATAAAAACTCTGTCGTTGTTTGGGAACATGAAGTCCATGAAGAGCTGCAAATGGTCTCCAACTAGCCAAACCCAACCATTTCCAATCCACTCCATGTAAACACAGCCCACACCATTATGGAGCCACCACTAGCGTGCACAGTGCCTTGTTGACATCTTGGGTTCAAGGCTTCATGGAGTCTGTGCCACATTCGAACTCTACCATCAGCTCTTACTGACGGAATTCGGTACTCATCTGACCAGGCCGCCGTTTTCCAGTAGTCTAATGTCCAACCGTTGCGATAACAACGGTGAAGTCACTGACGAAAGTGCTACCAAAGCACAGTTACTAAGAAAGATTTTTGAAAATCCTTTACCAAAGAAGACGAAGTAAATCTTCCTGAATTCTAACCAACAACAACTGTCAAGATGAGAAACATAGAAATAGATATCCACGGTGTCGCAAAGCAGCTTAAATCACTTAATAAAAGCAAGGTTTCCAGTCCAGATTATGTACCAGTCAGGTTCCTCTCAGAGTATGTTGGTACAGTAGCTCCATATTTAGCAATTATATACAACCGCTCGCTCACAGAAAGATCGTTCTTGTGAAACACAACTAGCTCTTTATACTCATGAAGTAATGAGTGCTATGGACAGGGGATGTCAAATTGATTCCATATTTTTAGACTTCCAGAAGGCTTTCGACACCGTTCCTCACAAGCGTCTTCTAATCAAACTGTGTGCCTGTAGAATATCGCCTCAGTTGTGCGACTGGATTCGTGATATCCTGTCAGAAAGGTCACAGATCGTAGTAATAGACGGAAAGTCATCGAGTAAAACAGAAATAATATCAGCCGTTCCCCAAGGAAGTGTTATAGGCCCTCTATTGTTCCTGATCTATATTAACGACGTAGGAGACAATCTCAGTTGTTGATGTTGTTGTGGTCTTCAGTCCTGGTTTGATGCAGCTCTCCATGCTACACATCATCATTTAATCATACAGCAAAGCTGCATGCCCTCAGGAAAAATTACGGCTGTAGTTTCCGCTTGCTTTCAGCCGTTCGCAGTACCAGCACAGCAAGGCTGTTTTGGTTAATGTTGCAAGGCCAGATCAGTCAATCATGCAGAGTGTTGCCCTTGCAACTACTGAAAAGGCTGCTGCCCCTCTTCAGGAACCACACGTTTGTCTGGCCTCTCATCAGATACCCCTCCGTTGTGGTTGCACCTACGGTACGGCCATCTGTATCGCTGAGGCACGCAAGACTCCCCACCAACGGCAAGGTCCATGGTTGATGGGGGGGACGATCTCAGTAGCCGTCTCGTATTGTTTGCAGATGATGCTGTCATTTACCGTCTTGTAAAGACATCAGATGATCAAAACAAACTGCAAAACGATTCAGATAAGGTATCTACTGTATATGGTGCGAAAAGTAGCAATTGTCGCTGAATAAGGAAAAGTGTAATGTTATTCACATAAGTACTAAAAGACATCCGCTTAATTTCGATTACGCGTTAAGTCACACAAATCTGAAGGCTGTAAATTCAACTAAATACTTAGGGATTACCATTAAAAATACCCTGCAATGAAACGACCACATTGATAATGTTGTGGGTAGAGCCATTCAAAGACTGCGATTCATTGGCAGAACACTTAAAAGGTGCAACAGGTCTACCAAAGAGACTGCTTACACCACGCCTGTCCACCCTGTTCTGGAGTACTGCTGTGCGGTGTGGAATCCGCATCAGATGAGTCTGACGGATGACATCGAAAAAGTACAAAGAAGGGCAGCTCGTTTTGTATTATCGCGAAGCAGGGTAGATAGTGCCACGTGATACGTGAATTGGGATGGCAATCATTAAAACAAAGGCTTTTCTCCTTGCGACGGGATTTTCTCACGAAATTTCAATCACCAGTTTTCTCATCCGACTGCGAAAACATCCTGTTGGCACCCACCTACATAGGGAGAATTGATCATCACGATAAAATAAGAGAAATCAGGGTTCGCAAAGAAAAATGTAAGTTCTCGTTTTTCGCAAGCGCCGTTCGAGAGTGGAACGGTAGAGAGACAGCTTGAAGGTGGTTCATTGAACCCTCTGCCAGGCACTTTATTGAGAATAGCAGAGTAATCACGTAGATGTAGATGTAGATGTAGACCGACACGGTTACGAACCCAGCAGAGGCGCTGCAGGCGATGTTGTGCTGTTACCAAAGGCACTGTCTTCGGTCGTCTGCTGCCACAGCTCATTAACGACAAATGTCCTAAAGGATGCGTTCGTCGGACGTATCACATCGATTTCTGCTGTTATTTCATGCAGTATTTCTTATTTGTTAGCACTGACAACTCTACGCAAACGCTGCTGCTCTCGGTCGTTATGTAAACGCCGTCGGCCAGTGCTTTGTGCGTGGCGAGAGGTAATGCCTGAAATGTGCTGTTCTTGGCACACTCTTAGCAGTATGGATCTTGGAATACTGAATTCCTTAACGATTTCCAACGTAGAATGCCCCAAGCGCCTAGGTACAACTACCATTCCGCGCTCAAAGCCTGTCAATTCTCGGCGTGCGGCCGTAATCACGTCGGAAACCTTTTCACATGGATGATGTAAGGGTCGCGGTGACTGTGAACAGTGGCTTCCACTGGTGATTGTACTGGATCTTATCACAAGTAAAGTATCCAATGATTTAACCCCCCCCCCCCACCACCACCAAGAAAAGACACACCCAATTCTTACATCAGTAACCTCGGTCTCCGAGGTGCAACTTTGTGTCTCTGTGAGGTACAGCTAGGCCCCACCGTGAGCGGAGGTCGACTTCGCGTGCGCAACACTGAGGTGTATGACTGTTACGCGTACTACACTACTGGGCATTAAAATTGCAGCAGTCGAACATTTTCTGTATCCAGAAAGGCTCGCACAGGACCTGCAATATGCGGTCGTGCATTACCATTCTGAAATGTAGGGCTTCGCAGGTATCGAATAAAGCGTAGACCCACGGGTCGTAACACATCTGAAATGTAACGTCCACTGTTCAAAGTGCCGTCAATGCAAATAAGAGGTGACCGAGACGTGTGACCAATGGCATTCCATACCATCACGCCGGGTGATACGCCAGAATGGCGATGACGAATAAATGTGCGTTCACCGCGCTGTCGCCAAATACGGATGCGACCATCATGATGCTGTAAACAGACCCTGGATTCATCCGAAAAAAATGACGTTTTGCCATTTGTGCGCCCAGGTTCGTCCTTGAGTACACCATCACAGGCGCTCCTGTCTGTGATGCAGCGTCAAGGGTAACCGCAGCCATGGTCTCGGAGCTGATAGTCCATGCTGCTGCAAATGTCGTCGAACTCTTCGTGCAGATGGTTGTTGTCTTGCAAACGTCCCCATCTGTTGACTCAGGGATCGAGACGTGGCTGCACGATTCGTTACAACTATGCGGATAAGATGCCCGTCATCTCGACTGCTAGTGATACGAGGCCATTCGGATCCAGGACGGCGTTCCGTATTACCCTTCTGAAGCCACCGATTGCATATTTTGCTAACATTCATACGATAAACCGCAATCGCGATACGCTACAATCCGACCTTTATCAAAGTCGGAAACGTGATGGTACGCATTTCTCCTCGTCACACGAGGGATCACAACAACGTTTCACCAGCCAACTCCGGTCAACCGCTGTATGTGTATGAGAAATCGTTTGCAAACTTTCCTCATGTCAGCACGTTGTAGGTGTCGCCACCGGCGCCAACGTTGTGTGAATGCTCTAAAAAGCTAATCATTTGCATATCACAGCATCTTCTTCCTGCCGGTTAAATTTCGCATCTGTAGCACGTTATCTTCGTGGTGTAGCAATTTCAATGGCGAGTAGTGCAGAAATGTCAGCTCCGTCAGTGTACTGTTCTTTCATACAGTACCTCGTGTACGCGATACTCCCACCATCTGTGCAAATGCATATCGCCGTCCGATGACTTGTGACAGCCATTGTGAATCAGGTGATCATCACTTACCTTGCCCCACTCCGTCCACTTGTCCTTGACTCTCGTATCTCGTTTTCGGGACGCCGCGGTCATCGGGTATATTCTTCGACTGGCGGCCGCTTTGCATGAAACGTTAGCCGGACGGCAACTGGCCCCGGGCAGAGCGCGGCTTGTAATTCTGCTTGTGCAGCTCGCGGCTGTAAGTAGCTCTGTTGGAGGGCGGCGGCGGTGGGAGTCTAGACAGGCGGCAGGCCGCCGAGTGAGCTCCTCATTAATGACAGGACCGCAGGCCGCAGAACGGTCACGCCAGCCGGCGTCGCGCCGCGCCGCGCCGGCCGCCGTTTCAGCGACGCTGAATGTTTCAGCCGACATCACAAGGTGACAAGCCTGCGGGCCGGTAATTTGTTTCCCACGGAACCGGCGACAGCGCCGTGAATATTTCGTGGCCGCTCGGCCGTTGCGACTCAAATATTTAGCGCCCGCCGAAGAGGTGAACAAATAATGGAAGACTCCGAAGCGACAACGCGACTCATAAATAATTCCCTCCCCCCTCCATCCCCCCCGTCAATGGCACTGCCCCTCGGATCTCTCGCCCACACCCCTACACCGACCACATCAGCTTTCCTACCCGCCTGCCGAGTCGCCGATTGTGAAGAGACTTGTTGTCGACAAGTCGTTCATTCGGCTCTCCCTCGTCAGTCTTTGCTAATCCCTCTCCCGCATTGAAACGTATTTGACAGAGATTACTAGATGGGCCAACAGAGTTTATCTTGCTGCCTTTGCCACTGCAGACTGACCTCTGCATTTTGTGGAGGGCAAGGAAAACTCTAACGAATCTTTAAAACTCTTAACCAAGTTCTGTAAACAAATTCTTTGTCGAACGATGAAGATCCGAACTGTGCTAGGTGTCAGCTCCCCGCAACAAACGCCAGCTCTCTGTCCTCAGCCAATGGCCTTGTTGCAGTGGTAACCCCTGTTCCCGTCAGGTCGCCGAAGGTTGGCTAGCACTCTGATGGCTCAGCGTCCGGGTCTGCTAAGTGCTGTTGGCTAGCGCAGTGCACTCAGCCCTTGTTACGCCAGCTGAAGAGCTACTTGAAGGGGAGGTAGCAGCTCTGGTCACGAAAACTGAGAATGGTGAGGGCTGCGGTGTGCCCCTTCATATCCACAAAAAACCACTCTTATCGTCTGAGGATGGCACGGCGATCGGCCAGCACCACTGGGCTCCCTGAGACCTGTTTGGAGAGAGTTAAGCTCAGTTACTCTGTTCTCAGCATGCCGCCACTGACAGAGATGTGGAATATACACTAACTGATCAAAAGTATCTGGACACCTATTACTGGACATTAATTTAGGGTGTGTCCACATTTCGCTATAATGATGGCTTAAACTGTGCTGGGGACACTTTCAGTGTGGTGTCTGAATGTCTGTGGATGAATGGTAGCACATTTTTCCTCAAAATCCGAAACCAGAGAACGTAGTAATCTTGGATGCCAAGGTCTGCAGCGACGTCGAGCTCCTAACTCATCCCTAACATGTTCCATTGGCTTCAGATCGGGACTCTGGGGCGCCCAGTCCATTTCAGGAATATTGCTGTCCGCAAACAGTTGCCCCATTAATGCACCCTTATCACAGGGTGTATTCTTATGATTACAGAAACAATCGACGCCTCCTAACTGGTCCTGCACTGTGCACAGTACAACACGCTGTAAAAGATGTTCGTATCTTTTCGTGTTTAACGTTTTCTTAAGAAGGGCACCACGGACTAACCACCAAAAACACCGACATGCGGTAGCACTGCCTCCTCCGTGTTACACTACTGTTTTCATACAGCGACGGCAGTTGAAGTTCGCCAGACAGCGTCACCTGCAGTGGCCCATCTCCGCTACCACGATCGCACCGCTGGCTTGAATTATGACGGAGCGCTGAATAGTAATGCCTCCGAACAGCTAATATGAAAACCCTTAAAGCTTCTAAAAAAAAACGAACTTTGTTGACATTCTACATCTTAATGCTTCATGTCAACGCACTTACTTCACAACATGGTCACCCTGGCGGCGAACACATTTCCCCCAGCGAAAAACCAATTTATCGATACGGTCACTGTACGAAGTCTTTTCTTGACGCAACCACAACCTCACCTTTGGTTGAACCGCTTCATTCCTAACGAAATGAAGTCCTTCAATATCTTCATTAAGTTTCCTAAACACGTGAAAATATGATGGGTCCAAGTCGGGAATGAATGCTGGTTGATCGATGGCAACGAACCGACGCCATCGGGTTGTTGCAGATGTCTCGTGTGTCGTCTGCCATTGTGATCCTGAAGGAGAGGGTGCTCCATATGAGGAGGAACTCTTCGAATTCGTGTTTTCAGTTTTCTGGGGGTCTCGCAGAACCTCGCAGTGGTTCCTTTAGGCTTGCATTCCAAATGCACCACACGTTCAACACTGAAGGATCCTGAGAGCGAGAATAGCCTGCTGATTGTATTTTATAGAACTTTCTTGCGGTCGGTAATCCTTTGCATTGCAACTCCATTGAAAATCTCTTGTTTTCCTCCATTACGAACACGAACAACACAACGTCGGACGTTAGTGCTGTAGCTACACTCCTCACTGTTTAGAGCTTGCATTGATCACTGCACTTCAGTTGGGGGTATGCTTTCTGCGCTTAGACCCTGACTTCAGCGTGCTGCTTCTCACACGCCGACACAGTCACGTTACACAAAGCCACGTTACACGCTACAGTTCGGGGCCCTCAGGGGCAGACGGCTGCAACTTGCGCCAGCGAAGCAGGAAATCCGACCGAGTAATACGTAATGCATCAGTCAATACTGAGAACGCCCTGGCTTATAACTGGCGACCAAGACGGGGGGAAGCCTGTAGACCCCCCCCCCCCCCCCCCCCCCCGCCCTCGCGATTCATATATTCTTCTTCACTCTCCTCTCTCATTCCTTGTCGCAAGCCCATATTCTCCTGTAACCTTTCCTTCTACACCTTGCCCTACAACTGCATTCCAGTTCCCCTTGACCATTAGATTTTTATCCCCCTTTACACACTGCTTTACTCTTTCAATATCGTCATACTCTGTCTCTATCTCTTCATTTTCAGCTTGCGAAGTCGGCATGTATACCTGAACTGATGTTGTTGGTGTTCCTTTGCTGTCGATTCTAATAAGAATGACCCTGTCACTGAATTGTTCACAGAAACACACTCTCTGCCTTACCTTCCTATTCATAAGGAATCCTACTCCTGTTACACCATTTTCCGCTGCTGTTGATATTAACCTATACTAACCTGACCAGAAATCCTTGTCTTCTTTCGACTTCACTTCACTGACCCCTACTATATCTAGATTGAGCCTTAGCATTTCGATTTTTAGATTTTCTAGTTTCCCTACCACGTTGAAGCTTCTGACAGTCCACGCCCCGACTCGTAGAATGTTATCCTTCCGTCGATTATTCAATCTTTTTCTCATGATAACCTCCCTCTTGGCAGTTGACTCCCGGAGATCCAAATGGAGACTATTCCGGAATCTTTCGCCAGTGGAGAGATCATCACGACACTTCTTCAATTACAGGGCACATGTCCTGTGGATACACATTACGTGTCTTTAATGCAGTGGTTTCCATTGCTTTCTGCATCCTCGTGCCGTTGATCACTGCTGATTCTCCTACCTTTAGTGGCAGTTTCCCACCGATAGGACAAGAGAGCGCCCTGAACCTCTGTCCTCTCCTCCGCCTTCTTTGACAAGGCCGTTGGCAGAATGAGGGGGACTTCTTATGCCGGAAGTCCACGACCGCTAATGCTGATTATTAATCAAAATTTAAGCAGTGGTGGGATTCGAACCCGGGACCGAAAAGTTCTTATGATGAATCAAAGACGCTACCCCCACTTTTTTTATTTAATGATCTCATTTTGTTCGTTAATTCGTCGTTGTATCTGTTCGGAGTGGACGTCCCTTGACGCTTGTTCAAGGTCATCGTTGATACATTAAATCAGGTTTTTTTTTTATTACAGAGGGCAGCTAATCCTCTAAAATTTCGTACTGCGTCACAACTGAAGTACTGAAATTTATTAATATTGCTTTACCTACCACAATTTTACATCTTTTAAGCGATTTTCCATTGAACGCGATAACCTTCGTCTTATTACTGGATAGGTTGGCGTTATATTTAGAAGTAATGAAACGTCCTCTTAGAAAAATTTATACAAGACTGTGCTTAAACCGACACACAACATTTTTTGGGCAACGCAATCTGACTTTCAAAAATCCCTACAAAAAAATGGCCCTGACTATCATTAACCTATACGTTTCACAAATCGCTTACCGCACAAAAATCTTGGTTACTCGAACTACTGCAATACAGCGAGCGCCACTACTGCCAGCTAAATAAAAGATTCAAACTATGGAAGGCACTAACTACTGACAGAGATAGTTAGCCAAGAAAGATTTTAATAGAGAACAAACAATGTATTTACCTTAATAGTCATAATATATATATATCAGTTCATGACATCAATTCTTACAAATTTCAAAACTCCGCCATCTCTCTCCCCACGTCCACCACTGCTGGCGGCGCACCTCCAACTGCGCAACGCTACGCACTGTTCACATCCAGCTGCCCAACACTACAATGGCGAGTATTACAACAATGCCAACCAGCCACTGACTGCACACGGCACAGCCAGTGATTTTCATACAGAGCGCTACGTGGCGGCGGTGTTACCAATAAAAAAACCTAAACAGCCTACTTACAGTAAACATACTAGAGTGAGAAACGACTGTTTGAAGAGAACCTTCATGTTATTGAGTTATTGTTTGAGTATTTGCTTGTAGTAGTGTGTTATAATACTTCTGGTTGTTGATCTTTATGGCGAAGGTGAGATTTTCCTTTTAAACCCTGTCTAGGTCGTGTATGTAGAAGTTGAACAGAGCTGGAGACGTGCCACATCTTTGTCTAACTCCCTGTGATTTTCTTAAGTGTTTATTACTACCATCTCCACCTTCGATTATAACTTTTGTTTCCCTGTAAAGAGCTCTTACAGAGCCAATTAAATGTTTTGGGAAACCTAATTTTTTCGTAATCTGACAACGTATGTCTCGTATATCTACTGATGGAAATAATCGCAGGGCGAAAAATAATTATAGTAGAGTAACGAAATTTCGGGAATAAATTTGTCTAGGCAACACATTTAACAGATTAACATCGTAAGATCACAGGTTAATGTAAGTGCGAGATAAAGCATTGCACATACCAAGTTCCGGTACATTAATATCCGGTGTAACCGCCAGATTGTTGAATACAAGCATGCAAACATGCATGCATTGTGTTTAACAGGAGGTACTAGTCAGTTTGTGGGATGAAGTTACAGACCTGTTGCCCTTGGTCGCTCAGTACAGGAACGGTTCACGCTGTTTGTAAAGACGCTCGAGTTGTCGTACGATGATGCCCCGTACGTGCTGGACTGAAGGCATATCTGGTGATTGAGCATGGAAAGCAACATATCGACACACTGTAGAGCATGTTGGGTTACAACAGAGGTATGTGGCCGAGCTCGTCCTGTTTGAAAACGTACGCTGAAGTGTTGTTCTTGAATGGCAGCAGGACAGGTCGAATCATCAGACTGACGTACAGTTTTGCATTCGGGGTGCTTGGGATAACAACGAGAGTGTTTCTGCTGTAATACGAAATCACACCCCAGGCCACAACTCCGGGTGTAGTCCACTGTGTCTGGCACGCAGACAGGTTGGTTGCAGGCCCTCAGCCGGTCTCCTTCTAACCAATATACGACCATCACTGGCACCGAGGTAGAACCAGCTTTCATCAGGAAACACATCAGACCTCCACGATGCCCTCCAATGATCTCTCGTTTGACTCCACTGAAGTCAAAAAAGACGGTGGTTTGGTGTCGGTGGAAAGCGTCAGGCACGGAGCTGTCGTTGAAGTAACCGATCCGTTCGATGTGTCACTGTGATGCTAAGTAGAGTTCAAATTGCTGCTGCAGACCCAGTACGATGCCCCAGAGCCATACGCCGATCACGCTGGTCTTCCGTCTCGGCAGTGCCGCGTGGCCGTCCGAAGGCGGCCTCTTTACGACCCCACATTCTCGTGACCATCGCTACCAGCAATCATGTACAGTGGCTACTTTCCTGCTAAGTCTTTCTGCACCATCGACGAAGGAACGTCCAGCTTCTCGTAGCTCTATTACACGAACTCGTTCGAAATCAGTGAGTCGTCACTGGAGTATTTGTCGCGTTAAAGACATTCTTGACTGACATCAACTCACCACGTCGAATCTCAAAGCTACCTAACTCTCACGACCGCTATTTATTTATTTACTCGTCAAGTTTCAAGGTCATGGAACGTGTCAATACATGAAATTACAACATAAACGTAATAACAGATAAAAATAAATGTTCATGAACCTTAAAAAAAGTCAGTCCATAAGTTTAAGTAAACGCTATCAGCAATACAATAAAAACCAGCTTAATTTTTTAAGGACCTCCTCGACAGAATAGAAGGAGTGACCCACGAGGAAACTCTTCAGTTTCGATTTGAAAGCCCGTGGATTACTGCTAAGATTTTTGAATTCGAGTGGCAGCTTATTGAAAATGGATGCTGCAGTATACTGCACATTTTTTGCGCAAGAGTTAAGGAAGTCCAATCCAGATACATGTTTGATTTCTGCCGTGTATTAACCGAGTGAAAGTTGCTTATTCTTGGGAATAAACTAATACTGGTAACAAGAAACGACAATAAGGAATATACGTATTGAGAGGCCAACGTCAAAATACCCAACTCGTGAACAGAGGTCGGCAAGAGGTTCGTGAGCTAACACCATCTATTGCCCGAACCGCCCGTTTCTGAGCCAAAAATATCCTTCTAGAATGGGAAGAGTTACCCCAAAACGTAACACCATTCGACAGTAGCGTGTGTTTAAAGCAAACATGACTTGCGTCCTCAGTAGTGGCGCCACTGGCGCCTCTCGAAATTAGAATAGGCATCACCTCTCAGATGTAGAAGCACGCCTGCCAACTGTCGTTTATGGCGCACAACTCCTTCTTGGCGCTGCCAAAGTACCCGGCCATTATCATATAGCAAATACAAAACGGCAACGACCAGCTACTGTCATCAACCTGATGATATCTGTCTGTAATATAAGCCGAAAAGTTTGTGGTTTTGTTACGACTGAGGCGCTTACATACCCAGAAAGATTTTATTGGGAAAGCAAGCTTTGCACTATTAACGTTTCTGGTCTTACCTCCTCATTTCCTTCCAGTTTTAGGATTCCGTACCTCAACATGTAAAAACGGATCCCTTATAGGACCAATCTGTCACCCGTCTGTGTGTCTGACAGTTAAGAACCATTTTTCGCAGGAACGTGTACACGTATCAAGTTCAAATTTATGTCACTTACTATGGTCTATTTTTCCTTATCGATGCAAACAAAACGCTTTTACGTCAATGTAATCAAAAGTTGCAGCCATTTATCTCACATATTTTGTTACTCGCAAACGCACGCATCAGAAGGTGTAAAGACTTCCTGTTGACGTAGAATCGTTGGCAAGAGTCTAGGCTTCACAGAACAAGTAAGGTGAAAAAAAAATGAAATTTTCTTATTTTGTAGTTATATCATACGAAGAAAAATATTTTTTGTCATTTGTTATCGGACTATCTGTTTGTCGGTCTGTTAAGACCCCTTTTCTCAGGAACGGGTAGACGTATGAAGTTTAAATTTATGTCACATACTACTGTAGCTACGTGTCCTTCGCACCTACTCTCGGAACACGACGGGGAGGAAGAAAAATTGGTGGCGGGTGTTGGGTATTTTGTTTACTGTCCCTTGTGGTGGAAAAAAATTTAAGCTTCTACTTCAATGCAATACAAACGTAAGGCCATCTATGTCAGATATTTTGAAATATTGCCAATAACGAATATATAAAATTAAGAGTGGAGAACCCTCTAAGTTTTATATTGGACAAACAGAAAGGAACGTTAACACACTATTTAAATAACACTTGACAGTAAGTGATAATACCCCATTGATATGGGCTGTACATTTAAAAGACACCAACTACAAAAGACCTAATATATCAACAAACTACTGAAAATATTAATAAGTTACACAAAGCTGAAGTCTTGGACGTGCTGGGAGAACCTGAAATTTACAGACATCTGAAGCACCACTCGAACAGAACTTTAAATGAAAAAAAACGACCTGTACAATGGAAAATTCCTGGACAAATTTTCACCATTTCTACGACGAAGCATTAAGGAATCATTAAACGCATAATATTGCTATAGTCACTAATAAATATAACTGTAATTCGAAAAATCACGGAACCATAAAGCACGGAGGGAAAGGTTCTTATCACATTACTGTGATCGTCCTTATATGACAGATCTTTGAAACAACTAATCGCAATTGACATAATAACAGAACCAGTATTTCCAGCTTATTTATGCAATTTGAATACAGTCATATGTACACCGACGGTGAACGATAATTAGATGTACGTAAGAACAAAGATCTACATTTCTTAATTCACTAGTATATGTAAAACAGGTATTATCTTCCTAGTGTGTGTAAATTAAAAACAGCGTCCTCATGTATAAAAGAGATGTACAACATCTGTTCAAAAGTAACATGATCCTAAAATTACGAAAAAGTGTTTCCAATTTATTTCATGACAATTTTATGCCGTTAGACGAGCGAAGATATACATGGCATAATATACAATTAATGAATCGTCTATAAAGTAATTTATAATCCTCCTATTTTTATCACTGTAAATGGCAACACCTTCACTTCTTCTTTGTTTCTGCTTTACGTCACTGTAGATCATAATATAGGAGTCTATATATTTAGTTTCAGATGTTTTCTTCTTTGTTTCTGTAATTGCTACAAATTACACTTTCTTTTATTTCAAATGTTTAGGTGATTCGACTTCATTAACAGCGATTCTCTTAACGTTCCAAGTGGGAACTTTGCAAACTCTATTAAACCAAACAAAAGGGGTTCGACAAGAATGCTGTACTTTTCCAACACTTTCGTTATCAGCAGATGGAAAATGTTAAACGTAAATGGAGTTATTTTAGGTCATGACACGAGACTAAATGTATTCTTACCCGCTGACGACGTAATTCGGATTACGGAGGATGAACATGATCTTCACATAGAAGTCTATAAGTTGCAGCAGATGGCCTTCGGTTGCAACCTAACACTGTCGGTAGGTAAAACGAAAGTGATGGCATTTCGGAAAAGTCAACCGATAAAATCGAAAATATTCTTGAATAATAAAATCTTGGAAAAAGTAGAACATTTTAAATATCTAGCTTGTGGCATCACTTATGAATGTAACGATGATATGGAAAAAAGTTAAATAAATTTCCTCCCGCATAGAAAAATTAAATTTTCTCTCAGATTTGAAAGCATCGTAAAAAGTTTGCAGAAAAAAGCTAGGAAAGAAACCCAGCTGAAATTTTGTAACACTATAACAGTGCCAAATCTTACTCATGGAAGTGACACGTGGCCAGCAAAAGACAGCAAGAAAGTTGAATACAGGATTAAAAAATGAGGTTTCTAAGAAGAGCTAAAGGGAAGGAAGGGAGTTCGGGTTTAACGTCCCATCGACATGGAGGTCATTAGAGACGGAGCACAACCTTAGATAGTGTCGAGGACGGGGAAGTTAATCGGCCGCCCTCTATGAAAGGAACCATTCAGGCTTTTGCCTAGAACAGTTTAGGGAAATCACCGATAACCTTAATGTAGATGGCCGGAAGCTGGTTTAAACCGTTGTCCCCCGAATGGGAGTCCGATGTGCTAACCACTACACCACCTCCCTCTTTATGCCTTCGAAGAGTGGAAGGATGTTCAATGGAAGATCGGAAAAAGAAATGAACATACGAGGAAAGATTTAGGAATATCTAAGATGAACAAAAAATAAAGGAAAATAAGGGAAAATGGAAGGAACGTGCAGACCTTATATATGGAGAAAGAATCCCAATAAAGGCTCTCAATTATAAATGCATTGGAAGAAAAATGTAGGAAGATCGTACAAGAGATCTAGTACCGTAAGAGGCAGTTTGCCTAATACACGAAGTGAAGAAAAAAAATGAAAAATAATAATTCTAGTATCTTCGGATATGAGTTGTTCTTATGTTAAATTCATTGGCAATACTAATGCGTCCAGTGAAAAATGCTTCCGTTTTAGGTACTTGAAAATGGCTTAAGACAGTAATTGTACAATAGCACATCCAATGAAGAACGTCATCTGAATGCACCACAAAATGTTTTAAAGAATTCATCGCAGATGCGGAGCCTGTCACAATTTAAGGTTATAGTATAATTACATTTTGTAAGACAGTTACAGCCCACCTAATAATTGTATCTGGTACTCGGCTATTCTGTGTGACAAACAAACTGAAAAATATCCGTTTTGATACTTGTATTGCTGGAAACAAGTACTTTCCTCGAATAATGGCACGTGACGCGGCTGTGCCAACTCGTACTGCAGGGTGAACAAGATGTCAGCCGTCAAGCCCGGAAGTTCCACCGGACCACTCACGAGGAGAAGACGGGGAGTGCAACAACCCAATTTTCGAGGAACTGCGCCTTTTGGAAGGGGGGTTAAAATAACCGAACAAGTTTCTCGGCTTATTCGTATGCACTCGACAGCTTCTGAGGAAATAACAGCCAACAATTTCCAATTAATTTATGTGTCATTTAGAGAGCGACAATTACAACAGATGTGGTACCTCAGTTACTAACATCGCTGTTTCACACTTGTGCGTTCTTCATTAGAAATCCAGCTTATGGCTGTTGCTGTGTTCTCCTCGTGAGATACTGCGTGGTGTTGAGCACATTGCACTCCTAAACCCATAGAATCCACCTGTCGTGGAATGACGTCCAACGCGAGCAGAAATATCGCGGGAAGATAAACTGGAATGTCGTCGGGCCGCGGTCCCGCCACTGTCGAATTTCGACACGTGCTGGTCGCCCTTTGTCTTGTTTACACGACGTATTACATCATGTTCTCACAAATAACTAGCATTGAAATGCATTTTATGAATGAAAAACACGATACATGTTGTTTTTTTTCCTTTCGCAGTGCACTGAATGCAGATGGAGTTGTGCGATGGCACTCGTTTTCAGACGTGCTAATGTTGACTGTGTGTTGAAAGTGGCTCAAAGAACACATACTGCTGACGTTATGAGGGGTAGAATACTAGGACGACTGCAGGCTGGTGAAACACAGCAGGTCGTAGCACGGACCCTCGGTGTGATCTCAAGATTATAGCAACATTTCCAGCAGACAGGAAACGTGTCCAGTCGTTACAGTATGGGACGTCCACAGTGTACATCACCACAAGAAGACCGATATCTCACTATCAGTGCCCGCAGACGGCCACGGAGTACTGAAGGCAGCCTTGCTCGGGACCTTACCGCAGCCACTGGAACAGTTGTCTCCAGACACACAGTCTCCTGACGACTGAACAGACATGGTTTATTCGCCCGGAGACCTGCAAGGTGCATTCCACTGACCCCTGGTCACAGGAGAGCCCGTAAAGCCTGGTGTCAATGTAAGACGTGTATATTTCTATTGTCTATTGTCAAACCACAATTTATGAAAGATTTTTATATTTTATTAATAGGATTAAGTAGGAATAATTAACATTTGTCATGTTGGAAATAATTATGGTAGCAGGGAATGTGTGCACGAAAGTAATGTTGGCGGGAGAGACCGCACATTAATGTCATTTTAAAAAGGGCGGGAGAGACCGCGTATGGATACATTTTAAGAAAAGAGCGGCAAAGACAGCGCATTGATACATTTTGTAATGGTAGAAGGGATTGTCTACACCAGAAAACATTATTGGCGCGAGAGACCGCACTTTAGTGTCCATAGGAAGTCAGTAGTAAGCGAGATGTGAAGCGAGTCGGTAGCAGGTCTGAAGCGAGAGGTTGAGAGGAGCGGCTTGCCTGCCAGCCACCAGCTATAATTTACAAGAGATTATAAATGGATGTACAAAGACATCAGCTAACTATTATCATAAGAGGAATTAATATTATTGAATTATTGTTTTTGAGAAATTCAAGACTACTGAAGGTATGTTTGCGCAAAGCTAGTTGTAAGATTATTGTAAAAAGTAAGACCCATTTGAACGTTTGTAAAATCATTTCATTCAGAATATAATTAATTTTAGCCAGCAATATTGCATTACTTATTATAATCCATCCCAAAAACCATCAACGCAAAACTTTGCAAAATTTTATAGTTGTCAAGAAAAAGTTTAACTATGAATTACGTAACTTGGGTCAAATTAATTAAAGAATAACGTCAGCTTTGGTAATAAATACAGCCACTTATTATGACAGCCCACCAGCAGCTAATAGAGTATAGTAAAACAGAGTAAGTATATTCATGTCGCAGTTCGATGTAGCAGTCAGATGACGATACAGTAACAGTAAAAAAGGTAAGGAAGACTTTTGGGTTATTGCAGGTAACGACTGAGGTCCACGACGACGACACATTCTATGTTTCGTCGAAATAATCAGTGAATCACTTTTAATAAGCAGCAATTAAATTTGTAAGCGAAGATTGACAAAGAGGATTAATTTCAAAGGTAAGATTTCATTTGTTATTTTTAAGCAAGAGATAGGAATCCTAAGGGAAGGTTTCATAGGATATTGTAGAAGGGAAGGTTGCGTAACAAAAGAGATATAGAGGACATGGGAAGGTTTCATCAAGAACATAGTACATGATCATTGGAACAGTGGTCCCAGGTTAAATTCACGGACGAGTCCAGCTATTGTCTGAGCAGCGTTTCTCGCCGGTTTTCATTTGGCGTGAACCAAGAACCAGATACCAACCCCATAATGTCCTTGAAAGAGCCGTAATGGAGGTCGTGATTTGATGGTGTGGGGTGGAATTATGATTGGTGCATGTACACCACTGCATGTCTTTGACAGAGGAACTGTAACAGGTCATGTGTATCGGGACGTCATTTTGCACCAGACTGTCCGCCTTTTCAGGGGTGCAGTGGGCCCCACCTTTCTCCTGATGGATGACAACGCACGGCCCCACCGAGCTGCCATCGTGGAGCAGTACCTTGAAACAGAAGATATCAGATGAATCCTGTGGCCTGCATGTTCTCCAGACCTAAACTCCAAAGAGGGCTCCTGGGATGCTCTCGGTCGATGTATCGCTGCACGTCTTCAAACCCCTACGACACTTGAGAAGCTCCGGCAGGTGCTGGTGCTAGAATGGGAGGCTATACCCCCGCAGCTGCTCGACCACCTGATCCAGAATATGCCAACCCGTTGTGTATGTGTCCATGGTGATCATATCCCATACTGATGTCGGACTACACGCGCAGGAAACAGTGGCGTTTTGTATCACATGTGTTTCCGGACGGTTTTCTCAACTTACCGCCAATACCGTGGACTTACATATCTGTGTCGTGTGTGTTCCCTATGTGCCTATGCAATTAGCTCCAGGTTTTTGTAGTGCCACGTTGTGTGGCACCACATTCTGCTATTATTCTTAATTTATGAGCAAGTGTGTAGAATCGTGCTCTCCGAAATATTCCTCTGCTGTACACAGTACACGATGCCGTAAAATGTGTTGATATCCTTCCGCATTCAGCGTCTTCTTAAGCGCGATAAGGAAAACACATCCTAACCAAGAAAACCACCCCTATACTTAACAGCAACTCCTCTTTACTAGAACGAGCGAGGCAGATCTGTGGTTAGCACACTGGACTCACATTCGGAAGAACGGTGTTCAAAACCGCGTCCAGCCGTTCAGATTTAGGTTTCCCGTGCTGTCCTTAAATCGCTCCAGCCATGCTTAACAAACTCCGAGCTTGTGCTCCGCCTCTAATGCCCTCGATGTTGCTTGGGCGTTAAACCCAATCTGTCTTCCTTCTTTTCCTCTATATTTCACTGTTGGCACTACACTCCATGGCAGGTATAGTTTCCCAGGCATTCACCAACGCTAAAACGCTAAACCCTTCCACCTGGTTGCCACAGGACAGAGCGTAAGTCATCACTCCAAATCATTCATTTCCGGTTACCTGCTGTCCAGGGGCGTATGTCTTTACACAACCTCAAACTATGTTTTGCACTGAGTACGGATAGTTGTGGCTTATCTGTTGCTCCACTGATGTATCCAATTCTTTTTCACTCCCTACGTAGCAGCGGCGGCTCGTAGGTATACAAGCTGGGTGTTCACAAATTTTTAATTTCAGATAAATATGAGAGTGTGAAATTAACATAGTCTGCTGTATAACAATTATGCTTATTAGCATATTAATACAACTTCAGCAGATGCCATTAATAATCGTATGCGTAACTTGCCGTGCGGTGTAGCCGCGTGTTCTGAAGCGCCCTGCCACGGTTCGCGCGGCTCCCCCAGTCGGGGGTTCGAGTCCTCCCTCGGGCATGAGTGTGTGTCTTGTCCTTAGCGTAAGTTAGTTTAAGTTAGATTAAGTAGTATGTAAGCCTAGAGACCGATGACTTCAGCACTTTGATCCCACAAGAACTTACCACAAATTTCCATAACGTGTCTGAAAAAAGGAAGAATTTTTCGTCGAATTTTGTTGTTTTGTACATAATTAAGAACAGTTTATGGGAAGAACGAAATAATGTTTAAGCTTTCGCTACTCTTCGTTTCGCATTTATGTGTAAGTGGGAGTTTTCGTGCTTTTTTATTTTTTAGGACAAGTGTATAAAATCCCAAATTCATGTAATAGTTAACGAACTAAATTCTGGGCTGAAGATCAGTCATTTTTACGTTGCATCCACACAACAACTTACGGTTATTATACACTTCTTTGTTAAATTCGCTTGTAGTCATGCTTATTTGATTTCGCCGCTTCTTCAGACAACGGATCCGGTCTATAACGCCTTCTTTCTTTGCGGCTAACTTTTCCTGGTAATTTTCTTTGTGTTATCGTATAATACAGGTTCAACAGAATTCATGTTGACAATCCACAGGAAAGCACAGTAGACAACCAACTGCAGACACGAACTGCCGTTTGCGGAAATGACCCCACCCCCCCTCTCCCCCATATTTAAAGGAATAAAACCAGTGAGATAGCTTCTGTGAATGCTCAGATATATGTACAATGTGTGCCTTTAGTACGGATAAACCTAACCCACCATAAGATACACGGACGTCAGAAGCATGAATAAATGCTACAGTCTCACAGTGGACGATGATGTGCTTTATGGTTTCCAGCCCCTCAAATGGATTAGTCTAGGATAAAATCCAAAACTTAATGTACTATATCTCATTCAGAATCCCACAAAATAGGTTTTTCTGCCAGTATAACTACAACATATATTGACGTCTGGTCTAATTTTACTATATAGTGAATGAATTCGCATATCTGTGAAGTGTGCTACGGCCTAGCGGGATTTATGCAAGCGAACATAGATAAAAGTCTGCTGCAGTGTGTTACCACCTGACATCATTGACGTAAACTTGTAGTTGAGTGGTAAGCGCTAGCGGTGCTGGCAGTTTATCAAATCCCCATCTATGTGGCCCGTAAGGCAATTACGTCACGCCAGTTGCGCATGCGCAGAAGCTCTTTAAAACGAGCAGAAGTGGAGGTGAGCTCGCGACCCCGATGCTAAATTTCACCGAGTCTCGGCGACCAATATGTGGCACAGCGCGAGAGATTTATTGCCGTGCATTTCAGATTACCGCATCAACGTTATGTTTAACAGCGTCCACAGAAAAATAACCAATAAATCGGCAACGTGTCAAAAGTTTAGTGTTCCAGTGCTCTTGTACTTTTTCACAGCAGCCGCCACTAGTAGGTACGGTCATTATGGTAGTGGACTGCCGGTTGCAGTGTGAAATTTAGGAGTGACTCATTCCGCTGAGTTCAGGTGATTTTTATACATCCTCCGTCCGCAATCCAGGACGGTCCCCTTCTGTCAGTGCATGAGACCAGCACGATCTGGTTTATCTGTGGTTGTTCGCCGCTTTTCCTCTCTGCCGTTACTTTGGCAACAGTCGGTCTTGGCAGCTTTAGAAGATCCAAGTACCTCTGATGGATTTGCTACGCAGGAATATCAAACGACTAGTCCGTATTCAAAGTCGCTGAGCTCACCAGAGCGACCCTAGTCTCTGTACTGTACAACTCCTCTCGTAACACTTAGTGGTTCAGTTCCTCATTACGTAGATGTGTCAATGTACTTTTATCAGATACCGTACGTTCTCGGTTACGGAGCGCTTCGAGAATACCTCCTGTTGGCACTGAGTGCGATAGCCGGTCTGCAAGTTACAAACTAGAGAGATTAATACTGGCACCTTCCACTCTAAAGAAGCGTTGTGGGACTTAAAACCGTCGGCACATGGACCGTGCTTCCGAAAATCGAGCACTGAGCGTGCTGAGTTCCTGACGTCACGGCGTGCAAAATGCCCGTTACGCAGTATTTCTAAACGTGCAGAGCAATATCTAGCAAAGTCAGATGTTCTGGACGTACGTTTGAACGCTGAACAATGAGATGACAGAACGCCAGCCACGTCACACGCAGGCCATATCCTTTCAGTACAGAGTCGTGAGGCGACACGTCAGCGTTCAGTTGAAGCTCATCTGTATATATGTCACTTCTGATATCCAGAAAATTGAGTATCTCATTAAAACCAATCGTTAAATGTATGATTCTTGCAATAACACGACGAGAAAGATCATGCTCGTGGTCAAATAATTATTGGAACTTAAGTACGAGGGTTATTCGGAGAGTAAGGTTCAAATGGCTCTGAGCACTATGGGACTTAAAATCTGAGGCCATCAGTCCCCACAATGCAGCACGTAGTTGTCTCTTCTCAGTTTCATTTCTGCTCACGTGAACCGCTGGCTATGAAGACAACATTTTGGCACAGACAACGAGCTGTACGCCAGCATAGAGAATTGGCGGAAAGCACTGGCGGCTGGAAAGTTGGTACAACGCTACGACAAACGTCTAAGTAGGATCGGCGACTATGGAGATAAGTAGCTGGAAGTTGTAGGTAACTGTTGAAAATAAAACAGTTTTGGTTTTGACTGTGGTTTCCATTTCGCTACCTATCGTTCCTTACTTTCCAAATAGTCCTCGCACCATGAGGGTGTGCCGTTTGAAGGCCTACGGCAGATTGAAGAGGACCCATCAAAAATGCATTGTTCTTGGTTCAATTAGTCACGCTTAAATTTCAGTTATAAACGAAGCTACGATGAAAGCTTTCAGAAGATGTAACATGCTAGGTATAGTCTAGGGATTGGTTTAGCACAGTGATCAATTACTTTTCTCCTTCTTTACTAACCTTCGCGTTTGTAATAGGTTCAGATACGTTCTCATTAGTTTAATATAAGTATAAACTATAATATTCGATGTTACGTAAAGATAAGCCCGCTCTTTTTTAAGGAGCGACCTTGTTCGATTGGCTAAGCTTACACTAACTGCAGTAGGATATTTGCCCCTCTCTTCTTTTGAGTATTGTATTTCGTACGTTATAAAATTTCTGCAAATAAATAGGAACAATGCTCAAGTAAGAATGAACGTATGGTTTTACCGAAAAGTGAGAATGATGAAATAATATTTACGTCATTTGGAAAAGTATTGCAAAGCTGTGTCATACTATTAGTAATGGAACTTTTATAAACCGACAATGCCCTTATTGGGTGGACATGGTACTTTACTTTTTGCCTTAAAACATCTTCAAGGATATTGAAGTTTTTATTTACGTATATTACAGACAGTAATACACGTAAATAAAAACTTCAATATCTTTGAAGATGTTATAAAGCAGACAGTAATATACGTAAATAAAAACTTCAATATCCTTAAAGATGTTGTAAGGCAAAAAGTAAAGTACCATGTCCACTCAATACGGGCATTGTCGGTTTATAAAAGTTCCATTACTAATAGTATGACACAGCTTTGCAATAGTTTTTATTTACGTATATTACTGTCTGTAATATACGTATATAAAAACTTCAATATCTTTGAAGATGTTATAAGCCAGACAGTAATAAACATAAATAAAAACTTCAATATCTTTGCAGGTGTTATAAAGCAAAAAGTACAGACAGAAGCTTTTGGCAATGTTGACTGGAATACTCTCTTTCAAATTCTGAAGGTGGCAGGGGAAAAATACAGGGAGTGAAAGGCTATTTACAATTTGTACAGAAACCAGATGGCAGTTATAAGAGTCGAGGGACATGAAAGGGAAGCAGTGGTTGGCAAGGGAGTGAGACAGGGTTGTAGTCTCTCCCCGATGTTATTCAACCTGTATATTGAGCAAGCAGTGAAGAAAACAAAAGAAAAATTCGGAGTAGGTATTAAAAGCCATGGAGAAGAAATAAAAACTTTGAGGTTCACAGATGACATTGTAATTGTGTCAGAGACAGAAAAGGATTTGGAAGAATAGTTGAACGGAATGGATAGTGTCTTGAAAGGAAGGATATAAGATGAACATCAACAAAAGCAAAACGAGGATAATGGAATGTAGTCGAATTAAGTCGGGTGATGCTGAGGGAATTAGATTAGGAAATGAGACACTTAAAGTACTAAAGGAGGTTTTCTATTTGGGGAGGAAAGTAGCTGATGATGGTCGAAGTAGAGAGGATATAAAATGTAGACTGGCAATGGGAAGGAAAGCGTTTCTGAAGAAGAGAAATTTGTTAACATCGAGTATAGATTTAAGTGTCAGGAACCCATTTCAGAAAACATTTGTATGGAGTGTAGCCATGTATGGAAGTGAAACATGGACGATAAATAGTTTGGACAAGAAGAGAATAGAATCTTTTGAAATGTGGTGCTACAGAAGAATGCTGAAGACTAGATGGGTAGATCACATAACTAATGAGGAAGTATTGAATAGGATTGGGGAGAAGAGACGTTTGTGGCACAACCTGACCAGAAGAAGGGATCGGTTGGTAGAACATGTTCTGAGGCATCAAGGGATCACCAATTTAGTATTGCACGGCAGCATGGGGGGTAAAAATCGTAGAGGGAGACCAAGAGCCGAAAACACTAAGCAGATTCAGAAGAATGTGGGTTGCAGTGGGTTCTGGGAGATGAAGAAGCTTGCACAGGATAGAGTAGCATGGAGAGCTTCATCAAACCATCAGGACTGAAGACCACAACAAAAATGTTACAGACAGAAGTACGTGACTAGCATATGAAGTAGAGAGGAAAAGTTTGTTTTAATAGAGCTAAAATAGGAATTTTACGCCAGTCTATTTCGTAAACAGTGTGATTTGCGAGCAAAGATACAGCTGACAACGACCGCCGGAGCGCGCTGCGATGGCGTATACTGCGTTGGCGCTGCGCGGTCTGAGGCACCTTGTCGCTGCCCGTGTGGCTCCCCTCGTCGGAGGTTCGAGTCCTCTCTCTGTGTGTTGTGCCTAGCGTAAGTTAGTTTAAGCTAGATTAAGTAGTGTGTAAGCTTACGGACCGATAAACTCAGCAGTTTGGTCCCATAAGACTTAGTTGTTGTTGTTGTTGTTGTTGTCTTCAGTCCTCAGACTGGTTGATGCAGCTCTCCATGCTACTCTATCCTGTGCAAGCTTCTTCATCTCCTAGTACCTACTGCAGCCCACATCCTTCTGAATCTGCTTAGTGTATTCATCTCTCGGTCTCCCTCTACAATTTTTACCCTCAACGCTGCCCTCCAATGCTAAATTTGTGATCCCTTGCTGCCTCAGAACATGTCCTACCAACCGATCCCTTCTTCTAGTCAGGTTGTGCCTCAAAACTCCTCTTCTCCTCAATTCTGTTCAATAGCTCCTCATTAGTTATGTGATCTATCCATCTAATCTTCAGCATTCTTCTGTAGCACCACATTTCCAAAGCTTCTATTTTCACCTTGTCCAAACTATTACCGTCCATGTTTCATTTCCATACAAATACTTTCAGAAACGACTTCCTGACACTTAAATCAATACTCGATGTTAACAAATTTTGTGTGGAGTGAAACATACACGATAAATAGTTTGGACGAGAAGAGAATAGAAGATTTCGAAATGTGGTGCTACAGGAGAATGCTGAAGATTAGATGGGTAGATCACATAACTAATGAGGAGATATTGAATAGGATTGGGGAGAAGAGGAGCTTGTTGCCACAACTTGAATAGAAGAAGGGATCGGTTGGTAGGACATGTTCTGAGACATCAAGGGATCACCAATTTAGTATTGGAGGGCAGCGTGGAGGGTAAAAATCGTAGAGGGGGACCAAGAGATGAATACACTAAACAGATTCAGAAGGATGTGGGTTGCAGTGGGTTCTGGGAGATGAAGAAGCTTGCACAGGATAGAGTAGCATGGAGAGCTGTATCAAACCAGCCTCAGGACTGAAGACCATAACAACAACATATAAGTGATGTGACAGTGTCAAGCAGCGAAATGCTAATGATGTATTCAAACATTACGGGTTTGTTATTTCTACTCATCCACATTATCTTACTTTTTTCTGCACTTAGAGCTATCTATCATTCATCGCATCAACTGGAAATTTTGTCTAAGTAATCTTATATCCTCCTCCAGTCACTCAACGATCGAGCGAGATGGCGCAGTTGTTAACAGATTGGGCTCGTATTCGGGAGGGCGATGGTTGCAACCCGCGTTCGGCCATCCAAATTTAGGTTTTTTGTGTTTTCCCTAAATCGCTTCATGCAAATGTCGGGATGTTTCCATTGAAATGGCACGGCCGACTTCTTTCCCCATCCTTCCCTAATCCGATGGGACTGATGACCTCGCTGTTTGGTCGTCTCCCTCACAATCAAGCAACCAATCACTCAGCGACGACACCTACCCGTTGATCACGGTGTCATCAGCAAACACCCACAGATTGCTAGTCGCCCTGTCCACCAGACCATTTAGGTGCATAAGAAGTATCAGCGGCCCTATCACACTTTCCAAGGGCACTCGTGACGTTTTTGACGAACACTCACCATCGAGGACAATGCACAGGGTTCTGTTGCTCACGGACTCTTCGAGCCACACAGACGTCTGGGATGCCATTCCATACGTTCGTGCCTTCGCTTACAGCGGAAGTGGAGGATGGTGTCAGACGCTTTTCGGGAATCTAGAAAATCTAGAAATATGGTACCTGCCTGCTACCCTTCATTCGTAGTTTTCAGGATATGATGTGATACAAGGACAAGCTAGGCTTCCACGGGAGATGGATTATAAAACTATGCTGATTAAGCAGCTCCTCATTTGTCCTGAAGAGGCTGGGTGGACCCTGTTCCAGACAACCCCGTCTGAGAAAAATTAGGTAGAGGTACCGACAATTGAACTCACGTCCTCCTGCACTGCAACTATCGACGCCTACCATTCTGCTGTGGAGGCAGTCTCTAACTCACGAGGTTTAACAGCGTCCAACTGGTGCGTGAAGTAAGGCGATATGTTTCGTATTTAAACTGTTTAAATTACAAGCTTTGGTTTAGTACCGCCTGTTTGTGTTATATCTTAGGCGCTGCATCACTCTTCTCTAATTGTTAGTCGAGAATTCTGAAACGTGTGGTGACAGCAGTGCCGTCGAAAACTGCCATTTTTGAATTCCCTGAACCTGCTGTCGAGGTCAGCTCGGATCGCTACGAAATCCTAGTCGGCCATACCTCTCTGGGGAAAGTTTCCGCAAAAGTAGTTGCTCGGGCAAGTTTTGGAGCGAGGGTGTAACAAGCCTCTTGCGGAACAGAGGCAAGTGGCGTGGGGAGGGCCCACCGCGGAGGTTTGCGAAGACATCTGCAGGGCGAGGCGAGGCGAGCGCATTTCCATAATCGCCGGAGCGGCGTCTCCCACACGACTGGTCGCCCCTCTCTGTCCAAACTCCCCCACCCCTACCCTCTCTGGCTCCTTGCGCGCGCACCCAGGGCCATATATCGAGACATCTTAAGGCGATAAGACGCCAAAATGATTTTAAATTTAAAGTTGTCCTCTTGTGAAAGCGGGAGGAAGCGCGCTGGGGAATAAAATATAAGGAGAAAAGGAGGGAGGATAGAGCGAAGAGGGAAAAGGCGAAAAAAGAAGAAGACGAAGAAAAGAAATACATATAAGGCGCGTTCTGCGGAAGAGAAAAGACTCTTACGGTGTCTTCCTCCCCCTACACCTATCCAGACCCTTCCCTCCTCCCACTTGCCGTCTTCTCTCGTCTCCTTATAACTTCTTTCCACCATTTCAGCTCCAATTTCCTTTCAAATTCCTTTTTATTTCTGCTTCATCAAGCAAGAGCTCCGCCGGCAAGCCCTCGGCAGCAGAAAAGATTCCGGCGGCAGCCAGCGTCTTCCCCATTCATTTATTTCCATCTTTTCTCCGCCCTCCTTTTCTTTTCTTTTTCCCCGCGCGACTCCTCCGCGTCGCTTTTCTTCCGGCTGCCCCCCCCCCCCCCCCTGTCCTTCCGCCGTCCCAGACCACTCTCTCCCCGCCCCCACCCCCTCTCCATAATCCCGTGCTGCCCCTGCCCCGGGCGACCGCTCTCCACATTTTTCGCGTCTCAGCAAATTTTTGCGGGCGCCGGGAAACTAGATTAATTCCTGCGGCGTCGCGTGATTTGCATATCTCGCCGCTGGAGTACACCCCTAGCGGTGGGGCGGCCTTGTGCTGAACGGGATGGCGTGGCGTGAAGCGACGCGGGGCGCTCAGTTTGTGCACTGCGTGCAACACATTTGCCGCATGCGCACCTACCGTGGCGCACTTACGTCGCGACAACGTTCTGTGTATCTCGTAGTCTGCAATCTTGTCCCATTGTCTTGGCCCTCATCACTACGTTTCGCCTGATGCGCTTCTCGATTCCTGTTCCTACCCAGATACCCTCTCTGTTGCAGCATAGCAGTTTGTAACACCTCTTGATGGGGATGTAAAGCGCAGGAGGGAATAACAGCTGAGAACGTATAGAAAACTTCGTTGCCTGACTCGCATAGATAACCAGTTTCAGCCAGTTCAATAGCCGGCTTCTGATCCATAATCCCAGAGCTCGCTACGTATTAGTATTCTACACAACGTTAATAGAGTACTAATATGTTGCAACTTTTGAGATTATGTCTCTGAAGACGGCCATCGAACTAGCTGAAACTGGTTATCTAAGTAACAAAATTTGTGACATAGGAAATAAAGATTCCTGGAAATGTGGAAGATAGCCTTCTGCTTCCACTGACGAGGTCGATTAAGAGGAGGTTTACTATATTCGGCCCGAAAAAAGCATGTTTTTTGAGAATTTTTTTCTCAGTATGTGCTATAGATATGAATGTCAAATTTGCCCAAAATGTTTATTGATATTTCCTCTACAAACTGGAATTTTTTCGGCAGGAAATGCCGAAGAGCAAAGGCGGAAGTGCCGTCGGAACGACACAAAATTTCGATGTAGACATCCACGAGCGGTAGGTCACAGGTCAGCCGACTCGTCTGAAATCAAAATTGAGTTGAGGTTAGCGAAGTATATAAGATTGTTTAGGAGTTGTACCTTGCTTCAGTCATTTGGAAACAAAATGCGGCCATTTGAAAAAAAAGTAGGGTTTTTTCATCGTTATTTCGACTTGGTCGGCCAAGTAAAAATATTTATAGTTGATGGATCGGAATTAAACTGCTAGACAATTTCGTTAGCTTCGTCGGAAACAAAGATTCGTGGCAATCGGTTCAGTAGATTTGAAGTCACCACACCGCGCGATAAAAAGAGTCATTTCGAGAAAAACAGGTTTGAAGTTTTGACTACATATAAATGCAATGTTACGCAACTGACGTTCAATTCGCTACTGCGGGTCCATAAACCAGTCCCTCCCCTTGCTCACAGAGGGCGTTCTGCTCTACCTGGGCCACCCTGCGCTGCTACGGAGCCGCTCGCGCGGCCGCTGACAGGCGGGTTCCGGCGGCTCGAATCCGGTGGTCGTCCGAGCGCTTGGCCAGCTGCGTCGAACAGAGTCCCAGGGCGATGACCATCGCTGTCATGGTCTTCAGAATTGCTGAATACCCCTCGCTGGAGCTGCTCACTGCTAGGAAAGTCGTACCAGAATGCAAGTGCTTGTCGCCTAACTTTTAAAAGCGCGCGTTGAAACTTTCATTTGTATTTTGTGTGTTTCTTCACAAGCACCGGTACAACAACTCGTCCGAAAGAAAAAAAACTGGTGCGTGAAAGAGGCCGATTTTAGGCACGTGCATTTTTTGTTCAACCGCGAATAACAAACATTTCCGTTCCGTATTCGGAAAAAAACCGTTTCAGGGGTGGATTCTAAACACTTTTATGGATCCAAAGAATCAGTTTAAAAAAATCGATGTTTTGGACCAAAAGACAGTAAACTTCCCCTTAATCGTAGGAAATTATACAGTAGATTCGTCACCACTCATGGTGAGATTAATTTAATGAAAAACTGAGATACGATAGAGGAAAGACGTACGTGTAAGTCTGCTACTCCCTCCTGCAGTTTTACAGACACAGAAAAACCGAATGCTGCCCGAGCTGACCACGAAGCCCAACGCGACTGACGGCCGCCGTATCATCCTCAGCCCACGTAGTCACTGATGCGGATGTGGGGGTTCGTGTGGTCAGCACACCGCTCTTCCGGTGGAATGTCAGTTTCCGAGACCAGTAGCTTTTGAGTTTGCCTCACGAGGCCTGAATGCACCCCACTTGCCAACAGCACTCCGCAGACCGGATGGTCACCAGTACAAGTGCTGGTCCAGCCCGACAGCGCCTAACTTGGGTGACCTGGCGGCAACCAGTGTTACCACTGCGGCAAGGCCGTTGTCTTTCAGGTGCACAAAAATGTCGAAACATCAAAAACACAACAGATTACCGAGCCTAACACAGCATAGGAAAGCTGTTGGCATTCAAAACCGCTTCTCGTTGTCACGTCTTGGCCAAATACAGGTCTGTCTGGTTTTCACGGCAGTTTTACAGTATACCATCATTCCTACAAAATGCTGGCTGGTTCAGGTATCGATTATGGACGCGAATAGCTGTCACGGAGTCTTCTTGTTGCGCATGACGTCATACGCATCGGTAAGGAGAGGTGGGCTACAGAGTAGTGCAGCAAATTTCGCCTTAGGAAGGATTGACGGAAGCAGACATGATTAGTGGACAATTTAACAGCCGCGCGGGATTAGCCGAGCGGTCTTAGGCATTGCAGTCATGGACTGTGCGGCTGATCCGGGTGGAGGTTCGAGTCCTCTCTCGGGCATTAGTGTGTGTGTTTGTCCTTAGAATAATTTAGGTTAAGTAGTGTGTAAGCTTAGGGACTGCTGACCCTAGAAGTTAAGTCCCATAAGATTTCACACACATTTGAACATTTTTTAAACAATTTAACACGAATAATGCAGCAAGAAACAGTGCCCACCTATTACAATGTCAACTAGGATGAGGCTGACTGTACTGAGCACGAGCGATGGTATCGTAGCGATGAGGCACCAAAGTACAAGTCGGCTGGGCGGCTGGGCGGCTGGGCGGCTGGGCGGCTGCCGCCGGTCCCGTGCTCATAAATCAAGGGTAGTGCTCACACATGGTGAAACATCGCTCTGGTGGGCGGTCTGCGGGTTTAAATCACCTCCGAGCATCACCATGCGGTGCATTTGACCTGCGGTCGTCGCACGGTGGCGCTGGCAGCAGTCCACATACGCAAACGTGTGTTGATGCATGTCAGAGTACGGTGCTGCGAGTAAGTGTGCAAACGTTTCCAGACTGTGTGTTGAAAATGGCTCAAAGAACACATACCGACGACGTTCTTAGGGGTAGGAGACTAGGGCGACTGGAGGCTGGTCAAACTCAGCAGGTCGTAGCACGGGCCCTCCGGGTGATCTCAAGATTATAGCAGCACTTCCAGCAGACAGGAAACGTGTCCAGGCGCTACAGTACGGGACGTCCACATTGAACAACGCCACAAGAAGACCGATGTCTCACCATCAGTGCCCGCAGACGGCCACGGAGTATTGCAGGTAGCCTTGCTCAAGACATTACGGCAGCCAGTGGAACAGATACACAGTCTACAGACGACTGAACAGACATGGTTTACTTACCCGAACACGTGCAAGGTGCATTCCACTGATCCCTGGCCACAGGAGAGCCCGTAAAGCCTGGTGTCAAGAACACAGTACATGGTCATTGAAACAGTGGTCTCACGTTATGTTCACGGACGAGTCCAGGTGTAGTCTGGACAGTGATTCTAGCCGGGTTTTCACCTGGCGTTAACCAGGAACCAGATACCAGCCCCTTAATGTCCTCGAAAGGGACCTGTATGGAGGTCGTGGTTTGATGGTGTGGGGTGGGATTATGATTGGAGCCCGTACACCCCTCCATGTCTTTGACAGAAGAGCTCGAACAGGTCTGGTGTATCAGGACGTCATTTTGCTCCAGTATGTCTGCCTTTTCTGGGGTGCAGTGGGTCTCACCTTCCTCATGACAGATGATAACGCACAGCCCCACCGATCTGCCATCGTCGAGGAGTACCTTGAAACAGAAGATATAAGGTGAATGGAGTGGCCTACCTGTTCTCCAGACGTAAACGCCATCGAGCTCGTCTGGGATGCTCTCGGTCGACATATCGGTGCACGTCATCCAACCCCTAGGAAACTTCAGGAGCTCCGACAGGCACTGATGCAAGAATGGGAGGCTATACGCCGGCAGCTGCTCGACCACCTGATCCACAGTATGCCAACCCATTGTGTGGCCTGTGTACCTCTGCATGGTGATTATATCCCATTCTGATGTCGGGGTACATGCGCACTAAACAGTGGCGTTTTGTAGCACATGTGTTTCGGGACGGTTTTCTCAACTTCTCACCAATACCGTGGAGTTACAGATCCGTTCATGTGTCTTCCCTATGTGCCTATGCTATTAGTGCCAGTTTTGTTAAGTGCCACCATATTCTGCAGTTATCCTTAACTTATCAGCATGAGTGTGTATCGTGTCAGCAGGGGCCGCCCGTAGTACGGAGCGACTGGAGGCATGATTAAGTGGGTGCACACTGTCGGGTCCACCAGATCCTACATGACTGTTACCGGCGTCACAGACAAACTTACTATTCCATTGCTGTGACGCCTGTAGGGTAGTATCGATGTGAGAAACCACTTTTCTCTCCAGAGTACGCCACAAATCCTAGATAACACTGGGATCTGAAAACTCTAGTGGCCAGGGGAGATGAGGCAATTCGTTACAAAACCGGTCCTGGACGCGGCGTGCAGTCTGAACAGAGACCCATCGTCTTAGAATGCGGAATCACCGTAGGGAAAGAAACATTGTACCATGAGATGGAGCTGATCAACCAAAATGGTCACTGCCGGCCGCGGTGGTCACGCGGTTCTAGGCACGCAGTCCGGAATCGTGCGACTGCTACGGTTGCAGGTTCGAATCCTGCCTCGGGCATGGATGTGTGTGATGTCCTTAGGTTAGTTAGGTTTAAGTAGTTCTAAGTTCTAGGGGACTGATGACCACAGCAGTTGAGTCCCATAGTGCTAAGAGCCAAAATGGTCACTTCCAATCTTAAGAGGTTCTTCCATTGCTCCATAATCCAGGTTTAAAGATTCGACAGCACAGTCTCCTGTTATGGACGTTTCCATCATTGAGTGGGTTTGGATTTCCAGCTTGCCCTGCAATTTTGATTCTGACATGGTTTGCGAGTGCACCATTCAGTTTTGTAGTGACTTTTGCAGTTGTCGTCCTCTTAATTTCCCTCAAAATGCTCTACAATGACCGTCATCATTACTCAACAAACTCTTTCGTCCGAGTTGTGACTTAGGGTATAATGTTTTTTCCGTTTCCCTGTACACGATATAACTCATCGATGGTGTGACTCTTGAAACGCCAAACGCTTCAACTACCTCGGTGTGGAAAGCTTCCATCGTACGAGCACCAACAATTTGCCCACGGTCCAATTCACGTAGCTCCGACATTCTGCACTCGCAGTGACACAGAACACTGGTGTGACGACGAGCGGCACTTGTGAAACATACAGGGATTTGCGCAGGCGCTGTTCTTGGTCAAACACAACAGCGAAACTTGCAGGACGGGCCAGCATCTGCACTTACACCGAGGTCAGAAAAATCTTGGGATAGAGTAGCGCACATACACATATGGCGGTAGTATCGCGTATACAAGATATTAAGGGGCAGTGCATTTGTGGAGCTGTCATTTTCACTCAGATGATTACTGTGAAAAGGTATCTGATGTAATTATGGGCGCACGACGGGTATTAGGAGACTTTGTACTTGAAGCTAGACGCATGGCACATTCCATTTCGGCCATCTTTAGGGAATACACATTCCGAGATCCACACTTTCGGGAGTGTGTGAATAATATAAAGTTTCAGGCATTACCTCGCACCACGGACAACGCCCTGGCCGACGGCCTTCACTTAACGACCGAGAGCAGCTTCGTTTACATAGAGTAGTCAATGCTAACAGACAAGGAACACTGCGTGAAATAAACACGGATATCAATATGAGAAGTACGATGAATGTATCCTTTAGGAGAATGTAGCAAAATTTGGCGTTAATGCACTGTGGCAGCAGACATCGACGCGAGTGCCACTGCTAACAGCACGACACAGCCTGCAGCGCCTCTCCTGGGCTCGTGACCATATCGGTTGTGACCTAGGCGTCTAGAAAACTGTGACCTGGTGAGATGAATCCCGATTTCAGTTGGTAAGAACTAATAATGAGCCGAGAATGATATTTTCACTCTGCAGCGGAGTGTGCGCTCATATGAAACTTCCTGGCAGATTAAAACTGAGTGGCGGACCGAGACTCGAGCTCGGGACCTTTGCCTTTCGCGGGCAAGTGCTCTACCAACTGAGCTACCCAAGCACGACTCACGTCCCGTCCTCACAGCTTTACTTCTGCCAGTACCTCGTCTCCTACCTTCCAAATTTTGCAGAAGCTCTCCTGTAGGAGACGAGGTACTGGCAGAAGTAAAGCTGTGAGAACGGGACGTGAGTCGTGTTTGGGTAGCTCAGTTGGTAGAGCACTTGCCCGCGAAAGGCAAAGGTCCCAAGCTCGAGTCTCGGCCCGGCACACAGTTTTAATCTGCCAGGAAGATTCAACTAATAATGAGGTTCGAATGTGGTGCAGACCCCACGAAGCAATGGACCCAAGCTGTTAACAAGGGACTGTGCAAGCTGGTGGTTGAGCCATAATGTTGTGATCTGTGTTTACATGGAATGGACTAAGTACTGTGGCCCAAATGAACCGATCATTGAATAGAAATGTTTATGTTCAGCTACTTGAAGATCATTTGTGTCTATTCAACGATGGAATTTTTATAGATGAGAAGGTGCTGCGTCACTAGGCAGCAATTGTTCGGAATTGGTTTGAAGAATTGCAAGCTTCCTACTTTGTTTTGTAATCGTGACTTTAATGAAAATGGCAAATATAATGTTAATCAGAAAACAGGGAGCTGTTGTGATCTAAATAACAATAGACTTATTCATTCTTAGTATCACAATACAAAAAAGTGGCTAAAGAAAAGTCACACAAACATTTTCATTTCACAAACGCTATCACTAACATGGGATCTATGATGGACAAACTGATCAGTTGGAGATCGACACACGACAGTAACCAGACCACTAATCGTTTTATCTCACTTCATACACGTGAATCCAGGACATGGCACAAAAACGACCACACAATGAAGCATCTGTTCTCTACTATTCCGAAAAGAAAAATATGGTTCCAAAGAAAAGGGTGCTGAGAAGCATACAGGATATGGGAACCGTGCGCCGTAGCAGCGATTACCTCACTCTTCTGCTGGTCAGAGCGGCACAGCACGGAGCGCTCGGCGACTGCAGTCATGGGCGGCAGCAATCTGTCATTAATCGCTGGCTCTGACCACTATGGGACTCAACTTCTGAGGTCATCAGTCCCCTAGAACTTAGAACTACTTAAACCTAACTAACCTAAGGACATCACACACACCCATGCCCGAGGCAGGATTCGAACCTGCGACTGAAGCGGTCGCGCGGTTCCAGACTGTAGCGCCTAGAACCGCTCGGCCACCGCGGCTGGCTATCATTAATGGTGCGCACCCTTAAAATGCAAGTACGCGGTCTCGTGTTCGGCTAATTCGGAACGCAGATACTTCCCTATGAGCCTCTCAAACCCCGGTGGATTCCAGTGTGCAGGTGGACCCGTTTGCTGGTCTGCCAAACCAATTTGACTCTGTCCCAGGACAGGACCACGTCAAATGTTTAGACAGCCGAATCAAGACAAGTAAGTACACCCACGCATCACTCCTTGTGTGCGCGAAGCTAGAAGCAGTACCTCAGACGGTTCAGAAGGTGACTCGCACAGGCTCTAAGTGGCACACTAGCAAAAGACGTGTCTCACTGTTTAGGTACAGACCTGCAGTTCTTTACTAGCAAAGTGCCAGTACACGAGTGTCACATCCCTTTCCTCGCCAGCTCGGTAGCAAATCACATTTACACCTTACACTACTCCCACTTTAGCACAAGCCAATCACGAGATGGAGCGCCGCATTCGAAGATGGGAGACTGCCCCTTGTCGGCATATATTGATTTGATCAATCAGAGACATTAAAGTTAATTGGGAGAAAAGGACAAAACATTCAGCTTTGTGGCCTCTTTCCCACGCATTTACGCCATGTTTTTGCTAGCAACATGCCCTGGATGGAACCACAGCCCTCCAAAAAGAGATCATTATCTCCCCTGTTCTGTCCATTTCGAACTTTCCAAAGAAAGGCCATAAACTTGCTAAAACCCTCGTGCCTTCACAAATATGTTTTGTAACAGAGTCTGGATGTCAGGGCGCCAGTGACCTGTCCAACACAAATTCGCAGAAAGATCACAGTCGTCTTGTCGGTTTCCTGCTGAACAAGGACCCATCCTCCGTTTTATTGCCGGTCTTGAATGCGCTGCCCGTTGCAGCAACGACTTATCGGGGCCATCCAGCAAGTCTGCTGAATGAGGCCGCAAAACTTGGCAGTCCGCAAATGTTTTCACCCAGGTTCCGCAGAAAAAACGCTCCCATCGGCCTTCAGTCACCGTACGCTTTTACTGCAGTCGTTTAAATCGGCACCCTATTCCTTTGAACACAGGTAAAGCTTACCGCTATTCTCTTTCACTAGAGCACACACGCAAGAGCGTTAACTACTGCCCACCATTTCATTGTGATGAATGAAGTCAGATCATATCCAGGTATAGCAACCAAGTAATAAAGATCGACTTCCCTAAGAACATTACACAGCATAACATTGACTCAGAAGTGAGAGTGCCCTGAAATCTCCAGATTATTCTGAAAATTTCGAGCGAATAAACTGGCCACCAAGATCGCCCGATATAATCTCATCGAAAATTTATGGGCCATAATCGATAGATCAAATTGTGCATAAAATCCTGCAGTGTCAGCAGTTCCGCAGTTATTTAGTGCTATAGAGGGAGCATGGTTCAATAGTTTTGCAGGGGACTTCCATCGACTAGAGTCCATGCCGTTTCTAGTTGTTGCGGTATGTCGGGAAAAATGAGGTCCGACACGATATTAGGTGTCAATGATGTGTTTCTCGTGGTGTGTCCATATTTTTGTCCAACCGCTGTAAATCAGGGATTACCTGCATAACTGCCTGTCTCCTTGAACATTCTGCATCGAAGCTGGTAACCTATAGCAGGTGTTTCACCAGTGGCGACTCTGAATAACTTAGGTACAGGGGGAAGTGGTACACACGAGTAACAGGGATTCTGCAACTGAATAAAAATTGTTATATCGCTCTTACGAAACACGTGAAAAGCGAGGCAGACTTAACAGTGTGGAAAAACCGCGAGTCTACAATTATGGAGTTCTATTGGCAAAAGCAAGGAGCCCATGGAAAAAGAGTAGGGTCACATAAATTACACAAGAAAACATGAGATTTCGTTCCAGTCTTTATACATAATTACCGGATGTATTGGTACGGAACCAATCAAAAGAAAATAAATGGGCAGTTGATTGGTCACAAGAGTAATAGAAACGGGGACGTGCTGTGCATGGATATCGCAGTCAGGAGAGTACTTGCCCACGGTAGGCAAAGGACCCACATTCGAGCATCGGTCCGGTACACAGTTTTAATCTGCCAGGAAGTTTCAGATCAGCACACACTCTGCTGTAGACTGGAAATTCGTTCTGGAAGAATCCCGCAGACCGTGACTAAGACTTAGTATCCCTTCTTCTAGGTGTGCTAGTCTCTGAAGGCTTGGTTTATGCAAGATAAACTTAAAGCATACCTTTCGGTACTCATACAGATAAGCTCACAGTTTTAATTATTTAAAGTCAATTGTTGTTTTCCTCATCACATAGATATCTAAATTATTCCGAAATTGGTTTTGATCTTGTGCTAACTTTACTGGACGGTAAACCACACCATCGTCTGCAAACAATTTCATAGATGGGACTGCTCAGATTGTCTCCAAAATTGGTTCAAATGGCTTTGAGCACTATGGGACTTAACATCTGAGGTCATCAGTCCCCTAGAACTTAGAACTGCTTAAACCTAACTAAGCTAAGAACATCACACACATCCATGGCCGAGGCAGCATTCGAACCTGCGTTCTTAGCAGTCGCGCAGTTCCGGACTGAAGCGCCTAGAACCTCTCGGCCACAAAGACCGGCTTCAGATTGCCTCCTAAATCGTTTATGTGCGAGGGGCGTTCAATAAGTAATGGAACAGTTTTTTTATGAAAGTAGGTTGGTTTTATCTAGGATTCCAATACATCATATTATTCCTCACTCTTTTCGCTACGAAAACCTGTTTTTCAACATAATCTCCTTTCATTGAGTCGGCCTTACGGCACCTTACTGTGGGGGCCCGCATGCCAGCTTAGTACCACTCTCCTGGCCAACGTCGGATTCAAGATCTCGCTCCGCACGGTCAACGTACTGTTTCTCGTGGAGTGCATCTTTCATTGGGCCAAAAATGTGGAAGTCGGAATGTGCTAGATCCGAGCTGGAGGGTGGAGGAGGAAGAACAGCCAGATGAAATTTTTTGAGCTACCCCCTGGTGCGTAAGACTTGTATGAGGCCTTACTTTGTCGTGCATAACGAGAAATATGTTTGCATTTTTGTGATGCTGAAGTCGTTTCTTCTGTTTCCTGAGGGTAGCACAGCCGTGTGCGGCCGGCCGGCAAGCGGAAGATCCGTCAGGTTTGCGCGACCTTGTTTCGATGATGACAGAGGCCTCGCACAACGGCTCACCGTGCTTTTGTTCACTACCAGGTCTCCGTAGCCATTCTACAAGAGGCTGTGAATATCTATGACGCTGTAGTTTTCCGCCAGAAGAAACCCAATGACAAGTCTCTGCTTGGAACGTGCCTCCATTGCAGACAGTATTTTGAACGCTTTGTAATATCGCCGACAGCTATCAAAACATGAAACTATAGGAGCTGAAGTAGGAATAGTCCACTTTGTTATACGAACGTGTGGCGTCTGTTTCTTTCGGACAACATGTGATATCCACCACTGTGATACATTATACGTAACTGAAGGTGGAAGGAGCAGAAAGAAAAGGAAAGGGAAGGAATGGCTGCTGTCAGCTGCATCAGGTCATTACGCGAAATCTACAGGGACGAGTGAAAATGTATGCCGGACCGGGATTTGACCCCGCGATCTCCTATTTATGAGGCAGGTGCGTTAAGCACTGCGCCATCCAGGACACAGAGTTAATCACAACTGCGCAGACTATCTATGCACGCTTAATGGCCTACCCACACTTCCAACGAGCGCCACCTATCCCCAGTTCGTGTCCTTTTCCTCCACGCTCGCTACAGTGAGATATCCACAGGAGGTTGGGCGTATTTGTTCACCCACATGGTAGAAGCTGGATCCACTGCCTATCTAGGAGAACCAGTTACATGAATGCGTGGTGTCTGCTCTTTCGGGCGTCTGTTTTACTTTCCGTCAGTTACTAGGAACTGTGACGTTTCTCACAGAAGTCCACGAATTTAGGCAAACTCAAGCAATACTCGATACCCACTCAGTTTGATTGTAAGCGCCTTTGAGAAATGGTGTGAAAAGCCTTACTTTCTGAAGTCTCTATGGAGGTTGCAGGAGTTATGTAGAGGTGAAGAGAATCGCTTCCGGTTGTCTAGCATGAAGAGATGCATCAGACCAGTCTTCGAACTGAGGACCACAACAAGGCAATTTCTCGTACCAGTTGCGGCGATGCAATTTCTTTACTTGGCAGGCGCGCCACACAGCGACCATTACTCATTCTGGTGTGGGGTTGAGCGCATTCTAAATGGCTTTTTTTCTTTCCTTTTATTTTTTAGCGACCATGTAGTGGACGAGAGAGAAGCTCGCGTTAGTAGTGGCAGACTTACTTTTCCAGTGGCCGTTCGGTCATCGCACCCCAGAGTGCATTCAGGGAACAGTTTAATAAAGAAACTTTAAGTTGTCTTCCTGATGTAAAATTGATTGTTACGTGGGTGGACACGTTTGTGGATAGTGGCAGCGTATATAAAAAGAAACCAGGACCTTCAAGATCAACCGGACACCAGAAAAAAGTGGAGAAAGTAACTCTGGCGAATTTTGAATTCCAGTTTCTGATCGCACAGTAAGACGAATTCTCCATGTGCACTTGAAATTTTGTCCATACAACCTGACACTTGCGCAGCCTTACGACTACGTTCTTCAGCGACGAACACATTTTCAATTGTCTAGATAAATGAATAAATAAAATATGTGATACTGGGGTGGCATGAACCCGCGAAAAATTCATGAGCATCCCATACATACAGAACATGCGTTTGTTTGGTGTGCATTTCCCAAAATTTTTATTATTACCCCCGATTTCTCTAAGAGAAGGATAGGGAATTACGATTAGTTCTGAGCTTTGTGCTCAAATAACTGAGGAGTTTTTCTTTCCGAACTTGGAGAAATGTATGTGGAGGATGTTTGGTTCCAATAAGACGGCACTATGTCTCACAAGCGACGAACGTAAATAGCCCTCTTGCGTGGACGCATCCCCGAATGTCTCATCTGTTTGCGGGGCGATCTCCAGTGGCCAGTAGAGGCACCGGACTTAGCCCCGTGCGACTTTTTCCCATGGGAATGTCTTAAATTCTTGGTGTATACCGACTGTCTACGAACCCTGTGTGGGCTGAAAAACAATATTCTTGCTGCTGTTGCCAATGCACACAGAGACATGCTGGACAAAGTGGAGAGAATCTATCGATTTCGTCTCTCGAAATGCATTGTGCAGAACGAAAGGTGCCTTCCAGCTATCATTTTCAAAACCTCCGAGTTAGTACTGCAACACTTTTCTCCTCAGCCAATTTCGGATTAAAAAACGCGGAGTTGGTTGTGGAACATAGAGGACCATTTCCGCTTTAGTCCCTAGAGTTTCATGATGTTCGGACATGACGTGGTGCTAAATGTAGCCTTCAAAATGGTGAATATAACGGAGGTGCGATCCAAGCAGACAGCTGTCACTGACTGACCTGACAGTGAACAAAATCACGGTGAGTCGTTGGGCGAGGCATGTGTCGTCGTGGCAATAAGGTCGCGCACGCCTGTCCCACCTCCCGCGTGGCGGCCTGCCGCACACAGCTGTCATTCCTGCAATGCTCGAACGTCCGGACACTCTCATTTGAGGTGATCAATATATCACAGTCAAACGCTGCTGAACTGGACATCTGTGTTCGTAGTGATACCACACTCGTCCCCAATTCGGGGTACTCAAAGGTGTGTGCCCACTGGTTTCCTCGTCGCATGGCAGAAGACCATAATGGGCACCGGAAGATGCTCTGTGCGGAACTGGTTATGTGTTACGAGGCTGGTCTTTCGAAGAACATCGTGACAGGCGACGAAACGTGGATTCATTATTTTGAGCCGCAAACAAAACGGAAGTCAATGGAGTGGCGCCACGCTGCCTCTCCTCCAAACACAGAGTTCAGAGGCATACTGTCACGGCGACGGTCTTCTTGAAGTCTGAAGGGGTTATTCTGTTTGATGTGCTCCCTCGTGGTGCAAAAATCAACTGTGAAATGTATTGTGATACCACTAGGGAATTGAAGGAGCGACTTCACCGTGTTCGAAGCCACAAAAATACAAACGAACGTCTCCCTTGCAAGACAACGCAAGGCCTCACATAAGTCTGCACACCCGAGAGGAGCTCACAAAACTTCACTGGACTGTTCTCCCTTATCCACTCTACAGCCTGTACCTCGCGCATTTCGACTTCCACCTGTTTCACACAATTGTTTTGTTTGGTTTGATTTGTTTTAGGACACAAAAACAACTACGGTCATATGAACCCAAGTCAATACTATAAAAGACAAAGACAGAGAGGAGTCAGAAAACGACTACACGTCAATCCCAATCGACGTAAGAGAAGGCAGTTGAAAACAGGGACGTGGAGAAAGTCTATAAAATACACCATCGGGAAACAGAGGTCCAGGACTAAAAATTAAATGGCCTTCGCCATACTGGTACAAAGGATAAAAAGTAAAACGCGGTCGAGAGCCTGCGCGTCGATCGCTAAAACGGCCGATAACTCAGACTGCAAACCCAAACGGGAACGTAAACGATTAGAAAATGGGCATCATGTCAGAAAACGGTGGACACTTACAACGTGGGCGTAATGTGCACGTAATGTGCACAAAACGGTGAGGGAACGCCACTTAACAAATGGCGATGGCTAAAAAGAAAGTGCCCAATAAACAACCTAGTTAAAATGACCTCCTCTCAGCGGGAGGGCCCAGAGGAAGTCGTCTAAGCCTCTGGGAGAGGCTTGATGGATCCACACTGTGTGAAGCAGTACATGAGTAGTAGAACAAGGTTGGTAGGGCCCCACTCTCCATTGGTGCCACATATATTCAAGATGGTGTATACAAGATGGTGGCGATAGATATGGCAAAATTGCAATGGTGTCATGGCGGGAACTTCAAATTTTGGCAGGAACATAGGTAAATTGGACTACCTCCACTGACCTAACGCACTACTCCCCCCCCCCCCTCCCCAAGAAAGTGGCGGGAAGTTCAAATTCCAGCAGGACAATGCAACACACTGCAGCTACCTCCACTAACGTAAGAAAATGGCGGGAACGTAAGTCACTTGGGCTACTTCTACTAACCTAAGTCACCCAACCACCACCTCTTCCTAGGAATTGGCGGGAAAAGGATTCACCTGTGTTTGATAAGATGGGCATCAGTCTTCATTTACAGTCTTTATTTAAACAATCAGAGGCAGTGTCTTCACCATGAGGTACGAAGTACATCTGACCTACTACACTGTACAACCAACAGAGGGCGCCACCACCCATCCCCTCCCCTGACTTGACGTAATCCAAGATGATGGTCTGGAGGGGAAAAATGGTGGGAAAAGGACTCATCCTGTTCTGGACTGCTGGAGAGAGGAGGGAGTGTACTTTATTTATTTTTGGAAAAATTTGTTTAGGTACGGATTTCACAAAGTATATTTATCACACTGATACAAAACACTCGCTCTGATGTGCTTGGGTCACAATACACATTTTATAGACCTGCAAACTACACGTAAATAATGCAGTACACTGATGTACAGACATGAAAACAACTCGTAAATTATCGAAATAACGCTGTACACAGCATACAGCCCTGCAAACTATTCGTAAATCACCGAAATAATGCAGTACACTGATGTGTGGATAAGCAAACAACTTGTAAATTACCGAAAAAAACAGTTCACAGCTTACAGACATGCAAGCAACCCGTAAATTGTCAAAAAATAATGCATGTGTAAGGCTATGCAAACACACTCACAACGCTTAAACAACCGAAAGTAACGCAGTGCACAAACACTCATTGGGCACAAAAAACTCCTTTGAACTAACTTTGAAGAACAATGTATCAGAGGCTCCAATGCGGGCATGTGTTGTCGCCGCTGTGAGCCACCACGGCTGGCGACGTCAGCCAGTACGTGAATGTCCTGTATACAGTTGTAAGTGGGCTGTTTAGGTTTTCTTATTGGTAACGCCACGTAGCGCTCTGTATGAAAATTACTGGCTGTGCTGTGTGCAGTCTGTGGCTGGTTTGCATTGTTGTCTGCCATTGTAGTGTTGGGCAGCGGCAGCTGGCTGTTAGCGGCGCGTAGCGTTGCGCAGTTGGAGGTGAGCCGCCAGCAGTGGTGGACTTGGGGAGAGAGATGGCGGAGTTTTGAAATGTGTAAGAATTGGTGTCAAGAACTGATATATATATATATATATATATATATATATATATATATATATATATATATATATATAATGACTATTAAGGTAAATACATTGTTTGTTCTCTATTAAATTCTTTCATTTGCTAACTGTGCCTATCAGTAGTTAGTGACTTCCGTAGTTTGAATCTTTTATTTATCTGGCAGTAGTGGTGCTCGCTGTATTGAAGTAGTTCGAGTAACCAAGATTTTTGTGAGGTAAGTGATATGTGAAACGTATAGGTTAATGTTAGTCAGGGCCGTTCTTTTGTAGGGATTTTTAAAAGTCAGATTGCGTTGCGCTAAAAATATTGTGTGTCAGCTTAATCACAGTCATTTATAATTTTCCAAAGGGGACGTTTCACAGTAAGAGCTATTCAAGTGTTATACTCACATCATAGAACTCCAACGCACGCACGCACTGCTGCCATCTCCTGTCCATTGGACCGCACAGGATTCTACTTCACCCGCTGCCAAGAGCTGCCAGGATACGGGATGCACCGGCAGCCCCCACAAAGTGATGATGTGGCCATCAGCTGCCAAGCCAAGCACAGGTATCTGTTAGGGTCCTGCAAGCATGAGATGGCAGCATCGCTTTCATACTTGACACCTGAGAAATTCCTGTCAAAATATGTGTTCACCTAGGCACTGTTGCTGGTGTGACGATGCATAGTTGCAGCGCAGATCCAGTGCTGAGAGAGATGTTTACACAGCAGCTAAAAGATTCTCAATGTTATACTGATGTCGCATATCTATGTAAACACCAGGCAAGTCCCCCCTCTGGATGAGCTATGAAAATCTGTTCCTTGACTTCCGCAAGGCGTTTGACACAGTTCCCCATAGTCGTTTAATGAACAAAGTAAGAGCATACGGACTATCAGATCAATTGTGTGATTGGATTGAGGAGTTCCTAGATAACAGAACGCAGCACGTCATTCTCAATGGAGAGAAGTCTTCCGAAGTAAGAGTGATTTCAGGTGTGCCGCAGGGGAGTGTCATAGGACCGTTGCTATTCACAATATACATAAATGACCTGGTGGATGACATCGGAAGTTCACTGAGGCTTTTTGCAGATGATGCTGTGGTGTATCGAGAGGTTGCAACAATGAAAAATTGTACTGAAATGCAGGAGGATCTGCAGCGAATTGACGCATGGTGCACGGAATGGCAATTGAATCTCAATGTAGCGAAGTGTAATGTGATGCGAATACATAGAAAGATAGGTCCCTTATCATTTAGCTACAAAATAGCAGGTCAGCAACTGGAAGCAGTTAATTCCATAAATTATCTGGGAGTACGCATTAGGAGTGATTTAAAATGGAATGATCATATAAAGTTGATCGTCGGTAAAGCAGATGCCAGACTGAGATTCATTGGAAGAATCCTAAGGAAATGCAATCCGACAACAAAGGAAGTAGGTTACAGTACGCTTGTTCGCCCAATGCTTGAATACTGCTCAGCAGTGTGGGATCCGCACCATGTAGGGTTGATAGAAGAGATAGAGAAGATCCAACGGAGAGCAGCGCGCTTCGTTACAGGATCATTTAGTAATTGCCAAAGCGTTACGGAGATGATAGATAAACTCCAGTGGAAGACTCTGCAGGAGAGACGCTCAGTAGCTCGGTACGGGCTTTTGTTGAAGTTTCGAGAACATACCTTCACCGAAGAGTCAAGCAGTATATTGCTCCCTCCTACGTATATCTCGCGAAGAGACCATGAGGATAAAATCAGAGAGATTAGAGCCCACACAGAAGCATACCGACAATCCTTCTTTCCACGTACAATACGAGACTGGAATAGAAGGGAGAACCGATAGAGGTACTCAGGGTACCCTCCGCCACACACCGTCAGGTGGCTTGCGGAGTACGGATGTAGATGTAGATGTAGATGTAGATCCCATCGACTGCTTTCTCCATGCAATACTAAGGGGACATCACGTGTTCTCTTCCTGAGTATCGTGACGTCCTGCTGTCAACATACGTTTCAGAAATGTTAAATGTTCTCACAGCTAAAAGCCTCCATCATGTCTGTGCACACTCGCAAAAACAAAATTAACCATAAAAGTATTCTTGTTGCTTGCTAAGCTCAGAAAGGGGGAAATCTTAACAATTACGAAAACAGAATTCGAAGCACTGTCCTATAGAAGAGAAAAATAGCGGCAATTTCGGTATCCTACAGCTACTTGTCTGGACATATCCTAATGCCACAGTGGCGAATGAGTGACGACATCCCCTCAAGACATGGATGCACTACTTCAACTTGTCTCTGAACATTTGCATTCTCAGAAATTCCTGTATATACCTAGTATCTGACTTGTTCAAATCAGTTTGTAAGCACTTGTACACTCCAGCACGAAGGACATCTTGGAAATGAATGGAGCATTCTTATTGGTCCTTATTGAATTTACCCATCAAACAGGTGCTCCTGTCGGCGTGGGAGCAGCATCCACCATTGTTTCCAGCAGATGAGACTTTCAATGGCAAAGGTATTTTGTACAGATCGCCATATTGCACTGACAGTTAAATCCACCAAAAGGGACATACACATCGTCAAATACGGAAAGACTCTTAATCACACTGCTCTAACACTGACAACAGAAGCTTGAATATTGGAGCGTGAAACCGATCTCCAACCCAAACAATATATCACCGCATACAGTGTCGATGTAGTGAACATACAATTCATGTCCTGCGCCGTCAAAATCGCCCCTTTTATATCATTCGTATATCTATCGACTGCCAGACACATACATATACTGTGAAGACAGACAGCACCGTATATACTACTCGCTGTAGTAGATATTTCCCACGAGGTCGGGCGGTTATCCAGCCTGTTGCATGCAACCAGAAGGCCCTCAGTGGACGGAACTCTCCGAATTGTTCTACAAAGGCTCGGTTCGTCCCCTTAACATAACGACGATACTGTTTGAGGTCCCGACGTGATTGCTTGCTTGCTTTTCTGCGCCCATCTCCAAACTGTGGGGATTACAAGAACACATGTATTTTCACATGGTTTCCCAGAATCTTATACAATTTACGCGATACTTCTCGATATCAAGCTCATATCAATATCACACCAATCGCTCGTGCAACATAATACTGAAGAAAGAGACCGGGATTTATTTCTCTACAAACCCGAAGCTTTAGCGATAAGGAGCGTGCTGTATACCACTGGGTAACTAGAAACTTATCATGTGTATGAAGACTTTCATGTGAGAACGCGAAAACAAAAAAATAGAGGACACTGATATTTCCATTCACGAATGCGAATGTAGGTGATATAACATATTCCAAGTCATCCCTATAAGTTGCAAAGTGAACTAAGGTGTTTCTCATGTCTAGAGAAGCAGCAAACGTGTCTTACACCTGACTTCCACCTGCTAGATGCACACACCACAATCGATGTTACCTCAACTAAATAAAGGCACGACATGTGCAGATACACTCAGCCGAACAATTTACATGGGAGGGAATAACAGTCCAGTTCAAACACATGTCCGTATTGAATCTTCTCAAATTTCCATGCAATCCCAAAAGCTGTCCAATACATACTAAGTATTAGGTCACTATATGACCGTCTATACAATGACCTAGTTAAGACAGCTACATTCCTACAGCCCAACAGGCCTCTCCATTTGGACAGCTCCTACTGTCAGCTGGAAATGCGAATCATTCCTGTCACAGGTCACTGGCCCCACAAGCCAAACATGCATAGACAGAATCGTCCGAGGAAAAAAGAAGAAAAAACAGCCTCATATACACTCCTGGAAATGAAAAAAAGAACACATTCACACCTGAGTGTCAGACCCACCATACTTGCTCCGGACACTAAGAGAGGGCCGTACAAGCAATGATCACATGCACAGCACAGCACACACACCAGGAACCGCGGTGTTGGCCGTCGAATGGCGCTAGCTGCGCAGCATTTGTGCACCGCCGCCGTCAGTGTCAGCCAGTTTGCCGTGGCATACGGAGCTCCATCGCAGTCTTTAACGCTGGTAGCATGCCGCGACAGCGTGGACGTGAACCGTATGTGCAGTTGACGAACTTTGAGCGAGGGCGTATAGTGGGCATGCGGGAGGCCGGGTGGACGTACCGCCGAATTGCTCAACACGTGGGGCGTGAGGTCTCCACAGTACATCGATGTTGTCGCCAGTGGTCGGCGGAAGATGCACGTGCCCGTCGACCTGGGACCGGACCGCAGCGACGCACGGATGCACGCCAAGACCGTAGGATCCTACGCAGTGCCGTAGGGGACCGCACCGCCACTTCCCAGCAAATTAGGGACATTGTTGCTCCTGGGGTATCGGCGAGGACCATTCGCAACCGTCTCCATGAAGCTGGGCTACGGTCCCGCACACCGTTAGGCCGTCTTCCGCTCACGCCCCAACATCGTTCAGCCCGCCTCCAGTGGTGTCGCGACATGCGTGAATGGAGGGACGAATGGAGACGTGTCGTCTTCAGCGATGAGAGTCTCTTCTGCCTTGCTGCCAATGATGGTCGTATGCGTGTTTGGCGCCGTGCAGGTGAGCGCCACAATCAGGACTGCATACGACCGAGACACACAGGGCCAACACCCGGCATCATGGTGTGGGAAGCGATCTCCTACACTGGCCGTACACCTCTGGTGATCGTCGAGGGGACACTGAATAGTGCACGGTACATCCAAACCGTCATCGAACCCATCGTTCTACCATTCCTAGACCGGCAAGGGAACTTGCTGTTCCAACAGGACAATGAACGTCCGCATGTATCCCGTGCCACCCAACGTGCTCTAGAAGGTGTAAGTCAACTACCCTGGCCAGCAAGATCTCCGGATCTGTCCCCCATTGAGCATGTTTGGGACTGGATGAAGCGTCGTCTCACGCGGTCTGCACGTCCAGCGCGAACGCTGGTCCAACTGAGGCGCCAGGTGGAAATGGCATGGCAAGCCGTTCCACAGGACTACATCCAGCATCTCTACGATCGTCTCCATGGGAGAATAGCAGCCTGCATTGCTGCGAAAGGTGGATATGCACTGTACTAGTGCCGACATTGTGCATGCTCTGTTGCCTGTGTCTATGTGCCTGTGGTTCTGTCATTGTGATCATGTGATGTATCTGACCCCAGGAATGTGTCAATAAAGTTTCCCCTTCCTGGGACAATGAATTCACGGTGTTCTTATTTCAATTTCCAGGAGTGTATATTTTATCCCTGGACTTAGAATTAAATCTTAAGATCGTCTCAATTGGACGACATTCGACAATGAGTAAAAATCCATACCTTCCTTATGACTGGACATAGTCATTTCTTTTCGACATGTGGGAACACACACACACTTTATAAGCCTGATGCTCATGGCGAACCTATCACGCACCCCCTACTACTAAGTATAATACTTCTCCAATAACAGATTGCAGGTGATACGAAATAAACTAACCGAAAATAAGCGATGGGTGGACATGTCTCATAAGTTTCTCTTACGAATGGTACCACCGTATCTTAGAAAGAGAGATGTAATCGCCTTACATACCGCCAGATGTTACAAAAGACGACTGTGTTACTATTACAAGTGGTCTTGTTACTACAGGTGCATATAAGTATCCATGGTAAAAGCTGTATTGGCTTTAAAAACCTACGTCTCGCATTATCTCTGAATGAAGTGGTTTTTTCCAGAAAAATACCGTGACACTTAATATAGATAGTGATCGCTGGAAGGTATAACATCAGACCAACAGAGCGGTTAAAATCGCCAACTGCGCAACCTCGTAATAAAATTACCGTAATTTGAAAGTGATTCGGCTAAGGTGAGTGGTATGAAACCTGTATTTGCAATTCCCTCACGGCGCCGCTAATAGATTTTTCTCCAGTATTTGTAACACATTATGTATCGACGCAATTTCAGAGGTTCAGTGATATTTCGAATGGGTTAGAGGCGAAAGTTGAGTGAGAAGGATCACAGAACAGTAGTAGATGGTGTGCTGATTGAGGCCGTAAGAAATGTACACTAGCTTTTCGGATCTCTAGTGCTACGCTTTCGGTAGGAATGCTGTCTGAGATTTGGAATCAAGTCTTTCCATTCATCCATATACCTGCATTGGATAGTATGGAGAAGTGCTTTAACGATTGCTGCCACTAGTGAATCATATATCTGGCATTCTGACATCTCGAAACAAGGCACATTTCTCAAATCTGTCTGCTACCGTAAAATTTCAGTGTGGATTTAGATACTCCCTACGCATCTTACAACTGCCCCTCAGACTTAGCGCTACCATCCCTGCAGCTTTACACATGAGAGCTTTCCAGTGTAAGTCAGAACTGAGAAGGAGAAAGCTATATCTGCCACCTTCTGCAACCCATGCAGAAACAGGCAAAGCTGAGTTAGTGTGACAGGACTGTGTTTTGACCATTCGATGGAAACGGGAACTGGGAAAAGGTCGAGTATTTTGCTACAGCACTGTCATGTGTCCCCAAACTACGTACAAATACCACAGATCCGTGTCCCTCATGGCCCATACACGTCTATCACCCCAACATGCTATCTTCGTTATTCTGTACCATCCAACGAAGAAAAATTACGAACTATAAAAGCTCCACTAACTTCATCTGATAGAGTGCTCGATAAGATTTTTACCTCATCTCTATCCTCTCATATTTTGAAAATAAACACCGTCCGTGTGCCAGCACAGGACACATGTGAAGATTCTTAGTAGTAGGGGGTGCATGATAGGTTCGCTATCAGCATCAGGCTTATAAAGTGTGTGGGTGGGTCCCCACATCTGCAAAAGAAATGACTATGTCCAGTCGTAAGGAAGGGATGGATTTGACATGGAATACTGTGACAGCAAAGGGAAGAGTGTATCAAATCATAAAAATGGTACAGATACTACTATTTTCAGCCACAGCTGTCCGATTCTTTGCTCATTGTCGAATGTCGTCCAATTGAGACCACGATCTTAATATTTAATTCTAAGCGCAGGGATAAAATATATATGAGGCTCTTTTTTCTTTTTTTTCCTAGGACGATTCTGTCTATGTATGCTTGACTTGTGGGGCCAGTGACCTGTGACAGGAATGATTCACATTTCCAGCTAACAGTAGGAGCTGTCCAAATGGAGAGGCCTGTTGGGCTGTAGGAATGTAGCTGTCTTAACTAGGTCATTGTATAGACGGTCATATAGTGACCTAATACTTAGTATGTATTGGACAGCTTTTGGGATTGCATGGAAATTTGAGAAGATTCAATACGGACATGTGTTTGAACTGGACTGTTATTCCCTCCCATGTAAATTGCTCGGCTGAGTGTATCTGCACATGTCGTGCCTTTATTTAGTTGAGGTAACATCGATTGTGGTGTGTGCATCTAGCAGGAGGAAGTCAGGTGTAAGACACGTTTGCTGCTTCTCTAGACATGAGAAACACCTTAGTTCACTTTGTAACTTATAGGGATGACTTGGAATATGTTATATCACCTATATTGGTATTCGTGAATGGAAATATCAGTGTCCTCTACTTTTTTTTCGAGTTCTCACACAAACGTCTCCACACACGGGATACGTTTCTAGTTACCCAGTGGTTACTGCACGCTCCACCTCGCTAAAGCTTCGGGTTTGTAGAGAAATAAATCCCGGTCTCTATCTTCAGTATCATGTTGCACGAGCGATTGGTGTGATATTGATATGAGCTTGATATCGAGAAGTATCGGGTAAATGGCATAATATTCTGGGAAACCATGTGAAAATACATGTGTTCTTGTAATCCCCTGACTCTGGATACAGGTGCAGAAAAGCAAGCAAGCAATCACGTCAGGAGCTGAAACAGTAATGTCTTTATGTTGAGGGGAACCAACACAGCCTTTTGTACAACAATTCTGAGAGTTACTTCTGCCCACCTAGTGCTCTCTGGTCATGCATCAGGAATGGAAACCGCCTGACCTCATGGTAAAATATCCAGTACAGTGAGGAGTATATACGGTGCTGTCTGTATATGCTGCTGTATATGTACGGATGTCTGGCGTTCGATAGCTATACGAATGATATAAAAGAGGTGATTTTGCATGGCGCAGGATAATAACTTTATGTTTACTTCATTGACAGCGTATGCGGTGATATATTGTTTGTGTTAGAGATAGGTTTCACGCTCCTATATTCAACCTTTTGTAGCGATAGAGCAGTGTGATTAACAGTCTTTCTTTATTTGACGATTTGTATGTCACTTTCGCAGGATTTAATTGTCAGTGCAATTTGGCGATCTGTACAAAATACCTTTGCCATTGAAAGTCTCATCTGCTGGAAACAATGGTGGATGGTGCTCCCACGCTGACAGCAGCATCAGTTTCATGGGTAAATTCAATAAGGACCAATCAGAATGCTCCATTCTTTCACAAGATGTCCTTTGTGCTGGGGCATAGGTGTGTCTACTAACGGATTCAAACAAGATGGACGCTACGTATGTAGAGAAATCTTTGAGAATGCAAGTGCTCAAAGACAAGTTAAAGCAGACCATCCATCTCTGGCGGGGATGCCGTCACTCGTCCACCACGTGGCATTAGGACATCTCCAGACCAGTAGCGCAGGATACCGAAAATTACCGTCATTTTTCTACATCTACATCTACATCCATACTCCGCAATCCACCGGACGGTGTGTGGCGGAGGGTACCTTGAGTACCTCTATCGGTTCTCCCTTCTATTCCAGTCTCGTATTGTCGGTATGCTTCTGTGTGGGCTCTAATCTCTCTGTTTTTATCCTCATGGTCTCTTCGCCAGACATACGTAGGAGGGAGAAATATACTGTTTCACTCTTCGGTGAAGGTATGTTCTCGAAACTTTAACAAAAGCCCGTACCGAGCTACTGAGCGTCTCTCCTGCAGAGTCTTCCACTGGAGTTTATGTATCATCCCCGTAACGCTTTCGCGATTACTAAATGATCCCGTAACGAAGCGCGCTGCTCTCCGTTGGATCTTCTCTATCTCTTCTATCAACCCTATCTGGTACGGATCCCACGCTGCTGAGCAGTATTCAAGTAGTGGGCGAACAAGCGTACTGTAACCTACTTGCTTTGTTTTCGGATTGCATTTCCTTAGGGTTCTTCCAATGAATCTCAGTCTGGCATCTGCTTTACCGACGATCAACTTTATATGATAATTCCATTTTAAATCACTCCTAATGCGTACTCCCAGATAATTTATGGAATTAACTGCTAACAGTAGCTGACCTGCTGTTTTGTAGTTAAGTGATTAGGGAACTATCTTTCTATGTATTCGCAGCACATTACACTTGTCTACATTGAGATTCAATTGCCATTCCCTGCACCGTGCGTCAATTCGCTGCAGATCCTCCGCATTTCAATACAAATTTCCATTGTTACAACCTCTCGATACACCACAGCATCATCTGCAAAAAGCCTCAGTGAACTTCCGATATCATCCACAAGGTCATTTATGTATATTGTGAACAGCAACGGTCCTATGACACTCCCCTGCGGCACACCTGAAATCGCTCTTACTTGGGAAGACTTCTCTCGATTGAGAATGACATGCTGCGTTCTGTTATCTAGGAACTCTTCAATCCAATCACACAATTGGTCTGATAGTCCATATGCTCTTACTTTGTTCATTAAACGACTGTGTCATTATACTCGAACATAATACGTCTTCCAAAATTCTGCTACTGATCGACGTTAGAGATATAGGTGTATAGTTCTGCACACCTGTTCGACGTCCCTTCTTGAAAACGGGAATGACCTGTGCCCTTTTCCAATCCTTTGGAACGCTACGCTCTTCTAGAGACCTACGGTACACCGCTGAGAGAAGGGGGGCAGGTTCCTTCGGGTTCTCTGTCTAAAATCGAACTGGTATCCCATCAGGTCCAGCGGCCTTTCCTCTTTTGAGCTATTTTACTTGTTTCTCTATTCCTCTGTCGTCCATTTCGATATCTACCATTTTGTCATCTGTGCGACAATCTAGAGAAGGAACTACAGTGCAGTCTTCCTCTGTGAAACAGCTTTGGAAGAAGACACTTAGTATTTCGGCCTTTAGTCTGTCATCCTCTGTTTCAGTACCATTTTGGTCACAGAGTGTCTGGACATTTTGTTTTGATCCGCCTACCGCTTTGACATAAGACCAAAATTTCCTAGGATTTTCTGATAAGTCGGTACATAGAACTTTACTTTCGAATTCATTGAACGCCTCTCGCATAGCCCTCCTCACACTACATTTCGCTTCTCGTAATTTTTGTTTGTCTGCAAGACTTTGGCTATGTTTGCTGTGAAGTTCCCTTTGTTTCCGCAACAGTTTTCTAACTCGGTTGTTGTACCACGGCGGCTCTTTTCCATCTCTTACGATCTTACTTGGCACATACTCATCTAACGCATATTGTACGATGGTTTTGAACTTTGTCCACTGATCCCCAACGCTATCTGTACTTGAGACAAAACTTTTGTGTTGAGCCGTCAAGTACTCTGTAATCTGCTTTTGGTCACTTTTGCTAAACAGAAGAATCTTCCTACATTTTTTTAATATTTCTATTTACGGCTGAAATCATCGATGCAGTAGCCGCTTTATGATCGCTGATTCCCTGTTCTGCGTTAACTGTTTCAAATAGTTCTGTTTCTCACCAGAATGTCAAATATTTTATCGCCACGAGTCGGTTCTCTGTTGAACTGCTCAAGGTAGTTTTCAGATAAAGCCCTTTAAAAAATTTCACTGGATTCTTTGTCCCTGACACCGGTTATGAACATTTGAGTCTTCCAGTCTATATCCGGCAAATTAAAATCTCCACTCAGAACTATATCATGGTGGGGAAATCTACTCGAAATATTTTCCAAATTATCCTTCAGGTGCTCAGCCACAACAGCTGCTGAGCCAGGGGGCCTATAGAGACATCCAATTACCATGTCTGAGCCTGCTTTAACCGTGACCTTCACCCAAATTATTTCACATTTCGGATCTCCGTCAATCTCCTTCGATACTGTTACACTTCTTATCGCTATAAACACGCCTTCCCCTTCACTGTCTAGCCTGTCTCTGCGGTATACATTCCAATCTGTTCATTACTGTTTACGTCTGGTTTCAGCCAACTTTCTGTCCCTAGTACTATATTGGCATTGTGGCCGTTTATTAATGAGAGCAGTTCTGGGACCTTTCTATAGACGCAGTTTACTATTACCACATTAATATTATTATTCCCTGTTGCATTTTGCCTACTCCTACCTTGCCGCGTCTCAGGAGGCGTCGTATTGGGCCTAGGGAGGGAATTCTCTAACCTAAAAAACCCACATGTGCACTCCACACGTACTCCGCTACCCTTGTAGCCGCTTCCGGCGTATAGTGCACGCCTGACCTATTCAGGGGGACCCCACATTTCTCCACCCGATTGCGGAGGTCGAGAAATTTGCACCCCAGATGTCTATAGAATCGTCTGAGCCTCTGATTTAAGTCTTCTACTCGGCTCCAAACCAGAGGGCCGCGATCGGTTCTCGTAACGATACTACAAATAGTTAGCTCTGATTCCACCCCGCAAGCGAGGCTTTCCGCCTTGACCAATTCCGCCAACCGCCTGTACGAACTGAGGATGACCTCTGAACCCAGACGGCAGGAGTCATTGGTGCCGACATGAGCAACAATTTGCAGTCGGGTGCACCCAGTGCTCTCTATCGCCGCCGGTAGGGCCTCCTTCACATCTCGGATGAGACTCCCCGGCAAGCAGACAGAGTGAACACTGGCCTTCTTCCCCGACCTTTCCGCTATTTCCCTAAGGGGCTCCATCACCCGCCTAACGTTGGAGCTCCCAATAACTAATAAACCCCTCCCCCCGTGTGCCTGCTCGGACCTTGCTGAAGGAGCAGCCACATGTCCACTCACAGGCAGAGCGGGCGATGCCACACGGCCAGCCTCCACATTGACCCTCCGCCTCGTGCGCCGCGAACGCCGCTGAACCCGCCACTCCCCTTGGGGAGAGGGTGGCCCAACCGCGCCCGGTACTCGCGAAGATGTCTCGACAGCAGGGACAGTGGGTGAAGCATGTAACACCTGGGGTGTACCTTGCGACGCACCAGACTCCCCACTGCAGCTACACTCCGAGGCAGCAGCCTGAAGACGGCTGACCGCGGCCATCAACACGCTCAGCTGTTCGCGAAGAGTGGCCAGCTCCTCCTGCGTACGCACACAGCAGTCACACATCCTATCCATCCTAAGGAATCAATTTACTGAAGAGATTTAATCAACTTTTAACTAGACTGCTAACTCACTAAAGGCGGCTGATTGTTGAATAAACTGTGGTTGATAGACACTTCTTGTAGAAAACAAGTACTGTAGGACAGTGCTTCCAATTCTATTTGCGTGGTTGTTCTGGTTTCCCCCTGTCTGTGCTTATGCAGTGCTCTGTTTCCAAAAAACAAGGATGCTTTTATGATTAATGGTTTTTCGCGAGTGTGCACAGGCTTGATCAAGGCTTTTAGAGGTAAGAAAGTTTCAGTTTCTGAGACGTATTTTGACAGCAGGCCATCATGACATGTAGGAAGGGAACATGTGGTGTCCCATTAGGATTGCTAAGGAGAAAGCAGTCGATGTTATTCTGGAACAGATTTCGATAACGTTTCGAGAGGAGGGACTTACCTGTTATTTACATAGACGCTTGACATCAATATAACATTGAGAATATTTTAGCTGCTATGCAAACATCTCTCTCGGCGCTGGACCCGCACCGCAGCTATGCGTCATTGTGTCAGCAATGGTGCCTTAGTGAATACATATTTCCACAGGAATTTCTCAGGTGTCAAGTATGAAAGGGATGCTGGCGCCTCATGCTTGTGGGACCCAAACGGACACCTGTGCATGGCTCAGCAGCTGGCGGTCGCGATGTCGCTTAGTGGGGGCCGCCATTGCATCCCTGCTCTTGGGAGCGTGTGCGGTAGTGTCCTGCGTGGTCCGGTGGACACTGGACGGCGGGTGCAGTTCTGTGATGTCAGTGTAACACACTAAGGACTGTACACGCGACTTTCGGTTGCTGGCTGTCATCGGCAGCAGCAGTGGCTCACGGTGGTGTCGATGAATGCATGCGTCTGAGCCTCTGATATGTCGTGGTTGATGACACCATTTTTTACGTGAAATGAGTGTTTGTGCAATGCTTTATTTTCAGCTCTTGAAGCACTTTGAGCATGTTCGCATAGTGTTGCACGTGCATTATTTTTTGACAATTTATGGGTTGCTTGTATGTCTGTATGATTTGTACTTCATTTTCTCGGTAATTTACGAGTTGTTTCCTTGTCCGTACATCAATGTACTGCATTATGTCGTTGATTTACGAGTAGTTTGCAGGTCTGTATGCTCTGTACTGCGTTATTTCGATAATTTACGAGTTGTCTGCTTGTCTGTACATCAGTGTGCTACATTATTTATGAGTAGTTTGCATATCTGTAAACTGTGCATTATGACCCTAAGCATGTTAGAGCGAGTGTTTTGTATCAGTGTAATAAATATACTATGTCAAATCTGTCCCTAAATAAATTGTTCCAAAAATAAATTACACTCCTTTCTCTCTCCAGCAGTTCAGAACAGGCTGAGTCGTTTTCCAATCATTTCCCCCCTCCATACTACCATCTTTGATTACATCACAGGTAGGGGAGGGGGGGGAGGGGCTACTGTGCTCTCTGGTGGCGGTACTGTGTCAGTTGGACTCTGGACCTCTTGGTGAACACAGGGTAGCTGCGTGGTCTAAGGGTCTAAGGCATCTTGCAACAGTTCATGTGGCTGCCGCCGTTGGAGGTTTGAGGCCTCCCTCAGGCATGGGTGTTGTGTTGTCCTTAGCATAAGTTAGTTTAAATAGTGTATAATACTAGGGTATGATGACCTTAGCAGTTTGGTCCCTTAGCAATTCACACACATTGGAACATTTCTGGTTGTACTGCCTCCAATTGTTTAAATGAATACTGCCTGCAAAATAACGACTCACGTCCATCCTATCCAGCAGCCTAGCGCTGGCTGTGTCATTTTCCCATCATTTTTCCCCTCCAGACCGCCATCTAGGATTATGTCATAGGGGGGGGGGGACGGCCGTCGCCCTCTGGTGGCAGTATTGTGTACTAGGTCAGTTGCACTCCGACCTCATGGTGAACACATTTGATGGTGGAACTGCCTCTAATTGTTTGAATAAAGACTGAAAATAATCACTTATGTGCATCCTATCCAGCACATGGTGAGTCCTTTTCCTGCCAATTCGTAGGAAGTGGTGACACATGGATGAGTTAGTGGAGGTAGCCCAAGTGACCTATTTTGCCGCCATTTTATTAGGTTAGTGGAGGTAGCAGCGGTGTGTTGCTTTTTCCTGCTAGAATTTGAACTTATCGCTATTTTGTGGGGGAGGGGAGGGAGGAGGGGTGGGAGTTAGGTTAGTGGAGGTAGCCCAAGTGACCTCCCTTCCCAGCAAAATTTTAACTTCCTGCCATGACATCACTGCGGCACAGTCTTATCTATCACCACCATGTTGGATCTGCCACACTGAATGAATTTTTCTACAATTGAGAGCGGGGCCACACCGGCCTTTTTGCACTAATTATGTGAGTGACTGGGAGGTTATTAATTCAGCAAGATGTAGGCTTCGACGTCGATCAGTAGAGAGTACCATGCGAGCCTGCAGACCCTCCTAGTAATGGGGCGTAAAGCCTTTTCGTTGAACGGAGATTATGTTGAAAAATAGAATGTTGTAGCCAAAAGAGTGGGGAATAATACGGTTTATTGGAATCTTAAATAATACGCATCTACTTTGAGAAAAGAAGTGTGTTACACTGTTGTTGAACACCCCTGTACGTGTCTGTGTCACATGGACGGTTTCCACTTGGTTCACCGCCGTAATTTCTCGCTGATCCAGTGACGACTGGGGAGCGCGACAGAGTGCGCCGCCCGCGTGTCGACGAGAGCCCGGCGAGCCGCTCCTGGGGGTCGCGTGCGGCGCGTGTCGCGTGGGCGGGGCCCGCCGGCCACGCCCAGCCTGACTCAGCTGCGGCCGCCTGCCGTCAACACGCGGGCCGCCGCGCCGGACACCAACGGCGCCGGGAGTCGATACACTGCTTCACCACAAACCTCAAGCACCCAGAAATGAGGGAGAAAAGGTTAGCTGGCTCACAGCTGTTCTAACTGGTCCTGGAGATCCTGGATACTCTGTCTCGGATGGAGCTGACTCCGACCTGGTTCCACACATGCTCTACAGGGTGTTTCCGTAAGAAGGTCCAAAAATGTAGCAGGATATGCAAATTGCTCCACTGAACCTGAGGTCGGAAAAGCCAGCTTAAGGAGATATGGAAGTTAATTTGTCTACCACTTTGTCTAGCATTACTGTTTTCGACCTTCTTAACAACGAGCAAGCGTGCAAGTTTACACGTACTTCGCTGTTTATTTACATATATATTCTTTATTTCCTGTAAGGAAACAAGGAGGACGAACCCGACTACCAGGAAGGCATGATGCAGGTATTGTTTACTTTACATCTCCATAAGGTGGTTCTGTTGTATCGTATTTACATTGTCCCGTAATATGAACCATTGACCTTGCCAATGGTCGGGAGGCTTCCGTGCCTCTGGGATACAGATAGCCGTACCGTACTTGCAACCACAACGGAGGGGTATCTGTTGAGAGGCCAGACAAACGTCTGGTTCCTGAAGAGGGGCAGCAGGCTTTTCAGTAGTTGCAAGGCTGGATGATTGACTGATCTGGCCTTGCAACACTAGCCAAAACGGCCTTGCTGTGCTGATACTGCGAACGGCTGAAAGCAAGGGGAAACTACAGCCGTAATTTTTCCCGAGGGCATGCAGCTTTACTGTATGTTTAAATGCCGATGGTGTCCTCTTGGGTAAAATATTCCACAGGTAAAATAGTCCCCCATTCGAATCTCCGGGCGGGGACTACTCAAGAGGACTTCCTTATCAGGAGAAAGAAAACTGGCGTTCTACGGATCGGAGCGTGGGATGTCAGATCCCTTAATCGGGCAGGTAGGTTAAAAAATTTAAAAACAGAAATGGATAGGTTAAAGATAGATATAGTGGGAATTAGTTAAGTTCGGTGGCAGAAGGAACAAGACTTTTGGTCAGGTGAATACAGGGTTATAAATACAAAATCAAATAGGGGTAATGCACGAGTAGGTATATAATGAATTAAAAAAAATAGGAGTGCTCGTAAGCGACTACAAACAACATACTAAATGCATTATTATGGCCAAGATAGATACGAAGCCCACACCTACTGCAATAGTACAAGTTTATATGCCAACTAGCTCTGCAGATGACGAAGAAATTGAAGAAATGTATGATGAGATAAAAGAAATTATTCAGATAGTGAAGACAGACGAAAATTTAATAGCCATGGGTGACTGGAATTCGAGTGTAGGAAAAGGGAAAGAAGGAAATATAGTGGGTGAATATGGATTGGGGCTAAGAAATGAAACAGGAAGCTGCCTGGTAGAGTTTTGCTCAGAGCATAACTTAATCATAGCTAACACTTGGTTCAAGAATCCTAAAAGAAGCTTAAATACATGGATGAATCCTGGAGATATTGTAAGGCATCAGACAGATTATATAATGATAAGACAGAGATTTAGGAACCAGATTTTATATTGTAAGACATTTCCAGGGACAGATGTTGACTCTGACCACAATCTATTGGTTATGAACTGAAGAAACTGCAAAAAGGTGGGAATTTAAGGACATGGGACCTGGATAAACTGAAAGAACCAGAGGTTGTACAGAGTTTTAGGAAGAGTGTAAGGGAACAATTGACAGGAATGCGGGAAATAAATGCAGTAGAAGAAGAATGAGTAGCTCTGAGGGATGAAGTAGTGACGGCAGCAGAGGATCAAGTAGGTAATAAGACGAGGACTAGAAGAAATCCTTGGGTAACAGAAGAAATATTGAATTTAATTGATGAAAGCAGAAAATATGAAAATCCAATAACTGAAGCAGGCAAAAAGGAATACAAACGTCTCAAAAATGATATCGAAAGGAAGTGCAAAATGGCTCAGCAGGGATGGCTAGAGGACAAATGTAAGGATGTAGAGACTTATCTCACAAGGGTAAGTAGATACTGCCTATAGCAAAATTAAAGAGACCTTTGGAGGAAAAGAGAACCACTTGTATGAATATCAAAAGCTCAGATGGAAACCTAGTTCTAAGCAAAGAAGGGAAAGCAGGAAGGTGGAAGGAGTCTATACAAGGGCGATGTACTTGAGGACAATATTATGAAAATGGAAGAAGATGTAGATGAAGATGAAATGGGAGATATGATACTGCGTGAAGAGTTTGACAGCGCACTGAAAGACCTGAATAGATACATAGCCCAGGGAGTGGACAACATTCCATTAGAACTACTGACGGCATTGGGAGAGCCAATGCTGACACAACTGTACCATCTCGTGAGCAAAATGTATGAGACAGGCGAAATACCCTCTGACTTCAAGAAGAATATAATAATTCTAATCCCAAAGAAAGCAGGTGTTGACAGATATGAAAATGACCGAACTATCAGTTTAATAAGTCACAGCTGCAAAATACTAACACGAATTCTTTACAGACGAATGGAAAAAGTGGTAGAAGCCGACCTCAGGGAAGATCAGTTTGGATTCCGTAGAAATATTGGAACACGTGAGGCAATACTGACCTTATCTTAGAAGAAAGATTAAGGAAAGGAAAACCTACGTTTCTAGCAATTGTAGACTTAGAGAAAGCTTTTGACAATGTTGACTGGTATACTCTCTTTCAGATTCTAAAGGTTACAGTCGTAAAATATAGGGAGCGAAAAATTATTTACAATTTGTACAGAAACCAGATGGCAGTTATGAGAGCCGAGGGGTATGAAAGGGAAGCAGTGGTTTGGAAGGGAGTGAGAAAGGGTTGTAGCCTCTCCCCGATGTTATTCAATCTCTATATTGAGCAAGCACTGAAGGAAACAAAAGAAAAATTCGGAGTACGTATTAAAATCCATGGAGAAGAAATAAAAACTTTGAGGTTCGCCGATGACATTGTAATTCTGTCAGGGACAGCAAAGGACTCGGAAGAGCAGTTGTACGTAATGGATGTTCGAAGTAGAGAGGTTATAAAATGTATACTGGCAATGGCAAGGAAAGTGTTTCTGAAGAAGAGAAATTTGTTAACATTGAGTATTGATTTAAGTGTCAGGAAGTCGTTTTTGAAAGTATTTGTATGGAGTGTAGCCATATATGGAAGTGAAGCATGGACGATAAATAGTTTGGACAAGAAGAGAATAGAAGCTTTCGAAATGTCGTGCTAGAGAAGATGGGTAGATCACATAACTAATGAGGAGGTATTGAATAGAATTGGGAAGAAGAGGAGTTTGTGGCACAACTGGACTAGAAGAAGGGATCGGTTGGTAGGACAAGTTCTGAGGCATCAAGGGATCATTAATTTAGTACTGGAGGGCAGCGTGGAGGTTAAAAATCATAGAGGGATACCAAGAGATGAATATACTAAGGAGATTCAGACGGATGTAGGCTGCAGTACGTACCGGGAGATGATGAGGCATGCACAGGATAGAGGAGCATGTAGAGGTGCATCAAACAAGTCTCAGGACTGAAGACCACAACAACAACAACAATTAAAAAAGGAAAAATCACAAATTTAGCATTGGAGGGCAGCGTGGAGGGTAAAAATCGTAGACGGAGTCCGAGAGATGAATACACTAAGCAGATTCAGAAGGATGTAGGCTGCAGTAGGTACTGGGAAATGAAGAAGCTTGCACAGGATAGGTTAGCATGGAGAACTGCATCAAACCAGTCTCAGAACTGAAGACCACAACAACAACGTAATAAAACGTGCTATGAATCAAAGACAGATCCATTCATTCCTCAGTGCTATTCAGAGAGGTACATCACAATACAATGGAGCAGTACCGGTACAGTATTTCCTGGTCGCTGGATAGGAAAGGGAGCTCCTGTTCCATGGCCTGCGAGGTCACCTGAACTGAATCCCTTTGACCATTTCCTAAGGGGATATATAAAGTCACTTGTGGGTTGGGTTGTTTGAGGGAAGAGATCAAACAGGGTGGTCATCGGTCTCATCAGATTAGAGAAGGATGGGGAAGGAAATAGGCCGTGCCCTTTCAAAGGAACGATCCCAGCATTTGCCTGAAGCGATCTGGGGAAATCAAGGAAAACCTAAACCAGGATGGCCAGACGCGTCGTTGAACCGTCATCCTCTTGAATTCTTGAATGCGAGTCCAGTGTGCTAACGCCTGCGCCACCTTGTTCGCTCACTTGCGAGTGTGAGTCCGGTGGATACAGAAATGGAATTACACTGAAGCGCCAAGAAAACTGGTATAGGCGCGCGTATTCAAATACAGAGATATGTAAAAAGGCAGAATACGACGCTGCTGTCGGCAACGCCTATATGAGAGAACAAGGGCCTGCTGCAGTTGTTAGATCGGTTACTGCTGCTACAATATCAGGTTATCAAAATTAAGTGAGGTCGAATGTAGTGTTATAGTCGACGCACGCGCGATAGGGCCCACATTCTCCGCGGTAGCGATGAAGTGCGGGTTTTCCGGCCGACCATTTCACGAGTTTGCCGTGAATGTCCGGAATCGGGTAAAACAGCTAACCTCCGACGTCGCTGCAAAAGATCCTGCAAGAACGGGACCAACGACGATTGTAGAGAATGGTTCAGTGTGACAGGTGTGCAACCCTTCTGTAAATTTCTGCAGATTTCAGTGTTGTACCATCAACAAGTGTCAGCGTGCGCACCATTCAACGAAACTTCATCGATATGAGCTTTCGGAGTAGAAGGCCCACTCGTGTAACCTTGATGACAGCATCACAAAAAACTTTATGCCTCGCCTGGGCCCGTTAACACTGACATTGGACTGTTGATAACTGGAAACATGTTGCCTGGTAGGACGAGTTTCGTTTCAGATTGTATAGAGCAGATGTACGTGTACTTGCACAGAGACAACCTCATTAGTCCATGGGAGGGACTGTTTAAGCTGGTGGAGGCTCTGTAATGGGGTGGGACATGTGAAGTTGGAGTGATATGGGGCCACAGGTACGTCTAGATACGACTGTGACAGATGACACGTGAGTAAGCATCCGGTCTGATCAGCTGCTTCCATTCATGTCCGTTGTGCATTCCGAAGGACTTGGACATTTCCAGCAGGACAATGCGCCACGCCTCACGTCCAGAATTGCTACAGATACACTCTTCTGAGTTTAAATACTTCCTCTGGCCGCCAAACCCGATGCAAGAACATTACTGAGCAGTAAGTTGGCTGTTTAGGTTTTCTTATTGGTAACGCTACATAGCGCTCTGTATAAAAATCACTTGCTGTGCTGTGTGCAGTCTGTGTCTAGTTTGCATTGTTGTCTGCCATTGTAGTGTTGGGCTGTTGGCTGTTAACAGCGCGTAGTGTTGAGCAGTTGGAGGTGAGCCGCCAGCAGTGGTGGATGTGCGGAAGTGAAATGGCGGATTTTTTAGAGCGGATGATCTGGACTTGTGTCCATCAGAAACAGTACATTTGTAAGAATGGATGTCATGAACTGCAATATATATTATGACTTTTGAACACTTTTAAGGTAAATACACTGTTCGTTCACTATCAAAATCTTTCATTTGCTAAATATGCCTATTAGTAGTTAGCGCCTTCAGTAGTTTGAATCTTTTATTTAGCTAGCAGTATTGGCGCTCGCTGTATTGCAGTAGTTCGAGTTACGAAGGTTTTTGTGAGGTAAGTGATTCGTGAAACTTATAGGTTAATTTAGTCAGGGCCATTCTCTTGTAGGGATTATTGAAAGTCACATTGCGTTGCGCTAAAAAATATTGTGTGTCAGTTTTTCTAAGGGGACGTTTCATATGTGGACCCTTAGCCGAGGATACCTCACTGGAATCTTCTGATTTTCTCTTGTAGTTTGTGTAATTAGTGTAGCTATTGTTTATTGCTAGCGCATAATCATACAGAGAATTTCCTTTGTAGTGGTAGTTTTTCATTGTTGGACAGTAAAACAGTTGTGGCATGCATGTAGATTTGCACCAAGTATTTCGCAGCTGCGCTTGCAACCAACTAGATGTCATTTTCAGTGCTATGTTAAGGTGTTTTCTTATTTTTGCTCTTGAAATTGTGCTTTTCTGTGTTTTCGTGTGAAATATTGTGACAATAATGGCGTGTGAAAAACGTAACACTAGGCTGCAAAGTAAACTGAGAAATAATAGTTACGCCGAGCGTAGCTTATCAACACCACTGTGTAATGAATTAACAGACATTCAAAGCAGTAATTTGGTAATAGTGCATAGGGAAATGGAGCGGGTGGCAAATAAAGGTGTAGACAGTGAAACAAGTAGTGAACAGGGAAGCATTATCGATCGATCGGTCGGTTGGCAACAGCTCGCCTCAGGAATCCGAAATGACAGAACACAATATAGCAAATACTGTAGACTCAGGTTTTGGGTCTTTACCGTTTACTCAAATGAGTAAAGACACATTTCCTGCCTGTCAAAATGTGAATGTTGCCGGTGAAAATGCACTGCCAAAAAGTATAGAGTAACAGATTGCAGACACTAATACATTGTTATTGCAATTAATGCAACGAATGGAACAAAATCAGAGAGAAACACATCAAAACCTTCAAAAGTTAGATACAATGGAACAAAATCTTCGGAAGTTAGACAGCACGCTTGAAAAAACACGTGAAGATTTAACTACTGAGTTACAGAACATTGAATCGAAATGGAATGACGTAAAAACACAAATTTATGAGCATTTTCAACCTTTTTTTCGCGGCATGAAAATGCATTACATAATCACTAAGCAGCCATAAAAGAACTGCAAACTGTTGTTCATGAAAATCATGAGACCTTGCAAGCTAAAACTGACTCAGTTGCATCTACCGATTCGGTTACGTAACTTGCAAAAACTCAGGAAAACTTAAAGGACACAATAGATACTTTAAAAATTGGTTCAGAAAGACATATGGAGGAAATTAGTTCATTATGAGAGAAAGTAGTTGAACTTTCGGATCAGCTAAATAATTTATCTACGAAGATAGATGATAGTCTCGATGACACAAAACTGGTAGTATTTAATGACAAAGAAGAGTGCAAACAAATTAGGAAATTCAAACAAAATCAGAATCAAATTAATACGCAACGCAAAAGCGAAATCCGGGAAGTACAAGATCAGTTAGCACAAGTAATAAAAAAATTACATATTTCAGAGGACTCTCGCGCTCCAACACGGTAAGAGGGACATAAAAATACGTTACAGCCACAAAATAGTAACACGGGGCACTTCGGAAATTTTGAAAGAAATTGGCAAGATACACCGAATATTGAGATGGAACCGCCGAAAACAGGTAACAATGACTGATATGCGACTCGCCGACATGATGATTTTGACTATAAGTTGTTCGTTACTACACGTAAATTCGAAACATTTAAGAATTCCGCCAACGACATTCATCCACAAGCGTGGCTTCATCAATTCTCTCATTGTTTTCCTCCCAACTGGTCAGTAGAGCACACATTAGAATTTATGTGTGGCAACTTAGAGAATGAACGAGCTGAAAGAATGCAATCGGTCATTCACGATTGTCACAGTGAAGGAGAATTTTATCATGCCTTCCTCTCAGCATATTGGTCTCAAGCTACACAAGCCCAGTAAAACATAACATCATAATGATGAAGCATTTCGAACAATCTGAATTTTCCAGTCTTGTGAAATATTTTGAAGACATGTTGCACAAGAATCAATACCTGTCAAACCCATACAGCCCCTCAGAACTCATCCGCATTTGCTTAGTCAAATTGCCTTAACATTTACGACATATTATTTTGACAGGACGTTGCAAAGACGACATCGAAGCTTTTCAGGGACTGTTACAAGAAGTGGAAATTGACACAGACAATCGCGGGACGCGAAAACAGGAACACAACAATTACAAGTCACATCCGTCACAATTCTGCGACGAAATAAATAATAACTGGACACGACAAGGCTATTCTTACAACGCAAATCGTGACAAAACAGACACCACCCATATGGCAACCACTGGCAGAGTAATAGTTACAGAGAAAGATTGCATTTCCGTAGTAATGAATATGACAGAAACAGTCATAGAAACAGATAATATGGGAACCAAAACAATTATTGCCAAAGGAGACAGAATAACTTTAGACGCAACAGTTCAGCGCGCAGTTACGATTCAGGGAGAAATTCTCCACCACGGGACCGACATGACGACAGACGATATGATCGTAACGACAGACCTGAATTGCATCAGAACTGGCGGGATTCAAACAGGGCAGGGCTCTCTCGACAAGGTGAATTTGTAGAAGTTAGGTCTCCAAATCCTAATAACGACGCGCGCCAACAAAGAGACAGACAATGACTCGCACCGCAGGCAGCCGCGTGCGCCGGCTGGCTCAGAGAAAAATAACATAGACGCTAACCTTGAGAAATATTCCAGTATTCTTTGCCGACGTATACCGCATGATAATTGCGTTGAAGTTGAAACTCAGCGTACTAGGAAGAGTAAAGGTTTACACCACATTTCACATGTAAAACAGTTTTTGAAAGTAATCTGCAATGTTTGAAGTTAAATATCCAGTCAAGATCCAAGAGAACTTATTTAAACAGAAATTACGAATGCATTGTTGTAGTGAACAGGCGACACAATTTGTTATTTGTACATTCTTGCTTGTTAGTTGCATGATCACGTAATGACTATGAGGCTCACACACTTAGAACATATACTGGCACTGCTAATGAGATTTTCATGCAACATTTTGGATTACTTGAAAATACATTCTGGATTTCAAGTACATTCTGTGAGATTAACAATGACTTAGCATTTGGTTTCTTTGACAGCTACACGATTATATCATGACGCTACTATATGTGACACAATTTATATTGTTGCTTTTGCGCTGTATCTGCTTTATATCTGCACAGTTTTTTGTATTATTCTGGAAAGTAAAACATTTTTTAGTAGTAACTTTTGTGGTATAGCTACAATGAGACAGCCTTTTCTGTAGCAAAACAATACGTTACAGCACAGTACTTTCTTCATCACGGCAATAAACGTAATAACTAAGATATCTATACGCAAAGCATTTCACTTTCGTTTATCATGAGGTAAGTACATTAACTTGTGCCGAACTTAGCCTTCGGAGGACAATAACTACGACACTTCTATAGAGATTATCTTACAACAAGACGCACAGTTTAGCGCTACTGTACACGTATTTGAGTGATTAATTTTGTACTTAAAACATTTATTTTTAAAGATTTTTCAATTACAATGATACAAAAGTTTTCCGTGATACATTTCATTCCATTGCTGTAATCTGTAACACCTGAGGGTTTAATTACATTAATCTTCAGGGGGTACACGCCTACATTGTGTACCATGTGTTTGGCAAGACAAGGAGCCCTAGCTAAAATGGTATTTGCTTATACAACTTTACACATCGTTACCAGATTTCTCTAACACATACATTACACAGCTATCTGATCATTTAACAGAGAAACAAACATTTTTTTTTTACTACATCAGTGACACATGTTTACACAATTACACGGTTGGATAACTTCACACATATGAAATTGTATTTTGTCTGTACTTTGTGAACTGTTCATATTTTTAAGGAAACATTGTGATACTATGAGGGCTCTGAATGATGTGTTTGGTATGGGATCATGATTTTAAAGTATGTTAGAGGTAGATGACACTATTGAAATGAGCAGAGAATTTTTTTTAGATTTTGAAATTATTGCAGAAAGCTATGACATTTTTTGAGATTTGATTGATGTGCTATGATGTTATTGTTACGATGACTACGTGTATTATGCTGTTGTGGTATGTTTATGATCAATAAGCTGATGATATATGAGGAATTTAGTTACACTACATATCTGTTATGATGAAATATTGAAGAAGTGTCGATGAATATGTATATGTGTAATAAGGTAAGGAATAATGAGTAGTGGTTAGGGACTCTGACCTGTGAAAAAGGATGTTGGAAACCAAGAATCGTACTTTAAGAGTTTGAAATGTGTGTAAATGCGTGAATGTATTACAATGCCGACGAAATGTTTTTGTACACTGTTCTATTAATAGGATGTTGTTTCTACACATTTGTAACGCAAATTCTTGACCTGTGAACATTTTTATATGAGGCTGTCACTATAGTGCAAACTGGTGTAGTAATTATTTCGGTAAGAAAGTTAAGTGACCTTCACGTAATGTGTCGTGGGCACCCAGCTGCGCGACAGTCGCTTGAAAAAAAAACCATTAGTGTGTGCCTTTCAGAGGCACAGGTGGAGAAAAAAATGAGGCCATTATCCTCACTATTGACATTTTTTTTGTAGAAAGCATCGCAAATACGACATGCTCAAACTTGAAAACGTATGATTATACTGTGGAGCTCTTAATTTATGATATTTACTAAAATGCCGAATGAAATGATGAGAAACATTTTACATCTATTGTCTTTCTAGTTGAGAGTTTGCTCATTTTGTTTAATATCTAGTTTCTAGCTACACTGCAGCATTGGTTAAAATAAAATTTTATAGATGTACTAATATCACTATTTTCTCTCTGCAGACCCAGTAAAGAATATGATGTACTTTCTTAGAAAAGAGAGCACAATAGACGTTTCCCTTCACAGGAACTGCATAAATAATTTTTTTTAACGATTTGGTAACTTGTCTACTATAGTAAGTTCTTGTGATGCATCACTCTAGTGTTAAGATGTGACATAGGAATTAAGCATGGCCATTTTTACTGTAATATTTTTTCTACTTGAGCTTTGTCATGTTTAGATATAAGTTATAGCATTTGCTGCTGCCTTTTGCCAGGCATAGTGCTACTAAATTTCACTTTGTATTACTCTGTTAAGCCAGTTGTACTAATGATTTGTTTTTCTTGTTACTGCCCATTGGCTCATATTAGTTGTAATGTTGCATTTGCTTGGTAATTTAGATTTACTATAGCTTGCTTTGCCAGGTTGCAGTTTTTTTGTCATTGCTGTTTGTGTTAATTGTTTTGTACTGCTGCATTGCCTCGTCCCTTAGTATATATATCTGAGCTCAGTAGATTTAAGTTAGCTTAAGAGGGCGTAGACTATATAAGAAACTGACTATGGAGAATAGGGAAAGAATGAATTCAGAAGTTATATGAAAAAGAATTGGGACAAAATGAGTACTGTACAATGAGAAATAATTATTTTGAAAGAAATATGAATAGAATACAGAAATCGGGTATATATAGGACTTTTTGGGAATAATGATGAATGAAGGGAGATCTCCAAGAAATAAAGAAAGTTTTGTTTGCAAAATACTGCAGGAAAACAAACCCTGTCCTTTCCTTGTGTTATCCCACTATGTGTTTGTGTACCCTTGTGTATTTGTTTTTTTCCTGTCTTTATGTGTCTAGGCGATGAGAGTTATGTTGTGGAATTTTTCTAATACTATGTTATTTACTTTGTAAAGATGTTTAGGCATTATTTATTCTGTTTTGTTTTAATGCTCACGTATGAAGTCGATGTTTCAAAAGTTATTCTGATATTTTATGTATTTATTTATGTCATAATTCCTGTACCACTGAGGTATCTGTTTATTTCTATTCTTTTGTAAGCCTGTATTACTACAATTGTTTTCTGTACTATTATGTTCTTTAATGATGTCTTTTGTACCTTTGTTATTGTATTCTCATGTTATACAATTGTAATTGATACCAGTTCATCATATTAAGTAACTTGTAAACATTCATTTCACTGCACATGTTTCTGTTGCTCATAGTATATGGACAATATGTGAGAAGTAGGGACTGATAGTGTTTGCACTTGTGTTAATAATTCAGCAAGGGATAACAGCATTGCTGGTTCTAAAGAGATTTAAAAAAAAATGTGAGTGCACAAGTGGTTGTTTATGGACTTGCTATATTGTCCGCAAGACTCTTCGATGGTCATTGTGCACCTGCACAGTCGCAACAGATGGCTGCTGGCCGTCTCTACAAGGACTACAGTGGGTCTACACCTTTGATGACTCACCAATACTATTATTTATATAAGGGCTGCAGTGGATCTGCACCTCTGGTGGCCCCTCTAACAAGACTACGGTGGTGTACTCTGTGATGTGCTACCTACCAATATTCTTCAAACCTTCAACTGACTCTGCTGTGGGTTTACTCATTGTGGCCCATTACCTGTCTGCATTTCAAGAGTCAGCACTGTCTTTCCATTGGAAGGACAACACTACTTCTTCAAGACTGCATGGAAATCCACTGTTTCTGTGTGCAATTTATTTTACTAATGAGACTTTGTGAAAAAACTGTAATTACTAATGTGATGAATGATGAGAACTGTCTTTATGGCCTGTGAGAAATTTTAGCTTTTGACCAACATTGTATCAATAAGTGTGTGCATTTCATTTCTTTGTTATTGTAATTATGATTATGAATTTTTTTTTCAAATCTGTATTGGCCACTGCCCAAAACTATTTGTAAAATTTTTTGTGGGGAGCATGGGGGCTATGTAAGTAGGCAGTTTTGGTTTTCTTAATGGTAATGCCACGTAGCGCTCTGTATGAAAATCACTGGCTGTGCTGTGTGCAGTCTGTGGCTGGTTTGCATTGTTGTTGGCTATTGTAGTGTTGAGCAGTTGGCTGTTAACAGCGCGTAGCGTTGCGCAGTTGGAGGTGAGCCGCCAGCAGTGGTGGATGTGGGGAAGTGAGATGGCGGATTTTTGAGAGCGGATGATCTGGACGTGTGTCCATCAGAAACAGTACATTTGTAAGAATGGATGTCATGAACTGCTATGTATATTATGACTTTTGAACTCTTTTAAGGTAAATACATTGCTTGTTCTCTATCAAAATCTTTCATTTGTTAATTATGCCTATCAGTAGTTAGTGCATTCAGTAGTTTGAATCTTTTATTTAGCTAGCAGTATTGGCGCTCGCTGTATTGCAGTACTTCGAGTAACGAAGACTTTTGTGAGGTAAGTGATTCATCAAAGGTATAGGTTATTGTCAGTCAGGGCCATTCTTTTGTAGGGATTATTGAAAGTCAGATTGCGTTGCGCTAAAAATATTGTGTGCCAGTTTAAGCACGCTCATGTATAATTTTTATAAGGGGACGTTTCAGAGCGTATCTGGGCTGTCTTCCAACGTGCTGTTCAGAGGTGACCTCCACCCACTCTTACTCTAACAGATTTATGGTCAGCCCTGCAGGTTTCATGATGTCATTTCACTCCAGCACTACTTCAGTCATCAGTCGAGTCCATGCCACGCCGTGTTCCGCCACTTCTGCGTGATTGGCTCTTCAGTTTACTTCTGCCTGTGATGTGATTCGAAACACACCAGAGATATTTGTCAGGGTGCGTCTGAAACTTGCCCGCTGACGTCATGCTTACCCAAACATTGAGTTTGTTGGCCGTCAATTCGTGCATATTTTATAAGATACAGTACGAATGGTACGTTCTTTGTGTTAATGATGGTATTTGAAGTTAACTGTAACTAATGTAAATAAATGTGGTCACAGTAATGTGCTTGTATTGCTATTATCTCCTTAAGCTGGCTCCTACGACCTAGGTTCCCTACCTCTAATTATTCTATGGAGTATCCTCTACGTCCTGTTAAATTCTTGCACGCTATTATGGAAACGCCTTGCATCGGGAACATATCTGGAGATTTTGAGATTGTACTGGCCACATGAGTACTTCAACATTACGCAGACAGTTCATAGAGACATGTGCTGTGTGTAGAAGACCATTCCCTGTTGAAAAATCGCACCACGATCTGCCACACGAGAGGTAACACGCGAGGACACAGGATGTCCCGTGACGTATTTCTGTGATGTCAGAGTTCACTCAGTCACTACCAGCTGTGACGTAAAGTGCTCACAGTATGACGCTAGGGATAACACGACTATGCCTCTCCAAAAGATCGGAGAAACGGTACCTGTCCTCAGGCCGCCACTGTACGATGGTTACCCAGGGTGGTGCAGGTCAACGGTTCATCGCCGAACTCGGTTCAGCGCCACTTATCATCAGTCGACATTTCCCGCCCACGGCGGCACCGATCCAAGTGCATCCGTTTGAGTCGTCGTTTCAACGGCACTCAGACTGCTGCTAGTCTCTTGGGATGTCGCAGAATGGAGCGGAGATTACATTCTCGTGTGCCAGATGCAGATGTGCAGTGGTTACGATATACCTGGTGCACAGTATCGGTAGTCTCTGACCAGTGGTGTAGGGTGTCGCAGATTTTAGCAGAGAATACATTTCTCGTGTGCGAGACGCAGATTTCCAGCAGTTACAATATGCGGGGAACTCAGTATGGCGATCATCCTTCGTGGTGGTCAGAGACGGTCGATCGGAACGTTGAGAACGAATATGCTCGGTTTCACGTTGCCGTACACTCCAGCATTGGGTCACATCGAAACGCCCCACAAATCAGGATATTGCACGATTCGACCAGCCGGCGAAACGCAGACCCCCTTCAGACGGTTTCAGTTGCAGATAACGCTGTCTCACTCGATTACTCGTATCTTCTTGTCCTTCAGAGTGATCACTCAACGCCTGACGCTCCATATGTCCTGCCAGGCCTTTTTTTCCTGTATTGACATTCGATTCCCCCCGAACGGGTTGGGCTGGCAGCAGCTTAGTACGCCGCTCTTCAGGCTACATAATTTTAAAAAAATGAATATAATAAAAGCAGGCGATAAATGGTAAAATGGCGGAAAATTGTGTAACTTAAAAACTAAAACAAAGGAGTGGCGATGGTAATAAAATACACAGGAAGCACACAGGTAAAATAATAGACAGACAATTAAAAAAAACGGCGACAGTCTGTTTTCTGTTCACAAGAGATATAAATTCACACCCAGCGACAGCATGATTTCTATTCGCAACACTTTGGAGAAGACACACAACACTGAAAACTCACTTGAAACACTGCACTAAAAAGTTGGAACATGTATAACACACCACAGCCTAGGGCAGATGGGGGGGGGGGTGAACCTGGACAGTTGATGGGAAAGGAAAGGGGGAAGATGAGGAAAAACGAAGTATGGGGGAGGGGGGAGAGCCGAAGGAGGATGAGGACTCATAAGGGGAGGGGAGCTGGGCAGACGCGAGAGGGAGTGGGGAAAATCAGTAGAGGGGAATGCAAAAGGACTAGTGGGAGGAGAAGGGAGGCAGAGAGAGGGTAGGTGCGGACAAAAGAGGATGAAAGGGGGGAGAAGAGGGAGCCTGGGGAAAGGACAGAGGAAAGGAGGGGAGGTGAGAATCAGAGTTGATAGGATTGATAAATGGATGGATAGAGGGCATCATCCGGTAGTGGGAGTTGACGGAAGCCGCCTTGGGAAAGAAGATGAAGGGTGTAGAGATGGAGGGTAGGGGGGACACAACAGTGAAGGCGCGGCAGAGGGTGGGGGTTGGAGAGGAGAGGAGCAACCAGGGGATGAGGGGGATCAAGGCGGCTGGAGGTGTAGAGGATGCGGATATGTTCGAGGAATAGGAGCAGATGGGGGAAAGGAATCAGGCCATAGAGGATCTGCGTGAGGAACGGGAGGTGTATACAGAATGCGAGGCAGAGTGCATGACGCTCAAGGATCTGGAGGGACTTACAGAACTTGGGGGGGGGGGGGCGGGGGGAGGGACCTGTCAGAGAGAATTTCAGCTCTAACCATTACCATACCCGCTGATGGAGTGTACCTGTACTGAGGTACACTTTAGAGGGTTGCCCATAAAGCCATGTACCACATTTTTTTCTCAGCCGAAAACAATGCTACGAATGCGAAACATTACGTATGTATTATTTGAAATCTCCTGAGTGAGCGCGCTAAGTTTCCGTCATTTTCGACAGATAGTGTAGCTGCATCACACTTTCAAAATGGCGTCTGTAGGTGATATACGTTGCAAGCAACGTTCCGTCATTGAATTTCTCACTGCACAGTAACAAACTGCTGGGGATATTCACAAACGCTGGTGCAAAGTCTATGGAGCATCTGCTGTCGACAGAAGTACAGTTAGTCGCTGGGCACGGAGGGTGAGGTCATCAGAAGGCGGTCGGGAAGTCGGTCGTCGGGAAGACCATCCACGGCTGTCACATCTGACCTAGGCCATTTCGGACTTGCACTTGTTTGGGACATTACAGGATGCCATTCGTGGAAGACATTTTGAGAACGATGAGGAGGTGATTAACACAGTGAAACACTGGTTCTACCACCGGGACAAGGATTGGTGCCGACAGGGCATACACGCCCTCGTTTTGCGTTGGAGGAAGACATTAGAACAGGATGGAGATTACGTAGCACGGTAGTGTGTGTAGATAAAACACCATTCTTTGGTGTGTGTAATTGTCATTATGTTCAACAAAGAACTGTTGAAGGACAAATGCGATTCGTTACTTCCTGGGCAACACTCGTAGTACGACTACATCTCTTGGGCGCTTCACTGTTTTTAGCAGTCAGTGCATTTCTGCCCTCTATTCGATAACTACGTCGAAAAGTTGAAGCTACATCGGTGAAACACGTTTATCAGGTTAGTCGTTCCCTACATATTCACCGTGTGTCGTCTCCCAGTTATTCTACAAGTATTGAATGAAACACAGTATAGAATGTTGTCCTAAAGAGGGCGTGCGACAGTGACAGTAGTATAACAAAACGTTGAAAGTAATGTTAGGGAGTATATTTTATGTATTAACTTTTGTTCGTTCCGTTTCGTATGCTGCGCTCAAGAAAGAGAGACAGAGCATCTCTGCACTAGTGTTTCTGACTGAACGACGGAATTATCGTCTTGTTGGAGCTATACGTGTCAACTGTTAATTTCAAGTTGTCATGGTTTCCTCTACCTTCACTTCCCTCAACTGAAGCAGTAACAGTTTTCACAGCTGTACAAAGCTCTGCCGTTGAAGCACTGCTGGTCGACGACCACCGGCCAGCGTTACGCCAGAACAACATAGTTTCATACGTTACGGGCTTCACCCGATGTATAAAGAATCACTATTTATGTTATTTAAGTGAGAAACCTATACCGATGATTTTCTGACAAACAGAGTACCAACTGAAATTGTTTGTTTGATGAGAATAGGTAATGCTCCGATCTGGTTAGTCTTGCTAGAAAATAAATTTGTAAAATAATCTCTGAACGAACCTATATGATAAACTAATGGATTAATGAGTCATTTGAAAGCGTAAAGCAATATTTCCAGTCAAAACTCAGCATATCTTCCCTATGGATTTGTTTCGTTACGTAGGTGTGTTGTATTGGTGGCTTATTTTTGTTGCTTCGTTTTGTGGCGACACACAAAGAGTACACTAAAGTCTCTCCTTGACAGACCTTAGGGTGGAACCATACACTCACAGTTCATCATCGCCCCGTAAGGGAAGACCTCAAGCAGAATAACCCCCTTTAGAGTCCGAGAAGACTGTCACCATGACTTTACAAGCTGAAGGAGTAGCTTTGAGCTTTTTGTTCGGGGGGGGAGGTGGTGAGGCGCCAGTCCATGGACTGCCATTTTGTTTCTGTTTCGAAGTGATGAATACGTGTTTCATCACCTGCGACAATGTTCTGCAAAAGATTGTCACAATCAGCTTCATAACGCGCCAGCAATTCCGCACAGATGATCTTCCTTGCTCTTTATGGCCTTCTGTTAATGCGGCGAAGAAGACACCTTTGAGTAAGCTAACTGATGGAGGAGTGTGTCAGCACCACCAACAGAGACGTACAGTTGTGCAGCGAGGTGTTTGACTGTAATCCTCCGCACGTTCCAACACTGCAGCAGTCACAGCTGTGCGCGGCCGGTCGCCACGCGGGAGATGGGGCAGGTCTACGGGATCTCGTTGCGATAATAGCAGACGCCTCGCCCAACGACTCACCGTGTTTTTGTTCACTGCCAGGTCTCCGTAGACATCCTGCAACCGACTATGAATATCAACAATGCTGTGGTTTTCCGCCAAAAGAAACCACTGACAGCTGTCTGCTTGGAATGCTCTTTTGTTGCCACTGTTTTGAATTCTACGTACAGCACTGCCACCTATGGAAACTTCATGGTATAGTAGAGGCTCAATCGGAAATATTTCACGATGTCCCACAACAAATTATACATTTTTTAAATTGAATCTGAGTGACAAAAAATAGTGTTCCATTATTTATTGAACGCCGCTCGTACATCTTTCGTCCTACAGCATGTTTGTAAACTCAATTCAAACACGCCAAAGAATATACACACGTAAAGATGTTATATTTCTACATAAACACAGGTGTTATTTATACTATAATAGAATCGTCATCTCTATGCTACCTGCATGTTGAACTTCAGCCGGCCGGAGTGGCCGAGCGGTTCTAGGCGCTACAGTCTGGAACCGCGCGACCGCTCCGGTCGCAGGTTCGAATCCTGCTTCGGGTATGGATGTATGTGATGTCCTTAGGTTACTTAGGTTTATGTAGTTCTAAGCTGTAGGGGACTGATCACCTCAGAAGTTAAGTTCCATAGTGCTCAGAGTCATTTGTTGAACTTTAGCTATCTGATCGTGCCAGCCATAGATGCTCAATTTCCTTTCTTGCCAAACTACAACATGGCTGCTAGGAAATGTCACTAGAATACGAAAAGAAAATACTTTTCAGTTCCGCTCCCTCATCAGCCTATTACATCATATGTTGATATAAAATTCAACACAAGAAATCAGTCTACAATTCTTTGTCAAATGCAGAACGATGGAAATTTGTTTGACAAACTACAATATGGCGGACGACGCAAAGCACGTGTATTTCCAGACACGCTGCAGTTCTATATTCAGAGATCAGACTTCTACATCCAGGTTGTATAGAGATCACTACAAGACAGCAATGTTTCATAATCTTTTTATACGTTGATGTTATTTGTACAACATATAATAGTGTAGATTCAGATGCGACAATATGTTATGAAATCGATGCACTATTAAATATTTGTTTCTTTAGGAAAAGAATAAACTTTTAAAATGTGTGGGAAACTGTGGCTGTTAAACTCTGTTTGCTCATTTCACATGTTTTCGTAAGATTTTTCTTAGTGTAAAATTGTTTATAATTGTTCTAGCAAATCAAGTTTTCTGTCATTATTTTTTGTGTGGAGTGCAGTCACACACTGACAGTAATGGATAAAATTAAGTAAACCTCCATGCTTAAACTCCTGCACAGACAGTCGCGCACACATCTTCCAAGAATTCTGCTTCGCGTAAGACTCGACGGAGAACACGTACTGTTTCGTAGCGAGCACCATTTTGTGTCGATTTCAACTGATCACTAAACGCGTCTGCTCCTTTCATTCACTCAGACGTCAGGAAACAGCAGCATCCTCGGGATGGACCATGGGGGAGGGGCGTTTACGCAGATATGTGACACCAACCGGTTGGTGCATTTTCAGAACTTTCTATGACGGACAGTTGTCATGTTTATTTGCGAGGGTCAGCTCCGCGTCAGCCTTAGAAACGTTCTCCGGGCCACTTCTGTTTTGCCCAGCCTCGCACGTGCTGACACGACTTTGCTGCCACCCTGGGACAACCACCGACGGCGAGCGGCTCTCTCTCCCCGGTGATCGACGGAGCGTGACGAGTGGCAGGGCCGTTAGCGCTGCCGGCTGGCTGGCTGGCTGGCGGCGGTATTTACGGCGGGACATTTGTGTGTCAGGGCCGCAGCCAGCAGGCAGCCGTCTGCGAAGACGAGCAGCCGCCAGAGTTTTATGGCGCGTGGAGTCCGCATTGGATCGCATCCAGCAGGGCGCGCCGGGGGGGGGGGGGGGGGGGGGGAGGCAGTGGAGGCATGGGCTGGTGGCGGGCCCCTCTGCCCATCCTTGTATAAAGTTCTCCGACAGCTGCACCGCCTAGCACGCTGCTGAACAACCAGGGCTTAAACGAATTGGGCAAATTAAGGCTGTGGGTGTGTACGGGGGGGGGGAGGGGAAAGCAGGGGGGGAGGGGAAGAGATGGGCCTGTGAATAGGTGGCTTTAACAGCTGCAACGGCGAGATTTGTCACAGCCAACAGGGCGTGTTTTGACAGCTCCAGTGGAGACCACGCTGCGTCAGAGAGGTTTCCGGTGTTGCCAGTAGGCGCAATGATTGGCAGAGCTCAAAGTATGAGAAGTCTTGTGAGTGCAGGTCATCTAGGCAGAGGGTCTGACCACATCGTGGGAAAAACCTGGCCAGTAACGTGGACTTTGAAGAGTACCCACCACGGCTGACTTGACTGAACAGAGGTAATGTCATATAACGGAAACTCTAGTACCCAACCAGTGACAGAGAATCCATTAACTTGGTTTCAATTTAGACAAGTGTGTGAGTGAAGCCGTTCCCCTCACCACAGCAATTAGTTTTCAAGTCATTTAATGTTAAATGTTACAGACATAAAATTATCTTTAAAAATTAGTAACTCACTAATGCCTTAAGCGATTCATACAAAGGTAATGTCTATGGATGGTCTCAGTGATTACTACCGACATGTTATGGTAAATTTTTTGTGAGTATTATATGTTTTAAATCATAGGCTGGAATGTATATTCTACACATGAAAAGATGAATTTTCTCGTAAACAAAACATGAAATAGTGAAAGTAGTGGCAAGTTTAGTAGAATGACGTAACTAGGGCAATATGACTAATTATTTTTAATTGTTTACCTTTATTTATGACATATCGACACGAAATAGTGTTCACATGGACAAAAACACGTTTTATGAGCAAACCATTAAAACTACAGATAAGAAAGCTGACGAAATTGCGTCCAAATTCATATACGTCTATATAAAAGTAAATTCATGGTTTTAAACGTTACATCATAATTTGGAAGTATGGGAGCTTGACGACACCAATGCGAGGGTATAAATAACAGCTCCCATTTTTGTGTGGAGCGGGCACTTTGCATTCGTCCAACTGTCGGGCTTGAGATCTGCAAGAGGCCTCGTGCATCTATAGGCTAAGAAATATGTCCAAGTATTTGGTCGAGGACTTTATGTTTCCGTGTGTCGATCGTGAATCCTATTGAAACATTTTATACTTGACTTAGAAGATTTTGCTTCAGACGAACTAGCTGGGAACTTATAACATTTCGCATGTGTGATAGAAAATTCTTTGAAACATTTTAAACGTGTAGTATCTGAGTAGCTCAAGTTAGACTACATAGTCTAAAAAACTTTTCTGCAGTCAACTTTGAATGTGACCTGCACGTACAATTTCCTTAGTTTGCGATTATGAAATTTCATCTTTGGACTTATTCTGAAGCAACTTCTATTAATTTTCAGTGGATTTTCATAAGTTTATGCAAACGTGATGTTGATCAGCTTATTTAAACCCTCTCCCAGACAGTTATTATTTCACTAACAAACAATTTTGAGTTGTGAGAAGTGATATTTTGTTTTCCTGCAATAAACTCAGTTTGTTAAAAATTAAAACACTGTGAGATGTTAACATTAACTCACAGAAAATTCATTCCTACTTATACTGAACTTGTGATTATACTTATTCAGGTTTAAGGCGCAGATGCGTTGTTGCTCCTTGACAGGAACATGGCCAACATTTCTGAAATCCAACTACGCACTACTGAGAACCTAAAACAGTATTTTTATTGTTTTTTTGAATTTTTTATTTCTGCTGATGCATGTAAGGGCTCACGACTCATTATTTGGATGAGGCAACAGTGTTTAGCTTCACCATTCGTCAATTATTCATTGGTCAGGGATTAACAAGATTCAACACGAAGAATACATCTCCATTTAGTTTCATCATCATTTTTAAATTAATTCAGTCATAACTTACACAATAACTGGTAGTCTGTAAAATGAATATCAATGTCAGTCTTACAAAATTATCACAGATGATTAAGGAATTTAGATATCCAGCTTTACTTAGCTACAAAAAAAAAAAAAAAAAAGATTCAAATGGCTCTGACCACTATGGGACTTAATATCTATGGTCATCAGTCCCCTAGAACTTAGAACTACTTAAACCTCACTAACCTAAGGACAGCACAGAACACCCAGCCATCACTAGGCAGGGAAAATCCCTGACCCCGCCGGGAATCGAACCCGGGAACCCGGGCGTGGGAAGCGAGAACGCTACCGCACGACCACGAGCTGCGGGCGACTTAGTTACCTGTTGGCCAAAATCTACGTATATTTCAGACTTTTACCTCTACTTGTTTATACTTGTATATTACTCGACAGAAGCACTGAGCGTCATGTCATACGAAGTAATAATCACAGAATACAAAAAAAATTATTTTTATAGTTTTCGTTAATTAACTAAATACGTTATGGCACGGCGGACATAATTGCTTTTCAGGTTTTCACAACCACTGTACCGCTGGTATTTGCTGATATTACAACACTAAATATTTCTTAAATGACGTTCCCTTCGCCAGACATTTCAGTTACTCCTAACCTTTTCTCAACCGTAATTTCTTCTCCACTTAGCACGTATTCTTTCTCTGTTCTGACCCGTGACGTCATTAATAATTTTTCGTAGGTCGCAAGAGACATCGGATTTCAGTGACAAAATTAATGTGCAGTAATTTTTCTCAGGCATTCACGTGTCCCTTACTTTTGTTATTGTCTCTTTGATAATCACAGTTAATAAGATAGTAACAAACGCTTAATCGTTGTTCGCCGTCTGGGATTCTCGAAATCCCGTTTACAAAGGAAAATACTGACGTAATTAATGATAGTGTGGTGGTGGCTTCAATATGATGAAGAACTGACGATACGACGTGTGACAATTAAATAACGAGGGGGGAGGTTAATAATGGAATGCAGTCGATCATGAACCATCAACAACCGCAACCGCTTGCTTCGTCTTTCTTTTTGTTTTAGTAAAGTTTCGAGCCTTGGTTGCAGAGGACGTTGTTCTATAGCAGCGTCACGAGCATGGTGAACTTGAAACCTAGCAGCACATTAACATCAAATTCCTCGTGAAATTAAAAAAAAAGTTTCTAATAGAATGCTTTGATACGTTACAGTAAGTGCTTGGTGATAATTCTATGTCACTTCCGCTAGTTTTGAATGGCACAAACGGTTTACAGAAGCAATTCAAAACTGAGGGCAATGATGATGGCTTTTTTCGAAATCAGAGGGGGGTTATCGTGACTGAACTGGTTCTTGAGGGGCAAACAGTAAATCGGAAATGCGAAAAAGAAGACCCAGTCAAACTGAGGGAAAAAGCAAGAGAGAAAAGATCTGATTTGTGGAAGAACGACGCATGGATTCTGCATCAGGGCAATGTGTAAGCCCACAACTGTTAAACAGTTTTAGCGATCAAGCGCATTCCTGTGCTCGAACATTTTCCTTACTCGCCACATCTTTTCCTGAAAGTGAAGAGTGCTTTGAAGGGAACATATATACCGTCTGTTGAAGAGGGAAAACCAAAAACGGAAGAGTTGTTGAAGAGGGTGACAATGGGTAACCCACAGCATTGCTTTACACAGTGGGAGATATGTATACAGTGGTTTTTAGGTAGAGGAGGGGAGTATGTTGAACAGAATAAAAGTTATTGTAACTTTGTTTGCGATAAATTACATATCTGACACCAGTCTCATTATTTACTTGCCGCACCTCATATAGCAATGTTAATAATTAGTGGACATTTGGAGACACCTTATGTATTGACTGGGTCAGAATAGACTCAGACATGACAGTTTGAAAGCGGACATTTACGGACACCGCCAGCTCGAAGCACGTCTTCCTTAATCTCGAGGGATGGGTGACCAAACTATCTGGTGCAGATGGTGTCTAAAAATCTTCGGCAAGCGCTGCTTTCCACATGTATCTGTGTCCGCATTTCTCCAGAATACGTGCCGCCAACACCTACACGGCAGGAGCTTTGGTGACATTGTCGGTTCCGAGCGTACTGACACTTGTGCTGCCCACAGCGTTGTACCTGCCAGTACTGACGCAGGGGTTCTTTCAAGACGCGAAGATTTCGCCTATTCCAGAAAAAGTGCAGCTATGACCCCATCTGATACAGACAAATGATTTTTGACATGCTCAAAGATAACGTAGAAGTCTGTATCATATCTGAATTTCAAACAATGGAAAATCCAGGACGGAATGCAAAAACTATTATGAAACCAACAACCTTCTCCTTAGTCACAACGACCATACATTATCCTCACTCACAATTACTTATCCTTTGAAGGAATTACCTACAAACAAATATGGGGTATGGCTATGGGCACCCACATGGCGTCATCCTATGCCAAACTATTCATGGGCCATCTAGATCAATCCTCCCTAAGTACCCAGAACCCTAAACCCCTTACCTGTTTCAGATTCATTGATGACATCTTTGCGATCAGGGCTGAGGGTGAAGATACCCTATCCACATTCCTCCAGAATCTCAACAGCTTGTCCCCTACTGTTTCACCTGGTGCTATTCAACCCAACAAGCCACCTCACCTCCACCTCCAACATGGCTACAGTCTACTGACTGGTTTGATGCGGCCCGCCACGTATTCCTTTCCTGTGCTAACCTCTTCATCTCAGAATAGCACTTGCAACCTACATCCTCAATTATTTACTTGACGTATTCCAATATCTGTCTTCCTCTACAGTTTTTGCCCTCTACAGTTCCCTCTAGTACCATGGAAGTCATTCCCTCATGTCTTAGCAGATGTCCTATCATCCTGTCCCTTCTCCTTATCAGTGTTTTCCACATATTCCTTTCCTCTCCGATTCTGCGTAGAACCTCCTCATTCCTTACCTTATCAGTCCACCTAATTTTCAACATTCGTCTATAGCACCACATCTCAAATGCTTCGATTCTCTTCTGTTCCGGTTTTCCCACAGTCCATGTTTCACTACCATACAATGCTGGACTCCAGACGTACATCCTCTGAAATTTCTTCCTCAAATTAAGGCCGGTATTTCATACTAGTAGACTTCTCTTGGCCAGAAATGCCTTTTTTGCCATAGCGAGTCTGCTTTTGATGTCCTCCTTGCTCCGACCGTCATTGGTTATTTTACTGCCTAGGTAGCAGAATTCCTTAACTTCATTGACTTCCTGACCATCAATCCTGATGTTAAGTTTCTCGCTGTTCTCATTTCTACTACTTCTCATTACCTTCGTCTTTCTCCGATTTACTCTCAAACCATACTGTGTACTCATTAGACTGTTCATTCCGTTCAGCAGGTCATTTAATTCTTCTTCACTTTCACTCAGGGTAGCAATATCATCAGCGAATCGTATCATTGATATCCTTTCACCTTGTATTTTAATTCCACTCCTGAACCTTTCTTTTATTTCCATCATTGCTTCCTCGATGTACAGATTGAAGAGTAGGGGCGAAAGGCTACAGCCTTGTCTTATTCCCTTCTTAATACGAGCACTTCGTTCTTGATCGTCCACTCTTATTATTCCCTCTTGGTTGTTGTACATGTTGTATATGACCCATCTCTCCCTATAGCTCACCCCAACTTTTTTCAGAATCTTGAACAGCTTGCACCATTTTATATTGTCGAACGCTTTTTCCAGGTCGACAAATCCTATGAACGTGTCTTGATTTTTCTTTAGCCTTGCTTCCATTATTAGCCGTAACATCAGAATTGCCTCTCTCCTGCCTTTACTTTTCCTAAAGCCAAACTGATCGTTACCTAGCGCATTCTAAATTTTCTTTTCCATTCTTCTGTATATTATTCTTGTGAGCAGCTTCGATGCATGAGCTGTTAGGCTGATTGTGCGATAATTCTCGCACTTGTCATCTCTTGCCGTCTTCGGAATTCTGTGGATGATGCTTGTCCGGAAGTCAGATGGTATGTCGCCAGACTCATATATTCTACACACCAACGTGAATAGTCATTTTGCTGCCACTTCCCCTAATGATTACAGAAATTCTGATGGAATGTTATCTATCCCTTCTGCCTTATTTGACCGTAAGTCCTCCAAAGCTCTTTTAAATTCCGATTCCAATACTGGATCCCCTATCTCTTCTAAATCGACTCCTGTTTCTTCTTCTATCACATCAGACAAATCTTCACCCTCATAGAGGCTTTCAATGTATTCTTTCCACCTATCTGCTCTCTCCTCTGCATTTAACAGTGGAATTCCCGTTGCACTCTCAATGTTACCAACGTTGCTTTTAATGTCACCAAAGGTTGTTTTGACTTTCCTGTATGCTGAGTCTGTCCTTCCGACAATCATGTCTTTTTCGATGTCTTCATATTTTTCCTGCAGCCATTTCGTCTTAGCTTCCCTGCACTTCCTATTTATTTCATTCCTCAGCGACTTGTATTTCTGTGTTCCTGATTTTCCTGGAACATGTTTGTACTTCCTCCTTTCATCAATCAACTGAAGTATTTCTTCTGTTACCCATGGTTTCTTCGTAGCTACCTTCTTTGTACCTATGTTTTCCTTCCCAACTTCTGTGATGGCCCTTTTCAGACACGTCCATTCCTCTTAAACTGTGTTGCGTACTGCACTATTCCTTATTGCTGTATCTATAGCGTTAGAGATCTTCAAACGTATCTCGTCATTCCTTAGAACTTCCGTATCCCACTTCTTAGCTTATTGATTCTTCCTGACTAATGTCTTGAACTCCAGCCTACTCTCCATCACTACTATATTGTGATCTGAGTCTATATCTGCTCCTGGGTACGCCTTAAAATCCAGTATCTGATTTCGGAATCTCTGTCTGACCATGATGTAATCTAATTGAAATCTTCCCGTATCTCCCGGCCTTTTCCAAGTATACCTCTGTCCATATGAAACCTATTAACCACCAGCAATACCTCCACTTCGACAGTTTCCAGACAGCTGCCATCCATTCCATACCAAGAAGCCCCTTCCAAACAGCCTGTGCCATATGAATCCTCCCCACCAACAAAAGATTTTCTGAACCGTGCACGTGGGAGCTCTACCTGCAATATATGCTATGTTCCTGTAACCCTCCTGGCCTCAGTCTTCGTTAGTCATTGACCTCACATATCCAGCCCCTTCCCTGTTCCCATTCCAGCACTACACAGCCCTGTATTCCACAAAAACAACCAGTCTTTTTACTTGTCTCCTTTTGCACTACTCCTCCCCCCTGCCCCCCCCCCCCAATCGCTCCCCTGCCCACTGTCTAACCTCGCAACTGCACCTAGCTCCCCTATCCTCTCTCCATCTCGTCTCTGTACACTCCCCAGCCGCAGTTCAAAATCCCCCACCCCTATCCTGCCGTCCTTCCTCCCTCTCCTTGCCCAGTCTTAGCCAGACGGTGTGGCCTAGCGGCTCTAGGCGCTTCAGTCTGTAACCGTGCGACGGGTATGGTCACAGGTTCGAATCCTGCCTCAGGCATGGATATGTTGTAAGTAGGCTGTTTAGGTTTTTTTTATTGGTAACGCCAGGTAGCGCTCTGTATGAAGATCACTGGCTGTGCTGTGTTCAGTCTGTTGCTGGTTGGCATTGTTGTAATACTCGCCATTGTAGCGTTGGGCAGCTGGATGTGAACAGGGCGTAGCGTTGCGCAGTTGGAGGTGAGCGGCCAGCAGTGGTGGATGTGGGGAGAGAAATGGCGGAGTTTTGAAATTTGTAAGACTGGATGCCATGAACTGCTATATATATTATGACTATTAAGGTAAATACATTGTTTGTTCTCTATTAAAATCTTTCATTCGCTAACTATGCCTATCAGTAGTTAGTGCCTTCCGTAGTTTGAATCTTTTATTTAGCTGGCAGTAGTGGCGCTCGATGTATTGCAGAGGCTTGAGTAACGAACATTTTTGTGAGGTAAGTGATTTGTGAAACGTATAGGTTAATGTTAGTCAGGGCCATTCTTTCGTAGGGATTTTTAAAAGTCAGATTGCGTTGCGCTAAAGAATATTGTGTGTCAGTTTAAGCACAGTTATGTATAATTTTTCAAAGGGGACGTTTCATATGTCGACCTTTAGAAGTGGATACCTCACTGGTATCTTCTGATTTTTTTCTTCTAGTTTGTGTAATTGGTGTAGCTATTGTTTATTGCTAGCGGGTATTTGTAGAGAGAATTTCCTTTGTAGTTATAGTTTTTCATTGTTGTACAGTAAAACAAGTGTTGCATCCATGTAGATTTGCAGCACGTATTTTGCAGCTGCGCTTGCAATTAACTAGATATTATTATCAGTGCTACGTTAATGTGTTCTCTTATTTTTGCTCGTCAAATTGTGCTTTTCTGTGTTATCGTGTGAAATATTGTGACAATAATGGCGTGTGATAAACGTAATACTAGGCTCCAAACTAAACTGAGAAATGACAGTGAAGATGAAAGCAGTGTGTTAGCGCCACTGAGTAATGAATTAACTAATGTTCAAAGTAGTAATTTGGTAATTGTGCATAGGGAAATGGAGCAGGCTGCAAATAATGGTGTAGACAGTAAAACAATTAGTGAACAGGGAAGCATTATCGATCGATCGGTCGGCAACAGCACACCCCAGGATTCCGAAATGACAGGACACTATCTTGCAAATACTGTAGATTCAGGTTTTGCGCCCTCACCGTTTTCTCGAATAAGTCAAGACACATTTTCTGCTTTTCAAAATGCGAATATTACCGGTTCAAATGCACAGCCGAATAGCACTGAGGGACATGTTTCAGACACCAGTGCATTGTTATTACAGTTAATGCAACAAATGGGACAAAGGCTACAAAAGTTAGATAAAACGCTTGAACAAAATCAGAAACAAATGGGACAAAATCTTCAAAAGTTAGACACAATTGAACAAAATCTTCAAAAGTTAGACACGATGGAAGAAAATCTTCGAAAGTTATATACCACACTTGAACAAACACGTGAAGGTTTAACTGCTGAGTTACTTAAAATCGAATCGAAATGTCAAAAAGTCTGTAATGACGTAAAAACACAAATTTGTGAGCATTTCCAACCTATTTTTTCGCGTCATGAAAATGCATTACAGAATCATGAAGCAGCCATAAAAGAACTGCAAACAATTGCTCATGAAAATTACACATTGCAAGCTAAATTGGACTCAGTTGCATCCACCGACTCGGTTACGCAACTTGCATGAACTCAGGAAAACTTAAAGCGCAGTAGATACGATTTCAACACAAATGGACACGCTGAAACTTGGTTCAGAAAAACACACTGAGGAAATGTGTTCAATATCGGAGAAAGTAGCCGAACTTTCGGATCAGTTCACTAACTTATCTTCAAAGGTAGATGATGATCTGAATGACACAAGACCCGTAGCCTTCACTGACACAGAAGAGTATGAACAAATTAGAAAATTCAAACAAAATCAAAATCAAATCAATACACAGTACAAAAGAGAAATGCGGGAAGTACAAGATCAGTTGACGCAGGTAATACAAAAATTACATATTTCAGAGGACACTCGCGCTCCAGCACGGGAAGAGGGACTTTGAAATACGGAAAAGCCACAAAATAATAACACAGGACACTTCGGAAATTATGAAAGAAATTGGCAAGGTGCACCGAATTTTGAGATGGAACCGCCGACACGACGTAACAATGTCCGATATGCGACTCGCCGACACGATGATTTTGACTATAAGCTGTTCATTACTACACATAAATTCAAAACATTTAAGAATTCTGACAACGACATTCATCCACAAGCATGGCTTCATCAATTCTGTCACTGTTTTCCTCCCAACTGGTCATTGGAGCACAGGTTAGAATTTATGTGTGGCTACTTGGAGAATGAACCAGCTGTAAGAATGCGATCGGTCATTCACGATTGTCACAGTGAAGGAGAATTTTACCATACCTTCCTCGCAGTGTATTGGTCTCAAGCTACACAAGACCGAGTAAAACATACCATCATAATGATGAAACGTTTCGAACAATCTGAATTTTCCAGTCTTGTGAAATATTTTGAAGACATGTTGCACAAGAATCAATACCTGTCAAACCCATACAGACCCTCAGAACTCATCCGCATTTGCTTAACTAAATTACCTGAACATTTACGACATATTATTTTGGCAGGACGTTGCAAAGACGATATTGAAGCTTTTCAGGGACTGTTACAAGAACTGTAAATTGACACTGACAATCGTGGAACGCGAAAACAGGGGCACAACAATTACAGGTCACACCTGTCACAATTCCGCGATGACAGAAATCATACACGACAAGGCTATTCGTACAACGTAAATCGTGACCAAAACAGACACCAACCGTATGTCAACCGTTGGCAGAGTAGTAATAATTACAGGGGAAGATCACCTCTCCGCATACTGACTATCATAGAGACAATCAGAGAAACAGACAATATGGAAACCAAAATAATTATTATCACGGGAGACAGAATAGCTTCAGACGGAACGGTCCACCGTGAAGTGATAATGCATGGAGAAATTCTCCACCACATGACCCAAAAGAAAGAAACTACAGGAAATACCGACATGACGACAGACGATATAATCGTAACGACAGACCTTAATTGCATCACAACTGGCGGGATTCAAACAGAGCAGGGCCCTCTCGGCAAGGTGAATTTGTAGAAGTTAGGTCTCCTAATCCCAATAACGACGCGCGCCAACAAAGAAACAGACAATGACTCGCACCGCAGGCAGCCACGTGCGCCGGCTGGCTCAGAGAAAAATAACATAAGCTAACCTTGAGAAAAATTCCAGCGTTCCTTACCGACGTAAGCACATGTAATTGCGTTGAAACTGAAACTCTGCATAGTAGGAAAAGTAACGGCTTGCACCACATTTCACATATAAAACCGTTTATTGAAAGATAATCTGCTTTTTAACTTTGTCTTTGCCACAAAACTTTTCACTTTACATTTCTAGTATGCTTGTCACACTGAGAAACTGTTAACATGCAACAATGTTTTGAAGTTAAGTATCCAGTCTAGAACCTAGGGAACATTTTTAAACAGAAATTACGAATGCATTGTTATAGTGAAGAGACGACACAGTGTTGTTATTTGTACATTCTTGCTTGTTAGTTGCACGATTACGTAACTACTACCAGACTTATATACTTAGAACATATACTGTTAATGAGATTTTAATGCAACATTTTGGTTTACTTGAAAATACATTCTGGATTTAAAGTACTTTCTGTGAGATACCAGATGACACAGTGGTTAGTATATGTGAAAGCTACACGATTATATCACGACACTACTAATGAGTAACAATTTACAATGTTGCTTTTGCAGTGTATCTGTTTTATATCTGCACAGTTTTTCTGAATTATTCTGGAAAGTAAAACATGTTTTACTAGTAATTTTTGTGGTATAGATACAATGAGACAGACTTTTCCAAAGCACAACAATAAGTTACACTATAGTACTTTATTGATCACGATAAGGTACATAATAACTACGATATCTATACGTATTGCATTTCACTTTTGTTTATCATGAGGTAAGTACATTGACTTCTGCAGAACTTAGCTTTCGGAGGACGATAACTACGACACTTCCACAGAGATTATCTTACAAGAAGACGCACAGTTTAGCGCTACAGTACACGTATTTGAGTGATTAATTTTGTATTTAAAACATTTATTTTTACAGATATTTGAAGTACAATGATACAAAGGTTTTTCGTGATGCATTTCATTCCATTGCTGTAATCTGCAACACCTGAGGATATAATTACATTAATCCTCAGGGGGGTACACGCCTACTTTGTGTACCATGTGTCTGGCAAGCACAAGGAGCCCTAGCTAATATGGTATTTGCTTATACAACTTTACACATCGGTACCATATTTCTCTAACACATACATTACACAGTTACCTGATCTTTTAACTAAGAGAAACAAATCATTTATTATACTACATCAGTGTCAGATGTTTACGTAATTAAACAGTTGGATAACTTCACACTTACGAAATTGTATTTTGTCTGTACTTTGTGAACTGTTCACATTTTTCGGAACCATTGTGATACTATGAGAGCTTTGAATGACATATTTGGTATGGGATCAAGATTTTTAATGTATGTTTGAGGTAGATGACACTTTTGACATGAGCAGAGAATTTTTTTTAGGTTATGAAATTATTGCAGAAAGCTATGACGTTTTTGAGATTTGACTGAGGTGTTATGATGTTATTATTACGACGACGATGTGAATTATGCTGCTGAGGTATGTTTAAACTGATGCTATATGAGTTATTTGGTTATGTTACGTATCTGTTATGATGAAATATTGAAAATGTGTCGACGAATATGTATAAGTGTAATAAGGTAAGGAATAATGAGAAGTGGTTAGGGACTGTGGTTTGTGAAAAAGGATGTTGGAAACCTAGAATCGTACTTTAAGAGTTATGAAATGTGTGTATATGCGTGAATGTATCACTATGCTGGCGAAAATTTTTTGACACTATTATATTTAAAGGATTTTGTTTCTACAGATTTGTAACGCAAATTCTTGACCTGTGAAATATTTTTATATGAGACTGTCACTGTAGCGGAAACTGCTGTCGTAAATATTTTCGTAAGAAAGTTAAGTGATCACCTGCATGTAATGCGTCGTGGGCACCAAGCTGCGCGACAGACGCCTTGAAAAAGCCATTAGTGTGTGCCTGTCAGAGGCACAGGTGGAGAGAAAAAAAAGACGCCATTATCCTCGGTATTGACATTCAGTTGTAGAAAGCATCGTAAATACGACACCCTCAAACTTGAAAACATGATTACACTGTAGAGTTCTTAATTTATGATATTTACTGAAACGAAATGATGAGAAACGTTTCATGTCTATTGTTTTGCTAGTTGCAAGATTGTTTACTGCATTATGAAATGCCTTATGGCTAGCGAATGACGTTTCACACCTTGCTTTGTCTATTTTGTTTAATATCTATTTCTAGCAGCACTGCATCATTGGTTAAAAATTTTTTTATAGATGTACTAATATACATATTTTCTGTCTACAGATCCAGTATATAATAATAATGTGATATACTTCCAAAAAAATGAGGGAGCACAAAAATACATTTCGCTTTACAGGAACTACATACATAATTTTCTTTTCAAGTTCTTGGTAATTTATGTCATAGAATAAGTTTTTGTGGTGCACCACTTTAATTCCATAGACATTAACATGTGAATATACATTTCCCTTATCTGCATTATTGTCTTTAGTGTACTATTTTTTCTGCTTGTGGGTTTGTCATATTTAGATATAAGTTCTGAGCTCAGTAGGTTTAAGTTAGCTTAAGAGGGGGTAGACTATATAAGAAACTAACTATGATGAATTGGAAGAAAAGCATTGAGAAGCTATAAGAAAATGGTTTGGCCAAAAAAGTAGTGTACAGTGGAGAAAAACTATTTTTGAAAGAGGATGTGAACGGAATACAGAAAGCATGCTTGGACAGGATTTTTTTTATTTTATATATATATATATATATATATATATATATATATATATATATATATTTTTTTTTTTTTTTTTTTTTTTTGCTGGAGGAAATATTGAAATAAGAGGGACGATCTATGGAATGAAGTTTTGGGTTGGACTGCAGTAGCAAATGTTACCCTGAAAACAAACCCCGTCCTTTTCTTTTGTGTTATCCCACTATGTGTTTGTGTACCATTGTGTGTTTATTTTCTTCCTGTCTCTGTGTACTGTTTCATAGAATTTTTTCTCTTCTAATACTAAGCTACATTCACTGTGCTGATGAATACTGTTATCCTCAAATATAATTTGCATGAATAACAAGTTATTTACTTTGTAAAGATGTTAAGCCATGATTTGTTTTGTTTTGTTTTAATGCTCACGTGTGGCGTTGATGTTTCAAAAGTTATTCTGATCTCTTATGTATTTACGTATTTCATAATTCCTGTAACACTGATGTATATGCTTATTTCTATTCTTTTGTAAAGCCCCTATTACTACAAATGTTATCTGTATTTTTGTGTTCTTTAATGATGCACTTTGTACCTTTGTTATTGCATTCTTATGTTATAAAATTGAAATTGACACCAGTTCATCAAATTAAGTAACTTGTAAGTTACATTTCACTGCACACGTTTCTGTTGGTCATAGTATATGGACAATATGTGACAAGTAGGGACTGATAGTGTTTGCACGTGTTTTAATAATTCAGCAAGGGACTGGTTAACAGCATTGCTGGTTCTAAGCAGAATTAAAAAAAATTTTTTTTTAATGGACAAGTGGTGCTTTATGGGCTTGCTATATTCTCTGCAAGACTCTTCGATGGTGATTGTGCACCTGCACAGCTGCAACAGATGGCTGCCGGCAGTCTCTACAAGGATTACAGTTGGTCTATTCTGTGGCGACCTATCTACCAATATTCATCAAAACTTCGACTCACTCTGCTGTGGGTTTGCTCTGTTGTGGCCCATTAACTGTCAGCATGTCAAGAGTAAGCACTGTCTTTCTGTTGGAAGGACAACACTACTTCTTCAAGACTGCATGGAAATCCACTACTTCCGTGTGCATTTTCTTTTACTGCTCAGACATTGAGCAAAAACACTGCTATTTTACTGTGATGAACGATCAGGTGAGAAAATTTTAGCTTTTCACCAACATTGTATCGTTAAGTGTGTGCATTTCATTTCTTTGTTATTGTAATTATGAAATGTTTTTCAAATCTGTATTGGCCAGTGCCCAAAACAATCTGTAAAATTTTTTGTGGGGATGCAAGTAGGCTGTTTAGGTTTTTTTTATTGGTAACGACACGTAGCGCTCTGTATGAAGATCACTTGCTGTGCTGTGTGCAGTCTGTGGCTGGTTGGCATTGTTGTAATACTCGCCATTGTAGCGTTGGGCAGCTGGATGTGAACAGCGCATAGCGTTGCGCAGTTGGAGGTGAGCGGCCAGCAGTGGTGGATGTGGGGAAAGAGATAGCGGAGTTTTGAAATTTGTAAGACTGGATGTCATGAACTGCTATATACACTCTTGGAAATTGAAATAAGAACACCGTGAATTCATTGTCCCAGGAAGGGGAAACTTTATTGACACATTCCTGGGGTCAGATACATCATATGATCACACTGACAGAACCACAGGCACATAGACACAGGCAACAGAGCATGCACAATGTCGGCACTAGTACAGTGTATATCCACCTATCGCAGCAATGCAGGCTGCTATTCTCCCATGGAAACGATCGTAGAGATGTTGGATGTAGTCCTGTGGAACGGCTTGCCATGCCATTTCCACCTGGTGCCTCAGTTGGACCAGCGTTCGTGCTGGACGTGCAGACCGCTTGAGACGACGCTTCATCCAGTCCCAAACATGCTCAATGGGGGACAGATCCGGAGATCTTGCTGGCCAGGGTAGTTGACTTACACCTTCTAGAGCACGTTGGGTGGCACGGGATACATGCGGACGTTCATTGTCCTGTTGGAACAGCAAGTTCCCTTGCCGGTCTAGGAATGGTAGAACGATGGGTTCGATGACGGTTTGGATGTACCATGCACTATTCAGTGTCCCCTCGACGATCACCAGAGGTGTACGGCCAGTGTAGGAGATCGCTCCCCACACCATGATGCCGGGTGTTGGCCCTGTGTGCCTCGGTCGTATGCAGTCCTGATTGTGGCGCTCACCTGCACGGCGCCAAACACGCATACGACCATCATTGGCACCAAGGCAGAAGAGACTCTCATCGCTGAAGACGACACGTCTCCATTCGTCCCTGCATTCACGCCTGTCGCGACACCACTGGAGGCGGGCTGCACGATGTTGGGGCGTGAGCGGAAGACGGCCTAACGGTGTGCGGGACCGTAGCCCAGCTTCATGGAGACGGTTGCGAATGGTCCTCGCCGATACTCCAGGAGCAACAGTGTCCCTAATTTGCTGGGAAGTGGCGGTGCGGTCCCCTACGGCACTGCGTAGGATCCTACGGTCTTGGCGTGCATCCGTGCGTCGCTGCAGTCCGGTCCCAGGTCGACGGGCACGTGAACCTTCCGCCGACCACTGGCGACAACATCGATGTACTGTGGAGACCTCACGCCCCACGTGTTGAGCAATTCGGCGGTACGTCCACCCGGCCTCCCGCATGCCCACTATACGACCTCGCTCAAAGTCCGTCAACTGCACATACGGTTCACGTCCACGCTGTCGCGCCATGCTATCAGTGTTAAAGACTGCGATGGAGCTCCGTATGCCACGGCAAACTGGGTGACACTGACGGCGGCGGTGCACAAATGCTGCGCAGCTAGCCCCATTCGACGGCCAACACCGCGGTTCCTGGTGTGTCCGCTGTGCCGTGCGTGTGATCATTGCTTGTACAGCTCTCTCGCAGTGTCCGGAGCAAGTATGGTGGGTCTGACACACCGGTGTCAATGTGTTCTTTTTTCCATTTCCAGGAGTGTATATTATGACTATTAAGTTAAATACAATGTTTGTTCTCTATTAAAATCTTTCATTCGCTAACTATGCCTATCAGTAGTTAGTGCCTTCCGTAGTTTGAATCTTTTATTTAGCTGGCAGTAGTGGTGCTCGCTGTATTCCAGTAGCTTGAGTAACGAACATTTTTGTGAGGTAAGTGATTTGTGAAACGTATAGGTTAATGTTAGTCAGGGCCATTCTTTCGCAGGGATTTTTAAAAGTCAGATTGCGTTGCGCTAAAGAATATTGTGTGTCAGTTTAAGCACAGTTTTGTATAATTTTTCCAAGGGGACGTTTCAATGTGTGATGTCCTTAGGTTGGTTAGGTTTAAGTAGTTCTAAGTTCTAGGGGACTGATGACCTGAGGTGTTGAGTCCCATAGTGCTCAGAGCCATTTGAACCATTTGTGCCCCAGTCTTTTCCATACCTCCGCCCTTTGCCTCTCCCATCATGCACTGTTGCTGCAGCTTGCAGCGTGGCTTCCGCTGCCACAGACTGCAGTCATGTGTGTGAGAGTTGTGTGAGTGTGTGTGTGTGTGTGTGTGTGTGTGTGTGTGTGTGTGTGTTTGTGTGTGTGTGTGTGTCTGTCGCCTGTTTTCGACAAAGGCTTTGTTGGGCAAAAGCTTATTTTGTGACATTCCTGTTGTTCTATCTATCTGCGACCCAGCATTTTCATAATATCTGAATTTCAGAATTGTTAGTGTTTTTTCTGGGAGGCAGCGACTTTACACTTCATACTTGTAATAGGTAAATATTGACAAAATTACAAACAAAAAGTTACCGTTTTCCGAAGCTTGTACATAGTAAACTCAATGTGTCACAGAGACACTGAAGGAACTGAACTGGAAGACTGTTGAAGACAGATGTAAACTGTTCCATGAAAATCTTTTAACAAAATTTCAAGAACGGGCTTTAAATGATTACGAATATGCTGCAACCCCTACACATTGTTCACATAGGGATCGTGCAGATAATAGTAGAGAAATTACTGCACTTGCAGAGGCATTAAAACTATCATTCTTCTCCCACCAAATACTGAATGGAAGAGGAAGAAACGGTAATAATGATACAATGGGACGTACGCTGTGCCATGCACCCCACGGTGGTTTGCACAGTATAGATGTTGATATAGTTGTAGTATATTTTTATGCAACTTAGGAAACATGAGTTGCGAGCAAGGTATTTTGGTAATCAGCAAAAGAACAGTACATCAGCAAATTCAACATTTTTCGCGATATAACGTGCTGCATTCCACTGTTAGCTGCCTCAACCTTATGACGTTCGTTTTTGCGCTCTACATTTTTACGTCGTTTTGTGAAAAACACTGACATGACAATATACATCTTTGGCACGCTAGTGCTCAAGGCATCACGAAAGAAACTACGTGGAAAATCTGTGCATTTCACACTAGCTTGGGAGCAGCATTCTGCTTTCTGACTTAAACGGTAACCTTCATTTTGCGAACGGGTTTGAGCCCCTGGCTACTTGCGTCACGGTTTCCAATAAATCCGCCGGTATCTGTACCCGTACTGCCTACGTACGTCATCTCTCAATTGGTAGCAAATCAGTCTGCCTCGAGGAAATCGTTATTTAAAAGTACGAGGGTTCCCCAGAAGCTAATGCACTGCGTTTTTCTTTTCTCAGCTGAAAACAATGCTACGAATGCGAAACGTTATGTATGTATAATTTTAAGTCTCCCGAGTGATCGCGCTAAGTTTCCATCACTTCCGATAGATAGCGTTGCTGCAGGACAGTTTCAAAGTGGCGTCTGTAGGTGATGTACGTTACAAGCAACGTGCCGTCGTTGAATTTCTCACTGCAGAGAAAGGAACTGTGGGGAATATTCACAAACGCTCGTGCTAAGTGTATGGAGCTCCTGCTCTCGACAGAAAGTACAGTTGGTCGCTGGGCACAGAGGTTGAGGTCACCATAAGGCGGTTCTGCGGAGCTCCACGATTTGTAGCGTTCGGGGAGACCATCCAGGGCTGTCACACCTGACACACCCGACACAGCCCTCTCGGACTTGCAGGTCATCGGTCCCTAGACTTACACACGACTTAAACTAACTCATGCTAAGAACAACACACACACCCATGCCCCAGGGGGGCCGCGCAGCCCTAGACAGGACGCCTCAGACCTCAGGACAAGGACTGCTGCCGACAGGCCTACACGCCCTTGTTTCGCGCTGGAGCAAGGCCACGGAATGGGTTGGAGATTACGTGGAAAATCGTGGTGTGTAGATAAAACGCCATTTTCTCGTATGTGGAATTCCCATTTCGTTCAACAAAGAATTGTTTAAGGAAAAAATGCGTTGTATTACTTTCTGGACAACCCTCGTATTTTCCTCAACATAAACTTTATGTGCTTTTTTGTATTTCACGTAACTGGTTTGCTAAGTACGGATACATAACCGTGAGTGTATACTATGCTGTCTGGTAAAAGATATTTCAGGAACAGGGCACATTTCTAAAAAATCTTTGACCATATAACTGCTTTATTCCAAGATTTACCGAGCGGGGCAGTGGTTAGCACACTGGACTGGCATCTGGGTGGACGACAGTTCAATTCCGCGTCCAGCTATTTTGATATAGGTCTTCTGTGATTTCCCTAAATCGCTCAAGGCAAATGGCGAGATGGTTTCTTACGAACGACCGTTTTCCTTCTCTATTCATCCCTAATCCGAGCTTGTGGTCCGTCTCTAATGATTTTGCTATCGATAGAATGTTAAACAATGAAATCCTCCTCCTAATTTGTTCCTCTGTTCCGAGTTTGCTTTTTTTTTCTTTTCACTTCCTTTTTTTTTTTTAGAAGAAGTGCTGAAAATTAATTCCTCCTGTGGTGTCAACGTTAGATACCACGCTACAGGCTGCGATAATCGACAGCGGTCCAGCAGTTGCAACCTCTCTGGACTCGCTGGAGCTTGAAGCGCTGTCGTATGGCACGGACAGAGACTGACAGATCGCACCGGCCGAGTCAGCTACAGGTCGTGAGCGAAGTCAGATTAGAATAGCCTTCAGCTCGCTAGGTCCGCAGTCTCTATTTCGCGCATGTATTACGCATGTAAAACAGAATTGTGTTATCTTCCTTGCTGTATAATACAGTTAATGTTTGTTAATGAGTCATTTGTATTCAAGAAGGATAGTTGTTTTAGTTATGTTCCTGGAGTGCAGTAACAGGTCAAACTTAAGTAAAAGATATTTGCTTAAGTGTTCCAGTAGCTACCGAATGTTCCAGATCCCCACAACCATCCCACTCGTACTACCCTCTGTCATCCCACTGCAAATCCCAGGGGTAGCGATCGGAAAGCATCCTGCATTCGTGTTAGGTCATGACATGCTGCCATCTACCTTCGCATCACCACCGAACTTTTTATGTGAAAAAACTTAAAAATTTTTAAAAAAACTTAAACGTTTTACATCTTTGTTCTTCATGTTCACACATTTATTTCTCAACATAGCAATCCTGGCGAAGAACACATTTATCCCAACGAGAGACTAGTTTGTTGATACCGTTACAGTAGAATGTTTGACTTTACTGACGGAACCACAACCTCATCTCTGCTTGCACTGCTTCGTCACTATCAGAGTGAAATCGTCGAAGGTGTTCTTTAAACTCTAGAAACAGATGAAAATCGAATGGGGCCAAATCGGGACTGTATGGAGAATGAGCAATGACAGTGAAGCCAAGGCGCCGGACTGCTGCATACGTCGCATCTCTCTTGTGTGGTCTGGTTCAAAAATGGTTCACAGGCTATGAGCACTATGTGACTTAACATCTGAGGTCATCAGTCCCCTAGAACGTAGAACTACTTAAACCTAACCAACCAAACGACATCACACACATCCATGCCCAAGGCAGGATTCGAACCTGCTACTGTAGCGGTCGCGCGGTTCCAAACTCTAGTGCCTAGAACTGCTCGGCCATGTGTTGCATGACATTGTCATGCTGGAGGAGACGGTGTTCCATGTGCTGGGTGAACTCTTCTGCGGTTATAAACTCAATTACAGCATGGTTATTGTCACCCACCGACACGGTTACATTACATGCCGCCATTTTGTACGCTACAGTTCTGAGCCCTCTACTGGCAGAGGTTTGCAACTTGTGTCAGCGGAGCAGGAAAGTAGTCCGAGTAACATGCAGGATATGTAACACCTCAACCGATACTGAAAACAAAATAAAGAGAATTTGGTGGCATTACTTTTCAGCAGGTCCTCTTGTATATGTCCACATGCTTAAGTATGCAGAAGCCGATGATAACAAACTTCATACTTAAATAAAGAAAGAAAATAATTAAAAATTAATAATGATAATAGCATAAAAATTTTCTTCTCTTGTCAATATAAAAATACACTCCTGGAAATGGAAAAAAGAACACATTGACACCGGTGTGTCAGACCCACCATACTTGCTCCGGACATTGCGAGAGGGCTGTACAAGCAATGATCACACGCACGGCACAGCGGACACACCAGGAACCGCGGTGTTGGCCGTCGAATGGCGCTAGCTGCGCAGCATTTGTGCACCGCCGCCGTCAGTGTCAGCCAGTTTGCCGTGGCATACGGAGCTCCATCGCAGTCTTTAACACTGGTAGCATGCCGCGACAGCGTGGACGTGAACCGTATGTGCAGTTGACAGACTTTGAGCGAGGGCGTATAGTGGGCATGCGGGTGGCCGGGTGGACGTACCGCCGAATTGCTCAACACGTGGGGCGTGAGGTCTCCACAGTACATCGATGTTGTCGCCAGTGGTCGGCGGAAGGTTCACGTGCCCGTCGACCTGGGACCGGACCGCAGCGACGCACGGATGCACGCCAAGACCGTAGGATCCTACGCAGTGCCGTAGGGGACCGCACCGCTACTTCCCAGCAAATTAGGGACACTGTTGCTCCTGGGGTATCGGCGAGGACCATTCGCAACCGTCTCCATGAAGCTGGGCTACGGTCCCGCACACCGTTAGGCCGTCTTCCGCTCACGCCCCAACATCGTGCAGCCCGCCTCCAGTGGTGTCGTGACAGGCATGAATGGAGGGACGAATGGAGACGTGTCGTCTTCAGCGATGAGAGTCGCTTCTGCCTTGGTGCCAATGATGGTCGTATGCGTGTTTGGCGCCGTGCAGGTGAGCGGCACAATCAGGACTGCATACGACCAAGGCACACAGGGCCAACACCCGGCATCATGGTGTGGGGAGCGATCTCCTACACTGGCCGTACACCTCTGGTGATCGTCGAGGGGACACTGAATAGTGCATGGTACATCCAAACCGTCATCGAACCCATCGTTCTACCATTCCTAGACCGGCAAGGGAACTTGCTGTTCCAACAGGACAATGCACGTCCGCATGTATCCCGTGCCACCCAATGTGCTCTAGAAGGTGTAAGTCAACTACCCTGGCCAGCAAGATCTCCGGATCTGTCCCCCATTGAGCATGTTTGGGACTGGATGAAGCGTCGTCTCACGCGGTCTGCACGTCCAGAACGAACGCTGGTCCAACTGAGGCGCCAGGTGGAAATGGCATGGCAAGCCGTTCCACAGGACTACATCCAGCATCTCTACGATCGTCTCCATGGGAGAATAGCAGCTTGCATTGCTGCGAAAGGTGGATATACACTGTACTAGTGCCGACATTGTGCATGCTCTGTTGCCTGTGTCTATGTGCCTGTGGTTCTGTCAGTGTGATCATGTGATGTATCTGACCCCAGGAATGTGTCAATAAAGTTTCCCCTTCCTGGGACAATGAATTCACGGTGTTCTTATTTCAATTTCCAGGAGTGTATTTTTGAGAATAATTTGGAAGAATATAAAAATATAAATTAGTAATACAAACTAGCATAGAACTAGAATAACATGGCTGAACAGTAGGCAACAAAATTTAGATAAAGGAATAATTTTTGACTGAGTTAGACAACGATTCAATCAATACCTAACTTCAGAGCAAAAATTAAGTTCGAAGGGTGGTGATATGTACGGTGTCAGGCAAATCCAATACCTTCCATGAATACCCTGACATGATAGCAAATCCGGCAGTATGTCACACAGCTCTGAATAAATCCTAACATTAAATTAACCAGAGTATTATGATAAACGAATGAGAAAATGGAATACCACATACTAACACAAGAACGCCCAAATACATGTCATACCTTCCCACTGTCAAACAGACGCAGTTCCGAGGGGAGAACAGAAGCCGAGAGCAGAACTGTGTTAAGCTAGAAGGCCCTACGATAAAGGACGGACACCCACGTTTCCAGCTAACCACCAGGACCACCCTCCAGCCCATGTTAAAAGATAGAGCCCTCCAGAAGAACAGTATAGATATTACGATAACACTAAAAGGGCCACACCAGCTGCAAGTTTTAGCGTGAGACTATACGCATCACTGTTACATTGCAAACATTGCCCCATCATGAAAAGTGTAACGTTTCTCATTGGATAGATGGAATTTTTGTAGGCGGAGCTTAAGGTCAACATTGAGACACTGATTGGTCAGTTGAAAACACAGCCAGATAGCTTTTTCTTAAACCCACGTCAGTAAATTGTAGTAAAGAGAGGTTAGAGAGAGTTGCTACCGAAATGGCGAGGTGCGTGGAGCTGCGCCGCCTGCTGCTCCCTGACGCTGCCTAACCACCGACAAGGTAATGAACGCACGCAGTACCGGATAAGAGCGCATAAGGCTTCACTCAGAACTGCAGAAGTCTCATCTGTTACATCCCCTTTTTACGTAAAACTAGTGTCGATCGTCAATTAAAGCTCATGGTATTCACATTTGCGACTTGAAGCTAAAATCTGAAACGCGACGATTTTTCTGTTATATAATTATTGAGAAGCCACATCAGCCAGTGTAATTTACGATAAGTCAAATAAGTAATTAAAGATAATGAGGGTCACTGTAGACCATTTTGATGGTTTTCTCTTTTATGAAACTTAATTTAAACCTAGATTATAGATGTGATATGGCATAGGTCATCCTTAGATCCATTGTAGAACTTGGAAACCCATTCAGGGAACATTCGTTCACAATTTTGTTGAACGCAGTTGGTTTTTATCATCCTGTATTAAAATATTTCCTTTCATCAATAGCGCAAATTATAAACAATGTTTTGTGAGTAGAATAAAAATTCCAGTGGTAAACTTAACTGATTTTTCGACGTTATTTTACCAGCTAACTAAAAATAGGAAAGCCTTGAACCCCTTCCACCAAATTTAATTAGTATTAAGATTCTTTTACAGGCAGTGCAGTGGAGCTGACGCTGAAATCATCAAGTATTTGATTATATCATCGCTAGTCTCCCTGAACTCTTCTGAACTCTACATGTCATGTGTGGTGTGGCGTCTCCTTACCAGCAGCAGGTCCCAGGTTCAAACTAGTCAGTTCCCTAAAAAAACACGCTCAGAGCATCGTTGCGCGAAAGTGGTAGGGAGACACGACTTAGAACAGACAGACACCACGCAGAATGTTAGAGTGTCTTATGTATGTCTTCTGTTTTTACCATTCATGTATGTCTGTTTTTCTGTCTCCGTGTTTTTTTATCTGTTACTCTGTGGCTGAATAATGGCGTAGATAGGCCGCTGCCGACCTACCTTTTGTAAGGCGTTGAAATAACAATAAAGGGAAAAAAATCCAGTAGTAAAACGTGAGTCGTGGAGCAGAAAAAAATGGTTCAAATGGCTCTGAGCACTATGGGACTCAATATCTTAGGTCATAACTCCCCTAGAACATAGAACTACTTAAACCTAACTAACCTAAGGACATCACGCACACCCATGCCCGAGGCAGGATTCGAACCTGCGACCGTAGCAGCCCCGCGGTTCCGGACTGCAGCGCCAGAACCGCACGGCCACCTTCACCGGCCGTGGAGGAGAAAAACCGATAGCATAAGCACCAGCAGCACCTTCAGCTTCTCCTGGTAATCACTCAGCTGACAGCCCTTAAATATACTCGGGAAAGTTATTCGGTATGCGTGCTTCAGGAATGCTCACAGACGTTGTAATTGGTACAAGCAGCGCCCATATTTGTATGGCACGGATGATTCCTATAAGGAAGACTCTTCTTAACTGTACATTTTATAATTCATTTTATGGGCTGAACAATCATTCCTGTAATTAATCGTTTGAAGTGATACCTGATAGGTGTGTGCGTCGGACATTATATTGTGAAGGGTAGCTGTTGTCATCACATTGTATCCTCAGACGCGTAATTAAATGGCGCTTTCAGGAAAACGGCTTTAATCAAATAAGAAATAAAGCGCCCTTAAGCTGAAATTGTACATAACATTTACCTTTCACAGTATTTGAATGTCCTCCACTCCCGTCGTTGTCGATTCATTGCTGTCGATGTGCTCGATTCGTTTATAGGGAAGAAATCATCATGACATTCGCCTTAGGATATTTAGAGGAAATGGAGGGATGAACGCAGTTTTGAAACACGCTACTTCAGAATACAAATCCAGTATTGTAGCAACGGCACCATCTCGAACGTCTTTTGAGTCCTCTGCGAGAATATCTAGAAGAATGACCACCCAAACGGAACAGAAAAAGACCGAGAGAATCTGCGTTTATGAATAATAATTTTGAATGTTATTTCATATTTGTCTCGCTGCCAATAGTCTCTGGCGCACTCATTATTACGTGTAAGTGGAAGAGGGCACGATGTTTATGTGCCCATAAAACTATCAACTGAAAACCGTAATGCCGATGGCAGCTTATTAATTTTGAATGTCATTAGTATTTATAGGGAAGCTTTAACGGGAAGTTGCACAAACAACGCCTACGGATATGCAGAATGCCTTCGAAGACGTCGCAGCTCAACTAATGGGTATTTGAGAAAAGGTGAAAATGTCCCGGCCTCAATTCAAGATGCCGTTGATTATACTAATTTTTATTTTATTTTTATTGTTGCTTAGGAACGCATGTTAAATGCCAATTTGATCAAGTCTCCAGTTTTTTTTATATGGGCTTTTAAAGTGGTTTTGTTCAAATGGATGTAATGCCTGCAACGTTTCTATGGTTCTTTTAGAGCTATCACAGTACACACAGAGGGCGAGGATTAAAGCAGGACATCTGCAATACTAGTATCTCATGTAATTTCAGATGATGTGGTATAAAAACTTCCGCTAGTCCGCGAAGACATACGAGGGCTGTTCAAAAGTATCGAATCTTACTTTTCTATTGTTGAAAGCAGCAACGGTATTGAAGTGTGCGCACTCACTGTGTTCGTAAGAGTAATTAGTGCGCATGCCTGATTTTGTCCACCACTTCAGAAACAGGTAGTCGCTTCCTCGCTTCCGGTGGTGGGTAAGATGACAGAAAAAATGGAACAGCGATATTGCATCAAATTTTGTTTTGACATTGGCAATTCTCAAGTTGAAACAATCCGCAAGATTCTACAAGTGTTTGGGGACGAGGCAATGAGTACTAAGCAGATAAAGGAGTGGTACAACAGCCTCAAAGATGGCCACTCATCAGTGAAAAGTGAAGTACGATCAAGTACCCCCTCAGTATCCGCAAATGAGGTTGTCATCGATCACATAAGGACCCCGGTGATGCAGGACAGACAAATCACTATCAGAGCAGAAAGTGCAGACGAGCCTAAAATTAGTATTGAATCCATTACCTCCATTTTAACGGAACATTAGGACCTCAGGAGGATCTCAGCTAAATTTATGCCAGTTTGCTAACAACCTAGCAGAAGAAACTTAATTCGGACATTGCACAGGGCAGGCTGGATACTGTGAACAGTAATCCCAACTTTCTTAACACAGTTATCACTGGTGATGAGATCTGGGTTTATGGGTACGATCCAGAGCCAAAGTTCAAATCATCACAATGGAGGCATCAATTTTGTGACTCCAGTGCAGTGGTCGGTCACGAATATGAACAAGAAGGTACAGATGCTAATAAGGAGTACTACGAAAAGGTTCTTCGTAACCTTCGTGACGCAGTGAGATGCAAACTGATGGAATTGTGGGCAGTGGACGGATGGCACTTTGACAGAGATAACGCACCTGCACATCATTCAGAATTAATTCAGAGTTTTTTGCCAAACACTAAATGTCTGCCGTTTTCCAGCATGCCTGTTCTCTTAGCCTAACACCGAGCGACTTCTGGATTTTACCTAAACTGAATAAGTCTCTGGAAGGAACCAACTCTCAGAACAGGGAAGACACTATTTAGAATTGGAGGGAGTAGCAATGCACCATACCGAAAACGGCTCTCTAGCGATGCTTCCAGCAGTGGCAGCAACATCGGGAGAGGTGTGTAGACGCTGTAGGGCACTACCTTGAAGGCGACTAAGTCAAACAGCTGTACCTTAATAAGGATTGATTTTATAAACAGAAGTCAGATACTTTTTGAACAGCTCTACAACACCACTGGGAATCAGCTTGTTCAACTCTAAAATGAGGTCTGTTATCTGATGAAGCACAATAAGCAATGTGTAAAACGGTTTTAATTTCTAGCATTTCTTCATCGTATCTGTATACTTTAGAGGAAAATGTGACATTACAGCTTATGTTAAGGCCAAAGATTGGGACATATGTGATGGCTTTAGAAGTGATATTCCTTAATTTTTTTCTTTGAGGGACACACTCATTCGCACGCTGGTGTTCCCTCATGAACTGAGAAGCAATGTTTTGATTGGTGTTGTGACTGTGACTTCTTGGCGCACACCGGAGGGAGCGTGTTCGAGATCACGGTGGAGAGAGGAGTGGTCAAACAGGCTCTGCCCATCTGTTGGAGGGAGTGAGCTCCAGTCATTAAATAACATGTCATTAACGAAAAGAAGCCTGCCATTGGTGGACTGAGCTTTTCGAAGTAGCTCCACGTGGAGCCCACGGTTCTGGAAGGCACTTAACGGCGAAGACTGGAAGGATCGCGTTTTTGGAAGCTGTGCTGACAGGACGGGTATTCGTGTTTTGGAGGTTGTGAGGAGGGGACGAGGGTCGTGATCACACTACCCGAGTCGAGTCGTAATCAGACTGCCAGGACTGTGAGTGTTGAGTGGTAGCCGCAAGGCCTACCATACACTCTGTGTTGGGTGCAAGGCATCTCAAACAGATTTTCGGTTTTTTGCCACGAGGCAAATCTGAGCGAGATTCATGGCTGGGAGCCGTGGCTCACGAATCTTTCATACCCGGTTGGGAGACGTAGCTCCGGGCCCGGCTTCGAGCAGCAGAGACTGGGGTACATCGGTTGAGTTGGTCTGTTGGTTGATTTGTGGGGAGCCGGAGGTCATCGGTCCCATCGGATTAGGAAAGGATGAGGAAAGAAGTCGGCCGTACCCTTTCAAACTGCCTGATACGATTTACGGAAAACCTAAATCAGAATGGCCGGAAGTAAGTCTGAACCGCCGTCCTCCCGAATGCAGGTCCATTGTGCCAACCACTGATCCACCTCGCTCTGTCGGTCTAGTGACTGCCGTCGTGCGCTGTTCACCACGTTGCAGATTCCCGGTAGTGCAGGGTGTATCATGCTGCTCCGGCTTTATAGGAACGTTTTAGATGAACTGCTCACCGCATAAAGCATTCGCCCCTTATAACATCAGCAGTCGTAGGTCGACATAGGTTACATGTAGCACTTTAGCATGTAGTGTGGCACGCACAGTTTCTGTCAATCCAGTAAGTTACAGGCCGATTGCGTTATCGATATTCCAGGCAGAAACTGTGGTGTAGGACCTCCATACATTCCCGACTTTGTCAATTGGACTGCAGAAATTTTCGTGTTCCCTCTAATTATGTATGTAATGTTGGTTCACTGTATTTCATTTTTGTGTCTTAATAAGTAAGTGTAATTACACGCAATATCTTCAACTTCAGATGTGTCTGGATAAAACTCCTATGTCAAGATCACACATTTTCCTTACTAATTATTATTTTTGCCTAATTGACTAGCCATCCTCAGATTGAAAATACAGAAAACTGAATACAGAAAGAGAATAATAAAAAATGTAGTAAATATTACAATTTCCATTATGCAATACACATCAGTCTAAACTGTGGTTCAGTGTCTCACAATTTTTAATTTCAATAGACATCATAATCTACAGCCCTCTTTCAAGTAATTTACGTGGGACATAGTTAATGTTGTGGAGAATCTGTTACATTACGTCCACTTGAACTTCGCCATTAGGACCAAAATATTAATTAGTTAAAGTCAGATCTCTGTTGCCGGTAGCTTTAAGTGGTATTGCTGAAGTGTGACTTCCAGGTAGAGAGTGAAATAAGGACCCACATTACCAAAATTAACTCACACTATGGACGTTTTGTAATATGTTAAGAATAGAGACTGATGAGAGACACCGTCTGTACTGAGCCAGATGCGTGGCAGACAAACACGCTGCAGCCAAGAAACCAAACAAACCAGGAGTGCGTGTTTCTCTCCCCTCGATCAAGTCATCTCTATCTCATGATATCCCATGGTCACTAAGCGAGTATTCACTAGTGTACAGCTTTACTTCGAATTCTAATGTGTTCATTTTCGTAATCGAGCCATCACGAGATAAACTACATGCGGGGTGGTCCTAAACTATAACGGCAGGTAGAGAGGACCTAAATAAGCAGATGTCGTATGGGAATGATTGTGAGGTAACGCCTCCTTAAGCCGGCACAGAGTCCTCATGACTGCGGCGTGTAAAAGCGCTTCGCTAGCTGGGTCCGTCATCTCCCGAACGTATTTCGAGCACCATGCATGGTTTCACCAATGCGGACCTTGCATTTCACGTATGGGGCTGGACAAAGAAATGGTTTAACTGCTCAAAGGATGTACAGGGAGCAATTACTGCATATGAATCAGCCGGATCGCCGAACCTTCGAGTGTCTTCATCGGGAGTTACACAGGAATGGATCGTCTTATGCTTACAGGCGTTGGACTGGCGTTGCAAGTTATCTCAGAAGTCCTGCAGTGGAAGTTAGAATACTAAACACAACACGGGATATTCCTTCGACAAGATCGAGAGCTGTAGGACTTTGCATGAAGACGGAAGGCATCCGTATCATTTACAGAGAGTCAAAGCAGAGACTCCTGGCGATTATCTTCCAAATCTCAACTTTGCTCATTGGTACCTTCAGCAAACTGCAGCCAATGAAACCTTCCCTGGAGATGTTTTTATTTACTGATGAGGCTACCTGCACACGGTCGGTTATGTTGAACATCCATAATTAGCACCTGTGGGCTCATGGTAACTGACATGGCACAATAGCACACACCTACCATGAAAGGTTTTCCATTGATGTTTTGGCAGGCAGTGTACACAATAATCTGGTAGGACTGTACATTCTACCTGACTGTTTAACTGGCCAGACATACAACATCTTCCTACACGAGGTCTTACCTCAGCTTCTGGGCGATATTCCTCTAGTTGTCCGCAGACGAATGTGGTTCCAGCACGTAAGAGCCGCAGCTCACTTCAGTCGAAACATCAGAAGTCACCAGGACGCTGTCTTGGACCAGCAGTGGCTGGCACAAGGCGGCCCAGCTCCCTGGCCTCCTCCTTCTCCCAATTCAACCTGCGTGGATTTTTTTCTTGTGGGGCCACATGAAAAGCCTGGTGTACGAGAGTCCCGTCACGTCTGGAGAAGATCCAGCAGCCCGCGTGTGTGTCGCTGCTGGACGTGTGAACGACATGCCTGACATCTTTTCTAATGGACGCCGATCCATGCGCCTTCGCTGTGAATCGTGTATCGCTGTTGGTAGGCTGCCATTTCGAGCGCCTCCTGTAAACTATTAATAAATATCTGATGTCATTTGTGTTTACATGTATTATCGGTTTCCTGTGATTCATACTACTGTACAAGCTAGCGCTGTAATATATCATTACCGCACACACATTCCTATACGAAATATGCTTATTTAGGTTCCCTGTACCTGCCTTTCCCTTTTTGTCATATAGACCACCCTGTATATTCATTGCACAAAAATATGGATACATTACGCTTGAACATAAATGTAGATACTAGGCAAGCTCGCAACGTTAGATAGCTTGCATTTCACTATGAACGGCAACTGAGCAGTATCCTCGATGTATCGCAAGTGGCAGTTGTGGTTAGAACAGTGTTCTACATAGTTTTGAGTGCGTTATGTTGGACTTAGAGAAAGCTTTTGACAATGTTGACTGGAATACTCTCTTTCAAATTCTAAAGTTGGCAGGGGTAAAATACAGGGAGCGAAAGGCTATTTACAATTTGTACAGAAACCAGATGGCATTTATAAGAGTCCAGGGACATGAAAGAGAAGCAGTGGTTGTGAAGGGAGTGAGACAGGGTTGTAGCCTCTCCCCGATGTTGTTCAATCTGTATATTGAGCAAGTAGTAAAGGAAACAAAAGAAAAAATCGGAGTACATATTAAAATCCATGGAGAAGAAATAAGAACTTTGAGGTTCGGCGATGAGACTGTAATTCTGTCAGAGACAGCAAAGGACTTGGAAGAGCATTTGAACGGAATGGACAGTATCTTGAAGGGAGGATATAAGATGAACATCAACAAAAGCAAAACGAGGATAAAGGAATGCGTCGAATTAAGTCGGGTGATACTGAGGGAATTAGATTTTGAAATAAGACACTTAAAGTAGTATAGGAGTTTTGTTATTTGGGGAGCAAAATAACTGATGATGATAGAAGTAGAGAGGATATAAAATGTACACTAACAATGGCAAGGAAAGCGTTTCTGAAGAAGAGAAATTTGTTAATATCGAGTACTGATTTAAGTGTCAGGAAGTCGTTTCTGAAAGTATTTGTATGGAGCGTAGCCATGTATGGAAGTGAAGCATGGACGATAAATAGTTTAGACAAGAAGTGAATAGAAGCTTTCGAAATGTGGTACTAGAGAAGAATGCTGAAGATTAGATGCATAGATCACATAGCTAATGAAGAGGTATTGAATATAATTGGGGAGAAGAGAAGTTTGTGGCCCAACTTGAGAAGAACAAGGGATCGGTTGGTAGGACATGTTCTGAGGCATGAAGGGATCACCAATTTAATATTGGAGGGCAGCGTGGAGGGTAAAAATCGTATAGGGAGACCAAGAGAGGAATACACTAAGCAGATTCAAAAGGATGTAGGTTGCAGATGTACTGAGAGCTTACACAGGAGAGAGTAGCCTGGAGAGCTGCATCAAAGCAGTCTCAGGAGTGAAGACCACAACAAAAACGTTGGAACTAAGTGAAACCAAACGTGGGCAAATCGTTGGTGCTCCTGTGGTGAGTGCTCCCGTAAGCTAGGGAGCCAAAGTGATCGGAGTTTCAAGAGACACTCTAGGGAAGATTTATACCGATCAAAGGGAAAGTAGGAAAAAAGTCATCCGCTGAGTCAAAACGCGAAGAAAAATTCACCATACGAATACACTGACTTGATAAAAGTCATGATATAGCGACATGCACATACACAGATGGCGATAGTATCGGGTACAGAATGTACTATAGCAGCTAGAAGATTCCATATAAGAAAGCGGTAGGGAATTTAATATTCCGAGATCCACTCTGTTGAGAATGTGCCGAGAATACCAAATTTCAGGCATTACCTTTCACTATGGTCAAAGCTGTGACCGACGGACTTCACTTAACGACCGAGAGCAGCGGCGTTTGTGTAGCGTAGTCAGTGCTAATAGACAAGAAACTTTGTGTGAAACAGTAGCAGAAATCAGTGTGGGATGTACGATGAACGTATTAGTGCGGTGAAATTGGGCGTCAACGCGCTACCGCAGGAGACGACGACGGGAGTGACTTTGTTAACAGCACGACATCGCCTGCAACGCCTCATCTGGGCTTGTGACCATATCAGTTGGACTCTAGACGACAGGAAAACCGTGGCCTGGTCAGGTGAGGTGAGTGCCATGAGAGCTCATGGCAGGGTTCGAGTGTGGCGAAGACGCCACAAAGGCATGAACCCAGGTTGTCAACAACGCACTGTTTAAGCCGGTGGTGGTTCCATAATGGTGTGGGCTGTGTTTACATGGAATGGAATTGGTCCTCTGGTCCGACAGAATCGGTCACTGACTGTAAATGACTATGTAGACTTCTTGGAGACCATTTGCAGCCATTCGTGGTCTTCGTATTTAAACACCGATGCAATACTGACGGATGATGATGCGCCATATTTCCGGGCCACAATTGATCACGATTGGTTTGAAGAACATTCTGGACAGTTGGAGCGACTGATTTCGGCACCCACATCGCTCGACGTGAATTCCATCTAACATTTATGGGGCATTATCGGGAGGTCGGTCCGTGTACAAAAACTACAGCACCGGCAACACTTTCACAATTATGGACGGCTATAGAGGCAGCAGGGCTCAGTATTTTCGCAGAGGTCTTCCAATGAGTTGAGTCCATGACAGCCGATTTTCTGCGTAACGCCGGACAGAAGGAGTTCCGAAACGATGTTAACAAATATCCACATCTACATCTACATGGTTACTCTGCAATTCACACTTAAGAGCCTGACAGAGGGTTCATCGAACCATTTTAATACTACTTCTCTACCATTACACTCTCGAATGTTGCGTGTTAGAAAGGAACACCTAAATCTTTCAGTTCTAGCTCTGATTTCTCTCAGTTTATTACGATGATCACTTCTCCCTACGTCGGTAGACGTCAACAAAATATTTTCGCACTCGGAAGAGAAAGTTGGTGATTGAAATTTCGTAAATAGATCTCGCAGCAAATAAAACCGCCTTTGTTTCAGTGACTGCCACCCCAACTCGCGTATCATATCAGCGACACTCCCACCCATATTTCACAATAACACGAAACGAGCAGACCTTCTTTGCCCTTTTTCTATGTCCTCCGTCAATCCTGCCTGGTAAGGATCCCATACCGCGCAGCAATATACCAGCAGAGGACGGACAAGTGTAATGTAGGCTGTGTCTTTATTGAGTTTGTCTCATGTTCTAAGTGTTGTGCCTACAAAGCGCCTTCCCCACAATATTTTCTATGTGCTCTTTCCAATTTAAGTTGCTCATAATTGTAATTCCTAGGTATTTAGTCGAATTAACAGCCCTTAGATTTGTGCGATTTATCGTATGCCCAAAATTTATCGGATTTCTTTTAGTACCCATGTGGATGACCTCACACTTTTCTTTGTTTAGTGCCAATTGCCACTTTTCGCACCATACAGAAATTCTCTCTAGATCATTTTGTAATTGGAATTGATCGTCTGATGATTTTAATAGACGGCAAATTACAGCACCATCTGCAAACAATCTAAGAGGACTGCTCAGATCATCACCTAGATCATTTACGTAAATCAGGAACAGCAGAGGGCCTATGACACTACCTTGCGGAACGCCAGATATCACTTCTGTTCTACTCGATGATTTACCGTCTATAACTACGAACTGTGGCCTCTCAGAGAGGAAATACGAATCTAGTCACACGACTGAGACGATACTCCATGTACACGCAATTTGATTAATAGTTGCTTGTGAGGAACGGTATCAAAAGCCTTCTGGAAATCTAGGAATATGGAATCGATCTGAGATCCCTTGTCGATAGCACTCATTACTTCATAGGAATAAAGAGCTAGCTGTGTTGCACAAGAACGATATTTTCTGAATTTGTGTTGGTTATGCATCAATAAGTCATTTGCTTCAAGGTGATTCGTGATGTTGGAGTACAGCATATGCTCCAAAATCCTACTGCAAATTGAAGTCAGTGATGTGGGTCTCTAATTCAATGAGTAACTCTTATTTCCTTTCTTGAATATTGGTGTGACCTGTGCTACTTTCCAGTCTTTAGGAACAGACCTTTCGTCAAATGAGCGTTTGTATGATTGCTAAGAAAGGCGCTATTGTGTCTGCATACTCCGAAAGAAACCTGATTGGTATACCACCTGGACCAGAAGACTTGCCTTTCTGAAGTGATCTGAGTTGTTTCGCAACACCTAAGATGTCTACTTATATGTCACTCATGCTAACAGCTGTTCTGGTTTCGAATTCTGGAATATTCACTTCGTCTTCGTTCGTGAAGGAATTACGGAAAACTGTATTTAGTAACTCCGCTTTAGTGGAACCATCATCGGTAACATTTCCATCGCGATCGCGCAGTGACGGTATTGACTGTTTTTTGCCACTGGTGTACTTCACATACGAGCAGAATCTCTTTGGGTTTTCTACCATATTTTGAGACAATGTTTTAGTGTGGAAACTACTAACAGCATCTCTCATTGAGGCCCTCACTAAATTTCGAGCTTCCGTGAAGCTTAGCCAGTCTTGGGGATTTTGCGTTCTTCTGAATTTGCATGCTTTTTTCGTTGCTTCTACAACAGTGTTCTGACGTGTTTTGTGTACCATGGTGGATCAGTCCCGTCTCTTATTAACTTATGCGGTATGAATCTATCTATTGCTGTCGATACTGACTTTGTCACCTCAGTGTATGAATCGACAGCAATCGGCAGAAATAGATCAACATGTAAATTTACGATAAAAGACTACATGCATCGAGAACATTGGACTGAAATAGATCAGCGTGGTAGTTGTTGTTGTGGTCTTCAGTCCAGAGGCTGATTTCATACAGTTCTCCATGTTACTTCATCTCCGAATAACTACTGCAACTTACAGCCTTCTGGATCTGCTTAGTGTATTCATCTCTTGGGCTCCCTCTACGATAAAAAAAATCATTAGGAAAATTATTGGACCAAAACTTACGGTCGAAGGATATAGGCTTCACTCCAGGGACACCACAGAGATCTTCTTCATTCTCCAACATCACAGCGGACTTTAGAAAGAGGCGACTAATATTTAATGACCAGAATCCTCAGGTACATTCGGGGACTCCAGACCACTACACCCTGGATGACACAAGTCAAAATTGATCTGGAAAGAGCTCAGATAGATTCAGCGGACGTCATGGACAAAGGCGCCTATAGACACAAGGTGTACAAGTGGGAAGTGATGTCAGAGGAAACGGCACCTAAAGACCAAAGGTCAAAGTGGACTGAAGAAAGAAAGACAGCCTTTAGTGAACGTGGTCTAATACAAGGCCTGTAACGTGTGTAATGACTTCTTCTTCATTGGAATTCTCAGGATCACGTGTGGCTTGTTTTGCACGTCTTCTTTCTTTCCAATACTTCTTCATTCTCTCGCTTCTTTTGTTTCTTTCTTCTTCTGTTAAGACAACTTTGATTTTGGTGTTTGTCCACCTGTGATCATGGTTCAAATGGCTCTGAGCACTATGGGACTTAACTGCTGTGGTCATCAGTCCCCTACAACTTAGAACTACTTAAACCTAACTAACCTAAGGACATCACACACATCCATGCCCGAGGCAGGATTCGAACCTGCGACCGGAGCGGTCATGCGGTTCCAGACTGTAGCGCCCAGAACCGCGCGGCCACTATGGCCGGCCACCTGTGATCATCCCTTTACACTTCTCCCTGTCCTGTACTACTGCCTGCATATTCCTTTATTTGATTCCTGCAGCCTTCCAGCCATCCCCGACTTCCTTCACCCAGTTGTTTCCCGTTTGACTTGTTGCATTCCGTATCTTCTTAGTCAACCTCTCCTCATCCACCCTGATGATGTGCCCAACAAATCGTAACCTCCTCTTCAGTATCTCGCTCGAGATGGGTTCAATATTTTCATACAATTTCTGTCATGTTCTGTGTATGTAGATATCTCCATGTTCTTTTGGTGCCCCATATGTCTCTCAAAATTTTCCGCCCCTCCTTCTCCAACCGTATATAAGCTCTATTGCCGAGAGTGATCGTTTCTGATGCATTCAGAGCAGCATTTCTTACAGTTGCTATGTAATGCCGCAATTTGGCATTCTGTGACAGATTTTTCTTGCCATATATGTTGTTTTCACCGTATACCAAAGCTTCTGCAAAAGCTGTACACTGTGTTCTGCACTACTGTAGCTCTGTATGCCACCAGTTATCTTCTTCCCCCAAATAACGAAACCTGTTGACTTTGTCAACAACTTGGCCATCTACCTTACAGCCAGACTTAGTGTTCAATGTCTTGGTCTTGTTATATTGAATCTTCAATTCGACCTTTTCTACTGTTTCGGCTAGATGTTTTAGTGCTGTCCTTGCCTCTTCTTCTGTTTCGTTTAAGAGTGCCATGTCATCTGCAAATGGCAGGCAGACCGCTGTTGAATTATGTTTGATCGCGTACACTATTTGCACACCTTTGATCTTCATGGTACTATTTACATGTCTCCACTGTCTCCCTACTTCGTCCAAAACCAGGTTAAATGAAATTGGTGATAATCCATCCCCTTGCAGGACTCCTGTTTTTATTTCGATGCTGCCCAACAGCATTCTGTGGTGCCAAATATTGGCAGTAGTGTCGCTTAACGCATATATATAAGGTGGCAGATTAAATTAATGTCAATTTCGCACCTTACGTGAGAGATTTTATACATTGTACAGAATGCAATGCAAAGGGGTGACACTCAGTCAATGGTTTTAACACACAAAACCTAAATCCTGCATGTCTATGAGTAAGAGAAAAAATAGCTGCTGCAGGAAACATTTAACTTTGGGAGCAGATGCGAATTGTGATGTAATGGCCAGAATACACCGGAATGCTCTTAAAGTGACAACGAACGCGCTGGGTGACTCGTCGAAGAGGGCAGGTAGGAAGCCAGCGGCGTGGTACGCAGAGAATATTTGGACACCTGCGTTGGGGAATGCCCAGATGGATACAAACAGACCAGCAATGTAGTCGATCACGTGAACTGCGTGTGCTACACTGACGATGTAGCGTGTAACTTAAAGGCGTCTGGAGTGGGCACAAAATGTCCGATTGGCTGACATGAGTTATGAAGGAGTAAAACGCCGAAATTTCGACACAGTTTGATGGTAGGCGCCTTTGCGGTTGGCAGAGATAGTTGCCACAGGATGAAAGAAATGCTCGTATTGGTTGGGAAAAGCCGTGATGTGAAGGACAAAAGGATAAAGGAGGGCGACAGTTTTGCTACGAGACGCAAGACCGAAAATTTCGGGGACGCACCGCTGAAACCAGCATCAAGTGCAGAACAGGGCACATCACGCTCTGGACGATGCAAAGGAGGAATTTTGTGTGAACACTGCGTTCACTTCGGATGACATTCAGCGAGATATTAGATGTAGCGTCGTTGGGCTCCAACAGCGGAGAAACGAAACGGCCACGTAGTTAATTGTTCTTGCGAGAACTGAGAGGACATTGTAATTTGCGCGCTGCTCCATCTATACACGTGCATATCGACATATTTTAAGACTAGGGATAAGTGCATGTTTTCTAACCTAACGAGAAACATAGGGCAGTTTCTGCACATAAAATCAGCAAAGACTTTGATTAGCTTTGATAGGACTTTCAGAGAACAAAGCAGGCACGCAGCTGACAGCTCATCGCAGCTAAGGTAAATACAGCTCGCACAGGCGTAAACTTGTTGGTTGGTTCACCAGCTTGCGTCCACTGTGAACTCGACTAACCTTGAGTAATCTTTTGCTCTGCTTGTCACAAAAACTAACCATCCTCCGTAGACTTTATTGTCATCCTAAACAGTACTGAACTTAGAACCAGACTCGGATGATTTCTCGTAATATTGGCCAACTTCACAATGTAGCAGTAAGAATAATTGTATAGAGAACCTTGCTGTTCAGATTTGATATTGTTGTGTATAGTGTCATGTCATTTCGATTAAACAGGACGTAATGCGTTATCTTGACAACTGTCCTAACATTGTCGTGTTACAACCAATGTAAATTCTTGTACTTCTTTGACAATAATGTTGAATTTAAGACAATTTGTGTCCAGCTAAACACCGTTGTGCTCTGTCATAGAACTCACAGGGTGTTTTTGCTGATGTCTAACAATAGAGAAAAGGAGTGAAGTGTAATATATCCGTAATTGTTACTTATGTCATTTAGACTTATCGGTCATTTCGTGACATTTCAACTTATTCCTGAGAATGGTTATAGACCTGAAATATGATTGTAAATAAATTAATAACAATTGATGACGCCAATCTCTTTCAAACAGTTTGTGTTTGTTGCGATAATGACGGGAATTCAGTGTTAACACTCAAGAAGGAATAATGGGAATGTGACGGAAATCGGTAGAATCGATGTGCATTTTCAGACCAAAAAAGAAAAAAAAATACAATTTGAGAAATTGGATTACTTATTCAAGAGAAAAAGCTTCAGAAACTGGTCAAGTCCATAATGCGTTGGGCCACGTCTCGCCTTTATGGAAGCAATTATTCAAATGTTGAGATGGGTCTGAGCACTATGGGACTTAACTTCTGAGGCCATCAGTCACCTAGAACTTAGAACTAATTAAACCTAACTAACCTAAGGACATCACACAAGTCCATGCCCGAGGCAGGATTCGAACCTGCGATCGTAGCGGTCGCTCGGCTCAAGACTGTAGCGCCTAGAACCGCTCGGTCACTCCGGCCGGCAGCAATTATTCGGCTTGGCATTGATTGGTAGAGTTGTTGGTTTGGCAAGCACCGACCCAAGAAGTAGGAACTCTCGCCGTTTGCGGGTGGGCGTTATCTTACTGAAATGTAAGCCCAAGATGCCTTGCCATGAAGGACAACAAAACCGGGTGTACGATATGGTCGACGTGCCGCTGCGCACGACAACCAAAGCGGTTCTGCTGGGCGTCCCAGAGCACCACTCCCGGTTGTCGGGCCACTTCACGGGCGACGGTCAGGCTGGTATCCCACCGCTGTTAGCGGCTTCTCCAGATGCGCCCTCCGTCTGGACTCTTGTTGTCTGCAATACAACTGCATTCAGTGATGAGTCCCGCTTCGAACTGAGCTCCGAAGACTAGCGAATCACTGGGCTAACTAGCAAGGTAAAATCAACTACACTAGTGTCCAAAATAAAATCAACAAACTGTCCTGTGTCTAATTCACCATATAATCATACAAACTGTGTAGAGATGTAGTTACGATCGTGTTCTGCACGGAAGATGGCACTCAGATCAACGGATAACAACGTCAGCAATGACATCAGGGCACCTATCAGGCGGGGCCGTAGTCCCACAGTCACAATCGCTGTGTACACAGTCTCAGACTGTGCAGTATGACACAGAGAAGACGCCTACAGACTCTCTGCTATGGAGGGCCGTAGGAAGGATGGAAGCAGGAGGGTCGCAAGCTGATCTGGCCCGATGACTTAATGTGAATAGTTCTGTGGTTTTCCGGATGAGGCGACAGTTTTGTAGAGATCGTAACTGTATCCTGAAGACCAGAGTAGGACCGACAATGTGTGACTTCAGAAAGAATGGTCCGTTATTTGGCTGTAAGGACACGGCGGTACAGCCTTAGTACTGCACGGCAACTGGCATCTGACCCCGCAGCACCCACTGTGTGATATCGATAGCTACGATGTCACGGCTTAGGTTGGAACTATGACAGACACCGATGGCAGCGCCCTCTAGCCCGCGCTGGAGACCTCTACGAGCATCGCTACAGATTCAGCTATTTCATCAGGAGCAGCCAGCCAGAAAACTTCGCTTCAGGTTTCCTCTACATACGACGGGTCTAAGACTTCGCATCTGTACAAAGTTATGTATTCTTCTTGCACCAGTAAACCACTTTTACTCACTACAGTACCGACGTAATTTCCTGCTCCAGCTCCAGCTCCTACCCACGCGCCGGCTTCCAGGCGGGATACAAAATCACTGGACGTGTTGTATCGAGGCAAACGGTGTACACAAGGCTTCAGCAGAGTGGCCTTTATTGTACGAGACCTGAAGTCTGTTTGCCTCTTGCGTGTCTTCACAGAAGGGAATATGTAGAGTGGAGCTGTCGACATGTCATCTGGACGGTTGTACGGTGGACCAATGTTATTTTCACAGGTGAGTCCCGATTTGGACTGTAGAGTGATTCACGACGGATTCGCATCTAGAGGGCATATTTAACATGATTCCTGGACCCAAGCACGGGAAAGAGACTGATATCGAGGAAGATACCTAATGGTGAGGGCAGAGATCATGTTGACAACTCGAACATCTCTTCATGAAATTGTACGGGTGAATCAGCAATATTTAACTGCTCTGCGGTACTGTGAGGAGAGCTTGCGAGAGCTTGGTTGTTGGGAGGTGCTAAGGGTCCAAGACTTCGTATTGATGGACGATAATGCTCGACCTGATAGAGCATGGGTGGTTGATTTTTTTTTTTTTTGTTTTTAACGGAAGATATCGCACGCACGACGTGGCCTGCTCATCTCCTGATTTGAATCCCATTGAGCAAGGCTCTAAGCACTATGGGACTTAACATCTGAGGTCATCAGTCCCTTAGACTTAGAACTACTTAAACCTAACCAACCTAAGGACATCACACACATCAATGCCCCAGGCAGGATTCGAACATGCGACCGTAGCAGCAGCGCGGTTCCGGACTGAAGCGCCTAGAACCGCTCGGCCACAACCGTTGAGCATGTCTGGGATGCACTACTGAGACGGGCTGCATCACGTCAGCATCCACCAACCAGCCTCCAAGACTGCGACCAGTTCTGTAGGAAGAATGGGAGTTACTGCCTCAACATGAGACTGATGATATCATACACGGCATGTCCTTTCATCGTTAGGCATGCACTGGTGCCAGAGGTAGTAGCACCCCATACTGACCGCATTAACCAGTTGTCAGAATGTGCGTGCAAATCCATTAAGTTGGAAAAAAAGGAAGAACATTTTTGTCTACCGTTATGCAAGTTGTAGTTATTTACATTCTGCATTCTTTGCATTGTTTCCACCTTACTATCAACTGTTTATACCGTTTTGTGGCAAAATAAAACCAGTTTTGCAAAATTTCCGTTTTTGGCTTTAATTTTTGAGAGCAGTGTAGTTCCCAACTACGCTTATTGAGATTCCAGTTATTATAAAATGTAAATGCAACATCACATTAACGCTCGAAATATAAGGTCTTTATTCGTCCATTCAACGTGGCATAAAATGTGGAGCTACTCTTCTATTCAGCAAATAATATTTCTGGGCTTAATGTTAAGGCGTAGTGACTTTCTTTCGTGCATAGTGTATGGATGGTAACTTAAAAAGAAACATGGTCCGCTGAAATGTAGGGCCTATTTGTATATGAAAAATGTTATCTTGTATTCTAACCCTGAACAGTGAATGTGAACATAATTCGACATTTTACGATCTTATTTTTATTTCGTTTTGTCCGTGTTCAAATAAACCTTCCATTTGCTCCGTACCTCAACATGTGGTCACGTAAGAATATGTTCTCGAATCTACTACATTCACTTTAATTGTATTTAAAGTTGAAGGAAAATGCCTGCATTCAACAGTGACGAAAGTTTTCTTAAATAAGGTTTATAGCATCACATATAGGTGTGTTAGGGTGTTAATTTCGACACACGAGCCACCGAAGACAGACACATCGAGGTGATTTCAGCTGTCACACTAGTTCATGTCTTTTCCATCTACTAGGTGTCGTAGGACACAGAGGGCAGAAATTTTTACATAGCACGAATCGCATCTATAAGATGCAATAATTCATACACACATTTAGTTAGTAGCTGTAAGAGGTCTGTAGTAGCGATTGTAGTTTCATTATTGTGTACGAAGACATTTCTCAAAATCATCTTTTAATTATTCCGTTGCGTTTTATGAAACTTAGCCCGCATCTCGTGGTCGTGCGGTAGCGTTCTCGCTTCCCACCCCCAGGTTCCCGGGTTCGATTCACGACGGGGTCAGGGATTTCCTCTGCCTCGTAATGGCTGGGTGTTGTGTGATGTCCTTAGGTTAGTTAGGTTTAAGTAGCTCTAAGTTCTAGGGGACTGATGACCATAGATGTTAAGTCCCATAGTGCTCAGAGCCAATTGAACCATTTTTTTTTATGAAACTTACAAACAAAGTTAGTTCGATTGCTTTTATTCACATATACAAGGTGATAATTATTGAACAACAGGGAAAAAAACGTAAATTAGTTAAAAACTACGCCATGCACAAACTTTATTCAACACGTAAACATCACTACAGATAATCGGATTTGGGTTACGACATGTGATACAGCGCAGCTTGTATTTCACTGAACAAACAACAAATGAAGAGATATGCCGATACTGCGCATATGACAGTACTACAACGACAGTACCTATCGCCAAAAAAGTTTCGGTCAACTATTTCAGCGACTGTGACCTCTTTTGGATTCTGATGTCAAGCAAATTGCTCCTGAAATCATTACGTGTAACATATCAATACCTGACGTCTCGGCGTAATACGTTTAAATTAGCCAGGCGAAGATTTAAATAGCCAATTACCAAGCAATGCCGTCGTTACTGCTTCCCCGTATTAATTTTCAGCGCGTGGGTAAATGCAGTAGGCATCCGGAGGTCTTGGAGATTCCTGTACAGCGAGCCCATTAATTATTTCCCTATGCACTGCGTCTTCGAATAATTTTCAGCCGCAATGAATAATTCACGGCCGCCGTCCCAGGAATGTACGCGGACGGAAATGCGAGTGTGGGCGGGCGCTCATATGGGGCTCGCCCCACGCAGCGGACGAGTGCTGCGTGATAAGGCTGCGTGATTGCCCGCGGCTACGCCCTCACACCTCGCCGCTGGCGTGTCCGCCTCGCCGACAACGATCTCTCGTGCAGCGGCACGGACGCCTGCCGTTCTGGGTATCACGCATTTACGGCGTTTGCCTCGAACCTAGGCAGTGGGTTACAAGAGTAACTTATAAGTAGATATCCGCCGTGCAACAAAGCAGCTTAAATCACTTAATAAACAGGCTGCGACGTAGTCACGAATTGAACAGTGACCCGAAAATAGAATAAATTCCCTTTGTTTCACGTCTGTGGTCACAAATTTTTATGTCATCAGACTACCGGTTTCGCTCTATAGTACCATCTTCAGATCTGTTTTATAAAAACATTTCCTAATATTCTGGAGCCATAGTAGCATCGTCAAATATGTTTACCACCTTCAGATCTGTTTCATAAAAACATGTCCTAATATACTGGAGCCATAGTGGCATCGTCAAATGTTTTAAGACAAATAGAACCAAATTTTCAAATTAAATAAGTAAATATAATAAAACTTAATCGATCCTCCGTGCACTGCTTTTCTCACAAAGTAATGAGGGGCTGAATATAACAAAAAATCCACCAATATTGTTCTACCGAGTCTATTTTTTTAAATCTCAGCTCAAAAAGATGTGGTAATCCTAGATCACACCATTATTTGGGCATTATGAGTAGGGAGTTCTAAAAGGTGAAAACTTACGTTACAGAACTCTTCTTCATCTTAAGTTGTCTCTTTCCAAGAGATAAAAGCAGACAAAAGTACTATTCTTAATTTAAACCATCAATGAAATATTAAGTTTATAATAATTTACTGTCACTCTAACAGCCTTTCTCCTTTAAAATTTCGCGAAAATGACAATCAAACACGAAGTTTTTGTGTAAATTTCGTGACTTTTCTTTATTTGTTATTTGGAATTATAGCCACGTTTTTAGTCAAATATATACACTACTGGCCATTAAAATTGCTACACCACGAAGATGTGCTACAGACGCGAAATTTAACCGACGTACCATCACGTTTCCGACTTTGATAAAGGTCGGATTGTATAGGAGCGCCTCCGATGGTGTACTCAACGACGAACCTGGGTGCATGAATGGCTAAACGTCATTTTTTCGGATGAATCAAGGTTCTGTTTACAGCATCATGATGGTCACATCCGTGTTTGGCGACATCGCGGTGAGCGCATGTTGGAAGCGTGCATTCGTCATCGCTACACTGGTGTATCACATGGCGTGATGGTATGGGGTGCCATTTGGTTACAAGTCTCGGTCACCTCTTGTTCGCATTGACGGCACTTTGAACAGTGTACGTTACATTTCAGATGTGTTACGAGCCGTGGGTCTACCCTTCATTCGATCCCTGCAAAACCCTACATTTCAGCATGGTAATGCACGACCGCATGTTGCAGGTCCTGTACGGGCCTTTCTGGATACAGAAAATGTTCGACTGCTGCCCTAGCCAGCACATTCTCCAGATCTCTCACCAATTGAAAACGTTTGGTCAATGGCGGCCGAGCAACTGGCTCGTCGCAATACGCCAGTCACTACTCTTGATGAAATGTGGTATCGTGTTGAAGCTGCATGGGCAGCTGTACTTGTACACGCCAACCGAGCTCTGTTTGATTCAATGCCCAGGCGAATCAAGGCCGTTATTACGGCCAGAGGTGGTTGCTCTGGGTACTGATTTCTCAGGATCTATCCACCCAGAGTGCGAGAAAATGTAACCACATGTTAGTTCTAGTATAATATATTTATCTAATGAATACGCGTTTATCATCTGCATTTCTTCTTGGTGTAGCAGTTTGAATGGCCAGTAGTGTATCTTTAATTTTTAATGGTACTTTGAATGCAACTGATATTTTACTGACAAAAGCAAAAATGGTCTTTCAAAAAATTCAAAGGAACACGTTAGACAATAAGCAAAATAGAAATTTCCCAGGAACAATTAATTACATGACAATAGTTAAAATTTCAATAGTTAATTAATTAATCTATTGACAATTATGTTCATATATACTGTTTCTGTAATGGTTCAAATGGCTCTGAGCACTATGGGACTTAACTTCTGAGGTCATCAGTCACCTAGAACTTAGAACTACTTAAACCTAACTAACCTAAGGACATCTCACACATCCATGCCTGAGGCAGGATTCCAACCTGCGACCATAGAGGTCGCGCGGTTCCAGACTGAACCGCCTATGAACCGCTCGGCCACACCAGCCGGCCTTTCTGTAATATTTTGATCTGTAAGCTGTCTCCGTTCATCAGAAACAATACCATTAAAAGACGGTTCACATCTTTCAGAAGCCAGATAAATTACTTCTAAACTTCTTTTTAAAAAAGCTATGTTCATAATGGAAACATTTAAGGACAACTGCTATGGTAAATCGATATATAGGTTTCATACCCGGCTATCAGTAAAAAACCATTTATAATGGATCAAATCAAAAAATAAAAATACCTGGTATAATTAAGACCAAACAAAATACATAAAAAAACCGGTCATTCAGAACTCAAAAACTAGTATCAGTTTTAACCAGGGCGTTTCCCATCCCTAGCCTCTATTTGGCCAGCTGGTCAAATCTTGCAATATCCAGATCTGTGAGGCATCGGAATGTGTCAGTGGGCTGATGTTGGACTGAAACTGAGCTTAAGAAGAGGCAAGCTCATCGACAAAGTTCGGGTTGACCATGTCTCACCACCGCAATGGAACATTGCTACATTCTACACCAAGCACATATTAACCCCTTCACATCTTTGCCTGCCACCCGAGAACAAGTAATGGACCCATTGCATCATTCTGCGAGATCTGCACCACTGGTTTGAGACTAGAAACAGCTGGACTGGCCAATTATCGTCCCATACGTAAGCTGCCAGTAACTCCACGACACAGCCGGCCGTTGTGGCCGAGTGGTTCTAGGCGTTTCAGTCTGGAACCGCGCGACCGCTACGGTCGCAGGTTCGAATCCTGCCTCGGGCATGGATGTGTGTGATGTCCTTAGGTTAGTTAGGCTTAAGTAGTTCAGTTCTAGGGGACTGATGACCTCAGATGTTAAGTCCCCTAGTGCTCAGAGCCATTTGAACCATGGCTGATAGTGACTAAAGGAAATCTGACAGCACAGTGTGAGGTAACGGCGCCCTGAAAATATTCTGTGTTCAGAGGCGGCGAGGTCGCGCTGGGGCCTCTTGGCAGGTCGCGTCTTTTCGACGGCCGCGTGGTGCTGGCGTTAGCCCGGGTCCAGGGACCGCGTACCGCGTGGCTGGGGACTCCACGGTGACGCTGTGTCGATGAAGGGGACATGCCGGGAGCGCAAAGATGACGGATTTTGTGAAACTTTACTGGCTGACATTTTACAGTTCCTATTGGAATTAATAGTGACCAGATGAATCATGATACCTCAAAAAGAAACATATACGTTTACCATTATTTGCACGACGATTCTGATGGTGTAATCAGCTTTTCAATACCTTTATTAATTTAAAGTTCAGTATCTGACTGTAAATTATACAAGTAAAACCCAGCAATGAATTTCCAAACTCAAACGGTTCGTCCGATTTTGTCGATCGGCGTGTCTTTAGAAAGCTATTAGTGTAAACCTAAATTGGTATAAATTACAGGCATGTAACTTGAATAATACACGAGCTATTGGAGTTCAAAGTGGCCGATTACTATCGATCGCGTCAGTCCGTAAGTAGTACACAGTTACACGAAAAACCAGTAGCAGCATGCTTATAAATATATTTATTCATCTATGTCTTTTTTTATATCTGATATATACCATTCATGAAGAAACAGGTAAAATATTTCCTGTGTTTTAGAAAGCACAGGGACATTAGGCTAGTGGCTTACCTTTTGTTACTATCCCATTGATCTATGTTTATATGATTTACACTCCTGGAAATTGAAATAAGAACACCGTGAATTCATTGTCCCAGGAAGGGGAAACTTTATTGACACATTCCTGGGGTCAGATACATCACATGATCACACTGACAGAACCACAGGCACATAGACACAGGCAACAGAGCATGCACAATGTCAGCACTAGTACAGTGTATATCCACCTTTCGCAGCAATGCAGGCTGCTATTCTCCCATGGAGACGATCGTAGAGATGCTGGATGTAGTCCTGTGGAACGGCTTGCCATGCCATTTCCACCTGGCGCCTCAGTTGGACCAGCGTTCATGCTGGACGTGCAGACCGCGTGAGACGACGCTTCATCCAGTCCCAAACATGCTCAATGGGGGACAGATCCGGAGATCTTGCTGGCCAGGGTAGTTGACTTACACCTTCTAGAGCACATTGGGTGGCACGGGATACATGCGGACGTGCATTGTCCTGTTGGAACAGCAAGTTCCCTTGCCGGTCTAGGAATGGTAGGACGATGGGTTCGATGACGGTTTGGATGTACCGTGAACTATTCAGTGTCCCCTCGACGATCACCAGAGGTGTACGGCTAGTGTAGGAGATCGCTCCCCACACCATGATGCCGGGTGTTGGCCCTGTGTGCCTCGGTCATATGCAGTCCTGATTGTGGCCCTCACCTGCACGGCGCCAAACACGCATACGACCATCATTGGCACCAAGGCAGAAGCGACTCTCATCGCTGAAGACGACACGTCTCCATTCGTCCCTGCATTCACGCCTGTCGCGACACCACAGGAGGCGGGCTGCACGATGTTGGGGCGTGAGCGGAAGACGGCCTAACGGTACGCGGGACCGTAGCCCAGCTTCATGGAGACGGTTGCGAATGGTCCTCGCCGATACCCCAGGAGCAACAGTGTCCCTAATTCGCTGGGAAGTGGCGGTGCGGTCCCCTACGGCACTGCGTAGGATCCTACGGTCTTGGCGTGCATCCGTGCGTCGCTGCGGTCCGGTCCCAGGTCGCCGGGCACGTGCACCTTCCGCTGACCACTGGCGACAACATTGATGTACTGTGGAGACCTCACGCCCCACGTGTTGAGCAATTCGGCGGTACGTCCACCCGGCCTCCCGCATGCCCACTATACGCCCTCGCTCAAAGTCTGTCAACTGCACATACGGTTCACGTCCACGCTGTCGCGGCATGCTACCAGTGTTAAAGACTGCGATGGAGCTCCGTATGCCACGGCAAACTGGCTGACACTGACGGCGGCGGTGCACAAATGCTGCACAGCTAGCGCCATTCGACGGCCAACAACGCGGTTCCTGGTGTGTCCGCTGTGCCGTGCGTGTGATCATTGCTTGTACAGCCCTCTCGCAGTGTTCGGAGGAAGTATGGTGGGTCTGACACACCGGTGTCAATGTGTTCTTTTTTCCATTTCCAGGAGTGTATTTATGTATTTAATAATGTGTGTTAGGGCGTGTTTATGGTACAGCTGTAGCAATACTGATTTAATTTCAAGTTATTTAAATGTAAGTCCAGTATATATAATGTGTGTTCACTATGTTTGTGAGAGTACGTTGGCTTGGAGACAAGGTGGGAGCGCTCTAGTCAATCACAGCGATCGTTCCAAAAAGGACACGCGGAGAGACTGTTTGGAGGTGGGGCAGGAGCATCGTTTTGAGAGAGCACAGAGGAGTTCTGGACAGTGTGGGAGGAGCTGGATGGAGAGTGCTGGACTTGGAGCAGCGATGTAAAGTCGTGGGAAAGACTTGGAGAGTGGAGGAGTTTGCATGTGGTCGCGTGAGGTAGAAATATACTGCCGACTTGTCCACTTGTGACATTTCCGTGGCTTTTTGCCGTGAAGATGCAGTATGCACTCAGAAGTGAATATCTCGCGAGCTATGTTGTTGCTCATAACTAATTACGTGAAGTAGGAATCTATTGTTTCCCTATTGTTCAACTTATACTTTATTTGCTTGCTGGACCATCGACACCAATAAGTGTTTCGCATTAATAAGGGGCATTCTAAAGTCGCTTCTGCTATCGTACCCATCATTTAAAGTCATTAAAATAGTACGTGCAGAAATTATTTAACTGCAATCTTTCATTTATAAATTTCTATATATCATTCAAAATTCGCAATTCCCGAGTGACAGGAACCATTCGATTCATGTGTTTATTCATATAGAATACTGTAGACTCAGCAGTATTTGGCTGATAATGTGGCAACTATGTATCCCAGCCCCTAGACAATGAAACCAGCCAAAAATTGTAATACTTGAACCATGAGTCTGAGGGTATGTAGTTGAGGGCCACACAACACATCATTTACTTTTGTGGAAGCCCGCAACAGCAACACGTCATGGACGTCCTGCCTCCTCATGTGTTACCTCTCGTGCGGCAGCACTGTGGTGCCATTTTTCAACAAGCCAACGCTCGTTCACGCGTAGCACACGTCTCTACAGCTGTCGGTTTGGTGTTAGGATACTCCAGTGGCCAGCAACAGCCCCAGATCGGTCACCAATAGAACATGTGTGACAGCAGCCCGCACTTCCAGTCCGTGCCAGTGTAAGTGTCCAAGAATCGAGCACTAGTTACAGCATTTGTGGGCCAGCGTTCCCTATGGGAGGGCACAGCGGCTTTGTGGCTCCCTTCCCAGCAGGATCAGAGAGTGCACCCAGGCCAGACGGGGAACAGCGCCATCCTGATAAGTGGCTTGATACTGGTAATTCCCTTGTAAAATTGACTCAGTATTGTAATCACATAAATGACATCGCATACCCTGTCACTCCATGAAATTTCATTTCGTTACCTGCTTAACATCAGGGCGGCAACGGCCTCGCCGCAGTGGTAACACCAGTTGCCGTCAGACCACCGTCGTTGGCACTTGGATGGGTCACCGTTCGCGACTGCCGAGCGCTGTTGACAAGAGGGCTGCACTCAGCCCTGGTGGGGCCAACTGAAGAGCCACTTGATACAGTAGCACCGGCACGGCTCACGAAGAATGGCAACAGCCGGGAGAGCGGTGTGCTGACCGCATACCCCTCCGTGGAGCCTAAGGGCTCAGGATGACACGGTGGCCGGTCGGTGCCGTTGGGCCCTCGAGGCCTCTTCAGACGGTGTTTTCCTGTACCGTCTGGGTGTTTCGCTCTCTTTGTCGGGCAGTGAATTCAGCGGCCACCTCCGCTTCCTTGGAAGTGGGGATGTCGATGGGTCAAGTAAAATTGGTTATTTGGCAATGACTGATATTCCATCGACTGCCCACACATTCTTTGGACATAGGTAGACAATTGGCAGGCAGTGAGTGTGATAATTACGCACATTTGCAATAAGAAGAGTAGTGTTTCTTCAAAATAGTAATTTGTTTTCATCTGCTTTAAATTTAAGTGCTAGGAAGATTTTTCTGAGATTACGTGTCTGGAGCGTAGTCTCATAACGAAGTGAAGTGTGGACAATGTACAGTACACAGTTGAGGAGAGGGACAACTTTGAAAAGTGGTTGTAAGGGTACAGCATTTACTGGTGTGCTGAGCAGTTTTGAACGTGGACTTCGAACGCTCGCCATTGTGGTGTTCACAATAAGAGTTTTCGTGCTGGGCGCTCGTGTGATTTCAAGTATTTAACAGGGCTCTGAATTTAGAGCCGAGAGTTGTGTACGGAAGCGTGACGCGAAAGAGGTATGAATAATCTTAAGTGAAACGAGGTATATTGACTATTTTGATCATTATGACTAACGTGAAAGTCGACTGCAATAGAAGGAAATATATTAATTAAAGAATCCAGGGGAAAATAGCATAACCAAAGTTACAAACGAAACGCATCGGACGAACCAGCTGACCAACTAGCGAACATGGTGGGGCATACACTTCCCACCGACACCATGGTGACGGTGAGCTCCCATACTCCCAGGAGCGCAGGGGGCGACGCGGGAGGTCCGCACCGGCGCACCAGGCGAGCTCCCGGCGGAGGTGGCTTCGCGCTGCCTTCCCCCACCGACGTACCCCATCAACCTGGTGAGTTTCACAGCACACTTAGCAGCCAAGCAGAAAGGAAATGGACATTGTCAGTGGCCACGGACCGTAACATCAAACGCACATGGTGTTCGGCGATTCGGTATCAGATTCCATGCCACTCGTGGTTTTTCAATTCGGCGCTCACAAGGAACGAAGTTATTACTACTAACAGACTAACAACAGTTGACATTACAGTAACAAAACTAGATATTTCATCAAATTAGTGCTCTTTCCAAGATGTGGTTTGTGCTTTTTTGACGAGGACATCAAATACATGCTAATATTATATTCATATAGGGTATCCCTTGATATCGGAGATAAACGCCTTTCAGTCTCAATGACCGTCTGGTGCTGGTTATGCTACTTTATTTAGCTTCACCAAGTTGTAGTATCGTACTACGGACGAGAGCTAGAATACAGTGAGGTGACAAGACACATGGAATAGCGATATGCACATATACAGATGTTGGAATTGTCGTGTACACAAGGCTTAAAAGGACTGTGCGTTGGCGGAGTTGTCATTTGTGCGCAGGTCACTCATGTGAAAAGGTTTCCTCCGTCACTACGAACGAACGACGGGAATTAATAGACTTTGGTAGTTGGAGCTGCGGGCATGGGACATTCAATTTCAGAAATCGTTTGCTAATTCAGTATTTCGAGATCCACAGTGTCAAGCGCGTGCCGAAAAAACAAATTTCGGGCACTACCTCTCCGACCGCCTGAACTTAATGACTGGGAGCAGCGACGTTTGCATAGAGTTGTCAGTGCTAACAGACAAGTAACACTGCGCGAAGCAACCACACAACTCAATGTCTGACGTACGACAAACGTATCTGTTAGGACATTGCGGCGAAATGTGGCATAAATGGGCTATGGCAGCAGATGAGCGACGCGAGTGCCTTTGCTAACAGCACATCGCCTGAAGCACCACTCCAGGACTCGTGACCGTATCGGTTGGACGCCACGCGACTGGAAAGCCGTAGGCTCGTCACATGAGTCCCGATTTCAGTTGCTGATAAGGAAACCCCGCCATCCCATCCCCCTCAGACTTTTTGGTGAGATGGCCCAGTGGACAGCGCGTCAAAAACTGAACATAGATCCAAGCATGAAAACAGGAAGAATCTGTACTGAATTGTTAAAAGAGGAGCAAAATAGGAACAAATCTCGTGCGTGTTCCAATTTTTTTTTCATGAAACTATGAACTTTCCTCCCGGTCATTGACGTGCCTGTCTGCTGTATTCAAGATTGTGTCTGTGTCGTTGTGTAACGTCCGTGACCAACATCGAGGTGTAATGAAAGGATCGCCTATTTGTTCCAAATTACCACATGTTATGACCCTTACATTTCGTTTTGTATGTTTTGATTCGCGATTATTTTGTTGTAACATAGTTCACACCCGTTTATTTGTTGTTTTCATTTCTGTGGGACGTCTGTGTGGTATTTCGCCTGCTCTCACTATTCATCACATTCACTTGCGATGGTAATATATTCTTACCAAGCGACATGTTCTATAACCAGTACATAGTATTACAACTTCCAAGACTACAGAAGTAGAACAGCCATGTGTGTGAGCAGAGAGGCAGTTCATAATGTTGTGGAAAAGAAAAAGAATAGGGCACGAGGGAGATTCGAACCCGACCACACCATGACCACATGTCTACGACGCCAGGGTTATTCCATGTCGCTCGATGTTCCATATCTTAAAC